>NC_143386.1:66969437-69369437 GCF_980474605.1 Leiobunum rupestre | reverse complement strand
TTTCTGTAAAAAAATTATGCCAAGTTAACCCATTAGACAGAATTCAGAATTTGTATAACGAGAAATTTTCAAATTTAGATATATTCAACAAAACTTGCAATAGAGTAAAAATCTTAGATTCTATGCTTAAGTGCATTTCCAAAACTTAAATACTTGGATAGATTGAACTTATTTATTTATTGAAACTTACTTTAATGAAGCGGATTAAGCTTTAATCATGTATACTTCATATATATATATATATATACCAAGGAGTATAAGGACGCATTTAGAAACTGTAACGAGTTCAAAAATCGCAACCTTTCTAATGTGAAAGTTAAATATTTTTCCATATTGTGCGGTATACAAGTAATCCGACAGTTTTTGAAGCATCCAAGACTCTCCATTATTAGGCCTATATGCGAATCATAATTCCGCTAGCTCTGTATCACGACCCAAATGTGGAAGAGAGGTTTTCTGTTGATGTTACAAGAATTATGAGCAGCTCCTAAAAATAGTAAAGTACGATGTTCGTGGTCTCGAAACTTTCTGTCACTATCTTCAAACTTCTTTCTTCAAATATAGCAATTCGTACAAGAGTCGAGTTTTCTCTGTTCCTCCATCGACAGATTCATGGGAATGTTAATATGCATTATCTCACATAGTTCACTTTCTTCCTCTTGAAGGCACTCCAAAAAATGCTTTGAAGCATTATTTCCATTGTAAACCACGGGCTGCTTGATCAATTTCCCCTCGGGACCAATTATTACGTACGCAAAACCGGAAGGACGATGTTTACTTGGCTTCACTGGATCTGGCTTAGGAGTGTCAATTTTCTCAATAAAACATTCAAAGTCGGCATATATGACGTAATCAACTCTCGTTTGCATAACATGCTTGTTGAATGTCAGCCATTTTTCATTATCATCAGGCAATTCAACCCTCATAGGACTTTTTGCTTTGCAATATTTCATATGTTCTTCCAATATTCCTTGTCTGGAAAGTCTTTGTAGACAGTAGTGACAATAAAAGCGGGCGTGCTTGTTCTTTGTTTGGGAAAATAGTAGCCTGTTTAAGTTCTTCACCAAAACAAAGTGTTTTTTCTCGTCATCCGATATCATCATTAAATTAACCCTTCTAACTTCCTCGCATATATTTGCACTAACGTAAAGTGGATATATTTCATTCTCGTATGCAAAAATGTTGACCAAAAAATTGTTCTGCTTCTCGAACTTTTGCACTTGTTTTATCTCCATTGTTAAACTAATACCACTAAGATCAAGCTCATTCTCATATTGAAAGTATTTTCTTACTAAATGGGCATTTCTTTCCACTGGGTGTAAAGCTGCCATAATAGACCACACGAAGTAATTGCTGTCCTCATTTTGAATATTTATTAACGCTTTCTTATTCCGCAACTCCTGGGGCAGGGAAATGAAGCTGGAACCTTTAAAGAGATAATTTTAGTATCTAAAATATGAACCTATATTAAATAAAGGTTCCATTTAGTGGTTTATAGGGAACCAAGGTTAATTCTCCATATAAAAGTTCTTCAAGGGTCCATCCGCTACCTTCTCTCTCATACTCCTGCATTGATTTTTACATTTTCGCGAAGGCTTCGGACATCTGAGCGTCTAGTATATCTTCCCGGAGAGTGGTGAAAGCTGTGCTATGAAAATACGGCGACGTTTCTACAAGAACTCCTCCCTCGGTGTAAACCGTTGCCTTCGAGTATCGCCCTTGAAGACTGATATGCCATTTTAGGCCACGCCATGTTTCCAATTGGTTTAAAAGAATATCTCCAAATCTTGCGGAAGCTTGAGAGGAGAAGGTATTAATATTTTACAAATCATCATAACCACTTAGAAATATCTTATATTTTGAAACAGTTCCTCTCAATGCACCAGTTATAGTAACGTCGACATCAGGATGGAATTCATCATCTGGTAGAATAGGGTAACGGTTTCCAGTCAACTTCTGTGGAGCGTGAAGCTCGTCTCTATGTTTGTTAAACTCGGTTTTCATGTTGAATTATTTATTACAGTTAATACAATTAAATCTAAAAGCACCGCAAAATATATGTTTTATAACGCTATCGCGAAAAGATTTTAATTAAAGTTTAACAACTTACCGGGGTTTCTTATAATCTGGCGTATAAATATTATGCCGACGCTTGTGACGACTCGGGCTAGATGCGTAACGGAAGTCACTACCCCATTCATCACACAGGAAAACTTTCCCACCGCTTCTATCAGACTTTGCTTATTGTAGAATATAAATACCAAGAAATGTTTCAAAAAGTATAAAATTTAAATAATTTTTTTCTTATTTAATTAAATATAAGAATTAAAATTAGAATTGCTACATTTAATTATACATTTATACTTAAAACAATACATGAATTCGAAATAATATAACATAAAATCCCAAGTTTTAAAATAAAAATATATCAAGATATTCAAATCAGTTAAAAAAACTAAATTAGTTGCATTATGTTTTTATATTTCTTTCTTAATTACAGTGATATTTAAAAGCAAACCTCTACGCAATAAACATAAATATGTAAAAAAAAGACATTTTATCTGGCGATAAATCTATTTTAATAGATGCTTTGGTGACATCTATCGGCGGCAATGGCAAATATTATACATAATACTAAACTATCAAGTGTTATTAAAATTTTAATTGCTATATTATATTTGTTGTTTGTACTTGAACCTTTTTGTTATTTGAAATAGCTTAATATATGAAGAAAATAAACACATTTTTTTGCCATAGAAAGCGTAATTATTTATATAGTATATGAATTAACTTTTAATAAGGTTACTTTATTTACCAAATAAGGAATAAGTAAACATAACTTACATAAAGTTCTTAGTTAAAAAAGATTCTAGTACCTTTTAAGCTTGCAAATACATAAATGTAATATTATATGCTTTATCTTTTCGGTATTTACATCATCAATAAGCCCAAAAATACCAAACCTGCTACAATAAATTATACATTTGTACCTTAAACAAAGAAAGACGCCAGCAAAGAACCACGTCACCCAACATTTTAATCACGTTCACAACATCAATGACGTTTCCATCCGCGTCATGAAAACTACCAATCTTCCCACGAAAGGCCGCCGCACTGAAGAAAATCGCCTCATTTTTAATTTAGCCACAGAGTTTCCGTCGCGGTTAAACATTAAATGAGTTTTTAGCTAGGGTGGTTCGTTTTTAGGGGGTATTGTTGTGTGTGTTTTGCGGTCATCCCGACTTCATGTTTTTCCCGCCCGCGTTCGACATTGCTCGATTGTCGTCTGTTTCGAACGAGGACGGTTTTTTGGTTGTCGGGTAGGGGTTTGTTCGCAAGCATTTGATGTTTGGTTCCCTCGCCTCTCGTTTTCCATTCGTCTTTCCCCCCCCTTTAATTGTTCATCAAACTTATTGCGAACATTCCCCTTTTATGACAGTCCTTTTTAGCTTTTTTAGCTTATCTAGGCTCCCCCCCTTTTTTGTCGCGTGTTTGTATTCTCCTTTTGTTGTCGCGTGTTATCGTCTCGCGCCTCGCGTCTCGCGTTTTTAATAATATTTTTAAACATTTTCAAATTGTCGGTTAGTCGTTATAAAGTTTTTCGCCTTGAAGGCCTATCGGCCGAAGTACCGCATATTTTCCCCCATTAAAGCTTAGTTTTCTCCCCCACTTCTTGGTCTCTTTACTTGTTCGCGTTTTTACTCCTCACTCTCTAGACAAGGTTTTAAAATCAGTTAAAAATAAATTAGTTGCATTAAGTTCCTAAATTTTATCCCCAATTACAGCAAACCTCAATTCTTTAAAAAGAAAGATTTTAAAAAAAAAATTGACTAGCGATAAATCTTTTTTAATAGATGCTTTGGTGACATCTATCTGTAGCAATGGAAATAATATACCAAGTACGAAAAGTATCAAGTGTTATTTAAATTTTATATGCTATATTATATTTATAGTATGTACTTTAGCCAATTATGGTATTTGAAATAACTAAATATCTGAAGAAAGTAGACCCATTACTTATGCCTTAAAAAGCGACTTAATTTATACAGTATATTAATTAACTATTAATGAAATTACTTTATTTAATTCTTAAAGATTAAATTATCGTTAAATACTTAGGGCTTTTAGCTAAAGAAGATTTGAGTGCCTTTAAAGCATACAAATACATAAATGTAATATTTAACTTTACGATATTTATATTATCAATAAACAAAAAATACAAAACCAGCATAACGCTAGCCGAAAATTAAGCCAATAATAATTTCAGTTATTTAATTGGAACATAACATTCTTATTTAAGAATATTTTTCACTAAGTTAAGATGCATTAATTTTACTCGGCCTATTATTATCTAATGATGGAGTATATATTTGTCTTCAAAATATGAAGAATATATTAAATCATAGGCAAACAACTTCGCCACACGAAAAACAAAATAACCTTAATTTAAGTAACTTAAATAAAAATTAATTAAGCTACCAATATTGTAAAAACCAAATAATAATATAAAACATTTAATTATATACTATTAAAATCATCATACCGGAAAATAATATATTTACTAAATAACGAGAAAATGTCTTAAGTTAACAGAAAAATAAAAAAAGCAATAAACTATTATCAATACCACAAATAGCGTAAAATTAAACTTTTTTTGTAAATTCATCAAACCATATTATTTCTAAAAGCATAAATTTTCAACTAAAATATTAAAAAACATATAATTTTAAACTATCATAAATGGTAGGGTTAAGAGGGTTTAAATAATAACATGTCGAAACAGACTTGTACTAACATGAGGATCATATGAAGAGTTCAACCCAGACATTAACTTCAAGAAGAGAGCTCCGAGAGAGTACCTTTCACGACATGTTGTCAGAATTTATAGCCCGGTGTACCGGTACCACCTTTCACGACAGAGGCTAATAAACAGAATAAGCTTAATACCCCAAATTCATTTCCAATTAAACCCTATCAATAGCTCCTTCCATTTTTGGTTGCACTTTCGACATCTCACAAACAAGATAACACTTGAAAGTGTATATGATGTATATCAAAACAGTTGTCAACACTTTTATTCGGGTTCTTTTTATAGTTAAATCCCAAAAGTGGCCGCTATTACTTTATCAGATAATCTAACAAGTGCTTTGTTTTCTTTTGCCCAACAAAGTTTTTTTGGATAAAATTAAATATATCCCCAATATTTTTAAGAAAAATATATATCATAACATAATAATATACCAACTAAATTAAACACATCTAAACTAATTTTAAAAATAACTAAGAAATAACTACGTTAATAAAACAAAATTCCCGTCCTAAAATAAATTTTGTCTCTATATATTATATGGGTATTATTTTTTGATTTTTAATTAATATAAAATAATTTTATAATATTTAACTATATTGAATTACGTATATTACCTATAAAATTAAACTATTATTTAAAAGATTAGTTATTTACCATTAATTCTTTAAAAAATATTAAAAAAAATCTTTTGAAAAATGTTTAAACTTATATGATTTAAACAAGAAATGAATACGGTTTTTAAGTAGTGGTACAATTGTACACAATGAGTTAGTTTTGGTTGGATAGATAAAACATTTCCCCTCAACAACATCTATAGGAAATGTTTTGTTTTGTTTTGATATTTTGGCTGTATAGATTCCAATTAGAGATGAGCGTAAAGCGTAATCAAAAAACCCTCATAAAATTTGCACAAGTTCCCAACAATATATATTTTTTTAGTTTGGGTTTTATAGATACTTTTTATCAAAACTATATCACCCGTAGACAAGTTTAAACAATTGTATGGGTTATGAGTTGATATTGTAAATAGGGGAGTTACATATTTTTTGTAAAACTTCACACCATCTGGAATTTTTACACTACGTTCCTTTAATTATTTTTAAGTCCTAACCCTTTATCATTTAATTACTTTTTTAAATTAACTTTACCTTCGCTAAGTCTTCTAACAAGCTGCTGTAGTGGTTTATTTGGTGATCGCAATTTTGTTTTTAACAGTTGCAAAAAAAATCAAATGCAAAGGCACTACCAGAGATCCATGCAGTTATAGAGATGCGAAACTCCGTCAATAACCTGACAAAAAATGCAAGCATCAGCAGACTTAAGTTTTGGTGAAAACTCTGAAACTAATTGACTACTAAGTCTAACTACATGTCTCCCTTTTCTAACCCAACTATTAAGCATTCGTCGCATGCATCCGAAACATAATAGGTGCATATAATCCAGGGGAAAACTAGCGATCATATCTATATCTAACTTTAAAAATGGAGAAGGCCCGCCAATTAAGTGGTGCTCCTCGTTTCCCTAGTTTCTGAACGTTTCATTAGAACGAAGCGTTACTACTTCCTCTTCCAATTGCCAAAATACTGCGCTATTATTCACCCGGAAGCCTTTGATTGTGTATTTATCACAAGAGAAATAACCAGTATGCCCCTTGCAGTTTTTACAAAATGATCTGGCAGGGGTATTCATTATTAAAGGACCATCTTAATTACAGTTAACAAGTTGTCAAGCCCAAATATACCTCTCCTCGGAAGAATTGTCCCTAGTGGTATTAATTTCTCGAGACGCCCCCTAAAGATATTTCCGAAATTCAGAGTTATTTACTAAAAACTTAATCCCGGTTCAATCCCGCCCGGTATGAAAATTTTATTTTAATTAAAATAATTGAGACGAAACAACCGCGTTTAATTTATTCAGAATATTATAAATTAAGTAGTTACAACAGCGAGTTAGACGTACTAAAACAATGCACAATTGAATTTAACCCTATTTAAAGACCAAGTTTATCAGTTAAATATAATACGAAGCAAGTTTTAATGAAAGAAATATCTACAGAGGGTATTTGTATTTTTCTCGCTTACGAAATACTTGCCGCATCTTTAACGCTCATTACCTCTCCGAGGGGACAAAGTCCCCTAAGAGGGGTTATACACAACAAACTCAACAGCCACAACCATCATAACACAAACACAACAAACCCAACAAACACAACAAACTCAACACCCACAACCGTCATAACACGAACTCAACATCCACAACCATCATAACACAAACACACAAAGTCAACACCCACAACCGTCATAACACGAACTCAACATTCACGACCTACACATAAACATTACAATAACGAAATATCCAATCAAACTGAATTAAAACTGTCGCGACGGTGAGCGTTGACGGAAAAAAGACCATCCAAACCAAATCAATCCGTTAACGCTCACCGTCACACGGTGGTTTTGCCAACCCTTCGAGAAACTGCGAACGCAGAATTTTCACCAATTTCACTCTTATTCTTGGCGGGAAACTTAAAATTTAAGCCGGGAAATTTGAATTGGATCCAAAAAGTATATTTTAGCCTCCATGGTCGTTAATAGATGGTGCCACGCTCCCTAGTAAAGTAAATAAATTAAATTACAATTTCCCGCCTTCTTTTAATAGTCTTGACAATCGATAATAGTGAAAGAGCTGACCCTGACTAACTTCACTCTTTTCACGCGACCGAGCTCGCCGAGTGACGAAAAAGTGAAAACCCAAGTCTTACGAGTGTAATTTTTTGTTAGGGAGTGGAGTGAGAAAAGTGTGGAGTGAAAACCACTCGTTCAAATGCACTCCGAGTGTTTCCCAACTCTGATTATCAGCAACACCTTCAGTAGTACTACTTTCTAAAGAACTAGAATAATCAGAACTTTGTGAAATATCGGAATGATTACCTTCCTCTAAATTTAAATAAGGTAATTCAGGTAAAGCAATCTTATTTATTTTTTCTTCAATATCAGGTTGATCGTACTCAACAGCTGATTGTTCATTATTTTTTCTTGACTTTATGACCATCATTGGGTAGAGCTTAATAAATATACATGTTATACCACTTTAAATTAGTATTTATTTAGGAAAATTTACTTTAATTTATTTGTGAGATAATAATAATAATAATAAAAATAATAATCAGCGAGGCTAATACCCAAGGCACCACCTTAGGCCTAAGTCATCAAGCGACTTTTGAAGCCATTAATTCAGGTGGCCGGGTTACAATGCGTAGGAGGGTGGTGGCAAGCCCTGCATGCCACGCGAGCCAACAGCTCCTTACACTAACTATTGCCGTTAACCTCAACAAGTTTTTATGGAAGGGGAAACCGAAGAGCCCGGGCGAAAACCCCTTAAGCCAGCGGGGAGAGAACTTGCAAACTCAACGCGGAAGGAGTTGTTCCGAGTTTGCTTTCCCGCAAACTTTCCTATATTCTACGTTATATTCCGCTTAGGCAGCGGCAGAGAGAAAAAATAATGCCCGTGAATGACGTCCGCAAAAGGAGACCCGAAGCTTACAGGGAAGCCGACCCTTTCATTTAAAATATTAAATTTAATAGTGAATAGTTATTTTTTAACTAAAATCCTTATTACTACTATAATTATCTTCTTCATTTTATATATTTAATGCAAAAATATGATATATAAAAAAATCTGTAACTATATCTTTAAGCGAATTGTAGAACACCTCCCTAGATGGTAGCGCTGTTTCTTCAAAATTCTTTATGTCGTCCACATTCGTACGGATACACTCTTTTCCGAAGTAACAATTGAACTATATCAGCATCGAAATATTGACAGGTAATGGGAAATTTAGATATCTCCACTGTCGCGAGATTAGATACCAGAGCTTCTAAACTGTCTGGTAAAAATCTTAAACTATCTAAGAAGCGGAATTGACCTAAAAGGGTGACGCCATTAATTTTATTTTTATAAGTAAATTTAATTAATAATCACATAGTGTAAGTAAATGTAGTTTTCGCTGGTAGAAGGAATAACATTAAGACGTTTTCCTTAAATCGTCCAATTTCTTGAAAAATCAAATGTAGGTCATATCTAGAAATAATTTTCATTTTAGTCAAATTGAATAAAATGAACAAAGATATCCAACCTGTTGAGATTGTGAATGAAACTGAAATAAATTCCGGCGCTTTCTTCCGAAGATTGCAGTGATTGTGCGCGGCTCCTCTATACTCCCCCGTGAAATGACAGTGATCTCGCGCAACTGGAGTGGAGTTACTCTGGATTAGCGGTTTTTGACAGATGTAACAATGGGTAGCGGCTTGAAACTCTTTTTCCTGCTCCAAACTTATAAGCATTGGTATATTTGTTTTGATGAGTGTGTACAGTTCATTCCGAAGATTGCAGTGATTGTGCGCGGCTCCTCTATACTCCCCCGTGAAATGACAGTGATCTCGCGCAGCTGGAGTGGAGTTACTCTGGATTAGCGGTTTTTGACAGATGTAACAATGGGTAGCGGCTTGAAACTCTTTTTCCTGCTCCAAACTTATAAGCATTGGTATATTTGTTTTGATGAGTGTGTACAGTTCATTCTCTAACACTAATACAGACTATAAATTTACGATTGGCGTCTAGCCCCAAATATGATTTACATCGGACAGGTATACCTATATTACTTTTCAGACAAGAACCCACGTTTTTAAAATCCTAAATAAAGCTCTCACCATCCGGTTCTATTAGTATGCGCTGCTGATATGTTGATTAAATTTCGTTGTATTCGACACTTCAGGTTCAGGACTGCATATCGGTAAGAATTTTCTGATCACGTGCGTAACCTTTGTAAACCATAGATAATATTATAATAGTAGACTAGTAATGGCACTTATACAGAGAATAAGCTAGGACAATGAATTTCTACTGACTGTAAAATCTTTTATTATACAATCAGTAGAATTTCATTAAGTCTTATCTTAGATAATATTATGTTGGGTATTTCAAAAATGATCTCGTTTGAAAAAAAATTGAAAGTTAAATATAGGCCTACTTTTCCTCCAATTCAACTCTATTTGTAGAGGCGATGATGCGCTCAGCTTCGAGTTCCGAATTGCGATTGGCTTTGACGAAAAGGAAAATATTTGGGAGATATCGCTAGCCTTCCATTGTTATTCCGCCTTTTTATAGAGAAATAAACATTTTATCTTTTCACGTTCAGGGAGGTCTCAAACGATAGATAATTGGTTGATAGGTATGAATAAACAAAATCGATTAAAAATTGGATTTTGTTTCTACATTTTAGCGTAAAGTTATTTTTTTAGAAAAATTGCTCTAATTAGTTTTACAATTTTTTAAAAATTAAGTTTTTGGTTTCCAGAGGGTACTTAGAATTTAATGGGTATCAAACAACTGGTCGAAAGATTTTACAGTGAACGACAATTCTGTGAAAGCAATTGAGTGAGTGATGGTGTGGTTTCTCAAAACATCAACTGGTTATATATTTACATGGTTTCTATAAATCCGTATATTAGCGGGGATATATTAATCATTTAAATATATCTATCGCCGCCATTTTTATAATTTCCGCCATCTTGAATAGCTGGGCGATAGAAAAGAGAGTTGGCGCACGAGAGCGCACTCTAATGATAGTGCTAATGTGTTAACAGGCTGATGCGGGGGAAGGCTGGTCGTCAACTTGGCCCCCACCCAGCTCGGCGCTCGGCCTGAGCTAGCTCAGTTAGAGGAAGAGAAAGTAGCGTCCCCTGTATTGAGCACTCGCTCACTTGATCACTCAAATTAATAACGTCTGAGCGTTCATTTCGGAATTTGCTCACAATTTTTTCCCACCTAATTTCATTGGCTCCAGCAATCTGGAAACCTTTTTTACCGAAATCTAACAATGCCATATTTACTGAAGATGGGGCCCTAGGCACTAACAACTTGTAAGTTGGTGTGGTCCTGTAAGGAAAGCATAAAAACGCAAAAATCCGCTTGTCCCAAATCTGAGTTGATGTCACGAGAATAATGATTTTTCAAATAATAAAGCAACAAGCCTTATATTTTTTATCTTAAACCGAATCAGTGAAAAATATGTGATCAAACCTTGGTGCGCCCATTTGGTACCGGTAATTTGGCTTGCTCTTGGACAATCACTTCTCTAAAACGAAGTAGAAAATTCTGTTGCCGGCGTTTTTCTCACAACACTTCGCTACGTTCCAGTCAGTCACGCTACGACTAATAGTAGAGGGAAAGTAAGGTCGACCCGTCAGTCCCAGGTTCAGGTTTAGGTTCGGGATCGAGATCCGGGATTTAAGGGGTGAAATGGGGGTAAAATCGTCGAAAAGTCAATGTATTTAGGGTATTTCTCGCGACGATGTGTTTTCCCGTATATCAACATATTGTGTTCAGGCCAACTTGTTCATTTATCTACGCTTATCTCGAAAGATACTTGAACGTATATCTTATCAAGTTTTATCGTACGGAATAAGTTGAAATGATGTAAAAATTGATAACCTAGGCGACGCGTGCGCAGATTACCCCGGGGGACGCGGTTAATTTGAATTTAAGAGTGTTTTGACGTCATGGAATATTCGTTGATAAAGTAGAATGGAAATATTTTTAAACTTCATTTTAATATCATTGTAGTACTTAAATATGCTTGACACTTGAACCAATCTCACGAGTATTTCTTAAAACGAATATTTCGATCGCGTTTTATCGTACGAAATAAGTGGAAATTATGTAAGTTGTATGATACTTGATAACCTAGGCAGGAAGATAGCGCGCGCGTGCGCGGATTACCTGGGAGGCGCGGATTGCCCGGGCGCGCGGTTAATTTGAATTTAAAACATGGATTCCCTCTTCGAAATAATTCATGTACCCAAAATTGGACCGCAAGTTTTTTTCTTTTAGGGGAATCTCTATGGGAGTTTAACATTACAATAAAGCTAATAGGTCCAGTTTGGGGTACTTTTGGTCTGAAATGGGGTACATAGAGCCGAAAATGGTGACTTTGGTCGTTTTAAGGGTACTTTTGGTCTATTTTGGTCCATTTTTGGGTACATCAGAAAAGCAGTTGGAAAAACGAAGAGCCTTATTTTTTTTTCCACCCATCTCCAAACTCCAAAAATTTATTGCTATAATTTATTTATCCCTTCCGTAGGTATAAAATAAGATAAAAACCACTTACCTATATTTTAATTACGGTAAATTAAAAATACTTAATTAGTGTACTAAGTTACGTTTAAAAGAACCTTTTGTAACAATTCCAATATGTAAATATAGGTATAAGGATTGAAAAAATACTTAAAGTGGTTTTACTGATAAACTCTAAAGGAATTTAACTTTAAAGGGTATCTTAGATTATTGTTTTTAATTTTATTCAAGTTGAAAACGTATTAAGAGTCCTTCAAAGTACTATAAAAGGATTTTATTTACGAACTTAATTCATATTTTCTTCAAACAATTACCTATATTTTAAATACGGTAAAATATAAATACATTTCCGATATGTAAATAGGTAGAATAACACTATGAAAAGTTCCTTTTTCTTCTTTTAATGCGACAACACACAACTCTGATACGCAAATATATAAAGAAAATATAAAAAAAAATTTACTCTACGTTCGATACGTTAAAATACATTTCCGATACACAAATATAGATAAAGAAATACTATAAAATGTAAAAAGGTAGAAAAATACTACACATTAACCATTGTGAATTTAAGCTTACAACATAATTCACGTATAGAGCATAACATATATGTTCAGAGTTAACTTGTTTCCTCGTTATCTTTATCGCATGTGTTTTAAATAGCGTATGGAATAAGTTAAGAATGTACTGAAATGGTGTATGTTTAAACCTCGTAGAATAAAGAATAAAACATATGTTCAGAGTCAGCTTTATTACTAAAGCGAATAACACAGAGACGTTTCCGGTGTAGTCACGTAGGAAGAAAAATACTACTACACTCTCTACATTCAACACGTTAAAATATACTTCCGAAATGCCCATATAGGTAGTAAAATACTACAAAATCTCTATACTTTACCTTCAATACCTTAAATTACATTCCAATATGTAAATATAGGAGGAAAAATACTACAAAAGCCTCTTTTCTTGGCGTTCAATATGTTAAAATAGATTTCTGAAATGCTAATATAGGTAGTAAATGCTACAAAAGCCTCTTTTCTTGGCGTTCAATATGTTAAAATAGATTTCTGAAATGCAAATATAGGTAGTAATTACTACAAAAGCCTCTTACTCTACGTTCAATACGTTAAATTAATGATATGCCTCCGATCGAATCGTTTATTTTTTCCTTTTTAAATATACGCATTTAAATTAGAATTGCTTCTAGTGTTCGGCAGTCGATTAATTTTTATCCACAAATTTTCCGATTTATTTAAAAAACGTTGGTAAAAAGAATATCATTTTAACTTATTTAATTGTGTTTTTTACCCAACCAAGCATTTATTTGAATAAAAGTGGTTTTTATTTAAATAACCAATAGTTAAATAAAAATTGTTAAATGTTTAAATAATCGAAAGTGAACAAGCCTATTTTTTAAATAAAACAAACAGACTTTAGAGTTGATAAGATTTGTAAATATCATTCGAAACTAATAATTTTCACGCTTTATTTAAGTCAAGCAATTACATTTTTAAAAATGAAAGAAGTTAAACAATATAAAAATTTGTAAATATTGTAAATATTTTTAGGTAATAAAGAAATTAAGAAATGTTTTAATTAAAATATCTTTCATTTTCTACTACATTTTTAAAAATGAAAGAAGTTTAACAATATAATTATTCTAATATAATTTCAAAATCAGTTATTATTTAAAGTACAAATGCATAATTTAGTGAAGCAATTCTTATTTAAATACTTTTATTTAATTAATTTGTGTATCTGAAATTTATTTATTGAAAAATAAGTGGGTTTTACTATTTATCACGGTTTTATATATATATATATATATATATATATATATATATATATATATATATATTGGAATTGTTACAAAAGGTTCTTTTAAACGTAACTTAGTACATTAATTTATTTTGGAAGTTCAAAACGTATTAAGAGCCCTTCAGAGTACTATAAAAGGATTTCATTTACAAACTAAATTAATATTTTCTTCAAACTTTCAATTCGTTATAATTTGAATTTAAATGAAAACATCATGGATTATAGGTGCGTAATCTACTATTAGACCGAACTAATTAAAAAAAATACTTAAAGTAAGTGGTTTTACTGATAAACTCTAAAGGAATTTTGGAATTTTCTAGAATAGCAAAGTAAAACTAAAACGTAAACCAAGTTTAAAACGAAACTAATAACTGGGAGAAAGGTTGAAGTAAGTAATTTTTTTTGATTTTTCGTTTTTTAATTTTTGAGTTCCCTATATTATTATAAACTAAATTAAATTACATATATTTAAAAACTCGAGATTTTAATGAATTGTTTTCAAAGCATGAAAAATATAGCAGATCCTTTGATTTTAATTGTAGTTAGTAGTTACTTAAAAAAAAGTCGCTAGCTGACTTGGAGCTGGTGTAGTTAAATTTTAAAAATGTGTATTTTAAATTTTTTTTGTAAAAGTTTTTTTTTGAAAAAGTTTAGTATTATAGTTTAAATTAATTAAATAAAATAAAATATTAATTATACATTTGGTTTAGTATTTTACTATTGCAAGTAAAATTAACAGTAATTTCAATTACTTTTTTAGTTTTTTTTTACAAATATGCAAACTATTTAGTTATTTCAAAAACAAATACGTCGAATTATTTGGTATTCGAAATACTATTGGTTAGTTTTTATATCTTTAATTTTATTTTTCAGAACAATTTCTCTTTGTCTAGCTTCTTCTAACTTTAATTTAGATGGCCTTAAAGCCAAGTATTTAACAAATTTTGTAACCAAGTAGATGGAGCTTTAAACAATTTTTCAGTCATGTAGTCAAGGAAATGTTCAAATATACGTGTATTTGGTCATTTTGATGGTCAAATAGCCCAGTATGGAACTGCGAAATGATGGTCAGACATTGAGACGCGGGTGGCGCCCGTGCCCCAGCGTCCGCGCCCTCGCCCTGATGGTGCCCCATTTCACATTTCAGACGTCGACGGAGGCTCCATCTACTTTGTTACAAATTTTGTTAAATACTTGGCTTTAAGGCCATCTAAATTAAAGTTAGAAGAAGCTAGACAAAGAGAAATTGTTCTGAAAAATAAAATTAAAGATATAAAAACTAACCAATAGTATTTCGAATACCAAATAATTCGACGTATTTGTTTTTGAAATAACTAAATAGTTTGCATATTTGTCAAAAAAAAACTAAAAAAGTAATTGAAATTACTGTTAATTTTACTTGCAATAGTAAAATACTAAACCAAATGTATAATTTATATTTTATTTTATTTAATAAATTTAAACTATAATACTAAACTTTTTCAAAAACACTCTTACAAACAAAATTTAAAATACACATTTTTAAAATTTAACTACACCAGCTCCAAGTCAGCTAGCGACTTTTTTTTTAAGTAACTACTAACTACAATTAAAATCAAAGGATCTGCTATATTTTTCATGCTTTGAAAACAATTCATTAAAATCTCGAGTTTTTAAATATATGTAAAACACAAAGGAGCAGATCTTTTATCACAAATTTTCAAAAATTATATTTAATTTAGTTTATAATAATATAGGGAACTCAAAAATTAAAAAACGAAAAATCAAAAAATTACTTACTTCAACCTTTCTCCCAGTTATTAGTTTCGTTTTAAACTTGGTTTACGTTTTAGTTTTACTTTGCTATTCTAGAAAATTCCAAAATTCCTTTAGAGTTTATCAGTAAAACCACTTACTTTAAGTATTTTTTTTTAATTAGATCGGTCTAATAGTAGATTACGAACCTATAATCCATGATGTTTTCATTTAAATTCAAATTATAACGAATTGAAAGTTTGAAGAAAATATTAATTTAGTTTGTAAATGAAATCCTTTTAAGGTACTCTGAAGGGCTCTTAATACTTTTTGAACTCCAAAATAAATTAATGTACTAAGTTACGTTTAAAAGAACCTTTTGTAACAATTCCAATATATATATATATATATATATATATATATATATAAAACCGTGATAAATAGTAAAACCCACTTATTTTTCAATTAATACATTTCAGATACACAAATTAATTAAATAAAAGTATTTAAATAAGAATTGCTTCACTAAATTATGCATTTGTACTTTAAATAATACCTGATTTTGAAATTATATTAGAATAATTATATTGTTAAACTTCTTTCATTTTTAAAAATGTAGTAGAAAATGAAAGATATTTTAATTAAAACATTTCTTAATTTCTTTATTACCTAAAAATATTTACAATATTTAAAAAATTTTATATTGTTTAACTTCTTTCATTTTTAAAAATGTAATTGCTTGACTTAAATAAAGCGTGAAAATTATTAGTTTCAAATGATATTTACAAATCTTATCAACTCTAAAATCCATTTTCCAGGTATTAGTAAGTATTTCATACAAACTAACTTCTAAAATATGGATTTAGTTCGTTAATAAAATTCTTTTAAATTACTTTGAAGGACTCTTTATACGTTTTGAACTTGAATAATATTAAAAACAATAATCTAAGATACCCTTTAAAGTTAAATTCCTTTAGTTTATCAGTAAAACCACTTACTTTAAGTATTTTTTAATCCGTTCGGTCTAATAGTAGATTACGCACCTATAATCCATGATGTTTTCATTTAAATTCAAATTATAACGAATTGAAAGTTTGAAGAAAATATTAATTTAGTTTGTAAATGAAATCCTTTTAAGGTACTCTGAAGGGCTCTTAATACGTTTTGAACTTCCAAAATAAATTAATGTACTAAGTTACGTTTAAAAGAACCTTTTGTAACAATTCCAATATATATATATATATATATATATATATATAAAAAACCGTGATAAATAGTAAAACCCACTTATTTTTCAATTAATACATTTCAGATACACAAATTAATTAAATAAAAGTATTTAAATAAGAATTGCTTCACTAAATTATGCATTTGTACTTTAAATAATACCTGATTTTGAAATTATATTAGAATAATTATATTGTTAAACTTCTTTCATTTTTAAAAATGTAGTAGAAAATGAAAGATATTTTAATTAAAACATTTCTTAATTTCTTTATTACCTAAAAATATTTACAATATTTACAAATTTTTATATTGTTTAACTTCTTTCATTTTTAAAAATGTAATTGCTTGACTTAAATAAAGCGTGAAAATTATTAGTTTCGAATGATATTTACAAATCTTTTCAACTCTAAAGTCTGTTTGTTTTATTTAAAAAATAGGCTTGTTCACTTTCAATTATTTAAGCATTTAACAATTTTTATTTAACTATTGGTTATTTAAATAAATACCACTTTTATTCAAATAAATGCTTGGTTGGGTAAAAAACACAATTAAATAAGTTAAAATGATATTCTTTTTACCAACGTTTTTTAAATAAATCGGAAAATTTGTGGATAAAAATTAATCGACTGCCGAACACTAGAAGCAATTCTAATTTAAATGCGTATATTTAAATAGGAAAAAATGAACGATTCGATCGGAGGCATATCATTAATTTAACGTATTGAACGTAGAGTAAGAGGCTTTTGTAGTAATTACTACTTATATTTGCATTTCAGAAATCTATTTTAACATATTGAACGCCAAGAAAAGAGGCTTTTGTAGTATTTACTACCTATATTTGCATTTCAGAAATCTATTTTAACATATTGAACGCCAAGAAGAGACGCTTTTGTAGTATTTACTACCTATATTTACATATTGGAATGCAATTTAACGTATTGAAGGTAGAGTATAGAGATTTTGTAGTATTTACTACCTACATTTGCATTTCAGAAATCTATTTTAACATATTGAACGCCAAAAAAAGAGGCTTTTGTAGTATTTTTCCTCCTATATTTACATATTGGAATGTAATTTAACGTATTGAAGGTAAAGTATAGAGATTTTGTAGTATTTTACTACCTATATTGGCATTTCGGAAGTATATTTTAACGTGTTGAATGTAAAGTATAGAGAGTGTTGTAGTATTTTTCTTCCTACGTGACTATACCGGAAACGTCTGTGTTATTCGCTTTAGTAATCAAGCCGACTCTGAACATATGTTTTACTCTTTATTCTACGAGGTTTAAACATACACCATTTCAGTACATTCTTAACTTATTCCATACGCTATTTAAAACACATGCGATAAAGATAACGAGGAAACAAGTTAACTCTGAACATATATGTTATGCTCTATACGTGAAGGAAGTTGTAAGCTTAAATTCACAATGGTTAATGTGTAGTATTTTTCTACCTTTTTACATTTTATAGTATTTCTTTATCTATATTTGTGTATCGGAAATGTATTTTAACGTATCGAACGTAGAGTAAATTTTTTTATATTTTCTTTATATATTTGCGTATCAGAGTTGTGTGTTGTCGCATTAAAAGAAGAAAAAGGAACTTTTCATAGTGTTATTCTACCTATTTACATATCGGAAATGTATTTATATTTTACCGTATTTAAAATATAGGTAATTGTTTGAAGAAAATATGAATTAAGTTCGTAAATAAAATCCTTTTATAGTACTTTGAAGGACTCTTAATACGTTTTCAACTTGAATAATATTAAAAACAATAATCTAAGATACCCTTTAAAGTTAAATTCCTTTAGTTTATCAGTAAAACCACTTACTTTAAGTATTTTTTAATCCGTTCGGTCTAATAGTAGATTACGCACCTATAATCCATGATGTTTTCATTTAAATTCAAATTATAACGAATTGAAAGTTTGAAGAAAATATTAATTTAGTTTGTAAATGAAATCCTTTTAAGGTACTCTGAAGAGCTCTAAATACGTTTTGAACTTCCAAAATAAATTAATGTACTAAGTTACGTTTAAAAGAACCTTTTGTAACAATTCCAATATATATATATATATATATATATATATATATATATATATATATATATATATATATATATATATATATATATATATATATATATAAAACCGTGATAAATAGTAAAACCCACTTATTTTTCAATTAATACATTTCAGATACACAAATTAATTAAATAAAAGTATTTAAATAAGAATTGCTTCACTAAATTATGCATTTGTACTTTAAATAATACCTGATTTGGAAATTATATTAGAATAATTATATTGTTAAACTTCTTTCATTTTTAAAAATGTAGTAGAAAATGAAAGATATTTTAATTAAAACATTTCTTAATTTCTTTATTACCTAAAAATATTTACAATATTTACCAATTTTTATATTGTTTAACTTCTTTCATTTTTAAAAATGTAATTGCTTGACTTAAATAAAGCGTGAAAATTATTAGTTTCAAATGATATTTACAAATCTTATCAACTCTAAAGTCCATTTTTCAGGTATTAGTAAGTATTTCATACAAACTAACTTCTAAAATATGGATTTAGTTCGTAAATAAAATTCTTTTAAATTACTTTGAAGGACTCTTTATACGTTTTGAACTTGAATAATATTAAAAACAATAATCTAAGATACCCTTTAAAGTTAAATTCCTTTAGTTTATCAGTAAAACCACTTACTTTAAGTATTTTTTAATCCGTTCGGTCTAATAGTAGATTACGCACCTATAATCCATGATGTTTTCATTTAAATTCAAATTATAACGAATTGAAAGTTTGAAGAAAATATTAATTTAGTTTGTAAATGAAATCCTTTTATAGTACTCTGAAGGGCTCTTAATACGTTTTGAACTTCCAAAATAAATTAATGTACTAAGTTACGTTTAAAAGAACCTTTTGTAACAATTCCAAAATATATATATATATATATATATATATATATATATATATATATATAAAACCGTGATAAATAGTAAAACCCACTTATTTTTCAATAAATACATTTCAGATACACATATTAATTAAATAAAAGTATTTAAATAAGAATTGCTTCACTAAATTATGCATTTGTACTTTAAATAATACCTGATTTTGAAATTATATTAGAATAATTATATTGTTAAACTTCTTTCATTTTTAAAAATGTAGTAGAAAATGAAAGATATTTTAATTAAAACATTTCTTAATTTCTTTATTACCTAAAAATATTTAAATTATTTACAAATTTTTATATTGTTTAACTTCTTTCATTTTTAAAAATGTAATTGCTTGACTTAAATAAAGCGTGAAAATTATTAGTTTCGAATGATATTTACAAATCTTATCAACTCTAAAGTCTGTTTGTTTTATTTAAAAAATAGGCTTGTTCACTTTCAATTATTTAAGCATTTAACAATTTTTATTTAACTATTGGTTATTTAAATAAATACCACTTTTATTCAAATAAATGCTTGGTTGGGTAAAAAACACAATTAAATAAGTTAAAATGATATTCTTTTTACCAAAGTTTTTTAAATAAATCGGAAAATTTGTGGATAAAAATTAATCGACTGCCGAACACTAGAAGCAATTCTAATTTAAATGCGTATATTTAAATAGGAAAAAATGAACGATTCGATCGGAGGCATATCATTAATTTAACGTATTGAACGTAGAGTAAGAGGCTTTTGTAGTAATTACTACCTATATTTGCATTTCAGAAATCTATTTTAACATATTGAACGCCAAGAAAAGAGGCTTTTGTAGTATTTACTACCTATATTTGCATTTCAGAAATCTATTTTAACATATTGAACGCCAAGAAGAGACGCTTTTGTAGTATTTACTACCTATATTTACATATTGGAATGCAATTTAACGTATTGAAGGTAGAGTATAGAGATTTTGTAGTATTTACTACCTACATTTGCATTTCAGAAATCTATTTTAACATATTGAACGCCAAAAAAAGAGGCTTTTGTAGTATTTTTCCTCCTATATTTACATATTGGAATGTAATTTAACGTATTGAAGGTAAAGTATAGAGATTTTGTAGTATTTTACTACCTATATTGGCATTTCGGAAGTATATTTTAACGTGTTGAATGTAAAGTATAGAGAGTGTTGTAGTATTTTTCTTCCTACGTGACTATACCGGAAACGTCTGTGTTATTCGCTTTAGTAATCAAGCCGACTCTGAACATATGTTTTACTCTTTATTCTACGAGGTTTAAACATACACCATTTCAGTACATTCTTAACTTATTCCATACGCTATTTAAAACACATGCGATAAAGATAACGAGGAAACAAGTTAACTCTGAACATATATGTTATGCTCTATACGTGAAGGAAGTTGTAAGCTTAAATTCACAATGGTTAATGTGTAGTATTTTTCTACCTTTTTACATTTTATAGTATTTCTTTATCTATATTTGTGTATCGGAAATGTATTTTAACGTATCGAACGTAGAGTAAATTTTTTTTATATTTTCTTTATATATTTGCGTATCAGAGTTGTGTGTTGTCGCATTAAAAGAAGAAAAAGGAACTTTTCATAGTGTTATTCTACCTATTTACATATCGGAAATGTATTTATATTTTACCGTATTTAAAATATAGGTAATTGTTTGAAGAAAATATGAATTAAGTTCGTAAATAAAATCCTTTTATAGTACTTTGAAGGACTCTTAATACGTTTTCAACTTGAATAATATTAAAAACAATAATCTAAGATACCCTTTAAAGTTAAATTCCTTTAGAGTTTATCAGTAAAACCACTTTAAGTATTTTTTCAATCCTTATACCTATATTTACATATTGGAATTGTTACAAAAGGTTATTTTAAACGTAACATAGTACACTAATTAAGTATTTTTAATTTACCGTAATTAAAATATAGGTAAGTGGTTTTTATCTTATTTTATACCTACGGAAGGGATAAATAAATTATAGCAAGAAATTTTTGGAGTTTGGAGATGGGTGGAAAAAAAAATAAGGCTCTTCGTTTTTCCAACTGCTTTTCTGATGTACCCAAAAATGGACCAAAATAGACCAAAAGTACCCTTAAAACGACCAAAGTCACCATTTTCGGCCCTATGTACCCCATTTCAGACCAAAAGTACCCCAAACTGGACCTATTAGCTTTATTGTAATGTTAAACTCCCATAGAGATTCCCCTAAAAGAAAAAAACTTGCGGTCCAATTTTGGGTACATGAATTATTTCGAAGAGGGAATCCATGTTTTAAATTCAAATTAACCGCGCGCCCGGGCAATCCGCGCCTCCCAGGTAATCCGCGCACGCGCGCGCTATCTTCCTGCCTAGGTTATCAAGTATCATACAACTTACATAATTTCCACTTATTTCGTACGATAAAACGCGATCGAAATATTCGTTTTAAGAAATACTCGTGAGATTGGTTCAAGTGTCAAGCATATTTAAGTACTACAATGATATTAAAATGAAGTTTAAAAATATTTCCATTCTACTTTATCAACGAATATTCCATGACGTCAAAACACTCTTAAATTCAAATTAACCGCGTCCCCCGGGGTAATCTGCGCACGCGTCGCCTAGGTTATCAATTTTTACATCATTTCAACTTATTCCGTACGATAAAACTTGATAAGATATACGTTCAAGTATCTTTCGAGATAAGCGTAGATAAATGAACAAGTTGGCCTGAACACAATATGTTGATATACGGGAAAACACATCGTCGCGAGAAATACCCTAAATACATTGACTTTTCAACGATTTTACCCCCATTTCACCCCTTAAATCCCGGATCTCGATCCCGAACCTAAACCTGAACCTGGGACTGACGGGTCGACCTTACTTTCCCTCTACTATTAGTCGTAGCGTGACTGACTGGAACGTAGCGAAGTGTTGTGAGAAAAACGCCGGCAACAGAATTTTCTACTTCGTTTTAGAGAAGTGATTGTCCAAGAGCAAGCCAAATTACCGGTACCAAATGGGCGCACCAAGGTTTGATCACATATTTTTCACTGATTCGGTTTAAGATAAAAAATATAAGGCTTGTTGCTTTATTATTTGAAAAATCATTATTCTCGTGACATCAACTCAGATTTGGGACAAGCGGATTTTTGCGTTTTTATGCTGGAGACAATGAAATTAGGTGGGAAAAAATTGTGAGCAAATTCCGAAATGAACGCTCAGACGTTATTAATTTGAGTGATCAAGTGAGCGAGTGCTCAATACAGGGGACGCTACTTTCTCTTCCTCTAACTGAGCTAGCTCAGGCCGAGCGCCGAGCTGGGTGGGGGCCAAGTTGACGACCAGCCTTCCCCCGCATCAGCCTGTTAACACATTAGCACTATCATTAGAGTGCGCTCTCGTGCGCCAACTCTCTTTTCTATCGCCCAGCTATTCAAGATGGCGGAAATTATAAAAATGGCGGCGATAGATATATTTAAATGATTAATATATCCCCGCTAATATACGGATTTATAGAAACCATGTAAATATATAACCAGTTGATGTTTTGAGAAACCACACCATCACTCACTCAATTGCTTTCACAGAATTGTCGTTCACTGTAAAATCTTTCGACCAGTTGTTTGATACCCATTAAATTCTAAGTACCCTCTGGAAACCAAAAACTTAATTTTTAAAAAATTGTAAAACTAATTAGAGCAATTTTTCTAAAAAAATAACTTTACGCTAAAATGTAGAAACAAAATCCAATTTTTAATCGATTTTGTTTATTCATACCTATCAACCAATTATCTATCGTTTGAGACCTCCCTGAACGTGAAAAGATAAAATGTTTATTTCTCTATAAAAAGGCGGAATAACAATGGAAGGCTAGCGATATCTCCCAAATATTTTCCTTTTCGTCAAAGCCAATCGCAATTCGGAACTCGAAGCTGAGCGCATCATCGCCTCTACAAATAGAGTTGAATTGGAGGAAAAGTAGGCCTATATTTAACTTTCAATTTTTTTTCAAACGAGATCATTTTTGAAATACCCAACATAATATTATCTAAGATAAGACTTAATGAAATTCTACTGATTGTATAATAAAAGATTTTACAGTCAGTAGAAATTCATTGTCCTAGCTTATTCTCTGTATAAGTGCCATTACTAGTCTACTATTATAATATTATCTATGGTTTACAAAGGTTACGCACGTGATCAGAAAATTCTTACCGATATGCAGTCCTGAACCTGAAGTGTCGAATACAAAAATGGACCAAAATAGACCAAAAGTACCCTTAAAACGACCAAAGTCACCATTTTCGGCCCTCTGTACCCCATTTCGGACCAAAAGTACCCCAAACTGGACCTATTAGCTTTATTGTAATGTTAAACTCCCATAGAGATTCCCCTAAAAGAAAAAAACTTGCTGTCCAATTTTTGGTACATGAATTATTTCGGAGAGGGAATCCATGTTTTAAATTCAAATTAACCGCGCGCCCGGGCAATCCGCGCCTCCCAGGTAATCCGCGCACGCGCACGCTATCTTCCTGCCTAGGTTATCAAGTATCATACAACTTACATAATTTCCACTTATTTCGTACGATAAAACGCGATCGAGATATTCGTTTTAAGAAATACTCGTGAGATTGGTTCAAGTGTCAAGCATATTTAAGTACTACAATGATATTAAAATGAAGTTTAAAAATATTTCCATTCTACTTTAACAACGAATATTCCATGACGTCAAAACACTCTTAAATTCAAATTAACCGCGTCCCCCGGGGTAATCTGCGCACGCGTCGCCTAGGTTATCAATTTTTACATCATTTCAACTTATTCCGTACGATAAAACTTGATAAGATATACGTTCAAGTATCTTTCGAGATAAGCGTAGATAAATGAACAAGTTGGCCTGGACACAATATGTTGATATACGGGAAAACAAATCGTCGCGAGAAATACCATAAATACATTGACTTTTCGACGATTTTACCCCCATTTCACCCCTTAAATCCCGGATCTCGATCCCGAACCTAAACCTGAACCTGGGACTGACGGGTCGACCTTACTTTCCCTCTACGACTAATTACTGACAAAATAAAATAATATTTTTAAATTTTATTATCCACTCAATATTTTCAGCAACGAGCGATAAGAGGGCTTCATTGTAAAAACAAATCCACATTGGTTACCTTTACATTATGTCTGCCATACACTAAAAGCGCCATATATTGAAGTTTTACAACTACATACTTCTGCCATTGGTTAACGCAAGTGTTACCGATCGTGAAGCTCCATTTGGCTTTGAAAATATAAATTCTCTTTTACGCCTACAGTACTGCGTACAGTGAAGCTTTAGAAGTGAAAAACACCTCTTCTTTGATTTACCGTAAGTAATGTTTCGTTGGTTTTTTGAAATAAATATTTTTAACATAAATTATATCGCCTGTCTGCCTGTAATTTATTTGTTCCTTCATGCAAAGGTGACATGAGGGCTTAAATGGCCCTGAGCATGGGCGTTATTTCATAAGAAATCAAAGACACTATAACCATTCTATCTGTCTGCCAAAATGTAAATATTCGCCATTTAAACGTTCTCTGTTTCTTTTATAAAATATTAGAGATAATTCTGCATCTTCAAGGTTATTTATAACATAAAAAATACTTCAGTCCCAATTTAATTGCAAAGATAAGGAGGTACATGAACATTGGGGTAGTAAATGTGTGAACGTAAAAATCTCACTATATCATATTACAATTATCAACAAAGATAACTCGAAAAGGGGTCATTTCTAGATTTCACTCTGTAATATTACTCTTTATATTGCAGTAACTGCCTCGTTAATATATAGTTCACAAATGTCTGGAAGGATTTGAACCCAGTTTTTGCAATGGAGGAAGATAACGGTTTCTATGGTTTGTGCGAAACGGTATTCTGGGTAAGTTCCGAAAGCTTTCCTAAGACCATTTTATTCGTATATCACTCATTAGCGTAAAAATGTATGTTATTTTGTCCCTTAAACCGATTTTGACCATTAAGAGTTCAAGTGGTTTTCATTAGTTTTTGTTTTAAATTAGAAATATCTCAGATCCTAGCCTAATTAATTAGTTCCAATATAGAAGATATTCTTTAACGATAAATTTAGCAAGAGCTGAATAAGTTTAAGAGAATCGACAACAACTACCGTTAAAATATATAAAAAATTTAAAGAAGTAAGAGATCAAATATTTTTGAAACACTTAGGTATATTTTGGAATAGCTTAAGAAAGTTAAACGGTTCATTATAAGGTTGTCAATTGGGAGATTTTCAGTAATATCGAACACAAAAATGGCCATTTCGACCTTCAAAAAACATTTACGTATCTCGAGCTTTTGCGGTTTTTAAGAAAGGACTTCTGAAAAAACCGTAAAATCCTTCAAATTAACTACTGAAATCCGTTATACAGTGTTTTAAATGCAATTTCTAAGTGCTATTTAATTACATACTATTCCAACATACACACAGATCGGTACAGTAAACTCTTAAACGCGCCTTCTCAAACGACCGCCATTACCTACAGTCTACGGGGAGGGTGATGTAAAAACTGGTTTTGGAGGGATGAAATTTCTGCGGTAGAGGGCTTGCTCGTTGGTTGTCTGTAGGATAGTGGCAGCGCCCAGTAAACGTTTCTAAAAAGAGTGTATACACAGATTGGTACACGTAAGCAATATTTTAACAAATAAATATATTTTTGAAAGTTGCTTGAACGGTAATAGTTAGTGTAGGGAGCTGTTGGCTCTCGTGGCTTGCAGGGCTTGCCACCACCCTCCTACGCATTCTAACCCGGCCACCTGAATTAAAAGGCTTTAAAAGTCGCCAATGGCTTATTCTTAAGGTGGTGCTTTGGGTATTAGCCTAGCTTATTATTATTATTATTATTTCTACAAATAAATAGTTTTTGTTGGTTAATCTATAACTAATGTAAAATCCTCGTTGCGCATGAGTAACGCCTTGGAGGAAGCAAAATTTATTGCTTATTTTTTTTCATTTTACTTTTCATTATGCAATATAATTAAGGTGTATTAAAAAAAATTTCATCAATTTACAGGGTGGCCGAATTTGCTCTTACCAGGCATTTTTCTTAACAACTATTTGAGATATACACTCTTTTTCGCGGTCTTTTCGACCCCTCTTTTTGGCCGCCCGCTAGTCGGTCATTACCTGGAACCACCTTTTTTTTTTTTTTGAGAGTCACACGGTATGGTGTCGGCTAGAGCCTTAGACACCAACCTGGAACCACCGGTGGGGGTCTAGGCTCGGGTCTTTGGTCTTAGGATATGGCGAATGGGGGTTAAGGGGGTAAATTCAGCATGAACGTGCCCAGCCAAATTCCCAAAAAAGTTGGGAACGTTCCAAATTGTAAATTATCGAACAACTTTTAATTATTTTTCAAAATTAATTTTTTTGACTGATACTCGATAGGAAAACCTTTTCAATGAGAAAGTTGAAGAGCCAACCTGAAAATCTACAAATAGCGTTAGTTTGATCGAAATCAACCTATTTTATCCCTCGATAATGAGGTCAGAAAAAAAAACAGGGTGGCCATTGCAGGCCAAAGGGTTGTTTGACAAATGAGAGAACGATAAACTGGTCTAATTAAACCTAGTAAATCAACAAAACATGTTTTTTCAAAGTTGATTTTTATTTTATTTGTTCGAGTTTATTTAGTATTTAAACCAAAATAACCCGCAGTGTTGCATGTTCGCAATGCCTTTGTATTCTGCTGCACCGTGCGCTTTCTTGGTCGAATTATTTTATGGTGAAGCCCATCAAAACGCTCGTAGGGTATGTCATGTTTTCAGAATGCGGTTTCCAGACAGATTTCCCAGTCACAACACTGTTCTTGGCACTGTTAAAGATTTCCGGAACCATGGTGATGTCAATCCAAGATAACAAGGAGCTGGTCGTCAGCACAATTTCCATCCTTATCGGCCAACACTTCATCAAGCTCATCGTGACGGGGATATGGTTCGTAGGTTTGAATTTTGTAACTGGTTGTGCAATATGGAGGGAAAAATTATTCGATTGTCTTCAAATTTACAATTTGAAACGTTCCCAATCCAATTCTCATACTCTGAAAGTTTCAAGATTATATCTCAAATAGTTGTTGAGAAAAATGCCTGGTCAGAGCAAATTGGGCCAACCTGTATGTAGAACATATATATGTTGCCCTATATGTGAGAAGTACTTTGCAATTTTTAAATAAATTTGTCAAATTGATTGCATGACGTACCGATATTCAACAAACATTTTGCCCGAGCATAAAAGTTCTTCGATGAATATGGAAACTGTACAAAATAATTGTAAACAATTTCACTATAAATTGCACTGGTCCGCTCACATATAGGGCAAAATAGTTTTATTAGTAGATTGATATCGGCAGTTTTCGCAGATAACCAGAGTTCCTAAGCCATACTGTTGCGCCCCTAAAGGGTAAGACTGATCTATAGGTGGAATCTCTGTCTGAAATTTTATCATTGGTGTTATACCAACACAAATAAAAAAAGAAAAATAACAGGTTATGTCAAAATTAAACGCACTAAAATAAGATTTTTTTTAAACCATAAAAAAACAGTAAAATGACATCTGGTTTATAAGCACTGAAACGCACAAGAAAGTTTAAAGGAAGTAATAGCGGATAATGGCATACCGGTTAGTTTTACAGTGAATATCTCAAACTCTTTTTTTTAGTCGTATTACCGGTAAATCTTACTGAAATTAACATACATCATTTGCTTCTAGAAAATGTCTCCAATTTCAATAGTTTTGGTCTCTGAGTGGAAAACAGTAAAATGTACAGATGTTTTCGTAAAAATTATTTGATTTGAATGCAGGACTAAACTGTGACATTTACAATTATTTCTGTAAAAAACACATTAGAAACACAGATGACAACTGGTGAATTTACAAAAATGCTTCTGTTTTTTTTTTTGCAAAATTACTAAATATGTAAATTTTACAGAAGAGTCCAGGAGTAAGATTTTTCTGTAAACTATGCAGGGGTTTTCAGAAAAGGTCTAAAAATTTTACAGAACATTTTGCTTTCAGTGTACGTAAACCACCCCAAATTAATCAATTATTTCCTGATGTAATTATTTCATTAGTGAAGTTAAAAATTTGAGAGTAGGCGCATTTTTCTCCCCAATAAAAAGTAGTCCATGTTTAGGTTTTATTTAACTCGCTAAAAACTGTACACCAGATTAATTCTTCAATTTAATAATAATAAGTGGTATTACTCAGTTTATAAAAATAAGTGGTATCACTCAATTTATAAAATTAAGTGGTGTTAAATTAAAAGAGACTTAAACCGGTTTTAAAATTTACAATTTATTTATTTAAAAAAGAGAGAACGTGTATAAGTTAAAAGGACAATCATTAAACATTGCGCAGATTTATTTTTTAAATTTCGAGTCCCACCTAGCATTATGGCCAAAACACGAAGGTGTTCGTTAAGGGGAAAATTATTGAATGGGTTGTTTATGTTTTTCTGTTCTTTAAGCCTTTGATGAAATGGGTGATGGAATTGCCCAATGTAAAAATCACCACATTATGGCCTTGTCAAGGAGGGCAGTTGATTCTTTGTTATTACACGATAAAGCGAACAATTTGGGTGGCGGTAGATAAATAGGATTGAGGCCTACTGATTTAAGATTTTCGGATAATTTTTGAGAGAAGCCAGGATAAAAAGTGATACATGCGGGGGTCAAAGATCTTTAATCCCAGCATGTATCCCTTTTTATCCTGGCTTCTCTCAAAAAATATCCAAAAATCTTAAATCAGTAGGCTCGATCCTATTTATCTCCCACCACCCAAATTGTCCACTTTATCGTGTAATAACTTGACAAGGCCTAGTGCTCGGCAATTTGAATAATGAATAATAATCCAAAGTCTATCACCTTATTTGTTTCAGTTATTTTATTCGGATAAACAATTTAGTACGGTTTACCGATTACTATTATTATCCGTATAGATAAACCTGTCAAATAATTATTTTCTTATATAACACAAATGTTATTTCGTTACAAAGATATCTGAAAAATAACAAGGTGGTAAGCCAAAATATACCTCTCATCGAGATGACCCTTAAAGATATATCTCCGTAATTCAGAGGTATTTACTTAAAACGTTCTCCCTGTTCAATCCCGCCTGGTATAAAATTTTAATTATAATTAAAATAATTGAGCCGAAACAGTCGAGTTTAATTTATTCAGAATATTATAAATTAAGTAAATACAACAGTGAGTTAGACGTAATAACACAATGCACAATTGAATTTAACCCTATTTACAGTACAAGTTTATCAGTTAAATATAATACGAAGCAAATTTTAATGAAAGAAATATCTACAGAGGGTATTTGTATTTTTCTCGCTTACGAAATACTTGCCACATCTCTAACGCTCATTTTATTTCAACACTCGTAGAGTTCCAGTTGACGTTGTGACACGTACTGCATGAAAAAGACCAATGCCATCCAATTTCCAATATCATTTAATGACTGCGTTAGAAATCGTAGATATCCAAATATCCACACCAAATATATTTACAAGAAGCAAAAACCTTACCATCAACAAAGCACAGAGAGCCACTTTACTAACCGACAGCTCTTAAAGCAATAAACGTTAAATTATCGACTTTGCATTAACACAACTATATATAGGTCGATAATAAAACCCGTAAATAAATAACAAAAAACTAACAAAGTGGACCACCCACAGGGTCTACCCTTTAACCCTCTTATCTCGGCTGACTGCGCTAAAACAAGATTTGACCTTTAAAATTGCATACGTAAAATATAATTCACAAAAGTGTAAAATGTTGAAAAAAAATTTACAAAAGTGTAAAATGTTGTAGGAAAAAATTGACGTCAATAACTTTATAACAGCGTAAAGGACTATCGATTAGCTGTTTTTGAAAAACACCGAAGCTTAACAAGCGTCGGTGGCTGAGGTGTTAGAGTAAATCTCTCCACGCAGCAGACCCGGGTTCGATTCCCGGCCAGCGCCAATAAATCGCCAATAGACACTAAGACGAATACCGTGAACAATTGGTGGAAACCCTGCCATTGGAAGTTGAGAGGTTGTTAAACGCTCAGCATTCGGTCCGTCCCTAAAGTCAACAACTAAAAGTTGGAGAGAAAATGCACGTACACACAACCAACACAAACATAACACAACCAACACTAACACAACCAACACAAACATAACACAACCAACACAAACTCAACACCCACAACCGTCATAACACGAACTAAACATTCACACCCTACACATAAACATTAAAATAACGTGATGTCCAATCAAACTGCATCCACACTGTCGCAACGGTGAGCGTAAAACCATCAAAACCAAACCCAACCGCATTGTAATCCGTTAACGCTCACCGTCAAACGGTGGTTTTGACATCCGTTAGACTTCGCTCCCTAATTCCTAGCAACTGCGAACGCAAAGAGCCCTAGCAACTGCGAACGCGGTGATTTCAACACAAAGCGTACGCAGTGATTACACTTTGCCCCGAAAATGCGTACGCGTTCGCAGGACACACACACACCCACCCACAGACACGGTGATTGTATAACCCATCCAGGGTACAAAGTACCCTCGGAGAGGTAAAAATCATCAAGACGTTCAATATACTTACACGTACCTTATTTTGTCTTGAAAAAATAATTTTTGGACTAAAAAGTTGAAACGCAAAATAACGCCCAGTATTTGGGTTTGAATTTTCGCCGCCATCTTAAGGTATATCGTTTTCGCGAAGCGCATGCTAAGCTATAGATTGGCGAAGCGAAAAACACTAGTTTAATTCTAATTATTTAAATAATCCATATTCACTTTAGTTTTCTTTTCAAAAACATGACTGGATCCACTTTCCTACCATGGATAAAACTGTTCTCATTTCTTGAATAATTTGTATCGAATCGGAATAAATTTGACTTTCGTATATTGCAATGGGATAAAAATTAAAATATTAAAACCAACGTTTTGATTTAAATCCAACTTTATTAAAAATATATCTAATCGAATTATATTTTAATTCTATTAAAATAAACGATTGAATCCCTTTAGATTCCATTCGGAAAAAATATTATTTAAATCACACTTTGATCCATGTCAATTTGCATCTTATTTGGATAAAAACTATTTTATCGAACTTCATTTCATTCTAACTTGGTTATATTATTTTAATATGGACGCTTATCTGTTTTTTTTTAAAAGATTTACAAAGGAAAACTGAAAATATATAGAACGAATAATCGTTAATATTCAAGCAAGATTTTTTAAGTTAAGACGTACTTAACTGGAAACTTTATATCTAAAGTTTTTATTTAAATATATGGGCTAGCTAACACCATTGCGATCATTGTTAAAAAGTGGTATTTTAAATATTATATTGAAGTTTTTTCGGTCTGACATTAATTGATTTTCACTAGGCTTAAACCTTAATACCTTAAAATATTTTGGGTCCAATTTGATTTGGATCAATTGGTGTGTTGAACACATTAATAGTTATTTGAAATTGGAATACCAAATTAATTTTTCCAAAATGTGTTGTAAGTCCAGCCAATTACAATGCATGGATTTATTTATTCGAGCCAAACAAAATGTTTATCAAACTCGTGGAGTTTTGATTAAAATCGTGTTGGTCCTAAGTTATTGAGTAAGTATTCTATCTTCGGTCTCAGATTTATATTTCCATATTTCTTAAAATAAAGTGTCGTTTCTTCCATTAATATACGTAAATCTTAGGCCCTAAAAGCTCTGTTCTAGGCCCTAGACACCATGGCTTATGGTAAGTCCGACCCTGGTAAGGGCGTGAGGTCAACAAAAACCAAACTGGATGCTTGGAATTTTTACCTTAAGCCAACCCTGTTGTGTTGTTATGCTAGATCCAGTGAGATTTCCCTGCTACAGACCCAATTCGGCGGTCCCATGGCAAAACCTTTTAACCACCACGATCGTAGTTTTGAGATATTTGACTTTTTCAAAACCTAAGTTATCAGATTTTAACGTGGTTTTTAATGCGAAAATTATAAAATCCAAAACCATTTTTTAAGTCATAAATAGTTAAATATTTATGACTTTTACCTGAAACTTTTACAGTACTTTTGTACATGCCTTAGTAAAACTGTTGCGTAAAAATCAGAAGGGCCTCGTTCTGCCAACACATTTTCTGTTAACCTAATTACATTCTTCGAATAACCCATAATATGGGGAAATTATCAAATAGCAATGAATGCAAATGGAAGCTTAAAAAAATATAATTTATCTCATTCTTCAACCAAAGGATCATAAGTATATTACGTTTTAAATGCAGATACATGTATAAGCTGTAAAAATGTAACTTCTGCTATTAACCAAAAACATATTCCAAGTCATTTTGAAAAACACCTCACGCCACCGCCATCTCAGCGATGTTAAGCATTTGATTAAAATTGGAACTCCACTACCCTGCGAATATAAGTTTAATTATGAAACGTATTTCACATTAGCAGTAATTTAAATATATTTTTTCAATTTTGCGTTGAAAACAGTCTTCTTATTCTAATGATTATTTAATAACTATTAAAGAAATACTTATGTAAAAATTTTATGAGCTGGAGGAGATACGGCCTTTTAAAGGAAATCACCGATCTAGGTAATAGCATAATTTACATAAAGAATTACGTATGATACTCCCTTTGCTGCTGATGCAATTTGTGTAATGCCCATTACCATTTAAATATTTTCCTAGTTATAAACTGTCATTTCTCCGTAAGCTGTTCCTTAAAGCCAATGCTTGTTGAAAATTGAAACGCTCTTAAGGCTTAAAATAACGTTTATTTGGTAAATTGTGATATATTATGGTATCTGTAGTTATTTTAAATTTGATTCTTTTTGGCTTTATCACCATCGCCATTTGTTTTGTTAATTATGTTATTATATGGCTTCATCCTGTTCGAACTGAACGGAAAATAATTCATTTTTTCAGGATTCAAATTTGACTTGGTATACTTCCAATCCAGATTTCACGCCATGTTTCCAACGCACCGTTCTGGTTTGGGTTCCTTGCGCATTTCTGTGGATTTTCCTTCTCCCGGAAATTCAAACGTTCAGGAGATCGAAAGGAACTCATATTCCATGGACATTTCTGAATATTACTAAAATGGTAGGTGGTTTGTTTTTCCTAAGTGTGGTGGGACTGCTTTCCAGATAATTCCAGATGTTAAAGGTACTGATTTATGTTAAGAGTTTAACATCTTAATGTTGTGTGGTTAAAACCACTTGGAAATTTGAATCAATTCTGCATCCACTTTTGCTCTATAAACCAGAGTAAATGCGATTATTATCTAGGATACCGCGATAAAATAGTACTTGTAATGACGCCTGCCACCATAAATCCAAATATAATTGAAAAGCGCAAATTCTAGTAGCGTCTTTAGGCTCTTTTTAGGTGGGGACACATTTCAAATATACAAATTTAACAAGGTCCCTTCAAAAAATGAAAAGGATCCCTTCAAAGATATTGAATACAACCAATTGAAACTTTATTACTTACTTTAATAAATTTTTTAGGAGAATAAGTTACTATATACTTCCAAGCTTATACCAATATCATTCCACAACTGCAAATGAGGTCTTTATGAACAGAAAGTGTTAGAAAAGTGGAAATAAATGCGGACTTAGGCTGTTGAGAACATAGCTGGTAAATTTTGGTATTAATCGGTTGCAAATGCAAATTATCTAAGATAGTTAATTTTATCGTGTCTTCACATTAAATAAGTTTCAAGCCTATTCATGATTATAACAATTAACCATATTGGTCCGGATTTGGTCTATTTGATCAAATTCTAAATGATTGACAAGGTGTCCTTTTACTAGACAACCAAAAAGCAGTTTCCACATTATCGAAATGTTTATATTGAAAGCCCGAATGGTCGACAAATCACGGTTTTAATTTTTGCTCGGTGTATTTCTTATTTTAGTTATCTTAAAAACAACCAAACCAACCAAACCGCCCCTAACTTCACCTAACCTCACCTACCCCAACCTAACATAATCAGATTGCTTACAGACCATTATCGACCAGCTACCATTTTAAAATAAACATTAATTACTGGAAACTATTAATTTTATACACAAGACACTCTCACCCTAAAACATAAAACTTATGACCTTTAACCCTTTAAAAAATGCTGTCACTTTGGTCGGTTAAATGGTCCTCTTTAAAAAATGTGTAGATAAAATGAAACCAAAGTGTCGATCAAATGCACGTCGAACAAATGGACCATTTTTCAATGATTTATAATTCATACGAATGGACCATGCTATTGGCCCATTACTATTATATATGGCTAGCCGAGCAGTAATCAACTCAATGAATTGCGAATTAAAAACAGCTCCATATGAAGTGGTCTTCATATTATCAAAAAGACCAAATACTTTTGTTTTGAAAGAAAACTTTATTTAAGATTATACGAGGTACCTTGGCAGAAATGCTTTTAGGCGAAAATTCCACTTAGCACTCATTACGGGGTAAGAAGTTTTTCCATAACACATTAACAATTAAATTATAATTGACAAGGAATCCATAATTGGTTCCTTTTACAAGGAATCGTTGAACGTTTTTCTTATAAAACGTCTTGGAATTCTCGTAATATCATGTTTTTTTATTAAATATAGATTGCCAATGTTGCACTTTTACTCATCAATGTCCTGAAAATAACCTACGACGTTTACCAGAAAAACCCTTTCCTGATACATAGTCTTCCTTCGTTAATCAAACTTTTGACAGAAGTAAGTTAAAAAAAAATGTTCTCAATAAGCAGAGTTTTAAGTAAAATTCAATGCAATTATTATTAAAATAAAAAGAAAACAATGGCTCATTGGAGCAGAATAAAAACAGGTCTTAAATATTTTTTATAAATTTCCCATTTTTATGTTCCTGGCATTTAACAGAAAATAAATAATAGTTATTTAAAATTGGAATACAAATTTTAAAATGTGTTGTAGTTCTTCAATTTAAATTGCATGAAATTGCTTTATTCGATCCAAACAAAATTTTGATCAAACTCGTGGTGTCGTGACTAAAACCGCAATATTTTACAAGATTTATTACATAATGACATAATCGTTAAATAGTCGGTTTTCATCATTGGAGAAAGATGATTTGACTTTTCAAATTTTGAGTAAAAGAGTCTTTCTGTAGTTGACTTGATGTCTTTTACCCTTAAGTTCTTACAGATGGTGTGTGCGGTCAAAAAATTCTTAAATCTGTTCAGCAATTTTCTTTTAGTTGATAGCTTTTAATTATTTTGAATTGTTTGACACTAAAACTTCGTTTTCGTTTTAGGTTTTAGCATTTTATCTCATTTTATCGGGGCGTGCGCGTGGCATTCGACGCTCAGGACTTCTATTTGTATATAGGTGTCTCTCAACATTGGCCGGAATAATTTCAATCAGATCAATTATATCCTTAACGTTAAATGAGGTACGGCTACTTTCTTATTAATGACAAAATGCTACATTTGCATTATTATCATAGCAACATGCGTATAGCCGTAGCACCATTAGACCGTTTTGGCAGAAAAACAAACCAAATGTTTAAAAATTTAAAATATTTATCTGGCTCACTTGTTCATAGTTATAATTCGTGAATATTTATAAAACAAATTCAATATGTTGTTAACCAGCTATTAAAAACATTAATTTTTTACAGCACCAGAGCTTTTTCGAGGTTAAGAAAATTTTAAGAGAAAAGGATTTTTACTAATTCACATTTTTACAACAATAGATGTAAATTTCGATAAATACCACGAATAACTGCAACGGGATTTCGAATAAACAAGGAACAGAAGGAAGTTTAAAATAGCGACAAAATCTAAATTCAAATACATAGTCACTTATCATATAAGGGTTATAAAATGTTAGATGATTTAGGAACTGGCTTTAGTAGCCAATTTATCTAAAACAAATACTAATTCACGTAATTATAATCGATGGCTCTGAAAATTGAATCAACCTAATTGCCACAGGACGCAGTTAAGGGGACATTTGAAAAAATGCTGAAGTAACATTTTTTAAATAATCAAATAGTACTTTAGATGAAACCCGTTAACACCGGTAAAATATGGCAAAATTAAGGATAATCAACGAATCAATAGAAAAAAAACCAGTTTTTTATATCAGAGCCCGACAATGGTCCTACTGAGAGAACCTCGTAATTTTACTTCCAAATTCAAAGCAAGTGCGTTAAAAGGTTCGATGCTGTCGTTAATATATTTGGCTTCTTATATTGCGGATGTGTTTTTACCACTATATCCAGAAAATCGCTAAAAGTGGGCCGGCGAAGTGGAAAGCACTCTTACTACTGAGTGAAAACTCGTAACACTCCATCAGTAATGAGTTTGTAAGATCTCTCACTGCTGGTTAGTGATGTTTTATATCGAGCTCTTCGGTTTCGCTCTTTCCATAAAAACTGGCTGAGATTAAAAGTAAGTGTAGGGAGCTGTTGGCTCGCTTGGCAAGAATGGTATGTCTCCTACACATTGTAACTCAGCCATCTGGGATAAAGGCGTTAAGAGTAGCTCCATTACTTGGGAATTAGGTGGTGCCTTGAATATTTGCCTAGCTGATTATAATTATTGTTATTGGCTTTAAAGTATATATGGGCTTCATGTTTTTTGGAAAATGTTAGCTTTAAAATTCTTATATTGATATGTTATATTATAATATATAATATACAGGTGGTCTTTAATTGATCGGCGCAGGCATTTTTCACAAAATTTATACTTTCTAGAAATTTGAAATTTTCAGTGTGTACGCTCCCGGGGGAGATTGTTATAATTTGAAAATTTCAGAAAAATCGTGAAATTTTATATGATTTTAGAAGTGTTAGGTTTTGAACGCTACATGGTAGTATCAACTTGTTGGTTTTTCATGACTAATTATTACAGTGACTAAATGTCCGATTTCCACTATACCAATCTCATTAAAGGTTTTCGAGTATGCTCTACAACTTGCTTATTGAAACTTTCGTATACCACGTAGCGTTCATAAACTATAGTTATAACACATCTAAATTCGTGAAACATTTTACGATTTTTCTGACATTTTCAAATACAAACGATCACCCCCGAAAGAGTACATACTGAAAATTTCAAATTTCTAAAAAGTATAGTTTTGGAGAAAAATGCTTGGGCCAATCAAATGAAGACACGCTGTATTATATAATACTTTATATTTTATTTTATTTTTATTTTTTCTCTTGACTTAGTAACATAGGTGAAAAATAAAAGTAAAGCTGGTCAAGAAAGGGAGCAAAGTCGTAAGAAATTCAGTGGTAGGGAAGTAAAAGTTCTTGACCTCTTGTAGCAGGACTAGAGGCAAGACTAGGGTTAGTAAACCGGGAAATGGGGATATAAATTAAAATGCATATAAGAGCAACGAAGACGTAACGAAAGCTTGGGATAAAATTGCGAAAGAAGATTCGGCAGTCGGAATGGGTGTGATAAGAACAGGCCCTCAACTAAGAACCAAATGGTCGAACTTCGAAAGTGAAGCGAAGAAGAAGGCTCAACACAATATTAGGTTTAAAAAAGTGACTGGGGGGTGGTCCAGTCACTTATGATGATCTGAAATCACTTGCGGGTTGGTGGGTGAAACGAATTGGCGGAACTGCAGTTTTGAGTTTAGCAGGTGTTGAAAATCGCATCGATAATACAGCAATGAAGAAACAGGTACATCAAACTGTACTTCATTAACTTAAATAATTAAATTTTAATTGTTAAATATACATTACATTTTTAAACAATATAAACAAAACCGCGTAACTTCTACAAGCGCCACCAGTTTTCACGGAACACCAGCCAAAATAAATGCTGTTTTTATTGGTATGCCAACTGCGGGGCGTTTTTACGTTATTCATATGAGTACCACGCCGAGCGTGAGTGGTGAAGCTCCTCTTAATTTAGCTAATAGAAATAAAAGGTTATTATTTCTAGAAAGTAGAGGATACCATTATTTAATTGAAATTTCATTTAGCTTCCCATATTGATGGCAACCCAATGGCCAAAAAAATCTAAGAATGACAATGCAAGATATTTTCAATGCAAAATATTGCCAATCAAATTACTATATTTAGTAACACTCGGTTTAGATATACTACTAACTGGTAAATATAGCTCAGTTACATTTCTAAAGTAGATAGAAGGGCTGCAAAATTCTAAAGCAGTATTGTTAAGCTTGCTCTTTTCCTAGATTCCCTCAAAAACAGATCGACATAAATTTTCATATAAGCATATGTGACATAATTACTCATACGTATGCCAATGTACCTTTATTCCCTTCAGAAATCTTCACTAACGGTTCGTTTCACCACGAACCAGTAAAAAGTTTTACTTGTTTAACTTTTTGGGAGTTACACTATTGGCTACCTTCATATGTATTTAAGTCAATGGAAAACCTCGAAATTTAGAATACATTTCTGGTGTCGTAATTTTAGTCAGCCCAAATTCATAAACTCGCTCGATTTGTGCGGTTAAAATTAAATAATGAGTAGTTTAGAAAAATAAAAGGTAGGGGAAAATGACTCATACGGTTCTGGGATATTCCACCAGCGTTATTAAAACCCATATCAAGCCAAGAAGAGTAAAGCCTAGCTTCAAAATAATCTGCGATGACCCCAACCTTGTAGATGCCCCAGCAAAACTCAACCTGAATTTCATCTATTTTTCCAATAAACCTGCTGCTTCCTTTCGGCAATGCAAATTTATAATAGAACCTGAGTCTCCAAAACTTATTTAATTTGAATTTAATTGCATTAACAGCAGTTGACAGCATATTGTAATTCATTTTCGCTCCTAAGCCTTGGTTGTTCAAACCGGTTTGTTTACTAAAATAATGGCCATAGGTTTAGCAGACGAAGAGATAATTGCGCGATGGCATTATTCGATGACGTCAAATATTACGTAGGGTACGGATGATGCAATATCTGTGAAACAAACCGTTAGTTAAGAAATAGAGCTAGTGGCATACTTATGAGTGTGTCAGAATTTATAGCCCGGTGTACCTAGTAACAGAGACCATACCACCGGAGGCCTATCATCACAGTGCCCTACGCCAGCGTCCCCCTAGCCCGGACAGGTGACAAATCCTGCATGGGTAGTAGTACCCTACTACTGATGGTCGCACCTTAGACGCAAGCCACTCAACACAGCAGAAGGTGCACCAATGGGTGGACCAATCACCACTTCGCACACAGCAGTGGGAGTAAGAGTGGATGCTGTAGTAGCCCCAGCCCACACCCTACCTACGTAGGTAAAGAGTCAAACCCTTTGGAGAGAGCTCCTAAAGGGGAACGACGAGCACACAGCAGCTCAAGTAACCCGGCACAGCTGGGACCGGAGATCCCGGTGGGACCCCAGAAGGCTGGGAAACAGGACCGCCGTGCCCTCATACGGAGGCCCGCCGCCCCACAGCCGGCTACCGAATCCGCCGAGGCGGCCAGTTTGAACGGACCCTCTCCGTTAGCCTGAGCCGAAGCTCAGTATCCAGCCCAAACCTGACCGAAGTCGGAGGTGGAGATAGGACCATTTGATCAGAGCTAACATCTCCCAGTGCGCCACCACCCTTATGGGATACAAGAGCCAGACCACGACTCTCCGGTAAAGCCACCAGTTATTGCACACTCTAACCCATTTTGGGCCTGGCATACTTATGAGTAATTATGTTAAATATGATATAAGTAATAATTTGGTGATAAAAGAAGCCATTAAAAATTAGCAGTGCCGAAACCTCGCCGCCCGGTCTGTTGTAAATAATCAAGAACCATTCAATTGGCTTTTGGACATGATTCTAAACGAAATGGTAGACCAAAGAAAACAAATTGCGCAATTTTCCATCACCTTTTTGAGTCATTTGGACAATACCAATAAAATTCTGGTGTCCATACGCAACCCTCATATGTTCTGGTTGAAAAGGTCGCTGAATTAATAACCCTGAAACATAATAATATTTCTTATTACCTTTTCCTTAGCTTTAAGAAAACAGTGAAACTATTTCTTTAATATTATCAGCTGACCAAAGTTTTTGTTATTTTCCAACGGAGCTGTCTCCATCTACATGCTGGTTTTTCTCTTAATATCAGTTTGGCGCTAGATTTTAATTTAATTTGGTTATAGTCTGCCTGTAATTTTTTAGGCAAAAAGCGGTTTGGGGTACAATAAACATTTCATTAAGTATATTTGGGAGTTTTTAATTATTGGGTATCAGGTCAAATGGGAGATGTATCCCTTTTTCCATAAATGAAAGCTGTAAAATTAAATAATAATTTAAATTTTAGAATTGAAATAAATTTTTATGAAAGTGGAGCTAAAGTAAAAAATCAAGGTGTAATATCAATAATAATTTGACTGAACTTGACAGGTTTGTGTTGATAATTATTCGCCGTCTTTCCAAAACAGTTTAGGATTATGCGGATCTGAAATAACATTACTTTAAAACAATTGCTCCAATAGTGACATTTAAAAAATATCAAAACGAAAACAGAAGGAGTTGTTACCTCTGTAGAAAAACCTATTGTCCGCCGTTCAATTTGGGCCCTGGACTTATTCTCATTTGTAGCACATGAATGGCGGTTTCGGGTAAATGTTAGATTGGTAGTACCAAAAATCTTTTTTTTGTCATTTCATTGTATTGGTTCACTCACGATACATTCTTTTCAGCGGGACATCTGTTTCGATATTGTTTACACCTTGATCTATCACTTTAGCTCGAAGAAACTCCGGCGCCATTTTCCCAAAGAAATTATCATTTTAGCTTCTGATCGCGTTTACGACCAGAGCTCTATTAGAAAATAAAAGACGTTTGGTCTCGTTAAAATGTCTCTGGCACGCGTTTTTGAAAGTGTCGTTATTCAGCACGAACGCCCCCTTTCTCGTTATTTAAAGGGACTTTTTCGTCTCTAAACCGTTGCGGTTCCTTAGATATTAACTTAGCTGATTATAATAACTGTTATAATAAATTCATCATTCGGAAATAATGAAACAGCCCTTTTATACTTTTTAATTTTTGGGATAATCTTCATTAAACCGTAAATATTGCTAAATTTGATAACATTTCCTAAAAATAGGTGTTTTAAATATATTTAAAAATTTAACTTTGTATGCTAACTTGTGCTAATACACAAATTACAAGAAAACAAGTCAACGATTTAAAAAAGTGCATAAGAAAAGAAGTAACTAACTTTAACATAGCAAGAAGAAACATTACTGTAATTAAATTTCTAATAGAATTATATTTCATTTAATTTATTTCGTGTATATCTAAGTAAATTACACTCTAAACTAATATCGAATTTGGATTATTTTTAGGGGCACATAGAAAATGTGATTACATTTTCATTACTTATTGCTGAATTTTCTTCAGTAGCGTTGTTATTTTTTCTGTCTTCATTGTTAGATGCAAAACCTAAATACGAAAAAACGCCAAACACCGACTTTCATCCTGATGAGGTACGTTATAATAATCATCTGTATAGAGTTATGTTGTGTTGGGTTCCATTTACCAATTCCTGCCATCGTTTTACTCCAAAAACCTATTAAAATTGTGGTGTTTCTCTCATTGAAAATCTCTAGCTGTCTTTTGGACTTTGTGGGCCCTGGTCACAATGTAATTTGGTGCCATATTAGGCATTTGTCTTAATTATATTAACAGTAACTTCTTTAAGTTTTGATTATAAAATACGCATCACCTATCCCATTTGTATTTAAATTTCGTGTTAAAAATATTCGTCTTTAAAACAGATTAGGGTTGAATTTATTTTCTGACCACAATTTCTCGCTACCACCAAGAGCACACAGGTTCCTTTTGCCATTCCTGAGTAGGTTATATTTTTTACGCCAAGCCTTTAGAGTCCAAAATCGCAACGAAGAAACCTCTTAGAGTTTCGATCCATATAACGGTCAAAGCGATTTGATAAACTTCGCATACGCATTAGTTTTCGTAAGGAACGCCTTATATTTAATTGGATAAACACAGTGCTACAAGCAAACCTTAGTGATAGCACTATTTACGGTTTTTATTCGATATAGATTGGTGGTGTTGTGTTTCTATTTATTAATGATTTATAGTAAGCACGGTCATAAAAATGGTTCATTTATTTGGAACAGACTGAATCACCCGAAGAGCACGCTTCATTCATTTCACAGTGTTCTTTTTCATGGATGAGCAAGTACGTGTACCATTTTTGAGTTAGCAGAGACCAAGTAGGCTTTCTTGTAGCAACAGCCGGCTTAAAACCTCTGCTAGGAGCTTGAGATGACCTCTGGTAGTGATAATTTAGACCGTTATATACATTCCGAAAAGCAAGAAAAGCCTGATAAAAAGTTGTTAAACGCTGATAAGCCAGGTCAAATTTTAAAATCATCCCTAGTATTGGACTTCAAATTGTTATATAAAATGTAATATCTTTAGGTAGAATCTTGATTTTTAATAAGAATTGATTAACAAATTGTATTTCGTAACTTGGCTATGAGTAAATCTGAGTAGCAAGCACAGAAAGTTTTAAACCCTACCATTAAATAAATAATTTTTTTTCAGCGAAATTCATGATATACGATTATATCGCACATCAATCGAAATTTTCAATTTTGAAATAATAAGAGATATTGCCCTTTGAGAAACCCTTAATCAGTAAATTCACATTTTCCATTTAGGTTAATATATAGAAGAGAAATAAAAAGCTCCGACATACCCAAATTGCAACGAAATCTAAACGTTAAGAAGACAAATTTTCAACTGGAGAAATATATGTCCAATCATTCGCTAATTTCCAAAGAAACTAGAAAGTAAGAGCAACTAATGTCATTTTCCAATTTTTTATGCGGAATAGTATTCCTTGTTTATACTATACAGGGTCTTTTTTTTTGCTCGGAAAAGTGTTTTTTTTCAAAAACTATTTATAGTACCGATTTCAAATTTGGAAGGTCAATTCTCTATACCGGGGGACATCAGTTTGAGAAATTTGAGCGTTTTCGGTAATGTTTTTCACCAATTTTGAAAAATTATTTTTCGACCACTAGGTGCGAGATAAAAAATTTCTATTATAAAGTTGTAGGCCGTCATCGAAAACCCTTAAAAATTGTTCACTCGACGAAAAACAATTTATTTATCAGTGAAAATTCGAGCTTGAAAAATTTACAAGTTGGTGAAGCCAAATTACGATTGTTTGAAACGATAATTGAAACCGAATTACCTAATCCAGTTGAAACTTTGGTTAAAAAAACGACCGGATTTAAAAAACACGAGGCTATAGGTCAATCCTAAACATGCATTGGGTATTTAAAGGAAAACTTTGGGAGATTATTATCAGTGTTTGATAATATTTCGAACAATGCCTCGTTATTCAGTAGCTGAGCGTACCGAGATAGTTGCCATTTACTATGGAGAAGCAGCGCAAAACCTTAGAAGAGTGACTGAAATCTTCGCAGAAAGACATCCAAATGGAGCACCATCTGTAAATACAGTAAGACGAGCAATTCACGATTTCAATCAATTTGGTAACTTGCAACCTAGGTTTCGCGGATTGGGTCAACCGGATTTAGACTTCGAGAACAATGTACTCGCGTACTTTGTGGCATATCCTCGTCACAGTTGCGCTAACGCCGCTGCTGATTTGGGTTGTTCTGCAAATCGTGTGTGGAAAATTCTTCGTAAGAATCGCTATCACCCATACAGAGCTACGCTCCACCAAGGACTAATTGACGGAGACCATCAAAGACGTTATGAATTTAGCAACTGGTTACTAAATGCTGTCCAAGAAGATAGACAATTTTTGCGCCATGTTTTGTTCTCCGACGAAGCGTCATTTTCTAGAGATGGGCCCTTTAATCATCAAAACAGCCATCTTTGGTCTGACATCAACCCACATTGGGGTTTTGAATATCATCACCAGGTTCAATTTGAACGGGTCAATGTTTGGGTTGGACTTGTTGGAAACCGTTTGATTGGTCCCTTTTTCCTGCCGACGAACCTCAACGGCCAAAGGTATTTACATTTTCTACAGAACGAACTGAGTGACGCAATCGACGACCTTCCATTGGCTGAAAGACGTCAGTTGTGGTTTCAGCAAGATGGCGCCCCTCCGCATTTTTCCCGGCAAGTAACTGAGCACCTCAACAACGAGTTTCCTGAAAGGTGGATAGGGAGAAATGGTCCAGTGCATTGGCCAGCAAGGTCACCTGACCTAACACCGCTGGATTATTTTCTCTGGGGATTCGTTAAAGCAAAGGTATACGCCACGCCCATTGAAACTAGGGAGGAACTCATTAGACGAATAATCAGTGCTTGCCGAGACGTCACACCAGAAATGGTAGAGAAAGCGTTTGAGAACTTAATTGTCCGCGCACAAACCTGTGTTGCAGCCAATGGTGATATTATTGAAAATGTTTTGTAAAAATTTATGTGAATAAAATATCTGCATTTAAAAACCAAACGTGTACATTTTTTCAAGTGTGAAAACTCTACTACGTTTGTATTAGACTTGTTCCCTTTTCAATTATCGTTTCAAACAATCGTAATTTGGCTTCACCAACTTGTAAATTTTTCAAGCTCGAATTTTCACTGATAAATAAGTTGTTTTTCGTCGAGTGAACAATTTTTAAGGGTTTTCGATGACGGCCTACAACTTTATAATAGAAATTTTTTATCTCGCACCTAGTGGTCGAAAAATAATTTTTCAAAATTGGTGAAAAACATTACCGAAAACGCTCAAATTTCTCAAACTGATGTCCCCCGGTATAGAGAATTGACCTTCCAAATTTGAAATCGGTACTATAAATAGTTTTTGAAAAAAAACACTTTTCCGAGCAAAAAAAAAGACCCTGTATATTTATGCATATCTGAGATTAATACTTTTTGGACAATTACGACTGGCCTATTCATCGTATAGGCCTAACGGTTTGCCATTGATAAAAGAAATTTCTATAAGTTTAACAAAAATCTAGTTTTGTGACGTAATACAATTTGATTTTTCTTATTTGATAATGAAGCAGAAGTTTGCAATGTTACAATTCCAAGTGGATATAGAATCTAGACATTTTCCCGTTTTTTAATCCGAAGTTACAGCAAGTTGATCTTGTTTGTTTCTAATGCTCCGACTGAAAAGCGAAATAGCCCACTGTTTTAGATAAACCGAATATTTTAATTTGTAAAAACATGCTGGCGATGTTATTGCCGCAAAAGGATTTTGAAATACTAAACGACTGATACGTTTGTGTTTTTTTTTTCGCGTAGAAGTTCTATAATTATCCTCATTTTCTCTAGCACATCTTTTCTTGGAGCTATATCTATTACAGACTAAAATAGATGGTCTAGTCAAATTTCCGTCTTTAAATAAGCGTTACTAAAACCTACTAGGATCAGAAAGCATTTCGTCACTCGAAGATATTACATTTTTCTTTTTTGTCGTTTGCCACATTCATATTCAGTTTCACTGAACATATCCGATGTAACTTCTGATCGGTTTGATTTTTTTCTGCCTTTGTCGTATGAGCCTTAAAAATATATTCATTAGGAAATTTTTAGCAATTATTTAATATCTTGCAATATTACCTGTCGTGTTAAAAATTCTTATTTTATAGAATTTCCAATCTGAAGGTGCAGGTCTACATCCTCTTATAAGCTTATTTGTGTCATATTTTCCAGTTGCATCAGACCAAGCGCACTTACTATCGGAGCACCAACCTAGTGGGACAACTTGCACGACATCTTCCTCTAAAAAAAACAAATTACAGCATACATGTTCATCTAAATAAATTTAAAAAAAATTCCATTAATTAGCTGTATATAAACACTAACCAATTAGGCTAAACGAAGCAAGCGGAATACATATAATGTCTCCTTTCCGACACTGGGAATAAGAAATTACCTTTTCTTTAAACTTTGGAGAGGAAATATTTCCTATCATGAGATGTGTTTCCTTTCCTTCGAAAATTCCTAAGTATGTGTATATATCTTTCAAAAATTTAATAGTTTAACCACACACACAAACATCAGCGTTATTCCCTGCATACGGAAATATAGCTTTAACAAAAATGCATTCATTAGATTCTAATTGGAAACATTGATTTCCATCTTTTGTTGCATCTGTGAACTTTGGAGTAACTGCTTTTTGGTAGCATATACAGTGATGAGGTGCATTTTTAACAGAACATTTCAGTTCTCCCTTCTATACTATATTTTCAAACGTGGAATATCTTTATTTAAACTAGAACATTCACTCAACCGCCTAATTAACTGTTGAAGTGGTCAATTACTGGCTCTAAGTTTCTTTTTCAAAAATTTTAAATGGTTTTCGAAGGGAAACGCGCTGAAAGAATCTAATGCCCCAAATAGTTTAACATCATCAACTATGTGGCTCAATGCATGAACATTCATGACAACGAAGTTTTGGCCATATAACTGGGATGATAATGTTAGGAAGCTATTATAAGATCTTTCGCGCAGTCAGAGAAATTGCAACATAGTTCTGGGTTAGCAAAGATGGAGGTAGCGCAATGCAGTAATAGAAAGTGATTCACAACATCTTAAATTTGGTTCCAAATGATGGTAAAATTTGACGAAACTAAGTTGCTTTCCATCATTCTAGATATTTCAAAGACCTCGGCTTTCGTGCAAATTCCATTGGAATATATTTGACATAACTTAGTAGATTTTGTGAAACAGAGCTCATTGCTTGTGCACTCATTTCAACATTGAATGTACCTTTTTCCACGCAGCAACAAATCATCCTTTTCACAACGCCAAGATAAATCAGGTGCATATAGTCATGAGGGAATTGTTTCACTATGTCTATGTCTAATTCGAGCAAAGGATAATTTTCACCAGCTCAATGGTATTCATCGTCATCTTGGTTTAAGAAGAACTCATGGGTTCTTAAAGCACAATTAAGGTCGAAAAATAAAGTGGTATTTTCAGGACGCTCTCCATAAACTAGGCATTTATCGCCAGATGAAACGCCAGTGTGGCCTTCTGTATTTTTGACAAACGCCTTAGCATTATAAACGGGCCATTTAACAAATATTTATAAGTTCTGCCTTGGAAGAAAAAGCCACAACGATGTAGTTCATTTAGCTCACTAATGACAGGCTTTAAATATTCTTTATAAGACAAGGGTTTAGATGCTCCTAAAAATTATTTCTACTGAAAAGGGCTATCCATAAATACCATTTGCAAAACTAAACCAACACCAAAATTGTCCAAAAACTCTTGCCTGAGCTTTCGTGAAGCGGCAATCCATCAATATATGTCTTCTTCATATTGAGGATAATTTTCTTAATGATGGCTCAATCCATTCTTGAAACTAATACGGTAGTACTCCCCGCCCCCGACTAATTTCACTTCGGTTTGGTTTTGAGTATTTAAACGTGTCCTCCATCTTTGGGTAACTCCAAAACATGTTTAGTAAGGATACCTAATATATCCTTCAAACAAGATAAAGTTACATTGCGATCAATAGCCCATTTTCTTATATCAGATTGAAGGTTAAGACAATCCTGATCACTTTCTTGAGAGACCTCGGAGATAAATACACTTGCGTCAGAAACGTTTGATTCAATTTCCCCTAAGTCTTCACTTTCATTCGTTTTATATTATTAAAGCTTGCTTTTTTGTATTTTATGTTTAAAAATTGAAACTGGATTGTACAATGATGAAATCGACAACGTAACCACAATACGACAGAAACGGTAAAACAATTAAAATAAATAACTGCATTCTGTTAAAAAACTAGGCTTAGCGTGCGCGAATGGCGCCGAAAACAATCATGGTACCCCACGCGAAGAACGAATCGAAAAAGTGCCGATAAAACAATTAGATACAAAGCACGCTTTGAGCACATCAACCGCTCCTTTGTTCCGCAGCGAAGAGCTACGCAAACTCGACTCCGCATCCGTCACGTCATCAGGACGTCCCCGTCGGCTTTAACCTGAAAAAGTACTTTTCAAATCTGTCGAGCCCATATGAGATAGAAAATCTCTATGGGAGAGACAAAATTTGTTTTCCGATTATTGGTTGCCCAGGGCTGGTCAAATACTCCGACTCCGGGCCAACTGTTGGCCAACATATAAGCCAACACCTTCGTGCTGATCGGGTATCTTAACACGGTTTAATACGATTTACTCATTCAATTGAAATTCCAAATGAAAAAAGTGTAAAAATAGAAAATTAGTATTTCATCCCGTGGACGCCATGCCTATTCCTGGGTATATATATCGTATAATCTAATCGCCGTTGCAATCAGATTATTGTGACACACCTAAATGGAAATCAATTGCACAACTTCTGGCTGATATTTCTATGGAACTTTGAATAACTTAATTATAATAATTATTAAGGTAACTGGTCACAGTCAAATGCATATAAACATTGAAACGTAATAATTTATTTAAAAACCTGCCATTGCCACAGGATAGAGGCCTTTTTCACAGCTGGACATTGGAATTGAAACAGCGTAGAAGTTTAGGGGCTAGCCCTGCCACAGCTAAGCATTTGTACCCCAACACCAACAACTGCTTAAACTCCCATCGTGCTTAATAGAGTAGAAGCTTACATGGAATAGTAACGCTTGACTGATAATTTTTTTATATTAACAGTGCAGATGAAAGAGAAGAATCAAAAAATAAAACATCCATTTTCAATATAGAAAGCGCTCTATTGAAGGCGTTTGGGCCATCGTTGCTATTCACAGCTTTCGTACAAATGGGCGCTGATATTCTTTCTTTGATCTTACCATTAATTATCCAGTAGGTTTTTGTTTTATTAATTTGCAGGTTATTTTATTATATAAAATTACTAACATAACACATGGTGGAAAAGATCAGACCAACACTTAATTTGACTAAAAATCTCAAAATTCTGTATCTCAAAGCTGGCGACGGAATAAATCGGTATACGAAACTACAGACATATTTGTAACTGGGTGTAAAATAAGAAATAAGCAAGACGCCTTCTGATTTCACTAATAGTTATTAAGTATCATCTAATTGGAAAATGATTAATTAGAGATAAGACGAAGGTATCAATAAGAGGACAACACTTTATCGTTACAAAATTTGTGTGGCTCGGAACGTAGGCCTTTTGAAAATAAACCACCTTCGGTTAGAGGAAACATCAGCTTAAATTCTCGATGTGTTGACCATATTCGTGTCAGTGTGGTTCAAAACTTGCGTACAGTTTGAAGCATTCAATTAGCTTTTCCGGTCATGGAGGTTCGAATTATGTCCTTCAAGACATCTTAATGTTTCAGTTCCATCTCGTCAACCACGCCCTTCCCATAGCCCCGTAGGAAAAAATCGAGTGCGGTAAGATCCGGAGACCTTGGCAGCAACGGAATTAGTCGACCACTACCGATCCATCAATTAGGATATTATTGGTTGAACCATTCACGAACATTGAATACAAGCGGCAGCGTTTAGCCATTTCTTTTTTACTTTACCAAAACTGCTACTCCTAGCCTGAAGGACAGCCCTTTACCGGGCTGCAATGGGTTTGAAAGTTATGAGAAACTCGTGTTACTTTCTCTATTGGGTTAACGAGTTGATGTTGTCTAGGGGTTGGCTTAATCTACTCATTAAGAAACAGGACTGCCAGAATGTTCCATATTAAAGATACTGGTCAATAAAAGGAAATAATATTAACATGACATCTTAAAAACGCTCTGCAGAGGTTCAACTACAAAAACAATAAACAATATGCACATGACAAAGAAATCGGGTCAATACTAACACATGAATACCAACTCTACGGTTCTTGGCAACGGGCAACGGGATTATTTCCCTAAAATGGAATAAGTCATACCAATTGGTGTCCCCCAGCTATTTCTGGCGCTCCTGGACTCGAAGAATTTTGACGTGAACCCGAGCTATTTCAAACTTCGAGATCCAGAACTAACCTCTCTATATCGTCGTTTTGTACCCAAGCTCTCAGTTAGTCTTCCTGGGTTTTATCTTCCAAAATGCTCGTGTTTTTGGTTTGACACAAAAATACTTTCGAGTTGCGCCCGCTTTAAAAGCCAATAAACAGAAACTTCCTGTATTCGTTTCCAAGAATAACTGGGGCCGTAAGCCTCGCCTTTAGGATTGTCAACATGTGCAGTGATTTTAGGAATACATATCCGGCAAACGCCGCAGTCCAACTGTGTAATTAGTTATTCGTATTATGTGTGGATGACCTAACGGGAAGATAGTAACACGCGGCATACGAAAGGATAGGGGAATAATTCGTTTAAACCATTAGGAAAGTCACAGAGAACAAAAATTCCAAAGGGCCTTTTAGCTTTTGGCCATAAACCACCATGGCTCCCAAAGTGTCTATCGGAATGTGGCCCGAAGCCTTTACAAAGAAACGGGAACTCTCGGCTCAGAACAGCTGGTTCACGCAGTCCTACCCAAGCCTCGGCGGCCAGTGCCAAAGGAATGAAGAGGCAACACCTGAAATGAACACTACGACATGGGGATGATACAAAAGAGAAGTACTCTCAATGGAAGTATATGAAATAATCCCCAAATTTTGTAACAATAAAGTGTTGTCCCCTTATTGATACTTTCGTCTTATTTCTAATTACTCTTTATCCAATTAGATGATACTTAATGAGTATTAGTGAAATCAAAAGGCTTCTTGTTTATTTCTAATTTTACACCCAGTAACATATGTCTGTAGTTTCGTAAACCGATTTAATCCGTCGCCAGTTTTGAGATACAAAATTTTTAGATTTTTAGTCAAATTAAGTGTTGGTCTGATATTTTCCGCCCTGTATGTTTCAGTATTTCAATTCAATTTAAAATGTTACTTTAATTGCTGTAACGCTATGGCTTTTCTTCAAAATCCGGGTATATATTCCAAAGTCAAAAGCCCATACATAATAGTAGTTTGATAAATATTCAATCATTATGTTACAATTTCATTGTAATTTGCTTTTGAACTGAAAGTTGGATTTTTAGTTTGAGCAATTAATTTTTATTTGCAAGCTAATATCAACTTTTAACATTTATAAAAAAAAGTTAATTAAAATCTGAGATTAATACAAACAGGTTTGTCAAAATTCTGAGCTATTTTGAGAAACACTTACAGCAATATAAAGTACAGTACCTATCAATCCCCAAAACATGTATTTTGACCAGAGAAAATGTTTTGTTATTTTATCCATAAATGACTTAAAAACCTTTTTGTGAACCCAACATCATCATTGAACTAGTTTTAATGACATTTATTACATTATCAAACTTTCAAATGAATAAATATATAATTACGTACATTGATCGTGGGGACCTTATGCCATTACTCAAAAATGGGATCAAATTAACCGTAAATTTATTTAAATTTATTTAATCAACTAATTAGTTAGCAATAATTAGAGGGATTAGTTCTGTTGCATTCGGTATATTAGAAAAATAAAGTAATAAAGTAGAAATTTAATAACGTGATATCTATGAGGGTCAGAAGATTACCAAAGAGGCTGCATATGGACCGAAAAATCCACGATTTAAGAAACTCTAACTCCTACATTACTGTAATAATTTCCAGTTGCTAAGCGATTAGATTAACTTTTATTATACAGGGTGTTTCAGAGAAGTTCGGATTGTGTCGCAGATGTCAATTATGCGTTGACGTAGGTATTCAACGTATCAAACTTAAGTCTTGTCTACCAAGTCCTTGATATGGCCCCAAAGATAGAAATCACATTGGTTCAAATCAGGAAATCGGGCTGTCCATGCAACAGTTCTGCCTCGATCTATCCATTTTCTCTTAAGCGTCTTTCAACCGCCGTGAACGTTTGTCGATTTGGAAGCTGTTATGTATTAACTTACTATACGGGGGTATATAAATCGTTGAGGAAAGTGCTCCTGATACAACCACCGCGCTTCCCTGAGAGAGTCCATAAGATGCATATCGGCATATTTCGCATTCCTGAAGTACGCCATAGCATAGCAGGTTTAAGATACGAAATTTGAATTTAATTATTGAGGCCCTTCAGTTTATTGCAAATTCCAGCCTCGTACTCGTTCAAAACAACTATCGGAACATTTGTTGTAGACATTTTTTGTGGGTGACTAATAGCGTTTTCCATTGGGATCGCTCGGAGACCGCTCGTGATTTTACGATGACGTCAGGACTCTTACTCGGACCGACGCGAAATCCTTGTGAGAGCAAAAAAAGTGGCTCCGTAACTGATGACAGACCAGTTTTGGTCCGCGAGCGAGTGATTCCGCCAATGGAGGACGTAACTCGCCCTCGGAGCAGGTTTTTTCTACCAAATGGAAAACGAAAATGAATTACGAGCAGTCCGCGATCGCTCGGACCAGGCCAATGGAAAACGCTATTATTAACGACACCATTAATTACAATATGGACTAATTAACAACAGGGACGGTCCTGCCCGGGAAAAAAATAAAAAGAACAAGCATCGACGCTCTCTAGCGGTACTCGCGGACATAACAGGAAATGCTTGTACAGGCTGATGATTTAAAATAAGTGAGAGGAGTAAAATAGGGAAAGAAGCTTCCTTGGAATGCTTGGAATTTAAAATTTGAACCACGAGATTACCATGTGATGCTATTATATTAGTCTTTTAAATTAATCGTCGTAAAAATTTAGAATGTCGAGCTTCTTCGATCATACTTATAGTAAAATATTCTGCTTACCGTCTGGAAGCAATTCCCAAATTTGTTACGGTAATTCTTATTATCATAATATAATATTATTCATAAATATAAATGATTGTACCAAGGCTTAATAGTTGTTTACCTTTTTTATGATGAATAATTTCGAATCAATTTTAGAATCGGGGGTGGAAAACGTATCATTTAACTATACCGATTATACTTAAATAATAACTATAATTATAGTTATTTAACGTGATAACATGGATGGTTATGAGACACGTTTGGGGTTTCCTTTGTAAACAACAAATCTGAAAATTTAAATCACAACCGCTAAAACCGTGAAAAATCAGTTTCCAGTTTATGACGTTTCAATCACTAGGATAAAAAATATTTGCCTTGCAACGCTGCTGAACTCGTTAACACCTTTTTTGGGGTCTTTATAAGGAAATGTTATAGTTCTGGGCCGTCCCTGTTGTTAATTAGTCCATGATTACACAAGCCAATTACATTGAGTGTACTAGCATTCGGGATTAAAAACCACGGAGATGAGCTAGATACGGTAATTTGTACTAACTTATGGCATTAGAAGAATAAAAAATTAAATTCAATAATTACGTTTTTTTAATAGGCGTAGCCACTTTGAAACCCCTGGTTATTGTTAAAACGTATTTCTACACGTAGCTTACTTCTTTCATTTTAATAACGCACTTTTGATACAAGTTTATTTTGTATCGATAAATATAAGAAACCAATGCTTAGTAAAAGGAAACAATTGGGTCTAAGGAATAATTGAAACTGCACGTTTTTGAGGCCGATTTTTGACGGTCAATTACTCGGATACGGTTCAATTTAGGTATACGTTTCTTAGAACCTTTTTCACTCCTTGTTACCCAAAGAACACGCCTGTATATTTGTGCCAGACTTCTTTGAAACACCCTGTATATCTATAGTAAACTACCGATAATTTAAGTGGAATATTTTCGGTCACTCTCATTTCTGTATTTAATAGTTATTTAAAAACAATTTCGAAAAACGTAGTGGAATGAAAAAATATTAAAACTACAATTGATAATGAATTTCGAGATTATGCAAATGTTTTTCTGTGCCGTAACTAGATACAAGATAAATATTCTGACTACTTACTACCATGGTACAATTTTACTGGTTGTGTTATTTTTTAAATGGGCGCCGTAGACGTATTGATGTAAAATATTTTAATAACAAATGTTACAAAAATTATAGGTCTGTTTTACGTTCTAGGTGCCTCATTGAATTCTCCTCATCTGATTCGCCAATGTGGCATGGGATACTATTCGTCATTCTTCTAACTATTATATCTATTATAAGAAATATAATCTCCGAATATAGATATAAACTTGCACTTACATTATCATCCGCAATACGATCTTCAACTGTCAGTTCTTTATATAAAAAGGTAGGCAAAACCTTCAACTTGTAGCCAAAAGCACCGACCCACGAGAGCAAATGGGAGAATGGGGAAAGAAAGAGGTACTACCCCAGATACGCGCCAAAATGGAGGATCTAAACTGTCTGGCTTTCTCAGACCGGGTTTTGGATATTTGCTAAAACATGGAACAAAAGTTATCTTTTCAGTTCCTAATGAGGCTATTTTAGATGATACCAAAAATTGCGCGCAACGCGGGAAAGGTTTCCAACAGCGTTGAAATTTTAGTCGCTACCATTCAACTGACGTTGTGATAGATTCGTTTTCTTAAGCATTGATTTCATGGGCGAATTTTAGTGGAAACGATTGGCCTAAACGTAAACTAGAAACGTCAAGTGGATTTCGATTACGCAACATCCACACTCTTCCGCTTTATCTTATGCTTTGCTATTTTCATGGAATATTATTTGGCCGAGCGCATTGGTGGTATTTCAATTACTTTAGGAGAAACAAAATGAGCTGATTACAACAAGATGACGTTAATTGTTGGGAATATCTAGCAGACCACATATACCACAAGTGACATAATGTGAAGCTTAAAATCAAAGAACTGTTAATTCGAGTGACATAATCAAAGAACTTTTAATTCCATCAGACTAAGAAAACCTAGCAGAAATTACAAAACAAAGTTTTTTCTGCTTGTACTTACGCAAAACAGTGGCATAACGACAAATTTTGGGCTCCCCCGCAGGATATCAAAAAGGCCCTTTATAAAAAACATTTTTTTTATTTACCCCATTTTTACAAGTTCTCTGAAAATATTGGTGATATGTGCCAGATTTATACATTTTTACGAATAGTTAAAGCATAATTCATTTAATTATTTAAAAATTTAAATCATTTAAAAAAACAATACTTAAAACGAAAGGGCCCCCTATTTTGTGAAATTGTCATGGGGCCCCCCCACGGTCGTGGGGTCTGCGGGTAATTAGTTACGCAACTGACACAAAAACGATGCTTTATATCTATAAAAATGCCTAAAGCTTAGATTCGATCTTATTGAATATACCATAGCAAACAAAGCCCAGAGATTATCAGTTTCTTAATATTGAATTCCATTCCATCCACCACTTTAGTGTTTGTCCTGGGGTAGCTGTAATCACTATCCCTTATTTCTTATTTATCTCAACTTCCGAAATTTATTATTGAAAAAATTAAGGTGACAAAATTAAACTGTAATCAGTTCCGATTTCATTATCACGTAGTTTGAATCTTCTTCGTCTAACCAATGAAACTCCACATTTGGTTATTTATTGATTTCAGTGTGAAGAAAGTACTTCAATTATTTGAAATTTAAAAAACCACATCAGCCAACATAACAGGAACAAGGTTAAGTTGCATAAATCGGATTACATCCCCACAGTTTAAAAAATCTTTGAAACCATTTTTGTCCCGAAGAAATCGAGACATTTTCGAAACATGCAAAATCAACTTTATTGTCAAGACAATGTTATGTTGTTTTAGCTCTTACTAGTCGGAAAACGATTTTTATTTGTTTCATAAATGACTCTGGTCAATTGCACGAAGCAACAAAAAACTTTTAAAGTTAAAATTTCATTTGCTTGCGATGTTAATCAACGCAAGTTGTGAGACATCGGCAAACCGTCCCACTTGACTTATAATTCCTCTACGCCTGCAGCAAATTTACGTTTTTTTATATATAGAAAGTAATCACAAGATTTCGGGATAATTTCAATTACGTTGGTAGAATTCAATTCAGTTTAAATAAAATGGAGTGCTGTTGAAATGTTATTATTAATTTTTAAATTAATAGTGTCTGCGACTGTCTCATAAAAGTCGAAATGATTTTGCCAGTGGTACTATTCTAAACTGCATGTCAGTCGACTCAGGACGATTTCGGTTTGTGGCTGTTTCTTACCATCTAATAATCTGTTTTCCCGTTACAATTGTAATCGCAACCTATCTTCTGTGGTCGTTATTGGGAGTATCAGCGTTAGTTGGGATCATTAGTGTCGTGTTATCTGTGCCATTCCTTCAACTTCTAGCGAACACTTCCAAGGAATACCAGGTAATCAAATGTGCTTTGATTTTCACTACAATACTCAGATTAGCGATTGGAATTGCTGGTAATCTTCCTTAGCTTACCATTTAATTTGTTTTATTGGCCAAATGTATACAATTATTTTATGTAGGCCTATAACGAACTGTAATACCTTCGTAAGATGAGTTAAAACTATAAGTGAGCTATTGTGAGACAAGTGAGAACAAATAAGCTGTTGTTAAGGCCAAAAATAAGCAGATATGTAATAAGGAAATTATTATAACGGCTTAGAAAAGAAAGTTATAAATAAAAATTCTAATAATCTTTGCTATTCTATATTTAGCGCCATGTAATAAATTACAAAGACAAACGAATAAAACTGATGAGCGAGATTTTGAACGGAGCTCGTGTTCTGAAGATGTACGCTTGGGAGAAGTCGTTTCAGGCGAAAGTTGATGAGCTCAGGGATCAAGAAGTGATACTAATGAAAAAAAAAGCCATTTTAGAAGCTATAAGTGTACGCGTTATTCTTATAACTCCCTACTTGGTAAGTAGATTTTGACCTAATACCTAAAGCACCATCTCACAGTGTTACAAAGAGCCCAAATTTTGGCAAAAAATAAACAAAGGTCCGTCACAAATAATATGTACATTTTTATATTAAGGAAATAATGGAGAGTGACTCAGCACTAAAAGTGTTTAGCTGCGACCTCTAGCGGTTAAGTTACTTTACTTGAAAGAACACAGAGTTTTCGTTGGTGTCATTCGATAGATTTTAGCTAATTTAAAAAGTGGGAAACAATTCACAGTTATAAGCAATTTCAAAAAATAGTTACAACTAGTTTAAGGGTTTCTAAAACGCCATTTTGGAGCATGTTAACACGCGATTTATTCTGAGAGACGCGTGAAGATAACTATAGTTTTTTCAAATTTTATAAGTAAACGTTATTATAATTGCCGTTATTGATTTTTTTAAGTTTCCCTTTGCAACCTTTGGAGAAAATTGGGATTTAAAATTTAAAAATTAATAACGAAAATTTGGCTATAAATATTTGTAGCAGAATAGTCCTACCGTTGCGCAAATTAGTGTTACTACTTGATAACACTAATTTGCATACATTTTTATATAAGGAACAATTTTAAATTTATTAAATTTGTATCAGTAATCGCATAAACGTATGGTCATCGCTAGAACACATAAAAAAAGTAATTATCAGATAAATACTGAGAGGCTGATAACACCCCGCAATAGGTGTACAAACTTGTAGCTTTTGATTGTTCTAAAGTGATGACGTAACTGACTACAGCATTAGCATTGTGTAATCGCAGAATTAAATGAACCGCAGTTATCGAAATAGCGCTGAGAATCGGAGGGCGTTTTCCTTATGAAAATGATGAGAACATCGAGTGAAATAAAAGCTAATTTCCTTTTCGTCTTTTGACACGCTTAATTGCACTTGGGAATTGTGGGTATAGGTATTTCTATGTATAAAAAATGGTTTCATAATATCAAAAACGTTTTTTTCCAACCTAGGAGCGGTCAAAATTTCAAATTCGAGGTCAAAATTTAACTTCATAAGGAAAACACCTCCAACATGGGGAGCATAGAAGTCTGATAACTTCGGTTCATTTACTTTTGCTAATCGGTGTACATAATTTAAGGAAGTGGTTAGCACCTCCAAAATACTGATCACAGTTTAAAACCGTGAATATTAGAAACTCTTGACCCTATCATTGCCACCTGTATTATGAAAAGGCCCCAGTTATTCAAGATGGCCATGACTCTAGCCAATTTTGATTATAAATGCGTTTATATTGAAGAGCCATCTATTAGTGGTAAAGGAAGTTAAAATTCAATGTAGCCAAATCATAACGCTATTGTAGATTATTTTCCAATACTTAATTTAGTTAACTTTAACCTAAATTATATGTATATCCCATGTAAAATCGAATGTTTAGAAATACTTTTATTTATGTTATTGACCAATTTACAAATGATCCAATGAATGCGAGGGGTACTTATAAGCAACGCCTTTTAAAAGTATTGATCTCGACGCTAGCGACATCCATTGAAAAAAGAGTGACATCACGTCGAGTCGACACTTGCACTTAAAACCTTTCGACCGAAAACCAATATTTATCTATGAAGATAAAATTTGAACATTTAAAATTATAAAACTAAATTAAATTATTTTATTTCCGCTCTTTTTTTAGGAATAGTAGTTCATTAAAAAGATTAATTAAGTTTAAAAATATTGAAACCTTTTTCCGAAAAAAGTTATTTTTTTCTTTAAGAGAACTCTATTTACTTTTAATTTCCATCTGTAAATTAGTTTTACCCAATTTATTAAACATTCCTTTCATTGCCGGATTATACAAATATGGCGGTTTAAGCATACCATTTCGATAATATTCTCCAAATTTTAAATCCCAATTTTCTCCAACGGTTGCGAAGGTAGGCTTAAAAAATAATTAAAGGGACTAATTGTAAAATTTATTTATAAACTTTGAAAAAAATAAAGTCTCTCGGAATAAATCGCGTGTTAACATGCTCCAAAATGTCTTTTTCCAACCCTTAAACTAGTTGTAACTATTCTTTGAAATAACTTATAACTGTGAATGTTTTTCTACGTTCTAAATTTGCTAATATCTATCCAATGACACCAACGAAAACCCTTCGGGGAAATTAATTCAACGCTAGGGGTCGCGGCTAAAACCTTTTGGTGCTGCGTCACTCTCGATTATTTCCTTAATATAAAAATGTAAATTTTATTTGTGACGGACTATTTTTTTTGTCAAAATTTGGGCTCTTTAAAATGCATTTTAGGCTCAAGTCATCTAGCGACTTTTTTGCGTTTAAATCAAGTGGCAGAGTTACAATGCGTAGGAGGGTGGTGGCAAGCCATTCATTCCACGCGATCCCACATATTCCTATCCTAGCTAATACCAAGAACTAATTTATGTATAAGAACGATCTACTTTAGCTTTGAAGCCTGCTGCACTCATGTACGTTGTAGACTGTAGTTCCACCCCTTTTTTGAATTTTAAGAACAGACCGCCATCTGCCGAGCCACTGAGATACTATTAAAAAGAAGATGATCCACAGACTGCACCTTATCATAAGAACAGCTTGAGCATATGTTGGAAGATCGCAAATTTATATTATATAGTCTTTCATTTGTAGGTAAACGATCGCATATGAAACTCCCTCATTGCCAGGTTCATATGCGATCGTTTACCTACAAATGAAAGACTATATAATATAAATTTGCGATCTTCCAACATATGCTCAAGCTGTTCTTATGATAAGGTGCAGTCTGTGGATCATCTTCTTTTCACTTGTGAGAGTGGTAAAAAAATTCGACCTAGGCTCCTGGGTTCTCTAGTCACCGGCAAATATGATACAAATACAAATGGTGTAAAAAAATCAGTTCAGCATGGAGACCTGGCGATTATTAACGATCTTTGTGACATTTTAAAAGTGGCGAAAATCAATTAATGTTAAGTTCCTACCTTTGTTTTGCCTAGTTTTTTAATTGGCTGTCATTAGATTTCGTCTGTTGTCAGTTTTTTCTATTTTCGTTTGTTATTTTGTAGCTGGTACTTTTTTTTTTTAATTTTTCCTCTTCTTTGTTCTGGTGCTAAGACCTTTTATGTAATTTTGGAGTGTGTGGTGCGAAGACCCCGCTGTCATAGGCACCAAATAAATATCTTTCTTATTTTGGAAAAAAAACAACAAGATTTAACACGGAGGGATCCGTAGATCCTTTATTCTGTTAACTCCGGCTGTATCGTTTCTTTTTATAAAAGGTAATATATGTAATGTTGAGTAAATAACAACAACTCGGTGCCATTTTCACTTCGTAGGTTCCAATCAAGCATTTTTTCGTCTAGGATAAATATAGCGTATATCCAAATAATTACACGCTTTCAAGAACAGCTTTGGCTCATAAGTAAAACACCACTGAGTTGATGTCGCTGTTTGATACTTATAAGTATGTCTACTTAATAAAAAAAGAAACAGTTATTTGAAATTTCAACTTGACGTAAACAGATTCGTGTATTTGATGTCACTAAAACAACCTTAAAACCTTACTTAACCGTTTGTAGTTTAGACTCTTAAGATTCAAATGAATATCAAAGAGGATGAAAGTCCACAAGGGCCGGGAAAGTGACTAGTTTTCACTCATAGTATTGAGACACGTGAGATACCACTGGAAAAGCCACACGCACACGACAAACATTTATTGAAACTATCACCCTGTCATCAATGTGCTAATAATGAACAGTAGTCAAAGATAGCCAAAGTGTCGAAAAACAAGTTGGCAAGCCAAAATATACCTTTCCTCGGAATAATTGTCCCTAGTTTTATTAATTTCTCGAGATAACCCTTAAAGATACATCTCCGCAATTTAGAGTTATTTGTTATTTCTTATGCCAGTTCTATCCCACCCGGTATAAAATTTTTGGTTTATAATTTTAAACGATAGATTATCGAAATTTTGTTAAAAGAATATTCCCTAAGGCCACGCGATAAATTTACGAGAATAATTTCCCGTCGCCGTTATATCGAAAATTTATTTGATCCGGGATGGCCAGAATTGTTATGTTGTCGGCGAGTGATTAGAAAATAAAATGGCAACCAGAATTATGCAAAATTATAAATGTTTATTTTAATTCAAAACAGTGTTATGGAACGTTCTAGATTTAACTTTCATCAATAACCCAACAATATATAACCGTTCTACGTAATTGTACAGAACTGGTACTCAAGTGTCTAAGACTAGATTAGTCTTGGTTCATCGTGATTGAAAAATAAACCAAAACACACTTACACTTAAGTAAATATCATAAATTATACTGAGTAATTTTAACTAAATTCAAACTACCTAACTATAAACTGTCTTAAATAGCAGCTGAGTTGATAATTTCAAGGGTATAATTAGGTTATTCCAATTCAAAAAATAATAAAAATCAATTTTATTTTACAGCTGACTTGAGCTAGATCACAATTACTTTAACACTTTCAGTCTTAAAAACGCACTGTTCATACACTTAAGTCCATTCACTCACGTTCCAAATGCGAAACACAATTTAAATCTTTTCTTGACCGAAGACCGAACATTAATTTAAACCGCAAAGTTACCTCATAACTTTTGACCGACACCAGGACCCCGTCCTGTAGTAGTTCGTCTGACAGCCAAGAACTAAGAAAAACTATATCTTCTATATTGACGGCAACGACCTTATATACCTTTATTTTCTGTTTTTTTTTGACCCGTCGAGATTTGACTAAAGTTCGAAAAATTGAAGAGATTATATTTTTTACACGGTTTGATTGATAGTTCTCCACACGGTGGCGCTATATTATTACTTTGATATAGTTTCCGCGGGAGTTTTGAATAATTTTCCTTTTTCTAAGCGTTATTAAAAGGTAACAATGAATTCCTTTTTGTGTTTTAACGAAATTTTGTTACGAATTTAACAAAAATTTAAAACAAAACCAAAAAACCGTACCAAAGAATAAACAAACGAAGTTCAATAAACAATATATACAGATATAATAATAATAATAATAATAATAATAATAATTTTATTTGACATAGCACCTTTTGTATTTACATTTTCTTAAAGGGCCAAGTCTAAAAAGACTTTTAGGCCACAACTCATGACGGAGTATATTTAGCAAAGTATTAAATTTTGAAAAATGATTGCTTCTTAGGTGAAAAATAGTGGATTTAGATTATTAGAGGAAGTACACAATTTTTAAGTTTGTAGAATAGTTTTTGGGAGGTTATACAATTGTTATTATTTTAGACGTTTTGATAATTTTTTTGTAATTACTTATATTTTTTGCTTCCCTCCAATTAATACTATTAAAGTTTTTAACACCGACATAAAAAATTGAGTTTTGCTTACGGGAAGTATTAATCCGTTTAGTAAAAAAACCCGCCTTATCATAATGGTTCCTTTACTTTAATATTTTCCCTAAGGAAGTCAATGACTCGGCGGTGAATTATCCGCATTGTTACAATGCGACCCGAGTTCAATTCTTGATTACGATTAAATTTTACATTAAAATACTAAATTATTTAATTAAATATAAGATTAATATAATTTACAAATATTTAAAATGATGTAGAATAAATTATAGTACCTAACGTTATAACTTTGTAAAGGACATTCACCAAAGCTGTTTTTTAGAAAAACACCGCAACTTAACAAGCGTTGGAGGCTGAGTGGTTAGAGTAAATCTTGCACGAGGCAGACCCGGGTTTGATTCCCGGCCCGGCGCCAATAAATGGCAAATTGATACCAAGACGAATACCGTGTACAATTGGTGGAAACCTTGCCATTAGACGTAGAGAGGTTGCATAACACTCAGCACTCGTTCCGTGTCAAAACCATTAAGAAGAAGTTGGAGAGAAAACACCCGTACAAACTCAACAGACTCAACATCCACAACCATCATCACACAAACACAACAAACGCAACACCCACAACCATCATAACACCAACTCAACACCCACAACCGTCATAACACGAACTCAACATTCACAACCTTCACATAAACGTTACAATAACGATATATCCAATCACACTGAGTTAAGACTGTCGCGACTGTGAGCGTTGACGAAAAAAAGACCAACCAAACGCCACCGCATATCAATCCGTTAACGCTCACCGTCACACGGTGGTTTTGCTAACCCTTCGAGAAACTGCGTACGCAGTGATTACCCTTTGCCCCGAAAATGCGAACGCGTTCACATACCTGACAGACAGACACTCAGACAGACCCACAGACAGAGCCACAGAGAGACAGACAGACAGACACGGTGGTTGTATAACCCCTCCTAGGGGACTTTGTCCCCTCGGAGAGGTAAAAACCTTTCATCTTCTTTTTACTTACTTCTTCTTGCCGACCACTTTAGAGCAAAAACTACTTATCCGATAAACCTTAGTTTCTAATCATCGTTTTTTTAATTAAGAAACTCTTTTGCCCCACACGTCAAAACACACAAATTGCGTTATAAGTTTACAAAAAAGTAATAATAACAAAACACCCAATTTCTTAATTGTTTTTCAAACAAGTTGGCAAGCCAAAATATACCGCTCCTCGGAAGAGTTTCTAATTTTCAGTGAAGTGTACAATGTATCCGTGGCTCTGTGGTAGAATGCTCACCTGACGTGCAGGAGGGCTCGGGTTCGAGTCCCGCCCGGTACTAACGCAAATTGAAAATTATTTATACTACACCCAATGACAACAAAAACGGGCCCTTTTGGAAAAACCTTTTCCCTAATTCTAAGAAACTGCGTACGCAGCGATTATCCTTTGCCCCGAAAATGCGAACGCGTTCGCAGGCCTGACAAACAGACCCAAAGACAAACCCACAGACAGACAGACAGACACGGTGGTTGTATAACCCCTCCTAGGTAGAAAGTCCCTTCGGAGAGGTAAAAATTATTATATCTATCTTTAAACTTTGTTTTGGCATTTCAAATGAGTGACGACCGAATGCCGTATTTCGAATCGACTTACCTCATCACTTTAGAGTTAAAATACGCAAAGTCCTCCGCATTAAAACAGTAATGTTTCATCTTAATGTATTAACACATGAGTGCCGTGAAATAAATTTTTTGGCAAAGTCTCAATTTTTCCGCCAGTATACGTTGTCTAGTCAGAAATATGGTCAAGTTTTATATGGGTCTTAAACAAATCATTTATAAAACCAGCAGCAGAAGGTTTAGCATATTTGATGTCCAGTAGCGTGATAAGCGGGCTTTGTTTAACAATATTAAACTGCGTATACTGGTGGAAAAATTAAGACCTGGCCCATAATTGGATTTCTTGGCTTTCATAGGCTAAAACATTAGGACGTAGCTATTGGGTGGACGACTCATTTAATGTGGAGGACCTTGCTAATTTTAAGCTTCAGGTTATATCAAGAATGTATTTATTTATACTCAGGGAGAATGAATATGTCGACATTATTGTTAGCGTTTCTCCAATTCCACCCGTAGGGGCCCCGGTATGCTCCTCCTCTTTAACAAAATCAAATAATACTGCAATCTCATTGGTTCTTAAAAATTACATTTTTCGACGCGATTAACGCTCATGCGAGGACGCAAAAAAAAAGACAGCCTCCTTCCCCCCCCCCCCCCAATTTGAGATGTGAGGTTTGTCTAAATTAATAAATTTGTTGATTAAAGTAATTCAAGTCATAAATGTAAATAAATTCGAATAATATTTAAAAAAACCAAGAGATGGCTTTATTGAAAATATACCATAATTTTTAATCAGAAAGTGGTTAACAAAGAAAAAAACATTAATTAAACGGTGAAACCAATTGCACGGCAATAATAAAGATTTATTCTTAAAAACAAGCAAAATTCTATGGGAAAAGCTATTAAATGGGACAAAAGTTATAATTCTATAATATAATTTTCTTGTTCAGAATACCCAAAATGTATAAATTTGCATATTGCGCAAGTAAGTCTTATCGGTTTCGTTTTAATTCGTCTACTTGCAAGGCGTTTGATTTTATCTTAAGGGTATGAAATTGACCGTTTTCCAAATGTTTGTCATAATTTACTGCAAATGTATTGGTTGTTGATAATAAGAAGGGGGCTAGCAAGTGGTACTACAGTTTTTTTTATTAGTCGGGGATGCATATCCTTAAGATAGAGCAGGGTGTTGAATCTTATTTTTGTAAATTGAGAAACGGACACACAAACATATAAAACACCAAAAACATAAACCCCCGCTAATTGTCTCTACGCCAATACCTTGTACATTCCTGGGGTTTTTTCCACGGTATTGTCACCGCTCGTATCCGGCGTTAAAAGTTTTCCCAAGCCGCGGTCAAGTGAAAACCCGTTTGACCAATAAGACTGCGGGGAAAGTTCGCGCCAAAACATTTTGGAGGGAAAGAGATGCTTTCTTTCTCGCCAGTTGGACATTTCTCGCGAAGTGAGCAGATCACCTTAGCGAATTTTTATCTGTTCCACTATTTTTCTAACTCAGGATTTTTCAGTTTATTACTTTTAATTGTAACCATTTTTAAAGTTTCTTTTTCAATAAATTATTTTATCTAATTTCCTCAGCTAAATCGCGCCTGATTAATTTCTTCGTTATTTTTAAGAAAATACGACATTAGTAAGCTCGCGTACGCCGAAATCTTCGAACCGCCAAGTTGTAGGTGTTTCAGTCCGCCTGCAATCTACCACAAAATAGCTCTCCCCACTTCTATGGACATATCTATTTCACATTTTGGTGCCGAAACCCGGGATATTAACGCGTACGGCCAAGGTTTTAATCGTCGGACTTAAAAATCATTTCGCGAGAAGAGACAATCGGGCTAACGTGAACAATCGCACCGACGGATAATCCAAGCGACACCAGCGCCAAATCAAGAGAAATAAACAATTTGAAAAAGAAACGTGGAACTGTTAAATCGGTGATTACGCGATATGTAAACGAACTCGAGAATGAACTATCGTTGCCAGCTCCAAGTACGGATAGACTACAAGCCGGAATAGCGCAACTCAATCCGAAGGAAAAACAACTAGTTCGGTACGATGAGCAGCTCGCTGACCTTCTCGAAGGACTTGAATACGAAACAGACGCGCAAGCGGTTACGGATTACTACAGTAATTATCTCGACGTTGTGAATCGAACTCAGCAAAAGATAGAGGAAATACGAAGCATCCCTACAATTCAACCGAACGGAGATAATAATAGCCATCAATCTCCTCAAGAGCCACCTATATTATAAATTAAAAGATACAGCGGAAGTTACAGGCAGTGGCCAGCCTTTTGGAGCCATTTCGAAGGAAGCATAGACAAGTCCAATCTCAGCAAAAGAGATAAGTTGGAGTACTTGCATTCTTACCTCGAAGGAGACGCCGCGAGAGCGATTCAGGGATTGGTCTGTACCGATACAAATTACGACGCCACAATCGCAATTTTGAAGGAGAGATTCGACAAAAAGGGGCTCATCATTAGCGATCACCTGGATAAATTCATGAAATTAACCCCAGTAAAGAGCGCAAACGATGTTCTCAGCTTAAGACGATTGTACGACACTTGCGAGATAGAGATAAGAAGTTTAAAGAGTATCGTAGTAACCAGTGAAAGCTAAAATACTCTTCTCGGCCACCTCATCTTCGGGTTGCTACCCAGCGATTTAGCCATAGCTTACAGTCGCCGGGGCGGAGACGACGCCGAGATCAAAGTAGACGACCTGCTTCAATTCCTACGCGCCGAAATCGTATGCCGAGAGAGGGCCTTCGCTATCAGCCGACTGGAGACCGACCACAAGCCGCCCGAAAAGAACCGCCCTGAATTCCGCAGCCACAAGCCGAACCCATCTCCGAAGCCCGCCTCCACCTCCTCCTTAAACGTAGGAGTTCAACCGGGACAAGCACCGAGAGCCTGCCCGTTCTGCGAGGACCTAAATCACGGCGCAGCCGATTGCAAAAATTTCACGGGTATGCAAAGAAGAGAGATCGGCGCTAAAAACACTTTTGCTTTATTTGCCTAAAAGACAATCACCGAGCCAGCCGATGTAACCTAAAGGCCCATTTTCATGCTCGCTGGTAGCGGATAAAAATTGTCAAAATTCGCATCCGCCACTCGCAAGCGTGAAAATAAAGCTAAAATATCTGTTTGAAACAGATCGACGCGGAAAGTGAAAAAGTGTGTAGCGGTAGCGGATTTTGTCGATTTTTACCCGCTACCAGCGAGCATGAAAATGGGGCTTTAGAAACAGAAGGTTCTGCCGAAGACACCACGTAAGTCTTTGTGATTCTGAACAGGCCGAAGCCCAGGTATCTCAAGGGCAAAATCACGTATCCCATGCCGGATCAGTTTCCGCCCAAAACCAAGAGTCGAGCACCAACAAATACACCGGGATCCAGCTGTCTTCCGTCTCGAGTGAAACAACTATTCTACTACACACAGCGCTGGTATTGGCCGAAAACCTAGAAACGGAAGCGAAAGAACCTATGCGATGTCTACTGGATGCCGGAGCGCAAAGGTCCTTTATCAAACAAGATGTCGTCGGAAAACTTCGACTACCAGTTGTCGGCGAGGAAGAATTGGACGTATACGGTTTCGAAAGCAACAAGCCAATCAAGGTCAAGCGGAAGAGAGTACGCGTCCTTCTCCGTAACCTACAAGATCCCACGAGGAGCATCATTATCGAGCCTCTAGTAACGCCGTCCGTGACCGGCGCCGTATTCTCCGTTCCGGGAGAAGATATTCGTCGAAAGATGGAGTCCCGCGGCTTTCTTCTAGCCGATGCAGCAGAGATCAACGGAGTACAGACCACCGGGTCAAAGCTTGACCTACTCATCGGAACTGACGCCTATTGGCGAATTATGGAGAAGACGATCGAACGGTTCACGGACAGCCTCGTCGCGATGAAGTCGCTCTTTGGATGGGTAATTCATGGGCCCACCTCGGTCAACGCTACGCCCGTCGGTGTGAATACAGTCGCGGTGATGAAAGTCGTATGCGAGTGTCAAGAAGAAGAAGTACGCGTTTCGGAACAAATTCGCGATTTTTGGGAATTAGATTCCCTCGGAATTCGGGAAACGGACAAGGAGTCCGACGCGGCGGAAACAAACGCGATTATGGAGAAGTTTGAAAGGAACATTTCGTTTCGCGACGGACGTTATCAAATCGCGCTTCCCTGGAAATCGGACCGAGACTTCTTAGGAGACAATTACGCGATCGCCGCTACCCATACGAAAAATCTGCTGAAAAAACTACGTGCCAATCCCGCGCTTTTGAAGAGTTACGACGAAATAATTCAGGAGCAGCTGCAATCGGGGGTAATCGAGAAAGTTTCAAACAACTCCAACACTGAAGGGCATCCCGTTTACTACCTCCCGCATCGCGGAGTCATCAGAAACAACGTTGAAACTACAAAACTACGCATCGTTTTCGACGCATCCTCGGGAAAGCCATCGCTGAACGACTGCCTCGAATGCGGACCCAATTTAAATCCCGAACTGTTCGACGTACTTCTTACGCCAATCAAAATCACCGAGGAAGTAGAAGCCGCTATTCAGCAGGAGCTTTTGGCGAAATATCATGAACCAGCTATCCAAACACTCGTAAATGCCGAGCCTACGGTCGAGGCACCGATAGACATCAAGAAGTTCAGCTCTTTAAGCAAGTTAATCAGAGTCACCGCCCGAGTATTTCGCTTTGCCGAATGCTGCAAAACCAAAACAAAGAGAACTGAAGCTTTAACAGCCGAAGAGCTCGAAAACGCCGAGAATTTCTGGATTCGTAAAGCGCAAGAACAGGTTTTTCCAGAGGAGCTTAGAAGCCTAACCAAAGGAGAGAAAGCCTCCAATAATTCGAAAATCAAGTCACTAGACCCTATCCTAGACCAGCGAGGCCTCATCTGTGTAGGAGGGAGATTGAGAGAAGCGGATCTTTCATATCGGCAAAAACATCCGATCATTTTACCAGCGACACATTACGTTGCCCAGCTCATCGCCTACTGCAGCCACTGTCGCATTCTACACGGAGGAACGAACGAGACTCTCGTGCAAATGAGAGAAAAGTACTGGATCGTGAAAGGAAGACAGCTAGTCAGACGCGTCGTTTACGACTGCAGAGTATGCCGAAAATTTCCCGCGAAGCCGTCGGCTACGACTATGGCACCCCTTCCAGCATCTCGCTGCACGCCCGCGGCAACGTTTGAAGTGACCGGCCTAGATCTTGCGGGGCCTCTCTACACTCGGGATGGCACTAAAGTTTACATCGCACTTTCCACGTGCGGAGTAACTCGCGCGATTCACCTCGAGTTAATTTCCGATATGTCTACGGAAAAGTTTTACTCGCGTTCCGACGTTTTGTGGCCCGTCGTGGCATCCCTAAGACAATTTATTCGGAAAACGCGAAGTATTTTAAACGCGCAGATGCGGACTTGAAACAACTCTTTCGGTTTCTGAGGGGCCAAGAAGTGACCAGGTTTTTCGGGGAATTAAAGATCTCCTGGAATTACATCACTGATCGCGCTAGCTGGCACGGCGGGTTTTGGGAGCGCATGGTCAGATCGCTAAAGAACGCCCTCAGGAAAACCCTCGGATTAGCTAAATTGACTCACGAAGAATTGGAGACGGTATTAACGGAGGCGGAAGCAGTTATCAACTCAAGACCCATATCATTTGTCTCCCAAGATGCCAGTGAGCCCATTCCTCTGACTGCCGCCCACTTTCTCGTCGGGAAACGTCTTACAGCCTTACCATCGAGAACCTTTCCGGAGGACTTGAGAAACGAGTCCACCCAACAAAAACTGGAGCTACGGTGGAAATACATGCAACAACTAAACGACCGATTCTGGCGGCAATGGACGACAGACTACTTATTAGAACTGCGGTCCGCTCATCATGTCACAAAAGGAGCATCAACCAGACCACTACCAGAAAGAGATTTGGTAATGATATCGGAACGCAACATTCCGCGACTGTGCTGGGAAACCGCGTTAGTAGAAGAAGCCTTCAAAGGACGTGACGGCGAAACGCGTTCGTGTCTATTGAGAATGCCGAACGGTACGCGTAAACGTCGACCAATGCCACTTCTATACCTATTGGAGACAACCCTCAATCGTGCTTGAACAATATTGTTCAATGGGGGGAGGGTGTTGAATCTTATTTTTGTAAAACTGAGAAACGGACACACAAACATATAAAACACCAAAAACATAAACCCCCGCTAATTGTCTCTACGCCAATACCTTGTACATTCCTGGGGTTTTTTCCACGGTATTGTCACCGCTCGTATCCGGCGTTAAAAGTTTTCCCAAGCCGCGGTCAAGTGAAAACCCGTTTGACCAATAAGACTGCGGGGAAAGTTCGCGCCAAAACATTTTGGAGGGAAAGAGATGCTTTCTTTCTCGCCAGTTGGACATTTCTCGCGAAGTGAGCAGATCGCCTTAGCGAATTTTTATCTGTTCCACTATTTTTCTAACTCAGGATTTTTCAGTTCATTACTTTTAATTGTAACCATTTTTAAAGTTTCTTTTTCAATAAATTATTTTATCTAATTTCCTCAGCTAAATCACGCCTGATTAATTTCTTCGATATATTTAAGAAAATACGACATTAGTAAGCTCGCGTACGCCGAAATCTTCGAACCGCCAAGTTGTAGGTGTTTCAGTCCGCCTGCAATCTACCACAAAATAGCTCTCCCCACTTCTACGGACATTTCGATTCCGCACAGGAAAGCCCCAAGTCAAAAGTATCGACTTCTGCATCCAAAACGATGTTGTGATTCGTAGAAGAAAAAAATTATATTATGGCTCCATACAAAATTATTCCAAAACCAAAAATAATACTTCCATGAAATTACCGTCTTGGTTACACAGATTATCCCACAGAATGTTTTACGGTTTATACCAAAATAAGTGAAATTCTTAAATTTATACGCTCGCATTTAAAGGAGATGAAATTTTTCCTAATGAAGTGAAATTAGTCCTAAGCTTTAATAGTTAACTTATAACCAAATTTATTTCAGATTATTTAAAAGAAATTGGCCACTGCCCTTTTTCGAAATTGATTAGTTGCAAAATCGTGATTATCAATTAAACTGTTCGCTGAACCTTAATTCGACGAAATAAAGGGAACTGCCTATTATTTAAAAGCGTTTTTTTTCCTTTTATTAGGGTGCTACTGGATGTATGAGTTTTATTTTATATGAATTATTTACGCGCTATTTACTATTTTCTTTTGAAGCAATTGAAATTATTGACGGATATTTCACTTGGGATTCTTCCGACGAGCCCGTTGTCCATGGAATAAGTCTGGAATTTGAAAAAGGAATATTGGCTGCTGTTGTGGGCAAAGTTGGATCTGGGAAAACCTCTCTGCTGTCGTCTGTTCTTGGTGAAACGGAAAAATGCCGTGGAGAGATCAGAGTGAACGTAAGATCAAAAATTCGAATATTATTTATTTCATGGCCGTTCCCTGACCGAATGTTGCGTAGTGTCACCCCTATCTCATTAGATTTCATAAAGAATTATTATATTCTATGACTTGTCCTTCCTATTTGGCCTGCCTCTACCAACGGCACAATTTTATCGCGATAAACTGTTTTTCGGCTATAGACAAGCTGCTTGATGGTGCCCTAAAGTAGTCTCATGCCAGTTAAACGGTATATACATATGCTATATGGTTTCGGCACCTAACTGATGCAACATTCCTACGTTTCGTTTTCCTTGGAAAGCTCACAAAAGAGCTTCTTAATTTGCGCGGCTACAAGGCAATGTACCTTTAATGGAATAAAAGAAAGTCTACAGTGGGGCATACACGAGATACCTTAAAAAATATCTTAAAATTTTGTTGAAGTAATATAAACTCTCTTTCGGTAATTCCGCACCTTCAAATCGGTTTTTATAACAAATACAAGCCAAAACGTTGACGGAAAGCGTTGTTAAAAATAAGATTGGTGGGTATCTTGAGGGTTTTGGTTTAATCAGTCACTAATGTGAATTTGGTATAATCAGTCACTAATGTGAATTTGGTATAATCAGTTACTAATGTGGTTTTGGTATAATCAGTCACTAGTGTTGTTTTGATATAATCAGTCACTAATGTGGTTTTGGTATAATCAGTCTCTAACGTGGTTTTGGTTGTGATTCATTCCATTCCTAATGAGGTGAGCTGATGCGATTAAAAGAATTCCTTTGGTAAAACGCAACCATTCCAAAAATCTGTGGAAAATCCGTAAGCATCGTAGTGAACACAACCAATGTGTTAATACCATAGGTTCTTAAATTAGTTATGATATTACAGGTATCTATGTCTTTGCGTGCAAAGTTATGCCTGGTGTCTCTTAAACCATTTAAATCTTTACAATATAAAAAAGAGTTACACTCGAGCAAAAAGAAATTAAGGTTCCTATGCCGGCTTACCACGATGAAGGCTTTAGTTATTGAGCTATTTAAGTTAAACCACTTTTGTGGAGCTCCCGAACGGAAACAGTTAAATGGTAAATCCAAAGGTCATTTAAATTCAGTCCTTCAACTCATCACGAAGAGTTTCCGGTCACTCTTTTTATTTACATTATATTAGATCAATGCTTTAAAATAGTGAAAATTTGTGATCATACTGGGTTTTACTTTCCATTGTATATTAACTGGTTGAATTAAATCACCGAAGGGAACTGTGGCTTATTGTCCTCAACAAGCTTGGATTCAGAATGCATCTTTGAAGAACAACATTTTGTTTCACCGCGAAATGGACCGAGAAAAGTACGAGGAAATTATTGAGTCGTGCGCTTTAGAAGAAGACATCAACATTTTACCAGCTTTCGACGAAACAGAAATTGGCGAAAAAGTAATTTCATTCCATTTGGGTTCATTAACAATTCTTTTCAAAATTGCATTGAGCGTGTAGTAGAGAAAGTTAATATAACAGTCAATCATATCTGAGAATTTCTGTGTAAAACAATTTGACCACGGCCTTTGAATAGAACCGTATAACATAAACAATTTGTTTATAATCTTAATGTGTGCTCCATTTTATTATATGGCGTTAACTCGACAGTTGGCGGTTAGTCAAAACAATAAAGGAAAACTATATCTGTCAAAATACAACACATATTTGTGGAAATAAAACAATGTTATGCATACAAATTTTCAAATTTGATGTCATAACTTCGGGATAGATTTTTATACAACAATACAACGTTGAAAGAGCTAACCAAATATTTGCAAACATCAAGTTCATTTGTTATATCAGTGCGTAATTAAACTTTGAATATACGCCACTGATATCAATAAATTATTCGCTAATAATGTAGATGAAATGTGCGAATTTAAATCATTTTAGGGTGTGAATTTGGAGTTGGTAGGTTTATAATGGAATCATATATGTAAAAATATATGACTTTGAAACAAAGGAATCTATAAAGTTGAACATTAAAAGGAAGAATATATTACCTTTTAATTCACAGTAACCGTCAAATCATTTAAAATTTAGTACAGAACAAATTAAATGTAAATTTTTTATTGACTCTGGAAATATTCTGTCAATTTCAATGCAAAACTTGTAGCTTATCAAAATCAATTATATCACTAAGAATATTGGCAGAATATCTTTAATTTAAATATGTGAATTTTGCTAATATCAGTATTATAACAATGTTCAAAACCTTCCAGCTTAACTCTACAGAAATCGCTTGAAATGATTGTTAATCTTTAAATATTTCTGCAGGGAATTAACCTTAGGGGGGTCAAAAGCAACGAGTGAGCTTAGCCAGAGCCGTTTACTTGGACCGAGACATCTACTTGTTAGACGATCCTTTGGGCGCGGTAGACACTCACACCTCAAACCATTTATTCGAGAGGGTGATTGGATCCAATGGACTACTTAAATATAAAGTAAGTGTCATATTTTTCAGTTTTTACGCAATTTTTAGGCGTATATTGCAGACACCGTTCACGCATTGAATTTCTTTGGATCGCGGATACACCTGAGGGGGAAAATGTTATACTTAATCTGAAATTCCACAATGATTACATTTTGTAAGCTCTAAAAAAATTATTTTTCATAGCGGTGTCGACGCTCAATCTTTTTGTCAAGTGAAAATCAACTTTTACAATTGATATTTTCATCAAATTAGCCCTACACTGCAAAAAAAACGTTCACTAGTAAATCACTAATAGCACGCTAAAAGTGCGCAACAAAATCGGATCACTATACACCAAGAGATCACATTTGGAACATAGTACTTCGTGTGTGTGTAACTAGTGTACTATAGTGATCTACAAGCGTGAATAATACGTTCTTTAAGCAATTCAAAAGTGTGTACAGGTGAATCACTAAAAGATCACCAGCGCAACAAAATTGGCTCACTTGCTCACTTAAAGCACACTTAGGAAACACATAAGAGAACACTACTGTTTAAGTGTTTTTTGGTGTGTTTTTAGTGTTCCTGAGTGATCTTGTAGTGTTTTTTGGCATTCTGAAAGTGTTTCAAAAACAGTTCAAAATAGAGCACTAAAAGATCACCTACGCAACAAAATTGGCTCACTTGATCAATTAAAGAACACACCGGAAACACAGTAGAACACTTAAACAGTAGTGTTCCCTTATTTCTTTAAGTGAACAGGTGAGCCATTTTTGTTGCGCAGGTGATCAATTAGTGCTCTAATATTGAACGGCATTATTTTTGTTTGCAATTTATTAACGTGAATGATATAAGTATCTTTTTCTGCTACTACAGATATATCTAAAAAAAAATAGTTTAGACCCCGTGCGTTAAAAATCTTGGTTTTACCGATATGGGTAGGAAATAAATATGTAAGGCAATAGGCCCCTGGCGTAGATTAGATATCTGGCAGCATTAAAGCTATCCGCAATGAGGAAAAATACCACATGTGGCTCTCATTTTCGTCTGCTTTATTAAGTTTACACTATAGTCCTTGGATAAATTAAAAGTTAAGCAGACGATTTTGAATTTTCTTGTATCTTCTCTTTTCATGCACGGGGCCTATAGACGCCGTGCGTAGAAAAACAGGAATAAGAGACGGCGCCTACTGTCCGTGTTTGAAAACAAGTGTGTTAGCCATACTGAAACGAATCTAGGTGGCCCCAGCGACGCAGAAGCTTTTGCTTAGCTTCTGCTAAGTGGGATCACCGTGTATCAAACGTCTGTTAAGCCCCCTGTTCTCGTAGCTTTGACTTCATTACCTATTTGTATCCTCTACATGTCGTGGATGGCCGCCGAAAGGGGGCATAACGAAAGTTTTCAGTAGCTAATGGGGATAAAACAAAAGTACGAAATTTCAATTCGCTACCGAAATTAGACTAGGTGGCGCAGCGACGCTCAAGCTTTAGCGTCTGCTAAAAGGATAAATATAAACAATAAGTTGTTACGCTTAGTGTACCAATTGGCACTATAAATTTAAAGTGTTCGAAAAGAGATTATGTGGTGTACCAAATTTTACAACGTGGTGTTCTCAAAGTGATAATTTAGTGTACCAAACCATTGATACTAGTGTTCTAAATGTGTTATGCGTTCTTTAAGGGCACCCTGATCACTTTAAGAACACTGATAGGTGAAACGAGATCACTTATAAGCGATATTTTCAAAAGAGAGAACACTCAGAGATCGTAAAAGCACACATGGGATCACTTTGTAGAACATATACAGATCACATGTATGTGCTACCAATGTGTACAATAGTGATCTTAAGGTGAACGATTTATTTGCAGTGTTGCCTACGAAATTACTTTTAGCTAAGAATAAAGCCTATAGTCTACGACCGCATACGAAAGGTGTATTTTGAATTTAGCTTAAGATAATCAGCACCTAAATAAAACAACAATTTTTTGTGCAAAATTTCACTTTGATTAGTTTATCAATGATAACAAGAATGTTTAAACTTCCATTTAATAACTTAATTTTAAAACTTGTTTTAGACGAGAATAGTGGTTACCCACAATTTGTCTCTTCTTCCGCGTTTCGATGTTGTTTACGTGATGGATAATGGTAGAATTGAAGGCAAAGGGACGTACGAGGAATTGCTACAGAAAGAGGGTCCGTTCAAAGATCTCTTAAATGAGTTAAACAAAGAAGGAATTAAAAACAAAGGGATTGTTCAGAAAGAAAAATCGAAAGCAGACATCTCGAAATATACTTCAAAAAGGTAATTCCAATGTTCTATTCTGTAGTTAAACGACTTTGGTGGTCTTCAACGTTTTCCAGCAACACCTTTAGAAGTAGGCGCTCTGCTACATTTTTCACGGAATTATTTCCTTCTATGCTGTTAGAAACACTAAACAAAGCTAAGATGATCAAGGAAAGCACAGACCATAAATCAATGGGTATGAAATAAAACGATATAGCAAAGAAAGTACAGTACATTGTTTAACCTCGTTTAAGCGCTTTAATGCTAGTGAGTAGGACGATTTTTTATTTTTACAAATTATAAGATAACTAGACAAAGCATTTAAACTTGTTATTATTTTATTGGTAGCTGATCAGTCCAATTCAAAGTTAAATATTTTAATACTAATTAGATAAAAACTAACGAATGAAATGTTAATGATCTTTAATGTTTATATATGTTGACACTAAATTTAACTTGCTTAAATAATTTGGTTAGACCATGAAACTAATCCTAGAAATTAAATTACCGATATACTTATATTTAAAAGTATAAAAAAATACGGTTACTAAAGTAAAGGTTTAACATAAAAAGGATTCATAATTCATAGGTGGTACCAGATAAACGATTGGCATGCCTCTTAAAATCAGTTGATACCCGTGCACAGTGTTCCAAAAGCCCGATTTTTTGGCCAGAAAGTGCATATAATTCATATTTGTACATATTTCGTTTATTCAGAATACCTGGATTTGTCAAATCTAAATATTTTTTCACGCGACATTAGCGGGTAAGAATCTTCCTATTGCGTTTTGGACCATTTTAACTTTTACATTGGATAGATTAAGCTATTTTTGGATGGCGAAGTCTCGCAGATAAATAAAGATACAAAACGGAAACCATCTCAAAATGCACAAAAGCAACCATCTTTGACTGGCTTTAAATCCAAACGTTGCGAGCCACTTTCGTAGATCTTTTCAGTATGGTTAGACAAGAAGTCATATAATGTAATTACGGTGAAAAATCGTTACGGTCTCTGTTAGTTCGTCAACCATTGACATTGATCTATGATAAAACAATTTCTTAAATAAATCCAAAACTTAAATTTACTCAAAGATAGTTTTTTTTTCGCCTTTTTATTCTAAAATATAGACTTTTATATTGTTTGCGTACAAAGTTCAAGGATGTATCTTCCATGAGTTGCTATTCTAAAAGGGGCGAAAATTACTACCTGATTAGAATAGCTTAATCTATCTAATGCAAAAGTCAAAATTGTCCAAAATGCAATAGGAATCTAACTTGGCCGTTAGGGGTCAAATGAAAAAAATATTTCGAATTGACAAATCCGGGTATTCTGAATAAACGAAATATGTTCAAATATTTCTTATATGCTCTCTCTGGAATTTTGGCAAAAAATCGTGCTTTTGGTACACTGCGAGGCTACGAAAGAGTTTTTGTAAAGGCGAGGAGAAATGTGTATTTTTATTGGGACTTTTACACCGTGAAGTTACAGACTTAAATGGTGTGGGATGCCCCAAAGTGACGGAACTATATGAAGACGGACCCATGTTATCGTACCTTATCCCTCACGAAACGAACTATTTAAGTAAAAAATATAACTGCGCTTTAGAGAAAAGCACTTTTTATGCCGGGTGATTATAAGAAATATCAATGCAAAATTGGAGACCATTAAATACAAAGCAATTTTTCAAATAGTCCATTTTTTCATTGAAAGGCTAAAGAAAGACGTGCGAGCGCGTGTTGCGGAAGCGGGTCTGGCACGCGGAGTACCGCGACTGTCTCCAATAAACTAACGGTCGCGGACATGTAAAGGATTGGCAGTAATAAACATATTGTGACAACTGTGCGTCAGAGCAAATTGTGTCCAACCCTTGTGATGACGAACGTTATATTTTGGACCCTTGCCCATGCATCGTAATAAAGCAAAACAAAATCTATTCAATGACAAATTTATTACGTATTTCTTATACAGGAATTCAGATATCAGACAATCGTTTATATTTTTGGTTTCAATCTTTCCAATATATTAAACAATTTTATTGCCCGACACCAATTTAAAGAAAAATATAAGCAATAGCCACCGCAAGTCTTACTAGAATTTCCTTGCAATTGATCAGAATTATACGTAAAAGTTAAGCTGTTTCGTTCTATAAAATAGTTAAAAATAATCTTTCGAAGAATGTACAATTGAGTGACTTAGATATATATATCATACACCAATGTGTTCCTGCCCCTTTGGACGTATCAGTGTTCACGATGTAAAGTGAAGGATACGTTTTCACATTCTTGGGAAGTTTATCCGCAGTGCAAACTCATTTGAGCAAATATCTGGGTTATGGGTCGTTCTTGAGTAGTTTTACAAGTTGTTGTGAGTCCATTATGAGCTTTGATCGAATGAAACTGATCTGCTCTTGTCGATTTCAACCAAAGATTGGTATTTGGAATAATAAATCACGCTGACTGTAGACGGCAATGATTCTCCGAATATTAATTCGAGACGAACGCTCCCGTTCTTTTTAAGGTTGAAACATCAGTCGATCTTCCGTTAAGGTCGGGGGTTAAATCGAATAAGAATAAGGCATTTCCATTGGCGAATTCTTCACGTTCAATATAATTTCCTTCGTCAATATTCCATTGACCAGTTTGTAGGATCTCATAAACAATTTATCTTTGAAATTAGGGCGATTTGATTTAGCGGAAAGATTTTAAAGGTCTCCCAAATAATCATTCTGGTCTACAAAACCGATAACCAACATATTCGGTATTTGACTATTATATAAGCTGTCTTTGACGCATATTTTGTTCCGTTTTGAAATTACATTCCGTTTGGGAGATAGAATATTTCATTGTGGCCAGTTCCAAAGCTTTAGCGTGAGATATCATAATCTCTGGCGTCAATCTATCTTTTCTGACGAACATTGGTGCGTGTGTGAAAATGACTTTGCATTTTTCTCCGTCTGTGTGTAAACAAAATTCGTTTGAACCTTTGAAAAAATGAAATTTACGTCAAGTGAGGAATAAACCCAGTTTTTTGAAAAATATCGGCTCGTACAACTCCTATCATGTCAATGACCAATTCTTGAGCAAATTTTCCAGCTTTGTCTTTATAGAATAGAGACGCAGTTAAGAAACTTTCCTTGGCTGGACCACCGAATTTCAAGAGAGTTTGAATCATGCTCTTCTAAGGGTACTGTTGAGGGCATAACGTAGCTGATCTGTCACCTAAATCGTGAACTTCGCCAAAGTGACTGTGTAAAAAAAATTTCTGGACCAACTTTGTCCGCAGGCGTTGTTTTTGATATAGCGTTATGAATATTGGGTTTTGGTAAAGTTCCATCTAGTTTCACAATTTTCACTTGAAATGTACGTCTTAGAGTTTCCGGCGATATAGAAAATAAATGCTTGGTTTTATTTAACGTTCGATGTTGGATTATATTCAACGCATTGACATCTTATTATACCCGTTTGAGTATAAGGTACGTGAAATATGTCAAGTTCCGAAATAATGCTATTCTGCGAACTGGGGTGGGCTAGGGACATTGTTCAAGGGTGACTACGATAATATATCAGACTCTAGCATAGAATGTCTTTTCTTCTTCCTGGTTCGAACCGAACTGATGATGGGAGACGTGTTACGTTTCCTTATACAACCAATTCCAGTCAGCTTAGTAACAGTTACTGCAATGGCGGCTCTTCCTAAAATCCCCCCCGCTTCTTTCCCTCACATTTTAACGCGTCTTTAATGGGCACACCACTCGAGACGTCAGATGCAATTTCAGCCGACTGAAATTCCTAGGCCAATATATTTCCAAGACCGTATCCTCTTTGCACCACTTCTCCACGGTATACCGGAATTGATCCGAGTCCAAATGGTTGTACAACTCTACTTTTTGTGACTGATTAAGATTCTGATTAATTAAATCCGTTTTCGTATTCAAGTTTTTGTCAAGTTTCGGTTGCGAATTGAGTTGTCGATAAACGTCTTCAAAAACTAAAATCATCTTTCTAGCCATTTTTGATAGCTCTACTTATAACCGCGCATGCTGCACAGCTCACAATTGAAAGAAGTGGTGCTAAGAGTAACGGTAAAATCCCGCCTTTATAATTAGAATCATTTTCCGTTTTTAAAAGGTAATGGGTTTAAATATCTTCCGCAAAACTTTAAAATGTCGCTTTAATCGCTTCTTCTGATCATCGGACAATTTTACATTGCCACGCGTAACATTTATACTCATCCCACATTCGTGTCGTTATAAGCATATTTAATTGTGGTATTTCTCTGACACGAATTAGACGTAGTTAGATATTTTAAAAACTACTTATGATTATGAATTATCTTCATTTTGGGAAAAAAACGGCAGCTTCTTCTCCTGGTACAAGTTTGGTTCGTAGTCTTGGATCATCTGACATAGTTGGTTTCAAAACCACCCATAAATAACCAAAGTCTCTAGCAATTGCTTGATGAAAGGCGTCATTGACGTATTTACTGTTAGATGGGGAAATCGGTCTAGCCAAATGAAATTTTGCTGATTTGTCACATGGTGTCTTGAAAATTATCAGATAGTGAGCGTTTAAATTTAATGTTCTAATTTCCTTCACGGGATAATACAAATTGTGCATAAGTACAAAAACCGAAGTGTTTTTATGATGGGAACCTCTTATAAACAAATTTGTGACGTCCATGTTATTTGATATTTCACAAAGTAAAAGTCATCGAGAATAACAAAATTATTGACATTTAGGTGGAAAATATTAACGTCTACTAATCCTTCGTGAAATTTCACTGTGGGTGTATCATCTAATATCAAATTAAACAGTTTTGGTTGATATTCCGTGTAACACCATATAATTAACTCTGGTGGGGTGAAATACACGTATCTTTACATTGGAAAGACTAGCCATGAAAAAATATTTCCCAGACTGAGTCGCACCTGCGATCAGACCGTTAAAAGGATGTTGGGTCTGAAAACCGTTTTAAAGAATAACACCCGGTTTTCAGTGGGCGGTTTTTGTGCGATTTTCGTATTTTTTTGCGGAAAAGGAAAAACATTTCCTGTTATTTTTGCGAAATTCGTGTTTTTCCGTCGCGGGTCCTATTTCAATTTTTGCGATATATATTTTGGTGCGGTTTTTCCCCCGTAGACTTAGACCAATCATAGCCAGTCTTTTAATCACGTGATTTACGAAACAACGAGGGAGCGCGTGTGTTTACCTTTTTCAAGTCGCCATTTTGAAATTTCGAGATAAGACTTATAAGCTTAGCTGTTTAATCTGATATAGTATATCATCAGCACTCTGCAGTGTATTTAGTTAAAATAACAAAAATTAATTCTGAAGCTATTGTAGAAGAGATTAGAAAATGCCCATATCTTTGGGATAAGAAAAACTCGAGCTACAAAGATGTAATCATGAAAGACAATAGGAGGAAATCTATCGCAACAATTCGTTTCGCCCAGTGAAAACTCACAAGCGGAAAAAATTTAGGAAAACGGATTTTACGTTTTCCGATCTTTTTGCGAAATTATATACGCAAAGAAAATCGCCGAGTGAAAACCGAGTGTTAAACATTTTTCCCAAATAAACAAGATTTTATTCACCAAAGTTATTAAGCGTTACAGACTATTCTGGCAAATATGAATTTACAAACATCATCATTTAAATAGGTTTTTAAAGTAAATATCTTATAAATCTCAATGTAGTCGATATTTTTACCTCTCCGAGGGGACAAAGTCCCCTAGGAGGGGTTATACAACGACCGTGTCTGTCTGTGGGTGGGTCTGTGGGTGGGTCTGTGGGTGGGTCTGTGGGTGGGTCTGTCTGTCTGTCAGGACTGCGAACGCGTTCGCATTTTCGGTGCAAAGTGTAATCACTGCGTACGCAGTTTCTCAAAGGGTTGGCAAAACCACCGTGTGACGGTGAGCGTTAACGGATGCATTTGCGGTTTGGTTTGGATGGTGTTTTTTCGCTCACCGTCGTGACGGTTTGGTGTATTACGTTTTTGTAATGTTTATGCGTAGGTTGTGAGTGTTGAATTTGTTGTGTTTGTGTTCTGATGGTTGTGCATGTTGAGTCTGTTGTGTTTATATGGGCGTTTTCTCTCCAACTTCTTCTTAATGACTTTGGGACGGACCGAGTGCTGAGTGTAATGCTACCTCTCAACGTCCAATGGCAGGGTTTCCACCAGTTGTACACGGTATTCGTCTTAGTATCAATTTGCGATCGCATCGGGCGGGATTTGAACCCGAGACCTCCTGATTGACAGGCGGACGTTCTACCACAGAACCACCGACACTTGTTACGCCTTATTGAAAATTAGACCTTCAGCTTTATCGGAAGCGTATTTAATAGAGTACGAAATTTTGGTTTAATTGAAATAGAATTGAAATTGCAATTATTGCATCGAAGAAATTCTAATTTAGCGTTTCTCTATTGATTAAAAACAAATGCGCCACCCAGGTTTCGAACCCAGGCCATTCGGCTTGGCAGTCGAGCGCTCTACCACAGAACCACCGATAGCTGCTTAGATTAACTGAAATTAAGACAGGCATCGTAAGCATAATAGGTAATAAAGTCTTTTTTTATTAATGAATTTATGAAGGCCTAATCTGGTATTTTTTAAAGGTTAAATCTTGTTTTAGCGCAGTCAGCCGAGATTAGAGGGTTAAAGGGTAGACCCTGTGGGTGGTCCACTTTCTTAACGACCTATATATAGTTCTGTTAATTCAAAGCAGATAATTTAACGTTAATTGCTTTAAAAGCTGGCGGTTAGTCAAGTGGCTCTCTGTGCTTTGTTGATGGTAAGGTTTTTGCTTCTTGTAAATACATTTGGTGTGGATATTTGGATATCTACGATTTCTAACGCAGTCAATGATTTCTTGGGTGTGCGAGTCATTATATGATATTGGAAATTGAACGGCATTGGTCTTTTTCATGTGGTATGCGTCACAACGTCAACAGGAAGTGAACGAGTCGTCCACTACCAGATATCTACGGTATCTTCATCAAGGGCGAGTGTTGAAATAAAATGAGCGTTAAAGATGCGGCAAGTATTTCGTAAGCGAGTAATTCCAAAAAGCCTCTGTAGATATTTCATTAAAATTTGCTTCGTATTATATTTAACTGATAAACTTGTTCTGTAAAAGGGTTTAATTCAATTGTGCATTGTTATAGTACGTCTAACTTACTGTTGTAACTACTTAACTTATGATATTCTGAATAAATTAAAATTGGTCGTTTCGTCTCAATTATTTTAATTATAATAAAAATTTTATACCGGGCGGGATAGAAATGGGTTAATATTTTTAACAAATAACTCTAAATTGCGGAGATATATCTTTAAGGGTTATCTCGAGAAATTAATACCACTAGGGACAATTCTTCCGAGGAGAGGTATATTTTGGCTTGCCAACTTGTTTATCATAGCAACACGCATTTCCCAGTCTTATAAACAGTTCTCACAATATGTTTATTACTGCAAACATTTTCACGTCCGCGACCGTTAGTTGACTAGAGACAGTCGCGGTTCTTCGCACCCGTTTCCACACCACGCACTTGCTAGCTTTGAGTATTCACCACCCAGCACCACCCGGTGTTCAAGCTTTGTGTAATCACCACCCAGCACCACCCGCTGGTGTAGCCTTGGTAGTTTACCAATGGGTTTTGGCCTTCAACTGCGCTGGTTGGTATCGGTACGAAGACCCTACTATCGCTGCTTTTTGATACGGAACTTTTAAAAGAGTACAATTTTTGTTATGTATCACAACTGTTGGAACATTTGATAATCTCTTGTGTTAATAGACCATTTTGTTAAGAATAATTTCCATTTTAGATTCATAATTTTTGCAATTAATCTCGCAGATAATTGCTCAGTTTTTCTAACAGCGTTATTCTTATGAATTGTGTTTATACAGGGTCTTTTTTTTTGCTCGGAAAAGTGTTTTTTTTCAAAAACTATTTATAGTACCGATTTCAAATTTGGAAGGTCAATTCTCTATACCGGGGGACATCAGTTTGAGAAATTTGAGCGTTTTCGGTAATGTTTTTCACCAATTTTGAAAAATTATTTTTCGACCACTAGGTGCGAGATAAAAAATTTCTATTATAAAGTTGTAGGCCGTCATCGAAAACCCTTAAAAATTGTTCACTCGACGAAAAACAATTTATTTATCAGTGAAAATTCGAGCTTGAAAAATTTACAAGTTGGTGAAGCCAAATTACGATTGTTTGAAACGATAATTGAAACCGAATTACCTAATCCAGTTGAAACTTTGGTTAAAAAAACGACCGGATTTAAAAAACACGAGGCTATAGGTCAATCCTAAACATGCATTGGGTATTTAAAGGAAAACGTTGGGAGATTATTGTCAGTGTTTGATAATATTTCGAACAATGCCTCGTTATTCAGTAGCTGAGCGTACCGAGATAGTTGCCATTTACTATGGAGAAGCAGCGCAAAACCTTAGAAGAGTGACTGAAATCTTCGCAGAAAGACATCCAAATGGAGCACCATCTGTAAATACAGTAAGACGAGCAATTCACGATTTCAATCAATTTGGTAACTTGCAACCTAGGTTTCGCGGATTTGGTCAACCGGATTTAGACTTCGAGAACAATGTACTCGCGTACTTTGTGGCATATCCTCGTCACAGTTGTGCTAACGCCGCTGCTGATTTGGGTTGTTCTGCAAATCGTGTGTTGAAAATTTTTCGTAAGAATCGCTATCACCCATACAGAGCTACGCTCCACCAAAGACTAATTGACGGAGACCATCAAAGACGTTATGAATTTAGCAACTGGTTACTAAATGCTGTCCAAGAAGATAGACAATTTTTGCGCCATGTTTTGTTCTCCGACAAAGCGTCATTTTCTAGAGATGGGCCCTTTAATCATCAAAACAGCCATCTTTGGTCTGACATCAACCCACATTGGGGTTTTGAATATCATCACCAGGTTCAATTTGAACGGGTCAATGTTTGGGTTGGACTTGTTGGAAACCGTTTGATTGGTCCCTTTTTTCCTGCCGACGAACCTCAACGGCCAAAGGTATTAACATTTTCTACAGAACGAACTGAGTGACGCAATCGACGACCTTCCATTGGCTGAAAGATGTCAGTTGTGGTTTCAGCAAGATGGCGCCCCTCCGCATTTTTCCCGGCAAGTAACTGAGCACCTCAACAACGAGTTTCCTGAAAGGTGGATAGGGAGAAATGGTCCAGTGCATTGGCCAGCAAGGTCACCTGACCTAACACCGCTGGATTATTTTCTCTGGGGATTCGTTAAAGCAAAGGTATACGCCACGCCCATTGAAACTAGGGAGGAACTCATTAGACGAATAATCAGTGCTTGCCGAGACGTCACACCAGAAATGGTAGAGAAAGCGTTTGAGAGCTTAATTGTCCGCGCACAAACCTGTGTTGCAGCCAATGGTGATATTATTGAAAATGTTTTGTAAAAATTTATGTGAATAAAATATCTGCATTTAAAAACCAAACGTGTACATTTTTTCAAGTGTGAAAACTCTACTACGTTTGTATTAGACTTGTTCCCTTTTCAATTATCGTTTCAAACAATCGTAATTTGGCTTCACCAACTTGTAAATTTTTCAAGCTCGAATTTTCACTGATAAATAAATTGTTTTTCGTCGAGTGAACAATTTTTAAGGGTTTTCGATGACGGCCTACAACTTTATAATAGAAATTTTTTATCTCGCACCTAGTGGTCGAAAAATAATTTTTCAAAATTGGTGAAAAACATTACCGAAAACGCTCAAATTTCTCAAACTGATGTCCCCCGGTATAGAGAATTGACCTTCCAAATTTGAAATCGGTACTATAAATAGTTTTTGAAAAAAAACACTTTTCCGAGCAAAAAAAAAGACCCTGTATAATTTTAATTGCTTAATATTTATTTTATACACCTGATTTTAAAAAAATTAAAATTATTTGCAAATTCAGAGAAGTAACTTTTGAAAAAAATTGTGATGAAATCGTTGGAAAAAAGATAATTTCAGAGGAAAAAAATATTCAAAGTAGGGTAAGTATTTTGTGAACATTATTCGCTCATCATTTATATCTTAAACATTTTTTATTTCCGTCACTTCAGAAGTTCTCTGCTACATTTATATAATCTTGAAACATATTTTAGCAGAATGCGTGACTAATGTAGACAAATCAATTTGGTTATTTGGTAGACATTTTTGCTGGAAAACAATCGTTAAGCCTCAATAGGTGTTTGTAAAAAAATGAGAAGGGAAAAAAATTAGGGGGAAGGTATTAAAAACTGTTTCGGCACGTGACATTTTCTCCTCTGACCCTTTGAGCAGACGCTCCGAACTCTCGGAAGACTCGGATCAAGAATGTATTTTCCGCAGTTGTTTTTATTTAAATCTTAGTTTTTCAGATTAGATTTTAAATATTTTTTTTATGTTGCCTTTATTTAGTATTCGTGGTTTCCTGTTAGTAAACCATCTTCATTGAGAAGAAAAGGTAGAATATATCTGCAAATATTTTAAGCCTATGACCAAGGAGGATTAAGAAGGGGAGTGGTTTTGTTCGATTTTTTTCTTTTCCAGCCGCGGTCAAAGCGGAGGAAAACTTCGCGGCTGGGCCGCTAGAGGCGCTCGGGAGGAAATCAGGGGAAAATACGGGACACTTCAGTTTTTAGCGCCACCTATTGCCAATAAGGGAATTTGTTTTATGTTTTTCTACATTTTAATTTTAGTGTCGGTGGGTTCGGTAGGCGAGGTCGTTTTTGAAAATATTTAGTTATAATTAGTGCCTTAAAACAATGAAGAAGTACAAAAATTATAATGAACGATCATATCTATTGTAAAAAAAAGCCACAACGCCTCAGAGGCATAAATAACTCTTCCTGTAATAGAAGTAAGTACAAATTTCGTTAAGCCTTGGCTAACCTATTAAATTATTGAATATATGTTTATGGAGGATATTTTTAATTGTAGTTGCGTTCGACAAAACAACACTGGGATTGAAAATTGAGAAAGTGTTGCACAGTGCATCAAACTTAAAGGGATATTCTACAACAGGAAGACCTTCATGTGTTATTGTAAATATTTACATATTTATGTACTTTTAATCAGGATTCTTGGTTACTAAACTGATTGTTCTTATTTTAGGAGTGTTTCGAAGAAATAAGGGTAAAAAAAATTCACTTTCTTACTGAAGAAGCAACTGATTGTTTAGAAATTTTCTCCAATAATAATGAGATCAAAGCAACATTTGATAAAGATAAATATATGAAAAACAGGATTGCGTTAACCAGTAGCCAAACGTTTGCGGAAAAAATGATGCCCTCTTTCCAGCACTTACAAACATTTAAAAACTTGAATCACCAAAATCAACATTGTGTTATTCAAGTGTTTTTGGTCCGCATGATAAGGGAACTTTACAACTTATTCATTTTAGATAACATTGATAACCATGATTCAAACCAAAGTAAAAATGAGAATGTTTTAGACGAATCAGTACTTCACCAGGTAGCTGGTTATGTAATAGACCAGTTAAGTGGTTTCTATGGTTCTGCAGCATTTGAAATAAACAGCCTACAAGACAAAACTCAACCTAAAGAAGCATTTCATGGGTGGTCACTAAAATTGGATCGTGGTGGGTTGATATACTTGAAAAGGGAAGCTTTTCAGTTTTTTGTCAGAGCCCATAAATTAGTCACTCCACATCTCCAAATAAGAAAAGTAATGGAGGAAAATAACAATAGAAATGAACTTATTCTAGAAAAGTTGTACAAAGATCATGCGCTAAAGATATTGTGGCAGTCGCTATGGAGTGATGAGACAAATTCTAAAGCTGCTTTAGCAAAATGTTTCCAAATTTTTTTAAATTGTCATCTTAAAGGGTTTACTAGTCATATCAAAAATCAGATTCAAATTAAAAAAAAGACAAGTTTAAATACGTGTGGTATCCGAAATGAGTTAAAAGTTTTAAGTGAGAAAAAAGTTGATAAAAAAAAGGCTGCAAATTAAATTTTGTGATAAGGTTGGCCAAATATTAAACGTGATAAGCACTGCAAATGTTCAAACCAAGTCAATGTTTTTAATAAAAACGTGATATTTTAAATCTATAATGATAGTATGTTTAATACAATAAAAATAAGTAACATATAAATGTATCATAAACGTGTTTCCATAGGATTTTTTTATCATTCTTCTTAAGTAGTCGAACTGGATATACTGTTTTATCTTTCTTTTTGTGCAATTTACCACTTTTTTCTAGGTTGTTACGCGCAGTTTTCTGAAGGTGACAAACATCAGATATGAAAAATAGTGGTTCGTAATTATTGAACATGTTTGAACATCGATACCCTATTCTATCTCCGTTCAAAATTTGTGCATTCTCGGTACTATCTTTTATCAGTTTCTGGTTAATCGGTGCCTTGTCACATATTACTGTTAATATTTTAAATCCCGCTCCGCATAAATTCTCAATAGCTTCCCAAACAATCGATGATATATCATTGGAGTTCAATTTATCGCAAGGGAAAAAAGCGTAGGGAAACTTAAAATTTGTGGTAATACCACGTACCATTATTTGAAGTATGTGACTAGCTAAAGGGATAGATGAAACATCATCTTTGTTTACATTGACTAGTTCAGCTTCAGCATTGTTTATTGAATTCCGAAAATCATTAAGGTTTATAAAACCTATAAGCTGACCAGAGTTGCTGTGAAAGACCAGATCTTGTTTAACTGAAACTTCGTCAAGGATCAATGAGAAGTATTTCTGGTGTTCCTCTAAATTCTCTATATCTATCTTTTACCTCATTTCTTTTAAACTTTCTTCATTAAATCCACTTTTAGCTGTGAGGTCACGGGAATAATTGAACAGCGTTCGTTGAGCTGGAAGTTTGAAAACTTGCTTAAAAGCTTCATAGGTTGATGGTGACTTGGATTTTAGGTACAGACACCACTGAATGATGGCCGGATGCCATCTCCTAGGTCGTGACTTTTTAGATTTTATTAATTTCAGTTGCTCTTTAATGAGTAATTTCTGAAAAACACTTGGGTTTTCAAATGGGTTTTTTTGAAGCAATTGCTCCAATTCAGCGCTGTCATCTTCCAATAGAAAAATTCCATCTTTATTAATAGTTTTCCGAATTTTATTTTCCATTGCTTTCACTTTTCGGTTCATAGCTTGATTTTTTAGTTTCAACCCCAAAATTCTCTTCTGCATTTGACCTTTATCCATATATCGAATGTTTGTATTTTTTTTCGTTGGATATGTAATTGGACTGCATTGATTTGAGATAACTTTTTTCCTTCGTTTCAGACGTCTTTGCAAATATACCTTGTTCAGTCTACACTGTTGGCAGAGCGTGGTTACTTTGCTCTTAAACAGCATCTGGCATTTTTTAGATCGAAATGAATCGGATATTTGGCAAAAATAGGAAGACTGTAGATAACCGTCTCTCAAGGGTGCAAATTTTTCATCACAAACTCCATGACAAATAACCCATTCGTCAATTTCTTTCATTATTTTAAGTAAATCTTCCACTGAAGTCAGAGGTTCATCTAGTTTCATATTTTCTCTTAGGTTGTGACTAACAGGCAATTCGTTATCACAGCTAGTTATCCTATATTTCATATCTGATGAGACTACTATTTTTAGAGTTAACTTCTCATTTTCATTCTTCTTAAATGCTACAGTTGCGTTCCTCGCTTTCAGATTGATACGATGTAATATGTCAACGCACCACGTAATTTCTCTTAAGTTTCGCGATTGATAAGACAAGAACTCTTGAAGAAGATTTTCTAGCTTGTTGTAGTTTTTTTCCTTTTGTTGAGTCATTAAAATAGGAGACGTTGCTGCATCCTTAAAGCGAGATATTTTGATGACATCTATTTGATGTTTAATGATTTCATACTCCTCTTGGGTTTCATTAGAATTGGTCAAATTATCGTCATTGCGAGCTGGAGCAATACTCGACTGAAAAATATTTACACATACATGTATTACATTATAATTAATCTAATTAACAAATAGGTAGTTTACAGACCTGAGGGTCACTGATTTTTCCTAATAAATTATCGTCTACTAAACTTCCTTCAATGTTAGGAATTTCTTGGTTGTCAGTTATCTATAAACCAAAGATATAAATATACTTGTATATAGCAGCTCAGTGACAGTTCGATAGTTTGATTACCTGTATCTTCTTTTTCTTGGGCTTTATATTGTCAATGTTATCATCTGGAATAGGATCGGGAAACTCATTCGTCGGTCCATTGCCACCAACAAAGTGTTTGGAGCAAACATAATGGTGATTTTTTATGTTTTCTGGTAAAATATCTTCTCTGTTAATAGCATCAACCCATTTCTTACACCGATCATAATTCCTTCCAGGTTTTGGAACCGCGATAAAGAATATTTTCTTTTCAAGAACCGCCCAACTTTGTGATTCACTATGATTTTTGCATGAACGGTAAATACAGTACTTCTTCATTGTTTTAAGGCACTAATTATAACTAAATATTTTCAAAAACGACCTCGCCTACCGAACCCACCGACACTAAAATTAAAATGTAGAAAAACATAAAACAAATTCCCTTATTGGCAATAGGTGGCGCTAAAAACTGAAGTGTCCCGTATTTTCCCCTGATTTCCTCCCGAGCGCCTCTAGCGGCCCAGCCGCGAAGTTTTCCTCCGCTTTGACCGCGGCTGGAAAAGAAAAAAATCGAACAAAACCACTCCCCTTCTTAATCCTCCTTGCTATGACATGGGTGAAGCTTCGCAATCAGCTGTACTCGATATGGATTCAAGGTACGCTCTACTTCTTATTAATACACACGTTGGCTCTAGGGTCTTTAAGATTGATTAATTAAGAAGTTAATCATATTACAGCTCTGGCACACGTAACAAAGATAAAGAGAACCTTATTCTACCAAAGGGTAACTGGACGAAGCAAATGCAATATTTTCCTAAGAAATTCAGTGAGATCTGTATACGAAAACATTTCAACCGCAACAAAGCCAAGAAGCATTTCCAAAATGGGTACCGCATGTTTAAAGCGGGCAAGGTGTCAAATGTGCAGCTGTGTATTGGTAGAAAAGAAGTTGACTTGACTCGTAATCAAAGTTATCCATTATTTATAAAAAGTAAAGTCCAGGCCGCGTTCACTTTGGCTACGAAGTATGAAGTCGCTAGTAGACTCAGCGGATCTACTGGGATGGTGGAAAAAGGCAAATGCAATTGTAAAGCTGGTAAAGGTGGCGTATGTATTAATGTGTCGGCTCTCCTCTGGCATATGTTGGATTGTCATCGTGAAGACCACAAATTTATTCCAGACGATCTAGCTTGTACGGAGAAGAAGAGAGTGTGGGGTGTCCCCAATGCCCAGGGTGCCTTAGTGCCAGTTCAAGTGAATCTCTGATGAAAAAAGCCGACAAGTTGAAGCAATTCAATTCAATCCGGAATCATGGTTCAGAAGGCGATAACGAGAACATGAAATGTAGGATTGAGAAGCTTTGCGACAGGTTTAAGAATGCTTCAAAACGCAAATTCTTAACTCGTATACAAGAAGAAAACCATTTTGTTCCTGAGGTAGCTGCTGCTATCGTAAGAAATAACGAGTTGATAGAAGTTCAAATAGATCTCACCAAAAGAATACCATTACCAGTGAAGATATTCGATATTAGTCAGTGCAATAAACAATCCCTCCACGTTATTGAAGATGCTATGGGAAAAACTACGTCTGTCCTTAAAATAACATTAGATGCTGCACAAAAATTGGAAGCTGAAACAAAAGTCCAGTCTAACTGTGAAATCTGGAAAGCTGAACGCCTAGAAAAGATAACCGCTTCCAAATTTGGAGCCGTCTGCAAGCGGAAGAAAGAGACAACCGAAAGCTTTTTAAAAAATCTTATAACAGGTGCAGATATATCGAGAAATAAGTACGCCCAAGAAGGATTTAACAACGAAAAAGCCGCTACAGAAAAGTACAAAGCGTTACGAGGAAGTATAGAGATTTTTAAACAGGGTTTTGTGTTAACCCATCGTTGCCGATGTTAGGCGCTTCTCCGGATAGGCTAGTTTTAGATAAAACCACAGGCCAATTTGGACTCTTAGAAATAAAAACACTGTCAGAATGTAAATTAGAAAATATTTCAATCAACGAAGGCGTTAAAAGAAAGGAACCAACTACTTACTTTCTAAAACTAGACGAAAATGGTTCTTTAACATGTGATAAGAAACATAATCATTACTATCAGATACAGGGTCAACTGGGTATTAGTGGTCTCCCTTGGTGTGATTTAATCGTTGATTGTGGGGATGACACACCATTTTTCGAAAGAATAGATTTTAATGAGGAGTTCTTTAAAAATGATATGTTGCCAAAGTTAACAAATTTTTACGCTAGTCATTTAGTTCCCTTTTTAAAAAAACAGTCAGAATCGACTTGTAAATGGTCAGTGGAAAAAGTGATATTTTAAAAAGCAAAAAGTGATTTTAATGTTCCTATAAGACCTAGGTTTTCTTCTGCTTGTTTCCCTCCAAGTTTACTTTCCCGCAGCACAAATATCCTGGTTTTAGGTTGGGCTACCATCAGGATATTTGTGCTGCGCGGAAGAAGACTTAAAGGTAAACAAGCAGAGGAAAACCAAGGCATTTGAATAAAGAAAGAGTACTGTACAAATGGTTTTTAAAAAAGAATGGATTAAAGTTCACTATTTTCAACTTTAACTAACGGTTCATTACAAAAATTATTCAGGTAGGGACATATTCTCCAAACTTTTTCAAGTTGAGTGTGCATACTATTAGGAAAAACAGTGTCAAGGAGATGGTATTTTTTAACACTTCTAATGACACGCTCAACATGAATACGAATGGAAGCTATATCTCTAGTTTTTTTTCTTCCTCCAAAGATAGTTGTGTTTTTTTTTCCCAAGAAATGGTGGGATATTTAGTCCAACTTTTTTTTCCTTTATCAAATCCCCAATCGTGAAACCTCGGTCAGCCATTACAGAGTCACCAGGCTCTAACAAGTCAATATTTCCACTTTGTGCAGTTATTTCAACATCGGAATTCTTCCCGGTGATAATTTGGAAACAAATGAAACGAAACCATTAGAGCAAATTCCAATGAGACCCTTTGCTGTATTATGGCTTTTGTACCATGACCAGGTATCGCTCTGGGTAGTATAATCGTTTGGAGTTTGAATGAATAGCTCGGTACAATCGATTATGCACCGAGTTGTTGGGTACGTTGTTTTGAAAGCATCTGGCATATCCTAGTTAACTAGTTTCCTTGAAGGCCCTATTTTGAGGCAAGATAATCTTTTGTCTAAAAAATCAAACCAGGTAATGCATAAGTTTGATACAGTCTTAACCGAAATTTCGAATCGATATGCTAAATCTTGCTCAAAAAGTCCCACTTTGAGTCGACATAATACCAAAAATAGCTGGTCTTCCTTTATTATTCAAATCTTTTCTCTCTGTTTTACGCTCGTAGCCTCCATTGTAATAAAAATTAAGGTTTGGCAAATCTGGTTCTAAATATTCATATCAACTATTAAAATCTTCCATGGAAGAACACTTCATGTTACGCAGGGACATTTTGGTATTTTTCATTTTAGGCTCTTCTTTTAAGGTTTCAATTTCAAGTTTTAAACTTCTTTTTTCATTTTCTAATTTTTCCACTTCCTCATTTGCCTTTGAAAGTTCCGAATTCCTTAATTTAATTATCTTTACTTCTGCAGTTAGATCATGAATTTTTTTCTCAAAACCACTGTTTTGATTTTTTAGGATTACGTTTTCACTCGTAAGTCTAGCCATATTTTCAACCATTAAGATCAGCATACAGATTGCCCCATGTTGCTTTTCATTTTTTTCGTTAGCTCCCCATAGTCTTGTTTAAGGTTATAACAGTGGTCTTCAGTTGACTCGGGTATCGTAGAGTTTTCGTTTTCACAATCACTTAAATTCATTAATGAACACGCTTGGTTTCCTACGTTTAAGGGTGGTATTTCAACAAAATTGGAAACATCAATAAGTCTTTATGGTATGAGGTCACATTGCTGAGAGTTGTCATCATTGTGGTAAAAATATTTTGGCTTAGTATCTCCGTACATTTTTCGTCCTCTATCGATGAAATGACGACCACATACAGACTGATGTTTAGATCCTAAAACCCTTCCTACGGGTGTGTTCCACGGTCTCTTCTCTGATGCAGTACTTTCAACTTCTTTCGTGTTGGCTGTTATTATATTAATCCACTCCTTACGTAAAGCTTCATTCCGGGGAAAGGGAGAAAATGAAACATTTGGATTTTTGTACGTAGAAGTGAAGCAACCCGGAACGCAGCACCTACGACCACCAGCTCGATTAGACATTCTAAAATTGAAAATTAAAATCATAAATATTCCAATTTTCTTACATAAATTGTGTAAGTCTTACCTGATTATTTATATTGTAGATAAGGAGATATGGTATGGATTCCAAAACCAAGTCTTGTTGTTTAGCTTTTTTGATTATTCCTTGATTGAAGATAAACATTAATATTATGATAAACATACTATTTCTATGTAGTAAAAGAAGAACTCACCTTCAGTTAGCAAATATTATTAATCCAAGATTAAGCGCTCAGGAAAAGTATAAAATCATTAAAATGCCCATAATAAAGGTATAGATTAAGCCTTGTTAGTTTTCGTTGTGATAAATTGTGAAACAAAAATAGATTGACTACTCTAGCGATTTTCAGGTGGTAGTTGGCAGTTTTAAAATATGTCCAGCCCCATTTATTTAAGTTATCTGGCAGTACTGAAAACACTAACACGTGACCTCAATTTTTTTACAAACACCCATTGAAACTGTTTGAGTCCAATTGCGCAGTTTTCATTTGCGCAGTTTCCGTTTACGCACTTTTCCATTTGCGCGTTTCCCATTTTCGGAATTGCCATTTGCGCAATTTGTCAATTGCGCGGTTTTCCTATTTGCGCGGCTTCCCCGTTTGTGCAGTTTTCCGGTAGCACGATTTTCCCGTTACCGCGGATTTCTCATTTTCGCGGTTTTCCGTTTGCGCAGTTTCTCATTTGCGTGGTTTATCATTTGCGCGGATTTCGCATTTATATTTTCATTATTTAGCCTTTTTTTCTTGACAAAAGGGTTATTTTTGGCAGATAATTTTTAACATTACCTTGTTTACCATCCAGCTGCACTGTTTAATGTCCGGTCGCACTGTGAATAACAAAAATTTTCATGTTTTGCTTAGTTGAAAAATAATTTGTCGAATTAGTCGCTTGAAAATATATGGCCAGTCAAACAGCGATTCGTAGCTTTTTAGCCTTTAGGTTAAGATCGTAGTGTAATAACTGTATACTGACTAGTACCAGAACTAAAGCCTCGACTATATAGCCTGTACTCTAGCCTGTAGTATGTGTTTCGATTCAAATTGACGTATTCTAAGTATTGGCACCTGACGGTGCCGTGCATTCACTTCGCTCGAGCGATAGGCCGTCTATAACGCCACAGTACAGTACCAAGCCTTACGCATCAAGAATTGTCCAACCCGATATTAACCCAACCAAAATTATTCTAACTTAACCTAACCTAACCTAACCTAACCAAGCACTTTTACAACTTAAATAACCTTTTTAACCCTTAAGAAACACGCAATGCCATTACAGGTGTATTTTTTGTGGCAGGAACTAAAATTAAATTGCAGTATTTTGGAAAAGGTGACATTTTTTGTGATAGGCACTAAATTTAAATATAATTATTTAGAAAAAAAAAATTTTTTCGTGCAGGCACTAAATTTAAATTGCAATATTTTGGAAAAGGTGTATTTTTGTGGCAGCCACTAAATTTAATTAGAATAGTTTGAAAAAATGACATTTTTTATAGCTGGCACTAAGCAATATAGTACGGTTGGTAAGTTACAGGGTGTTACGGATAAGAGTACCGAAACTTTTATATTGTGTTCTATGGGTCAATACGAGTTGAAAATGTCCAATGAACCATGGTCCTAAAATGTACCGTTTAGGAGATACAAGCTTTCAAAATTTGACCTAAAAAACACCGAAATTCACGCAAATGTGAAATCCTTATAATGCCTTGATCACAATTGTTGTCTTAAAATGATCGGTTGTTTTTAAGATATAAAGTGATAAAAGGATCGCCGAATATCAAATGAGCATGACAATATCGTCCGGAAGTATGCACCTCCAGATTGTGAATTTACGAAGAAGCTTTAAAAACAAGACTTGTAATAATTTTCGACGTTTAACTGTAACCTAGTCGTGTTTGATAGTACAAAAACCAGCAGCACATAATTAATGCTATGTTTCAGGTGCTTGGGCCTACGGTGGTGCCTTGGGTAAAAGCCTAGCCAATTATCATTTTATTCTTGATACATCGTAGAATTGAAACGGATATAAATATTCTTTTTTAAAATATATTTTATTTTAAAACTAAACTTCGAGGAAACTTAATGCTTTTAGGTGTATTACTCGAAAGCTCATGGACAGTTGAAGAAGCTATTCGTCAACTCAAATTCTCCTCTGTTCACTCATTTTTCCGATACTTTGGGCGGTGCCAGCGTCCTCAGATCTCTGAAAGCTACTGACATATTCACCGAGAAAGCATTTTCACTCATTGAGGATAACGAAGCGAAATATTATTCATGGACAATGAGTGTGAGGTTAGAAACTTTCATATAAGTGTACAATTTGTTTTATTTATTTTACTTATAGAATTTATATTTAACTTTAGGCCATTTTACGGTATTTTTAATATAAATGTTCTTGGTGCGTTGAATAATTTTAATATTCTTTATTCTGTAGAGTACAGAATATTATTCAAGTAATTTCGTGTTTTGCGTAATGCCCAGTGAAGTCGCTCATGCTAGTTTAAAGTTCTTGCGTTTCAATTTCTGTTGTAACGGGACCGATAGTACTGATAATCATTTCTACACTTACTCAACCAGGAAACACAAATAGAAAATGGTTTTCAAGACGATATATCCAGGTTGATATTAGTTAGATGTTATGGTTTTTGAAATCCGATAAATTTTAAAACCCTGATATACTTCTTTTCCAGGCGATTTTGCGTATAAAATTAAAAAATTAAATAACTTTTTCCTCACTTTAATACGCTATAATAATAATGTATCACTAGATATTTTCTTAACTCCTCAAAGATATTTCGTATTTAAATGATAATCCGTTAATGTTAAGTGAATAAGTCATTGCAAAATTCTTAATTATCCATAAATTACATTAGTTAGATATAAAGTTACTTTCCCAAATAAAGCCTACTTTATCCATATCTTTGGCCTATATTTTGCACTATCCCTTTTATAAATAAACCATATTTCAAAGAAAACGTATTAATAGGGCCGGAATAGTTTACATGAAAAGCCACTTCTCTTGTAGGAGATTAGTCGCTCATGAATGCTGGTTTAAAGATCTTGCGTTTCAATTTCTTTTGTAATGTTGCCGATAATATTGATATTCATTTCTACACTTACGCAACAAAGAAACACAAATAGGAAATGGTTTTCAGCACGATATATCCTGGTTGATATTATAGTAAGATGTCATGGTTTTTAAAATCCGGTACATTTTAAAACCATGATATACTTATTTTCCAGGCGATTTTGCGTGAACGTACTAGTGATCTTTTAAATATCTTTTTCCTCTTTTTAATACGCTAATAATAATAATAATAATAATGTATAATTTTTTTCTTAATTCCTCAAAGATATTTCGTATTTAATTTGAAATCCGTTTATGTTTAATGATTGCAAAAATTTGAACTATCCATATGTCCAATTACATTAGTTAGATATAAAGTTAGTTTCCTAAATAAAGCTTACTTTATCCATATCTTTGGCCTATATTTTGCAATATCCCTTTTATATATAATTCATCATTCACACCATACGAATTAATGGGTCTGGAATGGTTTACATATAAAGCCAGCCCTCTTTTAGGATATCATATCGTACACCTTAAATCTACTTCTTCATTTCCACAAGTAACCCATATACGTTTTTGAGATCATGATTAATCTGTTTAATAACGACTCCGAAACTACAATAACTTTATTTTCAGATGGATGTCCTTCCGGGTCAATTTGTTACTAAGAGCGCTGTTACTCGTTGCTTATCTATGGGTAATACTGTCAAAAGAATTCTTCTCACCTGGAATAGTTGGATATATTATTAACAACTTGAACACGGTTTGTGTTATTTAACCATCACCTCGGTTAAACGATTTCAGTTCATTTCTCACCTGGTGCCTTCAGGAAATCTATTTCGCTAGTCAAATGAAAAAGTATTGAAAACATTTCTGAACATGACCGCAAAGAAAAGGCCTAAGTATTTGAAATACTTTTTTGGATTTCACTCGAGCTTACTATAGTAAAATTATTTTTCGGTGAAACCTATTACTTCTTCGCCGGAAAATCTTTAGTTCAGACATCCCAATTACAAATATGTTCAAAACGTGAGAAATAAAAAAAGTTATTTAAGGTATATGAAAAAATTAATATAAATCCAAGTAATTTTTTCCAAAGTGATATTTATGCAGAATGGCTGAACTTTATGTAAAATATTTCTGATAAGACCAAAATTTCCTAACATTTTATGAATACTAGTCTTCGCCAAGTAATCGCTTTTAAGTTAAGATTCTACGCGAATAATATGGCAAAAGTACAACAGTAGTTTTTATTTAAGTAACAGTACGGAGTAATGGGGCTAGTAAAAATCGAGGGTAGGTTTTAGGGGTTACTTAGGCAAATTTGTACTTTGGTTTCGGTGGGTACTACGGGTACCCGAGAAAGCCCGATATTTGATATGCAGAGATTTGTTTTCTTATTTTCTTAAATGTGAAGCCAATCAATATTTGAAAATAGTCCAAAAACATTTAGACTACAATTATGAAGGTGGTCTTATTTAATTATTTCTTAAATGTTTATGTCATACCGTCTAAATTCGTTCCAATTATGAAAACATAATTCATAAGAAATTGGGTGGTAAATTGAAAAAATTTCGTGGTAACGCAATGAGTTTGAAAATCCCATATATTAGCTTTAGAACCAAAGGCATTTAAAAAAAGTATATTTTGCGGGTAAGTTAATAATAAAAGTAATAATCAGCTAGGCAAATATCCAAAGCACCACCCTAGGCCCCGAACATCTAATTTATAAATTTATCTGATTTCCGACAGCTTTGTTTTTATACATTGAAATAAATTTAAGGGGTAAGATTTCACCTGAAACACAGAGCAGCCGTTGTTTTACCAGGTCAAGTTTGCGTTTTTCATCTTGCAGGTTCACATTGTTATAAATTTGGTTTGCACGTTTCCTCTAGTTCTATTTTAGTCCTGCTGGGGAAAATTGAAACAATACTAATTTTTTGCATAATACAATTTATTTTGGAAGCCATTGATTCAAAATACGCCAGTTTTTAGTTCCGCGTCGATATATATACAGGGTGTTTCAAAAGTGTATGCAAACATTTTAAGGAGTTGTAGGGGGTGAGTTGAGAAGTATGCGTTTTTTTCACATTTTCCTAGAGTTAGTTAAAAGAACGCCAGAGAGTTACAAAGTGTGCCCTACTAGCCCCTAAAAGTAGGCTACAAAACGCAAAACCAATATGTAAAACCATTCAGTTTGGTAAGCAATCATTTAAATTTAAAAACTATGTTATCACGACAGCCTTAGGGCCCGTAACTTTGGGCAATAGATTTCTCAGCGACCAGGGAGGGGGCAAATATGAACGATACGTCCATTAATGTGGCATAAAAAACTCTCGGAGGTGTGATACCCGTTTTAGCCTTCGGAGGCTCGTAATTTTGGGCCTTTGATTTGTCGGTAACCTCTGAGTTTAAAAATGTTAACTATATGTCCATGTATGGGTGATTACATTTTATCTCGATCGCGATACCTATTGGGGCCCTCGGGGGCCTTACATTTTAGGAAATTGATTTCTTGGAAACCGCTGAGACCATATTTGTAAATGAAACGTCGATTCATGAGGTAAAAAATTTTCTCAACAGCGATGTCCATTGGGCCCCTGGGGGGCTCATACATCTAACAAACTAATATTTTGGCAGGGTGACTTGATAATATTACGTTCATAAACGTTTTATCACATAGGGTTTTGTGGCCGTTTCACAAATTTTTCAGTAGGCAGTTCTGAAATAAATGTACTAAATAGATTTATACTTGCACTATTCAATTTCTTTAAAAAACTGAAATGTTCAATTCAAAATACCACAATTATAATTAAATATGACGATTATAATTAAGTATCACAATTATAATTATCTGTTTTTTTGCTGGATGTCGATCGTCCTGTAATTTAAGTTTCGAATGACTATAAAGCTCCCATTGTTATTTTTGGTAATCGTTCAATTTTCCCAATTTTGCAGATTGCACCTTTTGTATGGCTCATATTATTTTACGGAACATTTGTTGAGGCTTCTTTTGTGAATCTGGAGAGGATTTTTGAATATTTCAAATTAAATCCTGAAGTGAGATAAATTCATATCGATACTTTTTTCATTTTTGTAAAATTATAATCCAAGGTTATTAAGTTATTTTATGCTTCTTTACTAAAACGAATGTTATATGAATCTCAATGTGAGTGAATTATTTAGAGTTAATTTGGTTTACACATTGGGTATATTTAATTTTAGAAATTTAGTACAATTATTTATACTTTAAAAAACGTTTCTAAAAAATTCCAATATCCTAAAATTAAGTAGTTTCTGAAATTAGCTGTAAATTGAACTATGCGGCTAAAATATTTTTCAAATGCGAAGAATGGTTCAATTAAGCTAGGAGTAGTAAACACACCCCTACCACAGGAGTGTCAGCATATAACATCTCCTTTACAGGAGACAGGGCAGACTTCTGTTATTGGTCAAGCCGAAATCGAAATGATTATCGATTGTAATTGGTTGATTTTTTCGTCTGTTTATTCTTCTGCGCTCAAAAATGTTTTTAAAGTTTTCGGGAAAGTTTTTTTTGTCTCCGTTTTTGTTTACATCCAATTAATTTTAGGTTTTTGTGGTTAGTTTATTTTATTTTATAGTTATTTTGTACTAATATATTTTCATTTAACAAATCATTAACAATTAAATTACCGTTTTATATTATAATCCATAAAAATGGTCGCGACCAAACACTGTATTTACCCCGGTTGTACAAATGACACTTGAAGGAATTACGTGGCCCACATGAACGGGTTTGGCTTATTCCATTCCCGAAACCTAAAACTGTGTTGGCTAAATGTGTTTTACGGATGAAATTGTGCGGAAAAACAACAGATCCTGCAAATGTAAAGAAACATTGGTTCGTGTGTTCCAATCATTTCACTGGTGGTAATGGACGACTGAACAGCATCCAGATCCAATACCATGTAATCCTGAACCAGTATTAATTCAAAATGGTATAAATATCATTGAGGAAGCCATACCACTCGGGTGGTCCTACAGTGTAGAAGATAACATCACTATGATATCACATTATTAATCTTTACAAGCGTCAAACTATTTTACGCATAGCTAATAAACTCACGTTCAGTCATGTTTTCCCTAATTCGTATTCACTAATGTCTGTAAAACTGGCAGCTCAGGTTTTAAGCTCTTCAACAGCCGCAGCTTTAGAACTACTAAAGGAGCCAGAACTATCAGAAACAATATTGTTTATAAGGACCTTCAATAATTTTTTTGACTTAGTAAATACTAAACATCTTAAGGAGCATAAAACTTCAACAAATAAAAACAATGCTGCATACACCTCCACTGATGATGAGAGGCTGAAAGTAAATATTAATTATTTATTTTGTCTTTAAGTTGTTTTGGTTTTTTTTCAATATTATCCTTTTCAATAAATAGTGGTTGGAAAATAATTTCTTAAAATATCTTGAATACTGGGAGCTTGGATTAATAATAATAGCTAAGCGTCAGCTTTTATTATTAATCCAAGCTGGGAGCGAGATGTCAAGGAACGACCAGGTGAATTTAAAAAGAGCGAGAAAAACAAAATGCTATTAAGTATTGAAACTAGAGAAGCTTTAAGGAGAACTGGTAAGATTATACATTCTAATTGCTTTGGTAATTAGTTATTGTAAATATTTTTTACAGCATATTCTGTACCTGCAATTGTAAAATTTATGCTAAACCATGGTGCTCCATTTATATTAACAAATAAAATTAATCAAGACTTAATTGAACAGCAATTTAGTCTTCATCGAGCTTCTACTGGGTCAAATACTAACCCCACAATTCAAGAATACATGCATAATTGTAGGCGACTCAATACTATTCGAGCAATTAAGAAGAAATGTAAGAAGTTTTCATTATTTCAATTAGAAACTTTATTTATTACAAAATTCATATTTAAAGTATTCACACTTAATCTTTGTTTGCTTCTATTGCCTGTTAAGTTGGTCTAATACCTTTGCTACCCATTATTGGTTTTTTACTTTTAATTTGATAATCTTCGTTAATTTTTATTGCTAGAGCTTTTCCTTTCATTTTTAAAAACAAGTGTACAATAATTGGTAAATCTTTGGACCCATCACTCAACTCAGCCCACATGTCCGTTAATTCTTTATTTTTTTAAATTGTTAATGATATCGCCATGGCGTTGCATCTGTTCATTTGTTAAACTTTCATTATAATTGGCTCGCGTTAAATTGTCCACTAATTCAAAAAATATATATCCTGAGTCAGTGATGCGGACTAGATGACCTCTACTTATTGTTTGCTGGTAACATTCATTTTCTTCCACTGGCATATCTTGAGTACCTATGAAATTGTCTAATATTGTGGTTTTCTTATCGCAGGGAATTTTGTTCATCCAGTGTCGGCACGTAATCCATGAAGCCCGAAGCATCAAATTCATCTTTGTCTTTTACAGATAGCAAATCTAAATATTCATCATACATGCGACGAAGGAAGGAGTGAGCCAAGAAATTTTGGGATAAATCTGGGAGCTCCTCAAAAGCCTGTAACCAAATTGAAATCTTAAAAATTGTAAACTTAAGAGAAGCGCGATTGTAGATATTACCTTGATTAAAGAAAAGGTGTTGTTAACTTCAGCAATTATCTTTTCATTTCTGGAATTTTGAAGAGCTTTTATAAAGTAATCATTCCCAGTTAAATCCTCCAAATTATCTGTTAACAGTCACCTTATTTGTGAGATTTTATCGCTCAACTTTGGAAAATTTCGTCTTAGTTGTCTTGTACATAGGATAAGTTGTTTGTCATTAGCTAAGTTTTCCAAGTTACTTAATTTTCTCACAGCAAATAAGAAGGCCCTTTTGAATGGTATTTCAAATTCATCTTGAAAAAAATATAAACGGTTAAGAAATTTTGGGGCTTTTAAAGTTTCAAAATTATCACTATCGGCTACATACCTCCTTTTAAGCCTCGGCTTCTTCTAAAGAAATTCCGTCTTTTTAATTCTCTATCAGTTGATAAGCACGCATCTATTGAGTCACTACTAGACCCATCAAAAAATAACGCCATTCTGTTTTGAAAAATACAAAACTTAACTCGACAAAATAACTAATTTATAAGAAATAACTTCACAACAACTCCACGAAAACGCAACCTCGAAAAAATAAATTCCGTGCAAACACGTGCCTAGAAATTTTATAAACAAATGCCCTCATTGGCTAATATTTGAATTTAAGGAGACCAATAAGATAAGTCTGCCCTTCTCTCGGTTATCTTCTGCGAAGCTGACACTCCTGTGGTAGGGGTGTGTTTACTACTCCTAGATTTAATTTTGAAATTTTTTTTTTAAAAAACGAGTTTTTTATATAAATGAATTAGATGTGTAGTGCTCGTTATGTTGCTAGATAATGAATAGAACAGGTAAAAACACTGAATGAAGACTATGGTCTGTAATGATGCTTAATTGAAACTAGCGTTTGTAACGAAGGTAATTGTTATTTAACTAAATTAGCCAACTGATTAATAATAGCAATTTTGATCTCTTAATCATTTATTCCATAAAATTAATACAGTCTAGATAAATTTAAATCGCGAAATTTTCCTCTATAATATTTTGAATTGTTAAAAGGTTGTCATTGTTTTCAATAAATTAATCGACTTTTATCAAGATAAAAGACAATGCTTTTTAACTTACCCGCATAATTGGTCTCTAAAATTAAAGAAGGTACACAATTTTGCATTTAACCGAACTCTCGAACAGTGGAAAAAATACTTAAGCATTGAGAACACCATTTCTTTTTAAATATAATGCGAAAATTATTAAGGGTATTCTATTTCGAATTGGTTTTACTTGAATGTTTGGCTCTATTACGAACAATTGAAAGGCCTGGAAAAATTTCGTATTAATATAATTAACATTTTAATGATTCATCACTTATATTTAAAATGCGCGTGAATTTGAAGGACAATTGTGTATGTTAGAAAACAAAACGTTAGTACTCAACTAAGAATTAGTCTTGCGCATAAGCATCACAAATTGTATTAATTCCTTTATCATTTTTTTCCCAAATAGGCAGATTGGAATAAACAAGAAGCGCATTTACCGAAGCAGTGGCCTGAGGAAGGTCAAATTAAATTTCGCAATTATTCAACTCGCTACCGTGAAGGATTGGACCTGGTTTTAAATAACTTATCTTTCGTTGTTAATCCTATGGAAAAAGTAAGAAATTACGTAGTTTCAAAAATATTATTAAGAAGTAAGATTCATAGTCTACAGAAGCACTGAAAGCCGGAAATGTTGGAATTAATGCGTATTTTAACACTTTTTTAAGAACTTTTTTTGGGTCTAAATTTGACACCATCAAAGATGTTAGTTTACACCTTTAAACGTGTTTATCTACTACTTTGGCACACCAATCTTCGAAATATTAAATAAAACGTGTTTTTATTCATACCTTTTTAATACCATTTCAGAACACGCTTACACACCTTTTTTTATGAATTTCACTTATTTACACCCTTTAAGGTATTAAAAGGGCGTTTCTTACTTCATAAAATGGCGTTAAAATGATTTCTGACAATTTACCACTCTAAAAAGGTGTTTTTTACACCTAAAAGAAACACATCTTCTCTTTTATTTTATCCAAAACACCTTTTTCCTGTTATAACTGTTGGAGTTTTAACTATTGTAAAGTAACACATTGAATTACTTAGAAAACATTTATTTAAATTTAAAAATCATCACAAATTTCATTACAAAAAATTTCTAATTAACTGCAACTTTTAGAAACTTAATATTTATCCTGAAATTGTTTTTACATAATCTTTCACCGATTTATAAGGTCTGCTTTTTGACAATTTAAAAAAAATATTTCCAAAAAAGACAACGTCTTTTTTAACTGAGGATAATAAGCACAATGAAACACCCAAAAGCTACAAAAATAGCTCACTAGTGTTGTGACGACGTCATGACATTCTACTACGAGCACGGCATCAGCATATAACACAAATTTAGTAGATTCTAAAATGGAGTCTCCATTGTAAACTAAAATCGGATGAACTGGAATATTGCTGTCCTATAAAAATATTTATTTTATAAAAATATTTTTAAAATATTTAGGTTATATTTAATTTTCAAAAATATAATTAATGCAGTTTTAAAAAATATTAAAATGCAGTTATTTAAATAAAAAATGCTTCTTATTTTAGTATTTTAGTATAAAGGGAACTATTACGGAAAGCAGTCTTGGAAGCTAAAAATTCTAGAACTCGAAACGGAAGAATACCGTGGACTGTTCCCACTTCCCAGTCATTTCTTTGGGCAAAATTTAAATCTGACCAGTGACCACTTCATCTGACCAGATCATTTAAAATCATTCATAGAGTATTTTTAATTCAATCAATTGAAACTAGATGGCGTTGAATTACGACAAATTAAAATATCCCCGTAAAATGATAAAACAAAAATTGGCGCTGGCAATGACCGGAAATATTCTTTATTTTTGCGCTCCGTGTACTAGAATTTCTAGCTTACCAAGACTGCTTCATATTCTTTAAAATGGTTTACCTTATCAGAAAAAAAATTTTCGGTAATTTTCCTTGAAAATCCCTGGTATCATCAGTAAAACTCCAGCATATTTTGTAATTTGCCTTTCTCCAACACACGCGAGTTTATATAAAAATTCAATATATGACCCAGGAGATGCTACAGCTTTGGGAATTGGTTTTTAAATGTTCTAGGTTAGGAGCCGACACTTGCTTTCAGACATTTATAAAAACCGTTTACTTGTCTGTAATCTCTGAGGGCGGGATATTCCTCCATTATGTCTAGCGCGATTTCTCCGTTCTGAATAGCTGCAGTTCTAGTTGAGAAGGTCCTTGCCATCCTTGAGTCCATAACCTCATAATCAGGATTCTTTTTTCTAAGTTTAGAAACCATAAACAACTTGTGTTTTTCGATATTTAATTCATCCTCTATTATGTGAAGTTCCTATAATAATAAATGGAGGGTAACCAAATATAAAAGTCAATTTTCTTGAAATCATTTTAAAGTAAACAAGTTATATACCTTCAACTGGAATTCTATTTTTTGCTGTTTTTTAAGTGTTTATTTTTAGAAGAATCTTTTGGTTTAGTAATATCAGAGATGCTACGTTTTTTATTTCGTAAACGGGAACATTCTGGCTTTCAGACTCATTATTCTCGACTTCAACCTTCTTTTCTTTGCGAGATTTCTTTTTGCTTTTTCTTTTGTCAGAATTCAGTTGACAGTCGGAAATTGATGACCCTTCGTCCCAAATAATAATAATAATAATAATAATAATAATAATAATAATAATAATAATAATAATAATAATAATAATAATAATAATAATAATAATAATAATAATAATAATAATAATAATAATAATAATAATAATAATAATAATAATAATAATAATAATAATAATAATAATAATAATAATAATAATAATAATAATAATAATAATAATAATAATAATAATAATTATAAAAATAATAATAGTAATAATAATAATAATAATAATAATAATCAGCTAGGCTAATACCCAAGGCACCTCCTTAGGCCTAAGTCATCAAGCGACTGTTGAATTCGTTGGCCCTTCTTCAGAATTAATTGGTCTTTTGTCAGAATTCATTGGTCTTTGGTCAGAATTCATTGGTCTTTTGTTAGAATTCATTGGTCCTAGGTCGAAAGTCATAGGTCTTTCTTCAGAATTCATTTGTCTTTCGCTCATCAGTGTTTTGTGCTGTGGCAAATTTGTGTTTTCTTGCTTATTTTTTGGCCATTTTAGTTAGTGGTGTCAATAACTTCCTTCTCAAATTTTTGAACTCCATTTTATCTAAAATTGTATAGAAAATATTAAGCGAATTAGTTACAAAAAAAGTAAAAATTACCTTAAATATATTAGACCAGTTTGCAAAATATAGATTCATTTAATAAAAAATAATATCATGTTGCTTTTTACATTAACAAAAATTAATGTAAATTTAATATGTGAAATATTAAAATAATTTAAATACGGGAATAATTATAGGCGAAACTAGAAATTCAAGGGGGCACGCTTCTATGCTTGTTATCTTTACGCGATACCTTAAACTTTGAAATAGCTTTGTGCCGTGATAGCCACGTGGTTTTATTTTCCTATTGAATTTGAATTTTAACAATTTCAGCAAGACTGTAAAGTGCGAGTACTCGGACTCGTAATACGCCATTTTATTACTCGCACGGGTACACGATTTCCACGAAAACGGGAAATAATTACCCGACCCGGACTCGAGTAAATAGATAATTTTAATATTACCCGCCGAGTCCAATTTTACCCGCCGAGTCCAATATAAAAAAAAATAAAAAACTTTGATATTTTCTTTACAAATAATTCCGAAATGGCGCTGCAGTAGCCATTTTACAGTTCTCGATTTGTTCGCCATGAGTCACGTTTTCGAGTGTGCCTCAGGTTCCCTGTTTTAGTTTTAGTTACATTCCCAAATCTTCTGTAAGGTCTGCTCTTCTTATTTTTATTAAATGATCTCAAGTTTCTCAAGTTAGTAAAAGTTTAGTAAAATTCTTTAGGACTCGAGGACTCGATCAAGTCCTAAATGTTTGGACTCTCTCCCATCTAACATTCCCTGTGCTGTGGATTTATTTAAAAAATGGGCCTAAATATAAATTTAGGGGGGGGGGGGGTCAAAACTCAACCTATCCTTTGAAATCCTCCTAGCTTTAACCAAAAATCACAATACCATCTCTCTCTCTGTCAGTGTTAATCAATTTATGGACTCCGTTTACTTTATGTCTCTATCAAATTGTTATAAAAAAAACATGGTTCAACTTACGTATCCAAAACCTGGATCATCATCCAAATGAGGAAATTGTTTTACTAGCTTCTTTGCTGTTATGATATGCGAGGTTGGATACCTATAATGGAAATTACGTTAGTATTTGGATGATAGATATTTTCAATTACAAAAATCTTACTCATTATATTTGCACAACAGATCAGCTAATAGCTTTCTCCGGTAATATTTTTAAAACTTCAGGGTTTGAAATATGGAAAGGAAAAATAGGCATTTCGTATTCTATCAAAAAATTAGTTCTACTTCCTGATGCTGCTACAGACTTCCTTTTGATGCCAATACACCATGGTAAATTCGAGTCCGATTCGGTCAATGAATTGTTTGCTCGGTCATCATCTTCGGCAGAATTTTCCAAGGCAATTCTGGTTATTATTTTGTTTTAAGAAAATCGTCCTATAATGAATTACACCCACACATGATTTTTAAATAAAAGAATAAAATATAATTTTAAATGTATTTAAAAAAAGATTATTTAATACACCTTCACTTAAAAACCAATTAATGATTAAAAACGCCTTAGTTTTAAATTTTATCCTATTTAAAAAAATGTATACACAGCGTATCGCGTTTCTCAATAATTTGATGGACAAAAAAATACGACCAAAAAATTAAACAATAAATGGAAAAAGCTAAAGAAAAACACGTGGTTCTTCCACGGTTTTTTTTCCAAGTTTTGCCCCGGGCCCTTTCACTGAAAGATATCTTAACAATAGAATGATGATTAGCGGTTTAGAACGTGCTGATAACTGGGAGTGAAACTAGTAACTAGTTCTCTTTATAAATGAGAGATAAGGTTGTCAGTGAGAAAACGTTCGAGGCTGAAAGGAGAGGCGAGAAATGTTTAAGGTTGAATGTTTCGAAAATGAAAAAGTTGAGCAGATTTTCACGCCATCTGTTATTACGTATTTTAACTAAGAAACTTTCTTTAATAAAATTTCAACTTTATATTTCACTAAAATTAACTATATTTATCCATTAAGTGTACAGGCTTTATTTTTAAGATATATAAGTATATAAAATATTGTTTTCTTTTATGTAAAAATGCATTTATTTTTATACCGAAAAATTGTGCTATTTATCGTATAAAATTAGATTTTTTAATGGGAATTTTAAATAAGATATTGCAATATCTTATTCAAAATTCCCAAAACAAAACCCAATTTTATACAATAGATGGCACAATATTTTTATGATGTAAATATTTTACTAAATGATCTAAGTGTTTTAATAATTAACTTAACATTAAATTATAATAATATATATAATAATATATAATAAATAATTATTAATATTAAATTAAAGAACCAGATACTATGTATATAACTATAAATTAATAAACATCCCATTAATAATAATAACAATAATTTAAATATAATGACGATAGTTATTATAATAAAAAATATTATTTTTTAAATATAAACAATAATCATTTTTAGCTCACAATTAATATTCTCTAGGGCTTTAAAAGGTGTAAATAAGGCATGCTCGAGTATAAAACACCTTTTTTAACCCATGTACTCTAGAAAGGTGTATATTATCATGACCAAAAAAGTATTCCGGGTTTTGAAAGGTGTAATAAGGCATGTTGAAAAAAAAACCCCTTTTTTACACTTTCCGTACACCCCTATTTTTTACAGTGTAGAAATATAGCTGGTTGATTTTGCTATATAATTTCATATTTGTTGTATACTTTGTTGTGGCCTATGTTATAAAACTTACAAAGATTGTAAGCATGTTCAAGATAGTCAAAGTAATTTATACTTTAATTAAATAGGTTGGTGTGGTAGGAAGAACAGGAGCTGGAAAATCTTCTTTGGCATTGGCTCTGTTACGGATGATTGAGCCAGCAAACGGAGAAATCATAATCGATGGACAAGATATCAGCAAACTGGGTCTACACGACCTGAGATCCAGAATCACCATTATTCCACAGGATCCTGTTCTCTACTCCGGAACCCTCAGATTCAACTTGGACCCTTTCAACTTAAACAGTGACGACGAACTCTGGACAGCTCTAGAATTAGCTCATTTAAAAACTCTCGTGAAGACGTACAAAAATGGCTTAAATCACGAAATGATGGAAGGTGGACAGAATTTAAGGTCAGATTTTATTAAAATTTATAAATTGTGTTCGGAATCCTTTAAAAAAAAGGATATTATGGCGTTGAAACTCATCTGGCGAAATTCACCAGTTTTTACCGGAAATCTTTACGACCAGATTTATTTGCTTTTATTCCTCGTGGCAAACGACTTTAAACTCTTCATCTTTAGCCGCATACTGTTTGTTAGTAATCTTTTAACGCTTATAAAATTCTTGAAGTGAGCGACGTTTAATCTAGGCGATTATAATAACTCAAGTACCCGGCAGTCCCGCGCTACATACTAACTGAATCTTACTGGATGTTTTGCGAAACAATACCTTGTTTCATCGCGTGTACATTTTTCGTTTAGGGAACAAGTGCAAAAATTCTCGTAGAGTAGTGATCTCACGTGTGTATTCTTTTCCTTTTCAACAGGTTGCGAAAGACCAAATTTATTTTTGTTTTTGGATTTAAATTGTTTAATTATTTTTACAAGCTATGCATAGTTGGTGTTTGCGAACGTAATATTAATATTTCTATTATTAATAATTAACAAAAATAAATATTATTTTATTTTAAATACTTTATTACAATTATTTTATTTTAAATTCTTTATAAGAATTATTTTATTTTAAATCCTTTATAAGAATTATTTTATTTTATTTTAAATTAATTATAGGAATTAAATTTTTTTTAAATACTTAGAGTTCTTACCCAACACTCAATTGAATTTACCTTACTTTTAAGAAAATTATAGAAATAGAATTTGGCTCTAGAGGCTTAGTTGGTGTGGCTATGCCTATGGCCCTCTATGATACACACTTTTTTTTAATTTTCTATTTTAAAAATCATGTTGAACTCTTCTGTCTCTAATTCAATGAAATCGTTTGTCACATGATGCATAACGTCATTAAATTATATTTATTGTATGATTGTTTGTCTAGCTATATTGGGAACAACGAAATAATAATTATTTATCAAGATAGATTTATTTATTTGTTTAGCGTTGGCCAGCGTCAACTGGTCTGTTTGGCAAGAGCGCTTATCAGGAAGACGAAGATTTTGGTGATGGATGAAGCGACGGCTTCTGTGGACATGGAAACGGACGATCTAATTCAAGCCACAATTCGGGACCAATTTAAATCTTGCACAATAATCACTATTGCGCATAGAATAAACACAATCATGGACTACGACAGGTAAAAATACACGCTATTGACTTATTAATATGTTCTTAGAATATCATTAAAACAAAAACAGACACTTAATTTGTGCCGCACCTTGAATCAGCATAAAGGTTTTCACAGCATCTCCTGAGAAGGAACCGGGATAAGGAGCGAGGCTCCACAGTAAGCAAAATACATGTTTCATAACAACGAGTTCCCTCTCCACCTATAAGATGAAATTAAAATTATCATATCACCAAACCAACTACCCTAACTAATATAAATAATAATCAGCTAGGCTAATACCAAGGCACCGCCTTAGGCCTAAGTCATGATAGTCATCAAGCGACAATGCGTAGGATGGTGGAGGCAAGCGGAATGCACGCCGTGGTCAAGCGGCTCCAGTTAAAGCACGGCCTGAGTCAAATGTTTCGGGTGCTGGCAAAACTGATACTAGGGCGAAGATTCTCCATCAGTTTGAGGAACCCATTTCGTAATGATACTCTGTATTTCCAAAACTTGCAGTTCACCCGTATATTGCGAGAAGGAAAAAGTCTTTCAACAGGGCAACGCGCTTTCAGTATTTAAATTTTTTGCTAACTCAAATTAATTTTCTGGGGTAATTTCCTTGCTAAATGAAACTATTGGGAATTGGCTCTCTTCAAAGCGCAAAAGCCAATATAACTGTTTGAGCTGCGACTATCCCTTGCAACCGATAGCTATTTAGTTTTGCATCATCTGGCTAAGTGCTGGATACTTACCCCAAAAGAGATGATTTCATTTTTGAGGTGTTCCAGATATTAAGTTTATCGAAATCTTATGGTTTAAATTTCATATATATAATATATTTTAACACATCTTTTCCAAGTTGAAGTATCTTCATTCAAACATATTGATCACATGAACTGCAAAAGACATCAACAATTTTTTTAAACCAAACACGTTTAGTTCGTTTTCATTTTCACTAATTAAAGGCGAAAATAAATAATTATACCATACAAAATGTCTGGTAGTGCGGCTATAGAGGTGACAAGATATTTCCAAGTGAAATAATTTCAGCCGCTCCCTTGAAATCGTAGGCCAATATCAGTTAAAATCACAATCCAAATCAGAGGGTTATTCGGTTATGATATCTGACTATTTAACTGTTATAAATTCATTTTACAGTGAATCTTGCATTGTTAGAGTTAAAATATAATATTTAAACTAACTGCCGCTTTTCTTTTGGAATAATTTACTTTTCACTTTTTATTGGAGGTTGAGTTAGGGCAAAAAGAAAATTATTCCAAAACCCAAAACCACTACGTTCTCTGTTTAAAAATGGTTTAGAAATCAGGGAAGGTTTCAACCAGTCAACTCGACTTTTAAGACATTTGTATGTTTTCCATTTATATTTTATACTTTGAATTAAATATGAATTTATTTTCAGGGTGTTGGTTCTCTCTCAAGGGAAAATCGCCGAATTTGGCGCTCCTCATGATCTTAAAAGAGACAGCAAGTCAAGGTTTTCTGAACTGTATAAATATGCCAAACTTCAAAGCAACAGCTAAATGGAAATGTGTAGAAAACTGGATCATTCTGACAAAAAATATTTTCATAATCAAGCGCTAATGCCAAATAGTTAATAATTGGATGTTTAAGCACATGTTATATTTCTAATTAAAACAAATTATAGAAATATTTCTTAAGAATCAAATTAGAATTAAATATTCATCCAATATACCTTCTAAAGTATTCTTAACAACTACATTAGAATCGAATGGAGCATATTCATTTGAAAAAACATTTAGCAGGCTTATGTACGCATTTTTAAAACCTTAAAGTTATGAACGTCAATTTTTCCTGTACCATTTTATTTTTTTTTGATATGTATAAAATTGTCAAATGTGGAAATTGACCAATCTTTTTTATGAATTTCACTTATTTACACCCTTTAAGGTATTAAAAGGGCGTTTCTTACTTCATAAAATGGCGTTAAAATGATGGTTTCTGACAATTTACCACTCTAAAAAGGTGTTTTTTACACCTAAAAGAAACACCTCTTCTCTTTTATTTTATCCAAAACACCTTTTTCCTGTTATAACTGTTGGAGTTTTAACTATTGTAAAGTAACACATTGAATTACTTAGAAAACATTTACTTAAATTTAAAAATCAACACAAATTTCATTACAAAAAATTTCTAATTAACTGCAACTTTTAGAAACTTAATATTTATCCTGAAATTGTTTTTACATAATCTTTCACCGATTTACAAGGTCTGCTTTCTGACAATTTAAAAAAAAATATTTCCAAAAAAGACAACGTCTTTTTTAACAGAGGATAGTAAGCGCAATGAAACACCCAAAAGCTACAAAAATAGCTCACTAGTGTTGTGACGACGTCATCACATTCTACTACGAGCACGGCATCAGCATATAACACAAATTTAGTAGATTCTAAAATGGAGTCTTCATTGTAAACTAAAATCGGATGAACTGGAATATTGCTGTCCTATAAAAATATTTATTTTATAAAAATATTTTTAAAATATTTAGGTTATATTTAATTTTCAAAAATATAATTAATGCAGTTTTAAAAAATATTAAAATTCAGTTATTTAAATAAAAAATGCTTCTTATTTTAGTATTTTAGTAGAAATTGTCAAATGTGGAAATTGACCAATTTGTAGTTAAAAATGATCGTCGTCAGGAATCGAACCCGGGCACATTCTTATGACGCGGACGTTTTACCGATGACGTCTACATCTCTAAAGTTTAAATACCAGTAAAACCAGGATAACAATAATTGTAATATTTGTTTGAGTGGGAAGATTACAAACACCTTACGTAGATGTTTATTTTGTTTATGTTACTTAAATGTTTGATATTACATTCGGTGTAGTATAACGTTACTTCTGCGTAATTTGAATGCGTGTGACGTTAAGACAAGGCTAACTTTGTTAAAGCTTTGTTATAAATAAAATGTTTGAATGTTTTTAGCATCACATTGTTTTTTAACTTGGCCATTAGCTTGAAACTCTGTAAGCCGCTACCTGATACATTTTATATGCACAGAGAATTGGCGCCATTTTTCTAGCGCACAGCTCGCGTAGGAATATCACTCTTAGTTCTCACACGGTAGCGATCGTGAATCTCGATTTTTAAAGTCTAATTTTTTTACGAATGAAATCTTGTTTAAGCGCAGTCAGCAGATAAGATGGTTAAAGGATAGAACCCGTTAGTTTTTTGTAATTTATTTCGTTTTTTCAATCGTATATTTTTATCTATTGTGGGTTTAGAATATTAGTTTTCAAGCGTTATAGTTCATTTCTGAAGAAAATATCGAGTTGTAGACATCGTGCTCTTACACTTATGTTGTTCTGGTTTTAAACTGGGTCGTCATTAATTCGTCATTTATTTTAAACGTTTTCTCGACTGATTAAGATTTTTAATGCAGTTCATCAATTGGGTTCGTTTGTTTTTATTTATAAAGAGCCCTAACTATTCCGTCTACGGTCATTTAGTGATATACGAGCTGTCGTTCAGTCAAGTGGCTTTCTGTGCTTTGTGAATGGTAAGTTTTTCGCTTCTTGTTAATTCATTTTTATTGGTGTGGATATTTGTACATCGACGATTCCTAATGCAGTCATTGATTTCCTGGGTGTGCGAGTCATTATGTGATATTGGAAATTGGACGGTATTGGTCTTTTTCATGCGGCATGTGTCACAACGTCAACAGGAAGTCTACGAGTCATCCACTACCATATGTCGAATATAGCTATTCTAAGGGCGAGTGTTGAAATAACATAAGCGTTAAAGTCAAGTATTTTGTAAGCGAGAAAAATACAAAAACCCTCTGTAGATATTTCTTTCATTAAAATTGTCTTTGTATTATATTTAACTGATAAACTCGCTGTTGTAACTACCTAATTTATTTTATTCTGAATAAATTAAACTCGGTTGTTTCGTCTCAATTATTTTAATTAAAATTAAAATTTTATACCGGGCGGGATTGAACTGGGATTACGCTTTTAGTAAATAACTCTGAATTGCGGAGATATCTTTAAGGGTCATCTTGAGAAATTAATACCACTAGGGACAATTCTTCCGAGGAGAGGTATATTTTGGCTTGCCAACTTGTTCTTAAATAAACTTATCAAAATATAAGCAAACCATGCAATAAATATATTTAAATTATAGGAAAAAGCTCAGCTACGCTGAGTTAAGAAGGTGATATATAGGTAGACCTGAGTCATTCGTTGCGGCCAAGAAAATGTAAAAATGTAAATTAATTCCAATTAATTTTTTTGGGGTTACACACATATGTAATTTACGAGGTTACCGTATACCTTTAAAATTGTGTAGTTTTTGACTATCGCCTTCTAGTGACCGACGCTCTTCTAGTGACCGACGCTGTATGTATATATCAAAACACACTAAAAACTACATAACCGAAATGGCAACCACAATTGTTTATTACCCGTAAACCGCGTATTTGATTAATGAAAAAAACGTTGAAGTTTTAACAAAGTGTACAACACCAATGTACAAATATCATCTTATGTATTGCTGTTTTCCTTTTCAGCCTATATATAGCTAGCTGAGCTTTTTCCTATAATATATGTCCCTTTTTAAGAACTATACACACCTATTTCTTGAAATTTTTTATTTGTAATATTTAATAAATTATATAGTTATATTATATATAATATATTATATAAATTATATATAAATTATATTTTCGTGGGTTATTAGTTCAATTCAAATTACGAAACACTAAATATGAATTTGTTACCAATTTGAATTTATAATTATTGTTACGAGAGTATGTAGAAAATAGTTTTGATTCTGGTGTAAAACTAAGAGCAGAAACGATAATCAATTTAAAATGAACGTTTTTAAACGTAGAAATATACAATGAAAAGAAATATTTTAAAACATACATTGACACTTATCATACCAAAACTATCAATGAGCATTTAATAATACATTACCAAAATTATATTTCTTTCCACTAGGTTTACTGTTTAGTAAAATCGTAGACATATTTCTCCAATTATACTTCTTTACAATAATTTTTTAAATAGTACAAATTAATATTTTTCGAAAACATTTTCCCGTGAGTACAATACAGCTAGTACTGATTCAGATTTAGTTGGATCATGTTTCTTATGTTGAACTAGAAAAGGCTTCACGAAACCAGCTCCTTTCTTTAATTCTAATATTTCAGAAGGACCTTTTGAGTTCGGTTTGTTGGCGCAGGATAGTAGAATCTCGCCCAATCATACAAACAAGTGTTTTCTCGATTGTCAAGGTGGTTAGGGTAAATATCATTGTATTGCTGTTTCATAAAAATATCTGTGCTTTTGGGCTCATTATCTTTCAATGCTAGCAAATCTTTATATCGCTGAAGTAAGCGCTTACTGTGTTCTTTAGGATAAGTATTCACGAATACGAAACTATCTGACTTTCCATACAAATGCTGATGTGTTAACCGATCAGCTGGCTCGTAACTGCCGATTTATCGTACCGATATAGCTTTTAGGCCTAAAGCCCAAAGACTACTACGAACAACTTTATTCGCCAAATCATTCGACAAATTATCTAGGTCAGATTTCTCGTTTTCGTAATGTACGAAGTAATATCACGTGCAATAGCCATTTTATCATCCGCTTCAAACTGAATGTCCATGTTACATTTGAAAGCCAAAAGCAATACAGGGTTGTTATCATTAATTTGTATTTCAGCCTTTGTTCTAGCCAGCGAATAGAGCTTTTTCGACGATTTTCCCTAGACATGATGTCTTATAGTGGTGTCAACTTTATTCAGTTTACCTATACTAGTAACTTCTCTGGGAAACTTGAAACGACAATGCGTTATAAACTTACCACCTGATTTTTTCCTCCTCAAACAAGTGCCATTGATACTTGGATACTAAATCGTACAACGTTGGGCTTTTAGTCTAGTTTGGCAATGCACAAGTGGCATGTTTTTGGATGAAGTTCATAACGACCTTATTAGGCACTTCACCAATTTTCGGTGCGTTTTGTATCCATAAAATAAAATGAATATGAGGAGCACCTCGACTTTGATATTCTACCCTCCAAAAAAAGTTCAACTTCCCCCAAAACTGGGTTTTCTTTACTCATAATGAGTTTTTGCCAAACAGCTTAAACCTATTATGAAAATGTCGTGTTACGGCAACTGGGCCATTACTGCTAAGTTCACCAACTGGAATTTTAGAAACTTTTTCCCTTGATGGGTAAAAAATCGCAAATGATACCGTAGCTCAATCCAATCGTATTTAGAGTTATAAGAGACGTAGGTGGACCATAATAAAAACACATTGTTTTCACTTCACCGCATCGCTTATACCAATACTCTCGAGTGCCACGCTGATTTTGCATGTAAGCTGTCAAACCAGCTTCCAACTCTTTATCGTTGCTTTCCATTTGATTAACTATAACGAACTAACTGAAAGATTTTTGTAAGCACTCATACGAGACAAATGCTCGATACTATTCGACAAACCTTTGATTTCACTGTCATAAAGAAGATGAAAGAGGTAATGTTCATTTTTAGAGAACCTTCTATCGTTGTTTAAAATTCTTTGAGGACCAATATCTGATTCAGACAGCTTGGCAAATGATCTTTCAGAGTATTTTCCATAATAACAAGTTACAAATAAGTCCGGAAAGCTCATTTAATCCAGATTTTTTTCCCAAATGCTCATTTCACTTTCTTCAATTTTCTTCACTTGGAAATAATCTTAATACCCTGCGCATTTTTGCTATTTACATGGTGTATTGAATAACGATCAAATAATTATTTCGGTTCAACTGCAGAGATTCTGCGAAGCAAAGACTTCTCGTTAGAAGAAATTTTTATATCCTTAGCGTTAGCGCTATATACCATAAAGCAAATCTACAGTGAACTCCCTAATATCTATATAATTATATAGTGGATGAATGGTTTTAATTTAGCAAAGCATTCCTAACTAAATTTATATCCACCACTGATTGCCAAACAGTTTTATTCTTGGTAGGCAGCCCATTCACTATAATAAATAATTGATGATCAGTAGGTAAATGTTTAGGAGTCATTTCCACATTTTCAGTTAAGGGAAGAGGAATCCAGAATGGTTAACAATATTTTCCCCCAATAGTGTATGTAGTATAAAATAATAGTTTGTAACATTTTTAATTTCTGTATAAGCATTTTTTCAATAAAAATTAATTTAGAAATATCATTTGGCACGGGATCTACTTGAGGGCCATTAAGAAAACATTGCGGCGGTGTTTTACCCGATTTAAGATATTGCGTACATAACACGCATAATCGCTTTTCGTCAAACATAAAACGAACTCTGCAATATTAACCTTCAAAATATCTGCCGCTGTAATTTGAGGCTCTTTGAATTGCCAGGCAGAAATTAAAAGCATTAAGCCTTCATTGCTATCTAAATTATGTGTGTAAAACAATTTCCCACAGATTTGAGCTTATTATTATTATTAAAGCTTTTCACAACTATCGCAAGGCGAATCATGAAACTCGTACATCTCTTTATAGAAACTTACTAGCGGCTTGCCATACTTAGATAGCAGATCAGAATCGTCTAATGAAGGTTGCACTACGTCAGAGTCAGATTCAATATTCGCTTTCCGTAAACTTACCTTGAACGCCGCAATGTACACTCTGTTCAAAAAGTCTTTGCCCGTGGGAGATTTCGAATATTTTCGCCCGTCATTTCTTGTATAGTTGCATCAAGTCGAAGCGGACATCGGTAATAGATAAATAAAATGTTTAGCTACAAATTGGCCAAAATCATTTTCTCTATAGACTTATAATTTGGCCTATTTCGGCCTAAAAGAGGGGGTGTCATTTTTTTTAATTTTGATCTCAGGTCATTTTAAACCCAATTGTCGTGTTCTCCGGGGTTGATTTATATTTAGAAAGTGTTGGAATTATTCAAATCGACGCATTGGTTCAAAAGATATTCACCAAAGAAAATTTCACATAAATTAAGAAATATCTAAACATCTCACCAAGCCATTTAAAATAATAAATGTTGACGGGTTTTGTCGCCATCTATAGTTCCTAGAAGTAATCTTTTTGTTTAATTCTAAATATGTAACAAATTGAAGGTTAACATAAATATTTTCATGTGCTCATTTGAGAAACGAACAGGGGCGACGCCAGAAAATATTTAGGTGTAGGCAAAGATTTTTTAAAAGTGTGCTCCTTGTTAATCAAAAACTTAAAAATTAAATTTTTAGAAGTTTTTTTTATTTATGGAAAATAGTTAAATTTATTTTACAAGTGTTAACTAACTTTAAAATATAAATTTTAAATATAGTGTTTATTTTAGTTACAAATTTGAAAAGTCGGGAAATTTTATAATTTTTTTTATAATGTTGCGGTTTTTAAACTTTTACAATTTTAATTTTAACTAATGTCACAGCAGCGCGTGAAAGCATCTTAAGACGACGAAAACAAATCTCCGCGCTACACCCTGAAAAGTGAGAGGCGCTTAAGGTTATAGGTTAAAATCGAAATAGATAATTGAAGGTAGTATCGTCTGCTATGCAATTTCGTCGCCCTAGTCATTTTATGCGTAGGCGTAAGTCCGATTAACGAAAACTGAATTTGGTGCCACGTTGGAATAAGGCTATGGGCATTTACACGAAGTTAACTAGAGATCGCCACGGGCGGCTCCAGACTAATTTTATGGGGGAGGGGGCACAGTATTGGTTGAAGCTGAGATCGCGTTACACTGGTTATTTTAAAAGTCAATTGAAGGTCCACACCGAGTAGCGACTTTCGATAGCTCCTTTAAATCCATACACATTCACCCTGCTTGAAATAATATGCCACGATCCTAGCTCTTCTAAATGCATATACCCTGGTCGTAATGTTTCGGTATAAAATGATTTCGATTCAGCTGAATCACTTACTTAAACTTCAAGGTTCGCGCTGAATCGAAATCATTTTATACCGGAAAATTACGAAGAGCTAGGATCGTGGCATAATAATTCAAGCAGGGTAAATGTGTATGGATTTAAAGGAGCTATTGAAAGTCGCTACTCGGTGTGGACCTTTCATTGACTTTTAAAATTACAGTCTAACGCGATCTTAGCTTCAGCCTAGCAAATATCTATACGGTCCTATATTAGTACTAACGATAACGTATACGTATTAAACACATATAAAGTTAAGTGTTTACTAACATACGTAAATAAACTTTTCAAGTCGTCCGTAGGCCTCGTTAGGCGTAATTTTCAGATTTTTGTAATTGGTGTTTGCTACATTTTGCTGATTTCTCGGGGTGGCATCGGGGGGGGGGGGGGGCAAATAATTAATATATACCACACGGGATTCTAGGTTTTTATTTCTTTACTTTTTTCAATAAAAAACCAATACGGTGCCCCCCCCCCCCCCCCCATAAAATTAGTCTGGAGCCGCCCGTGGCGATCTCTAGTTAACTTCGTGTAAATGCCCATAGCCTTATTCCAACGTGGCACCAAATTCAGTTTGCGTTAATCGGACTTACGCCTACGCATAAAATTACTAGGGCGACGAAATTGCATAGCAGACGATACTACCTTCAATTATCTATTTCGATTTTAACCTGTTACCTTAAGCGCCTCTCACTTTTCAGGGTGTAGCGCGGAGATTTGTTTTCGTCGTCTTAAGATGCTTTCACGCGCTGCTGTGACATTAGTTAAAATTGTAAAAGTTTAAAAACCGCAACATTATAAAACAAATTGTAAAATTTCCGACTTTTCAAATTTGTAACTAAAATAAACACTATATTTAAAATTTATATTTTAAAGTTAGTTAACACATATTTAGAATTTAACAAAAAAGATTACTTCTAGGAACTATAGTTGGCGACAAAACCCGTCAACATTTATTATTTTAAATGGCTTGGTGAGATGTTTAGATATTTCTCAATTTCTGTGAAAACATCTTTGGTGAATATCTTTTGAACAAATGCGTCGATTTGAATATGTCCAACACTTTCTAAATATAAATCAACCCCAGGGAACACGAAAATCGTGTTTAAAATGACCTGATATCAAAATTAAAAAAGTTGACACCCCCTCTTTTAGGCCAAAATAGGCCAAATTATAAGACTATCCAGAAAATGATTTTGGCCAATTTGTAGCTAAACATTTTATTAATCTATTACCGATGTCCGCTTCGACTTGATGCAACTATACAAGAAATGACGGGCGAAAATATTCGAAATCTCCCACGGGCAAAGACTTTTTGAACAGAGTGTACTTTATTCGACACGGTAGATTATCAAAATTACCTATTTTAAAGGTCAGACCAAGCTTTAACCTTGTAAATATGTTTTAGAAGAATACGGCGCGCACTAAAATGTGGGGCTAATTCCCTCAGAGTTCTCAAATAACTCGTACATTTCTTAGAATCAAGGCAGTGACCCATTCTAACTTGGTGAGAACCAGCACACTTGTCAATAGTGCTAAATATTTAAAGCCAAACATCCTTTTTGGAATTACCTATTGTCTTGAAAATTTCTACAATTCTTTCAACAGACATAAGCCTAATATAACTAAAAGCGCCACAATTCCAAGAACGTTTGTTCTCTTTTAGTTTTTCACCATTCACTTCATCAGCATGCATTTACAATAAGAGGACACTGACCACACTAAATCGATAATTAATTTTCTAAAGTCAGTTTCTTTTTTTAAGGTATGGAAGGTTAATTTTTACCTCTCCGAGGGGACAAAGTCCCCTAGGAGGGGTTATACAACCACCGTGTCTGTCCGTGGGTCCGTGGGTCTGTGGGTCTGTCAGGCCTGCGAACGCGTTCGCATTTTCGGTGCAAAGTGTAATCACTGCGTACGCAGTTTCTCGAGATCTCTGCGTTCACAGTTTCTCGAAGGGTTGGCAAAACCACCGTGTGACGGTGAGCGTTAACGGATTCATTTGCGGTTTGGTTTGGATGGTGTTTTTTCGCTCACCGTCGTGACGGTTTGGTGTATTACGTTTTTGTAATGTTTATGCGTTGTGAGTGTTGAATTTGTTGTGTTTGTGTTCTGATGGTTGTGCATGTTGAGTCTGTTGTGTTTATATGGGCGTTTTCTCTCGAACTTCTTCTTAATGACTTTAGGACGGACCGAGTGCTGAGTGTAATGCTACCTCTCAACGTCCAATGGCAGGGTTTCCACCAGTTGTACACGGTATTCGTCTTAGTATCAATTTGCGATCGCATCGGGTGGGATTTGAACCCGAGACCTCCTGCTTGACAGGCGGACGTTCTACCACAGAACCACCGACACTTATTACGCCTTATTGAAAATTAGACCTTCAGCTTTATCGGAAGCGTATTTAATAGAGTACGAAATTTTGGTTTAATTGAAATAGAATTGAAATTGAAATTATTACATCGAAGAAATTCTAATTTAGCGTTTCTCTATTGATTAAAAACAAATGCGCCACCCAGGTTTCGAACCCAGACCATTCGGCTTAGCAATCGAGCGCTCTACCACAGAACCACCGATAGCTGCTTAGTTTCACTGAAATTAAGACACGCATCGTAAGCATAATAGGTAATAAAGTCTTTTTTATTAATGCATTTATGAAGGCCTAATCTGGTTTTTTTACGAATGAAATTTTAAAGGTTAAATCTTGATTTAGCGCAGTCAGCCGAGATAAGAGGGTTAAAGGGTAGACCCTGTGGGTGGTCCACTTTGTTAGTTTTTTTATTATTTATTTACGGGTATTCTTAACGACCTATATATAGTTGTGTTAATTCAAAGGAGTTAATTTAACGTTAATTGCTTTAAGAGCTGGCGGTTAGTCAAGTGGCTCTCTGTGCTTTGTTGATGGTAAGGTTTTTGCTTCTTGTAAATATATTTGGTGTGGATATTTGGATATCTACGATTTCTAACGCAGTCAATGATTTCCTGGGTGTGCGAGTCATTATATGATATTGGAAATTGGACGGCATTGGTCTTTTTCATGCGGTATGTGTCACAACGTCAACTGGAAGTCTACGAGCGTTGAAATAAAATGAGCGTTAAAGATGCGGCAAGTATTTCGTAAGCGAGAAAAATACAAATACCATCTGTAGATATTTCTTTCATTAAAATTTGCTTAGTATTATATTCAGCTGATAAACATGTACTGTAAAAAAGGTTAAATTCAATTGTGCATTGTTTTAGTAAGTCTTACTCGCTGTTGTAACTACTTAATTTGTAATATTCTGAATAAATTAAACTCGATTGTTTCGTCTCAATTATTTAAATTAAAATTAAAATTTTATACCGGGCAGGGTTTGAACCGAGAATACGTTTGTCGTAAATAACTCTGAATTGCGGAGATATCTTTGGGGGTCGTGTCGAGAAATTAATACCACTAGGGACCATTCTTCCGAGGAGAGGTATATTTTGGCTTGCCAACTTGTTTATGTATGTTTTCTTTTCATTAGTTAAATTTGTTGCTGAACAAATTAACGTCATTGGTTCATTGTATTACCACTAGAATTCCCATTATTATTATAATAATCAGAATTTAAACTACTGAGGTCATTCCTCGTATGACTATCAATATTATATCTCTGACCACCAGTGTGGTTATTTCTTTTACCACCAGTGTGGTTATTTATCGTACCACCAGTGTTATTTTCAAAACTATCATTTTCAAAAATATTTAAATCTAAATATTTAAAAACTAAGTGGCAAATTATTGAATTTAGGGTTTTAACGCTATAAAAGATGTCGCTATACCGTAACTACTACTAAATTAGGCGGATACTAAAAAAAAACATTATATTTTCAATAGGGAATGTATCATAGGTACAGGGATGACATTCGGGTGGGGCAAGGAGGGCATTGGTACCTCTGATTTTTACCAGTTAAAAAAATTAATAAATATGCATTTAACTGCATTAGAAATGCTCCTGGCCCATTCAACAGAATTCCATTCAATCGATTCCCGTGGGATCGAAAAACTCGCCAAATTGGCCAGATTTCATTTTATACTTTGTGTTACGTAAACAATAAAATTGGGCGAAGTAAAACTGACGAAGAGCTATTATATTAGTTCAATATGTACTTATAAAAAATTTCGTAGGAGGGATAAAAACCGGGGCTTTGGGTGGAGAACAAAAGCAGTCTATAACCAGGAACCCCCTGTCACCTTACCTAACCTAACCTAACCTAACCTTAGGGTTCGGCAAACGGGTAAGAGTTATTTAACGTATTAAAATTTTTTAATTTTTCGAAATTAATTTATTCAATACCACAATGTAGTATCGTTAATTTATGGACTGTTAATTTTTTACACCCGTTAATCGGTTAACGGCTAATTTTAACAACATGTTGTTACACTGTGTTTAAATAAATTTATAATACAACAATGGATTAACGTTAACATTTTAAACTCTACCCTAAAAAATGAAATCAAAATAACCAATTATTTTGTTATCATAATTCTATAATTTAAGGGAAGCAAAATAATATCAGAAAAAAAACTACCAAATATATTTTAGATAAAAAACATCCCAGTTTCTTTATAATCGTTAAAATGTACAGATGTATAGGTAGGTAAATAATTTATTTATCGGTTATTTTTATTTTTTTGTGATATACAAATTTAGACTTTGAGTAATGGTATATTACATCGATTAATTACTAAAATTTTAAACAAGTTAATGTTAACCGAATCTATCGCGTACATTAGTCGGTTGTCGAAGAGGTTTTCATTTACAAGCTAGCGTTGATAGTTCATAAATTTAAAGAGTAATATGATGGCGCAAGGTCCAGCTCCAGGACTCGTGGAGAAAACAACCCGTAGCTTTGTGTGGGACCATTTCAAGATTGATTTGCAATTATTGTGAAAAGTAGCTAAACCCAATTCCATTATGATTGTCATTACAGACTTTATTGAACCATATAAGGTCGATATTCCCTATGGACATTTTCCCGCGTTACGTCGTTGTTCATGCTAGCCTACGTTCTGTTTTCGTCCTTTACCAACTCGCCGCTCAGTGGCATTAGCTAAGCGAATAAATTGCGCTTTTTACTTAACGTGTATATTTGGGTTTATGTCTATATGCAAGCTTGCTTTTATACCAATTACGAAAATCCTCGCGACCTCAGTGTGCTTTCATCCTTTTTGATAAACAAGTAGACCAAAAAAAAAAGGTAAAAGGTAGTTTGGAAATGTTGGTTTTGTTTAAGCGAATATTTATAGTTTTCGACATGCGCAGTAAAATGTTACGTATTTTCTAACTTTGATAGATTTTAAAGTCACAGAATAGGATCCCTAATCGTGGCACACTCTGGGCCTGTTGCAAAATCCCTAGCCAAAGGGCTAGCCTATTGAATTTAACATGTGCGATTCTAGCAGAGCACACTTTAGCCACGGGCCCTAAAGCCGCATCCACCCTGATACCTTCGGGGACATGACGAGCGATCAGGACTTCAACATTTGGAGCGGTGAGCGTGACCGTTTGAACAGAGCGGGTTGACATCATGGCCTGACGGGCTTACGAGTATCACGTGATCATCATATCACATTCAAAACCAAACGAGTTAACCACGGGATTTTCAATTGGTACATATCCATGTAAAGCTTGTTTCCCACTATCGCGCGTCATAATGTAATTATCTTTACGCGCGTAAATAGCAAGTATCCGTCGTTGATTTTAATTTTAGTTTATACATCGAGACCATGGTCACAAAATTTTATTTATACGATTATAAAGGATGTGGCAAATTTTCTTATCGAAGCCGTCTGTGGTCAGAAGTAATATGTCACTCAAATTCAAGGTTTATCATCAATTTATGATTGTCTGCTAGCTGCTTAAATGAAATACGGGCACGAAATAACATTATCGCCTCTTTAGCGGACTTGTTTTGCCAGTTATCGGAATTCGAAAAACCATTCACTTCAGCGCTGCCAAGTGAGAAGTTTTAGAACGTATGTCTACGGGTGATTAGATAAAACCGAGTAAATCCCGCCAGAGGCCCAGGCTTCAGAATAAAGTTAAAATTTTGCAAGTACTCGGTCAACTTCTAGGCTATGAGACTTGCTCTCAGAAAATATTTTGAAGGACGCAAAGCTAGAATTGACACACTTTTGGCCCCGTTACGTCTGATTGCATTACCGTTTCTTTGATTCTTTAAATGGTTGAACATCAAAACGCTAAAAAACGTTTACAATTTATTATCAATATGGCGGCTGAATAAAATCTTCTGCAATAAAGACTAAACCGTTTAAAACGTATCGGAAAAATGTCGTCGATTAAGTTAATTCAAACGCCACACCTCGAACAACTGCTGTACAATTGGAAAAAAAAAGAGATCCCTCACGAATTAGTCGTTTCAGTAGGGGCCAGGGTGAGAAGCCCATGAACTGCTGGTTTTTTTTTTTCAAATTTCTTCTTTAAAATCTGTGGTTGGGACTATTAAGTCCCTTCCGTCCAGTGTTGTCAGAATATGTAGAATAAAGTATTACGTCCACTTTTAAAAACTCTACCCTTTTTGCGAAAACTAAAGACGGATTAGCGAACGATTGATAGGCTTATTTTCATGGCCGCCCAAAGCTTTTCTGAGGCCCGGGGAAAATTGTATAGCCAAGGACCCTTTCAATTTCCACCCCCCCCCCGGTCAAGGCCTTTTCTTGGATGGAAAATATGACAACGGCTACAATAGAGTAGTAACAAAAGAGCAAACCACAGACATGATATCCAGGCTTAAGGTCTGATAACCTAGTCAGTTATTTCATCTTTGGTTTTTTTTTCGCGAAGGCAACCATTCTGGGGGTAAATTTCGCCTACAATGAACCGTAAACATCGCGGTGTTACGTGAATAATTGTATAGGGAACAGATAAGGTAAAAAACAGCAGATGGTTTTTTCGGGTTCCAGCCGTTATTAAAAATCAGGGGTAAAATTGAGGAAATATCATTCTTTAGGCGGCAGCAATGTATTCTAAAGCTAAGGCTTAGTGACGAAGTGCCAGATAAAACTAGAGTATGTGTTGTATAAATAGTAGACAAAACGATAAAAATTATATATACATTACTTGGTTTCTAGGCAAACCTTCTAAGCTCCTTGATAAAACTAATCCTGATTGGTTACCCCATGAAAGTGTCAATGACACTGTCGGTGATGATAGTGTTCTTAAACGTTATGAAAGAAGAGAAAAGCGTTCAAAACAGAAACCTTTAGCTACATATACCGCTTCTGGTAAACCAAGAGCGCTGCTAAATAGCTTGAATGATTCGGCACTTGGAATGTCTTCAGAGTTAGATAACAGTGTCCTACAAGTAAACGAGCAATGGTCGTTTAACGATACACCATCATCGATAGAAGAATATTGCTCAACAGAAAATTCACGGGTGATTAAGATAATTGAATGTAACATCCAAATTGAGCCGTATTTCAACAGTTCTTCCATAGAGACTCAAACTAGTTTTGAAATATCGAACGCTTGCGTACAAACTGAATTTCAATCACAAGGTTTCGGTTTTCAGACTGGCCTGCATTGAAAGATTTAACAGTATTTTCCGCACTAACAATTCTAAGAGTTTGCGCTACATCTGAACTAGAAGCAATTGAGAAGATACAAATATCAAGATAAATAATTATGTGGAGGAAATCAACAAGCTAAAGATAGAACTAGAAAAAAAGATGAAGAGTTGAACAATTTTAAATTCTGTAATTCATACTTTCGTGATGACTGCGAAAAAGTTTGGTTTTTTACGGGGTTGACCTCTTTTGAGTATCTAGAAGATCTTGTAGAGGAAATACAGGCATACATCTTTTAAAATTCGAAGTTAAGTCCCTTTCAACTATTTATTTTAACTGTTACAAAACTGAGACTGGCTTCATCCAACCAGGCCCGTACACGGGGGGGGGGGGGCGCCAGGGGATGCTTAGCGCCCCCAAATGAGTACTTTAGCATCCCCAATCCGACTGACCCAAAAAAATCGATTGCTCAATTACCGAAAGATATGATCTAAAATATTTGTATATTAATCAAAAAGGAAAATTACTTTTACTAGCGAGCTAGTATCAGTAGATATTTGAAACCATTTTACTATAGTTCATGAAAATTGCTTTCGCACTTCTCACTGCAACAGAAAAACTTTTCAATTGTAGAAATATTAAACCAGCTTATCAAAAATGTTTCGACGGATATTTTAGGGCTACAACCGGATTAGTATATTTATTAATTCCATAGGTGGGGAGATAAAAATTACTCAAGGTATTGGCACCCCCAAAAAGAATTTGAGCACCCCCGAGTTTTGGCGGCTGTGTACGGGCCTGCATCCAACAAAGAATTAAGTTATCGATTCAGAATATCAAAAATCATCCGTTGGTCGCATTTTTTATCACTGTCTAAATGCATTATATCAGAGGTTGCATTTTTTCATAAAATGGCCAGAGAGGGACGAACTACAGGCGACTATGCCATTATGTTTTCGTGAACAGTTTGGTAAAAAATGCTCTGTGATTATTGATTGTTTCGAAATATTTTCTGACAAACCATTTAGCATGAAATTGCGAGCTGAAACCTGGTCCAGATACAAACACAACAACACTGTTAATTTTCTTATTGGTGTCACACCACAGGGTTCAATTAGTTTTATTTCAAAACTAACTGAATGTTTTTACTTATATTGTATTTTTAATTCACTAGTGTAAGGTGTTTTTAACTTATTTCATGTGTAAAGTGTTCAGGATTTTTTGATAAGTCCAAGGTTCGAGCTTTCTCTGTTTCTCGGTCAGATCGAAATACATATTGATAATCTGATATTTTTAAGCGCATGAGTTAAGTCAATTAAAAATAATGTATCAAACATTTTGGGCAATAAACGACATTAATGAAATTGGTTGGTATGGTTTTAGAATCTCCTTTTTTAGAATTGGGAGAATAACAGTGTTTTTTAGCTTTTCTGGGTACTTCCAATTATGGATCACTACTATTTCATACATCGATCTCTCCAAGTTGGAGACAACAAAATAACAGATTTTCAAATGAAGTATGATCTTAGAACGCTCATTTCTTGACAAAGACTTAGTAAAAGAACAGTACTAATAAAATCTTCTTACAGAATTTCCAATGTATTTCATTCCCACAGTTTTAGAATAAAATGTCCGCTACTTATAATTTTAATTGGTTTTAAAAATGAGTACATAAGCATGCTACATGATTCTCAAAGGAATATTATCCGTTAGAATCTAAGGCAGTTGTTAAGAATACTTTAGAAGGTATCTTGGATGAATATTTAATAAAAACAACTCAAATGATATTCTAAATTGATTCTTAAGATGATACATATTTCGAGGAATATTTTATTGAGGTTTCGATAATTAGATTTAATTAGACAAATAACATTATCTATAACACCCAATTATTATAGCGCTGGATATTAAAAATAGCTTTAGTGATACAGTTTTCTAGACTTTTCCATTTAGCTGTTGCTTTGAAGTTCCGCATATTTATATAGTTCAGAAAACCTGGACTTGCTGTCTCTTTTAAGATCATGAGGAGCGCCAAATTCGGCGATTTTCCCTTGAGAGAGAACTAACACCCTGAAAGTAAATTCATATTTCATTCAAAGTTTAAAATATAAATAGAGAACATACAAATGTCTGAAAAGCCGAGTTGACCCTTTTTTTTTTATAGAGAACGTAGTGGTTTCAGTTTTTGGAATAATTTTTATTCCCCCAACTCTACCTCCAACAGAAAGTAACAACTGAATATTTTTTTTATTATTTTACTCTAAAAATGCAAGATTTAACTGTAAAATGAATTTCTAACAATTAAATAGTCGGATATTATAACAAAATAACACTCTGATTTGGATTTCTAATTTTAATTAATATTGGCCTACGATTCACGGATGGAGCGGGTGAAATTATTTCATTTGTTTTATTATTCATTTTTTATTCATTTTGTATGGTACAAATATTTATTTTGGCCTTTAATTAGTGAAATTGAAAATTACTTAAACGTGTATGGTTTCAAAACATTGCCTATGTGTCTTGCAGTTCATGTGATTAATATGTTCGAATCGTTAATTTTTCAGATAACGGAGCGACAGTCTAAAAATCTAAAAATTAAATTTTCAATATTTATTTATCGAATCATGCCTGATCGTTTTTCGATTATATAATTTCTAACAAATTCAAACCTTATATTTTAAATTTCATAGATTGTAAAAGTACTTTAAAAGACGTGTTAAAACATATTTATATTTCTCTGAAATATCACAAATTTGAACCATAAAATTTGGATATACTTAATATTTGAACCCCTCAAAAATGAAATGAGCCCTTTTGGGGTAAGTAACCAGCACTTAGCCAGATGATGCAAAACTAAATAGCTATCGGTTGCAAGGGATAGTCGCAGTTAAAACCATTATATCGTCTTATGCGCTGGAGGAAAGCTCATTCCTAATAGTTTTATTTACCAAGGTGGTAATTTATTTGTCAAAGAATGTCTCCAAGTTACTACAGAAAATGGATTTGAGCAGATTGTGTAAATACTAAAAGCGCGTTGCCCTGTGGTAAGACTTTTGCCTTCTCGCAAAATGCGGGTGAACTGCAGGTTTTGGAAATACATTATATCATTACGAAGTGGGTTCCTCAAACCGCTGGAGAATCTTCGCCCTAGTATCAGTATTGCCAGCACCCGACACATTTGGCTATAGCCGTGCTTTAACTGGAGCCGCTTGACCATGGCGTGCATTCAGCGAACCAATATCAGCATTTAGTCAACCCGACCAACTGCGATTAAGGCAATAAACGTTGCTGGGTGAGTTTGGCCTAGGGTGGTGCCTTGAGTAGTAACAAAGCTGATGATGATTATTATTAGTTAGGGTAGATGGTTTGGCGATATGATAATTTTAATTCCTTCATATAGGCGGAGAGGGAACTCGTTGTTATGAGATGCTGTGAAATCCCTATTGCTAATTCAAGGTGCCGAGCGGCAATATGTATTAGAAATCTTTGAGATTGTAATTCTTGAAATAAATGGTCTGTCTTTGTTTTTAGGTTATTCGAAGACGATAAAAATAAGTCAGTTGCGAGTATTTTTACCTGTCGTAGTCCATGATGGTTTTTATTCTATGCGCAATTGTGATTATTGTACAAGATTCAAATTGGTCGCGTATTGTGGCTTGAATCAGATCGTCCGTTTCCATGTCCACCGAAGCCGTCGCTTCATCCATCACCAGAATCTTCGTCTTCCTTAAAAGCGCTCTTGCCAAACAGACCAGTTGACGCTGGCCAACGCTAAACAAATAAATACAACTATCTTTATAAATTGTTCTAATTTCGTTATTCCCAATATAGCTTACCAATCATTCATACAAGAAATTATAATTTCATGACGTTATGCATCATGTAACAAAAAAATTTCATTAAATGAGAGAGACAGAAGACTTTATTACGATTTTTATAAAATAAAATTTAAATCAACTGTGTATAATAGCCACACCAACTAAGCCTTAAGAGCCAAATTTTATTTCTATAATTTTCTTAAAATTAAGATCAAATACATTGAGTGTTCTGTAAAAACTCTTAGTATTTGAAATAAAATTATTCTTATAAAGTATTTGAAATAAAATTATTCTTATAAAGTATTTGAAATAAAATTATTCTTATAAAGTATTTGAAATAAAATAATTCTAATAAACTAAAATATTTAAAAAACTAATATATTATTTTGAAAATTAATAATAATAGGAATATTAAGTTCACCAACACCAACTTTGCATAGCCTGTACAGTGTGTATATTCTAGGTAAAAAATAACGTATTTAGATAATTTAGTAGTACCAGAAAGAATTTTGTGGAAAGTGAAATTTAGTTTAAAGTTAATTTAGTTTTATCTCTTCCATACGTTTTTTTAACAAGCTGATTTAAAAAATGAATAATTAAATTTTAATTTAGGTGTATCCATCTAGCATTGTGTAAACAATTTTGGGAATTTTAATTACAGTAATGAAGTATGGTAAATATTTGAATAACTTTTCATAACAATGAGCATTCTGGGCATTCAAACTTAATTCTCTATGTAAAGGCGTCTTAATTATTCAGAAGCTTAACAAGTGATTAGACTGAAATTATTGTTATTTGAGGATCAGTTATCATCAGTAGTGTACGAGCCATACCGTTGTAAGGTAGTACAGCCAGAACAGGACTGGAGACTCACCAAGTACTGTTTGCCTTTGTGAATATAAATTACACTTTGCCTCGGTGAATATAAATTACACATGGTTGGTTTTTAATTTGAAAGCTCGGCAGTGTTGGAAACTCTTGATACATGATTGAGATAAAAGTAAACGATTAAAAGCTCTTCACAAATCAGGCTATGCTATCCATAAACACTATCTCATCAAAGGTCTGTTTTTATTGAAAGTTTTACCAAAATTAGCATATGGCACTTGCTTACTAGAACCAGTTATACACCTATTTTCTTGTAATCATCATTATTTCCCAATATTAAGTAAAATATTTAAAATAATATTCAATATATTAAATTACATTCAATAATATTAAATTTCTGTTCAAAATATATTTAAAATTAAACCTATTTATTTTCGAACTTATGTCTTTTATTTTAAATTATTAATTTTAGGAAAAATATGCCCACAGGCAGAGCAAAGAGACAGATATTAAATAAAAAATGCTTTAATCAAAGCAGTTGGAAGGTTGATTTAAGGGGTAGTTGGGATCTATGAAGGCACAGATATTGGAAATGTTTTAGAATTAAAGAGTTATTTTTGGGAATTATTTTAAAAAGCCAAATATATTTCTAAAATGATTTCCGTCGATTTTCCTCACCTTTTATAGATTTTAAAACCCTTTCCATAAATTTGAGACTTGAAACTGTAACAGTAAACTGAGAAAATTTTAAATTGTAAATGATTACGTGTAAAATTACAACATTTAAATTGCTGAAACTCATTATAGAAACTAAACTAGTAAAAAAAGTCATCAATAAAAGGGATTTGCAATAAATTTAATCAAGACTGTTCAAGTTAACAGAGGAAATTTGGATGTAATTATAGCTTCTATTTTCACGAACAACAGATGATAGTCTCTTCCTATAGAGAGAGCATGCAAGTGCAAGGAGAGCCATGTGTCTTGTCCTTTAGCTTAGAAAAGATAAGTCATGAATTTTCTTTTATTAAAAAGACTTCCAAGAGACCCTCTAGTCAATTTTAAATTCGTAATTCAGTTTCCGTACATTGTAAACCCCAAGTTACGACTGAATGACTTATTTCAATTCGACTTGGTCTTTCTTGAAAGTTCCTTTAACATTTCAAAAAGGCTACTGCAGTATAACTGCACACATTTTATCAGTCCTTTCTAGAAATAAATGTGGTCATTTTAATGTAACTCTAAATGCTACTCTTTTTTACTTCCAGCGGGTACTTGACTTGTGAGGATCTTCAGATTTTCATGATGCATGCCAAATTTAAATACTGATGTATAATTCTACTTTAAACTAGAAGTTTAATAATAATAATAAGTGCAGACTTGAATTGATATAATTTAGTACATGTCTGTTTTATAAATTCATTAAGAGAATTAGCTAACATAGAAAGTTGCAAACTCCTTTAGCCGTTTAATTTCTTATGTATTTATCTAAAATTTTAATTTAACATATAAAACAGCATGTTAATTAAGGTTATAATATTTTCCGAGTAGTAGCATGGTAGTAGTTTGAAACACAAAACTGCAGAATCCAGTTACGACAGCATAGCAGACGTCTATACAGGGCTTTTTTGTTTTTTTTTGTTTGAGACTCACACACATCGGTGTCGACCCTAGGCCTTAGACACCAGTACACACACAATAACTGATTAAACAGAGTGAGATATGTGTAACAGCCACGCCACGGCGGGATACGTGGCGATAGGGGTGGGGTAGTTTAATTCTGAACTAAACACGCGTACTCCTTTAAAATTTAAAATTTTCTCAGTTTACTGTTACAGTTTCAAGGCTCAAATTTAAGGAAAGGGTTTTAAAATCTATAAAAGGTGAGGAAAATCGATGGAAATTATTTTAGAAATATATTTTGCTTTTTAAAATAATTCCAAAAAATAACTCTTTAATTCTAAAACATTTCCAATATCTGTGCCTTCATAGATCCCAACTACCCCTTAAATCAAACTTCCAACTGATTTGATTAAGGCATTTTTTATTTAATGGAAATCGGTGTTCACACCATTTTAAATTCTAATAAAATCTGACCTTAAATTTTGTCCACCTTCCATCATTTCGTGATTTAAGCCATTTTTGTACGTCTTCACGAGAGTTTTTAAATGCGCTAATTCTAGAGCTGTCCAGAGTTCGTCGTCACTGTTTAAGTTGAAAGGGTCTAAGTTGAATCTCAGGGTTCCAGAGTAGAGAACTGGATCCTGCGGAATGATGGTGATTCTGGATCTCAGATCGTGTAGACCCAGTTGACTGATATCTTGTCCGTCGATAATGATTTCTCCGTTCGCTGGCTCAATCATCCGAAACAGAGCCAACGCCAAAGAAGATTTTCCAGCGCCTGTTCTTCCTACCACACCAACCTATTTAATTAAAGTATAAATTACTTTGACTATATTGCAAAATACTTACAATCTTCGTAATTTTGATAACAAAGGCCACAACAAAGTAAAAAAAATGTGAAATTATATAGCAAAATATACCATTTATATTTCAATATTATTTTGGGTTAACTTCAATTTTATGTTAATAGTTGCATTTGGTTATAATTAGCAACTACTTATAAAAAGGACCAAAGACAGTTATTTTTTAATGTTTTTAGAATGTTGACGGAAAGTGTTTGTTTCAACAAATATTAATTCAATTATTTCCGGTTTTCAGTGGTTCTGTAGACCATGATGCGCGAGGGGCTGATCACTCCGCGTAATCGGTGTACAGAGCCGTACCTTTGACTGTACAAATGGGATTACGCGTAATCCTTAAAGTCCCTGCCTTTGGCAGTGCTAATCTAAGCGTAATCCGGCGTAATCGGTTAGCCCCTCGATGAATCTTATTTCTGATTAATATTTTTAAAACTACATGATTTCTTACTTTTTCCATAGGATTAATAACGAAAGAGATGTTATTTAAAACCAGGTCCAATCCTTCACGGTAGCGAGTTGAATAATTGCGAAATTTAATTTGACCTTGCTCAGGCCATTTCTTCGGTATATGCACTTCTGGTTTATTCCAATCTGCCTGTTTGGGACAAAGACGTTCATAAAATGATACAGCCATTAATACACTTTGTGACCAGACTAATTCTTTGTTGAGTTCTAAACCTTTCTAACATACATCTTTTTCGACGTTCATGAAATGATACAGCCATTAATACACTTTGTAACGAGACTAACTCTTTGTTGAGTTCTAAGCTTTTCTAACATACACATTTTTCTTTCAATATCACGCGCATTTTAAACATTTATTTTATTTACTAGTACTTTATCTGGATAAAAGTCGATAAATTTATTGAAGACGATGACCGCCTTTTATAATTCAGAATAATATAGAGGAAAATTTCCCGTATAAATTTATCTATTGTCTGTATTAATTTTATGGAATGAAAATAAATGATTAAGAGATCCAAATTGCTATTATCAATCAGTTGGCTAATTTAGTTAAATAACAATTTCCTTCGTTGCAAACACTAGTCTAAATTAAGCATCATTACAGACCCTAGACTTCATTCAGTGTTTTTAGTCGTTCTATTCGTTATATAGCATCATTACGAGCACTAGATATCTAATTTCGTTGCGGGCCTGAGTAATCATCTAATTTGGTCTCGGGCTCTAGAAATGCCATATAATATTGTTAAGGACCCTGCATAAAACTTAGCCTATAATCAGCTAGGCTATTCAAATTGTGGGTCCTAAACATCATATAATTTTGTTACTCTCATGTGTTCTAGATAACATTTAACTCGGAACGTCTCAGGTGTCTAAGCCATCGTGAAGTCTAGTTTGTCATTCTTGTTCATCACAAGGTAATAAAAAATTTGGGGTCAATCAAAAGTGCGAATAGTTCGACTTCTCACAGTACGAGCACCAAAAAAGTTTGCCTTGAAGCAAAGTCTCTTTTCTGGAGGTTCAATTAATTTTCAATTAATAAGACTGAATGTTTTAATGAAACAAAACCTACTAGATTTATATATTAAAATCGTTTTTTCAAAAAAAAATGTTCAAAATAGGCTAGTTCATTAAATGATTAACTTCGGCTCTCTAAACTAAACCTTTTATCACATTTGAAAAAATTTTAGCCGCATAGCTTAATTTACTGCTAATTTCAGAAACTACTTAATTTTGAGATATTTTTCAGAGTCCTGGAATTTTTTAGGAACGTTTTTGAAGTATAAATAAACGTGCTAAATTTGAAATATATACAAAATATCAGAAGAAAATAGGGGGAAGTACGCTTCTATTCAGCTTTGGAAAGGCGTCAAAGGCGGGAAATCGCGGATGAATACATCGTTTAAAATATCAATTTTTAATAAAATTGAACAATTGTAACATATTGTCCTTCACATTCTCTGCTAATTGAGCGTATTTACTTTCGTCGTTTATAGCCGTGTTGAATCCAAACAAAAGTGGAACTACTTTTTCAGTTTGGTTATTTTGCGTAAAAAGGCGTTTTCGTGGGTCACACGACGACTTCTATGGTTCAAAGCTACAGATACGTACTTCCCCTATTTTCTTCTGAAAATATGTAAACCGTACAATAATAACAAAGCGTTATAATTCATATAACATTCGTTTTAGTATAGGAGTAAAAATAACTAAGTACCCTTGGATTATAATTTTACAAAAATTATAATAGTTTCGATATAAATTTCGCTCACTTCAGGATTTAATTTGAAATATTCAAATATCCTCTCCAGATTCACAAAAGAAGCCTCAACAAATGTTCCGTATAATAATATGAGCCACACAAAAGGTGCAATCTGCAAAAGTTGGAAAATTTAACGATTATCAAAAATAACAATGGGAGCTTTACATTAATAGTCTTTCGAAACTTAAATTACAGGATGATCGACATCCAGCTCGCGAAAAGGCAGAAAAAAACAGATAATTATAATTGTGATACTTAATTATAATCGTCATATTTAATTATAATTGTGGTATTTTGAATAGCACTTTTTCAGTTTTCTTTAAGAAATTGAATAGTGCAAGTATAAATCTATTTAGTACATTTATTTCAGAACTGCCTTCTGAAAAATTTGTGAAACGGCTACAAAATCCTATGTGATAAAATGTTTATTTGAGTAATATTAACAAGTGTCCCAGCTGTAATATTTGTTCCACATCGGTCAAATGTATGGGCCTCCAAATGGGCATCAATATCTTGAAAATTGTTTACCTCATGAATCGACGTATCATTCACAAAGGTATGTAGGGAATAGAGCGCTTGACTGAAATAGCGTTAGTTAAAATAGCGTTTTCAAAACCGCGTTTTTCAAAACCGCATTTTGTTGCAACGGCGCTTTGTTAAAATAGCGGTTGTTGAAATAGCGTTTCTCAATACCGCGGTTTGTCGAAAGAGCGTTTTGTTTAGTCAGCGTTTTTTGGTTAAGAGTTTCTCAGTAGAGTGGTTTGTCAAAACAGCTTTTTCCATAAACAGCGTTTCTGAATATACCGTTTCTCAAATTAGCGATTTTGAAACAGCGGTTTTGGTCAAGACAGCGGTTTCTTAAAATTTATATGAATTGACGATGGGAAATGTATAACATATATATGAACTTCAGGGGTTAGGTTAGGTTGGTTAGATTAGGTTAGGTTAGGATGGGTAAGTTTGCAGTACTAACTATCGGCAGAAACCATTAGGTAATGAATTTTTCCGAAATTCCAGGAAAATATGTATTACAATAGGCCTATATTATTAGTGCTTTAGAAAGCAACGCCGTTTTGACAAACGCTGTTTCGAGAAAATACGTTTTTGAGAACCGCCGCTATGACAAAGCGCCGTTTGAACAATTTGATGTTTTGGGAAACGCTGTATAAAGATACGCTGTTATGACAAAGCGCTATTTTGACAAAACCTTGATTTGAAAAACGCTGTTTTGGAAAATGCTGATTAAACAAATGCTGTTTAGGAAAGCGCTGTAGTCCGTAAAAATCATTTACAAATGTGGTCTCAGCGGTTTCCAAGAAATCAATTTCCCAAAATTCATGGCCCCCGAGGGACCCAATTCGTATCGCGATCGAGAATAAATTTAATCACCCATAAATGTACGTACAGTTAACATTTGTAAACTCAGCGGTTTCCGAGAAATCAAAGGCCCAAAATAACGAGCCTCCGAGGGCTCAAACGGGTATCACGTCTCTGAGAGTTTTTCCTTGCCCTTTTCATAGACGTATCTTTAAATTTAAATTAATATTATAATAATAATTATTAACTGGATGGTTTTACATTTAGGGTTTTGGAAACAATTTAGCAAAACGCGAATGCGTTAATTATAATAATTTTTTACTTAAACTGAATTTTTTGAGATACCTGGTTTTTGAAAAAAGGTAGCAATGGCGACCGACACCACCGACACTAACTCGCCGGGGAAGAGGTGCAGTCATTTATAAATGCGTACTTATGGATATTGATTGACCTTGCGCGTTACGTTTCCGGCTATGATAGAGTCGCTGAACATCTTGAAATATAATTTCCAAAAATGTGTTCAAAGTTATCGACAGCGACGATAGTTTTCGATATACCACAGGAGATAAGAAGTGAACCAGACACCAGAGGGAGTTCCAAATCTAAAATAAATATCTATCCGTGACTGTGAGCGTTAGCGTTCCGTCTCGCGCGCGGAGAAACCTGCTGGGGCCCGTTTAAGTTAAAAATATATCCAGTCGGCACTCGCGCCATCTCTAATGTGAAGATAAGAAACGTTATCGGCTTTTTCCCGTTTGGTTTTTTAACAGGTTAAAATGTTAAATGTAAATAAGATATTCTTTTTAATTATTGCTAATCTCGTTTATTATTTTTTAACCTAATATATATATATATATATATATCCGCTCAACTGCGTTTATAGCGGCATTATATTATGTCATACCATCTTGTACAGTATTCACTCTTAATATGATTTAATTAATAAACGTTTGTTATTTTAATTAATGTATTATGACTCGTTACTAGTTTCGTCAGCTTAGTGTAGTGTAGGCTTATCTGTTAACATTGGTGTTTAGAAACTCCAATAATAAGACTACTACTACATTTCAGTCAAAGCAATAGTGCTACTCGATTTATAAAAATATATATCCATTCGAAACTAAAAACTGGCGGTTTTTTTTAAATGGATTCCAAAATAAATTGTATTATAATTATGCAAAAAATGAGTATTGTTTTAAATTATCCCGGCCAGACTTCGGTAGAACTAGACGAGGAAACCTGAAAACCAAATAGATAACAATGTGAACCTGCAAGATGAAAAACCCAAACTCGACCGGGTAAATCAATGGCTGCTCTGTGTTTCATGTGAAATCTTACTCTTTAAATTTGTTTCAATGTATAAGAACAAAGCTTTTGGAAATCAGATAAACTTATAAATTAGATGACCGGGGCCTAAGTTGGTGCTTTGTATATTAGCTTTGTTGATTATTACTTTTATTATTAACTAACTCGCAAAAAATAAAATACTTTAAATGCCCTTGGTTCTTATGCTAAAATATGGCAAATATTCAATTAAGCTCATTGCGCTAACTTGAAATTTTGTTCAATTTACCCCCAAATTTCTAATGAATTATATTTTCATACATAGGAACAAATTAAGCCGGTACGACATCAACATTTAAGAAATTATTAAATAGGGACCCCCTTAATAATTGTAGTCGAAATGTGTTAGGATTTATTTTCACATACTGATTGACGTCACATTTAAGATACTAAAATAATAAAACCAAATATCTGTATATCAAATATCGGGCTTTCTCGGGCAGCCGTAATACCCACCGAGCCTAAAGAACATATTTGCCCAAGAAACCCCTAAAACCTACTTTAGATTTTTACTAGCATCCATTACTCCGTACTGTTACTTAAATAAAAACAACTGTTGTACTTTTGTCGAATTATTCGCGTAGTATCTTAACTTAAAAGCGATTACTTGGCGAAGCCTAGTCCAAACATATAAGGTAATTTACAAAACGTTTAAGTATTCAGAAAATGTTAGGAAATTTTGGTCTTATCAGAAATATTTTACATAAAGTTCAGACAATCTGCAAAAATATCACTTTGGAAAATACTACTTGGATTAATATGCATTTTTTCATATTCCTTAAATAACTATTTTTATTTCTCCCGTTTTGAACATATCTGTAATTGGTATGTCTGAACTAAAGATTTTCCGGCGAATAAGCAATAGGTTTCACCGAAAAATAATTTTACTATAGTAAGCTCGAGTGATGTCCAAAAATGTATTTCAAGTACTTAGGCCTTTTCTTTGAGGTCATGTTCATAAATGTTTTCAATACTTTTTCATTTGACTAGCGAAATAAATTTCCTGAAGGCACCAGGTGAGAAATGAACTGAATACGTTTAACCGAGGTGATGATTAAATAACACAAACCATGTTCAAGTTGTTAAGAATATATCCAACTATTCCAGGTGAGAGGGATTCTTTTGACAGTATTACCCATAGATAAGCAACGAGTAACAGCACACTTAGTAACAAATTTACCCGGAAGGACATCCATCTGAAAATTAAGTTATTGTAGTTTTGGACTTGTTATAAAACAGAGTAATCATAATCTCTAAAACGTATTTGGGATACTTGTGGAAATGTAAACGTAGAATTATGGTGTACGATATGATATCCTAAAAGAGGGCTGGCTTTATATGTAAACCATTCCAGACCCATTAATTCGTTTGGTGTGAATGATGAATTATATATAAAAGGGATATTGCAAAATATAGGCCAAAGATATGGATAAAGTAAGCTTTATTTAGGAAACTAACTTTATATCTAACTAATGTAATTGGACATATGGATAGTTCAAATTTTTGCAATCATTAAACATAAACGGATTTCAAATTAAATACGAAATATCTTTGAGGAATTAAGAAAAAAATTATACATTATTATTATTATTATTATTAGCGTATTAAAAAGAGGAAAAAGATATTTAAAAGATCACTAGTACGTTCACGCAAAATCGCCTGGAAAATAAGTATATCATGGTTTTAAAATGTACCGGATTTTAAAAACCATGACATCTTACTATAATATCAACCAGGATATATCGTGCTGAAAACCATTTCCTATTTGTGTTTCTTTGTTGCGTAAGTGTAGAAATGAATATCAATATTATCGGCAACATTACAAAAGAAATTGAAACGCAAGATCTTTAAACCAGCATTCATGAGCGACTTCGCTGGGCATTACGCAAAACACGAAATTAATTTGAATAATATACTTAACTCTATTGTTGTCCAATTTCAAGCGCCAATAATATAATATTAAATTTATTCAACAAACCAAGAAGATTTATAATAAAAATACCGTAAGTTAAATAAAAATTCTATAAGTAAAATAAATAAAGCAAATTGTACACTAAACGTGATAGCATTTTGTTAAATTTAAATTTATGAAAGTTTCTAACCTCACACTCATTGTACATGAATAATATTTGGCTTCGTTATCCTCAATGAGAGAAAATGCTTTCTCAGTGAATATGTCTGTAGCTTTCAGAGATCTGATGACGCTGGCACCGCCCAAAGTATCGGAAAAATGAGTGAACAGCGGAGAATTTGAGTTGACGAATAGCTTCTTCAACTCTCCATGAGCTTTCGAGTAATACACCTAAAAGCATTAAGTTTCCTCGAAGTTTAGTTATAAAATAAAAAATATTTTAAAACCAGAATATTTATATCCGTTATAATTCTACTATGTATCAAGAATAAAATAATAATTAGCTAGGCTTATACCCAAGGCACCACCAAGTCATCTAGCAATCTTTAATACCTTTATCCCAAGTGACCGGGAGGGTGAAGGCAACGTACGTACCGCTTAGCTTGTTGTAACGTTTTTCATAATTTCGTTTTTTGACATGTTTAGAAGCTATAACTTTTATCCCAAATATAATTTTTTGAAGTATATTCTTTATACGTTATGATACGCAACATTAATATCATATAAAATACACTGAACTAGCCATTTTTGATTCAGGCTTTCAGTACTTAAACTGGAATAACATTGTATTCTGGAATTGGTTAAAGTATATCGTAGGTTTTATCATTACTATAAATTTGTTAGGTCTAAGCTTTTTTGCCCATTTTTATTATGTAATTTTCTAATCGTATATGTTTAATAATTTTGCCATAGTTAATAACTAATTAAATAATAAAAATTTTCCATCGACAGACACTTCATGGTACTATTTTTATTTTTAAAAACGTTTAAAAACTTTTACGCAAGCTTTCGGGCCTTAGCCCCATTTCAAGCGTTTTGTCAATACAAAATTATTTGTATAAATGATTGTTATTATGTAATACATTTTTTCAGGTTTCATTCCTCTTTCCAATATAATATTTTTTTAAAAAACCTTTTTTAGAACATAATTCTTAATTAACAGTTTTTTAAAAGAAATACTACAGTTTTCATTTACAGTTTTTTTTAATTTTTAACTCCCCAAATTTTTTATCGACTAGACGCTTGAAAAGGGACTTAGGCCCGAAAGCTTGTTTAAAAGTTTTTAAATGTTTTTAAAAATAAAAATAGTACCATAAAGTGTCTGTCGATGGAAAAATGTTATTATTAAATTATGTAATTATCTACCTTTCCGCGTAAGGGGTTTATTTAATTTACCGCCTGAATACAAGAAACAAGTAACTTGAACTTTTTGTGGCTTTAAACATATAATTAAATTCCCCAAAGAATTCTGATATCAGTGGTGGAAACAGTAGTCTTTTATCAAAAATATTCGGAAATATATCAATTTTCTATAATGCAAGTGCCTAAACTATCCTAAACTCTTTTAAAAATTTAAAACAATATTTCTCAATATAGCCATAATTTTTTTTACGGTTTTTGTTCGTGGACGATATCGAATAGGTGTTCCTAAAAAATAAAACAATAAAATATAAGAAGTATAAAGTGCTCTTATTCGAGTCAGGAGCACCAATCATTTAAGTGCTATACTTGCATGTTAGTTTTGCACGCGGGTTTCAGAGACCGAAGGGTCTCGCGACTGCAGCACGTGCTCTCTACCTTCAAGAGCTACAGCTTCATGACGTCGACAAAACATTGTCACATGACCTCCCGTATTATTAACAAAAGTTTCGTTTAATAGCAGTTTAAATCAGACTTTCCTTGGTTTGGACTTAACTAAATTAAGTAGTCTGCAGTTCCTTGACGAATTTCTGGCTATACGCTATACTGATTAAGTTGATTAATTTTTTTATCGAAGTTGAAGGATAAATGAACTTCGTAGGTGGTACGAAAATGAAATAGACTCGTTTCTACCTTAAACTCTTTTCAGAGGATGCCCATCAAGATGGTTTAGAAAAGCAAGTTTATTTTACACATATAGCTTATTAGAAAAATTTATGGTTGAATATAAATGGGGTTTGGGTAACAACGATGAAGAAATGACAGTACAGTTATTTGACCACTCCATCAATTTAAATAAGTGTCAACCATAATTACAATCGTATAGAAGTGTGTATTTAAGTGTAAATGGTAAAATAGTCAATTTTTAATAAAACTTAAATTTTTGTTTCCTCATCAACTCCCAAACGGAAAAATAATCTTCATTTAGTATTCTAAAAATCAATGATACCTTAGAAAAAGACCACTCGGGGTGTTTCTCATCCATTTGATTTCAACTCATGTATAATCCACTGCATTTAAGTAACTGCGAATTTATACATTAAATTGAGTAAACTGGTTAAAGTTAAAAACTTAGGTAAAACGAATGAGTAAATTTAAGTTATTTGAAAACTTTAAATTAAGATATACGAATTCATTGAAGTTTCTTTATAGTGAAACCGAAAAAATTCATTTGATTAAAAGTTTGAATCTAAATTTTGGTTTCTGTGAAACGACACACATGCTAAAAGCTCAACTGATTAATTACCATGGCTATAATATGAATATAAAAATGAAAGTGGAGAAACTATCATGGTATAATTTTTTTTAATTGGAGACGTTTCGAGCCGTGGCCCTTTATCAGCCCAATATTTTATTTATTGAGTAAAATTAATAACTTTCATAACTTTAAGGGTCACCAGATTATATATTTCACTGCTTAGCTCAAATTAAACTTAATTCTTTCGATCGTAACCTAAAGTTACTCCTGAAATTGGATAAATTTTTAACAAAGGGTGTCAAGATCTTGTGTCTTCATCAGGATAACCGTCTTCCAGTCTCACCAGGAAGTCACGGAACAACTATGGGAAGTCTCACAAAGACTAAGGGAAGTCTCACAAAAACCATGGGGGTTTTAAGCACACGCGCATGCGTCGTTTCAAAAAACAATTTCACGCACGTGTAAGCGAAGCTTTTGCAAAATTAGACTTTTTTTTTCAAATTTCGCGTCACCTCGCTCGTTCCGCGTCTCAGGTGTGCAGCCGGCTAAAGGCGATTCAAAGATTTACAATTTAAGTTTCAAATGTTTTCGTAAATAAAGTTATCCTGTTTAACTGGACACAAAATATTTATTAAAGTCACCCTTGCATACTTTTATTTACTTAAACTTAAAATAACTAAAATTTATTAATTTTTCTCAAATAAAACACTATTTTATAAATTAACCTTATTTTATTTTATTAATCTTTACTTTTAAACACGCGTTAGCCCAATTTATTTAACTTTTCGCAACTTATTCACCAAACGGAATATACTTAACTCTAACTAGATTACGAAATTTTAAACTATTTAAATTAACAGTAACTTAAATGCAATGCATTAAATTAAAATACATTTGCAATAACCAAATTAACTTGTTGTAACTAATTTCACTTCTATTAACTAAACTTTATTTGATATTTCCTTAGTGTTCTCGAATTTATTTCCATCAACTCTTTTTTTATCTTACATTGCTCGTATTTCCACATCCACAAAGTTAGTCTAAATCATTTGCATCCACGCAGCATTTTTCAACTTACGGTATTTTAATCCCATATATTCCGTGTATTCATATTTGCCTTAAATTAGGTGGTTTCAATTTTCCGAATTCTGGCCAATTTAATTGACATTTAATGTTCAATTTAGTCGCAATTACCTAACTTTACTTGATCGTACAGCATTTCACACGCATTTATCCTAACTAATTCGTATTCACCCGATTAAAGTTAATATAATGGCCTTCTTCCAATTTATACAAATTAAATACCATTTACTGAACTTTACTTATCTTTTCATAATACACTCGCAATAATCTAAATTTATTTATATTTACCGAAAATTAAGCAATTTTACCCGTTTTATTTAACTTAGTCCAATATAATACAATTTACCTCAATGAACTTATACATGTATGTATTTAATTTAATCTTTGCACATTTACTTGAACTTACCTTAATTTATTGTCATTTGCCCAAGTTTGCTCGCAATTAACAAATATTTGAGGAATTATTTTTAAATATAGTTTTTTCAATTTTTATTTTCGTTGAAGTCGCTGATTTCGCATGTTTAATCACAAAGAGAAAGGTTTTTGTGTTTAAAAAATATTGTCCGTTTCACTGGCAAAAAAGGGCCAATTTGAGAATTTTCATTTGAGCTTTTTGTAATTATATTAAAATCTACTGATTAATTGAGTTTTTATCAAATCGGTGAGAAACATCTCGGCTCGTCACATTGTTTGCGTTTGCCTTTTAGCATTAAAGAAACGTTCACCAAAATTCAGTCTTTGGTCAGGAGATGTCGTTACGTTGTACTAACTGCCCTTTGATTGCAAGTTCTCTTCCCACTGGTTAAAAGGGGTTCTCCTTTTCATAAAAGCTTTAAGCGGTTAAAGGTAATAGTGAGTGTAGGGAGCTTTTGGCTCTCATGGCATGAAGGGCTTGTCACCACTCTCCTACGCATTGTAACCCGACCACCTGTTTAAGGCCTTGAGGGTCGCTAGATGACTTGGGCGTAAGGTGTTAACTTGGGCATTAGCCCACGGACTTTTAATCTAAGAGAACCAGAGAGAGGGCGCGTTTTTATCCCCGGGGAAGTGATAAGGGTTCTGTAGGAGATTAAGAGTGGGCCAAGGTCATTGAAGAAAAAAATATGGCACGCGTATATCAGCCAGGAAAAAATGTTGTTGACACTATAGAGAAGATGAAGAAAGATGTTCACAGCGATTATTTTGACGTCGTAAGGTTAATTTTCGATTCTTTTAATGTTTTATAATTAATATGAATAGTTTACTAGATTTAAGAATATTAAATATTTCTAAAATTATTACTAATAAGTTAGGCCTTTGTTCATGTAAATAGTCCGAGGCTTGGCTAACTAGGTGGTATGCCTTTCGGCATTTTAGGAGGCTAAGACTTGCTACGCATTAACTGTAAGGTAAATGTACGTAAAACTTAAAGCTTTAATGAATTTAAATACCTTTAAAGAGTGAAAACTGACAGATAATAGAAATTCCGCCTTATTGCATCGCCGTTTTGAAAACTAATAGACCTTCGCAGACTCCAAAATAACCTCTCGGGCAGATCGAAGTGCGGGGAGAGATAATGTATACAGTGAAAGGCTAGCCCTCGCTTAGATCGATAGTCCGTGATTAGCCTAGCTGTTTATTATTATTAGTATAACTAAGAAGTAACATTGATGTTGATTTTACATTAATTCTTTTCACAAGAGCTGTTGAGCTAAATTAGGTAAGCATCATATTACATTCAACATCAACTTTTACTACAATTAATCCTTTAATTCAGTAAACGCAACCTGATTATAACCAAAGAACTGGTTTACAATATTTACTAATATTCATCGAAACTACATAAAAAACATTAATCAGCTAGGCTAATATACCCAAGGCACCAACAACTACTCTTTTAATGAGGTGAAGGTTACTAATTAAATGTTTTGTACTAATTAGAATAAAATTTGTTCTTACTTTAATAAATATGAAAGGCACAAGGCAAACCACAATCGCCAACCCAAAAATAGGAATTTCAGCCATTACAGATATTAATAAAGAGGTTGTCTGAAATGCATACGCGCTACTCATCAGCAAATTATAGTTCATTCCTTGATCAACTTCCTGGATGTCAGATGTAAAGCGATTAAGTATACGTCCAACTGGAGTGGTGTCGAAGAAGGCTAACGGTGATCGAAGAACTGACTCTAGTAGTTTTCGATTCATTTTAATCGCGGCGTTTAACATAGAAATCAGTAAAAATATTCCTGATAATAAGATAATAGTAATATGTGCCACAATAATGGCTCCAAATATTGAGAGTCCCTTAATGTTTGACATAGTGGCATTGCTCTGATCCGCATATGATGACTGAATATCTGCAGTCCAAAGCACCAACCAGTAATTGGAAACCACAGATAAAGCATAAGCGCATGAAAATCCAAAGAAAATGGCCAAACAGCTCTTTAAACCAATTAGGTTGATATATTTCCATGCCACGGGAACAACTCCCTGAAAAACAAATGGAAAATATAGTTTTTACCTGAAAACGTTGAGATAAAGTTAATATTTTTGTCGTTTTAAACATAAGACAAATTTGATATCTGTAAGATGAAAATAAAAAGCACATTTGCAAAGTTAAAAACTTTATTAATAACGCTAATTACGTTTTCACAGATCACTCGTTTGAGTTGAAACGTTCAAAGCTTTGTTAATAACGATTTAACTTTGCAACGGTGGTCTTACTTTCATCTTATTTATGTATATGAAAAAACTTCGGGAAAATTTTATTTATGGATATATTAAATTTTCTAATAATATAATATATTTTTAATGGTTGTTAAACAACGAAAGGCGAGTATAGGAAAGGTTGAAATATCTTACAAAGTAACTTTAAACTGTAAGATATTCAAAAACAAATGAATAAAATTTTGGAAGGTCCGTTGCGACCAGAACATATAGTGAGTTTTGCCGTTATTTCACTTCGTTAAGTTGGTTTCCAAAGCAACCAGCTACGTACCTCAAACTTCAATAGTTTTCGTTGTAAAAAATGTGCATATGCTAGTTTCAACGTGATATTCACAACCCCAAAATCAATAATATATATTCTTGCGCAACGTCAAACCTCATTAACGTCAAATCTTGTGTAGTATACGATACATTTTATCGATGACCGTATCAATGAGAGTTTACTTAATATCAGTACTTGATAAATCAAAACATTTTTTTGATTAAATGGAGTGACATTTCTAAAAATCATCGACATAGATTCACAGCCAGAAATTTGCTTACACCATTTCAAGTCGATTGTTGATACTGTGTTTCTAATTTATGTATAAGCCAAACAACGTTTATAGATATTCCTTTAACTCCATTATCACGCTCGATAATTGCAATGAAAAACGTCCACATCTTTTGTTGCTACTTACGAGCATGGAAATATTATTTCCAACTAGAACTGTCGAAATGAATCTCGAATTTAGCGTGTATACCAAGAGGATTCTTAAAATATCTGTTTAAAACAAATCGACAGAGAAAATAACAACTTTGGCAACAAAAGCGGAATATAATTATTTTTAACAAGTTATCAGTTCGGTAGAAATAATAAATAAACTCTCGTCCATCCTAAATAAAAAATGTATTTATTTTTGTATTTATCTAAGTTAGGCATCGCCTTTAGGGGACACAGATACATAAACTCGATCAATTATTAATTTCTACTCCTAAGCTCTGAAGTTGTGCCATAAATCAAAGGTAATATAGGCATTGTACCCTAAATTCGAAATTACTGTCATGAGCGAAGTCAACAGCATTTACCCACTTCAGGTCACAATTCCGAAAACTTTAGGTCCATAGTTACCATTGTAAAAAAAATTGAAAGCGCATTACAGCAACCGATGGAGCCCGGTTTTTCGGAGGTCTCAAGCCGGATGTGGATAATCGCTTTGTAAGACAACTCTGTTTTGAATCTAGCGGAACAGTTCTTTTATCTTTGCAGAAATGGAAGATTGACGAATTAGTCTGCGCAATAAGAAGTCTATCAAGTTTATTGTTTCAATAGAGGCTTAACGATTGGCTTCCAGCAAAAATACCTACTAACTAATTAAATTGATTCGTCTACATTAGTCACGCATTCTGCTCAAATATGTTTCAAGATTATTTAAATGTAGCAGAGAACTTCTGAAGTGACGGAAATAAAAAATGTTTAAGATATAAATGATGAGTGAATAATGTTTACAAAATACTTACCCTACTTAGAAAAATTTTTTCCTCTGAAATTATCTTTTTTCCAACGATTTCATCACTATTTTTTTCAAAAGTGGCTTCTCTGAATTTGCAAATAAATTTAATTTTTTTAAAATCAGGTTAGTATAAAATAAATATAAAGCAATTAAAATTATACGTCAGAGCGTATTGTGGTCTACGGATCAAAGTCCTTAATAAATTATCTTTAGTACCCTACCAGTTACCATATGTGCTAATAGTGTTTTCATACCTACGGCGACTAATAAGCTAGTGCATATGAATACAAATGGAAATTATTGTTAACAAAATGGTCTTTTAACACAAGATATTATCAAATATCCCAAAGGTTGGGATACATAACAACAATTGTACTCTATTAAAAGTTCCGTAACAAAAACAGCGACAGTAGGGTCTTCGTGCCGGTTCCACCCAGTGAAAATGGTATTAACCAATTGGAGAACTTAACACCACCATTTGGTATTGGACGGTGATTTGTCAAGGCTGAAGAACCGGGTAGCGAACGAGTAGCCGGTCCCAGCCAGCGCAGTGGAAAGTCACCCCCGGTGGTGAACTACCAAGGCTACACCACAGGGAGGTGCTAGGTGGTGATTACTCAAAGCTTGCAAGCGCGTGGTGCGGAAGCGAATGCGGCACGGGGAGTACCGCGACTGTCTCTAGTCAACTAACGGTCGCGGACGTGAAAATTATTGTCAGTAATAAACATATTGGGTAAACTGTTTAGAAGACTGGGAAATTCGTGCGGCTTTGATAAAAAATCTGGACTACATTTAGAATTAAAAATCTTTACTTTAAAAACCTTTTTAAGTGATGAATTTTGTGAACTCATATTCGCCAGAATAGTCTGTAACGCTAAACATCTTTGGTGAATAAAAACTTGTTAATTTGGGAAAAATGTGTTATTCTTTAAAATGGTTTTCAGATTGCAACATCCTTTTAACGGTCTGATCGCAGGTGCGACTCAGTCTGGGAAATCTTTTTTCCTGGTTAGTCTTATCACCCCACCAGAGATACTTATATGGTTTTATACGGAATATGAACCAAAACTATTTAATTCGGTATTAGATGATAAACCCACAGATAAATTTCACGAAGGATAAGTAGACGTTAAAATTTTGCACCTAAATGTCAAGAATATTGTTATTCTTGATGCCTTTTGCTGTGTTAAATATCAAATAACATGGACGTCACGAATTTGTTTCTAAGAGGTTCCCATCATAAAAACACCTCGGTTTTGGTACCTATGCAAAATTTGTATTTTCCCGTGAAGGAAATGAGAACATTAAATTTAAACGCGCACTATCTGATAATTTTCAAGACACCATGTGACAAATCAGCGAAATTTCATTTGGCTAGACAGATTTCCCCAACTAACAGTAAATACGTCATCGACGCCTTTCACCAAGCAATTCTTAGGGACTTTGGTTATATATGGGTGGATTTGAAATCAAATATGTCGAAGACTACGAACCGAAATATCTAACTACGTGTAATTGGTGTCTGAGAAATTCCGCCCTCGAATATGCGAATAACGACGCGAATAAAGCAATTGTGGGATGTAAATGATCAGAAGAAGCGATTTAAGCGACATTTTAAAAATTTGCGGAAGATATCTAAACCCAATACCGTTGAAAAACGGAAAAAGATTCTTGTACAGAAGGGCGGGTTTTTACTGTTACTCCACTTCTTTCAGTACGTGCGGTTAGAAGTAGAGCTATCAAAAACGGCTAGAAAGATGATCCTAGTTCTTGAAGACGTTTATCGACAACTCAATTTGCAACCGAAACTTGATAAAAACTTGAATACGAAAATGGTTTTATATAATCAGAATCTTAATCAGTCACAAAAAGTGGAGTTGCACCACCATTTATTGCAACGTAACAAAAGGATTAAGTAGGAAAAAAACGTTGAAAAACCAAAAATTGTTATTCGGAAATAGCTATAGCAACCCCAGATTCCTATCTTAAACCCGTCATTGCTTTGTACAAGTGGATTAAAAGAAACAGCCCAATTAAATGGTCTACCAGTGCTCAACTTATTTATAAAGAATGCCCTATAGTTAGATCTAATATCATGGGCATCTTGCACGAAGCAGTTAAAGGATACAGAACCGAAACACGAAATTGTTATATTTGATTATAATTATGAATTCCTTACAAAGAGGAAATACAGAAAATTGGGAACGACCTCGACAACTGTTTGCTTAAAATAGATAAAGTTTTAAGAAAGTGAACTAAACCCGACGGAACGAAAGATCTTCTCGTACGTTAGCGTGGTTAACGTTCAGATTTTGACTCTTATGTGCAAGAAAACCGAGGCGCTATCTACTTCCTCAAATTATGTACACCGATTACAGGGAGTACATCCTTTGGTAGTGAAAAATTTGTATTTGATTACGTAATCACTTTAGTTCAGTCAAAGCTACAGGCTTGTTCACCGATTACGAACAGTGATCAGCCCTCGAAGAAAGCGTAGTACAATCAGTTTCTATATAACGTTACCCTTGGACTTTTCTAAAGGCTATTTCAAGAAAAAAAATAAGAGCAAGTTCAGGAAGTATTTACGAGAACGATTTTAACTTAAGAGAACGTACGAAATTGTACTTGCTGAACGTGGACTAACGTTAACGAAAAATGTTTAGTTCGAATTTGGAACGCTGTAGAAGAACTACATTTGTACACGATACTTTACAGGTGTCCGTTGAAGAACCTATATCCAAGAAGCCTAAAAAAGTACCTAAACAGACAATCAAGAAGACGACAATGAAATTAAACGCGAAACAGGAAAATAAAATATTGATAAAATGGATCTCAAAGATGAAATGCATGATTTAAGCATACTTATACCTCCTGGATATTACGACTCTACCCAAGAATTACTAGAGATTGTGTCACTCGATGATGATGTTCAAAAATTAACTCAAGGGTCAAGTTGTATTACAACAAACCAAGTATACATTCCGTATGAAATCTCCATTATATTAGGATTCACGAGAATTCCAGGCAAAGATGTCACTGTGGTTACTTCCATGACAACACCATTTAGCTGTGATATGGACGCTGGGTTAGATTATATTTTCATTTGATCTGATATATTACAAAGCCGATCGGTTGGAGATTGAGATGTTCCATTATTTCGTATTCTAAATAATAAAGGAAAAGACGGAGACACTGTTGAGAAGGAGTTTTCTAGAGCCCATTATATGCCTATTGCGAATCACAATTTTCAAACTATTGAAATTAATATTATGAGGTAAATGGGTGAGCATGTACATTTTGAAATGGATAAAGTTCACTTCACTATTCATTTTAGACCCCGAAGAACATAGACTTCTCTATAAAATCAGGCGTAAAATCTTTATTCTGCTCATTTGTGGCTAGCGAGTCAAAGGAGAAACATGTATCCACGTAATTTAGATCATGTTTTTGTAAACGAGTGTAAGAACTATTACTTAAATCAAATCGTACACGGATAAATTTCGGTATACCGTGGAGTAGCCGTGCAAAGAGGATATGGTCTTGGAAATATATTGGCCTTGCCATTTCGGTCTGCCTTTTCTCAAAAAGGGAGCTAAAAATTGCTTTTGACGTCTCGAGTGGTGCGGGGGAAGAAACCTTAAGTAGAGCCGTGGAAGCAGTGACTTAGCTGACTGGAAACGGTTGTAAAAGGAAACGTAAAACGTCTCCCATCATTCGGTTCGAACCAGGCAGAAGAAAAATCATTCTATGCTTGAGTCTGATAAGTTATCGTAGTCACCATTGAACAATGTCGCTTGCCCACCCCAGTTCGCGGAACAGCATTAGCTTGGAACTGGATTTATTTCACGTACCTTATACTCAAACTTTTATAATAGGAAGTCAATGGGTTGAATATATTCCAACATCGAACGTAAATTAAAACCAAGCAATTATCTGCAATTTCGCCGGAAACTCAGAGACGTACATTTATCTGAAAAACACCCTACTTCAAATTCAAGTGATAATTGTGAAAGTAGATGGCACTTTACCAAAACCTTTATATTCATAACGATATATCAAAAAATACGCCTGTGGACAAAGTTGGTCCAGAAAATTTGTTTTTATAAAGTCTCTTTGGCGAAGTTCACGATTTGGGTGACAGACAAGCTACGTTATGCCATCAACAGTACCTTTACAAGAGCATGATTCAAACTCTTGAAATTCGGTGGTCCAACCAAGGAAAGTTTCTTAACTGCGTTTCTATTCTATAGAGACAAAGCTGGAAAATTTTCTCGAGAATTTGTCATTGACATGATAGGAGTTGTACGAGCCGATATTTGTCAACAAACACAGTTTATTCCTAACCTGATAGACGTAAATTTCAATACGAATTAATATTCGGAGAACCATTTCCACCTACAGTTATCGTGATTTATTGACAAGAACAGAGCAGTTTTATTCGATCAAAGCTCATAATGGACTCACAACAACTTGTAAAACTACTCAAGAATGCCCATTCACCAGAGATATTTGTACAGAGAAGTTTATCCTCAGGGAAAACTCAGAATAGTTTTCCCTGAGTGAGGAGGAACTTCCCAAGAATGTGAAAACTGAAACGTCCAAAGGGGTAGGAGCACATCGGTGTATCTCTCAAAGTAACTCAATTGTACATTTGGGCTGTTTTTGAACTGGGAAAATGAAATGAATTAGAATAGCAACTCATGTAAGACACATCCTTGAACTTTGTACGCAAACGTTATTTAACTATTTCTTTTGGATAAAAAAAAACGAAAAAATACTGTACATTTCAGTTTCGGAATTTATTTTAAACATTTTATTTTTCCCGCCCAAAAACCGCCCAAATCTTTGCTAGATTTGGGCTATATTAAAGAAATTGTTTTATCATAAATAAACGTCAACGGTGGCCGAACGATTTTTCACCGTATATTACACAGTACTGATGAGCCCCAATAGGTCGAAACCGGTCTTCTGTTGGAATCTCTGGCTAAAATAATTTTGAATTTTGATATAAATATCTTAACGTTGGAATTCAACGGAAGCCCGAGCGTAAAAGATGTCTGCGGAATAGCGACCGCCATGCAATAATTGGTGAAATATTTCACTATAAATTGCAATGGACTGCTCACATATAGGGCACTCTGAATGTTTATTAAATGACTTCTTGTCTAGCCATACTGAAAAGATCTATGAAATTGGCTCGCAACGTTTGCAGTTAAAGCCAGTCAAAGATGGCTACTTTAGTGCATTTTGATATGATTGTCGATTCGTATCTTTATTTTTTTTTAATCGTTCATGAAATTTGAATCATTTATATGTTAAACCTTAACTTTAGTGACAGTATATTTTTTATACATTTAAATAGAAGTATATCGGTGATTTAATTTCTAGGATTAGTTTCATCTAAGACCATTTACACCTGGACTACAATGCCAACGTTATAACTCCGATTTCACAAAACACCATCAAGTGGAGAAAATCCGCGAATGCAATCCACAAACATGCCATCTTTAAGAGGCTAAAGGTTTGCGCTCTCTAACTCTGTCTCGGACTCGGGGCTCGTCTTCATTTCTAGCGGGTGGACGAGTATCTAACACCATGGTAAAAATGATTAAAAACAATTCCTTAAAAAAATTTGAAAATTCATAATTAAACATAACTTCAACAAGTTCTCAAACGTTTTAGGTGGAATTTCAATAAACTTTGATTTGTGGTTTCCACTTAAGCCTTGACGCCGTAAATAACGGGCGAAAATTGGTCATGACTCGCGGGGCGACCGAGTAAAATGTCGGGAGAGGAGGGCGACGCCATTGTCGATGGCGACGCTATGAACGAAAGGAGCCCGAATTCCCTTGTGGACGAGAGTTGCCTCTAAATAACGATGGTGGCGTTGGGGTAGCGGCAACACTAGCCTAACAACAACGCCAACCTTTATTGCAGTCCAGATGTAAATGGTTTTAGGTTTGCAAGTTAAATTTAGTGTCAACATATTTAAACATTAAATATCATTAACATTTCATTCGTTAGTTTTTATCTAAATAATATTAAAATATTTTACTTTGAATAGGACTGATCAGCTACTAATCAAAAAATATATAACAAGTTTAAATGCTTTGTCTAGTTATCTTATAATATGTAAGAATTAAAAATCTTCTTACTTACTAGCATTAAAGCCTTTAAACGAGGTTAAACAATGTGTTGTAGTTTCTTTGCTATAGCGTAGTATTTCATACCCATTGATATATGGTCTGTGCGTTTCTTGATCATCTTCGCTTTGTTTAGTGTTTCTTACAGCATAGAAGCAAATAATTCCGTGAAAAATGTAGCAGAACGCCTACTTATAAGGGAGTTGCTGGAGAACGTTGAAGATCACCGTAGTCTTTTAACTAAAGAATAGAACATTGGAATTACCTTTTTGAAGTATATTTCGTGATGTCTGCTTTCGATTTTTCTTTCTGAACTATCCCTTTGCTTTCAATTCCTTCTTTGCTTAACTCATTTAAGAGATCTTTGAACGGACCCTCTTTCTGTAGCAATTCCTCGTACGTCCCTTTGCCTTCAATTCTACCATTACCCATCACGTAAACAACATCGAAACGCGGAAGAAGAGACAAATTGTGGGTAACCACTATTCTCGTCTAAAACATGTTTTAAAATTGAGTTATTACATGGAAGTTTAAACACTCTTGTTATCATTGAGAAACTAATCATAATTACATTTTACGCAAACATGTTTTGTTTTATTTAGGTGCTGATTAACTTTTTTTGGTATTTTGAAAATACCCCTCTCGTTTGAGGTCGTCGACTATAGTCTTTATTCTGAGCTATAAGAAATTTCATGGGCTAGGGCTAATTTAATGAAAATAACAGTTGCAACAGTTGATTTTCCCTTGAGAAAAAGAGTAAGCATCGACACCCCTGGGAAAAGTAATTTTTTTAGAGCTTACAAAGTTTAATCATGCGGAAAAGTATCACATTATTTCCCCTGAGGTGTATCCGCGTTCCAAAGAAATTCCATGTGTGAACGGTGTCTGCCATATAAGCCTAAACGTTGCGTAAAAACTGAAAAATGTGACACTTACTTTATTTTTAAGTAATCCATTGGATCCAATCACCATCTCGAATAAATGGTTCGCGGTGTGAGTGTCTACCGCGCCTAAAGGATCGTCCAACAAGTAGATGTCTCGGTCCAAGTAAACAGCTCTGGCTAAACTCACTCGTTGCTTTTGACCCCCACTAAGGTTAATTCCCTGCAGAAATATTTAAAGATTAACAATCATTTCAAGCGATTTCTGTAGAGTTAAGCTGTAAGGTTTTGAACATAGTTATTTTACTTGTCAGATATTACCAAAATTCATATACGTAAATTAAAGATATTTTGCCGATATTCTTAGTAAAGTTAGTTATATAATTGATTTTGATAAGCTACAAATTTTGCATTTATATTGAAAAAATATTTCGAAATTCAACACAAAATTTACATTTCATGTTTCTGCACTTAATTTTAAATGATTTGACGGTCGCTGTGAATTAAAAGGTAATACAATATTAAACTAAATGGATTCATTTTTGTTTCAAAGATATAAATTTATACATATACGATTCCTACCAACTCTAAATTCACACCCTATAATGATTGAAATTCGCAAATTTCATCTACAATATTTGAGAAAAATTAATTGATATCCGTGGCGTATATTCAAAGTTTAATTACGCAATGATATAACAAAATTAACTTGATTTTTGCGAATAGTTGGTTAGCTTATTCAACGTTGTATTGTTGGACAAAAAACTTTCTGTAAATTATGATATTAAATTTGAAAGTTGGTAGGCATAACAATGTTATATTTCCACAAATATGTGCGGTATTTTGACAGATAAAATTAGTCTATTATTAATTTGACTAGCCGTCAACTGTCGAGTTAACGTCATCAATATAATTAAATGGAGCACACATATAGAATATATACAAATTATTTATGTTATATGTTCTATTCAAAGGCCGTGGTCAAATTGTTTTGCACAGAAACTCACAGATATGATTGAACGTTATTTCAACTATATCTAAATTTTGATATCGGAAATGATTATTTATTTCGTAATTTTAGTTGATACTTGTCGCTCAACGCAATTTTGAAAAGAATTGTTATAGAACCGAAAAGGAATGAAATTACTTTTTCGCCTATTTCTGTTTCGTCGAAAGCTGGTAGAATGTTGATGTCTTCTTCTAAAGCACACGCCTCGAGAACTCTCTCGTACTTTTCTCGGTCCATTTCGCGGTGGAACAAAATGTTGTTCTTCAAAGATGCATTCTGAATCCAAGCTTGTTGAGGACAATAAGCCACAGTTCCCTTCGGTGATTCAATTCAACCAGTAAATATAAAATCGAAAGGGAAACCCATTATGATCACAAATTTTTACTATTTTAAAGTATTTATCTACTCTAATATATATAAATAGGGTGACAGAGAACTCTTCATGATGATTTAAATGACTGAATTAAAATGTCATATGGATTAACCATTTAAATGTTTCCTTACGGGAGCTCCAAACTAAGTGGTTTAACTTAAATAGCTCAATAACTTAAGCCTTCGTCATGGTAAACCGGCATAGAAACCTTAATTTCATTTTACTCGAGTTCAGTTCTATTTCATATTGCAAATATTTAAATGGTTATTATTTAAAATTTAAAAAAATGTTTTTTAGTTATCTCGTGTTTGCCCCCTAGTAGACTTTGTTTAATTCCATTAAAGGTAAATCACCTTGTGGCTGGGCAAATTAAGAAGCTCTTTTTGCGAGCTTTCCAAGGAAAACGAATCGTAGGAATGTGGCGTTAGTTATGTGCTGAACCCGTACTTAGTATATACCGTTTAACTGACATCAGACTACTTTGGGGCACAATGAAGCAGCTTGTCTATAACCGAAAAACAGGTTATCGCGATCAAATTGCGCCATTGATTGAGGCAGGTAAAATAGAAAGGGCAAGTCATATAATAAAATAACTCTGAATAAAATTTTAAGAGATTGGGTGACACTGTGCATGGCCATGAACCAAATAAGAATCGAATTTTTATCTTACGTTAACTCTGATCTCTCCGCGGCATTTTTCCGTTTCACCAAGAACAGACGACAACAGAGAGGTTTTGCCAGATCCGACCTTTCCCACAACAGCAGCCAAAATTCCTTTTTCAAATTCCAGATTTATTCCAAGGACAACGGGCTCGTCGGAAGAATGCCAAGTGAAATATCCGTCAGTAAATTCAATTGCTTCAAAAGAAAACCGTAAATAGCGCGTAAACATTTCATATTAAATAAAACCCATATACCCAGTAGCACCCTAATAAAAGGAAAATTTGTACAGTAAAAAAAGCTTTTAAATAATAGGCATGCAGTTCCTTTTATATCCTCGAATTAAGGTTAAACGAACAGTTTAATTGATAATAACGATTTTGCAACTAATCAACTTCGAAATAGGGCAAATAGGCAGTGACCAATTTCTTTTAAATATTCTGAAATAAATTTGGTTATAAGTTAACTTAAAGCTTAGGACTAATTTCACTTCATGAGAAACAATTTCATGTCCTTTAAATGCGAGCATATAAATTTCAGAATTTCACTTATTTTTGTATGAACCGTAAAAAAATTCAATCTCTGTGGGAAAAACTGTGTAACCAAGACGGTAATTTCATATATTATTTTTGGTTTTGGCATAATTTTGTATGGAGCCATAATATCATTTAGTTTCTTCTACGAATCGCATCCTCGTTTTGGATGAAGAAGTCGATACTTTTGACTTGGGGCTTTCCTGCTCTATCTTAAGGATATACATCCCCGACTAATAAAAGAAACTGTAGTACCACTTGCTAGTGCCCTTCTTATTATCAACAAACCAATACATTTGTAGTAAATTATGACATACATTTGGAAAACGGTCAATTTCATACCCTTAAGATAAAATCTAACGCCTATCAAGTAGACGAATTAAAACGAAACCGATAAGACTTACTTGCGCAATATGAAAATTTATACATTTTTTATATTCTGAACAATAAAATTATACTATATAATTATAACGTTTGTCCCATTTAATAGCTTTCCCCATAGAATTTTGCTTATTTTTAAGAATAAATCTTTATTATTGCCGTGTAATTGGTTTCGCCGTTTAACTATTGATTTTTTCTTTTTATCAAAACAATGAAATAACCACGTTAAGTTTTAATAAGAAATAATGATGGTATGATTTTTGTTTTTAACCACTTCCTGATTACAAATTATTGTATGTTTTCAAAAGAGCAATCTCTTTGCTTTTTCAAATATTATTCGTACATATTTACATGTACGACTTGAATTACTTTAATCAATAAATTTATTAATTTAGACAAACCTCAAATTTTCATTTTTGGTATTCTTAAAGTTTTGCCTTATAACAGCTGTAGGTAGCTAAAACATTTGTAACTTTACATACTAGAGCGTCACAAAACCCCAACGGGTATTTTTGACAAAAACCTGAGCGGAACGAGCTAGCGACAATATAAATAATTCAACTATGGAACACACATTTAAAGAAATTAAGGTAATAACTTTTATTTTTATGACATACATATCATAGTAGTTTCAGCCTCTCCAGTTATTTTTTTTTGAAAGCTAGCCCGGTCTTACTATTGACTTTCAAAAGTCGTTCTACGTTAAATCCGGGATCGAAAATTATGCCGTCCAATGTTTTTACGCGAATTCGTTGGGTCCGAGATCAACAACTGCTTGCTCAAGTGTAAAGCCCTGGGAACGATGAAAGCTGATTGCGTAAGCAACTTGCAAGTTGCAGTGGGAATTGCTTACGAGTACAACGGTGACTGGTGGGATCGGTATCAGATTGTTGTATAACGACGGACCTGAGTATGTTGGAAAGTTAACAAACATACAAAGTGGCAACTCGTTTAAATACTCGCGAGTATCGGTTGAAATATAGATAATGTCAATGACTTTGCCTATAGTACCAATGCCAGTTTCCCTATCTCTCAATAAAAAAACCCTCGAAGGGATTCCCCTCATCAATTACTGTTTTCGAGATATTGCGAAATTTCTGCGAATTATCAGAGCCCCCATCCCCCTCCACTTCTCTGCAAAATGTTCCCGTACAACTCGCTCCTATCCCCACCGAGCGCCCCCCCCCGTCTACCCTCTCGCGCTCTCTCTCTCTCGCAACCCGTGGCTCATACCATTCCTCTTTCTCTTCCGCCCCCCCCTCCTTTGAAACTTACTAACGGACGACCGTTCCTATCCCCGTCTAGCACCCCCCGTGGCTCATACCATGCCTCTTTATCTTGCGCCCCCCCTCCTTTGAAACATACTAGCGGACGGACGGACGGACAAAACTTTCCCATTGAACTCGCTGCTAAGAGAGCTACGCTCGCTTCGCTCGATTATCTTACTATTATCTGCAACCATGCTAGAATCTCCTGATAGAAAAGCAATTGTTAGTGAAAAATAACAATTATTTTACCAATGTCATTGTTATGTTTTGAATGGCCAGTTTGAACGTATAATTTTATTTCCCTTCCGTTAAGAATTCCGTTAATCCGTTTGAATGAGACCCTTAACTAAAAAAAACCAAATTAATATTTTTAACATAATAATAAGTACTCTAGAATGAGATTTACCATTGATAGTTCATTTATAAAATTTGGCAAACTGAAAGAATTTGCAGTGACTGCCGCTAATATTTGCAAAGTTGTAAACGCGATTGAAGGTGACAAGACATTATCATTATCCAACAAAACGAACATCGCGAAAGATAGAAACGCTCCCTGCAAAATATGTTGTTTACAATTAGACAAAAACAAAACTTTGTAAATAGTTAGATCGTTTTCATTCCAAGTTGCTTAGTTACACCGATAAACATTTATTAACGAATTTTTAGTTTAAACTCCAGTTTTAAATTAAACTATATTACAAAACAAAAGCCCAACCGGGGTTTTCTCTTACAAAAAAGCTGTCCTCAAATATTTATCTAAAATAAGCAATATTAACTAAACCAATAATTAAGAAAGCTCACCGAATTAAATAATGTTGCTAACTCTGTGGGTTACGACCTTAAAAACCGATGAACTCATTAATTTCTGATAATACGGATTCATAACATATTAAAAATGAACTTTAAGTTTTATGTTTTTCAAATATTGTGTTATGATCTTATCTTAACTTTGATCGATCTCGTTTTTCAAACATTATACATGTTTGTGTTTAAGGAGAGATTCATTTATCTTTACGATAGTTTGTGTTTATTCAAGGTGGTCTAATTCATACCTATTTCGATGCTTCCATAGCTAAATTTGTATTAAACTTTCTGTCAATTTTTACTGGAATTGCGGCTAAACTCGAACACTTATGAGTTATATTATATATATAACCAAGAATGTATTTATTTATACTCAGGGAGAATGAATATGTCGAGACTATCGATGGATACGTTGAGGCTCTAACCCCGTCACGCTTAAGGGGGGGGGAGGAGGCGGTCTTTTTTTTTGCGTCCTCGCAGCAGCGTTAATCGCGTCGAAAAACGTAATTTTTAAGAACCAATTAGATTGCAGTATTATTTGATTTTATTAAAGCCGAGGAGCATACCGGGGGTTCCAACGGGTGGAATTGGAGAAACGCTAAAAATAATGTCGACATATTCATTCTCCTTGAGTATAAATAAATAAATACATTCTTGATATAACCTGAAGCTTAAAATTCGCGAGGTCTTCCGCATTAAATGAGTCGTCCACCCAATAGCTACGTCAAAATGTTTTAGCCTATGAACGCCAAGAAATCAAATTATGGGCCAGGTCTTAATTTTTCCACCAGTATACATGTACGTTGTCAGATCAGAAATATGGACAAGTACTACTTGGGACTGTCCATAAATATTGTTAAACAAAGCCCGCTTATCACGCTACTTTACATCAAATATGCTAAACTTTCTGAAGCTGGATTCATAAATGGTTTGTTTAAGACCCATATAAAACTTGACCATATTTATGACTAGACAACGTATACTGGCGGAAAAATTGAGACTTTGCCCAAAATTTGATTTCACGGCGCTCATGCGCTGAAACATGAAGACGAAACATTTCTGTTTTAATGCGGTGGACTTTGCGTATTTTAACTCTAAAGTGATTATGTAAGTCGATTCGAAATACGGCATTCGGTCGTCACTCATTTGAAATGCCAAAACAAAGTTTAAAGATAGATATAATAATTTTTTTAAACGCAATTAAGAAATTGGGTGTTAGAAATGTTTTTTTTTTGTGTTTTGTTATTATCACTTTTTTTTTTAACTTATAACGCAATTTGTGTGTTTTGACGTGGTGGGGAAAAAGAGTTTCTTTATTAAGTAAACGATGATTAGATACTGAGGCTTATCGGATAAGTAATGTTTTGCTCTAGAGCGGTCGGCAAGAACAAGTAAGTAAAAAGAAGATGAAATTGTTTTATTTTTGACAATTTGGCTATCTTTGACTACTGCCCATTATTAGCACATTGATGACAGAGAGATAGTTTCAATAAATGTTTGTCGTGTGCGTGTGGCTTTTCCAGTGGTATCTCACGTGTCTCACTACTATTAGTGAAAACTAGTCACTTTCCCAGCCCTTGCTATGTGGACTATCGTACTCTTTGATATTCATTTGAATCTTCAGAGTCTAAACTACAAACGAATAGACGGTTAAGTAAGATTGGAAGGTTGTTTTAGTGACATCAAATACACGAATCTGTTTACGTCCAGTTAAAATTTCCAATCACTTTTTTTTATTAGGTAGACATACTTATAAGTATCAAACAGAGACATCAACTCAATGGTGTTTTAATTTTGAGCCAAAGCCGTTCTTGAAAGCACGAAATTATTTGGATATATGCTATATAAGCGAAAATTTTTATAAGAAATGTCACGGTGTAAAGAGTAACTTTTTTTTGTGAGAAAACAAGTAAGGCGTTGGATCGTACGCAATCCTTAGACGCCCTGCACCTTGAATAAAGCTTATAGAAGTAAGAGAGAGGACTAGAGAAGGCCTACAGAAATGAGGTGAGAGAGGAACACTGAAAGGGCCCGCAGCAATGCTGGAAGATGCACGTGGGTAAGAGCTTGAGCTAAATGAGAGCCGCTAGGATGAACCGGAAGACAAGTAAGGCAGCGTACTAAAGGGCCGCGGTGAGCCGCAAAGCGGGGACAAGAAAAAATAAAATGTTCCAGGTCGTCGTGTAGTGCACATGCTGAGCAGGATGGGGAAGGCGCACGATCGAAGCGATAAAGCACGGCAGGAGTAGGGAAGCGATCTAACAAGGCCAAGAAGAACGGACGCTCTAAAGAACGCCGCAAGCGGAAGCGCCAAATGGCTGGGTACTGCGGCGTCGGTTGGACCGAATACAGAAAACGTCCGGTAGGTAGCGCAGAGAAATGAAGTGTCCAGGAGGTCATCAATACATCAGAAAGAGTCCTACGGCATTGTAAGGTGTCAGCAGGTGAGAAAATATAAGGTGATACCAGGGAAGCAGTGGCGCCTTTAGCAGCTCTGTCGGCAAACTCGTTACCGGAAATCCCTACGTGCGCTGGAACCCACAGAAGAGAGAAACGGGCAGTAGGACAATCTCGAAGCCGAGAAGCAATTGGGAGTAATAAGGGATCGGTGCCGTCTGTGCGGCTAAGTATCGCAAGAGCAGAGCGGGAGTCCGAGCTAATCGTCGCGTCATCAATGTGATGATCCAGTAGCCAGAGGGCAGCCTGGACAATTGCCGCCAGTTCGACGCGGCAGATGGACAACTTGGAGATGTGCGGAAAGAGCAGGTGCCATCCAGGCTAGGAATATGAAAAGCCAGCCCAGAGTACATATTATTAGGACGACGTGAACCATCGGTAAACACTACACAGTGATCTAATGGATAGAGAGACAATCGGCAAGAAAATTTATCAGCCAACACCATTGGGAGGGAGGATGCTTTCGTCCCCTCAATCCAATCCCCGTCTGGGAAATGGTCCATGGGGCAAAATACGACGCAAGGGGGGCACGAAGGATAGAGCGGTACAGAATGTCGACCTTGTGAATAAGAAAAAGGTGAGCTAGAGCCCCACGAAAGGAAGCTGAAGTGGGATTAGTTGGGGACATCCATTCAGCAAGAAAGTGGGAAAGAGGACAGGTGAAGCAGTGAATCCCGTACCTCAAAAGTTGAATATCGCGATGTAAAGACAGAGGAGGGACAAAGCTTACAACTTCCAGCGCCCCTATAGACGCAGACTTCGGTGCTCCAAGTATCACCCGTAGGCAGGCGAACTGGACGCGATCTAACAGAGCAAGGGAAGTTGCAGTTGCAGTGCGGTAGGCCATCGCTGAGTAATCTATACGAGACCGAATAAGACCCAGGTAAAGCGTGCGGAGATATTTGCTGGGGAGACCCCAGCGAGCCCCGGCCATTGAATGGAGCAAGCCGACTAACCGGAGGCAGCGAGTTCGCAGAGCAACAAGGTGTGAACGCCAGATAAGACGGGTGTCAAAGAGCACTCCAAGGTAACGGGCAGTGCGGGATATTGGAAGGGGGTGACCATCCAAATGGAGGTGAAAAAATGAAGATACATCACGCTTCCTCGAAAAACACATTGCTACACATTTCGCTGGGGAAATGGGAAGGCCACGACAAGAGATGTAACGGGACGCCGCGTCCAGCGCATCTTGCATATGGAGGTTGAGGAGGCTCAAAGAGTGGCCAGTGAGGAAGATATCAATGTCGTCCGCAAACATCGCAAGCTGAACACCGCTGGGAAGAACCGCGGGCAGATCATCTAGGAGGAGACTGAAGAGCAGCGGGCTGAGAACAGCCCCTTGAGGCACACCACGAAGCAGCGGGAAAGAAAAAGAGAGCGAGTTGCACACCCGCACACGAGCGACACGGTCCGTGAGGTAAGACCGGAAGAAGGTTAGGCTAGTACCGAAGCGTCAAATCCCAGCGCTGTTAGTTTGCGAAGGACAAAATCATGATTGGCGTTTCCAAATGCATCCTTGATGTCGAGAAAAACGCCCACACAAGAATTTTGTGTGGAAAGGGCATGCTTAGCAGTCTCGCTGAGATAGACAACATTATCCATACTGCGGCGGGCATGACGGAAAGCCGTCTGAAAAGGCGAGCGAGTACCCAGAGATTCGAGCCACCAATGAATGAGGCGCTCGAAAAGCTTCCCGAGAACAGATAAAAGTGTAATGGGCCTATAAGAAGCTGGATCGTTAGGATCCTTTCCGGGCTTAAGAAAAGCCACAATGATGCCGGATTTCCAGGCGGTAGGCATATAATGCGCTGACCAGCACGCGTTAAAGATCCCAAGAAGAATGTAGAGGGCAGTCATAGGAAGATTTCGGATCAATAGAAGAGAAACCCGATCAGCTCCAGGTGCAGGATTCCTGGTACGGGATAAACCGTAAAAAAGCTCATCCAACGTGAAAGGACGCGAAAGAGCGGAGGGTGCAAAGACAGAGGCCAGGGGACCATGTCTAGTACCCGCCACTGCCGCAGAAGAGAAATGTGAGGCCAAAACGTCAGCGGCCGCTGCAGCCGAGGACACGGGGCCAGAGGCCGATTTCTAAGGGGGAATCGGAGAAGTGGGAGGAGTACCGTCAAACCAGCGAACCTTCCGCCACAGAGAAGGAAGGGGAGCCGCATCAGATAGATGTGAACAAAAAGTACGCCAAGAAGAGGTACGGGACTGTCGGACAAGACACTTAGCACGCGCCGTGAGCCGGCGAGCAGTTTGAAGATCATCAGGGCGTTTAGTCTGATGCGCCCTGCGTCGAACCGCAGCAGCGGCTCCAAGGGCAATGGCAATACGAGTGGACCACCACGGAATAGTACGCAGAGAGGGAGATCCAGGACTAGAGCCATGGACAGGGATGGTAGAATGGGCTGCAGTGACAACATGGGAAGTAAAGGCCTCTACATCGGTATCTACTGAGGGGGAGGAAGTCCAACCTGTAAACAAATGGCCAGCAAGGGAGTGATAGCGATTCCAGTTGGCACGAGCGTAATCCCAATGAGGAGGGGCATCATGTACAGTAGCACCACCTTCGGAGCAGCGAATAAACAAAGGGAAATGGTCACTGCCGGAATCCGGCAGCACAGACCACTGACAAGTAAGAGCCAAGTCAGAGCTGACGAAAGTAAGGTCAATCGAAGAGTCATTCTGAACAGCGTTACCCTTGCGAGTAAACGACCCGTCGTTGAGCAACGTGAATCTGTCCAGGGACTCGTACCAATCGGCCAATAAAACGCCCTGGGCATTAGTGGAAGGTGAACCCCATAAAGGATGATGGGCATTAAAATCACCCATAATTACAAAGGAGTCTCCGAGGCAGCCAGAAAGAAGATCCAAGTCGACACGCGATGCGCAGCCATGAGGGTCATAAACGCTAGCAACCGCCACCCAGCGGTTAGCAATAAAGCAGGTAACTGCAACAACTTCAAGTGTGACAAACTTGGGGAGAGGAGTACGAAACTGGGGAACAGAGGAGGAGACCAGCAGGGCCACACCCCCTCCAGGGCGGCCAGAGCGATCACTACGACCGAAACGTAGATTGAGAGTTGAAGATACCGAAAGACAAGTCTCTTTGAGACCAACAACTGTGGGATAAGTTTGGATTAACAGCTGAGACAGGAAATCTAGGTGGGCCCGAACTCCACAAATATTCCACTGAAGGAAACTATAATCAAGACTCATTGGAAGGATCGGCGACGTCCATAGCGGAAGACTTAGATCGCCTACCAAACTTTCCAAGGTTAGCTAGTTGGGCATTCACGGTATCAGATATATTGCTGAAGTGTGACACAGCCACACTGGTGATCGTGGAAACCAGGCGAGGATCCTGAAGAGAGGAAGTCAGTTCAAGAAGAAAAGGCATAATAATCTCCGCCACAACAGCAGAGACCACAGCGGTACGAGAAGCAGTGGCTGGGGGTCAACGAAGACTTCAGATGAGGCATCCGAGGTGCAGATAAGAGGAGATGGGTGTAAACCCAATGACGGAAGGTAGAGTGGGAACCGGGGGAAAATCCATTACGCCAGCGGTGAAAGGAGGGGTCACAGGGGCAGCTCTGGCCGCGGCAGCATAATTTGCAGTGACTGTGATCCGAGCTTCCGAGAAAGTAATTCCTTTCTCCGCCTGGAATTTCTTAATTTCAACTTCTTTCCCAAAAATAGGACAGAGTCGAGAAAAGCTAGGGTCAGTCTCGGGATGCGTCTCACTACAACGGGAGCAGCGCCACTTGTTTTCAGGTTGACGACATCGCTTTTCAGTGTGCCCGTAGTGCCGACACTGGCGGCAACGCATAGGACGATCTTCAAAAGGTAAGACGTAAGAAAGCTCACCATAAATTTGGACCCTTTCCGGAACGTATGTGGAGAACCCAAGAAGGACTACGCTACTACTAGGACCTAGACGACGGCATTCTACGAGGGAATTGGAGCTGGCCGAGATTTCGACCTTTATTTCAGCATCGGAGTATCCAGTACCTGAATGAACACGAATGATTTTACGGCGGTGGAGAGGTTGGAGATTCGGAGCGTCGACCATTTTGACCGGAATGGAATGGAATTGTTTAATGACTCGAAGCTTGCCAGCAGCGATAGCGTTAATAGGAGTAATGGAAATCCGTCCATTCAGCAATAGGCGAATATCGGAGATATCGGCGCGATCAATATCAGGGGAGGTTATCACGTCCCTGGCCAATAGAGCCAGGGGAGTGTCAGAGTCGGAAGCGACGAAGATTAGTGGAGGAGGATTCGGGACCAATCCTACCTTAGAAGGGGGGTGGATTGGACCGGACGCGCCAGAGTCTGCGGTATGAAACCGTTTACCCATGACGACCGAAGCTGAGACCCACAGAGGGTTAGAAAAAGAGAAACCCGCAAGCGCTAAAAGAATAAATAACGGGAACACAGTGAAAATGGAATTAAAACCAACAAATACCAGTTATCTTCTTGCACCGGCCGTGACTCGATGCAGGGAATAGATAATAAGAACGGCCTAAGCCTAAAGAGAAAAACTTGCCCTAATTGGGAAGGGAAACACACAACTGCGCAAAAGGCTAAGCGAACCCGAAAAGGGGGCGAACCGAAAACACGCAGCGAAAGAAAAAGAACCGACTCGGATGAAAGTTCGAGGCGGACTCCAAAGAGTTAGTTTACTAATAGTTATGCAGTAAGAGTTAATATCCGTAAAATGTGTTTCTTTGACCGTGTTTCTTCTCCGAAATAAATATGCCGGGTACATGAACGCATCTTGTTAATGGTATAAGCAAGAACTAATTTATGTATAAGAACGATCTAGCCATGTTTTCTAGTCGTCAAGTACTAGTTGTTTTTATTTTATCGGCGGAGTTTCGTATTTGGTCTTTCGACATCGCCATCTACTGAGGAGTTATGGCCGCCTTCCACACAGGCATTCTTTACTGAACACGCGATTCTGGCAATCTGAAGATCGTGAGTTCGCGCCCGACTCCGGACGGAACGGTTTTTTACTATAGAGTTTTAAAATTAAATTTTACAAAACTGAAATTTAACTCTTCTAAATAATTCATTTTTATAATTCTCTAAAGTATATAATGTTTAACAATGGTAAATTTGTTTTATAAAATATAAATTAATAAAACTCTATAGTAAAAACTGTTCGGTCGGGAGCCGGGCACCAGCCTACGAAGTAAAAATGGCACCGATCAGTTGTTGTTATTATTATCGCAAAACTCTTTGGAATTTCACTTTTGAGAATTATCTCAACATTACATATATCACCTTTTATAAAAAGAAACGATACAGCCGGAGTTAACAGAATAAAGGATCTACGGATCCCTCCATGTTAAATCTTGTTAAATAGTTTCACAGTGGCTCGGCAGATGGCGGTCTGTACTTAAAATTAAAAAAAGGGATGGAGCTACAACGTACATGAGTGCAGCAGGCTTCAAAGCTACAGTAGATCGTTCTTATACATAAATCAGTTCTTGGTATTAGCTACAATAGGGATATGTGGGATCGCGTGGAATGAATGGCTTGCCACCACCCTCCTACGCATTGTAACTCTGCCACCTGATTTAAGCGCAATAAAAGTCGCTAGGTGACTTGAGTCTAAGATGCATTTCTAAGAGCCCAAATTTTGAAAAAATAATAAATATTCCGTCACAAATAAAATGTACATTTTTATATAAAGGAAATAATGGAGAGTGACGCAGCACCAAAAGGTTGTAGCTGCGACCCCTAGCGTTAAATTACTTTCCCCGAATGGTTTTCGTTGGTGTCATTTGGCAGATGTTAGCGAATTTAGAACGTGGAAAAACATTAACAGTTATAAGTTATTTCAAAGAATAGTTTAAGGGTTGGAAAAAGCCATTTTGGAGCATGTTAACACGCGATTTATTCCGAGAGACGCATGTGGATAACTATATTTTTTTCAAAGTTTATTAGTTAACCTTACAATTAGTCCCTTTAATTATTTTTAAGCCTACCTTCGCAACCTTTGGAGAAAATTGGGATTTAAAATTTGGAGAATATTATCGAAATGGTAGGCTAAAATCGCCATATTTGGCTATAAAATGTATAATCCGGCAATGAAAGGAATGTTTAATAAATTGGGTAAAGCTTATTTACAGATGGAAATTAAAAGTAAATAGAGTTCTCTTTTTTAGAGTAACTTTTTTGGAAAAAGGTTTCAATATGTTTTAACTTAATTAATCTTTTTAATGAATTACTTTTCCTAAAAAAAGAGCGGAAATAAAATAATTTAATTTAGTTTTATAATTTTAAATGTTAAAATTTTATCTTCATCGATAAATATTGGTTTTCGTTCGAAAGGTTTTAAATCAAGTGTCGACTCGACGTGATGTCACTCTTTTTTCAATGGATGTCGCTAGCGTGGAGATCAAAACTTTTAAAAGGCGTTACTTATAAGTACCCCTCGCATTCATTCGATCGTTTGTAAATTGGTCAATAACATAAATAAAATTATTTCTAAATATTCGATTTTACATTTGATAAACATATAATTTAGGTTAAAGTTAATTAAATTAAGTATTGGAAATTAATCTAAAATAGCTCTCTTACGACGTTATGATTTGGCTACTTTGAATTTTAACTTCCTTTGCCACTAATAGATGGCACCACACTCTTCAATAAAAACGCATATAAAAAAATCGGCTAGATTCATGGCCATCTTTAATAACTGAGGCATTTTCATAATACAGGTGGCCACGATGGGGTCGAGAGTTTCTATTATTCACGGTTTTTTAACTGGTATCAGTATTTTGGAGGTGCTAACCAATTCTTTAAATTATGTACACCGATTAGCAAAAGTAAATGAACCGAAGTCATCAGACTTCTATGCTCCCCATGTTGGAGGCGTTTTCCTAATGAAGTTACATTTTGACCTCGAATTTGAAATTTTGCCCGCTCCTAGATTGGAAAAAAATGTTTTTGATTTTATGAAACCATTTTTTATACATAGAAATACCTATACCCACAATTCCCAAGTGCAATTTATCGAGCCAAAATACGGGGAAGGATATTAGCTTTTATTTCACTCGAAGTTATCATCATTTTCGTAAGGAAAACGCCCTCCGATTCTCAGAGCTATTTCGATAACTTCGGTTCATTTACTTCTGCGATTACACAATGCTAATGCTGTAGTCAGTTACGTCATCACTTTAGAACAATCAAAAGCTACAAGTTTGTACACCTATTGCGGGGTGTTATCAGCCTCTCGGTATTTATCTGATACTTAATTTTTTATGTGTTCTAGCGATGACCATACGTTTATGCGATTACTGATAAAAATTTAATAGGATAAAGTTAAAATTGTTCCTTATATAAAAATGTATGCAAATTAGTTTTATCAAGTGGTAACACTAATTTGCGCAATGGTAGGACTATTCTGCTACAAATATTTCTAGCTAAATTTTCGCTTGGAATTTATTCATTTTTAAATTTTAAATCCCAAATTTCTCCAACGGTTGCAAAGGGAAACAAAAAAAATTAATAAAGGGACTAATTGTAACGTTTACTTATAAACTTTGAAAAAAAGTATAGTTATCTACACGCGTCTCTCTGAATAAATCGCGGGTTAACATGTTCCAAAATGTCTTTTTCCAACCCTTAAACTAGTGGTAACTATTGTTTGAAATAACTTATAACTGTATATTGTTTTCCACTTTTCGAATTAGCTAAAATTTATCGAATAACACCAATGAAAACTCTGTGTCCTTTCAAGTAAAGTAACTGTACCGCTAGAGGTCGCAGCTACAAACTTCTGGTGCTGCGTCACTCTCCATTATTTCCTTAATATAAAAATGTACATATTATTTGTGACGAACCATTTTTAATTCTTTGCCAAAATTTGGGCTCTTTGTAACACTGTGAGATGGTGCTTTAGGTATTATGTCCAAATCTACTTACCAAGTAGGGAGTTATAAGAATAACGCGTACACTTATAGCTTCTAAAATGGCTTTTTTCTTCATTAGGATCACTTCTTGATCCCTGAGCTCATCAACTTTTGCCTGAAACGACTTCTCCCAAGCGTACATCTTCAGAACACGAGCTCCGTTCAAAATCTCGCTCATCAGTTTTATTCGTTTGTCTTTGCAATTTATTACATGGCGCTAAATATAGAATAACAAAGATTATTAGTAACTTTATTTATAACGTTCTTTTCTAAGCCGTTCTAATAATTTCCTTATATCATATCTGCTTATTTTTAGCTTTAATAACTGCTTATTTTTTGCTCTCAATTCTCTCACAATAGCTCACTCATAGTTTTAACTCGTCTTACGAAGGTATCACAATTCGTTATACATAAAATAATTGCATACATTTGGCCATTAAAACAAATTAATTGGTAAACTTTGGAAGTTTAACAGCAATTTCAACCGCTGATCTGAGTATTGTAGTGAAATTCAAGCACATTTGATTACCTGGTATTCTTTGGAAGTATTCGCTAGTAGTTGAAGGATTGGCACAGATAACATGACACTAATGATCCCAACTAACGCTGATACTCCCAATAACGACCACATAAGGTAGGTTGCGATTACAATTGTAACGGGAAAACAGATTATTAGATGGTAAGAAACAGCCACAAACCGAAATCGTCCTGAGTCGACTGACATGCAGTTTAGTATAGTACCACTGGCAAAATCATTTCGACTTTTATGAGACAGTCGCAGACACTATAAATAAAAAAATTATAATAACATTTCAATAGCACTCCATTTTATTTAAATTGAATTGAATTATACCAACGTAATTGAAACTATCCCGAAATCTAGTAATTACTTTCCGTATAAAAAAACCTGAATTTGCTGCAGGCGTAGAGGAATTATAAGTCAAGCGGGACGCTTTGCCGATTTCTCAAAATTCGCGTTGATAAACATCGCAAGCAAATGAAGTTTTAACTTAAGAAGTTTTTTGTTGCTTAGTTCAATTGACTAGAGTCATTTATGAAACAACTAAAAATCGTTTTCCGACTCGTAAGAGCTAAAACAACATGGTTTTAACAATGAAGTTGAAATACCGCTAATGCGCCAGGCCAAATTATATTCCATGAAAATAGCAAAGCATAAGATAAAGTGGAAAAGTGTGGAAGAAGCGTAATCGAAATCCACTTGAAGTTTCTGGTTTGCGTTTAGGCCAATCGTTTCCCCGGAAAATCGCCCATGAAATCGATGCGTAAGAAAACGTATCTATCAAAACGCCAGTTGGTTGGTAGAGACTAAAATTTCAAAGCTGTTGGAAACCTTTTCCACGTTGAACGCAGTTGGGTTGGTGTAGTGACTGTTAGTCCGACGTCGTTGAGGAGTTGCCTTAACCAAATCGCTTCCTGCGCTGCATGAGATGCTGCAATACACTCGGCCTCTGTCGATGATTAAGCGACTGTCGATTGTTTTGCACTCGACCAAGATTATGTCCCTTGTGGATTTTCAGTCTTGATGGTCACCAGCGCAGTCTGCATCAAAGTAAGCGACTACCTCTGGTTTCTGAGTAGCTTTTAATTAGATAAGAACATCAATCATGTTTTTAAGGTAATGCATATCGCGTTTTACGGCCGTTAAGTCCTTTACTCTTGGCGCTGCTACTCTTCTGCATAGACATTCGATGCTTGCAGCTATATCGGGTCTGGATATGGTAGCTATGTGAAGTAGTGATCCGATGGCTTTACGGTAATGATTGTTGTTCGGTAGAACATATTCCTCCCTAAGTGATTTCAAGTAACCGAGTTCCATTGGAGTTTAAGCTGGTCTTGCTTCTTTCATGAACTTCCAGTATGAAATTTATCAAAACCACCGTTTGATGATCGTTCGATTTGGATGCCGAGAAAATATGAAACATCACCGACGTCTTTCAATTCGAAATGGTGGTTAAGTCTTCTGTAGATATTATTGATGGTGGTCTCGTTTTGGTTATTACCAGCATGTCATCTACTTAAAGCTAGATATAAGTCCAAGTTTCGTCCTTCTCCAGTTTACTGTAGGGTCCAGGATCTGCTTTACTTCGAGTGAATCCTTCGGCTAGTAGTATCTGGTTAACTTTGATGTCCCATGCCCTTGCGGATTGCTTCAGTCCATAAAGGCTTCGTGCTTTGTATTTGCTGATTTCCCCATGTTGGTCGTGCTTCAATTCAGTGGCGTAGCCAGGGCGGTGTTTGGGGGTGGTCCGCCCATGGTGTCACCCGTTTGGGCGTGATTGGGGGCGACACTCGACTGTGAAAAAAACTTACACAAACTAGAGGCTAATAACTAGCATACCATGATATCAGCCCCAGATGTCACCCATGCTAGCTACGTCACTGCTTCATTTTAAAAATCCAATGACAGCCAATAGCGTTTCTATTCGGTGGGAAATCTGTCAATTCCCAAGTTCCTCTGTCAAGTAAAGACGTAACTTCTTCATTTCTGACAACAATCCATTTCTTTTTTTCTCTAGAATGTAAATCTTCTAATTGCGCCCATGAACTATGTTGTCGAGGATATTCGACTGTGGCCTTGTTAGTCAATTTTGGTGGTGGGACGCCTTGGTTTTCTCTTTCAGACCGCCTGGGAACTAATTTTTCTATCTCCACTTCTTCGATTGACGTCGTCTCTAGAGTGATTAGGCTGTCTGTCGACTCAAATTGATCCTCCCCTTCTGGCTTTGATGATTCGCTGTCTTTGTGGACTTCATCGCCATTTCCTTCATCGAACGTTACGGACCGACTGAAATTAACTAGGTCAGTTTTGCAATTCAAAATCCTATAGCCGTTCGTTGCTAGCCTCTATCTGACTAGGAGTCCTTCTACGGCCTTGTAATCCCACTTCACTCGTTTATCCTAGTGAATGTAAGAATAGACCTTCCTTCCAAATACTCGGATGTCTCCAATACGAGGCTTTGACCCAGTTCACAGTTGATAAGGCATTTTCTCTATGGCTTTACTGGGCAGGCCGTTTTGGATGTAATTAGATGTCATGACTGCTTCACCCCAGTAGCGATTCTCCATCTTTGCGTCCAGCAGCATGCACTTCGCCATATCTGCCAGAATACGGTTTTTGCACTCTGCGACCCCCTTTTTTTTAGGATGATATGGTATTGTTAGGTGATTATCAATGCCAAGTCCCTTTAGTTAGTCTTCTACAGCATGATTGATGTACTCTATACCATTATTGGATCGAATCTTTTTCGGGCGTCTCTCGAACATTTTGCTCGTGACTGCTTTTGATGCCTGGACAACTTTAATGACTGCGTCCTTTGTTTTCACCAGGTAGGTTTGGGTAAACTTTGAATGATCATCGATAAACGTTACCATATAGCGATTTCCACTCGGTGTAGGTGTTGGCATAAGACCACATACATCAGTGTGGATTATATCCAAAGGCCGTTTGCTCTTCAGTGTTGAAGCCTGGTATGGTTTCGCTGCCATCTTGCCTTTGAGACAACGCTCGCCAATTATTTTCCGCTTGCAGCCGGATAGCTTGATACCATCGGCGAGGTCTTTCGAGGAAAGTGTCTTGACGACGTCTACGTCCCTATGTCCAAATCGTCTGTGCCAAAATTCAAGGCAGTCTTTGGAATGGGCGTTGTTGGCAGCATTAGCAATCTGTTTGGTTTTTCTTAGCCATAGCCACAATTTAACGATCTTCCATGATCTTGAAATCATCGTTCTCGAATACGACTCTGTGTCCGATCTTCAGTCTTCGTTAGACGGTGTACTGATAGTAAGCTCCCTCACAATTTCGGTACGTAGATCCACCTCTGGCCTCACTTCAAGGGATGTAACCCGATTTTTGAATGACTCTGGTAAACTGCAGAGAATCATAGCACCAACGTTTGAATCCTTCATAGTTTCACCGATTCCTCCAACTTCTCCACTATCTCCAGCACAGACGTAATCAACTGGATTCTTCTTAATAAGAAAAGCTAACTGGTAAGGTTGGGCTGCTCGTGTAGCTTTTAAAGCGATGTACACATTGATCTGGTGGTGCTTTGATTCACGATATGTACCAACTGATCGTCTTGTAAAGATAACAGCTGATTGAGCCTGCTTGTCTTTATCGTCCCAGTGCTCAGGAATGTTTGCTGTCGTTTTATCGTTATCCACAACTTCCCATAGGTGGCCCCTGGTAAGCAACATCTTCATTTTGAACTTCCATATATGATAGTTAGAGTGGTCGAGCCGGGTGATCAGGAACTTGGAGTCGCTTGAAGCCAACTTTGTTCGTTTGAAACGAGTTACTGATCCTTTTTAAGCAAATTTTGAACTCCACTATTAAAAGACGCTGTTATACGTAACTGAGCCCATAACCTGATAGAATCTTAAACTTAATCATAGCTGTTGATAGATGAAGACGAGCGATATAAATACGTGAATAGTTAATTTAGATCGAATGACGGTGAATGGGTAACTTAAATTGTTAAAACAAACTATATAAAGTGTAATATTAAAAAAAAAACAAGCAAACAATTTATTCTTTACAAACAACTGAAGGTCATCGTCTCAGTGGGTTAGTAGAGTAGACGTAAAATGAGGAGGTACGCATCGTATTACTTACCTTTTTATATAAAGAACTGACAGTTGAAGATCGTAATGCGGATGATAATGTAAGAGCAAGTTTATATCTATATTCGGAGATGATATTTCTTATAACAGATATAATAGTTAGAAGAATGACGAATAGTATCCCATGCCACATCGGCGAATCAGATGAGGCGAATTCAATGAGCCACCTAGAACGTAAAACAGACTTATCATTTTCTTAACATTTGTTATTAAAATATGTTCATCAATATGTCTACGCCACCCATTTAAAAAATACCACAACCAGTAAAATTGTACCATGGTAGTTAGGGTCAGAATATTTATCTTGTTCTTTGTTACGGCAAAGAAAAACATTTGCATTATCTCGATATTCATCATCCATTGTAGTTTTAATATTATTTCATTCCATTACATTTTTCGAAATGGTTTTTAAATAACTATTGAATACAGAAATGAGAGTGACAGAAAATATTCCACTTAAATTATCGGTAGTTTACTATAGATATACAGGGTGTTTCAGAGAAGTCTGCCACAAATTTGCAGGCGTGTTCTTTGGGTAACAAGGAGTGAAAAAGGTCCTGCGAAACGTGTTCCTAAATTGAACTGTATCCGAGTAATTCGCAGTCAAAAATCGGCCTCAAAAACATCGAAAAACGCGCAAATGTGCAGTTTCTATTATTCCTTGGACCCAATTGTTTCCTTTTACTAAGCATTGGTTTCTTATCTTTATCGATAAAAAACAAAACTTGTATCAAAAGTGCGTTATTAAAATGAAAGAAGTAAGCTAAGTGTAGAAATACGTTTTAACAATAACGAAGGGTTTCTAAGTGGATACGCCTATTAAAAAAACGTAATTATTGAAATTCATTATTTTTTCTTCTAATAAAATAAGTTAGTACGAATTAACGTAACTAGCTTATCTCCGTGGGTTTTTTTTCGAATGGTAGTACACTTAATGTAGATGGCCTGCGTAATTAATGGTCTCGTTAATCAGTCACCCACAAAAAATGTTTTTAGTCTAAAGGTGTAGTTTAGAACACATGTTCTGATAGTTGTTTGAACGAGTAAGAGGCTCAAATTTGCAAAAAAAACTGAGGGGCTTCAATAATTAAATTCAAATTTCGCATCTTAAACCTGCTACGCTATGGCGTACTTCAGGGATGCAGAGTATGCCGATATGCATCTCAAGGAAATGCGATGGAAGCGAAGCGTTTGTACCAGGAGCACTTTCCTCGAAGACAAACACCCTAAAGGTTTATATATACCAGTACAGTAAGAAAATACAGAACATCTTCCAAATCGACAAACGTTCACGGCGGTTGACAGACGCTTAAGATAAAATGGATAGGTCGAGGCGGAACTGTTGCATGGCCATTGGCCAGCCAGATCTCCAGATTTGAACCAATGATATCTTTGGGGCCATATCAAGGACTTGCTATACCAGAGTGAATTTTGAGACGTTGAAGACCTACGTCAACGCATAATTGACACCTGCGACACAATCCGAAACACCCCAAAAATCTTTTGTCGTGTTCGAGAATCTTTCCCAAGACGCGTCCAATCGGGCCATTTCGAACAGCTTTTGTAAATACAATGATCAATGTAATGTTGTTAGGTAACAGAACATGTTACTTCTGAGAAACCATAAAACAAAGAAATGAATGTGTCTATTGTTAATTTAAGTCATATTGTCATTACTTTAAATCGAAACGATAGCATATTTCCAGATGCGAACGATTTATAAATTTTTGGTTCCAGAAATTTTCATTCACCTATCTCATAAGACGTTTTTACTTCTTCTTACTCAAAGAACACGAATTTTTACCCATACCCAACTCTTAGTTCTGTGGACACATTGGAAAATTGGTACATAACTTTACTTTACATTGCTGTAAGTTTTCCTCAAAATAGCTCAGAATTTTCGCAAACCCTTTTCAATTAAGTTCAGATTTTAATTACCTTTTTTCTTAAATGTTAAAACTTGATATTAGCTGGCAAATTAAAATAAATTGTACTAACTAAAATTCCATCTTTCAGTTCAATGCAATTTATAATGAAATTGTTACATGGTGATTGAAAATTTAACAAATTACTATTATTTATGTACTTTTGACTTTGGAATATACCGGGTGTTTTTATTTGCTCGAAACAGTGATTTATTTGTTCAAAAACTATGTTTTCTAGAAAGTTGAAATTTGTACTGTACATTATACGTGCCGAGGGACACTTTCTACCAAAATTGCATCTAAATCGAAAAATATTTTCACGTCTTTTGAAAATTAAAATTTTAACCGCTAGGTGCTATAAGAAAATTGTCAATGAGAAAATTGTAGAGCGTCACCGAAAACGTACAATTAGCGTTGGCGCGAAAAAAATAGACGTATTTTTCACTGAAAAAATACGACTTGAAAAAGTGACAAGTTGGGCAAGCTATAATAATGTACAGAACAACTTTCAACTTTCTAGGAAACACAGTTTTCGAGAAAAAAAACACCCTTGAAGAAACGCCATGCCGTTATAACATTTGAAGTAACATAATAAATTGCTTTGAAATGCTGGAACATACAGTGCGGAAAAGATAAGACCAACACTTAATTTTACTAGAAATCTCAAAATTGTGTATCTCAAAACTGGCGACGGAATAAATCGGTATACGAAACTACAGACATATGTAACTGGGTGTAAAATTAGAAATAAGCAAAACGCCTTTTGAGTTCACTAATACTCATTAAGTATCATCTAATTGGATAAAGAGTAATTAGAGATAAGACGAAAGTATCAATAAGGGGACAACACTTTATACTTACAAAATTTGTGTGGCTCGGAACGTAGGCTTTATGAAAATAAACAACCTTCGGTTAGAATAAATATCAGCGTAAATTATCGATGCGTCTACCATCTTCGTGTCGGTGCGGTTCAAAATTTGTGTAGGCACTCTTTAATACGACTTTATTTTTCTTTGCTTACAGTTTGAAGCATTCGAGGAGCTTTTCTGGTCACGGTGGTTCGAATTCTGTCCTTCAAGTCATCAAAATGTATCAGTTCCATCTCTTAAACCACGCCCTTCACATAGCTCCGTAGGAAAAAATCGAGTGCGGTAAGATCAGCAGACCTTGGCAGCTACGGAATTGGTCGGCCACTACCGATCCAGCGCTTAGGATATTGATGGTTCCGAGTCACACAAATTTTGTAACGATAAAGTTTTGCCCCCTTATTGATACTTATTGTCTTATCTCTGATTACTCATTTTCCAATTAGATGATACTTAATAAGTATTAGTGAAATCAAAATGCGTCTTGCGTATTTCTAATTTTACACCCAGTTACATGTCTGTAGTTTCGTATACCGATTTATTCCATCGCCAGTTTTGAGATACACACTTTTGAGATATTAGTAAAATTAAGTGTTGGTCTGATCTTTTCCATCCTGTATAATGTTAGTAATTTTATATAATAAAATATCATGCAATTTAATAAAACAAAAACCTACTGGATAATTAATGGTAAGATCAAAGTAAGAATATCAGCACCCATTTGAACCAAAGCTGTAAATAGCAAGGATGGCCCAAACGCCTTCAATAGAGCTCTTTCTATATTGAAAATTGATGTTTTTTTTTATTCTTCTCTTTCATCTGCACTGTTAATATAAAAAAACATTATTAGTCAAGCGTTGCTCTTCCATGTAAGCTTCTACTCTATTAAGCACGATGAGATTTTAAATCAGTTGTTGGTGTTGGGGTACTTATGTTTAGTTGTGTCAGGGTTAGCCCCAAACCTTCTACGATGTTTCAATTCCCCTATCCAGCTGTGGAAAAGGCCTCCTTCGGTTTGCAATTGCAGGTTTTAAAATAAATTATTACGTTTCAATGTATATATCATATGCATTTGACTGTGACCATATTAAACGCGTTATCAAAATTTGGTTATTCTATTATTATTATTAGTAAGAGTTGGGGTGGTTTGGTTAGACCCAGCCTAGCACTTCGACCAGAGGTCCATTGTGCAGCCCCAGCCAATTAAACATGGAAAAGCCCCGTCAGTGAAACGAAGCTCAAGATTTGCTCCACCGGGATGTTGGAAAGATCGCTCGTTTCCAGCCTATGCATACCAAGATACTCAAACCTTTGAGCCGCATAAGATTCACATACACAAAAGACACGAGAGGAAGTTTCCTCCTCTGCAAGGCATGACCTGCACATAGGACTCTCGCTGATACCAATAAGATGCAGATGTCTATTAAGCTGGCAGTGACCTACAAGTAGGCCCGTACCACCCTTATACTACTCTTAGAGGGCGAGAGCAACTCAGTTGCTCTTTTCTTAGAAGGCCCAGGAATAAACTCCGTGGCCTGCCTCTGACCATCCGTCTCAAGCCAAAGCCTGACCTGCCTCTCAGCTATAGCGCTATGCACATGGCTGCGAACCAGGCCATTGGGTATTGGAATTGCAGGCTCAGCACCTAAGAACCTAGCCTCCGCACCCTCATTGGCGAAAGTGTCGGCCATCTCATAACCTTGGTGCCACTTATGACCAGGCACCGAATATGCTTGAGCCCTATTTAGGGTGCCCAGTTCCGTAAGGATATCCCAAGGGGCTAACCACTCTTAGAAAATCTGTACACCAGATTACGCTTAGATTAGCACTGCCAAAGGCAGGGACTTCAAAAATTACGCGTATTCCCATTAGTACAGTCAAAGGTACGGATCTGTACACCGATTACGCAGAGTGATCAGCCCCTCGGGATATCCAGACAGATAAAAACGAGCTTAGAAGTAATACTTAACTGATTAAGAGCCGTAAGGGCAGCCTGACTGTCCGTGAAAATCTGAATAGTCCCGATACTTCTTCTTAAGACAGAAGTCTACACAGAAGCAGATGGCTGAAATCTCAGCCTGAAAAGCCGTAGCAAAAATGCCAAGACTCTCAGAGAACCCAAACTTCTTAGTCTGAAAATAAACTCCATCTCCCACCCCTGAGTGAGTCTTGGAGCCATCCGTGAACCAAAACATTTCTCCCTTGGTTCCAAAGACTGTGTCACCAGACCAGTCTAGACGACTTGGAAAGTAGACACTAAACTGATTTTCAAAGTGTAACTTTTCAGCCGTGTTGTCAGAACCCATCAATAAGATCGGTAAGTGACCAGAATATTGCCAAAACAATTTGGTGTGGCTGCACTCGCAATTACCAGACCTCCACCAACCATTATGTAGAAACCGATAGGCACTCATAATTTGAAACTCCTCTATATAAAGATGAAGTGGTAGAATATTCAGGAGCACCTCCAGAGAAAAGCAGGGGGCTGTTCTCATAGCTCCTGTAATGCTGACACAGGCCAGCCTTTGCACAGTGCGTAGTTCACCCTGAAATGACTTAAGCACTACCCTCAGCCAACAAACCACTTCTGTTTACTTTAGCATAGGTCTGATTATCATTGTATAGATCCAATACAAAACCTTTGGGCTGAAACCCCAAGACTTGCTTATGCTACCCCTTACTCTCCAGAATAACATTTTTGCTTTCCATATACTGAGATCAAGATGTGGCTTCCATGTTAGTTTACTGTCGAGAATAACACCGAGGTATTTTACGTCAGTTAATTTGACCAAAATGGTCCCAAAGAAAGAACTATCATTGAACAATTCCTGCACCTTCCTTCGAATGAAAAGAATCAGACTCGTCTTGTCGGGATTGACGGTGAGGCCAACATCCCTACACCAACATTCCACGGAGATGAGAGCTTTTCTCATTATAGCCGAAATGGTTCTTGGGAACTTCCCAGTAATGATCATTGAGACATCGTCAGCGTAACCAAAGCCGCGACAGCCATCCCTATTTAGCCTCACCAAAAGTTCGTCCAAAACGTTTAGCAGCCTTAATAATGACGGCCTTAGAGACTTTATCAAACGCCCCCTCGATGTCCAGAAAAACAGATAACGCTATGTCTTTTAAACTCAATTGCACGTTCAAGGCAATTAATTAGGCAGTAGATTTGCCCATTTGATAGCAATACTGAGCATCAGAGAGGGGTGTAAAACTAAGAGCCTACTCTCTACTGTATATATGCATTTGACTGTGTCCATATTATACGCGTTATCATAATTAAGTTATTCTAAGTTCCATAGAAATGGTAGTCAGATGTTGCGCAATTGATTTATTTCCATTTAGGTGTTGCACAATAATCTGATTGCAACAGCCATTAGATTATACGATAAATATACCAAGGAATAGGCATGGCGTCCAGGGGATGAAATACTTTTTTTCTATTTTTACACTCTTTTTAATTTGGTATTTCAATTGGATGGGTAAATCGTATTAAACAGTGTTACGCTAACTGATCGGCACGCAGGGCCGGCTCAAGAAACATTTTTCACCCAGGAAAGGGAGATTTTTGGTGCCCTCTTACTTTGAAACTAAATTAAACTACCCCCCCCCCGTAAAAAACATTATGTCTATGTTATAAATTTGCCGTTTTCATAACAATAAATAATCAATTTGATCACTTTTTAAATACTTTGCGCAAACATATTTAATAACTTTTTTATGGTACATGGTCATTTGTAATGGAGCTTGAAACACTACGTAAGGTGGCAAGACTAGTAAACCGTAAGTACATTAATTATAATGTCCATACTGAATAGTATCACGGTAAATATATGTGAAATAAAAGAATTAAGTTTCCAAAGAACCCTTGAGTTAAAATTTTTAACTCAAGGGTTATTCTTAGTAAACTTAATTCTTTTATTCGTTACATTAATTGCCTTAACAACTTAATTAAAATCCTATTTTCGGGATTTTTCAAGGCCTACACTTATGACCATTTTAAAAGCTATCGCCTGCTTTTCTACTTCAACGACTTCTCTTCATTTCCTTTTTTTTTATAAAAAGAACCAGAATGCTTCTTTTTCTCGGACATCTTAATTCTATTCAACGTGACTCTAATTAATATCTATCTAAAAAAAATATTTAGCCAAAACTAATAAATGCCTTTCTGCGCGTGCGCGTAAAATGGAAGAGACTAACTGTAACCACAGACACACGAGAGATGAAATAGTACCGATAGACTGCTTTGGAACTAGCCATCGAAAACGATTAAAATCATTTAAGACCATTGAATGCAGGTTCACAAGAACCTAAAAAAACAAATAGAAGATGGCCTGCTGGTTTATTTATCATAAAGCTGGATAAACGACCACGAAATAGCAAGCAAGAACAATGGGGCACCAACCCACCGGCTGCTGTCGACTCCGGGCTAGCGGCCAAGACTGCCAAAGCTCTCCGCGCCGCCCAGGTGCATACCTCTGTTACGTCAGCTCAGATTAAGGGCCGCCTCGTCGACTTGGGTCTTCATCCCATTTCTGTCCTGACTGAAACTCAAGCTGATCTCGGGAACTATTCTTCGTTCATCGTCTCCCTTCCTGCGCAAGAAGCTCCCCTTGCTATTGCGCGAGAATCACCGTGGATTTCTATCGTTCCCCTGCTCAACAACATCGATCATCCTGTGCGACAGAGCAGCGGGATACTCCACCACCGACGGAATGACTAGATAGAACACGGCTCTCTTCTGTATACCAACATCGACTCGCTTAAGACGAAGCACTACGCACTCTGTGCCTTTATTGATACACATCGTCCTCTCTTCATGGCGCTCACCGAAATCAAACTAGATGCTACCATGTCGTATTTGGAGCTTTTTGGTCCTGACTTCGAGGTCTACCGAAAAGACAGGAAGTTACACGGAGGTGGTATTTGCCTGGCCATCCACAAGGACCTCAAGTCCTACCCATTGGACCTAAAGACTGAAGTATCTGCTACATTTATCGGCCACCGTCCGCCACCCTCACGTACATTAAGAGACTTAATTCCCTACTTGGATGTCTTGCCGGGGGGAAGTCTAATCTCATCAACACCGGCGACTCTAACTTTCCCAGTATTGACTGGGTTATGCAGACAAGTTCCTCGTCAGTGGCAACGAGCTTTCTACATACTCTCCTGGCCTCTCACCTCAGCCAACGTGTCACTGAGCCCCTCAGGGTACGTGATTCAGCTGCCAACATCCTTGACCTGGTTCTGGTTTCCGATGACAACATTCTTGAACCTGTCTCCCATCATCCGGGCATCAGTGACCATGATTTTCTCCTGCTCAATATTCGTGGGGTCTTCCCCTACCCAGGAATCCTCCTAGATCGTTTCCTGACTTCAACAAGGCCGACTTCGCGTCTATGGCATGCTTGCTCTCTGATATCCACCTCTCCGATGCCATTTCTATTGCAGCGCTTTCACCTCGGCCGTCAGGCAAGTGCTGACGGATCATGTTCCCAGAAAGCATCTATCCTCCAGGCATAATCTCCCATGAGTAGGCTCTTCCCTCAGACGTCTGATGCGCATCACAAAGCGTAGGTACAACCGTTCCCGGAAGTACCCTTCTGCTGCCAATGTACAAACCTTTAGTCGGCATCGTGCTATTGTCAAATTTGCACTCCGAGCTGCGCGCACCCATCATGTTGACAAAGTTGCGTCGGATATCACAACCCACTGGAAAAAGTTCTAGTCTCCAAGAAGGCGAAGTCAGCGGGAGTTCCCGATCTGTCCAGTTCACCACAGCACTAGACAAAGCTAATCTCCTGGCGTCTACCTTCCGACGTACTTTTCCGGCGTATGATGTGGCCGTAGTTCCGCTCTTGCACATCATCTTCCCAGTCAAAGAAATACACCAGCTGTTGACTTAAGTCAAACCGCATAAAGCCCCTGGCCCTGACGGCATCCAGTCAATAGTATTGAGCCAGTGCGCCGATGCATTAGCGGCTCCGCTTACGACCATCTTCCAGCTGTCTTATGACGCTGGTGCTATTCCGTGTGATTGGAGTCGGACTAACGTCACGCTGATACACAAGGGTGGAGATAAATCCGATCCTACTGAGTACCACCCAATTGCTCTCCTGTCCCAAGTTCTGAAAGCCGATGAGCTTGTCAGTGTGTCTGTCACTTCTACGCATTTCATCCAGCACAATCGGCTGAACCTGTTCCAGCACGGCTTCAGAAGTGACTTCAGCACCGAAACCCAGCTCCTATGCTGCGTCAACGATTGAACCTCTGACGTTGAGCAAGCTGGCCGTGTCCTTGAATTCCGCAAAGCATTTGATTCGGTCCTCCACGAGCTTTTCAAGGCCAAGCTCCACTCTTATGGGGTCCGGGGTCGCACGCTAAAATGGCTCTCTGTTTACCTTGAAAATAGGGATTTTTCGGTTGTTCTGCCCGGTGCCACTTCCGATTGGCTCCAAGCATCGTCTGGGGTCCCACAGGGCTCGGTCCAGGGACCTCTCCTCTTCGTCATCAACATTAATGACATTGGAGACAACGTCGTCTCTAAGATGTGCTATCCACTGCAATTTTATGGTTTATTTACTATTGTTAGTAAATAATAGCGAAAAAACGTTCATCGACGATGGTAGACATTTTTGTTGGGAAAACGATTTGTATTTCTAATTAGCTAAAAGTTTTTTCAATTATATTATGCTTTCATTAAAATTTTTATAAACAAATCCAATTGTTGGTAAACCAAAAAGGCGCGCACCTCAATTTCGGCACCCCGGGCAGTTGCCCGGGTCGCCCGGCCCTTCAGCCACCCCTGTCGGCATGAAGGTTTTGGCTTATATGTTGGCCAACAGTTGGCCTGTAGTCGGAGTATTTGGCTGACCCTGGGCCAACCAATAATTGGAAAACAAATTTTGTCTATACCATAGAGATTTTCCATCTCATGTGGGTTCGACAGATTTTGCCTACTACATTTTTGGGTTTTGGCCGACGGTGACGTCCTGATGACTTGACGGATGCGGAGTCATGTTTGCGCAGCTCTTCGCTGCTGAAGAAAGGAGCGGTCGACGTACTCACGGCTGCTTTGTATCTAGTAGTTTTATCGGCACTTTGTCGTATCGTTCTTCGCGTCGGCAGCCATGATTGTTTTCGGCGCCATGCGCACACGCTTAGCCTAGTTTGATAACAGAATTCGGATATTTATTTTGATTGTTTTACCGTTTCTGTCGTATTGTGGTTACGTTGTTGATTTCATCAATGTACAATCCAGTTTCAACTTTCAAACATCAAATGCAAATTAAGCCTTTCATAATATAAAACGGATGAAAGTGACTGTGAGAGGCAAATATATAGAAGGAAAAGGGCATATTAAGATGATGTCGTAAAACTACTAGCAAACGATTTGGCAAATTCATCAAGTTCTTTTGTAATTAAATCTAAAGCCCTATTTGCTTCTACATTTAAAGATGTTACTATAGGTGTACCAATAATTAAGTCTCGCCCAAAAGCAATTACTAGCCGTGAGAACCTAAGGTTAAATCTTGTCAATGAAGAAAATATACCCACATGTTATTTAGGTGATGAAAGTGAAGACTTAGGGGAAATTGAATCAAACGTTTCTGACGTAAGTGTATTTATCTCCGAGTTCTCTCAAGAAAGTGATCAGGAATGTCTTAACCTTCAATCTGATATAAGAAAATGTGCTCTTGATCCCAATGTAACTTTCTCTTGTTTGAAGGATATATTAGGAATATTTACCAATCATGGTATGGATTCTGTTATACTTTGCGTGAACTATAAGACTATTTTAAAAGTAACTTTTTAAGGTTTCATACTGTTATGGTATTATACCTAGTCTATATATTTTATTTTAAAAGACATTATTAAACTGGCCAAGTTCCTTTTAAGTGCTCACAATTTTATTACTATTTTTCATTAGTCTAATACAAGTGAAAATTGTTAATTGTAAATTATAAATAGTTTAAAGTAAAATATTAACCTTTATTATGGTAAAGTTTTTTAGATCTATGAATATACGCAATAAGTGTACTACTAACATTTTTAGAAATCTTACTCATTAATGTTTCAAACGTTTGAATTTAGGATTTTAGGGTTAAGGCTGGTTTACACTAAGGCAAAACCACCGTGACGGCGGGCGCTAACTTTTGAAATCCTCGTTAGGCCTAATAGAAAATTTTTGCGTTTACGCCCGCCGTCACGACGGTTTTGCGCTAGTGAAAACCAACCCTTACTTTTCTTAGATCTCAGAAGTGTACGCAAGAAGTGAAATACTAAAACTGTGATAACTCTTGCTCTTTTATTGTCCAACGCGTTCGAATTTAACTAGCGTTAAATTAAAATGACCTAAACTGACTTAATACGTTTATTTTTATGATACTAGGCCTACCTTATAATGAGGCGTATAACTACAGCGAATCCAACCCCCAGGCCAACTCAATATATGTTTAAACCGACTGCAGCTGTGCCAACGGAAAAAAACGTCGGTGATTTTGGTGGTGAGCCAACTGATTTACCGACGTCGGCCATTTATAAAACCTTTACTAGCGGGCCCGACTACCTTTCGAAACAGTAGGTGGTTTCTGACATGGGCAACGCGAAAAATAAATATTTTCGAACTGTCGGAACCAACTGTTGCCGTGCTGATCGGGTAGGTTTACTAAACCCAAGAAAAAATTTTAACCTGCGATTATAACTGTTTAGTTTCAAGGCTTAATGTAAACTAAAATCACGTATTTTATGACCATAAAATTGCATGCAATAGCTGAACCCCTTATTTTTTTTCGTCAAACAAGTTAAAACCAGTATCAGTATCCTCAAAAAAGCAATGAAACTGGAGAAGATCACACGGTATAAATTTATTATTTGGTGTGATCTTCTCCAGTTTCATTGTTTTTTTAGTATACTTTCCCATGGTAATTAATAAGTTCAATATTTATCAGTATCCTCTATGCGAAACAAACATATTCAATAAAAGTTCGTTTGTAAAAATGCTTGATGTCAACGCTGAACTTCCAAGGCACAAAGAGATTTCTTTGTAAGCAACACGCGAGACCGTTTTTTTCCACGTTTAGTCTGAAACAGATATAGTTCCAAAAAAAGTTGTGCTAGAGAAAATGAGGAGAATCGGGAGAATTATCATACTATACGCGAAAAAAAGACAAACGTATCATTCGTTTAGTATTTCAAAATCCTTTTGCGGCAATAACATCGCCAGCATTGTTTTTAGAAATTAAAATATTCGGTTTATCTAAAACAGTGGGTTAATTCGCTTTTCTGTCGGAGCATTAGAAACAAACAAGATCAACTTGCTGTAACTTTGGATTAAAAATCGAAAAAATGTCTAGATTCTATATCCACTTTGAATTGTTACATTGTAAATTTCTGCTTCATTATCAAACAAGAAAATTAAAATTTTATTACGTCACAAAACTAGATTTCTGTTAAACTTATAGAAATTTCTATTATCAATGGCAAACCGTTAGGCCTATACGATGAATAGGCCAATCGTAATCGTTCAAAAAGTTTTAATCTCAGATATGCATAAATATGTAGTATAAACAAGGAAAACGTTTGCGCATAAAACAATTGGAAAATGACAGTAGTTGCTCTTACTTTTTTGTTTCTTTGGAAATTAGCGAATGATTGGGCATATATTTCTCCAGTTGAAAATTTGTCTTCTTCACGTTTAGATTTCGTTGCAATTTGGGTATGTCGGAGCTTTTTATTTCTCTTCTATATCCGATATATATTAACCTAGATGTAAAAGGATAATTAACTGATTAAGGGCAATATCTCCTATTATTTCAAAATTGAAAATTTCGATTGATGTGCGATAAAATCGTATATCATGAATTTCGTTGAAAAAATTAATTATTTTATGGTAGGGTTTAAAACGTTTTGCGCTTGCTACGCAGATTTATTCATTACCAAGTTAAGAAATACAATTAGTTTATCAATTCTTATTAAAAATCAAGATTCTTCCTAAAGATATGTCATTTTATAGAACAATTTGATGATTTTAAAAATTGACCCGGCTTATCAGCGTTAAACAACTTTCCATGTATATAATTATGTCTTAATTATCACTACAAGTGGTCGTCTCAAGCTCCTAATAAAAGTTTTAATCTGGCTGTTGGTACAAGAAAGCCTACTTGGTCTCTGCTAACTCAAAAACGGTACACGTACTTGCTCATCCATGAAAAAGAACACTTTGAAATGAATGAAGCGTGCTCTTCGGGAGATTCACTCTGTTTCAAATAAATGGACTATTTTTATGACCGTGCTTACTTTAAGTCATTAATAAATAGAAACAAAACCACTAATTTATATCGAAAAAACCGTTAATAGGTCTATCACGAAGGTTTGCTTGTACAGCCTTTGTTTATTCAATTAAATATACGGCGTTTCTTACGGAAACTAATGCGTAATCTAAGTTTATCAAATCGCTTCGAACTTATACGGATCGAAACTCTTAAGAGGTTTCTTCGTTTTGGACTCTGAAGGCTTGGCCTAAATAATATAACCTCAGGAATGGAAAAAGGAATATATGTGCTCTTGGGTGGTAACAAGAAATGGGGGTCAGAAAATAGAATCAACACTAATCTGCTTTGAAGGCAAACCCATAACAAACGAGAAAACAATAGATTCTACCTTTGGATGTTTTTGGTACAAGGGGTTAGAAATCAACTGCAGAAATGAAATAGACGCTTAGGCATGGGCTTAACTAAAAAAAATATTACTTTTTATATAAATGAGATATGTGATGTGTTTTCATAACGAAAATTTAAGATTAGATGTTCAATGAAGTTACTGTTAACGCTTCCATAATGAAGACAAATGCCTCATAGGGCACCAAATTTCATTGTGACCAGGGTCCACGAAGTTCACATGACAGCTCGTAGAGCATTTCAATAAGTGAAAAGCTACAATTTTAATACGCATTTGGAGTAAAACGATGGCAGGAATTGGTAATTGGAACCCAACACAACATAAATTTATTACAAAGATTATTATAACGTACCTCATCAGGAAGAAAGTCGGTGTTGGGCGCTTTTTCGTTTTTAGGTTTTGCATCTAACAATGAAGACAGAAAAAATAGAAACGCTACTGACGAAAATTCGGCAATACATAATGAAAATGTAATCACATTTCCTATGTGCCCCTAAAAATAATCCAAATTCAATATTAGTTTAGGGTGTAATTTACTTAGATATACATGAAATAAATAAAAAAATTATATACCTTTAAATGAAATAAAATTCTATTAGAAATTTAATTACAGTAATGTTTCTCCTTGCTAATTTAATTTTAGTTACTGTTAAATCTCGATTGTATAAAGTGGTTTTTAATTTTAATTAATTAATTAAATATAAACTTATAATTTTAATGTATATAGGTAAATTAGTGTATTGTTATGTTGAATTTAATTTTGTAATATTTGTAATTTCGTAGTGTATTGTTATGTTGAATTTAATTTTGTAATATTTGTAATTTCGTAGTGTATTGTATGTATGTTTTTGTGAATTTAGTTATCGGTATTTCCCCACGTATTTTGTAGGCGCCATTTGGGCCAATACCTTTTGTCAAATAAATAGCTAATAGACCCCCTAGGAAGGGAAGCGAAAAAAGTGAAGTGTGGAAATTCCCCAAGTAGCTCGAGGAAGTTGTTTCCTCATGTTGAGAAATAAAAGGGAATGTGGACAAAGTGTCGACGTGTTGAAAAAATCCCCAAAAGAGGATTTACTGGCCGTTAGGGGCAGTCTTATGAAAGGGAAAATGTTTTTATTCAAAAAGAAAACCGTTAGAGAAGCAGAAGAGTCGCAGTCTAGAAAGGAGCGGCTGCGGCCGTTTCCTAGTTAAGCGCCCCTTGTGTTAAGGCATTAAGTAAAATAATTTAGTTAAATCAGTTAAAATAAAGTAGTGGTTTTGTTTTAAAGAATTTTGGTTTAAATTCATTTTAATTCTCACGTAACCCATCGTGTCAGGTCAAGAAATCAGCGATAGGAGTGTTTCAGTCCGCTTTAATCGCCAGTTAATTTAAGCTCTCCCTACAAGTGCGTTTTGGTTTTTAGTTTTCAACAGTAACTTCTTTTCTGGTGCACTTTTTTAAATCGTTGTCTTGTTTTCTTTTAATTGGTGTATAAGCGCAAGTTAGCTAACAAAGTTAAATTCTTTATATATAATTAAAACACCTATTTTTGGGAAATATTATCAAATTTAGTAATTTTGAAAGTTTCATGAAGATTATCCAAAAAATTGAAAAGTATAAATGGGCTGTTTCAGTATTTCCGAATGATGAAATAATAATAATCGTAATTATAATCAGCTAAGTTAATATCTAAGCAACCGCAACGGTTTAGAGACGAAAAAGTCCTGTTTAATAACGAGAAAGTGGCCGTTCGTGTGGAATAACGACACTTTCAAAAACGCGTGCCAGAGACAATTTAACAAGACCAAATGTCTATTATTTTCTAATAGAGCTCTGGTCGTAAACGCGATCAGAAGCTAAAATGATAATTTCTTGGGGAAAATGGCGCTGGAGTTTCTTCGATCTAACGTGATAGATCAAGGTGTAAACAATATCGAAACAGATGTACCGCTGAAAAGAATGTATCGTGAGTGAACCAATACAATGAATTGACTACCAATCTAACATTTACCCGAAATCGCGTTTTATGTGCTACAAATGAAAATGGCCAAGGCCCGTATTGAAGGGCGGACAATAGGTTTTTTTACCCGGTTAACAATTCCTTTAGAATTATTATTACCTATTAATTAAACGAAAAGAAGAACGATAGGAGAACGATCTTTTCGTTTTGATATCTTTTAAATGTCACTATTGGAGCAATTGTTTTATGAAGTAATGTTAATTCAGATTCGCATAATCATATACCGTATTTATTTTGGAGAGACGGCGAATAATTATCAACACAAAACTGTCAAGTTCAGTCAAATTATTATTTATATTAGGTCTTGATTTTTTACTTTAGCTCCACTTTCATAAATTTTATTTCAATTCTAAAATATAAATAGTTATTTAATTATACAGCTTTAATTTTTGGAAAAAGGAATACATCTCACATTTGACCTGATACCCAATAATTAAAAACTCCCAAATATACTTAATAAAATGTGTATTAAACCCCAAACTGCTTTTTGGGTAAAAAATTACAGGCAGACTATAACCAAAAATATCCAATATATATTAAAATCTAGCGCCAACCTGATATTAAGATAAAAACCAGTATGAAGATGGAGACAGCTCCGTTGGAAAATAACAAAAACTTTGGCCAGCTGATAATAGTAAAGAAATAGTTTCACTGTTGTCTGAAAACTAGGGAAAAGGTAAATAGAAATATTCTTATGTTTCAGGGTTATTAATTCAGTGACCTTTTTAGCCAGAATAAGAGAGCCCACCAGAATTTTATTGGTATTGTCCAAATGACTCGAAAAAGCTAGTAAAAATGCGGATTTTGTTCCCTTTGAGCTACCATTTCGTTTAGGATCATTTCCAAAAGCCAATTGAATCGTTCTTGATTATTTACTACAGACATAGCAACGTGTACTTATGTTTTGGCACTGAAAGTTTTTAATGGCTTCTTTTATCAACAAATTATTACTTATATCATATGTAACATAATCACATAACATAAGTATGCCACGAGCTCTATTTCTTCATTAACGGTTTGTTTCACAGATATTGCGGCATCCGTACCCTAAGTAATATTTGACGTCATCGAATCCCAAATGCCGATAATGCCGTCGTATAATTAGCTCTACGTCTGATAAACCTTTATTTTAGTAAAGAAACCGGTTTGAACAAACAAGGCTAATGACCTAAAATAAACTACAATATACTGTCTGCTGTTAATGCAATTAATATGCAAATTGATGAAGTTCTCGGAGACTCAGGTTCTTTAATAAATTAACATTGTCAAATAAAAGAAGCAGGTTTATTGGAAAAAAATAGTGGAAATTCAGGTTGAGCTTTTCTGGGGCATCAACAACGTTGGAGTGGTTGCAGATTCTTTTGAGGCTAGGCCTTACTCTTCCAGGCTTGATATGGGTTTTAATAACGCTGGTGGAATATCCTACTTTGACGACTTGTTCCATTTTCGGAAAGCTATCACTTAACAGAACCGTACTGGTCAATGTCCCCATACCTTTTCTTTTTCTAAACTACTCATTATTTAACTTCAACCGCACAACCCGAGCGAGTTTATGAATTTCAATAAAGCTAAAGGGCTGACTTAAATTCCGTAACCAAAAATTTCATTTAATTTAGAGGTTTTCCATTGGCTTAAATTCATATGTAAGAAGCCAATAGTGTGACTCCCAGCATAAAAAGGTTAAAGTCTGGCGTAGTCCACCTTTTTACTGGTTCGAGGTGAAACAAACCGTTCGTGAAGATTCTTGAATGGAATAAAGGTACAGTGACATACTTATGAGTAATTATGTTGCATATGCTTATATGAAAATTTATGTAAATCTGTTTTTGGGGGAATCTAGGAAAAGAGCAACCTTAACAATACTGCTTTTGAATTTTTCAGCCCTTCTGTCGATTTAAAAAATGTAACTGAGCTATATCGGCTAGTAAGTAGTATATCTAAACCAAGTGTTACTAATATTCTAATTTAATTGGCAATATATTGCATTGACAATATCTTGCACTGTCAATCTTTGTTTTTTACGTTATGGGTTGTCATCAATTAGGGAAGCTAAATTAAATTTCAATTAAATAATGGTATATTATCTTTCTAGAAATAATTTTCCATTTATTTTTATTAGCAAAATTAAGGGGAGCACTAGCACTCACGCTCGGTGGGGTACTAATATGATAACGTTAAATTGCCCCGCAGTTGGCATACCAATAAAAACAGCATTTGTTTTGGCTGGTGTTGCGTGCAAACTGGTGGCGCTTGTAGAAGGTACGCGGTTTTGTTTATATTGTGTTATAATGTATATTTAACAAATAAAATTTTATTTTTTAAGTAAATGAAGTACAGTTTGATGTACTTGTTTCTTCATTGCTGTATTATCAATGCGATTGTCAACACCTGCTAAACCCAAAACCGCAGTTTCGCCACCCAACCCGCAAGTGGTGTCAGCTCATCCTAAGTAACTAAGCTTTCGTTACGTCTTCGTTGCTCTTATATTATTAATATTTATATTAATTTATATCCCCATTTCCCTGTTTACTAACCCTAATCTGGCCTCTAGTCCCGCTACAAGAGGTCAATAGCTTCTACTTCCCTACCTCTGAATTGCTCACTTTCTTGCTCAGCTTTACTTTTATTTTCATCCATTGTAAATAAGTCAAGAGTAAAAATAATAAAAAAGTATTATATAATAAATTATATTATATAAAATAATATAATGTAATATATTATAATATAAAATATCAAAAAAAGATTTTTAAAGCTAACATTTTCCAAACAACACAAAGCCCACATTTACTTTAAAGCCGATAACCATTATTATCATCAGCTTTAAATACCCAAGAGACGAGTTGGGCCCACTTCTTTTCAGGCCCGACCCAGTGGCGTAGCCAGGGGAGGGGAAAAACAGGGGGCACGTGCCTCCGAAACGTATTGTTTTATGTACTTTTTTTTAATTTTGGTTTTCTTTTTTTTTTCATTGTGTGCCCTCCCCGAAAACAAATCCTGGCTAAGAAAAACGTAAAAATAAATTTTGACCGATCCGACCCGACCGGTAAAAAATGAAAATAATTTTTGCCGACCTGACCCAACCCGACCCGATAAATTAAAAAATCGATTTTGCCCGGCCCGGCCTGGAAACCCGACAGGACCTGAAAAACAAATAATTCCCGAAAACCCGACCCGACCCGGAAACCCGATTAGACCCGAAGAACCGCCGCAACCCATAGCATGAAGCTTTTTTTATTTTATTATATAGTGTAGATGTAGATATGCAATACAAAATATAACAAGAGGCATTTATTTATTTAAACAATTTTTGTGAAGAACAGTTAGTTGCGAAAGAGTTGAACCTTTTAAATTCGTTCTTCGAGGACCAAGTGTCAGTCGCGTGCTGGAAAATACACGTTCGTCACTCGTTTGTTACGCGGGAATATCTAGAATTCTTTTAGCTATATTTTTTCAAAGTACGCCGAGACACGCGACTTGCAAATTTGCATTTTAACGCCGTGAAATCAAAAGTAAAACCAAAACTAAACCTAAGAGAAGTTATGGCGAATCGGACGACTGAGACGACATTGAAATGATTCATTACGTCTATCTCTCTCCCACCCCCTCTCTCTTCCTCTATCTCTCTTCGTACAACACCCGAAGGGCCGAAACATTTCACACGACCAAAGCAGTACGCAGTCGCGGGTAAGGGTCGGGTCGGGCCGGGCCTTTTTTAAAAGCCCGGCCCTTTTGAAAATTGGCCCGGCCCCACGCGGTCCATTTAATTTTAAAATAAAATAACCCGGCCCGACCCGGACCAGATTGAAAATTAGCCCGACCCGGCCCGACCGGAAATTTTCAAAAATTAAATTTGCCCGATCCGACCCGACCCGAAAAAATTAAAATTTATTTCTGCCCTACCCAACCCGAAGCGGGCTCGGGCCGCGTCGGGCATAAAAAGCCCGACTCAATCGGGGGCCTGACTCGTCTCTACTTATTCCCAAGTAATGGAGCTACTCTTAACGCCTTTATCCTAGGTGGGTGGGTTTCAATATGTAGATGACATACCATTCTTGCCAAGCGAGCCAACAGTTCCCTACACTTTCTATTAATCTCAGCCAGTTTTAATGGAAAGAGCGAAACTGAAGAGCTCGATGGAAAACCTCTCTAACGAGCAGTGAGAGAGCTTACAAACTAAATACAGAAGGCGTGTTACGAGTTTTCACCCAGTGGTAAGAGTGCTTTCCACTTCGCCACCCCACTTTTAGCGTTATTGTGTCCGATAGTGGAAAAACACATCCGCAATATAAGAAGCCAAATATATTAACCGCAGCATCGAACCTTTTAACGCACTTGCTTTGCATTTGAAAAGTAAAATATTGAGGTTCTCTCAGCAGAACCTTTGGCGGACTCTGATATTCCAAAACTGGGTTTGTTTTCTTTTGATTCGTGTAATATTATGGGGCGCTAAACCGGAAAAAACTAAATAACATTTCTAGGAATATTTTAACACTTCTATGAATATTTTAACACTTCTATGAATATTTTAACAATTCTAGGAATATTTTCAAACTTCTAGGAATATTTTCAAACTTCTAGGAATATTTTCAAACTCTCTCAAACGCGGGAGAGAAAGCAGCGCTTGTAGTTTCCTATCGAAGAGTTGAGTGTGAACTATGATGGTACCGTTGATGGAGTGGTACTTGTACCGTTGACCCTATTCGAGTTCAATTAGGTATTAGGAGACGAGGGTTTCCAGAGGATACCCGTAAATCAGATCGCTTATTGAAGACTGCAGAACCACTCCATCAAAGGTACAAAAACCATCCCATCAACGGTACAAGTACCATCCCATCAATGGTACAAGTACCACCCCATTAACGGTAAAAGTACCATCCCATCAACGGTAAAATACCACCCCATTAACGGTTTAAGTACCATCCCATCAACGGTACAAGTCCCATCCCATCAACGGTACAAGTACCATTACATTAACGGTACAAGAACCATCCCATCAACGGTACAAGAACCATCCCATCAACGGTACAAGAACCATCCCATCAACGGTACAAGAACCATCCCATCAACGGTACAAGAACCATCCCATCAACGGTACAAAAACCATCCCACCAACGGTACAAGAACCATCAGAGTTCGCCTTTACAGTGTTTCATCATCAGCTAGGCTAATACCCAAGGCACTACCTTAGGCCTAAGTCGTCGAGCGACTTTTGAAGCCATTAATTCAACTCTCCGATTGGAAACTACAAGCGCTGCTTTATCTCCCGCGTTTTGCCGAAAGATATTATATGTCCGTAAAATATATAGGAAACGTCTCTCTTTAAATAACTAGGAAACGCTTTAAAAAATATATAGGATTCTTAAAATTGATAGGTAATTTTATAATATTTCTAGAGTTTGAAAATATTCCTAGAGTTTGAAAATATTCCTAGAGTTTGAAAATATTCCTAGAGTTTGAAAATATTCCTAGAATTGTTAAAATATTCCTAGAATTGTTAAAATATTCCAAGAAGTGTTAAAATATTCCTAGAAATGTTAAAATATTTCTAGAAATGTTATTTCGTTTTTTCCGGTTTGGCGCCCCATATATTATTCTTAACTTGGCCATATTTTACCGGTGTAAACGAGTTTCATCTAAAATCTATTTGGTTATTTAAAAATGTCCCCTTAACTACGTCCTCTGGCAATAAGCCAGAGATACGTAGGAGTTCAGTTCAGTTTTGAAGGTTAGATCTTTATAAAAAGGGCGACTCGTTGAATTTTAATTCATGTCTTATTCAACTTGTTAAAAATGTTCCACGCGCTCGTTAACATTTTAGCGTTAAAGGCTCGCGAATTGTTTAGGGAGCACGTGCGAAATCGCTCGAGCCCATTTACGCTAAAATATCAAGAAGCGCGTGGAAATTCTTAACAAGTTGAATAACACATAAATAGAGTTTATGCCAGCGTCTATAGGCTATCATAGTGAATCGTCACTTCTACGTCACGAGTGACGTGCCCAATACATCTAAACAAGAAGGCCAATGTTACTTTATAGAAAGGCCTATTAGGTTGATTCAATTTTATGAGCCATCGAAAATAATTACGTGAATTAATTATTTAAATATCTTTTTTATATAAATTGGCTACCCAATTCAGTTCCTAATTCATCTAAGAGAACTTCTGCTTTGTCGGTGTCGCATCTTCAAAACATTTGATAACTCTTATATGATAAGTGACTACGTATTCGAATTTATATTTTGTCACTGTTTTTTATTTCCTTGGGTCCTTTATTTATTTGAAAATCCGTTGCAGTTATTCGTTGTATTTATCAAAGTTTAAATCTATTGTTGGAGAAATGTGAATTATTAAAGTTAATTTTTCTATTAAATTTTTTAACCTGGAAATAGCTCTGCTCACTGGTGCCGTAATAAATTAATGGTTTTAACAGCTGGTTAACAAAATATTGAATTTGTTTAATTAATATTCACGAATTATAACTGTGTACAAGTGAGTCAGATAAATAATTTAATTTTTTTTAAATTTTGTTTGTTTTTCTGCAAAAACGGTCTAATGGTGCTACCCCATGTAAATGTAGCGTTTTGTAATTAATAAGAAAGTAGCCATACCTCCTTTAACGTTAAGGAAATAATTGATCTGATTGAAATGATTCCGGCCAATGTTGAGAGACACCAATATACAAATAGAAGTCCTGAGCGTCGGATGCCACGTGCACGCCCCGATAAAATGAGAGAAAGTGCTAAACTCTAAAACGAAAAGAAAGTTTTAGTGTTATACAATTGTCTTAGTCGATAGCTACGCCGCAAAATTTTCGTTTTGAAATCGAAAACTTTTGAGAGAGTTGGCCGTTTATCGAAATCTGGCAGCCTTGCCTGCCTTCTGGCCTGTATCTCCATACCGAAAATGGCCGACGATTACGCCGCCGAAAATATTTTACTAAACTGATCGGCGGCGTTTTTGACCGTTATTTTGAATTATCGACTAAGGGCCCGTTCCAGAGACAAATTCTGAACTCTCGTAAGTTAAAAAGTTACGAGAGCAAATCTACGAGACCCGAACTCTCGTATCTTAAACGCGTTCCAGAGACAACTTTTCAAATAAGCTCCGCCCCCCGCCATAGCCAATAGAAACGCCGGAAAATATCGGCGGGAAGCAAGTCACTTCCAAAGATATTTTTGCGTTGTGCGTTAAATCTTACTTGTAAAAAGCGGCAACTTTCCACTTTCGACTTCCTAATATCGGCTACTTATCAGTTATTTTATTATTTATATTTTATTTTATTTATAAAATTAAATAAGTTTTTATATATTTACATTTGTTTTTTATATATTTACATTGGTTTTTATATATTTACATTTTTTTTTATAAATGTGAAATTTCAAAAATGGGGAAAGCCAATAGAAAAGACAGCGAAGGTGAGCACCGGGCGAAAATTGAAGCGAGAATGAGGCTAGTGCAAAGAGAAATGGGCATAGGAAAGAGATATGAAAGTGCGGAAGAAGTAACAAAAGCTTGGGAGGAAATTGCGAAAGAAGTGTCAGCAGTGGGAATGGGCATTGTAAGGAGTGGAAGTCAAATACGAGCAAAGTGGTCCGACTATAAAAGTTCCATAAAGAAAAAGGCCCAAGATATGATAAGGACCAGAAAAGCAACCGGGGGTGGACAAGTCAGTTATGATGAGCTGTCGCCACTTGAGGTTCGGATAATGAAGCTAATTGGTGAAACTGCTCTTCACGGAATAACAGGTGGTGATAATAGAATAGACACGATGGCAATGAAGAAACAGGTACATAAAACTGCTCTTCATTTACTTTAAATATAAAATTTTAATTTTAAATACATTACATTTGCAACGATATAAACCAAAACCCGTACCTTCTGTAGGCACCAGTGGGCTTCACACTCCTCCAACCACAACAAGTGGTGTTTTTTTTAATTCACCAAGTGCCGGGCGTTTTTTCATGTGTCCATTAAATACACCACCGAGCAAGGGTGGTAGTGTTCCCCGAAATTTAACATCGAAGAGAAGTGGTATAATATCTTAAGAAATAAAAGTAGAAGGTATCATTAGTTATTTTGAATTTAATTTAGCTTCCCAAATTAATGACAACAAAATGGCAAAAAAACAAAAATTAAACACGCAAGATATTTTCAATGAAACTGGTATGTTTAGAAATGTGCAGTTTAGATATATTAATAACTAGAGCAATAATTAAATAGTTGCAAGGGCTGAAAACCCACTTCCAAACCCACCTAGGCCAACAGTAGAAGAAAAATCCAATAGTGGTATTGTTAACGTGACTCTTTTTGTACATTCCCTGAAAAACAGATTGGTATAAATTTACATTATAAGTAATAATTTGGTATACATATTGAAGGTGATAAAAGAAGCAATAAGAGGCTGCGTACCATACCAGAGCCCTCCGAACCTACTACTAGCAGTGCTAATGCATTAGATCAGGCTGCCCATTCTGTAGTTAACAATCAGGAACGTTTGAATGAACTTTTGGAAAAGATACTCCAAGAAATGGTCACCCAAATAGAGCAGAATGGCCAACTTTTTAATTCCTTTTCACTTCATTTGGACAATTTAAATAAAATTTTGGTTTTCATTCATAATGCTCATGTTCCAGCTGAAAAGGACAAGATCATATACGAGCAGTATGTCTACTCCTTTAAAATAAAATTAATTATTATTAATAATTACCTTTTCACTAGCTTTCAGATGTAAAAACGTCCTGCAACAGCAAAATTTTATTGTTTAGCAAAAATATATGGTATTATCTATCTTGTGTCTAGTCAAACAGCTGACCAAAGTTTTTATTCCTAGGGAGCTGTCTCCATCTACCTATTTTTTCCTATTTTTGGCGGTAGATTTAAATTTTTTTAAAAGGGGGTTAACACCTACCTGTATTTTTTTACCCATGAGTGAACAATTTTTTCAATAAACAATTAAACATATCTTAAATATATTTCAAGATGTTTTTTTAATAGTAACTGTTGGTATTTGGCCAAAGGGGCTTTTTTCTTAAATTCAAATTACTTAAAAACCAGAGTTACAATATTAAATAAATACTTTATTTTAAGAATGAAAATAATTTTTAGTAAAGTGGAACAAATGTGAAAAATCAAGGTGTAAAACAAGGAATAACCAGATGTAACAATGAGAAAAAATGTATCGGGAGAAAATTACAAGAATTTTTGGCACATAAAGTTTTGGGAATTGCAAGAAGTTGACTTGAGATCACCAAACCCTGGACCCCTGACTACATCATTGAGAATTGTTTAAACATCGTTATAAAGTGAGGAGGAAGCAATTTTAAAAATAAGAAAAATGTGAAAGTTATATTTAAATTAAGTTAAAGTTAAGTAATAATTAATTAGAACATGAAAATTCCATTTCAATCCAATTGGTCTAGTGATTCCTGCGATGTTCTAGGTTTTCGACCAATTGGTTTAAATGTTATTGGCACGAGCTTGCAAGCGTGGGTTGTGGGGCTCGCGAGAACACTTGCATCATCTTGTCCATCTTCTACCATTGGGTCAGGCAAGGTAGAAGTTGTACAAAATGGCGCAAGCGAGAACCAATTGACAAACATTTTGAGGTTTATACAACAAATTCCCTCCGTAGTCACTCAACACGCGCCATAGAGATTTGAAGAGACCATTGCATCTTTCGATGCAACTGCGGGCTCTTCTAAGACGACGGTTGAATCTCTCCTGCGGCTGAGTTCCCGGATGGAGAATGGGACGCATCAGCCAAGGTTCCAGAGGGTAGCCACTGTCTCCAATTAGCCATGATCTCTCTGTATCCATCGAGGAGAGATGAGTCCTGAGGTCACAATTTGTCCATTTGCTTGAATCGTGAGTACTCCCAGGCCAGTCCGCCACAACGTCCAGGATTCTAGTGGTGGAATCGCAAACATAATTGAAATAAATGTAAAAAAAATAGTGTAAAAATTAGAAATTGAAAAGTATTGTTAACTACACAATTGTAATATACAAAGATATGGCTTACCAACTGGACGTTGATGGAGTACTAGTACGGGTAAAAGAGGGTAGCTCACCGGCAAAATTCGTCCCAACTTGCAATGTGGTCTAAAAATTCTATTTTGATGTCTACTTTGAGGATCCGATGAGTCCGCAGCGATGCGGGGTGGACAACACAGTTTTTTGGGGGGGGGGGCAAGGGGGGTAGTAGGGGGGCAGTTGCCCCCTAAATTTGCTTTCACCGAATTGAGCCGTGTTTGGTTTTGTTCCGGATGGTACATTTTACCCTGAGTCGAATGCCTCCAACCACATGCGCGTAAGATGACCCGTTTCCGAGTTATGGCCGAACTTGTACCGAATCGCGTGGTTTTTTCTCAAATATGAAAAGAAAATCCCCAAATGTTAAATTTAGCAATCCGGTCAAGTTGGGTATCGTTTCTGTAGTATGTTTTAACGTTGAGTCGAAGGAGACATGCCACGGATCGCTGGGACTAATAGTTGTGGAGGTATGACCAAAAGTACACTAAACAAAGGTTTTTTTTCGGAATTTCACTAAATGTTGAAAAGGTATATCAGACATTTGGCCAGGACCAACCATTTTTTCGGATCGTACGTATTATTTTGTGCCGAATCGAATGAGAACAACCGCAATTCCGCCGGATGAATAGTTTCCGAGCTATAACGAAATATGTGCAAACCATAAATGGTGTTTTTTCAAAAAGTTCGAAAATATTCATTTAAACCAGCACCCGTGTCTACAAATTTCTCCCCGGACGACCACAATGTAATCATCTTACATACTACTAAGTGCTGAATCGAATGAGACCAACCGCAGCGCCGTGGAATGAATAGATAACGAGTGATGACGGAATTTACATTAGATAATTGACATTTAATCCTCAAACAGGTTCTGAAAATGTTTTGATTCTTTTTTTAAGTTAAATTTTAACATCATTGTTGTGTGTTTGCTACAAGAAATGACGAAGATATGTTTTAAAACAGGTACAATCGAACACTTTTTTACTTAGTTAAAATTTGTATCAGACAATACAACTAAATAGAATGAATGAAATATAATAATAATATATCTGAAATTTCTATGGCATTTTTGGGGCAGTAAAAAATTATTTTTTTAAATTTATTTATAATTTATTTTTAAACATCATTGTATTCGATTAATGTTAACTACCAAAAGCATGTGTGACGTTGCAAGACGTCATATTGTTATTTTCTAGTCGCGCCATCTTCGTTTTAAACGTTTTTACTGTTGATAGCCGCTGTCACACGACGAATGATGCGGCTCACACTCGACTTGACAGTTCTGTGTCGATAATCATTCGCCGTGACTCACTGAATGCTCTCTGTCGCAAAAAAAAATGCAAACATATGAGGATCTGTAATAAGTTAATTTCATTATACAATTGATCCAATGGCGACTTTTGAAATATATCAAAACGAAAAGACTACTATTCAATCGATCTTCTTTTCGTTTTACATTGTATGTAAACTTAAATATGAAACGAAACGATTGGTCTTTATTTTCTCTTCGTTTTGTTATTAAGTAATAATGGCAAAGAAATTCTTACCTGCGTAGCAGAATCAATTGGACGACCTCTTTGTGTTTGGTGATCCAAATCAGGCCTTAGCAATTCCCAAAGCTTTATAAATACCATAGACATAATAAAGAAATAGACCCAAGATTCTACGGGGGGTAAATACGGGAGCGATAACTAGCAGACAACCGGTATTTGTTCCGTATTCCTGTGGTACCACGTTTAAGCGACGCCTGTCGATTAGGCGAGAAAATACAAAATCATCACGTGACACGTCACACATGTTCGTGTTTGTAATCTTTTAGGTACTCTGACGTGATTCGCGAATATTTTGGCTGTGATAATTTAAAATAAGGTAAATTTTTATTATAATTTTTAAATAAGTCAATTAATTCTTTCAAAACCCAAATAAAAAGCAGCAGATGATCTTATAATTAAAAACAAAAACATTCTAATTGCGAAATGATATTTTGTCAAAGGCTTAAGTATCTATCCGGTTTGTTGTGGTTATGGCTTGTTATGGGAATATTCTGAGATTCTAAATTGTAAACAAAAGTAAATGGAATTTTGATGAAAAGGATGATTCTACCTTGGATTAATAATGATTCTACTAAAGTTATGTAGCTATTGTCCTTGAAATAAAATTAGCTTTGACAATTTAAGTCTGATGGCTTGACCCTTCATTTCTAGATTTTTGCCCTTCGCTAATTTGTGGAGTCTGAGCTTGCAATATAAATTAATAACTTTCTTAATGATGATGTTCGATTCCAACTTCAGCATCAAACATGTTCGTGGTGATCTGGTAAGATGTCCATGCCAACAATATTTCGTAATACAGCAAGTTCTAGTTCTTAGACTACATTTCTTTTATAGAGGGAGGAATATCTCTTCATAACAACTAAACAAAATTGGCTAAAAACCAAGGAGATCTTACTCAAATTTTAATAACATAATTAAACCTACACGAAATGATCCTTGGTCAAAATTTAAAGGTGAGAAGTTAGCATCACCGGTTTTTTCTATTTCACTTTCAACTGGATGTAATTTCTTTAAATTAAATAAAAAAATTATTTTGACTATTTTTACTCATTTTAATTCTATGGAAACCAAACCAGAGTTGGAATGGCTTTTAGTGTGACCCACCTTTTGCCATTTACAATTTGTATATCCCGTTCTAAAAAGTGATCATTACAAATTAAATCATTATTTGAATGTGTCGCGATTTACAGCAATTGTCCATTGAGAAAGTATTGTAGGTTTCGTTATATAAAGATTTTAAATAAGAATAAATATTCATCAAAATAATATGATAATTTAATCCTACTTATGGAATGAAACCTTTTCCGGTATTGTTTTACTTGTTATTGCAATGCATAAAAACACTAAATTAACCTTTTTTACCAAATAAAAACAAGATTTTTAGTAGAAAACACTTTTTCTATAACTTTTTAATAAAAAAATCACCAAAACGAATTATGAAACATGTTAGCTAACATAAAAGTACTACCCGTTTATCAAATTCACCCCTAAAGTTTTTGCATCTGATTTTAAACCGGATAAATATTCCTAAGCGTTAGGTACTACATGGCCTAGGCCAAGCGCTCACTACTCCTCGTAACGTCTCTGTCCTGGCTTCCACAAGCCTAAGCTTCGTAACGGAGACAATGCCTTGTGGAAGGCAGGACGGATACGAAACAGAGAGCCAGTGGGCGCCTAGTCCAAAGCGCCACTTAAGTTTAGTGGCGCTTTATAAGTAGGATTAAACTATCATATTATTTCAATGAATATTCATTCTTATTTAAAATCTTTATATAACTATAGGTTTCCCTTATCTAAACCTACAATACTTTCTCAATGGACAATTGCTGTAAATCGCGACACATTCAAATCATGATTTAATTTGTAATGATCACTTTTTAGAACGGGATATACAAATTGTAAATGGCAAAAGGTGGGCCACACCAAAAGCCATTCCAACTCTGGTTTGGTTTCCATAGAATTAAAATGAGTAAAAATAGTCAAAATAATTTTTTTATTTAATTTAAAGAAATTACATCCAGTTGAAAGTGAAATAGAAAAAACCGGTGATGCTAACTTCTCACCTTTAAATTTTGAACAAGGATCATTTCGTGTAGGTTTAATTATGTTATTATAATTTGAGTAAGATCTCCTTGGTTTTTAGCCAATTTTGTTTAGTTGTTATGAAGATATATTCCTCTCTCTATAAAAGAAATGTAGTCTAAGAACTAGAACTTGCTGTATTACGAAATATTGTTGGCATGGACATCTTACCAGATCACCACGAACATGTTTGATGCTGAAGTTGGAATCGAACATCATCATTAAGAAAGTTATTAATTTATATTGCAAGCTCAGACTCCACAAATTAGCGAAGGACAAAAATCTAAAAATGAAGGGTCAAGCCATCAGACTTAAATTGTCAAAGCTAATTTTATTTCAAGGACAATAGCTACATACCTTTAGTAGAATCATTATTAATCCAAGGTAGAATCATCCTTTTCAACAAAATTCCATTTACTTTTGTATACAATTTAGAATCTCAGAATATTCCCATAACAAGCCATAACCAGTTTAACCACAACAAACCGGATAGTTACTTAAGCCTTTGACAAAATATCATTTCGCAATTAGAATTTTGTGTTTTAAATTATAAGATCATCTGCTGCTTTTTATTTGGGTTTTGAAAGAATTAATTGACTTATTTAAAAATTATAATAAAAATTTACCTTATTTTAAATTCTCACAGCCAAAATATTCGCGAATCACGTCAGAGTACCTAAAAGATTACAAACACGAACATGTGTGATGTGTCACGTGATGATTTTGTATTTTCTCGCCTAATCGACAGGCGTCGCTTAAACGTGGTACCACAGGAATACGGAACAAATACCGGTTGTCTGCTAGTTATCGCTCCCGTATATTTTTGGCAAATCAAACTCCGCGTAAGGTGTCTATTTCTTTATTATGTCTATGATAAATACCGTGTTAGGTAAACGGTAATGTGCCAAAAATTCTTCATTACTCAAATCCACAAGATTGGGTCTCTCTCGATACATTCTTTCTCGCGGTACATCTGGTTCAACATTATTAACACCTTGATTTATCGCATTTGCTCCACGAAGGGCCAAAAGAGCAACGTACTCAGCCATATTTATGCCTCTTTTGACTACCCAACGAAGACGCAAAAATCAGCTGTTATTATTTTCTTTCTTAGCCCCCCCCCCCCCCCCCCCCAGGCTCCATCTACACCCTACTTATTACTCATATTAGATTTGGCGGTTGATTTGATTTTTAACAAACCGGTCAATGTCCTCAAGTGTTTTTTTTGTGTGATTATTTATCGATCGGGAAAGGATAAATTTATCTGTTAATGACAGCTAAATTTAAAAATACCACAGCTACTTCAATAAATATATACGTGTTGGTTAGCAAATTTAAAATATTTTATTACAAGGAGGCAAATGTAATAAAAATCGAGGGGTAATACAAAAATGATTTGACTGTTGATGTTTACACCTGGAATGATTCGACAAACACTCAACTTTAGAGATCGGTGTCGATAATTATTCGCCGTCTTCCTAAAACAAATAATCTATAATAAGATTATTTTATAATACACCAAAATATCAAAACGAAAAGATCGTTCATTCTCCTTTTCGTTTTAATATTAAATAAAAATAGTGGTAAAGGAATTCTTACCTGCGTAGCAGAATCTATAGAACGCCCTTCAATTCGGGCCTCGGCCATTCCCATTTGTAGCCCAATAAACGCGGTTTCAGGTAAATGTTTCATTGGTCACTCGTACAATCATTTTTTAAATCAATTCTTAGTATTGGGACACTCACGATACATTATTTTCAGCGCGATGTCTGTTTCGATGTTGATTACACCTTGCTTTATCACGTTAGCTCGAAGAATCTCCACCGCCATTTTCTAAAAAAATTATTATTTTCGTCCCCAAACGCATTTACGAGAGCTCTACTATAGCTCCTGAGCTCTCGTAGAAATACTAGACTTTTTGTCTCGTTAAAACGTCTCTGGAACGCATTTTGGAAACAGTATCGTATTTCTACTAGACACGCCGCCTTTTTCGTAACTTTACGAGAGTTTTTCGTCTCTGGAACGGGCCCTTAGACTATTCAAAATAATTAAAATATAATTCAACTGAAAGAAAATTGCTGAACCGATTTAAGAATTTTTCTGACCTCACACAGCATCTGTAAGAACTTAAGGGTAAAAGACAAACATGGAAACACGTCAACTACAGAAAGACTCTTTTACTTAAAATTTAAGAAGTCAAAGGTAAATTATTTTTCTCCAATGATGAAAACCGACTTTTTAGCGATTATTTCAATTTATTTCAAAGAGAAATAAATATTGTAAAATATTACGGTTTTGATCACGACACCCCGAGTTTGATAAATATTTTTTGAATCGAATAAAACAAATTTTGAAACATATCACTTGGTATTCCAATTTCAAATAACTATTAATTATTTTCTATAAATGCCAGGAGCTTAAAAATGGGAAATTTCTAAAAAATATTTAAACCAGTTTTTATCCTGCTCCAATAAACCATTGTGTTAATTTTAATTTAATCATAATTGCATGGAATTATACTAAAAATTCTGCTTTTTGGGAACAAAAAAGTGTAACTTACTTCTGTCAAAAGTTTGATTAACGAAGGAAGACTATGTATCAGGAAAGGGTTTTTCTGGTAAACGTCGTAGGCTATTTTCAGGACATTGATGAGTAAAAGTGCAACATTGGCAATCTATATTTAATTAAAAAACATGAAATTACGAGAATTCCAAGACGTTTGTTTAAGAATAACGTTCAACGATTTCTTGTAGATTTTAAATTAATTGTTAATGTGTCATGAATAAACTTCTTATCCACCTAATGAGTGCTAAGTGGTATTTTTCGCCTTAAAGACCGAGAACAGAGCGCATTTTCACCCCTCTTAACCTGTACTTAATTTTTTGACGAGTGAGAACTGATTGACAGCAGTGACAGCTTGAGTGACCGCCTGGACAATTCCATGTATTGTAGCTTACCTCTTTTTTATGCTCAATGTATATATTCTATTCAAAAACAGTCAGAGCCGTCGGTCAAGCTGTCACTTAATTTTGCGGGGGTCAAAATTCGTGCACGAGAAAATGGAATCTCTGTGCTCGGCCTTTAAAGCAATTTGGCTAAGGTACAACCTATAATCTCAAATTCATTCAGTTTGTTTTTTTTTACTAATAGGAAGACCACTTCTTATGGAGCTGCATGTTATTCGCAATGAAGTATATCAAAAGCCAAAATTTAAAAATTAGTGGTCCATTGAGTTGATTAATGCTGGGCTAGCCATACATTATAGTAACGGACCAATGGCACGGTCCATTCGATTGAATTATAAGTGATTGTCAAGTGGCCCATTTGAGCGACACTGTGGTTTCATTTTAGCTTCACGTTTTTTTAAAGAGGACCATTTAATCGACAAAAGTGACAGCATTTTTTTAAGGGGGAAAGGTCATAAGTTTTAGGTTTTAGGGTGTGAGTGTTTTGTGTGTAAAATTAATAGTTTCAGCCAATTTATGTTTATTTCGAAATAGTGGCTGGTCGATATCGGTTTGTCAGCCATCTGATTATGTAAATTTGGATTAGGGGATATTAGGAGGGGTTTGATTGGATTTATTTTACGACTTATCTCTGTCTATTAGATAATTAAAATAAGAAATACACTGAGAAAATTTTTAAAACCGTGACTTGTCGATCATTTGAGCTTTCAATATAAACATTTCGATCAAACAGAAACTGCTTTTCGGTTGTCGATTAAAAGGACACCTTGCGTGGCCCTTTATCTTTAGGGCCAAAATTTTTATGATCGAGGTGTAATTTCCGACCTCCGATGGAAGTTTGTGTTATGCATTTTTTAGTTTTTTAATGGGGCTGCCAAAATGAATAAAATGATTTATCTTTTTTTTCAAAAGAGAGACAAACCCTCTTGTGACTTTAGCTTGATAATTGTGGAAAGGACTTCTATTAAAACTGTGTTTTTTTATTAAATTCAACGGTCCTATCACCTTTGTTTTATTTATTATTACGAATGGCTTATCATAATTGCCACTGATTGGTGAAGGTGTTGCGGAAAGATATTGGTATTAGCTTGGAAGTCTATACTAACTTATTCACCAAAATCATTTTATAAAAGTAAGTAATAAAGTTTCAATTGGTTGTATTCTACATCTTTGAAGGGCTACTTTTAATTTTTTGAGGGGACCTTGGTAAATTTGTTTGATAAGGGGGGGGGGGTGGTATATTCGAAATATGGCCCCACCTAAAATGGGCCTAAAGACGCCACTGGATTTCATCTTCAGACAATTTGCGCTTAGTATTTTTATTTAGCTTTCATGGCTGCAGGTGTTATGACAAGTACAATATAAGGTAGATTGCTGAAAATGTAAGCAACCAATTAAGACAAAACATCTTCTCTATTGAGTTAACCTAAATAGATTGAAAGCTTGAAGCATTATACAAAATATGTCAGTCTTTATCATGGAAAAGCTGATCGGTGGAAATCGCTACCAATCCTTTTTTAGATACGCTCTAAACTCCAAAACGACACTATTTTATCGCGGTACGTACCGTAGATAATTATCGCATTTTTTCTGGTTTATAAGGCAAAAGCGGATGCAGATTTGATTCAAATTTGCAAGTGGTTTCAACGAGTCCTCTGCACCACACAATATTAAGATGTTAAACTCTTAACATAAATCAGTACCTTTAACATCATGAATTATCTGTTAAGCAGTTCCACCACACTTAGGAAAAAGGCACCACTTACCAATTTGGTAATATTCAGAAATGTCCATGGAATATGAGTTCCTTTCGATCTCCTGAACGTTTGAATTTCCAGGAGAAGGAAAATCCACAGAAATGCGCAAGGAACCCAAACCAGAACGGTGTGTTGGAAACATGGCGTGAAATCCGGATTGGAAGTATACCAAGTCAAATTTGAATCCTGAAAAAATTATTTATTTTCAGTTCAGTTCGAACTAGATGAAGCCACATAATAAAATAATTAATAAAACAAATTGTAATGGTGATAAAGCCCAAAAAATTCAAATTCGAAAATAACTACAGATACCAGAATAAATCACAATTTACCAAATAAACGTTATTTTAAGCATAAAATAAAATATTTTTTAACCAAATGAGATGCAAATTGACTTTAATTAAAGTGTGATTTATTTCATGTCTTGACTAAAAAATAATTTTCCCAAATGAAATCAAAAATTATTCAATAGTTTTTTTAATAGAATGAAAATATAATTTGATTAAAAATATTTTTAAATAAAATTGGATTTAAAACAAAACGTTGGTTTTTTCATCACCCTCCCCGTAGACTGTAGGGTAATGGCGGTCGTTTGAGAAGGCGCGTTTAGGATTTTACGCAGGGCCGGACGGGCAAGTAGTTGGCCCCACCGGCTATGCAGTCGTGTTGGCCCCATTTCCCATTAATGCCAAGTTTTTCCTATTTGGCCCCCAATTTGAGTTGGCCCCGATCTGACCGGCGATCGCCGGTTAGCCGCTCGGGCCTGATTTTACGTTGTCCACTCTGTGTATATGTTGTAATAGAATTTAACCAAATAGACCTTGGAAATTTCATCGAAATTCATTGGATAACAGATTTTAGCAGTTGAATTGAAGGATTTTGCCGTATTTTAAAAAAAGGTCTTTTTTAAAAACCGCAATCGAGATACGTAGATATTTTTTTTGAAGGTCGAGATGGCCATTTTTGAGATGGGTATAAAGCGGCGTTCACACTGTAAAATTTTTTTACCCCAATTAGTGGCGCCCAATAATTGGCACCAACTAATTGGGAATGAGTTGTATAGTGTGAACAAAAAAAATGTAACATTTTTTGAGAGACCAACACACATTTTTTTTTCGGGTAGATGACCGATTTTTGGTGATACAATTTTTGTTGGGAGTACTTTTCAACCAATGAAATCAAAGTATTTGTTGACGTCATACCTATAACACGTCTTCTGCAACAGCGTCTGCTTAATTTTTAAAGCGAAACTATTTGGGCGGGACGTAACCTTAAAAAAAGGCTGAGGTGAATTATAAATTAGATGACATAATTATTATTTAATGTAATTCTTTTAATATACATGTATCATTCTTTCCCTAGACGGACAAAACTAGTTTATCATGGACACCACAAGAAATAAACAATTTAATTTCTTTTTATCATGAAAATGAATTTTTATATAATGTTAAACACAGAGATTATAAGAAAAACACTCTGCGTGTTTTGAAATTAAGTGCCTTAGCAAAAGACCTTAGATATTCAGGTATTAATGATTCTTCTTTTGGCATATTTGTAAAATTATACATTGGTATGTTGAATTTTTGCAAAATTATAGTTAATGACATTACATCGAAGTGGGGAAAACTTCGAACCTATTTCTCTAATGAGGCCAAAAAAAGTGAAAAAGTCGAAAGTTAGTGGAATTGGAGCGAAGGACATTTACACGCCTAAATGGCCATATTACTCCGAAATGTTGTTTTTACAATCTTCGTTAAATGTCAGCAGCTCAAAATCATCATTCGACTTGTGTCAAGCAGGGACATCTGAAGAAAGCAATAGGGATATTTTGAAAGTAAACAATTCCTCGTTATTTAAAGCAATATCTACTTTACTAATCACTCTCTCTTTTTAGGAAACATTGGATATGTATGAACCCCAAGACATTACCGGAGAATGCCACGCAAACGAGGCCATCTATGATGAACAAACCATTTGTGAACCCTCTTTAATCCTTCCTGATCAACCAGACGACAAACCAGCTGATAACTCGCAAGAAAAACATCCTTATAAGAAGAAGAATTAAAAAAAATTATTAATAACAATGTCGTTCCTTCTAATACTCAGGAAGAACTTTTAAAAGAGGCAGTAAACTGTTTAAAATCGAAAGAGGATTCAGATCCCGAATATTACTTTGGAATGATGGTGGCATCACAGATGAGAAAAATAGAGCCGCACATTCAAGGCAATGTAAAAATTGAAATTATGCAAATCTTAAATGAAAATTTGTATTCCAAAGGACGCTAACCAGGTTCAACTTAGTTTTTCCCAATCATACTCATTGTTAAACAGATAATTACTTTCATTCATTCATAATTATTACCAAAGATTATTATTTCATTTAATGTAAAAAATACAATTTTATTTATTACAATTTGATTATGAATATACATATTTTGTATATTAATTTTTACGAATTAAACCTCATAATAATCATAATCATAATAATCAGCTAGGCTAATACCCAAGGCACCACCCTAGGCCTAAGTCATCATGCGACTTTTGAAGCCCTTAATTAGGGTGGCCGGGTTACAATGCGTAGGAGGGTGGTGGCCCGCCCTGCATGCCACGAGATCGAGCCAACAGCTCCCTACACTAACTATTACCGTTTACCTCAACAAGTTTTTATGGAAGGGGAAACCGAAGAACTCGGGGGAAAACCCCTTAAACCAGTGGGGAGAGAACTTGCAAACTCAACGCAGAAGGAGTTGTTCCGAGTTTGCACCCAGTGCCACAAGCTGGGATCGAACCCGGCTCCTCTTGCTGCGAGGCGAAAGTGCTAACCACTCCGCCACCCACTGCCAATCTACACTTCCATTATTGAGAAAATAACCCATAAACTCATTTCGCACTGCTTTGGCATAGCTAGAAGCCCTACATCCTTGGTGTGGCAAAGACCCTAAGGTTCTGATTTCTGAGCTTTTACCGGCAATTTCGTCATCATCTAGGCAATTGTAAGAAGCTGGTCCCTTTTCTCGTAGTAAATTGTGAATCACCACTGCAGCCAGAACCATTATTTCTACGTTCTCAGGTAGAGCCTGAATACGTTTCAGAAATATACGAAACCTATGTGCCAGTATGCCGAAGCAGTTTTCCGAAACACGTCTTGCTCTTGAGTGCCTATGTATGCCAAACATCTTATAATATGTTTTAAGTGCAAAAATTATTTCACCAACCTGTAATTATAAATTCGTTTTTCATCATTTAATTCCTTTTGCGAAAAAGGCCTCATTACATTTACGCGTAGCGCAAAAGCCTCATCCGCTACTATCACATAAGGAGATGGAACCATTCTACCATGTAATGGTTCTGGTTTAGGTAAATTAAGTTGGTTGTTTACTAGACGAGTGCCCAAAGACGATTTCGAAAACACAGAACTGTCATGAACTCGACCGTTAGTTCCAACATCCACATAAATAGCCTATAAACCAAAATCTTTTCAGATAGTTTTTCCTAAAAATAGTAAATTCATTGTCTTACCTTTACATTAGCATCAACCAAAGCAAGCAAAATAATGCTGAACGATTCTTTATAGTTGAAGTAAAAAGATCTACTGTTTGGAGGTGCAAACATTTCTATGTGTTTTCCATCCATGGCCCCGATGCAATGGTCATATTGCCAAATGTCATTGAAATCATCGGACACTTTCATCCACTCTTTTGTATTTTGGGGAAACTTTAAATAACTTAAAAACAAATTTATGTCAAAAACTTTAAATATTAAATAAAGCATAAAAACCTACTCGTGCCTTAAAACATCGTAGATAGCTCTACAGGTTTCATACACGATAGAATGTATTGTACTTGTTCCCAGCCGAAACTGTGTATGCAAGGAATACAAACTTTCCCCTGTAGATAACTTTAGTTAGTTATATTTATGTTAAAGGTAATAATTGCTATAATCACACCTGTTGCTAAAAATCTCAACGTAATTGCAAGTCTTTCAGCTGGCACAATCGACTCCCTAAATAAGGTATCCTCTTTCACAATTCTCTGTGCAATGGACTTGTAAATTAATTCAAAAATAGCCACTGGCATTCTTAAATATCGACGATATTCATCTTGGTCTTCAAGTCTCAACTCTGATAGCAAATTCTCAAAAGCTCCTTGTTGTTGTCTCCTCAAAATCCATGGCTTAACCCAACATCACCTTTTTCGTTTCTCCTTTTTTTGTTTACTTAACAATAATACCAGCGAAATCGCAGCAACACCTTTTTGTTTTTGTCTAATCGACATAATCAAAGATTTTCAAATAGCTATCGTACAAAAATTAATATTTTTTCGATTCTTCAAGCGAAATACTTTCAGAGAGAGTTGCAGACGACAAAAAGACCAGAAAGAATCTCATTGGTTGATCAAAATATTATAGCCCTCGTGTGGCCAATTTCGGAAATGTGGTGAGCAACTTAACTTGTGTATGTGACCAGTTTTATGTGGTAAGGTGTGAACACAAAAGTGTAACCAATTAGTTGGTGCCATAAACATCACAAAATAGTTGGCTACAATAAAATTGTACAGTGTGAACGCCGCTTTACTCAAGATATCCCAATTGGGCAACCCTATACTGAACCGTTTAACTCTCTTAATCTATTCCATAATATACTAATTGAGTACCACCTGAACTCTTAAAGATCAAAATCGGTTTAAGAGACGAAATAACATACATTATACTCTAATGAGTGATATACGAATAAAATGGTTTTAGGAAAGCTTTCGGAACTTACCCAGAATACCGTTTCGCACAAACCATAGAAACCATTATCTTCCTCCATTGAAGAAACTAGATTCAAATACTTCCAGACATTTGTTAACTGTATTTAACGAGGCAGTTACTGCAATATAAAGAGAAATATTAGAGTAAGGGCTAAGAATGACCTCTTTTCGAGTTATCTTTGTTGATAAATTTAATATGATCGAGTGAGATTTATACGTTTACACATTTACTACCCCAATGTTCCTGTGCCTCCTTATCTTTGCAATTAAATAGGGACTGAAGTATTTTTTTTAGTTATCAATAACCCTGAAGATGCAGTATTATCTCTAATATTTTATAAACGAAAAAGAGAACGTTTAAATGACAAATATTTAAATTTTGGCAGACAGATAGAATGGTTATAGTGTCTTTGATTTCTTATGAAATAACGCCCATGCTCAGGGCCATTTATCCCTAAGGTCATCTTTGCATGAAGGAACAAATAAATTACAGGTAGACAGACGATATAATTTATGTTTACTATATTTATTTCAAAACACCAACGAAACATTTAACCAAATAGTTTTTACTCACGGTAAATCTAAGTAATTCTAAAGCTTCACTGTAGGCCGTACGCGTAGAAGAGAACGGCTAGAGTGTCGTTTATCTTTTCCAATGCCATATAGAGCTTTATGATCGGTAACACTTGCGACATTAAACACGCTTTAACCAATAGCAGAAGTATGTAGTAGTAATACTTCAAGCTATGACAGTTTTAGTATAAGGCAGACATAATGTAAAGGTAACCAATGTGGATTGGTTTTTCCAATGAAGCACTCTTATCGCTTATTGCTGGGAATATTGAGTGGATAGTAAAATTTCCAAATATTAAATAAGTTCGTCAGTAATTAGTCGTAGCGTGACTAACTAGAACGTAGGGAAGTGTTGTGAGAAAATGCCGGTAGCAGAATTTTCTACTAAAATATTTTATTGCTTGTTCTAAAAAACCCACTTTGCCTTCGAGTTCTTATATATAATGTGATAGATATTGTTTTATTGAAATTACGCTATCAAAATTATGCATTGACTAAATTGCCACTAGGGGGATTTGATTAAATTTCAGTCGTTTATTCTTGATACGCTTCTTTTATATTAGCAAAATACTCCATTAAGTATCCGACTAATTGTAAGCAATAAATTTGTATAGTATTAACAGAAAAATTGGGAACAATAATGTTACAATTTTTTTGTTCACACTATACAAGTAATTCGATACATATAACTGGCCCTATAATTTGTAAAGTGTTCAAATGAACATCCGACTAGTTGACGTATATACTCCACACCATCGCCCACTTAATTGCTTACACAGAATTGTCGGTCACTGTAAAATCTTTTGACCAGTTGTTTTATATCCATCTAAATACTAAGTACGCTCTGGAAACAAAAGCCTTAATTTTTTTTAAATTGGAAAATTTACTATAGCAATTTGTCTATAAAAAGAATTTTAGTCTAAAATCGAGAAATAAAATCCAATTTTTAATTGGTTTTGTTTATTAATACCTATAAGTGTGAGGCCTTCCTGAACGTGACCAGATAAAATGTGTCTTTCTCTATAAATAGGGGGAATAACGATGGATGGCTAGGGATATCTTCCTGTTTTTTTCCCGAAACAAATTTTATTTTACTATATCCCAAAGCCAATCTCAGCATATAACTCGAAGCTCACCGCATCATCGCCTCTACTAATTGCGTTCAATTAGAGGAAAAATAAATAATTTAACCTTTTAGAACAAAATTCGGTTTCCTAAATATCAGGAGGAAAACCTCATTTTTCAAAATACATTATCTTTGAAATACCCAAGATCATATTATCTATGGCTTAAAAAGGTTGCCAACGTAATCGGAAAATTTTCTTTAAATAACTAATTATAGTGGGGGGAGTGGTTTTCCTCAAACCGCGGTTAGTAAATTATTAAATTGTTTTTAAAAATCTGGGTATTTTCCTCTGCTGATAGTTTATAAAAACCAAATCGTACCGTTGCCCCTCATGTGATAATTTAATAACTCCGTTTTCTTTTAAAATTAAATAAATTCTCCAAGGGTGATAATATTATTTTCGTTACCGCCGTTTAAATGCGCAATAAGTTCCGAGTGCTTAAATATGTAATTTCTTGCTATAGTTTATTTCTTCATGTAATTATTTTTTAAATTAATTTAAAAATATAAATAGTGCATTGAATATAGTCGTAAAATTTATATATTACTAAGTAAAAACCAACAAGCCTAGGTAGAGATGGGGCTGATTTGGTTTTGATAGGGGGGACGACTTCTGTTTTCAAAATTTTATGTGGGTTTTTGGGAAACCTTTGGCGGGTTTACTCTACAATCAGCGACTTGGGGTGGCGGAGTGGTTAGCACTTTCGCTCGCAGCAAGAGGAACCGGATTCAATCCCTGCTTGTTGCCTGTTTCAAAAAAACGGTTCAAGGTTCCATAGAGGAGATATGTGGTCAATTCTTCAAAATACCTCTATTTTTATTAAACGCTTTTATTGCAAAATGGTGCGTATTATTGTTGTTAAATCCAAAATATTTTAATTTTCATTATTTGTCGTTTTTAACCGAAATTATTTTCGAAACAAAAAGTTAAGGTTATAGAACTTTGAGGGTTTGAGCTTTCGTTTAGTAAAAGCCCATGCAAATTTAGGACTTATAAGTAGGATAGCGAAGTTTTTAGCAACTTCGCCTCGCAGCAAGTGGAACCAGGTTCGAACCCAGCTTGTAGCACTAGGTGAAAACTCGGAACAACTCCTTCTGCGTTGAGTTTGCAAATTCTATCCCCACTGGTTCAAGGGGTTTCCCTCGAGATCTTCGGTTTCCCCTTCCATAAAAACTTGTTGAGGTTAACGGTAATAGTTAGTGTAGGGAGCTGTTGGCTCGAACGCGTGGCATGCAGGGCTTGTCACCACCCTCCTACGCATTATAACCCGGCCACCTGAATTAAAGGCTTCTGCGTGGAGTTTGAGAGTTATCTCCCCACTGGTTTAAGGGGTTTCCCTTTCCATTAAAAACTTAAGGTTAAGGTTAACGGTAATAGTTAGTGTAGGGAGCTGTTGGCTTGCGTGGCTTGCAGGGCTTGACACCACCCTCCTACGCATTGTAACCCGGCCACCTGATTTTAAAAGTCGCTCGATTACTTAGTTCTAAGATGGTGCATCGGGTATTAGCCTAGCTAATTATTATAATTGATTATTAACCGTGACAACTACACGGGATCGATCACTTATAGAACCAATTCTTTACTAATATATTTTATTTTTATAAATCTCCACTTACGGTTCATAAACACATTAATAGCTTAATAAGAGATGGTAACGTAGCCATTAGATAGATAGATATTTATTAACTCTTTGAAATAACAAATACCTTTTAAATCAGGGGGAATTCACATTAAAGAAAACTCGCTAGTACAATGTAATTAAACGATAAAATTCCAACAGAATGAATTTAAATTATAGAAATAAAATAAAAATTTAAAATAAAATATTGAATCCAAGGAAGGCGTCAGTAGAATAGTGATGAAGAGTTATGAAAGAGGTCTTTGTAATGCATCCCAGCGGACCAAAATTATCTTCGGGACCGTAATGTCCTCCCACATTAATAATAATCGGCTGGGCTAATACCCAAGGCACCACCTTAGGCCTAAGTCATCGAGCGACTTTTAAAGCCTTCAATTCAGGTGGCCGGGTTACAATGCGTAGGAAGGTGGTGGAAAGCTGTTCATGCCACGCGATCCAACAGCTCCCTACACTAACTATTATCGTTAACCTCAACAAGTTTTTATTAATTTAAGTTTCCAGTGTCAAAAAACCTAAGAGTTAAGAAACCCACTCATCCGATCGGTCTAACTCATCAGCGTTAGCATAAGTCGCCCGAACAGAGATGAAACTGGAAAGATCAACCAGAATGTGTGCAATCTCATCTGGCAGTGCACCACATAGAGGCCATTTCGGATCATCACCAAAAATTTCGTTAAAGATTGTCGCTGTTGGAAGGGCAGCTGTTCTTGCTTGAAATAGGAGGTGACTCGGTCTATAGTTGGAGTAAAAAGGCTCGATACCCTGGGTTTCCTTATTAGTATATATCTTGAAACCAGGTAGCAAAAACACGTGTTTAACACGACTAATATGATAGTGCGGTACACGTGCGGAGTTCACGTGGGAAAAACGGTGAGCCTGTCACCCTCAAACACGTGTTTTAGCACGATTTGATAACGTTTTTCGCATCTGTGCATACACCGACCGTTCACGTGTCTATTCATCAATCGCTACATGTGTAAATACGTACCATGCACGTGTTTAAAATCGAACCATGCACGTGCTTACACACCCATTTTTACGTGTTACACACGAATCGTTCACGTGATCATATACTGTTATTTACGTTTAGGGCACCATGCAATAAACGTGTTCGAACACATAATTTGTTACTGTATAACACCTTTAATTGTACGTGTTCAAACACCGTAGTAACATCAAACGAACATCGAACTTCCATTCTTTAACCCTAGTAATTCTCCTACATTCATAAATGAAAATATTGCATTGTTGTTAATTAAAAACACCCACAACTTTTTCATTTTAAATTTTTTTAACATACCCGCCTAAAATTAAATATGATTAATAAATTTCATGTCCAATATTTTTTATAAACTTTCGAATAAAACAATATTTTTTAATGAAATGAGCTTTTCAATAAAAAAGCAAAATTAACAAAAGTCGAAATTATAAGGTCAGAGTTTCCAAAAGTAGACCGGTTCCACCCTTTTGGGGTTCATCAGTGCTGTGAGAGTAACTCTGACTATCCTTGGAAATCTGCCGATATCAGTATAACTAATAAACAATCAGAGTGAGCAGTCCATTGCAACTTATAGTGAAATTCTTCACCAATGATTGCATGGCGGTTACTATTCAGCAGACATCTTTTACGCTCGGGCTTCCGTTGAATTCCAACGTTAAGATATTTATATCAAAGGATAAAAATTTTGGGCCAGAGATTCCAACAGTATAGACAAGAACAAGACGTACGACGTTTTACATATCTGGTTTTGTTCGGCAACTTATTGTAAAAGAAAATTCAAAATACTTTGTCTTCTTGGGAAAAGTAAGTTTTCTTTTCCACGAAATGTATCTAAGTTTAATTTTACCAATATTATAATTTCTAGGTTAAAAATCTAAATTTTTTTATGTAACACAACTTTGGATTTCATCCGATAAACAGAGTACAATGTATCAGGACATTGTACCTGTGTTGCGGGCCCGGGTGAAGTATGCTCTCATGTTAGAGCCATTCTTTTTTTATTGAATACGTTTTCAGACAACGAGAAGGTGGTCAGAATTGCTCTGCCAGTGGAAAGCACCCAGTGACCGAGAGGTGAAATATGCCAGAATTTGAGGGATAGATCTTTCTTCCTCGAAAAGGAAATGTCTCGCTTCAGAAAATAGGCAAACACCAAAAGCAGATAAGAAAAACCGAAAAAAACCAGTTCCATTCGCAGCTGAGAAAGGAGAGATCTACGCTCAGCTTAATTATTTTAATCCGAAACCAGCTGTACTTGATTCCATTACAACATACTCTAGTCATATTATTCCAAAGCATTTTCTGACTAACTGTCTTAAAGCTCTGTTCTCAGAAGGCATTATCAAACTTAACTATAATGATTTTGTAGCACTAAGTCTTTACACAAATGCCAATCCAAACTTTGGTTTGAATTTCGAGCTGCTAGGATCACTGCGTCAAAATTTAAAAGTGCGTGCTATACAAAATCAGCTATTTGTAGTCCAAGCCTTTTAAAATCTATTTGTTACTCTGAAAAGTGCAAATTCAAAAATAAAAGCTACGGAATATGGATGTAGTCACGAAAATGTTGCTTTAAAATCCTACCAGAAAAAAATTAATGTAACAACATAAGACATGCAACCTGACAATAAATAGTGTAGGTTTAATAATAAACCTGAATTACCCGCACAGGGATGTTTCTCCAAATGCCCAAGCGACCTGCGAATGCGATGGAAAATGGTGCGTCGAAATTAAATGCCTTTTTGCATTAAAGGAAAATCTGTCGCAGACCTTTCATAAATAAAATACCTAGTCAAAACAGGCAATGAATTGGTCCTACCAATGTGAAGCAACCTACAGCTGGTGATGAGCCTAGCACCTCGTGCCAGAATCTAAAAACATTGTGCATTTGTAATGGGAAATTTTCTGAGGATAAGAAAATTATATTTTGTGAAGCTCCAGACTGCGTTATTGTGTGGTATAACACAAGATGCTTAAAGCTTAAGATAATTCCGTGAGTATCCTGGATTTGTGCACTCTGTCATACAAAGTAAAGGAATATTAAAAAGTTACTATTTTATTAGAAAATTAAATGTATAAAACGTAAAAAAATACAAAATGTAAACAATTTTAAGTCTTATTTTAATATTAAAGTGCCAAATTTCATGTGAACCTATTAGTCTATTCGTTAATAATCGATGGGCACACATTAAATACTGCACAACAAACATGAGCTATTTTACAATAATAGCGAATACTATCATAGAAATTATTTACCATTTCTAATGGAACTGGCCCTTCGAGGATCGTTAAACTTGTTATTTTACGGGTGTCCTCAATTTGATACAGCGATAGTTGTTTTTTTGACCTTTATGAATGCTGGTAATTTCACTTCGGTACAATGAAACCCAACAGAATCTGCTATATTAAATCCTCTTTCTGCTAATATCTATCCCCAGGCAATTGTTTATCTAACAACCCACAATTCTCCGAATTATGATTATTATTATTTTTAATATCATATCTATCTTCGTTAAATCTTTTATAGAAATTACGTTTACATTGGTTTATGTAACTTTTACCGCAAGAACATTCAAGTTCATAGATGCCAAATCTATCCAACAACGGGGTTTTATCCTTAAGGGGGTTTAAATAATTTTCAATTTTATTAGGGGGTTTAAAAACAGGTTTAAAGTTATTATTACTAAAGATGTTACCTAGTGAATGGCTAATATCATTAGAGAATGGTAAAACAACAATATGGGGTTTTTTATTTTTTATTGATTCAAGTTGGGTATTACGATTAATTTTATCCCGGTGAATAATTCTACTAAAGCCTCTATTTAGGTAGGACACAGGGAGCTTCCTGTCTTCAGCTATTACTTTAATCATATTCGTTACTAAAGCTAAGGTATTTGCATCAGATCAAATATTGACTGCTCGCGTTAAGAAAGTATAGAAAGCTGAAATAATATTGAATAACTTGAAATTATTAAAAAACAAAATGCAAATAACTGTCTTAATCGAGATAATGGTCCGGGATGTTTTTTTAAGCTGAACTTTGGTTTGCTGATTACTGTTGTGACGCCCACTTGACACGTGACTAGCTGTGCATTTTTATAATTTTTAATTTTATATTAAAAAGTTTTTACTGTGTAATTAAAGTAGTTTGACTTCGTTTTTATTAATATAATATAAATATTGAGATTTATAAAAAAAATACTTACAATTTAGTTTTATTCTTCAAACGCTGTCCTACGAAGCCACTACCTTTCGGCAAATGCACTACCAGCCGTAGCCTAGAGATACAATCACCATGGCATATATTATAGACCAGGCCTGTACATCCTAGAGGGAATTTACGGCGAATTGAAAAGACTTAACATTGTATTTTTATTCCGAGCATGCATCAGCCCTGATTTATTACGTAGGTAGTGAGTAGACTACATAAAAGTCAAAACCAGATGCGAGAGTGGCGGCGATAGCGGAACCACCACCAACGGAATAGTTGCAATGAATTTGGCGGGACAGACACCTCTAATGATATAAGTGTATAGAATTTCAAAGGTGTTCAGAGAGATGGCAGTATGAGGGAGACGATAAGCCTCGAGGCGGAAATCGGCGGTTAGTCATTGATTGGATGATGGAGGTCATCTGGCACCTGACGAAGAGTGCCAGGTGGTGATGGGTAGCAGCCATATGTGGTGAGGCTGCAACAGTGGATGCGAGACAGAAATATTTGTGTTGAGCGTGGGAGGTAAGTGGAAAGACACAGTCAACGGGGAAGTCCTGCCCTGGGATTGTTGAGCATCTGAGGACTGACGCTACAGCTGATGGTGCAAAGCCCAAACGTGATTTGCGTAATGGTGATGAAGTGAGTGAGGCGATGTTCAGATGGGTGTTGAGGAGCAGTCGCGTGTTTAGCGAGGGCATCTGCCTTATCATTACCCAGGATTCCGCTATGAGCGGGACACCAGAGAAGGTCAATAAGAATGTCATGTTATAATGTTCGTGCAAAGCGTTAGTATCGTGACGACTAATGGCTCAGAGTTGCGAGTCTCCAGAACCATCAAGTTGGTGAGAGTCCGTGCATAAAAAGAACGTGGCCATTAGCAGAGTCCGTGCATAAGAGAACATGGCCATTAGGAAAGTCCGTGCATAAGATAATGTGGTCATAAGGGAAGTCCGTGCATAAGCGAACGTGGCCATTAGGAAAGTCCGAGGCCAGTCCGAGGCCAGTCAGAGGCCAGTCCGAAGCAAGGTCGAGGCCAGTCCGAGGCAAGGTCGAGTGCTTGAGTATGGCGCTGATTTCACTACGGGAGATGTCGTGGCCCCCACTCAGTGTGATCGAGTTGTCCAGGTTAAGGTTAGCTAGTCGTATTCCGAGGCGAAGAGGTTGGTTGCGTCCGTAAAGAGTACCAGGGAGGAAGGACGGGCGAGCGTGGAAAATTTCTGGAAGAAGTATTGAGTAAGTTCAGTAGTGAACAGCGAGGACTCGGCCCACCGGACAAACCACGTCCAAATCTTGACGGAGGAGCTGTTCAATGGCAGTAGTGGCGAGTCGCTGAGATGTTATAAGATAGCGTCCGGAAGCAGGGGCTGAAGCCAATCGACCAGGCAAAGAGAGTAGGTGTGAAGGCAAGATTGGAGAGGATGCTTCCACCTTGGGGGAAGAATCCGGGAAGGAGGATCGTGCATGGTAGCCAGAAACAGAGGAGCGTGCTTTAAGAGGTTCATACGAGACTTACATCTTGACACGATAGAGTAGATATGGAAATGTCATTTTAGTTTGGCAGTGTTCTAGGTCATGGACCATTGTTCGATAAAGTATCCCACCAAATTAAGGCTGTCTTGGAGCGATCTCGCAGAAGCCCCAAACGTAAAAGCCTCAATTCACAAGGCCAGGTCATCCGCTTTCAGTCCTTGATCAATTTCGCGCGGGAGATCTAGGCCGACATCATTGGTTGCCAGTAAGAAGAATGTGGTGTTAAGGGACCCCCCTTTTTGACCGAGTGAGAGGCGGACAAAAAGTTATCCTGTTGAACCCTGAGGTTACGATCGGAAAGGAAGTTCCACAGCCAAAGGTACATAAACCAGACAATCCGATCTGGGCAAGCAATAAATATAATTTTGGGGACTCCATGGAAGATTGTAAAAGGCAATTTAAAGCTTTGAAAACAAGTTTGTTAATGAGATGATAGCAAAGCGCGCTTATTTAAAATAAGCTTTTATTTTGTGCTCTTTTGACATTCTGAATTTAATTACGCATTTCCACCAGAAGATGGAGAACGATTCGTTTTTACTGAGTCAGTTATCGTAATTTACCCCAACTGAGATGAACAGAGCCTGTGGTCAACTGAGAAATTCAGCGGGTAATGATTTATAGCTTTGCCCAAATTGTACTCTAATTTTCTTTTTCTACGGCTGCAACTGTCAAGAAAGACTACTTGAGGTTAGTGGGTGACTATCGCCGATTTTGTTTACACTCGAGTTTTTGTAAACTTTATTACACTTTAAATATTCACAAAGGAAAAACTTCGACACGCATTATAGTTTCGCAGAGTCGGATTTCTTATTTACGAAATATTTCGTTAGTTATATTGGAATTTTATTTTGTATAGGGCTTTCTGGAATTTTTTGGTGGTCATGTCAAGCATCACAACAGAACTTTGATAAAATGATAAATCCCAAATGAGACTGCTTACCATTTTTTTGAACAGTAAATAAACCATTAGTGCGCCAATAAAGAGTACGTCACGCTCTGGAGAGAGAACCCCACCAAACCCCAGGTAGCGACGAAAAAACCTTCCCGAGCCACACTCGAATTCATGATATTTACTGTGATGAAAGAGGCATTTCGACCAGTCTCAAACGACTGCCATCACAACCAACACATATAGAATCACGGCTGGTCAAACAGGAGGTGCATCTTGTAACTAGGCAGTGCGAGTACTCGATCATCATCGAGTACCCGTCATATTTTTAGGTCGAGTACCAGAACTCGTAACTCGATTAAGCAAAATGCTATACTCGTCCATTATCGAGCATCGAAATTTTTCATATTCTGGTACTCGAATACTCGGATAAGCGGCCTTGATGAATTCGTCGTGTTATTATTTTTCCGATAATGTTCGGGTACTCTTTTATTCGCCGAGTATTTTACAAAATTTTGTGTTTCCACCGCAATAATTTCAACGCTATGTTCTTACATTACTATATGGCTTTTCTTCTCCTTGAGTTCGGATGGCGCCGATAGGCTTAGGTTACTTAGGTATCAATTTAGTAGTTTAAAGGTTCAATACAGTTAATCAGTCAACTTATTTAGGAATTTTTAAGTTTGAAATCATTAATTCGTTATCAATTATCATATATCAAGTTTAATACAATTATACATAATCGAAAATACCATTATGAATAATTACCCAAAAAACTCAATCGAGTGCCCGAACGTTTTTCTTAACTACTCAACTACTCGAATAAAGTATTTTTTGACCTAATCGAATATTCGATTACCCGACTCGACAAAAATATTAACCGACTCGATACTCGACGAAAAATTTTCTGATACTTGTTACCCGACTCGATTGCCTAAAACCACTACTCGCACAGCCCTTCTTGTAAGGTGCTATCGAATTATTACGAAAAATTGACTGTCTATCCCCCCTCTTATCTTTATTAAACTGTGAACTATTTTGGTATAAGTATATAAATATTAAAAGTAAATAATTATAATAATTAACGATGATAAATTCCGGCCACGGGAAATTTCAAATGTATTCTTCATTTACCTTTAGCAGTGTTGTCATGCGGCAGCGCAATTAGAATGGATCCTTTACTTATCAACGATAAAATATATAGGAAAAAGCTCAGCTGTGCCGAGTAAAGAAGATGATATATAGGTAGACCTGAGACATTCGTTGCGGCCCAGAAGGGACAAGTGGATAATAAATAGTTTTAAATGTAAATTAATTCCGGGTACTTGTGCTGGGGTCATCATCGAAAATTGCACCTGAAGCCGGAAATAACTCGGAAGGGTTATCAGTGGGATGGAAGGGGTGGAGGTGGAAAATTCGTACACTCAAAGCTACGCCAAGAAAGAGGGTTTTGTGAATACATCTACAAATTATTTTTTAATGAACACGTTCAATCGTAAAGGATGCTCTAGTGATGTTGCAATTTTCGGTATAAAACGACGTGTTAATTTGGAAATGTACTTACTTCGACCCCGGACTTCAGGTACTGACAATTTTCGATGATGACCCCAGCACAAGTACCCGTCAAGCTGGATGACAGCTCGGTGTAAATCACGTGATGGTCTGGCAAATTCTTCATGGTCATCGTTATCACCCTTACCACTTACAGAAAGTTCAAGCCTTGAGCGAAGCCGAATATCCACACCGCCGCAACTTCTGTCAGTGGATTGTGGACAGAGTGAAAGAAGATCCGCAGTTTCCAAGTGTCATCTTAGCATTCGATGAGGCCTTTTTCTCGCGAGATGGTATTCTCAACTTACACAATACCCATCAGTGGAGCCAAAACCACCCTCACGGAACTGTGGTAGCAGCTCACCAAGAAAAATTCAGCCCAAACGTCTGGTGTGGCATTGTTGAAGACAACTTAGTGGGACCCTATTTCCTTCCGCCAAGATTGAATGGAGAGTCGTACCTGGAATTTCTGCAACGAGCCCTACCAGAGCTTCTGGAAGTTGTATCTTATTAATTGTTAATTCATAAAATTTTAAACACTGACGAAATAAATTAATTCCACCAACCGACCGAAGAGACCATTGAAATTCGCATTACACGCAAGGAATCGATACTTAATTTACAAAATTTTGCTGCTCTACAGCCTTGAACCGCCAAGATCAGCAAACGATCCAGAGTAACCCCGCCTATGTTATGAGCAGCCAAACCGGTAGGAGCTGCCAATCCAACATCCTCAAGTGGGTCCTCAAAGTGGCTACATAGAACTACTCTGAGAGTTTTTCTCAAGAAACTCTTTTCAGCCTCCGAATCCGTTGACAAATACGAATAAATCTTTTTTTAGGGGGGATTTGAGCCGCAGAAACGTTTTGCAATATTCTCCAGTCCTTTGATTTGGAAACAAAGGTATAAGTTGATTAACAAGGCTTTCGGAAATTAGTATATTATCATCCTTCGGGCATGAAGTTTAAATAGAATATTAGCAGGTCACACAGTTTGCTAAACCAAAATCTTGCTGAAAGTGTTAATTCTATTCCACCAATTACGAATACAACAAAAACAGAAAATTCCAGCACCATATTTCAGACAGTAGGTGCCTCTGTGTTGAACTAAACCACAATTGCTATTAGACATACTTATAACTATGTTATTTATAGTAAAAGAAAAAAAGTACTTAAAAACTCAATCACACAGCCCTTTCAATAAACTCACTTTAATTGTCCCTCCTTTTTTGGCTTGCGTTCTACCTAGATTGCTTTTATAATCCAATACTGCTATAATATTTCTTACAATATAGCCTTTCCACCTATGAAGAAACAAATTAAAAAGATAAGTGAAATGGGATTATGGATGCAACAGCCGAATAAAGGAGGTCAACGTCTTGCGGTGGAACTGTTTCATTTATGCGGAGGGCAAGTGTAACGCAAAATGAGTAAAGCTATTTTTCAAGCTGCCATCAAAGTGCAACCAAGAAATACGTATCGGAAATTTAATCTCTTCGGAGCGTATTTCAGCATCAAGCTATAGAAAGATTCCAATGGCCCTGTGTGCCTATTATAACACGTTAATTAAACCATAAATTTATTATTTTAATTTTAAAATTACAATACCTAAATTTGACGTAATCATCCAAGTCTTTAACGAAATTCTTATCACGCACAATTGAGTCGAGTTTCTCAAATGCTACAGACTCGTTTAACAACCAGGGCTTATCACGTTCATCATTGGAGAGATCCTCGTGAAAACAATTGCCAGTGGGCCATTCATGTTCATTTTGAACGTGGTTCAATAGAGAAAGCCACAAAGACTGAAATTAAAATGTAAGAAGTAAAAAACTAATTATGGTTGAAGCATTCAGCTGATTACTCGTAATAGATATTCATCACCACCACAATTTTCTGTGCACCACCAAAAATTATTTATAACATCATCAATCCAGAATGTTAAGTCAGTGCAGTGCTTTTCTTATGAAATCTGAAATTAAGAAAATAAACAAATGTACTCAAGCACTTCTTCAATTTAGTATTTTCTCTCCATTGTCACCTTTAAAAGTTTTTTTACGGATATTTTTTGTCACGTGCCATAAATCATGCGAATGCTTGATATGGGGAAACTTTTTCTGAAGCACTATTATTTAATTTTAATTATAATAGATTTTCACGAAAATAGTAACTTATAATCTTACACTCATTATAGACTTGATTAGTCCATCTGTTACAACCTCAGCTGCAGTACAGTGTTCCTCTAGTTTTGCAATGAGTCGCTTGAACGAGAACTGTCACCACCCTAAAATTGGTTAAAAACCATTTAAATGGATAGAGGACGTCCGAAAATGGTTATTCAAAATATTTCATGTTAATATTTCCAGTATTTGATTTATTATTAGCAACCAAATTTCGAGTTTTATCCCCCCGACTCGAGAATCTCAGAACCGCTTGGTTGAACCTACCTGCAGCGCCATCTTGTGAAAGAAATATTTTTTCCCCGGTTTTATCGTTTTTCGGTCGGAACTGCCGTCTTCTACGACATTCTCCTTGGCTTTTTAACCTTATTATATTGGTAGATTGTAGTTAATTGTGTTTTTAATATGCCTTACTATTGGAGTTTTAAATCCAATGTTAATCAGCAGAGCTACCCTACACTAACTAATGAAACTAGTAAGAAATCATAACGTAGTAATTTAAAAAAAACAAACGTTTATTAAGAATGAGTACTTTACAAGATGAACGACATATTAGGAGTTACGATAATAATAAACGCTGTAAGCGAATATATAATAATAATAATAATAATAATAATCAGCTAGGCTAATACCCAAGGCACCACCCTAGGCCTAAGTCATCAAGCGACTTTTGAAGCCTTTTAATTCAGGTGGCCGGGTTACACTGCGTAGGAGGGTGGTGGCAAGCCCTGCATGCCACGTGATCGAGCCAACAGCTCCCTACACTAACTATTACCGTTAACCTCAACAAGTTTTTATATATACACATAAGGTTAAAAAATAGTAAGATAAGATTAGTGATTAAAAATATATCTTATTTACAATAAACATTTTTTAACCTATTAAAAAAAACTAAACGAGAAAAGCCGATAACGCTTTTTATATTCAACACTCGCCCTCGTTGACGACTTTCTCGTACTGTCGTAAACTGAGATTCTGACGGTGGCGGGTGAAGACTTCTTTAGGTAGTGGCTTAGTGAAAATGTCGGCCAGCTGTTCTTCACTCGGGACATACATAACGTCGATGACGCCCTCTTCGACCAGTTCACGAATGTAGTACTGACGAATACTGATATGTTTCGTTCGGCGATGGAACTCAGGATTTCTGATGAGTTTAATGGCCCCTGCATTGTCGACTCGGAGTACGGGTACATCATCGTTTACGTTGAGACCCAGGAAAGACTTGATTCGTTCAATCCAGACGACATCTTTCGCCGCTTCAGTGGCAGCTACCAGTTCAGCCTCTGTGGTTGATAGGGCAGTGGATTGTTGCTTTCTACTCGCCCATGTGACTGGAGTGGTACCAATTAAGCATACGATTCCAGATGTTGAACGTCTCGTTTTTTCACAGCCGGCGTAGTCAGAGTCGCTGTAAGGATTTGTTGTCATAGAATCGCCTGCCTTTAATAGGAGACCAAGTGTAGAGGTCCCTCTAAGATATCGAAAGATCCTTTTCACCCAGTTCCAGTCGGCGACTGTGGGGTTGTCCATAGCTTGTGACGCTCGATTAACAGCGTACTCTATATCAGGTCGTGTTCCTGTGGCTGCGAATCTGAGACTTCCGATGGCTGAGGCATATACGGTCGTTGACTCGAAAAACTCTCTGCTCTGATCGGTAGTGTCTGGACTGCTGGTGGGAGTTTTTACTGGTTTGCAGTTCTGCATGTTAAACCTCTCCAGGATTTTTTCGACATAGGCGCTCTGGTGTAGAAATATAGACCCGTCTTTCAACGTATCAATTTTCAGCCCAAGATAGGTTGACGCTCTTCCTGTGATGATTTCAAATTCATCACTGAAGTTGGAAAGGAACTCGTCTACAGCTTCGGTATTATTTCCAGCAATAAGACCATCATCGACGTAGAGGACGAGAACCAAGAAAATGGCGTTGGTGGACAGCATGTACAGGCATCGGTCTCCATCAGCGTTTTTGAAACCATGGTCACGTAGGACTTGTCGACTCGTTCATTCCAACACCGTGGGGATTGCTTGAGACCATAACGACTTTTCCGTAACTTCCAGACTTGTCCGCTTCCATCGTTGAAACCTTCGGGTTCACGTAGGTATATTTCTTCAGATAGCTTGCCATGCAGAAAAGCCGTCTTCACGTCGAATTACTGTAGATGAAGTTTTTTCTGGGCGACTAGGCTGAAGAATATTCGTAGAGTCTCGAATCGAGCGACCGGAGCGAAAGTCTCATCGTAATCGACACCCTCTCGTTGCGTAAAGCCTTTAGCTACGAGTCTAGCTTTGTACTTGATAACTGTACCATCTTCATCATGCTTCGTACGAAAAATCCAACGGTTTCCAATGATTTTTCGACCAAGTGGAGGATCGACCCTTTCGTAGACGTTGTGTTTCTTCATTGCTGTAAGCTCGTCTGCCATTGCCTCCTGCCATTCTGCGGACTCGTTACTGGAACGTGCTTCGCTGGCAGTCTGTGGTAATGTGTCGCAGATCAGGAAGGCTTTATTTGTTGGATGACAGGTATGACACGACTGAACTTTCTTGAGAGTTGAGCGATCTCTGAGTACCGGACCACTCTTCTCAGAGCGGTTGTCTGACATTTCGTCAGAGATTGTTGCCTCATTGTGTCCGGTAGCCACGTCTTCCGACGCTTCGACGGATTTGGATGTCTCGTCGTTTGAGTAGTCGGCAGCTCTGGATGGCATGCCCGATGGTACATTAGTGGCTCTGGTTGGTCCGTCTTTTGATGAGTTGGTGGCTCTGGTAGGCCAGTTTCCGCAAACGAAATCGTCGGTCAATTGCTCGCCCTGGCTGGAGGACTCCCCAGAGACAGGAATCCAGGAATCAGGAACGCACGTCTCGGGATTGAATTTGACATCTCGAGATCTTAGTACGTCGTCCAGCTCTGGAACATAAACTCGATATCCGTCTGCATTGTCTTCATAGCCAACCAGGAAACCTTTATACGCCTTCCGAGACAGCTTCTTTCGCTTCTCTTTTGGTATGTGGACAAAGCATTCAGTGCCAAAGACACGCAGATGCTGGATCGATGGGTTTGTCTTCCCTGTCCACAATTCAAACGGCGTCTTCCCAGCAATGCATGTTGGTGCTGTTCGGTTCAGGACATAGACGGCTGTGTTCACCGCTTCAGCCCAGAGTTTCGGTGGCAAGCCCGATCTGGAATGCAACATGGCCCTTACAGACTCCATGATCGTACGATTTTCTCGTTCAGCGACCCCGTTCTGTTCAGGCGTGTATGGCATGGACTTGTGGTGATGTAACCCTTCTTGAGACGTCCATTAACGGAACTCTTCGTTGACATATTCAGTTCCACTATCCGTGACCAGCTCTTGTACTGTGTGATCGCGGGTTCGGCAAGGAAATCTTTGAAACAATTGACGACTTCGGATTTCTTCGTTAGGAAATATACGGCTCGAACACTGGAATACTCGTCTTTGAATAGGAGGTAGTATTTCTTCCCTTTCATGGACGGTGTTGGTGATGGTCCCCAGAGATCTGAATGGATCCTTTCACCTGGTTTCGTAGCCTTCTCCAAACGAGTGCCGAAACTGTGCCTAGTCATCTTGCCGTAGATGCACCCTTGACAGAGCTTGTCAGACGTCTGATTTAGAACTTCGTATCCGAGTCTCCGTAACGTCGCTGCTACATGCCGTTTATCCTGATGACCCATGCGTTCATGCCAGACTTGGAGATCTGCTTTCCGGTCATTTCTCGGATCTGCTGCGATGTGAGCGGAGCATGATGGCTGCATGACTTTAATATCCAGACGATACAGACTCTCGACCTTGCCAGGTACACAAAGGTTCCTTTTGCCTCCGACAACTTCATAGAGACCGCAAGAACTTGCTGTGACTTTGAACTCCAGATTCTTGTTTCTCTTCATGGCGCTTTTTAATGAGAAAACGTTGCAGGCGAAATCGGGAATGTGCCAGACATTGTGGACGACATCTTGATATAGTTTCTTTCCGATGCGGAACTGAAACTTGATGTCTCCTTCACCATCCGCTGTCATCTGCATTTTGTTTCTGATCTGAAGAGTTGCTGGTGTAGCAAACCTTCGGAAATGCAGGAACTCCGTGGCGTCGTTCGTAATATGCTGTGTAGCACCCGAATCAAAGTACCAGGCTTCTTCAGATGATGAACGTGCCACGAGACCGTCAGCAGCAATCAGACCCCCAATGCTTGCGTGGTTGCTGTCGTCATTACACGTCTTTCTAGAGGCTCGTTTCTGTCCCCGACAGTCTTCAGCCATGTGACCAAGCTTCCGGCAATTAGTACATTTTTGCTTACGTCTTACGGTTTTCTTCTCATTTGAGGTGCCAGAGTAACTTCCGTTACTGCGTTTTACCATAAGACCAGAGGAATCTCCAAACGCGTCGCCCTCTCGAGTTGCACGGCCGATTAACAGACGTTCTAATTCTGCGACAGTCTGTTTCTCTGTAGGCATCGTATCCCAAAGCATACCAAATTCACGGTATTCGTCCTGCGGTAGGGACTCGAAAATACATGCAATAAGGATGCAATCGTCGAACGTTACGTCCTTTTCTGTCTTTGCCGTTGACAAGATATCTGTCCAGAGAGAACACATCTGGGCAATGTGGGTGGCCATGTCGACGTCCGGTGACTTCGTAGTTCGCATGAGCTGCGCCAGAAGCTTTCGAAGACGATTTGAAGACTTCTGCTCGAAGATTTCGAGCAGCTTGTCCCACATTTCCTTTGGTGTCTCGCAATTGGTAATCATGTTTTGGACCTTCTTGGATAAGGTTGACCAGAGGATACCACGGACCGTGCTGAACGCCACTCAGTACTTCTTCTTGTTTGAAGTGTATTCAGACTTCTCTGCTGCTGTTGCTCCAGGTACCGGTTCCGTAGGTTCAATCCATTCGCCAGTAAGAATCTCGTATACGTCTCGAACGGTGAGGATGTCGACTATTTGTCTTTTCCAACTCCTCCAATTCTCTGGACCTGAAAGTTTTTCGACGTCTTGACGAAAAAGACTATCCATGGTTACTAACGGGAACTGCTGACAGGATACGGATTATGGTGATGGTAACTGAAACCGGGATACAGCAGACTAGATCATCAGCATAGTAGTGGCGCAGTGGGAGCGTGCTGGGCCCATAACCTATTGGAGTTTTAAATCCAATGTTAATCAGCAAAGCTACACTACACTAACTAACTAATGAAACTAGTGAGAAATCATAACGTAGTGATTTAAAAAAAACAAACGTTTATTAAGAATGAATACTTTACAAGATGAACGACATATTAGGAGTGACGGTAATAATAAACGCTGTAAGCGAATATATATACACATAAGGTTAAAAAATAGTAAGATAAGATTAGTGATTAAAAAAATATCTTATTTACAATACACATTTTTTAACCTATTAAAAAAAACTAAACGAGAAAAGCCGATAACGCTTTTTATCTTCAACACTTACACGCCGCCCTTTCTCAAATTTTAACCGCTTCAGTCTTTTGGCGCTGCAAGAAATTTTTGAAGCCATTTGATGTCGGTTGCGGAAAAAGTAGCGTAACATTTTAAATACTTTACCAATAACTATAAAAATTTCAGGGACATAATGTTTAATACATTTTCTATCTGTTTGTTAAAAAACCTCGTAAATGTTTTGGTAAGGCTCCATTTTCACACTTTTATTGTCAGTGTGACGTGTATCAGCAAATTCAATTGCAATAATTTTTCGCGTAGCCATATCTACAGCAGAGCACGAGCACTGCTTTGAAGATAATCCTAGAATATGGTAAAATATCCAGGTTAGAATTGAACCAATATAGTTAAAAACTAGGTCTGGGATGAAATTTAGGGTACAATTGAGGTGAGTCGAGTCTTGCATCTACAAGTATCATCAAAGGATCTTTTTGCTTAGCCAAGTACGATATCTAGTTAAAAAATCATAAATGTTTTTATACAGGGGGAATAAAAAAAAATAAAAGTAATGACCCAGCACCCACGAGTTAGCTGATTTACCTGTTCCGAGTCCCAATACTTCATGACAGCAGGGTAGCAATTTTTTTGGTATTTGTGCAAAGCTGTAGAACTATCACACTGTAGGTTAAGCAATTCAAAAGGTGTTTCAAGCTAGAAATTAAAGAAACACACACTTTATAATTTTTTCACCATAATATAAATAAGTACTTATTACCATGCTGAATGAAGTTCCAGAATATAAAATACTGGAAGATAACAATTCATAGAAATTTTCATCTCTCTTTCCATTTTCCAAAGTGAGGTTTACGGTTCATACATTTCCAGGATATTACAAATTTTATTCCTATGAAATAGGATTTGTATTACAGCCAGCTGATTTAAAAATTCCTACAGAGTTATGTTAAAACACTTCCCAATTACTCCCTGAGTTACTCTTCATAAATCTCAAACTTTTACAACTAAAAATATAAACAAAAATACATGGTGTTACGGGTAAGAGTACCGAAACTTTCTATATGCATGCTATGGGTCTCTATGAGTAAAAAAAGTCAAATACACATGGGTCCTAAAGTGGTTCTTTTCAGAGATATGGGCTCCCAAAAAACGGGACACAGCCTTAAATCTGGCAAACAATATTATTCCTTGAACCAAATTGTTTTCATTATATTATCAACTGTTTTTATCCGTGAGACGAGAAACTTTAATAACAAGTGGCAAAAGTTCATTAATGTCCTTTTAGAAGTAAAATGAGTTTGAAAAAAAATACAAGCCATTCTAATTTATTGATACGATTTTAATTATTAATTTTAAAGATACAAATGTCATAAAAATTCTAAAGGAATGGTTTTAAAAATGTCTAATTCGTTCTGTAGCTAATATGGCACATTGGTCCAAGAACGCTTATTGCATGGACGGCCTAAAAAATGGGTTAGAAGCTCAAAGATTCAACCAGCAGTAGATTCCTAAAAGACTGGTGTCAGATCGACTGGCGTCTGAGTCTGTAGATAGACGGCTAAGAGAAATACAAGATCTCAAATGAACGTCCTTGATACGTCACGATTAAGCTGATATTTAACGATAGTAAATACTTTAGGCTTAACGTACACTCATGCAGTCATGCTCGGGATGTACACTAAAAATCCGACGGATGTCTTAGTACTTGTGCACGGGACGTACTTAAGCTCTGAAAAAATCAGACATTTGCTCGTCTTTAAACCTCCGAGTCACGTCAATATCTCTATCTCCATCCGGTTTTCGGGACAACATACGGACAAATGCAATACACCGGCGAACTGTCCATATGACACTGGAGGGATGATGTTGGGTTTGCTGGGGCACGAAATGGTTCCTCTTCGTCCTATCCACCCAAAAGGATATGTTGCATCAAGGTGATCTCGCACTACGCGGCTGAAATGTGGTGTCGCTCCATCGTGCAAGAACCACATTCGAACTCTAGTTCCAATAGCTCTGGTAACGATTCCTGAAGAAATCGTAGGTATGACTCTCCATATAACCTAGGCGGAATAAAATATGGTCCCACTAGATAATCTCCGAAAATGCCACACCAAACGTTGAGGCTAAAGCGATCTTGGTGAGTTGTGACTATAGTTCCATGTGGGTTATTTTGGCTCCATTGATGATTATTGTGCAAATTGACTATGCCGTTCCGGGAAAAATTGGCCTCATCGGCTGTTAGGATAATACTGTGGGTCATTCATAACTCTGTCCCAAAACCACTGAGATAAGTTGGTACGTCTAGGATAGTCGGCGTCGTTCAAGTCATCCAGACCTTGGTGGGTACTTGTTCCAGGATCAACATCGAAAATTGTAAGTACCTAACATTTTATCAGAAAATGTTAAAAAGCATAACCAAAAAGTAATTGTAAACCGAGGTAGTTACCTGTTCTTCCACGTCAAGTGGAATGTTCTGCACTCTCTCCTGACACGGCTGAAGTTGCCCGCTCTCTCGTAGGCTCTGGTTTACAGCTTTAAAAGTTCGCCTGTTCGGTACCCTTCTTAGTGGGTAGTGTTGTCGATACAAATTCCTGGTTTTACCAAATAGACGAACGATTGAATCTTTGAACTTCTAACCCAATAAGCGTTCTTACACGTGAAATATTAACCACAGAACGAATTAGACAAACTTAAAAGCATTCTTTTTAAATCTTATGATATTTGTATCTTTAATTATGATAAATTAGGGCCCGGTGCAGAGACGTGTTTCGAAAGGCAGCAAATCAATTTCTGAAGAATGAGAGGTTTTCCAAAATATTTTTAAAGCAATGAAATAGTGCATGAAAATTAGTTTCTTCTGATTATATAATTTTCTTACTCTTATTATTTATTAAATTGGTTGCATTTATTACACAGTTTAATGGTTTTCTTATTTTAAAAATATATTTTTATAATATGGTGTGCACACCAATAAAATAACGAATGAAAATAAGATTCATTACTATTATAAGCCAACATTTTCCGAAAATGATTCTCTATTAGAAAATGAGCCTATCATTTGGTTTTTGGGAAAATATTTATTTCAAAACGTAGCTGATAGCAATTAAAATAAATCTAGTTATAAAATAAATAAATAAATAAATAAATAAATAAATTAAACAGCAATTTCACGAGTGTACAAAAATTGGTAATTGTTTAAAGCAATTTCTAGCTAAATATCCTATATTGATCACACGTAAAACAATGGTCCTGCTTTTTGATATAAGTTGTTGTTCTACCTAATTATCTGGCATTTACATAGCCCAGTCAAGGTATAAATTGTAGAAAATGATATAATGTACAATTCACTGACAAACACTTTTAAGGTAATACATCAAATTGGCTCGGTACGCTCTTGATGCATGCCAAATAAACTTAAATATTCTAATACATCTCTTATCGCAACTCCTAGTCTACCTGAGGAAAGGTTTCTTCTCAGTAGATGAATTGGTATAAACGCAGGTTGATAGCTAAAGATCTTTGATACACTGAACAAATTCACCATGTCATTACTGACTTATTAGTTAAAAAAACTTAAAACCCACAGGCCTCTGCATATGCTACCAGCAAATAAGGACCTATAAATAAACCAAGGCTTAGAATACACCCTAAGTAGATATGTATAAGATTCCCTATTATAATTTATTCTTACCTGTAAAATTGCTAAGAGTGGTGGGGTTATTTTAGTGTGTCGTAAATCGTGATTGTGGATAGGCCTTGGCTCTGACAATAATTCCACAAAAACATTTTTCGGAAAGCGATAATGAGCTAGAAACTCAATTTTAATAATTTAAAAGATTCTGACCTACCGTGTTGTATTATTTATCTTATTAAAGTAGGTAAAAAGCGTTCCCGAACTCTTTGCGTACCACAATGCGCCCATGTTTTAGCGAACTTTTCAGCGGCTAGCGACTGCCGTAGACCTCTCGCAAAATAAACAGAACGTACTCCTGTTTATTTTAAGATTGCGATTTCTCTGCACACCGATTTTTCGTGAAGCTCACGATTTTACGAAACCACGCCCCCTTTTTGTTAATTTAGCGAGGAATCGCTATTTTGCGATTCTTAAAAACGTCTCTGCACCGGGCCCTAAAATCGTTCGTAACGACAATATGTTTTTATTTTATTTGGAACCATGTCAATAAAATTAAAATGGCTTTGTCTTCAGACTCATTTTACTTCTAAAAGGACATTAATGAACTTTTCCCCTTGTTATTAAAGTTTCTCACCTCACGGATAAAAAACAATTGATAGTTTAATGAAAACCATTTGGCTCAAGGAAGAATATTGTTTGCCTGATTTAAGGCTGTGTCCGAATCTTTGGGGTAGTTTTTTGGGTTGAATATAATACGAAGCAAATTTTAATGAAAGAAATATCTACAGAGGGTATTTGAATTTTTATCGCTTACCAAATACTTGCCGCATCATTAACGCTCATTTTATTTCAACAGTCGCCCTTGATGAAGATACCGTAGAATAACTATATTCGACATCTGGTAATGGACGACTCGTTGACTTCCAGATGACGTTGTGACACATACCGCATGGAAAAGACCAATGCCGTCCAATTTCCAATATCATATTATGACTCACACACCCAGGAAATCAATGACTGCATTAGGAATCGTAGATATCCAAATATCCACACTAAATTTATTCACAAGCAAAAACATTACCATCAACAAAGCACATAGAGCCCCTTGACTAAACAACAGCTCATATATCAATAAACGTTAAATAAACGCCTTTGCATTATTACAACTATATTTAAAACGATAATAAAACCCGTAAATTAATAACACAAACTAACAAAGTGGATCACCCACAGGTTCTACCCTTTAACCCTCATATCTCTGCTGACTGCGCTAAAACAAGATTTGACCATTAAAATTTCATACGTACCAAATGTAGACTTTAAAAACCATTAATATACTCTTCCGCTAAGCTGAGTTTATAATTTTCATGGAAACGTAACATGTATCGGTGGTTCTGTGGTAGAACTTTGGCCTGTCATGTAGGAGGGCTCGGGTTCGAAACCTGGGCGGCGCATTGTTTTTAATCAACAGAGAAGACGCTACATTAGAATATCTTCAATGCAATTACTTAAATGGAACACAAAATTTAATTATATTTTAATAAAAACCTAAATTTAATACTCTGTTAATTTGTAATAAACGCTTCCGATAAAGCTGAATGTCTAATTTTCGATGAAGCGTAATAAGTGTCGGTGGTTCTTTGGCAGAACGTCCGCCTGTCATATAGGAGGATCCCACCCGATGCGATCGCAAATTGATACTAAGACGAATACCGTAAACATTTATCTTGGAATTAAGTTAGCCCCCCACTTACGATAGCGATTATCTTGTTAACTAAGATGTCGCATTCGAAATTAATGGTGTCGCATGACTTCGCATTGAGGTCGCAGTCGAATAAGGGTGTTTCGAAGCCTTGACTGATATAGGGAGGGTGGCGGCGTTAAGTTAGCTTCCCCACATTCGATCGTGATAATCTTGTTAACTAAGATGTCGCATTCGAAATTAATGGTGTCGCATGACGTCGCATTGAGGTCGCATTCTATTGGTAGTATTTCCGCGTTGATAGTTGAAAGGGGGGCTATCATTAAGTTAGCCCCCCCTTTGGTTTTAATTATTCGAACTTAACAGTTATGTCGCTACCCATTTTGTTGATTTCGCATATTGCCGCATCAAGGTCGCATTCGATCGCGAATGAAAATTCTAAGATTTATTGAGAGGGGGGCTAACTTATTGGGGCCACTCTGGCCCACAAATAAACATCTTTATTGCCCGGACGTGAGAAAGTCCGTTAGGAACCAAAGTTCGAGACCCAGGCAGCAATAGCACGTGTAGATTTGGTGGATATACTCTCAGAACTAACTGTACATTTTACTGATTTAGAGCCGTTTAAACAAGTTGGCAAGCCAAAATATACCTCTCCTCGGAAGAATTGTCCCTAGTGGTATTAATTTATCGAGATAACCCTTAAAGATATATCTCCGCAATTTAGAGTTATTTGTTAAAAATATTAACCCATTTCTATGCCGCCCGGTATAAAATTTTAATTATAATTAAAATAATTGAGACGAAACGACCAATTTTAATTTATTCAGAATATCATAAGTTAAGTAGTTACAACAGTAAGTTAGACGTACTATAACAATGCACAATTGAATTAAACCCTTTTACAGAACAAGTTTATCAGTTAAATATAATACGAAGCAAATTTTAATGAAAGAAATATCTACAGAGGCTTTTTGGAATTACTCTCTTACGAAATACTTGCCGCATCTTTAACGCTCATTTTATTTCAACACTCGCCCTTGATGAAGATACCGTAGATATCTGGTAGTGGACGACTCGTTCACTTCCTGTTGACGTTGTGACGCATACCACATGAAAAAGACCAATGCCGTCCAATTTCCAATATCATATAATGACTCGCACACCCAAGAAATCATTGACTGCGTTAGAAATCGTAGATATCCAAATATCCACACCAAATGTATTTACAAGAAGCAAAAACCTTACCATCAACAAAGCACAGAGAGCCACTTGACGAACCGCCAGCTCTTAAAGCAATTAACGTTAAATTATCTCCTTTGAATTAACAGAACTATATATAGGTCGTTAAAAAAGTGGACCACCCACAGGGTCTACCCTTTAACCCTCTAATCTCGGCTGACTGCGCTAAAACAAGATTTAACCTTTAAAAAATACCAGATTAGGCCTTCATAAATTCATTAATAAAAAAAGACTTTATTACCTATTATGCTTACGATGCCTGTCTTAATTTCAGTGAATCTAAGGAGCTATCGGTGGTTCTGTGGTAGAGCGCTCGACTGCCAAGCCGAATGGTCTGGGTTCGAAACCTGGGTGGCGCATTTATTTTTAATCAATAGAGAAACGCTAAAGTAGAATTTCTTCGATGCAATAATTTCAATTTCAATTCTATTTCAATTAAACCAAAATTTCGTACTCTATTAAATACGCTTCCGATAAAGCTGAAGGTCTAATTTTCAATAAGGCGTAACAAGTGTCGGTGGTTCTGTGGTAGAACGTCCGCCTGTCAATCAGGAGGTCTCGGGTTCAAATCCCGCCCGATGCGATCGCAAATTGATACTAAGACGAATACCGTGTACAACTGGTGGAAACCCTGCCATTGAACGTTGAGAGGTAGCATTACACTCAGCACTCGGTCCGTCCCAAAGTCATTAAGAAGAAGTTGGAGAGAAAACGCCCATATAAACACAACAGACTCAACATGCACATCCATCAGAACACAAACACAACAAATTCAACACTCACAACCTACGCATAAACATTACAAAAACGTAATACACCAAACCGTCACGACGGTGAGCGAAAAAACACCATCCAAACCAAACCGCAAATGCATCCGTTAACGCTCACCGTCGCACGGTGGTTTTGCCAACCCTTTGAGAAACTGCGTACGCAGTGATTACACTTTGCACCGAAAATGCGAACGCGTTCGCAGTCCTGACAGACAGACACACCCACAGACCCACCCACAGACCCACCCACAGACCCACCCACCCACAGACCCACCCACAGACAGACACGGTCGTTGTATAACCCCTCCTAGGGGACTTTGTCCCCTCGGAGAGGTAATAAAAACAGTAGCGTGTAATCAACGCGATGTATCTTTTACAGGTAGTTACTGTTTTTGAGAAATAATATGTATTGCTGTTTTTTAAACAGCAAGCATAGATTTTATATACAGCAAATAAACGCTATTTAAGAAAAACAGTAATTTAGTTTTTAATACAATAAAAACACGTAAAATATACATCATTTAGGCTATTTAAAAAGCTGTAAGCTTATGTTTTTCGAAAAAACATCATCATACTGTAAATTAAAAAATTACATTATTCTTATTGTACTTTTGGCAAATTATTTAAGTTTGGTTGAAACAGTAATCTTCGTAAATAATAAAATAAATTAATCGTTTTCTGTTAAGAATAACATGATTTAAAATCAAGTTGGTCGATTAAAATTAAAATTAATAATTATGATTATATTATTATGATTGTTTAAGAATTATTAATTATATACGATTAGAATTATTAATTATATACGATTAGAATTATTAATTATATACGATTAGAATTATTAATTATATACGATTAGAATTATTAATTATATACGATTATAATAATTAATTATATACGATTATAATAATTAATTATATACGATTATAATAATTAATTATATACGATTATAATAATAATATAGTTATAATTATTAATTATATATTATTAGAATAATAACATTTAAATTGAATAAGTTATCTATGATTAGCATAAGTAATCTATGATTAGCATAAGTAATCTATGATTAGCATAAGTAATCTATGATTAGCATAAGTAATCTATGATTAGCATAAGTAATCTATAATTAGCATAAGTAATCTATAATTAGAAAAAGTAATCTATAATTAGAATAAGTAATCTATAATTAGAATAAGTAATCTATAATTAGAATAAGTAATCTATGATTAGAATAAGTAATCTATGATTAGAATAAGTAATCTATGATTAGAATAAGTAATCTATGATTAGAATAAGTAATCTATGATTAGAATAAGTAATCTATGATTAGAATAAGTAATCTATGATTAGAATAAGTAATCTATGATTAGAATAAGTAATCTATGATTAGAATAAGTAATCTATGATTAGAATAAGTAATCTATGATTAGAATAAGTAATCTATGATTAGAATAATAATAATATATTAGTGGAAGGGATAATTCAAGAAAATGCTGGATTCTTCGTTTGATGCCATCTAGAACGTAGCGTCAACCATTTCTCGCCACCCGCTTAAGTTCTACTCCCGCTTCGTCTCTCTTCTTATCATCCTTCGCAAGCGCCAACAGCTTCACATTCTTTAAAACCAAAAGTATAAGTCAACCTTGCTAGAATGGGTTCAATTAGCTTTCTCTATAGCCTTGTAAATATTTGACATCAGCGTCCAAAATATAAGCGATTTAAAAATTATATAATATATAATTTTTAAATACTTCACTTTTGATTGTAGCAGCATTAAAGTTAATTAATTAAACAGGTACACTAACAATTGATCGATATATAATCCAAAGATATGAACTATTTCGAAAACCGAGAAATATTTTCTACAATCTTTATAAAAACAGTTTTAACCAAATTTTGGTAAAAAAATTTAATTTAAAAACTTAACACTGAGATCCTTCACTTCAATGGTTGACCATTTATGAATACGAAAATAATTTCTGAAATTTAAAACCTGGGTCCTATTCCCGACTTAAAGATTCTACCATAAGGTTTGTAGCTTCTCCAATTGAAAAACTTATAAATGTAAATTATTTAAAAAATAATGAAAATAATAAATTTCAATTATGCACAGATATTATTTACTTTACTTATTTACTTTTAAGTAAATTTAATCAATTAATTTATCAACTTTTAGTTAGTTCTATTTAATTGTTTTTATTAAATGTCGGTTCCATTACAGGTTCGATCGTATTTCTGATTTTAAGCCTATATGTGAATTAATCGTTTTTATAAAATGTGTCTCTTTACTGGTTTTATCGCATTTCTGTATTAAGAAACTTGTTTTTAAGTCTGCTTGTTGTTTGGGTAATAATTAATAATAATATAATATGTTATGTAAAAGTAAACACTTTTAAATAATATAAGTATTTGGAATAAATCTTTCTATAAAAACGCCACGCCTGCCCCACTTGTTTTTATGTATCACTCGGAATAATGCAGTCAGAGCCTACGGGTGAATTGACAAGCTCTCTTTTGGGCGTGAGACCCGTGGAAAAATTGTAGTTGCAAAAAACAGGTGATTCCCTTTAACCAATACAGCCTGAACCCTTCACCGAGTTTTTGTATGAAAGAATCAGGTGCGGCACATATTTTGTAGGATAGCTGGTCGGCTCGCAAGTTCTCGGAATTTTTGAGGGGTTTTGAAAGAAGCGAAGGTGTTGCAACCTCTGAGGCCATTGGTCAACGCTGTCCACGGCTGCTGCTAAATCTTTATACGCGTTCGCTTTTACTTAGGTGAAAGAAACGAGTTTCGTACAAGTAACAACTTACTTATTCATTCTCCAATCTCCATTGCTCGGTTTTTCTATTTAAAATTTTTTGTTCAAAGTTAATCAAGCTGGAAGTTTTCCCCTGTTCATGATCAAGCTGCTATTTAAGGTAATGTTTATATATATATATTTTTTTAATATTTTTGTAATAAGCATATATAAATGGAGACGTTCTGGAGATTTCTTGGAAAATGTAATACAAAAGTAACCTAAAAAAATCAAAAGTTTCGGAAATTTATAACAGAATACATAACATGGGTTGGTTTTATTTCATCAAATAAGAGATATAAATTTGCATTTATTCGAACTAGGATAATAAATATTAAAAACGCAAAAGCATTAAATTAAAGATAGGGTTTACATAAGTTTTATACGAGGGCAGATCACTACATTGATTATTAATTATTATACAGTAATACAGTAAGCCCCTTTTATTATGATCACTTTGGGACCAGATAAAATGATAAAAAAAAGCGGGTGATAACAGTCACCGTTTTGATTAAAAAATCGGGTGATAACATTAAACGGATTGGGCCTACTGTATTATATGACATTATTACGTTATTTACTACATTATATATTTTATTATAATACATTATTATATTAATTACTACATTATGTAATAGAGTAGTATCGTCTATGTTATTTTCCCGTAAACCCTCATACAGTCAATGGCAGAGATCCTATATTACTCTATACTATTATATAGTATATTATATATTAGATTATATTATATAGTATATTATATTATATATTAGGTTAAATTATATATTAGGTTAAATTATATATTAGGTTAAATTATATATTAGGTTAAATTATATATTAGATTATATTATATATTTGATTATATTATATATTATATATTAGATTATATTAAATTATGGATTAGATTATATTATATATTGAAACAACGCTTCGCGAATCGTTATATAGTCTGTTGGATATCTGGTGGGAAGTTTGAAATTAATAAAAATAATTAAAAGAAAAATATTTAAAAATGTAATAGGATTAGTTTGACATAGGCAATTTCTTTCGATATGCTAGAATAGGATTATAATTGGTGGGTGGCGGGAAGTTTGAATTGGCCAATTTCTTACGAGATGCTGGAATAGGATTATAATTGGCGGGTGGCGGGAAGTTTCAATTAGACAATTTCTTTCGATATGCTAGAATAGGATTATAATTGGCGGGAAGTTTGAAATAGACAATTTCTTTCGATATGCTACAGAAATCTACAGTTTTCAACTTAGAGAAACTCGGTCTTTTTAGTGGATATACCTAATTATTTAATTAATTAAGTTAAAAGTTGTTTTGCGGACGTTAACCGCCGAAAACCACAGCCAGTAGTAGTTTAGCAAATTTGGTTGATCTTAGTTGAAAACTGTAGATTCCTAGATTAAAAAATGATTAAATCATGATTAGAATGATTAGATCGAAGATTAGATTGTAATGGCTGTAGTACGCATATAATTTTTTTTAAATATTTCTGTATTTATTTTAGATTATTATGGAGCTTTCCGTAAAATGTACGATTTGTACGTATAAATGTGTTGATTTTGATGATTTTATTAAACACTATAAAGTTCATCGCAATGTTCCAAATATTATTTACTCGTGTTATTATTCAAGTTGTGGTTCGCGTTTTACCTCTTATAGTTCGTTAAAAAGTCATAAACAAAGAAATCACCGAAAAAGATCACATGAACCTGATAATTGTACTAACATGCATTCCTCTTCAAAATATCCAATTTCTACAAGTAAATCGAACATTATTTGTTCGGTATCTGGGTGTGAATCAACTAACTTGGATGCTGCGTCATATATCAAGCATTTAAAAAAACACATTTATCAAGGGGAATCAATTTATTGTCCTCTCGGCTGCATTGATCTCAAGTTTACGGTGATATCGTCATTTTCTTCACATATCTCCAGAAAGCACAAAATGGCCGATGTCATTAGCATTTTTAAGAAAGCAACGGATAACATCATTTCTACAGATAATGATGTTTCAAATTACACTGAAACTATTAATGAAGATGACCCAGTAGTAAATTGCAATAGTCGATTACCCAACAATGATATTGAATACGGTCCTATTTCTACTATTAAAAACACAGTCAGCTCAACTGAAGCGGAATATGCTAGAAATTTGGGGCTTTTTTACATTAAACTTGAAACCAAAAAACTAATACCAATATCCACAATTCAAGAAATTGTTGAAGAGTTTCAATGTTTAAAGCAAATGGAAAGTACATTTTTGATTACTAAACTAAAAGATAAGTTTAAAAACCTGAAGTTAGACGAATTAACTCAAACAACTATTTTAAAAGTGATTCAAGAGTGTGACCTACTAGAAACCATAACTGAAACAAAATTTAAAAGCCAATATCGTCGGAAATTATTCTACACCGAAAACCTAAATTATGTTCATCCTATCAGTATTTTGCTTGGATATGAAGAAGGAGAAAAGGTTTTTTACCATTACGTGCCAATCAACGAATCTTTAAAAACGTTTTTAAGGAACACGGAAGTATCAAATATTTTGACATTTAAAAAGCCTACTTATGTCAAGAATAAAAATAATTTACTGGAGGATGTTAGTGATGGGAAAATATACAGTAAATACGAATGTTTCTCTGAAAAGTCGATTAATCTGCTTATCTTTCAAGATGGATTTGAAACTGTAAATCCTCTAGGTTCTGCGAAATGTAAACACAAACTGGTAGGTGTTTATTACACATTACTCAACATCCCACCTGAGAAAAGGTCTTCTATTCACCATTTTCAGTTGATATCTTTATGTAAAGAAAAAGGAATTAAACGTTTCGGAGTCGAAAAGTTTTTTAGTAAATTAATTAGTGATTTAAAATCTTTGGAGAAAACTGGAATAGAGCTTTTGAACGGCGAAACAGTTAAAGTAAATCTCTTTAGCTTAATTGGAGATAATTTAGGCTCACATGAAGCAGGTGGTTACCAAACTAATTTTAGTAGTGGTAACATATGCCGTTATTGTGAAATTGAATATAAAGACATCAAGACTTGTCATATATCCACTATGAGAACGGTTGAATCTTATGACTCTGCAGTCAATAAACTTGCCACCGAGGGAAATTTGTCGTATAAAGGAATAAAATATAACAGTCTAACGTCATTTCACGTATGTCACCCTGCACTACCACCATGTCTGGCACATGATTTGTTCGAAGGAGTGGTAACGTATGACATGAGCCTTTTTATAACAAATTGGATTAAAGTTAAGAAGTGGTTCTCTCTAGAGCACTTTAATTGGTTAATAACCCACTTTAAATATATGGGTTCTGATTCTCATAATAAACCGTGTCCTCAGAAAAAAAATTGTACAAAATTAACCGGTAACGCATCCCAAAATTGGTGTATGGTGCGCATGCTCTCTCTTGTTCTATATGATCAAGTAAAAGATTTTTCAGATCCAGTGTGGAGACTCTACTTGGATTTGAAGAAAATTGTAGAAATATTGTGTTCGCCAAAAATTACTAAAGGAGAAATTGCGCTTCTAATTCCAATGCTCCGTGAATACAAATCAAGTCTAATTGAATGTTTCCCTGATTACGCTTTAAAACCGAAACATCATTATGTTTTTGCACACTATCCAAATCTATTCCTGGAATTCGGTCCTTTAATAAGAGTTTTTACTCTTCGATTTGAAAGTAAAAATGGAACCTTTAAAAAGTGGGCTAGACAAACGAAAAACTTTAGGAACATAACAAAATCACTCGCTAAAAAACATCAAAAACTTCAAGCCTATTTAAATTCCGGGTCTTATTTTGCACCCGATCTTATATATACGGAATGTGTGACTACATCGTTTCAAGCAGATTTTTTCTCTTGTTTAAAAGTAACTGTAAACGCCAAAAAATATCATTTAAATAATACTAACACCATTTGTGTACCAAAATTAACTTATTTTGGAACAGTATATGCAACTGAAATGTTTGTAATTGTAAAATGTAATGAAGATGCCACGTTATTTGGTAAAATTTTAACTTGTTTAGTGAAAGGCAGCAACGTATTTTTGGTTCTTGAATATCATTCCTCTAAATTTCATTCAAATTTGGGTCTTTCTATAATTGACATAACTGAACTTTGGGATTACTATCCACTTCAATATTATTAATAAACGCGGAAAGCATTTTATAACATTAAAGCACACTGTTTATCACCCTTAAATCTATTCCTTAAAACTCATTTTTAAAACTATATTTAATACAATGTACTAATTAAAATAATTAGGTTTTTTCAAAATTATAATTATTGTTTAATTGTACAAAAATATACGGTTTTAATTACTTTCTAAATTATTTAATAACCTATTGGAAATAAGTTTAATCCCAAATTTGCAATGGTTTATTTTCGTTTAATAAAAACAATATTTTAAAGATAAACTTAGCTGTGGATCTTAGTTTTTTCCGTATAAAATAAACATTAATCAAATATATCTAAGTTTTTTAAGTATAATATTTCTATTTTATCATTAAGCTTACACGTTTAAAGAATAAATTATATTATATTCGTAGTATTTGATTTTTATGAGTAAATTCCTTATTTGGTTTCTAGATTCGCAGAGTATACTCATTATTTAGGAAATAATGGCTTCCACCAACGGAACTGCTCTAAGTTTCAATTTGAATATGAAAAACTTTATCATCTCTGCGCTTCCTGGAATTTCATCAGACGGGGCTTTTGTGGAATCGCTCGAACGCTGCTTACGAGACGAGGGTGTTCAAAACGTGGAAGATATGCAATTTGTAAGAGAGGAAGACATTGGTCAACTATTAACACCTATCCAGACACGGAAATTAATGAGATATATTCAGCTGCAAAATAAGGACCATAATTCCAGTGGAAGTATATCGATGACCTCAGAATTATCTGATGGAACAATATCAAGTTCATCTACTTCAATTCAGGTAAACTAGTAAAATAAAAGCATTCTTTTTTGAAAACATTTCAAGAGTTCTCATTTTGAAGTTTATTTTCGATTTATTTATATTTTCAATAGAGCATAGTGGTAAACAGAGGTAACCAGCTAAAATGGTATCAAGATTTCTCCGTAAAGCAAGAGTTTCTTAAGAAAACTACGTGGAAAAGTATATCCAAAGGAAAAAAGCTTGATGACAAAGAAAGAAAAGAGGTTATACATGCCATAATTCATAACGTTTTGAAAATAACTACAGCACGACCAACTTATGGCCAACTTAAGGAAGTAGCCAAAAAATTTCATACCACTTATCCAAAAGCAATAGTAGATGTACTTAATGACGTAGACGGAGAAGATAACGAAGTCTTGGGAGTTGGCTATGAGTATTTTGCATTACAACTGAAAACACACCTTGAAAATCAATCTCGTGACAAAACTAGAGGAATTCCCTCAGCAAGGCGTTCGAAAAATTTAAAATCTGCAAGGCGTCTGGAATGTACAAACAGCCGAAGGAGATATTGAAGTGGCCACAAGGGCTAAGAATGATTTAAAGCAACTAGTCCATGAAATTAGCCCTTCAATAGATTTCATTAGAGAAAAGCTGGCCGAAAGTTTCGTAATGCAAAGAAGAGACTTCAACGATCAATTTGAAGGTGAAGAACTAAGTGAAAACTGGCCTTTTCTTTTCGAAATTTATGGTATAAGGCAACACGCTGAACAACTGCTACAAAAAGACCTTATTCATTTAGTTAAAACATTTATAAATGAAAAAGGCAAGAACATTTTAGGGTATTTTAAAAAAATATCTTCACAAGATTCACCTACTACGCCCCAGTCGAAGGTAACTTCACAAACTAAATCTACTGCGCCCCAGTCGAAGGCAACAAAATATCAACTTGCCAAAATAAACCAATTCAAAGGAATTCTGAATTCCTACGATAAAAATTGTAAAGTTGGCTCTCAAAATAACGTGGCAACAATTGCTCTTCTCCTTATGGCTTATTTTAAAGAACCCTTAGAAGTTCTTTTCCCATCTGTTCAGGTATTGACTTCTTTTTGTTTTTTATTATTTTTCTTATCCATAATGAAGTTCATTTACTTTTCCTGAAATGCAGCCTGGCACAGAAAAGGAAGAGATCGAAAAAAATCTTCCATTACATCCATGCCTTGCAGTAGCGGGTAAGTTAAGGCGCCAAACATTTTGTATTTTCAGTTCTAAATAACATTTTTCTGTTATTAGGTAAACTAAATGACGGAGAATTTTTGATGTTGGCAATGGATGGAAAAATATTAAACAATCACATATTAGGTTCAAATTTATGTGAAGCGATAGGTGCAGTTCTTGCGCTTTATTATATGGCCAATATTGAATACCCTCACGAAGGTCGGAGTTCCTTCAAAGGTATTATTTCCCTTCTCTATTAAAATTTTACCTATTTACCTAAAATGTTTCTTTATTAATTTTCTCTATATAGGTTTGGAGCCAAGATAAACCCTAAAGAGTCTAAATGGTGCCCAAAAGTTGCACCAATAAGCCAAAAGGTTATGACATTAGTTAAAAAAAATTTCGAAAAACTATTGGTCCAATGAATGGTAAGACCTTTACTTAAATTGTATTTTGATTTATTTCAACAAGTTATTTATTTCTTTTTTAGCGATTTACCAGATGACGATGTATGAAGTTTCATCTTTTGGTTTTTTTTCTAATTGATTTTTTTAATTAGTTTGGTTCGCATTTAACAAACAGATTTGTTCAAAAAATATTGATAAATATTAGAAAATGTAAAAACAATAGTTGAAAATAAAGTTGGTACTTCGTTTGAAGAATGGTTAAAATATTTACAAAACATCTATCGCAATAAGCATAAAAAAATAAATTTAAAAATGTATTTTCATATTAATAAATCTAAAACGAATTGCGTAATAATATCGTATACTTATTGGATTTAAAACAGTGTGTTTACAAACGCATTGTTTACTACTGCATTGGTTATATTTAGATTTTCGGAAACCGCTCGAAGCAGTGCGAAAAACATTAACAGCAAGATGTAATATTGATAACAGTAATAACTGGTCGGAAAGACAACAAAGATAGATTTGGCAGTTTGAAAAACAGCAAGATAGAGTCTAATTAAAAGTAACGACCGGTTGCAATTAACAGCAATCGGTAGTAGGAAAAATAGTAGAGCAAAATTCTGTATGATAAACAGCAACCTTCTGTCCAAAAAACAGCACGAACCCGTCAATAAAACAATAAGAATCTGTCGAAAAAAACAACAAGAATCCGACGAATAAACATCATGAATCCGTCGAAAAAACAGTAAGAATCCGTCGAAAAAACAGCAAGAACCCGTCGAAAAGAACAGTAAGAACCCGTTGAAAATGCAGCGAAAATACGTCAAAAATACAGCAAGAATGCGTAAAAAAACCCGTACGAACCCGTCAATAAAACAACACGAATCCGCCAATAAAACAGCGATAATCTGTCAAAAAAACAATTAACAAATTGTAAAATAAACGGTATTACTTCTGTTAAATTAACAGCGTGCAACTACTGTACATTTAACAGTAACATACTGGCGTCTACTGCTGCCAGTATGTTACTGTTATTTTAACGGCTATTTTTTTCTGTGTATACTAGGTTATTATAGTGGAACAGACGCGTGGAGAAATATTACACGTGGTCCACACGTGTTTTCGGGGTTTGTTGTACACCAAATGAAGTTCGTGCACAAATACTCGTGGCCAACACGTGTTGGTTTCGGTTACCATCCACGTAACAAAATTCATGCTCAAATACTCGTGGCCTACACGTGTTGATTTCGGTTACCGTCTACGTAACAAAATTCATGCACAAATACTCGTGGTCTACACGTGTTGGTTTCGGCTACCGTCCACGTAACAAAATTCGTGCACAAATACTCGTGGCCTACACGTGTTGATTTCGGTTACCATACACGTAACAAAATTCGTGCACAAATCCTCGTGGCCTACACGACGTGTTGGTTTCGGTTACCGTCCACGTTAAGATATTTAAATACAAGTGGTCTGCACGGGTTTTTCTGGTTTAAAAAAACACCAGTGTCATATAGTATTTCACGTTTGCAAAATGGTCTACAGGAGGGTGTGTTTGCTTAGTGTACCACACAAAATAAAATTAATAAGGTACTTAATTAACTACGTACATGGTAAATTATACATATTATGAAATGTAATTTTTTAACCTAATTTTTATTTTACAAGGTTTTGTTTTTCATTCAGCTTGTTAAAAGAGTTATTGAGGATTTAGTTATATTTATGTCAGTGTTTAGTATCTGTTTTTTTTAGGCCCTTACCCAGGTAGCAAAGCTACGTGTAAATTTCATGGATATTTGGTAAATTTTATGGAATACACGTGCTTTTTGGGTTGCCGCACAGGAAATGAAATTATTTTAAATTTACATGTAATCTACGCGTGTTGATTTGGGTTACAACTCGAAATCAAATTTACACGTGATCTAGGCGTAAATGGAAGATATACCATGATATTTAACTTTTGTAATGTATCACTCCAACTTGTAAAAATAGTACACTAGCTGGGGTACCCGGTATTTCCCGGAAAAATATGCCTTTTTGTATAGAGTCTAATAGAAGAAAGTTTAAAAAAAGATATCAAAATAAATTACTAAACATAATTAGTATAAAATTTATATAATTAAAAATTTGTTTAAAATTAATTTGATTTAAGAAATTAAAATTAAAAATTACTCTTATCCTTTAAATAAATAATTTTTGACCATTTAATACAGTAACCTCAACAAATTAACACCAAAAATGAAAATTACATTCCTCGAACTTCAATGCCAAGACTCGAACCCGTGCCCTGACAATCATTAAACGAGTATCTTAGACGAGAGCGGTTATATTTCTGTTGCTTTTAAATTAAAATTAAGAGTTAATTTCAGTATTTAATACTTTTAATGGGAAAATCTTTTGCGTGATGTCATTTAAGAATTTATTGACCAAAGTTTTAGTAATTAGTAAGAAAACTTATTTTATTTGTTTTTATATTTATTAAATCATTATAATTGACGAAATTGTTTTAAATTTTAAAAGTGCTGTACGAGTAAACCATTGCTTTATAAAAGCCCAGGAAACGGATATTGAAGAGATCATTAAAGAATGGTTGAATTAAAAGCTCGAGCAAGGGCAAAGGTAAAAAACAAAACCAAACCTTAAACGTTGAACAACAAGTAGAAAACAAAAGGAAAACAACAAGAACAATGAGGATTAAGTTATCACCTTGTTAAAATTTTGAATTTCATTAGACAAATCGCCTGTAAAGTTTATTTGGCTAATTTTTAATCAAAGGAAAACTGATTCGTCATTAATTGTACCACAATCCCACTACAATAATATATATTAAGTCGAACAAAGGGGGTAAAAAGGTCTAAATTATCATCAGAAATTACAATATTACATTGGGTTTCTATAGCTGAAGCAACGCTATTATCAGTTTGAATACATGCAAAATCATTAAAAGGAAATTGAAATTCAGAGTTCTAAAACCTATAGATTTTAAGGAAAATTATTTATATTACATTGTTTTGACGTTTTGACTCTCTTTGTTTGTGAATAAGTAGATTTAAATGTTTTCTTTCCTGGTGTTTTAAGCGAAGTTTTAAGTTCGATATTCAATAAATCAGTTTGACTAGCAGTATGAACTCTTGCGTCTTGTGCCAGGATAATTAACAGAAGATTCATATTCCAAAGTAGTAGTAGCAGTAGTTCCGGATAAGTTTTCATCGTGGCTACTAACATCTGCCTCATTTGCCACTACTTCTTCAATCAAAAACCTTTTTGCTAGAACATAAATTCAAAATATATAAAGATTTTTGCTATTAATGGTTAATTTAATTAAATTATTGTATACAGCTTATTTAAGATTTGCCCGAACTAAATTAAGTGTTAAACCTACCTTTTTCGTAAAAAATTATACAGAAAAACGTTCTAAAAAGAACCCACACTAGATGTCACTCAATAAACCTTTTTTAATAATTTAAAAACTTTCTAAGATCAATAAATTATCTTTTGTTTAACATTATAGAATAATTATTTTTTTCGTTAAGCCTTAATACCCTTTTTTTTTTAAAAATAGAGCTAATACCCAAGGCACCACCTCGGCAAGCGGGATCCATTCTATTGAGTCTATCCAGCGTCGTGCTCTTCGTTTCGCGGCGAGCGTTGGCTTTTCGTGGGACACTTGTATGAAATGTTGTCAGAATTTATAGCCCGCTGTACCGGTAAAATCAAGAAACCACACCAGCGGAGGCCTATCATCAGAATGCCCTACGCCAGCGTCCACAAGCCCGGACAGGTGACAAAACCAGCATGGGTAGCAGAACCCCACTACTGATGGTCGCACCCTCGACGCAAGCCGCTCAACCCAGCAGAAGGTGCAACAATGGGACGACCAGCCCGCCACTTCGCACACAGCAGTGGGATAGAGAACGGATGCTCTAGCAACTCCGGCCGACACCCCACCTACAAAGGCAGGGAGCCAAGCCCTTTGGAGAGAGCGCCTAAAGGGGAACGGCAGGCACGCAGCAGCCCGCATAACCCGGCACAGCTGGCACCGGAGATCCCGGTGGGATCCAAAAGGCCGGGAGATGGGTCTGCCGCGCCCTCATACGGAGACCCGCAGCCCCACAGCAGGCAACCCAATCCGCCGAGGCGGCCAGTTTGCCCGGCCCCTCTCCATTAGCCTGGGCCGAAGCCCAGTATCCAGCCCACACCTGACCGAAGTCGGAGGTTGGAGATAGGACCCTTTGGACGGAGCTAACATCTCCCAGTGCGCCACCGCCCTTACGGGTCACAAGAGCCGGACCCCGACTTCCCGGTAAAGCCACCAGTTATTGCACACTCCGACCCCTTGAGGGCCACACTTGTATGACAAACGTTCTAACTAAATTCAAATGGAACACGCTAGCTTCGCGCCGCCGTTTTCGGCGCCTAGTTCTGGTAAACTCTGTCGTTCACCGCCACGGAGGTGCCTTTGCACCTCTTTCCGCGGTGGCCTCTCAGTGGTTTCGTAAACCCCGCGGTCTCCGCACGGTGTCTGTGGTGCCTCCGGGATTCCGTATTGCGTGCCGCAAGCACTCATTCCTTCCCTCGTCCACTCGGGACTGGAATTCCTTGCCAGACCATCTTAAGGGCATTCCCGTGCAAACTCTATTCCGGAAGGTGTTGGCGAACTATCTCGAACTCTATGACTAAGTGTCCATAATCTCTCAAGCTATTTTATTTTACAATTGTATTACCCTTTTTCGTTGTATGTATATTGTTTTTGCTTATTGACTGTACATATCTCATTTCTCACTGTCTTGACGTGATGGGTCTCTGACCTTTTGTTAAGCTAATAAAGAACTAAAGAACTAACTAAAGACCACATAAGCAATGTTGCTTGTGCGTGATCAAGTAACAGGTGGCCGGGTTACAATGCGTAGGAGGGTGGTGGCAAGCCCTTCATACCTTTATTTCGTTATTATGTGGATTTATATTAGTCATTTCCCCAGACAACTATTTGGTTGGTCGTTGCCTTCTATTTACCATTGTTAATACGATCCATGGTAAACCGAAATCAGGAAGTTTTAAAACGGAAAATTTAGTAGAATATAGGAAAAAAACGTTACTGTCTTAGATTCATAAACTTGAATCAATATCTCAATTAGAAAAAAAACATGGTTGGTTTTAATGGAGTATATTCAATGCATTACTTTGATAGCATAACTTAAATAATACAATATCTATACTAAAGAACTCTACGGCAAAGCTATAACATAATATCACTTTATTAAAAATAGTGTAGCCCAAAGAGCAAAAGTCAAGCTTCAGTCACTACTCTAAAACGTTGTAGAAAATTCTGTTGCCGGCGTTTCTCTCACAACAATACTTTTAGACACTTCGTTATAACAGCAGAAATAAAAAAAAAATATTTTGAAGTTTTACTATCCACTCAATATGGCGATCATTGAGCGATAAGAGTGCCTCGTTCGAAAAACCCACATTGGTTACCTTTCATAATGCCTGGCTTATATTAAACGCGTCATAGAGTGATGTATTACTACTACATACTTCTGACATTGTTCATAGTTTGGATAATGTCACAAGTGTCACCGATCATGTAGCTCCATATGGATTGTAAAATATTAACCAACACTCTAGCTGTTATCTGCTACGCGTACAGCGTTAAGTGAAGCGTTAGAAGTAAAAAACATCTCTTCTTGGTTTTACCGTAAGTAAAAACAGCTTGAATTTATTGTTTTGTTGGTTTCTTGTTATACATATAGAAAACACAAATTATATCTTCTAGCTGCCTGTATATTATTTGTCCCTACATGCAAAGGTGACGTTTGTGATTAAATGGTCCTGATCGTATTTTATAAGGAATCAAAGACACTATCAGAATCCAATCTGTCTACCAGAACGTAAATTGTCTACCAAAACGTAAATATTCGCCATTTAAACGTTATCTGTTTCTTAAACTTTCTTTAATAAATTATTAGAGATATAACCGCATCTTCAGGGTTATTTAATTGCTAAGATAAGGAGATACATGCACATTGGGGAAGTAAATGTGAAATCGAAAAAATCTCACTCTATCATTTTACAATTATCAACAAAGATAATTCGAAAAGAGGTAATTTCAAGCACTCTGTAATATTTACTTTTATATTTCAGTAACTGCCTCGTTAATATATAGTTCACAAATGTGTGAAAGGATTTGAACCCAATTTTTGCAATGGAGGAAGATAACAGTTTCTATGGTCTGTGCGAAACGGTATTCTGGGTGAGTTCCGAAAGCTTCCTACGACCATTTTATTCGAATATCACTCATTCAGTATAATGTATGTTATTTTTTCCCTTAAACCAATTTTAATCTTTAAGAGTTCAGGTGGTACTCATTAGGTTTTATTTTAAATTTGAAATGTTTCAGATCTTAGCCGTCTTTATAAGTTCCAATATATAAGAGATTATTTATAGATAAATTTACCAAGAGCTGAATCAGTTTAAGAGAACAGACAACAACTACTGTTGAAATATAAAACATTTTAAGAAGTAAAAAAGATCAAATACTTCTAAAACACTAAGGTATATTTTGAAAGAGTTTTCTACAAAGGGTTGCTCAATTGAACGATCTTGAGTAATATTGATCTCAAAATTGGCCATTTCAACCTTCAAAAAAATATCTACGTATTGAATTGAATTTAATCGAATTTTAATGTGCTATAAAACAGTACAATGTACCAACAAGTCATAACACAATGTAGTCGAATTATATACAGTAGTACAGTGGGTATTTTGTTTGTATTAACAAACAGTCCTATCAATTATATTATATATTTCTGTTTAACACATCTTATCGTGACATGGAAAAGTTACAGTCATAAGAACTTATAAATCTAGACCATTTTGTGGGTAGGGGTTCATTTTCGAGATTCAACAATAAATATTAAATTTTATGGTCTTAACAAACAATTTTTAAAAGTTACAAAATTTTTAAAAATTTAAAATTATTAAAGAAAATTACATATAAACAGAAAAGCACATTTCAAGTCCTAAAATTACATAATTTAATATTTTGATCTAAAAGTTTTTTTTGGCTAAAATATCGTTATCAGAACCATATTCATTGTAATTCTTTATAATTCTGCTTATTGATGCGCTACAATTAGTCGTATTATAAAATAGCGTCATTATTTCTATTAAGTCGCTTAGGGCAGTGGAGTGGTATGGATAGAGGGACAATCTATCTTATTGCTTAACAACCAATTTAGTAATTTAATATCTGCCTTAAGAAGGCTTTCAGCAATGGTGTCTATGCAATTTTTAACTAAAAAATCTTTGTAGTTTTGGGTGCAACCGAAAACTAATTCATAAAGATGGAATCATTTCTTTTGTATATTGTCAAATTTCTCTAAGCAGCCAACAGAAGCGTTACTATAAATACAAGAACCATATAAAATTGAAGATTTAATCAAGGATTTGTACAGAGCAATTAAACACTGAGCAGAATTTAGCATCTGGGATATTTTATAAGAACAAACGAGAAGCTTATGACACTTAATAAATTTTGTTTGTTCTACGTGGTAATTGTACATTAATTTACAGTCAAAATAAAAACCCAAATCTTTGACTTTTGCCTCGCGTTTTAAAACAGTACCATTTAAATTATAATCAAAATATTATAAATTAGTCTTCCGCGAGTACGTTACTATCACCGTTTTTAACTCATTAATTGTATTATTATTTTCTATACACCACGAGTTTAAATTTACTAAGTCCGCTTGTAAGGCACGGCAGTCAGCAGGGGAAGAGATTTCTTTCGCGCGCTTATGGTCTTCAGCCAGTTGGAATAAATGACAGCTTTTGATAGTGCACGGAATGGCATATAGATATTGAAAAAAAAGAGGCCCGATCGATGATCCCTGAGGTACACCTCATATGACGTCATAAGTCACGTCAGTAATTTCGCCATTACATTACTTGTTAAAGTCCAAAATAAACTCGTAAAAACGTGTATAAATGTTCCATACCGGTTTCATAACAATATTGCATATTATAACTTTAAGGTTATGACTGTGAAACAATTATTCGTTAAAAACATCATAACAAATGTTTTCAAATTGAAAAATAGTGATCAATGTTTAATTAAAAGTTGTAGGAGCACAAGGCTTCCATATATTATGAATTTTACACTCCCTAAAATTTTAAAAACTAAAACTCAAAAACAGGCTAAATACTTGGGATATAAACTTTTTAATTATTTACCTTTAAGATTAAAAATATAAGTTAATTTTTTCCGATTTAAAAAAGAATTAAATCTATGGATTATTGACCATGATCGGGAAATTAGTAATTGTTTAGAAAACTAATTGTAATTTCACCTTAAATATTGTAATAAGTGTTACTAATTTTGTACTCAGAACGGTTGATATATTGTTGTATTTGATACCAACCCCCGCTGCCCACACGCGTTTACGCATATACAGTGGGTTGAAAGCAATTATTTGAAGATAAATTTTGTACTTGTAAAAATATCTTGCTTTACATAAATAAATAATAATAATAATAATAATAATAATAATAATTTTGTCAACCACGAAGATAGTTTTCACACCAAGTAAGTAAAGAACCAGATAGGCCGTGAAGTGATAACTTATGTAAGAGTCGTGGACCTTGAAAATGATATATCATCCTTTAAAAACTATCGCATCTCGTAAATTTACACAGTAGGTTTGGTCTATTGAAATGATATCTTAGACGGTATCTGCCTATTCGCGCAGTTCCCATTTGCGCGGTTTCCCAAAAGCGCAGTTCTCAAAAGTGCAGTGTCCCAATAGCATGGTTTCCCAATAGCGCGGTTTCCCAATAGCGCAGTTCTCAAAAGCGCAGTGTCCCAAAAGCACGGTTCCCAAAAGCGCAGTGTCCCAATAGCGCGGTTTCCCAATAGCGCGGTTTCCCAATAGCGTGGTTTCGATTATTACGTATATGTATATAAAAATTAATGAAAATTAACCAAAGGAAATTTAAAGGAAATTCCAACCACCCATGGTCTCGAGGTAAAGCGTCCGAGTGCTGTTTAGGAAATCCGAGTTCGAATCTCCGTTGGGGAAAGTAAGTTCAAAAGTATATTTCGATAATTTCGGTTAATTATCCAAATTTCAGTGTCTATAACTTTGAATATGGAATGACTAGGTTAGGTTAGCCGGGCGCGCCGTAGGCGCGTAGGTACTGTAGGTTAGGTTAGGTGTTTTAAACACATTTGTTGAGATAGGGCTTACGAAAATCATATTTCTATATATAAAAATTATTAAAACAAATATTTTGTATTTTTTAGTATGCTGTATATATATATATATATAAAAACGTTTGTAATATATTAAATTCTCTCGGTTTATCAGGCCAGTAAAAAAAATTATTTAAACAAATATATATATTTTTTTGAAAACCACATGAGGCCCCACGCTTTCGGGAAAGCGCGCAAACAGGAAACCGCGCTTTTGGGGAACGGCGCAAATGGGAACTCCGCTAGTAGGCATACACCTCTTAGACGAGGCTAGTTTCAGCTAACGCAATAATTTACTAATCACACGAAGTTGGTATTAATGGTATAAGTTAAACCATACATTTATATGAATATTTCAGGGATCCCCTGAATACAATTTGAATTGAAGTAATACTTCATTCTGAAATTTTTTAAGTGAGTAGCACCCTAGCAGCGAATATAAAATTTCCGATATTACAATCTGAAGCTCTGTTTAACCCAATTTTGAGCGTTTATGTCCGACGAATATTTTGATCGACTAGTCAGATCGCAAAATGGAAAATTTTTGCGGAATCATGCGTTTTGTGGTAAAAGCATGGAAATTTGTATACATGCACTTCTTTATATTCTCAATCGATTTAAGACGGGAGGCCATCCGTATCTATTACGTAACGGCCGTAAAAACGATTAAAACGCGCCGTAAAGTGCGATCAGCCTACTCTAACGACCCCTGGAAAACGCGCCTGTCCACGTGACTCGTTAGTATACGGGAAGGAGAGGGGTGGGCATACGTTAAAGCAATTTCGTTACATTTTCTCCACTTGGACGGTTTTTAGTATAAATCACGTAAATATCAACGTAAATTTATAATATTCTTAAATTGTCGAACCTTTATACATTATTTATCAAGGTTAGAGATTTCTCAAATAGAACAGTTATAAGATAATTTACGTAACATATTTGAATTTCAAGTATTTTTATATGTTACATATTAATCTAAAAAAAATCTTTAGGGTGGCTCGATTTGCTCTGACCAGGCTTTTCTCTCAAAAACTATTTCAGATTTAATTTTTAAATTTTCAGGGTTTGCGTATTTAGTTGGAAACGAGGGGCTAGTCACTCTGCATAGTCGGTGTATAAGCCCGCACCTTTGACTGTGCTAATAAGATTACGCGAAATCTTTAGAGTATGTGTCTAAATCAGTGTTGAGTACGCGTAATCGGTGTACAGGCCATACGACAGTGGTTAGCCCCTCGGTTGAAACGCTTTAAATTTTAAATTGCCGAAAACTCGAATACGTTTTCATGTTTTTTTTATTTATTTTTGACCGATAGGTGCTAGCGAACATTTTACAACGAGAAAGTTGTAGATCATACTTGAAAATCTACAAATAACGTTTGTTCGATCACAAACAAACAATTTTTTCACTAAGATAATGAGGTCATAAAAAAAACAAGTTCACCATAGCATGCCCAAGGGTTATCTTACAAAACTTAGTTGAATTAATTGTTTTTGAGAATAAGATGTGAACAAACAAGTGAGAGAAAGATAAGTTGGTCTAATTAGACCTACTAAATTTACAAAACAAGTTGTTTTCTTAGTTGATTTTTACAAAGTTTATTTATTTATGGTATTTAAACCAAAATAACCCAAAATGAAGCGCAGAGCTCAACAATGCCGGTGTATTCCGCTGAACAAAGCGCCTTTATTTTCGAATTAATTTTTGGTGAAGCCCATCGAAACGCTCGTAGTGTATGTCCACATTTCAGTATGCAGTATCCTGATAGATTTCACAGTCACAACACCGTTCTCGGAGCTGTTCGAGATTTCCAGAACCATGGAGATGTCAATCCAATATACCGAGAAGCTGGTTGTCAAAACATCGACGAAGAAGAGCTAGTTTTAGCGTTCTCCGCGGCATATCCTCAAGCAAATATTCGAAGTGCAAACTTAGAGTTGGGTTTGCCCAGAATCCGCATTTGGAGCACAACTTCCATACGTATCGAGCAACACTTCATCAAGCTCCTCATGACGGAGATATGGTTCATCGGTTTGACTTTTGAAACTGGTTAAGCAACAAGATGAAAGAAACTCCGGATATCTTTAATCTGCTCTTCGTGACCGATAAGTGTTCGTTTGGGAGAGACGGACCATTTAACCACCAAAACAATCACATGTGGAGTGATGGGACTCCACGATGGGGAGTCATCGGCCCACTTTTTCTGCCTCCATGGTCCCCTGACCTCACACCGACAGACGTTTTCCTGTGGGGTTGCATCAACGATCAGCGTATCATCGATGCTTTTCAAATGGTCACTCCCGACATGATCCAGCCTGCATTCCAAAGTATGCTTCATCGCGCAGAAACATGTATCACGGGAGACGGAAGAGTTATCGAACCATACCTGTAATTTCGTAACCCTTTCGTTACTTCGATTAAAAATGTGTATTCTTAGATTGATTGGAAAGTACTTGTTTATCATTCTCTCACTTATTTGTACCAAATAAATGTTTAAAGTATCGTATATTGACGTGTTATCCTAAAAACAAATTAATTTAACTTAGTTTTGTAAAAGAACCCTTGGGCCTGCTATAGTTCATTATCTAAGTGAAAAAATGTTTGTTTGTGATCGAACAAACGTTATTTGTAGATTTTATACGATTTTATACAGTTAATATCTTAGAAATGCTTTAAAGGCGAGCTGTAGATTTTAAAACACACTGCAAACATGACAGATACAACCTCTGAGATCCGTGACATAGTGGTATTCTGTAAGATTTATAGAATGTTCTATAAATCTATAGTAATAATATAACTGTAATAATACGTAATTGCTGTAATATAAATATATATATATATATATATATATATATATATATATATATATGTATATATATATAACATATATATATATATATATATATATGTATAAAATTTATTTTTTTCGACATCTTTTTCTCTGAGTGAAGAACAGTTAAATCAACAGATGTTTCTTTAAAAATTTGGGATATTGAATGCAGGACGGAACTGTTTATAATTATTTATGTAAAAAATACATATTAAAACAGATGACAACTGTAGAATTTACAGAAATTGATCTGTTTTTTAAAAATTAATAAATATGTAAATTATACAGCAAGGTTTTGAACCGACAGACAGATCATTCTATAAAATATGCGGGAGTTTTCTAGCATTAGGTGTTTCCAGGAAATGCTTGTAATTTTTACAGCACATTTTTCTCTCACTGATACGTTAACCGTCCCAAGTTAATCAATTATTTCCTCGTGTAATTCTTTTATTAGTGAAATTAAAATTTCGGAGTAGGCGTAATTTTCACCTCAATAAGAAGTGGTCCGTGATAATATATTAATTAACTCGCTAAATACTGTACACCAGATTAATTCTTCCATTTATAGCTGCGAAGTAATCCAGGAAGAATATAAGGGATAATTCTTTCTGATGAAATTAGTCTTTGATATTTGCTCTAACAAGATTCTTTCAGCGTAACTAATAATTATATTGCTAAATCAGTATTAATTTAATAAACAAATCGGTAAACCAGGACCAAAATTTGGTGTTCGTAGTCCCTATGCACATTTTGCTGAAGGTTCTGGGATTATGCGTTGATATTTGATTTTATTTTAATACTTGGTTGATTGCATATGCTATTAATTTCCACTTAATCATATTACGATTAAATTAGCTGCAAAGCGTACTGTCATGAAATACTTCTACGTTTCCTATGAAGGTATTATCATTCACGAAAACATACGTGATATGACGTAAATAACGTCGCTGTGAACAAATTTTAAGGAAATGAAAGTCAAAAACTTTATGAGTTCTTTTCGGGAAGGTGAGATCAAATTTAAATTAAAATGGTGATACAAAATCAAAGTCAACTGGTTCAATTCCAAAGAAAAATGAAAGGATCACAAAAGAAACAGATTAGGTGACATGAGGGATCAACGTGTTTAGATTTGACCGATACTAGTTGTCGAAGAGGGAATTTCAACATTTAATTGAACTCTTTATCATTTTTTGCTACATTTTCGAAGTGGAGTTACACTTCGAGTATCGAGAACTGAAATGTTCCACAGAGTAACTCTTTGCTACGACCCAACATGGAAAATAATTATCGATTTCGCGAAGCTAAGCTATTGATTGGCCGAGTGAAAAACACTTGTTTAATTCTGCTTGTTTTAATCATCCATATTCACTTAACTATCCTTGTCTAACCCATGACTGGATCCACTTTCTTAGCCCGGATAAAAATGTTCTCATTTCTTTAATAATTTGGATCGAATAGGAATTAATTTTACTATAGTATATCCTACATTTTGTTTTAATTTTATTTTATTTAAAATTATAATATTCAAATTATATTTTAATTCAAATGTAAATAAACGATTCAACCGCTTTCGGTTCCATTTGGAAAAGTATTATTTAGTCCAGACACGGCTGATTCCAGTGTAATTAATTGCACTTTGATCCCCGTTAATTGGCATCTTATTTGGTTAAAACAATTATTATCGAGCTCTATTTTATTCTAACTTGGTAATATTATTTTAATATGCACGCTAATCTGATCTTTTTTTAAATTGACAAAGGGAAAAAAATTAAATAGTCCCAATAATCGTTAATATTAGAGCAATATTTTTAAAGTTTTCAGTTAAATATAAGGGCTAGCTAACACCATGGCGATAGTTTATTAAAAATTGAATTCCAAATATTGTATTGAAGTTTTTTTAGGTCTGATATTAGTTGATTTTTTCCAGGTTGAAAGCAAAATACACTTAGAAAAAATCACTTAAAATTTTGGATAAAATTTGATTTTGATCAATTGGTGTGTTTTTATCCAACTGGAGTCAGCTGTAGGTGAACACAATTATAGTTATTTGAAATTGGACTACAAAGTTGTATTTTCCAAACTGTGTTGTAGTCCATCCAATAACAATGCATGCATTTGTTTTATTCGATCCAAAGAAAATGTTGATCAAACTCGTTGTGCCTTCATTTAAACCGTAATGTTTTATTCCTTAGTTATTGAGTATGTATTATATCTTCGGTCTCAGATTTTACTCCCATATTTCTTAAATTAAAGTGTCGTTTCTTCCATAAATATTCGAAGTGCTTAGGCCCTTCGTAGGCCCTAATGTTAAGTACGACCCTGGTAAGGGCGCGAGGGCGCCAAAAGCCCAACTTGCCGGGTAAAATTTTACCTTAAGCCAACCCTGTACTGTTGTCATGCTAGATTCAGTGGGATTTCCCTACTACCCCGAAATTCTAAAGGCTGACACTGCCGCAGAATAGCTTTACAAGGACTTAATTGCTATAAATGACAATAATTAGGATCGCACTGCTACAGACGAGAATAACTAGGCCTAGTATTACACTGCTACAGATGATATTAAGTTAAATTACAGTGTTAAAAACGAGATTCACTAGTTTTCACTAGGGCTTTCTGCTACAGACCAGTTTCGTTATGGTTGCATTAATAAAGATGAGATTCAATGTTATAACACTGATGCAATTAAGATGATTAAAGATTTTATTGATTTTAACGAATATAAATGTACCTTGAGATGTATAGATGTTATTACCTTTTTTTGGGATGCCTTAAAGCATATACACCCATTTATCAAATAATAATTATGTAACTGTTGTTGATGTAATTGGGAAATCCTTAAGAAGTACAGTCAAGAATTTTCTCGAGTTTCAGAAAATTTTAATCCTCTTATTTAAAAGTTCCCTGAAAATATAATCCGCTAACACGTAAGAGTTTCTTACTCTTTTCTCTCCGAAAGCGGGAAACATTTTCACAAGAAAAGGACGAAGGGCCTCGCAATTACGCTGCAGATAAGGAAATGTGTTGCAACTACCCTATTACATTCTTCGAATAACATATACTTTGGGAAAAATATCAAATAGTTATGCATCTCATTCTTCAGCCAACCAAAGTGTCAAAAGAATAAAACGTTTTAATTGCAAATACATGTATGTGCTGTAAAAATTGTACTTCTGCAATGAGCAGAAAACATGGTCCAAGGCATTTTGAAAAACACCTCACGCCACTGCCATCTCAGCGATGTTAAGCATTTGATTAAAAGTGTGGATCCTCAACACTGCGAATAAAAGTTTAATTACGAAACATATTTCACATTAACAGTAATTAAAATCATAAGTTTATGATACCTCTGAGTAGTAAAATAGATCTATACTCTCTCCGCACGGTGTGTCAAGGTAGCCTTTATATGAACCTGAACTGCCGAGGCCAACATTTCTCGAATCCTGTTTGCTGCAAGGCTAGCTTGAACTGCCTCAAAAGCAGAGGTATGCAAAAATTGTGAGCGTATTCCAAAATGAACGCTCAGACGTTTCTAATTTGAGTGATCAAGGGAGCGAGTGCTCAATACAGCCTAGTTCCAGGGATAAGAGTAAATGCAGTGCGTGAAAAGGGGGCCCAGACTCCTTATCTGCCTATGGGCCCAGGAAGTCCGACATTGTCCGTCGAGATATTGAACCGCGAAACCCCTTCCAGATTGAATTTTACCCCCGTAGGTAACCGAGGGGTTAGACACTCTCGGATGACTTGTACACCGAGTTCGAGTACTTAGTACTGTTAAAGGTACGGATTTTTAAGAGTTCACGAACTCTTATTAGCACAGTCAGAGGTACGACAGTGTACACCGAGTTCGCGGCGTGACCAACCCCTCGTAGGTAACAGGTTCATCGAAATGTCGGGGACTCGATTGCTGCAAACATTTTTCTCTCGCTAGTAAATGCTAGTTTACGTCATATGACCCTTTAAGAAACCAAATTTTTGTTAGACTACACTGTTAAAAATAAAGGTCTTATTTTAGACCTCTAAAGTGCTTAAAACATTTTAAAATATTTAAGACCATTCAGGGTTTTGTCATAGAACATATTTAAACCTTCTGCTCCCCAAATTCAGTCCTTTCGTGGAGTGTTTAAGTACTTATTTTACACTCTTTTATCCATTTTACTTCATAAACAGTAAGAAGTTAATCCTTTTTAACTTTATTGTCAGTCCTTTATAGGCCCTTATTTAATACTTTTTTATTATTATTATTATTATTCAATACGACTCAATAGATTAACCATTAACATGGCCAGATTAAGAGCTGGTTTTCGCTAGGGGAAAAAAGTCGTTGAACGAAGGGAGTTGATCACGTAAAGTATCAATTAATACTTTCAGTTTTTGATATACACGTAGCAAGAATTCTTTAGTGCCGATATTTGGGTTATCATAGTTTGACGCCATAATCAATATCCCCTATATTTAAATCTGTTATAAAATTTTTAAAGACTTAACCTTAGTTAAATATTCCTGGTGATTGGAATTTCTTCGCATTATGTTATTTTAAAGAAAATATTAAAAAAGAAATAACGTTGTATTCAAATACTAGTCTCGAAATTGGTCCATATAATTTTTTTCTTCGTTTAAGGGAATTAAATGGGTATTCAAAAGGTGTAAATGTTAGAACATAACATTTTTATACCTTTACCACGAGGACTGGAAAAGGTTTATTCTTAGGGCTCGTTCCCTTTCAATACCCCAAAAGGTTTTCTATTAAACATGAAAGAGTAAAATGGGTCTAAAATAATTGATTAGACCGTTTTCAGTAACCAACTGGTTTGAAATAAATTAAAAGTCCAATTTTGGTCGTTTTATAAACCTTTATTTTTAACAGTGTAGTGTTTTATTGTCTACAAATGTAATCAGTGGTCAAATTGGGAGGAGAGTAGCGGTTATACCTCAGTTTACTGATGATCCAAAACTTTGGGGGGAGCCTCCCACATCCCCTAAGGAACGCCTCTGTTAATAATGATTATAATGTAATAACTTATTTTAAGGCGTTTACAATTATTTAAAGACTTCAATATGTTTTCCCAATTCTAATACGTTGAGTCTAGCAGGCTTCCCACAAAGTTGAAATGTCTGGTTTCAGCGTTTTATATATTAGCCTATATGGAGAGATGACCCTAAAAAATAGTGAACAACGGTCACCGTCGAGCTGAGGATGAGGCGGACGACCACCCACTGGTTAGTCGAAGTACAAACACCTCTTATTTTTTTGGGGAAAAGGGGGATATAAAACCTTACGGTTAGCTGAGGTATTTTTTGTAGTGAATTCACTTTTCGGAATGTTAAAAAAACTGTTTATTAACCGTTGATAAGAAGATTTTTAGCAGTGCTTATACTGTAGGCTGCTGTTTTATTATCTTATTTTTGTATGGTTAAAGTTGGGCACCATCAAACACGAGTTTTGACTACAATCGAAAACGTCGTGTGTTCCGTCGTCTAACCTTAAGCTTGCTATCATTTCAACCATTACATTTAGACTGTTTTGGACGGTGCTATTAGAGTGTAAAATTTATTATAATGGAGCATATAACATTAATATTATCAAGTTCTCAATACCATAACAGAGCCTAAGTCTTAGCGCCAGTTCCGGATAAGGGCGATGGGAACTGGTCATTCTGTCTACGACGTTAACGATATTATTGAAATTGAATTGATTTTCGGAAGAGGATGTTCGTTCGGCTATTCCTTCGAACGAGTCCTCCCTTTCACCTTCATATTGGTTAGGGTGGTTAAAAAAAATGCACATATCGAAATGTTTTGGTGCACATGGATTTTCTTGTTCAATTTGATGAGAACATGACCCACGAAAAATTTTAAGTAAATTCATTAATATTTAGGACTGCCTCAACGAGGTAAAGTTTTACCACTATGAACTAACCCATTTATAAGCAAAAATCAGTTATGTCACTCAAATACTTTACTTGAACGAAAAATTTAATATTTATTACTTATTTAAGTTTTTACAAGTTTTATGATTGAAATAAGTACCGGTACACAATAAAATATTTGCCAGAAAGCCCCACTAAACCAAGTCATAACTGCTGAAAATCTAAAGTTAGGACCTGGTTTTGTGGGGATTTCTGCCAATTATTTTATTGTGTACCGGTACTTATTACTATAATAAACCCTGTGTAAACTTAAGTAAGTAATACATATTAAATATTTCGTTCAGTTTAAGTATTTGAGTGACATAATTATTTTTTGCTTATAAATGTGTTCGTTTATAATGGTAAAACTTTAGCTCGTTGAGGCAGTCCTAAATATTGATGAATTTACGTAAAATATTTCCTGGGTCATTTTCCCACCAAAATGAACAAGAAAATCAATGTGCACCAAAACATTTCGATATTTGCATTTTTTTTGAAACACCCTAATATTGGTATTTAGTGTAAACATAAATCTATAATATTGTTGACTAAGTATGTATAGTTAAACATGTGAATATAAATATACGAATTGTGCAATAACAATACTAACCTAGTATATTGTTTGCTAATGTAGGATGTATAATTAAATTTATTTTTGAGTTTTCAATCGATTAATTCTCGTTCACATTTAGAACTTAAAGGGAATATAACCTCAAGACGTTTTTTATGTTTTTATGCTTTTTCATGTAAGCAATTTGGGCGGGAAGTAACTAAACAGCGGCAAAAATATCTAAAGTCATAGGAGGGAGCGGGAAATGGTCGAAGTTTGGTGTTCCACACCTAAAACCTGAGGTTATATTCCCTTTAACAATGTAGTTTCACTCGTCTTGGAATAAAGTGTAAAATACATTTCAGAAGAACCAATTTATTGCTCAATATTTCTACCCTATTGCGGCCAGTACCTTAGGTAGAACGTAAAAGATTAGGCCATCCTCAGTTCTAAGGTCGAAGTGGTCGAAGGGCCGCCTCAATGTCTGCAGACCACCAGTGTCGAGAAATGCAAAAACTGCGAGAAAAGTGGACCACTGAATTGGAATACATTGGGTAGGTGCAAGGTGCGTTAGGTTGAACAAACAATCACCGAGTGAAGCGTCCGGAGGGAAAGCGTTTAATACTGAGGCCGCATTGCCTCTCTGCACCGCCATGGCAATCCGTTGTCATGTTCCTAAAAACGTGAGAATGGTTAGCTCTAGACTTTGAAATTTCAACTCAATGTTCAGGGCCTGATTTCCAACTAAACGCGCCTAATTCCAAATAGTAATCATCTCTTTGCTTCTCTTATCTATTTTTCCGGCTGGTCTCGGCGGTATTTTCCTGAGCGCGACCATGTTTGGTTTTCCCCCTTTCAGTCCCATCCTCCATTACGGATACCCAAAGAGAGGATGCTAGACTCCCCGCTGGTTCCGACTTGCACCTCTTAACTTCCCTTACCCATTTTTTATATCTATTTTTTTTTAAATGTCGCGTGGTCACGCCGTTATTTGTTTTAAAACGTCGCCCGGTTCGTTTTCCTCACTTGAGTTTCTTGCGCCCATTCCGACCTTTAACTTTTTTAACAGGTTTAAATATGGCATATAATTGGTTTAAATGGAAATTGTATACCATTAATGGCGAAAATTATGGATGTATAATGGTTTGTAAATAATTTAACCAACTTTAAATCATAAATAGATTACCTGCTGTACTGGTTCTAAACCATAAATATAGTTAAAATTCTTCCATTATTGGGTAGCCTTTAGTGTGCTGCTGAAAGCACTATTGGTTTAAAATTAAGCCTTTAATATACTAGCAGGAAGCCTTTATTATACTGTTGAAAACACCATAATGGTTTATAGGTAAACTCTTTTTATATTTAAAATAAACCATTATTGTGCTATTTGAGTCAGCATAATGGTGGGAAGCTAAACTATTCTTCCATTTTTGGGTTACCCTTATAGTGTGCTGCTGAAAGCCCTATACTGGTTTTGAAGTAAGCCTTTAATATACTGACAAGAAACCTTTACTATAAAGTTGAAAACACCATAATGGTTTATAGTTAAACTCTTATTATATTTGAAATAAACCATTATTGTGCTATTTAAATCAGCATAATGGTCGGTAGCTAACCTATTCTTACAATATTGGGTAACCCTTACTGTGCTGTTGAAAGCACTATACTGATTTAAAAGTAAGCCTTTAATATACTGGCAGGAAACCTTTACTATAAAGTTGAAAACACCATAATGGTTTATAGTTAAACTCCTACACTGTGAAAAATAAAGGTATTTCGTTGGTATTTAAAAGTACCAGAAGGTTTTTCGAAGTACCATTGAAGGTATTATACATATTTCTTCTATTCCGTGGTTCGAAAAAATTCCTTTATAGGTTTTTGTCCATAATCAGTATTTTTCTATGTCTTTCTTGGTATACCTCGATTGTTGTGGTATGAAAATCTCTCTTTTGGGGTTTTTCTCCTAAGCTCAAGAGAGAGGCAGAAATATCTCGCACGATGTCCGATGACTTTTAATACACGATAACCCCGGGGAGAGTAGTAGAGACTTCCTGACCCCAGCGTTTCCAGACGTACTATAATTTTCGCAAATGTCGATAATTTCAAGCTAGTTTTCGTGGCGTACTATAGTTTTAACAGCGTACTATTAGTACGCAATTTTCGACAATTCCGCTAAGGTGTACTAAAATTGTACTATAATTTTCGGATTTAGCGGAAACACGCTCATCAATCCAGCCATTGGGACTGTTTACCCCCCAAAAGCCGCTGAGCCCTCGCTACGCGAAATTTCCTGGTTCTGTTCAGTCCGGTCACGGCCAACTTTGTCTGTAATAATTTTAAAAGTGATATTTAAATCAAGTGAGATTTTTGGTTCACACAGTGGATATTTCCACGGCCAAGATATTTCAAAAGTAACAAATAAATATTTCTTGATTTATTTCTTGTTTCGTGCAAGTTTGTTTATTTCAATAGATCGAATTTTATTTTAAGCTTTTACGATATTAAAAATCGAGGTATGTCTAAAAAAGTACTAAACCCGACTACACGCTAAGGCGCGATAATTTTTAGGTTAAGGCGCGATAATTTTTAAGGTTGTACGATAATTTCCTCGGCCTAGTAATTTGATTTTCGGGACTTGCCAATGCTGCTTGACCCAGATCACTCGCTGTTAGCGCTACAGCGGCCAACACATTCGTCGAAATTCCGCGACCAAGGATTTTCCCCCTATAAACTGTACTATAAGGTGTAGGAGTTCAGCGCCATGCTCGGTTATTATATTGGCTTCAATGTAAAAACTATTATAAAAGTAATAATCCGCTAGGGGCGCTCATGTCATACACATCTTTTGCTCATAGGTTAACACAGAAACGTCAACAAATGAGATGGCCGCTGTAGCGCGAGAGATCGAAGTTGGCCGTGCCCAGATAAAATATTTTGGGAAAATCGGGCAAGGTCGGCGAGGCGGGCGCCGGACAACAAACGTTTTCTTGCGAACGCCAAGCTTTGACCACATCTCGATCAGTGGATTTCTAAATTTCCTTTCAACTTTATTTCGCTGAAATTTTGCATTGTGGGATATTAAGTTTAAGAAGGTAAATCTTTACCGGTTATTTTTCACAATAGGTACTTTTGGTTTTTGTTTATTTGTTTAGGTTTATTATTTGTCAAGGATTACAGTAATGCCAAAAGTTTTAACCGCAATTTATTATTTAGAAAGATGTGATAAATATAAAATTGTGTAACCCTTCAGGTTCATTTTCCCCGTATACTTATTTTTTTTTACTTTTTCTGTGTTTTATTTACTTTTGTTATTACGTTTTCCCCGCACTCTTGACCCTCTAAATTTACAGTTTTTGTTAAGTATTCGTAAAGCCCCATACGTCAAATATCTTAGAATTCCGAGCTCTATTTAATGAAACTAATCCCCGTGTTAAATATAAATTTAATTTAATGATAAACTAAAAACTTAAATAACTTTTGAACCATACATACAAATTAATTATTGTTTATAAGCCTTATAGAACTCGATCAAACCCCACGATAAAATATAAAACTAAGATAATTAATTAAACCATTCTCTCAATATAAATTATAAACTAAATCCCTGCCTTCGGCAACGCTAAAATTAATCCCTCGCTAATTAAAGTGTTTTTATCTCGGTCACGAGACCATGGTGCAATACATTCAGCAAACTTTCCCAGCCCAGATTTCCCTAAAACTTTCCGAACTAAACCAGTAAAGCTCCCTCAGCTTACAGCGATCCCATGAAGTCATTTCAAGTCCACAAGCTTCATATTAACTATCAGGTAGCAAGATCCCAAGAAAAGCGGACGTTTTCCAAGGTTGCCGCCATAGGGTCAAGAGGGCGCCCGGACGTTTCCGCTTGGAGACAGAAAATCGGGAACCTCGAGACTCTCTGGCATTTCCCCCCCCCCCCCGCAATCCCAAGCGAACTTTCGTAAATCGGACAACGTCACCACCGCATGACTAGACACGAGTCTTAAATACACCAATGACCTAGGTAAAATGGGAGGTCACCAGTTGCTTTTTGTTTCAACCCCGCCCCCCAATAATCCGAACAAAACCAAGAGACAGAGCCCCAAAAAGAGAGAAGTTGAGAATTCTGGACAGAAGTTTAGAAAGCTTGACAGGACGGTAGAGAACTGGAGAGAACTCTGCTTTTGGCAGAACTCGACAGAACTCGACAGAACTCAACTTTTACCAGGAAGGAAGTCCACCTGCATTATCCGGAGAAACCATGTCGAAATAAATATAAAATAATGTGCGATGAAGTCGCGCTTAAATATTAATTAACCCTCAATGCAAACCACATGATCGGAACAACCCTCCATGATTGCCTAGATGACCCACAGCCAGGACATTCCGACCGGAAGAGTATAAGCCGATCAGTAATGAATCCGGGAAGCGTTATGCCCTCAGCATCCTCGAATCACCTGTTGATCACCCAAAATCTAGACGTACCGAGGGAAGAAAACCAGATGACCGAGACCGATTCCCTAGCCTAGCCGGACATTTCAGACCGAAACCCGAAGTACCTACGCCCCCGTCAGCTTGTGAAGTAAAATAATATAGGAAGAAACCCGCAATCCGGCCGCCAAACCGTAGACGAGTAAATAAAGAGAATTAAAGAAAAGTGTGAATAAAGAAACGCGTAAACAAGCAATCCCCAAAGACGTCCCGTTCTGTGAAGTGCGTGTGTCGGGCATCTTACGTAAACCGAGGAAAGAGAAAACCCGTAAACGGAGAGACGACAACGTAGCGGAGGACACCGAAATAGAATGATGAGTAGAATTTCCATCATAACCCCCCCCTACCCCCCATTGTAGAGTACCCAGGGTCGAAATACGAAGTAGCCAGTGAAAGTAGAGAAAAAGTTTTAGAAAGAAAGTTTAACCCCGCGCTATTGTTCGAGAAAAAGGTTTAAAGCAAGCCCCCTCGAGGTTGAGAGTTTATTTCGCTTCGTGTATCTATACAGTTCGGACTATATATTTCCGTTCGCATTGTACCCTCGTTGTAGCCATTTTTGTTTTGTTTTATTTTGAGTTAATATTGCCATTGCTTAATTGTCGAATCTCTAATTTTAGTAATTTAATTGTAGTGTTTATTATTTAGTATAAGTGTATATTTGTTTCTGCCCCCTCCATCCTTTGAAACCAAGATGCCTGAGAGTAGGGATACCGGAACTGATCCCATAGAAAATAGTAAGAGATAGTTTCATTAACAAATTTAAGGTCAAAGAGTGTATTTTTAATGTTTAAATTCCCCTCGTATATTGGAAAAAGCTAAAAGAACCATAGTAGAGATGGCCTAACCATCACTAGAAGCGAAGTTAGATTATCCCCTCAGTTCCCCCCGCAATTTTGTTCATTTGTTTTTGTATTTTAGTGTTATTTATAAATTTGAGTGTTAAATAAAGATTTTGTGATTGATTAACGACAAAGGGTTTCCATTCTGAATTCGAATCTCCCCCTCTTTTTTATTTTTTTCTTTCCCCTGTATGTAACCCCCCTCTCTCAGATTTAATTCGCTCCACGATAAGGCCACGACTCGCATTTTGTCGCCATCTTCCCCCCGCCTTGGTGAATTAAAATCTATGAGCAAGGGTTTGGAATATTTACGTCCATCAATTGTATGACGAATTCCTTAAAAAACCTTACAATTGTTACTAGCCACTAATTTTTACCTCGAAAATTACGACATATTTCGAGAGTTTTCTACGTGTTGGATAAGGTGGGACTGATGACGAAATAGATTTAACAACAAGATATTACTAAATATAAGAAATATTGCGTAAAAGAGAACCAAAAGAACGCGCAACAACAAAACCGCAATGAAATTTGGACAAGGTATAACGACGCTTCCGTTTTTGTGGCCGAAATCGGGTACAATTAAGAACGAGTGGATTTAAGTTTAAGGCTTTAATAGAGCATCCCACGCCAATAAATGCAAAGAGAGTTTTTAGGCTTTCTTTGGCGTCGTGTACATCACATTTATTTGAGGCTCGAATTGCCCGAGTTGCCGTTTTGGTACCAAGTGTAAATGAATTGAGGAAACACAACCAATGAAATGATAATGGAGTTTATTGTAACTCAACAGTTCAACGTAATCTAATACAATACACTTTTAAGAAATACAACTGGGAAGCTAGCTTACTGTTCTAGAGGGGCCAAGGGTTCAACTAAGTTTACGGGAGGACTGGTTCTGGAAGACACCGCTTTGATAATACAATTAAGGGATCTGGTACTGGGTGACACAGATTGATACTAACTAATTAAGGGATCTGGTACTGGGTGACACAGATTTCGGAGAGGAAAAGTACTTACTAAATTATGGGGAGAACTGCTGGTTTCTCTTGAACAAAATGGTTGGGGGGAACTACCATGCGGCTAGAGGTTTCAAATATCTGAATCTACGGGGTCGAGATTAAGAGTTCAACGGCGTCGCAAAAATAATCATCTAATGTGGGCCTGATATAAGCAGCTCTTATCCAATATACACTTAATAACAATAATACCAAATAATGCAAAGAAATAACAAAAGTTTCGATACAATTACCGCCAACTTCTGGCTGGACTTCTTGTCCTTCCGCGCACAATTACTTTAGAGAACACAGTCTTTGTATTCACAATACCGCACTGCACAGTCCTTTCTTGAGGGACACGACTCTGCACACACTTCTCGCGTTTGTACAACTTCGACTTGGGCCCGCTGCCCTCGCCCACCGTTTTCTCTGATCTACTTGACTCAGTCGTCCCAAAAACTACTCTGCTTACCGCCCAGGGAACTCTCTTTATATCCCTTGCTTATCTAATCTTTATCTTATCTTTAACCTTCATCGGGATGCCTCCCGTAGCGTGATTAGTAAAACAAATATTTACAACGCGCCTCCTTGTTAGTAGATGGCGCTACCATCTGGTTCCCCTCGGCCCGCTTGGCGAAAAGGACAAATAACACTATCGTCTGCTTTACTCTTAAGCAGCTCGTATCCCCTACAATACTCAGGTTCCTAACATCTGTCAGGTTCCTAACATCTGTCAGGTTCCTAACATCTGTCAGGTTCCTAACATCTGTCAGGTTCCTAACATCTGTCAGGTTCCTAACATCTGTCAGGTTCCTAACATCTGTCAGGTTCCTAACATCTGTCAGGTTCCTAACATCTGTCAGGTTCCTAACATCTGTCAGGTTCCTAACATCTGTCAGGTTCCTAACATCTGTCAGGTTCCTAACATCTGTCAGGTTCCTAACATCTGTCAGGTTCCTAACATCTGTCAGGTTCCTAACATCTGTCAGGTTCCTAACATCTGTCAGGTTCCTAACATCTGTCAGGTTCCTAACATCTGTCAGGTTCCTAACATCTGTCAGGTTCCTAACATCTGTCAGGTTCCTAACATCTGTCAGGTTCCTAACATCTGTCAGGTTCCTAACATCTGTCAGGTTCCTAACATCTGTCAGGTTCCTAACATCTGTCAGGTTCCTAACATCTGTCAGGTTCCTAACATCTGTCAGGTTCCTAACATCTGTCAGGTTCCTAACATCTGTCAGGTTCCTAACATCTGTCAGGTTCCTAACATCTGTCAGGTTCCTAACATCTGTCAGGTTCCTAACATCTGTCAGGTTCCTAACATCTGTCAGGTTCCTAACATCTGTCAGGTTCCTAACATCTGTCAGGTTCCTAACATCTGTCAGGTTCCTAACATCTGTCAGGTTCCTAACATCTGTCAGGTTCCTAACATCTGTCAGGTTCCTAACATCTGTCAGGTTCCTAACATCTGTCAGGTTCCTAACATCTGTCAGGTTCCTAACATCTGTCAGGTTCCTAACATCTGTCAGGTTCCTAACATCTGTCAGGTTCCTAACATCTGTCAGGTTCCTAACATCTGTCAGGTTCCTAACATCTGTCAGGTTCCTAACATCTGTCAGGTTCCTAACATCTGTCAGGTTCCTAACATCTGTCAGGTTCCTAACATCTGTCAGGTTCCTAACATCTGTCAGGTTCCTAACATCTGTCAGGTTCCTAACATCTGTCAGGTTCCTAACATCTGTCAGGTTCCTAACATCTGTCAGGTTCCTAACATCTGTCAGGTTCCTAACATCTGTCAGGTTCCTAACATCTGTCAGGTTCCTAACATCTGTCAGGTTCCTAACATCTGTCAGGTTCCTAACATCTGTCAGGTTCCTAACATCTGTCAGGTTCCTAACATCTGTCAGGTTCCTAACATCTGCCAGGTTCCTAACATCTGCCAGGTTCCTAACATCTGTCAGGTTCCTAACATCTGTCAGGTTCCTAACATCTGTCAGGTTCCTAACATCTGCCAGGTTCCTAACATCTGCCAGGTTCCTAACATCTGCCAGGTTCCTAACATCTGTCAGGTTCCTAACATCTGTCAGGTTCCTAACATCTGCCAGGTTCCTAACATCTGCCAGGTTCCTAACATCTGCCAGGTTCCTAACATCTGCCAGGTTCCTAACATCTGCCAGGTTCCTAACATCTGTCAGGTTCCTAACATCTGTCAGGTTCCTAACATCTGTCAGGTTCCTAACATCTGCCAGGTTCCTAACATCTGTCAGGTTCCTAACATCTGTCAGGTTCCTAACATCTGTCAGGTTCCTAACATCTGTCAGGTTCCTAACATCTGTCAGGTTCCTAACATCTGTCAGGTTCCTAACATCTGTCAGGTTCCTAACATCTGTCAGGTTCCTAACATCTGTCAGGTTCCTAACATCTGTCAGGTTCCTAACATCTGTCAGGTTCCTAACATCTGTCAGGTTCCTAACATCTGTCAGGTTCCTAACATCTGTCAGGTTCCTAACATCTGTCAGGTTCCTAACATCTGTCAGGTTCCTAACATCTGTCAGGTTCCTAACATCTGTCAGGTTCCTAACATCTGTCAGGTTCCTAACATCTGTCAGGTTCCTAACATCTGTCAGGTTCCTAACATCTGTCAGGTTCCTAACATCTGTCAGGTTCCTAACATCTGTCAGGTTCCTAACATCTGTCAGGTTCCTAACATCTGTCAGGTTCCTAACATCTGTCAGGTTCCTAACATCTGTCAGGTTCCTAACATCTGTCAGGTTCCTAACATCTGTCAGGTTCCTAACATCTGTCAGGTTCCTAACATCTGTCAGGTTCCTAACATCTGTCAGGTTCCTAACATCTGTCAGGTTCCTAACATCTGTCAGGTTCCTAACATCTGTCAGGTTCCTAACATCTGTCAGGTTCCTAACATCTGTCAGGTTCCTAACATCTGTCAGGTTCCTAACATCTGTCAGGTTCCTAACATCTGTCAGGTTCCTAACATCTGTCAGGTTCCTAACATCTGTCAGGTTCCTAACATCTGTCAGGTTCCTAACATCTGTCAGGTTCCTAACATCTGTCAGGTTCCTAACATCTGTCAGGTTCCTAACATCTGTCAGGTTCCTAACATCTGTCAGGTTCCTAACATCTGTCAGGTTCCTAACATCTCCCCCCCCCCCTTTTAAACAGTTCGTCCCGAACTATAACACAAAATATATAACCTGACTTTCGACTTCTCATTCAAACCCCTTATATACACAAGTCCTCTCCCTTGGAGGAATACTAACACAAAAAGAAAAGTACTGTTCATCTAAAGGCCTTTTCACACGAGCCAACTTTTTGACCCAACTAGATGAGTCAACTTGAGTTGAGTCAACTAGTTGGTTCGTGTGAATAAAAGTTCGATGAGTTGATCCACCAAAAAGTACGCGAGTAAAAAATGGATCACTGATCCATTTTTGCTGACTCAGCATTTTGATTTGAAAAGTTGGCTCGTGTGAAAAGGCCTTTACTGATCAAAAAAACTGTTTTTATCTGTGGTCCCCCGGTTTGTAGGTGGGACCCTTATGTTGGGCGTCCGTGTAATCGTCACACCTCCCTCGTGAGTCTCGGCCATCTGTTGGGTTGTCTATAAGTGGTACAGGTGGTGACAGGTTCTCGGGAGGTCTGGGTGACTCGTGGCTTTCCTTCGCTTCCAGTAGTATGAGGAGGACGTGGAAATCTGCTCCGGCGCTTTCTTCCCGGGTGATTCTGGGTCTGGATATTTCCTGGGCCCATTCTCTACCCCGGCCTATGGGCGGCATATCTGGTTTCGACGTGGGTTTGGGGTCGGATCTCGGTTTACTAGGTCGACGTTTTATCTCTTGTCCCTGGGCTTCGGATTGTGTCCTACGTTGGGAGGACCATCTGAGGGGTGGTCTTGCCACCAGGCTCCTTCCTCTCTCGGACGCGATCTCGGACTTTCCTTCCGGGTTGTTCCCGGCATGGACTATTGGTTCACTCTGGATCTGGTGGACCAGAGTGCACCAGGACTCCTGCTTTCTCTGCATGACTCCTATGGTAGCAAGTAAAGAATTGGGGTTAGTACAAATCGCACACGTGTAATCGTCGATACTTTGGATTTTGTCTTTCTGATTGATACAGAAAGTGTGATACCATAATTCGCAGTGATCACACGCCACCCAATTGATTTGTTCCTAACATCTGTCAGGTTCCTAACATCCGTCAGGTTCCTAACATCCGTCAGGTTCCTAACATCCGTCAGGTTCCTAACATCCGTCAGGTTCCTAACATCCGTCAGGTTCCTAACATCCGTCAGGTTCCTAACATCCGTCAGGTTCCTAACATCCGTCAGGTTCCTAACATCCGTCAGGTTCCTAACATCCGTCAGGTTCCTAACATCCGTCAGGTTCCTAACATCCGTCAGGTTCCTAACATCCGTCAGGTTCCTAACATCCGTCAGGTTCCTAACATCCGTCAGGTTCCTAACATCCGTCAGGTTCCTAACATCCGTCAGGTTCCTAACATCCGTCAGGTTCCTAACATCCGTCAGGTTCCTAACATCCGTCAGGTTCCTAACATCCGTCAGGTTCCTAACATCCGTCAGGTTCCTAACATCCGTCAGGTTCCTAACATCCGTCAGGTTCCTAACATCCGTCAGGTTCCTAACATCCGTCAGGTTCCTAACATCCGTCAGGTTCCTAACATCCGTCAGGTTCCTAACATCCGTCAGGTTCCTAACATCCGTCAGGTTCCTAACATCCGTCAGGTTCCTAACATCCGTCAGGTTCCTAACATCCGTCAGGTTCCTAACATCCGTCAGGTTCCTAACATCCGTCAGGTTCCTAACATCCGTCAGGTTCCTAACATCCGTCAGGTTCCTAACATCCGTCAGGTTCCTAACATCCGTCAGGTTCCTAACATCCGTCAGGTTCCTAACATCCGTCAGGTTCCTAACATCCGTCAGGTTCCTAACATCCGTCAGGTTCCTAACATCCGTCAGGTTCCTAACATCCGTCAGGTTCCTAACATCCGTCAGGTTCCTAACATCCGTCAGGTTCCTAACATCCGTCAGGTTCCTAACATCCGTCAGGTTCCTAACATCCGTCAGGTTCCTAACATCCGTCAGGTTCCTAACATCCGTCAGGTTCCTAACATCCGTCAGGTTCCTAACATCCGTCAGGTTCCTAACATCCGTCAGGTTCCTAACATCCGTCAGGTTCCTAACATCCGTCAGGTTCCTAACATCCGTCAGGTTCCTAACATCCGTCAGGTTCCTAACATCCGTCAGGTTCCTAACATCCGTCAGGTTCCTAACATCCGTCAGGTTCCTAACATCCGTCAGGTTCCTAACATCCGTCAGGTTCCTAACATCCGTCAGGTTCCTAACATCCGTCAGGTTCCTAACATCCGTCAGGTTCCTAACATCCGTCAGGTTCCTAACATCCGTCAGGTTCCTAACATCCGTCAGGTTCCTAACATCCGTCAGGTTCCTAACATCCGTCAGGTTCCTAACATCCGTCAGGTTCCTAACATCCGTCAGGTTCCTAACATCCGTCAGGTTCCTAACATCCGTCAGGTTCCTAACATCCGTCAGGTTCCTAACATCCGTCAGGTTCCTAACATCCGTCAGGTTCCTAACATCCGTCAGGTTCCTAACATCCGTCAGGTTCCTAACATCCGTCAGGTTCCTAACATCCGTCAGGTTCCTAACATCCGTCAGGTTCCTAACATCCGTCAGGTTCCTAACATCCGTCAGGTTCCTAACATCCGTCAGGTTCCTAACATCCGTCAGGTTCCTAACATCCGTCAGGTTCCTAACATCCGTCAGGTTCCTAACATCCGTCAGGTTCCTAACATCCGTCAGGTTCCTAACATCCGTCAGGTTCCTAACATCCGTCAGGTTCCTAACATCCGTCAGGTTCCTAACATCCGTCAGGTTCCTAACATCCGTCAGGTTCCTAACATCCGTCAGGTTCCTAACATCCGTCAGGTTCCTAACATCCGTCAGGTTCCTAACATCCGTCAGGTTCCTAACATCCGTCAGGTTCCTAACATCCGTCAGGTTCCTAACATCCGTCAGGTTCCTAACATCCGTCAGGTTCCTAACATCCGTCAGGTTCCTAACATCCGTCAGGTTCCTAACATCCGTCAGGTTCCTAACATCCGTCAGGTTCCTAACATCCGTCAGGTTCCTAACATCCGTCAGGTTCCTAACATCCGTCAGGTTCCTAACATCCGTCAGGTTCCTAACATCCGTCAGGTTCCTAACATCCGTCAGGTTCCTAACATCCGTCAGGTTCCTAACATCCGTCAGGTTCCTAACATCCGTCAGGTTCCTAACATCCGTCAGGTTCCTAACATCCGTCAGGTTCCTAACATCCGTCAGGTTCCTAACATCCGTCAGGTTCCTAACATCCGTCAGGTTCCTAACATCCGTCAGGTTCCTAACATCCGTCAGGTTCCTAACATCCGTCAGGTTCCTAACATCCGTCAGGTTCCTAACATCCGTCAGGTTCCTAACATCCGTCAGGTTCCTAACATCCGTCAGGTTCCTAACATCCGTCAGGTTCCTAACATCCGTCAGGTTCCTAACATCCGTCAGGTTCCTAACATCCGTCAGGTTCCTAACATCCGTCAGGTTCCTAACATCCGTCAGGTTCCTAACATCCGTCAGGTTCCTAACATCCGTCAGGTTCCTAACATCCGTCAGGTTCCTAACATCCGTCAGGTTCCTAACATCCGTCAGGTTCCTAACATCCGTCAGGTTCCTAACATCCGTCAGGTTCCTAACATCCGTCAGGTTCCTAACATCCGTCAGGTTCCTAACATCCGTCAGGTTCCTAACATCCGTCAGGTTCTTAACATCCGTCAGGTTCCTAACATCCGTCAGGTTCCTAACATCTGTCAGGTTCCTAACATCTGTCAGGTTCCTAACATCTGTCAGGTTCCTAACATCTGTCAGGTTCCTAACATCTGTCAGGTTCCTAACATCTGTCAGGTTCCTAACATCTGTCAGGTTCCTAACATCTGTCAGGTTCCTAACATCTGTCAGGTTCTTAACATCTGTCAGGTTCCTAACATCTGTCAGGTTCCTAACATCTGTCAGGTTCCTAACATCTGTCAGGTTCCTAACATCTGTCAGGTTCCTAACATCTGTCAGGTTCCTAACATCTGTCAGGTTCCTAACATCTGTCAGGTTCCTAACATCTGTCAGGTTCCTAACATCTGTCAGGTTCCTAACATCTCCCCCCCCCCTTTTAAACAGTTCGTCCCGAACTATAACACAAAATATATAACCTGACTTTCGACTTCTCATTCAAACCCCTTATATACACAAGTCCTCTCCCTTGGAGGAATACTAACACAAAAAGAAAAGTACCGTTCATCTTACTGATCAAAAAAACTGTTTTTATCTGTGGTCCCCCGGTTTGTAGGTGGGACCCTTATGTTGGGCGTCCGTGTAATCGTCACACCTCCCTCGTGAGTCTCGGCCATCTGTTGGGTTGTCTATAAGTGGTACAGGTGGTGACAGGTTCTCGGGAGGTCTGGGTGACTCGTGGCTTTCCTTCGCTTCCAGTAGTATGAGGAGGACGTGGAAATCTGCTCCGGCGCTTTCTTCCCGGTTGATTCTGGGTCTGGATATTTCCTGGGCCCATTCTCTACCCCGGCATATGGGCGGCATATCTGGTTTCGACGTGGGTTTGGGGTCGGATCTCGGTTTACTAGGTCGACGTTTTATCTCTTGTCCCTGGGCTTCGGATTGTGTCCTACGTTGGGAGGACCATCTGAGGGGTGGTCTTGCCACCAGGCTCCTTCCTCTCTCGGACGCGATCTCGGGCTTTCCTTCCGGGTTGTTCCCGGCATGGACTATTTGTTCACTCTGGGTCTGGGGGACCAGAGTGCACCAGGACTCCTGCTTTCTCTGCATGACTCCTATGGTAGCAAGTAAAGAATTGGGGTTAGTACAAATCGCACACGTGTAATCGTCGATACTTTGGATTTTGTCTTTCTGATTGATACAGAAAGTGTGATACCATAATTCGCAGTGATCACACGCCACCCAATTGATTTGTTCCTAACATCCGTCAGGTTCCTAACATCCGTCAGGTTCCTAACATCCGTCAGGTTCCTAACATCCGTCAGGTTCCTAACATCCGTCAGGTTCCTAACATCCGTCAGGTTCCTAACATCCGTCAGGTTCCTAACATCCGTCAGGTTCCTAACATCCGTCAGGTTCCTAACATCCGTCAGGTTCCTAACATCCGTCAGGTTCCTAACATCCGTCAGGTTCCTAACATCCGTCAGGTTCCTAACATCCGTCAGGTTCCTAACATCCGTCAGGTTCCTAACATCCGTCAGGTTCCTAACATCCGTCAGGTTCCTAACATCCGTCAGGTTCCTAACATCCGTCAGGTTCCTAACATCCGTCAGGTTCCTAACATCCGTCAGGTTCCTAACATCCGTCAGGTTCCTAACATCCGTCAGGTTCCTAACATCCGTCAGGTTCCTAACATCCGTCAGGTTCCTAACATCCGTCAGGTTCCTAACATCCGTCAGGTTCCTAACATCCGTCAGGTTCCTAACATCCGTCAGGTTCCTAACATCCGTCAGGTTCCTAACATCCGTCAGGTTCCTAACATCCGTCAGGCTCCTAACATCCGTCAGGCTCCTAACATCCGTCAGGCTCCTAACATCCGTCAGGCTCCTAACATCCGTCAGGCTCCTAACATCCGTCAGGTTCCTAACATCCGTCAGGTTCCTAACATCCGTCAGGTTCCTAACATCCGTCAGGTTCCTAACATCCGTCAGGTTCCTAACATCCGTCAGGTTCCTAACATCCGTCAGGTTCCTAACATCCGTCAGGTTCCTAACATCCGTCAGGTTCCTAACATCCGTCAGGTTCCTAACATCCGTCAGGTTCCTAACATCCGTCAGGTTCCTAACATCCGTCAGGTTCCTAACATCCGTCAGGTTCCTAACATCCGTCAGGTTCCTAACATCCGTCAGGTTCCTAACATCCGTCAGGTTCCTAACATCCGTCAGGTTCCTAACATCCGTCAGGTTCCTAACATCCGTCAGGTTCCTAACATCCGTCAGGTTCCTAACATCCGTCAGGTTCCTAACATCCGTCAGGTTCCTAACATCCGTCAGGTTCCTAACATCCGTCAGGTTCCTAACATCCGTCAGGTTCCTAACATCCGTCAGGTTCCTAACATCCGTCAGGTTCCTAACATCCGTCAGGTTCCTAACATCCGTCAGGTTCCTAACATCCGTCAGGTTCCTAACATCCGTCAGGTTCCTAACATCCGTCAGGTTCCTAACATCCGTCAGGTTCCTAACATCCGTCAGGTTCCTAACATCCGTCAGGTTCCTAACATCCGTCAGGTTCCTAACATCCGTCAGGTTCCTAACATCCGTCAGGTTCCTAACATCCGTCAGGTTCCTAACATCCGTCAGGTTCCTAACATCCGTCAGGTTCCTAACATCCGTCAGGTTCCTAACATCCGTCAGGTTCCTAACATCCGTCAGGTTCCTAACATCCGTCAGGTTCCTAACATCCGTCAGGTTCCTAACATCCGTCAGGTTCCTAACATCCGTCAGGTTCCTAACATCCGTCAGGTTCCTAACATCCGTCAGGTTCCTAACATCCGTCAGGTTCCTAACATCCGTCAGGTTCCTAACATCCGTCAGGTTCCTAACATCCGTCAGGTTCCTAACATCCGTCAGGTTCCTAACATCCGTCAGGTTCCTAACATCCGTCAGGTTCCTAACATCCGTCAGGTTCCTAACATCCGTCAGGTTCCTAACATCCGTCAGGTTCCTAACATCCGTCAGGTTCCTAACATCCGTCAGGTTCCTAACATCCGTCAGGTTCCTAACATCCGTCAGGTTCCTAACATCCGTCAGGTTCCTAACATCCGTCAGGTTCCTAACATCCGTCAGGTTCCTAACATCCGTCAGGTTCCTAACATCCGTCAGGTTCCTAACATCCGTCAGGTTCCTAACATCCGTCAGGTTCCTAACATCCGTCAGGTTCCTAACATCCGTCAGGTTCCTAACATCCGTCAGGTTCCTAACATCCGTCAGGTTCCTAACATCCGTCAGGTTCCTAACATCCGTCAGGTTCCTAACATCCGTCAGGTTCCTAACATCCGTCAGGTTCCTAACATCCGTCAGGTTCCTAACATCCGTCAGGTTCCTAACATCCGTCAGGTTCCTAACATCCGTCAGGTTCCTAACATCCGTCAGGTTCCTAACATCCGTCAGGTTCCTAACATCCGTCAGGTTCCTAACATCCGTCAGGTTCCTAACATCCGTCAGGTTCCTAACATCCGTCAGGTTCCTAACATCCGTCAGGTTCCTAACATCCGTCAGGTTCCTAACATCCGTCAGGTTCCTAACATCCGTCAGGTTCCTAACATCCGTCAGGTTCCTAACATCCGTCAGGTTCCTAACATCCGTCAGGTTCCTAACATCCGTCAGGTTCCTAACATCCGTCAGGTTCCTAACATCCGTCAGGTTCCTAACATCCGTCAGGTTCCTAACATCCGTCAGGTTCCTAACATCCGTCAGGTTCCTAACATCCGTCAGGTTCCTAACATCCGTCAGGTTCCTAACATCCGTCAGGTTCCTAACATCCGTCAGGTTCCTAACATCCGTCAGGTTCCTAACATCCGTCAGGTTCCTAACATCCGTCAGGTTCCTAACATCCGTCAGGTTCCTAACATCCGTCAGGTTCCTAACATCCGTCAGGTTCCTAACATCCGTCAGGTTCCTAACATCCGTCAGGTTCCTAACATCCGTCAGGTTCCTAACATCCGTCAGGTTCCTAACATCCGTCAGGTTCCTAACATCCGTCAGGTTCCTAACATCCGTCAGGTTCCTAACATCCGTCAGGTTCCTAACATCCGTCAGGTTCCTAACATCCGTCAGGTTCCTAACATCCGTCAGGTTCCTAACATCCGTCAGGTTCCTAACATCCGTCAGGTTCCTAACATCCGTCAGGTTCCTAACATCCGTCAGGTTCCTAACATCCGTCAGGTTCCTAACATCCGTCAGGTTCCTAACATCCGTCAGGTTCCTAACATCCGTCAGGTTCCTAACATCCGTCAGGTTCCTAACATCCGTCAGGTTCCTAACATCCGTCAGGTTCCTAACATCCGTCAGGTTCCTAACATCCGTCAGGTTCCTAACATCCGTCAGGTTCCTAACATCCGTCAGGTTCCTAACATCCGTCAGGTTCCTAACATCCGTCAGGTTCCTAACATCCGTCAGGTTCCTAACATCCGTCAGGTTCCTAACATCCGTCAGGTTCCTAACATCCGTCAGGTTCCTAACATCCGTCAGGTTCCTAACATCCGTCAGGTTCCTAACATCCGTCAGGTTCCTAACATCCGTCAGGTTCCTAACATCCGTCAGGTTCCTAACATCCGTCAGGTTCCTAACATCTGTCAGGTTCCTAACATCTGTCAGGTTCCTAACATCTGTCAGGTTCCTAACATCTGTCAGGTTCCTAACATCTGTCAGGTTCCTAACATCTGTCAGGTTCCTAACATCTGTCAGGTTCCTAACATCTGTCAGGTTCCTAACATCTGTCAGGTTCCTAACATCTGTCAGGTTCCTAACATCTGTCAGGTTCCTAACATCTGTCAGGTTCCTAACATCTGTCAGGTTCCTAACATCTGTCAGGTTCCTAACATCTGTCAGGTTCCTAACATCTGTCAGGTTCCTAACATCTGTCAGGTTCCTAACATCTGTCAGGTTCCTAACATCTGTCAGGTTCCTAACATCTGTCAGGTTCCTAACATCTGTCAGGTTCCTAACATCTGTCAGGTTCCTAACATCTGTCAGGTTCCTAACATCTGTCAGGTTCCTAACATCTGTCAGGTTCCTAACATCTGTCAGGTTCCTAACATCTGTCAGGTTCCTAACATCTGTCAGGTTCCTAACATCTGTCAGGTTCCTAACATCTGTCAGGTTCCTAACATCTGTCAGGTTCCTAACATCTGTCAGGTTCCTAACATCTGTCAGGTTCCTAACATCTGTCAGGTTCCTAACATCTGTCAGGTTCCTAACATCTGTCAGGTTCCTAACATCTGTCAGGTTCCTAACATCTGTCAGGTTCCTAACATCTGTCAGGTTCCTAACATCTGTCAGGTTCCTAACATCTGTCAGGTTCCTAACATCTGTCAAGTTCCTAACATCTGTCAAGTTCCTAACATCTGTCAGGTTCCTAACATCTGTCAGGTTCCTAACATCTGTCAAGTTCCTAACATCTGTCAAGTTCCTAACATCTGTCAAGTTCCTAACATCTGTCAAGTTCCTAACATCTCCCCCCCCCCTTTCAAACAGTTCGTCCCGAACTATAACACAAAATATTTAACCTGACTTTCGACTTCTCATTCAAACCCCTTATATACACAAGTCCTCTCCCTTGGAGGAATACTAACACAAAAAGAAAAGTACCGTTCATCTTACTGATCAAAAAACTGTTTTTATCTGTGGTCCCCCGGTTTGTAGGTGGGACCCTTATGTTGGGCGTCCGTGTAATCGTCACACCTCCCTCGTGAGTCTCGGCCATCTGTTGGGTTGTCTATAAGTGGTACAGGTGGTGACAGGTTCTCGGGAGGTCTGGGTGACTCGTGGCTTTCCTTCGCTTCCAGTAGTATGAGGAGGACGTGGAAATCTGCTCCGGCGCTTTCTTCCCGGGTGATTCTGGGTCTGGATATTTCCTGGGCCCATTCTCTACCCCGGCCTATGGGCGGCATATCTGGTTTCGACGTGGGTTTGGGGTCGGATCTCGGTTTACTAGGTCGACGTTTTATCTCTTGTCCCTGGGCTTCGGATTGTGTCCTACGTTGGGAGGACCATCTGAGGGGTGGTCTTGCCACCAGGCTCCTTCCTCTCTCGGACGCGATCTCGGGCTTTCCTTCCGGGTTGTTCCCGGCATGGACTATTTGTTCACTCTGGGTCTGGGGGACCAGAGTGCACCAGGACTCCTGCTTTCTCTGCATGACTCCTATGGTAGCAAGTAAAGAATTGGGGTTAGTACAAATCGCACACGTGTAATCGTCGATACTTTGGATTTTGTCTTTCTGATTGATACAGAAAGTGTGATACCATAATTCGCAGTGATCACACGCCACCCAATTGATGTTGGGGTCTTTCGTCTGTTTCTTCGCGGGTCTTTTCCGTGGCTTACAAGGTTTGAGTGTGGGCAGTTTCCTTTTTCTGACGTTTTCCCCCGAAGGGCCTGGAACTGCCACTTCCTCCCTTTCCCGGATTATTAGAGGGGTTCCGGCAACTCGCGGTTCTACCTGCCTAAAATCTTCGTGGTATATCTTTAACTGGGATATGTGATATCTCCCCACTATGTTGGTGCTCTCTAAATGTTGTACTTCGTATTTAGGGGCCAATTTTTTTGAGATATTACTAGCGGTTCTGGATGAAACATGTTGCCGTACCCAAACTAACTGTCCTATGTTAAACTCGACGTGTCGTTTATGTTTATCGTAGTAATTTTTGCTCGAGAGGTTGGCTTTCGATATGTTTTTTCGGACCGCGTTGTAACTAGCGGCTAACTGTTGGATATATTCGAGGTCGATCTGTGTAGTTAGTTCGTCTCCCGCTAGAGGTATGTCCCCGGGCAACCGTATTTCCCGCCCATAGTTCAAAAAATAAGGAGTATACCCCGTCGTGATATGGGGAGAGGAATTTAGGATCAATCTAACCAAGGGGAGACTCTGGTCCCAAGCGGTATGGTCACACCCTATATACGTAGCTAAGATTTGGCCAATATTTTGATTTACCCTTTCTGTAAGATTAGACTGTGGAAGGTATAGGCTGGTATAGCCTTGGTCGATTTTTAATAGGATCAAAAGTTCTTGAAATACAGCACTAACAAATTGCACTCCATTGTCGGAGTATACCTTCTGCGGGGTATTCCACCTACACACAATCAGATCTAAAAAATGTTTAGCAACTTCTATCGCGGTTGGGGTTTTTAATGACACGAGTTCAATGGCTTTTGTAAAATAGTCCACGAAAACCAGCAGATACTGATTGCCTTCTGGGGATTTGGGGAAGGGTCCCATCAAATCGACCCCCACTAGTTCCCACGGTCCTCTGACTACTGCGGACATCATTAGCCCGGGCGGTTTTCTGCGGTCCATCTTCGTTCGTTGGCAGATGTTGCACTTCTTTACGTATGCGAGGATATACTTCCTCATCGCTTTCCAGTAGAATCGAGCTTTGATTATCTGGTACGTTGTGGTGCCTCCCAGGTGCCCCGCAAATCGACTATCATGGTAGGTCTGCAATACAGAAGCGTAATTATTAGATGGGACCAGCAACTGAGGGTTACCACCTGCTCTGGCCGGTTTCCTGAAGATCAGGTCGCCTATTTTATCGAGCTCCGGATGTTGGTCCAGGACGTCTTCATCCTGTTGTTGCAGGGCTCTCCATTGTTGCTTGCTGAGTAGTGTTACCGTGGGTGCTTCTGGGATTGGCTGAATCGCGGCGTTTCCGCGAGGCTCTGGGAGGCTCTCGCTACAACCCCTTCCCGGCTCCGGTTCGATCACTTGAACTCTCCTCGTCTCCTCTTCTCCGTCCTCAGAGCTCTGGGAGACCACTTCGCATATTGTTATTTCGGTTGGGTTCTGGTAGTCCGCAACGTCTTTGGGGGTTCCTTTGTCGCTTTGCAGATTGAGATAACGGATCCGCCAGCTGGTTACACTTTCCTGGGCGGTATTCGATTTCCATGTCGTATGGTTGCAGCTGCAGGGCCCACCTGGCCAGACGCCCGTTTGCATTTTTGAGGTTAAACATACACTTCAAGGCTTGATGATCGGTGATCACGGTGAAGGACACTCCTTGTACATAAGGGCGGAATTTCTGGACTCCCCACACCACCGCTAGGCATTCGGCTTCTGTGCTGGAGTACTTGCGTTCGAGCTCGTTCAGGCTGCGGCTGGCGTAGTAAATCACTTTCATTTCACCTGCTTGTTCTTGCAGTAAAACCGCACCGAGTCCCACACCGCTCGCGTCCGTATGGATGGAGAACTTCCCGTTCTCCGTCGGGTTCACTAGAATTGGGGGAACTATTAGACAGTCTCTCATTTTTTCAAATGCTACCTGTTGTTGGTCCGTCCACACGAATGGCTGATTTTTCTTCCTTAACTGACTTAGGGGAGCTGCTATGGTTGAAAAGTCCGGTATGAACCTCCTGAACCAGCCCGCCATTCCTAAAAACCGCATTATTTCCTTCACATTCGTTGGTCGAGGGTATTCTCGTAGCGCCTTGATCTTGTCTGTATCTGGGCTAACTCCTCCATGTCCCAAAACGTGTCCCAACAATTTTGCTTGTCTTTGGGCAAAACGACATTTGTCTATACGTATCGTAAGGTTTTCCGCCTGGAGAGTTGACAGTACGTAGGATAAATTATGTAGATGTGCTTCCCAACTGAACGTAGCAACGCAAAGATCATCGAGGTAGACACCCAATCCATAAGTTTTCCTCTTCGGGTACGGGAACACGACATCCATCATTCTTTGGAAGGTGGCGGGCGCGTTGCACAGTCCAAATGGCATCTTCAAAAACTCGAAGGTTCCTAGGTGTGTGATGAACGCTGTTTTGGAAATGCTATCCGGGGCCATGGGGACTTGCCAATATCCGGCCCTCAAATCCAGCGTGGTGATGTAGGATGGATTGCCCAAACTGTCCATTAAATCATCAATGTTAGACATGGGATAACTATCTTTTTTTGTTACCTTCTTGGTCTTGAAATTGACGCAGAAGCGGACGTACCCTGTCTTCTCTGGAACGAGCACAACTGGGGAAGCCCACGGACTGTTTGAGGGTCGAATGATTCCATGTTGTAGCATTGATTGTACATGTTCTTCGATGTCCCTTTTTTCAGCTTCTGAGGTCCTGGGTAGTTTTACTGCGATTGGTGGTGCTTCTCCTGTGTCTATTTGGTGATGAAAGGCTCTCGTAGTACCTGGTTGATCGCTGAACACTTTCTGAAATTGGGACACTAAGTTTGTTAGGTCCGTTTTTTGTTGTTCCGTAATAGGCAAATCCTTTGGTAGTTGCACTGGTTCGGGCGGGTGATCCTCCCGTTCGCAACCGTCACTAAAGGGGAATGACCAATTATACCCTTGGTGACAGATAGTAAGCTGTCCACGGTTGAAGTCCATCGAGGCCCTCATCCCCCGCAACCAGTCCATTCCCAGAACGATATCCCACGCCAAATCGTCTAGGAGGAAGAACGAGAACTTCACTTCTGGCCCGGTTTCCGCCTGGAGTTGCATCTGGGTCTCTACTGGGCCATACTTCGGTACCAGGACGGTGTTGGCGGCTAGCTGCGCGGTCCTCCTCGGTTGATGGCCTTTAATGCGATCAGTACTCGTGGCAGCTCTGCTTGCAATTCCCTGATGGTCGATATTTTCTGCAGCAAGCCCTTTCTGAATTTGTCTCACCATTGTTTTTTCCTTTGGCCTTTCCCCCACATCCAGGCTTTGATACAGTTGAATCATTTTCTTCAGATATTCTTCGGGTGCCTCGCCTCGTTCTTGTCTGGTTCCGTCGATTTTATCTAGTATTTTTTCGTTGTACGACGCATCAAGGTACTGTCTGTCAAACATGACCTCAAAATCCGCCCGAGACAAAATGTGATGTGCGTTCTGGCGATACCAGATCTTGGCTTGATCTTCGAGCATCAACGGTAAGACCAGAAGAAGGTCTGTTTCGGACATTCTGGAGACGGCTTGATGTTCTTTCACGGTGTCCTTGAAGTCCGTGGGGTTTTCATGCTCTTCCCCTCGAAACCTGATAGGTGGAACTTTCAAAGGTCGATTAGTAACTGGTGATGTGCCAATCGATGCTCCGGGTTGCGCTTGTTTATATGACATGGTCGGGGGTTGCCAGGGGCTAGGTGGTAGATGTAAGAGCCCGGGCATTTGCTGCTGATAAGACGGAGTAGTTCCCATGGGCATGAGTGGGGGAAGGTAAAGAGGTGGCTGATAGCCTACACTCGATTGACTGTATGGGTTTCCCAGGGGATTGGGTAAGGTATAGTTTATTGGAGGACTTGGGTGCTGCACCGCCGCTACTTGGGCCGGAACCCCTGATCTATATTGCCAGTAAGGATCCTGAACCGCTAGCGTGGGACAAAACTGTGGGGTACCGCTCGGTTGATATTGGGGCCACGGTACATTACTGCCTGAAGTTACGGGTGGAGCTGTTGGTTGGACATTCCCGATGCTCTTTGGGGGAGGCCTGACGTTCTGCGGGTTGTCGGGCCTGCCTGGGGTAAACCAATGGTTCCAAGAGTTCCCTCCTGGGAGGAAGGTCGGATTACTCCCCGGTAACCCCCCAGGGCTACTGGTAGCTATGCCCCCTAAGCTTAGGCCTAACGGATTCATATCTTTACGTAATTGATTTACCCTCTTTGGTTGGGGAGATGGGGGTGGTAGCTGGGGCGCGACGGATCTTTGCGTATCGGATAATTTTAATTGCTCAAACTGTCTCGTTAAAGTTCTCGGCACTGTTTTTGGTCTGGTAGGGCTACGGTTCCCCCTATTTGTCTCATCATCCGATGATGAGGACTGACTTTTCCCTCTCATTTGACTCCACGCCATTATACTATACACGTGCTATGCACTCAACTCTTCACACTTGGTAATGACAACTACTTTAATGGAGCAATCCTGCCGACTGCGCCAGATATAACGACGCTTCCGTTTTCGTGGCCGAAATCGGGTACAATTACGAACGAGGGGATTTAAGTTTAAGGCTTTAATAGAGCATCCCACGCCAATAAATGCAAAGAGAGTTTTTAGGCTTTCTTTGGCGTCGTGTACATCACATTTATTTGAGGCTCGAATTGCCCGAGTTGCCGTTTTGGTACCAAGTGTAAATGAATTGAGGAAACACAACCAATGAAATGATAATGGAGTTTATTGTAACTCAACAGTTCAACGTAATCTAATACAATACACTTTTAAGAAATACAACTGGGAAGCTAGCTTACTGTTCTAGAGGGGCCAAGGGTTCAACTAAGTTTACGGGAGGACTGGTTCTGGAAGACACCGCTTTGATAATACAATTAAGGGATCTGGTACTGGGTGACACAGTTTGATACTAACTAATTAAGGGATCTGGTACTGGGTGACACAGATTTCGGAGAGGAAGAGTACTTACTAAATTATGGGGAGAACTGCTGGTTTCTCTTGAACAAAATGGTTGGGGGGAACTACCATGCGGCTAGAGGTTTCAAATATCTGAATCTACGGGGTCGAGATTAAGAGTTCAAGGGCGTCGCAAAAATAATCATCTAATGTGGGCCTGATATAAGCAGCTCTTATCCAATATACACTTAATAACAATAATACCAAATAATGCAAAGAAATAACAAAAGTTTCGATACAATTACCGCCAACTTCTGGCTGGACTTCTTGTCCTTCCGCGCACAATTACTTTAGAGAACACAGTCTTTGTATTCACAATACCGCACTGCACAGTCCTTTCTTGAGGGACACGACTCTGCACACACTTCTCGCGTTTGTACAACTTCGACTTGGGCCCGCTGCCCTCGTCCACCGTTTTCTCTGATCTTCTTGACTCTGTCGTCCCAAAAACTGCCCTCCTTACCGCCCAGGGAACTCTCTTTATATCCCTTGCTTATCTAATCTTTATCTTATCTTTAACCTTCATCGGGATGCCTCCCGTAGCGTGATTAGTAAAACAAATATTTACAACGCGCCTCCTTGTTAGTAGATGGCGCTACCATCTGGTTCCCCTCGGCCCGCTACTATTAGTTTGGAACTTGCTTATCGGTTGTAGTTTTGCTTTAGACAGATAAATTAGGTTTTACTTTTGATTTTGGTTACTTAACCTTGTCCAAATTTCACTGGGGTTGTGTTGTTGTGCGTTCTTTTGGTTCTCTTTTACTCAATATTTCTTATATTTAGTAATATCTTGCCGTTAAATCTTTTTCGTTATCAGTCCTACCTCATCCAACACGTAGAAAAATCTCGAAATATGTCGTATATTCCGAGTATTCCGTGCGAAAAATTATACATTTATCATATCTTTCTAAAAAACAAACTGCGGTTGAAACTTTTGGCATTACTGTAATACCTGGCGAATAGTAATAAAAAAAAGAAAAAACAAAAAAGAAACAAAAGTACCGTTAAAAAATCCCAGAATTTTGTTTAATTTTCCAACCACATACTAAAAATATTTCATTTAACAATAAAGTCAAACCTTTTTAAAAAAAAATTAAATAGAAAGAAAGACTTCGTAACTGAAGAAAGAATTGCAGGTAATAATTTTCAACTATTTGGAAGTAACTATAATAATATCTACCTTATTCCTCCTTTAGAAATGGAAGTAACTGTCAGTTTAATGCTACTACCATTGATTTTCAAGGAAGACCCTAATTTTCTATTTACTTTCAATGTAAGTACAATTTATTTCGTTATATTATTTGACATATTATTGCAATAATTGCTTTTTTTAGGCTCCAAGCAATGAACATGCAGTGGTGTATGTTGACAAAACTGACTTTTTGGACAAATCAGTTAAAGTAATTTTAGAAACTGCAGAAATTTCATCAGGAAGTGTGATTAAAGGGTTTGTCACCCTTTTCATGACCTACTATACACTCCAAAATTGGCAAAAACATTGGAATGTATACAGAAAGTTGTTTTAGAAATAGAAACAAACTCGAAATAATTGCCACAAACTATTAGGCTACGTGCATAACCCACGAGAAATGTAACTAGGTTTTTTTGAAAATAAAATGTACAATTTTTGTATTGGTACTATTGAAAGATAATTTTGAAATGATTTTAAAAAAATGTGTTAAATCTTAATCTTCTAAATTGGGAAATACTGTTTTCGTAAACATTAATTTTCTAGTATAGTTTATTAGTTTTGTTAAATACAAAGGATAATTTCAGAACTTTAGTTTGATGAAATAATACCTTTTTTTAATAGAGTATTTTATAGTACCTTTTAAGGTACTTCGTTCTATTTTCAACGCTAGATTTATTTCCATAAAAGGCAAAAATGAACACCTTAATTGGCTTCGCATGATATCTTTTTTCCAATGGGTTTTTCATGAAACCTTTAAAGGGCTTTTTTTGAGACTTAGAAAGGTACAAATTAATACCATTTTTTTCAAGGGGCTTTTTATGAAACCTTTTAAAGTATTGGTTAAGACTTTGAAAGGTTCGAAATGATACGATTTTCTTAAAAAGATTATAAACTAATCCTATAAAGTTATTTAAAAATTCCAAAATAGGTTTCTAAAATACTTTAAATGGTACCTATGTGTACCTCATGCTTGAAAACTATACCTTTTAAAGGTATTTAAAAATCTCAAAATAGGGTTTCTAAAATACTTTAAATAGTACCTATGTGTACCTCATGCTTCAAAACTATACCTTTTAACTAGGTATTTAAAAATCCCAATATAAGGTTTTCTAAAATACTTAAAATGGTACTTATGTGTAACTCATGGTTCAAAACTATTCCTTTATGAAAAGGTATTTTATAATACTTTCATAGAAAAAGGTTTTATTTTGCACTTTAAAAGGGTCGTCTGGGGACGCAACGTAAAATACCTCATTTGGTATGAAATAGTCATATTTTTTTTCACAGTGAATAAGCATAACCATAACCAGAGTTTTCATAATTGATTTAATTGTTTCGTCAACGAGTTTGAGAGAGTTGGGTGCAATAGGGGTCTTGACCATAGGCAGTCAACAATTCGTTACACACTTCGAGTGTGTCGAGTTGCGAGCCCTCGCGAGTTTGCTCGGCTCGTTGACACCTCTAGTGGCGGCGTTAGGTTAACGTAAGCCGACCTCTTTTGTTAATTGTTAAATTTAGGTTTCTGTATTTAAATGGATTAAATTTAATTATAATAAAGATTAAAGTTGTTTATATTAGCATCACCTACCTTACACTAGCAAGGAGACTACCCGAGGTGTAACTCACCGATTTTGTTTAAATTTAGGGATTAAGTAGACCTTCATGTAACTTAAAAAACCCCAAAGGGAAAAAATGCGATGGGATTTAGTTTTACCATGGGCTCATGGCAACTGAAAACGTTTTTGACAACTAAAATATTATATTTCTTTATGTAAATTAACATGGCAAAATCGATCAATTTTTTTTAAACAAAGGCGGTTAAATTTGGGGAAATATCAAATTTTGGGTAATTGTCTCAATTTGGGTCGGTATTTTAAATTGGGTATATACATTTAAATAATAATTAGGGTACAGTCTACTATATGTTTTCTGGTAAATAATGCTAACAGAACAACCATTACTGTGTTTTCAAAAGCGCAGTAAAGGTCTCCCGCCAGTATAGTTAGAGTTTAAACACCAACCATTAAGATGCCTCTAGAAGCGCAGTAAAGGTCTCCCGGCAGTATAGTAAGAGTTTAACTTCAAACCATTAGGCTGCTATTGCAAGCGCAGTAAAGGTCTCCCGGCAGTATAGTAAGAGTTCAAATTCAAACCATTAAGCTGCTATTGGAAGCGCAGTAAAGGTCTCCCGGCAGTATAGTAAGAGTTCAAATGCAAACCATTAAGCTGCTATTGGAAGCGCAGTAAAGGTCTCCCGGCAGTATAGTAAGAGTTTAACTTCAAACCATTAAGCTGCTATTGGAAGCGCAGTAAAGGTCTCCCGGCAGTATAGTAAGAGTTTAATGATAAAATACGCGAAAAAATAGATTAGTCCATAATTAAAAGGGATAATATAGCTAAATCCTAAAAAATTTGAAGAAATTAAAAAACTTACTACTAACTCGTACCCAATAGGTCTTCGAGCAAAAAACGCGAAACTCGGATAAAATAGATCTTCGAGTAATAAACTAAATTAAAATTAAAAAATCTAACTTAACCCTAGTAAGAGTTTAACTTCAAACCATTAAGCTGCTATTGGAAGCGCAGTATAGTTAGAGTTCAAATTCAAACCATTAAGCTGCTATTGGAAGCGCAGTAAAGGTATCTCGCCATATTAGTAAGAGTATAACTTTAAACATTTGTGGTATTTGCAGTAGCATATAAATATATTTAAAATGGTTTATATACAAGCCATTATTAAACTCTAATATCATATAAATCGTTTTATATTGCTACAGTAATGGTTTAAAATTAAACCAAATAAATAAATGTTAAATTCTCTGGAAATATAAATGGTTTAGAACTAAACCAATTAAATTTAGAATGGTTTTTATGAAATCCTTCGATGGATTGTATTTTGGACAAAAAGTTTATACACATTAATGGTTTAAATTTAAACCCTTAGTTTTTAGAGTGTAGTGTGAAGGAAAGGGACATCGTAGAAGGGGAGGTTTAGTTGGGATTTTTAAGTAGTTCAGGACTTTTTGCTAGGCGTGTTTCGTGTGTTACGTTTTTGCTACGTGTGTTGCGTTTTTTCTACAGCGTTTACCTTTCTTACGTACAAATCAGATCTAATTCATTAAAACTAAGACTTCGGCCAAAGCTGGGTATTAGTACTTCCAATAAAAATGAGCTTTTTATACGTCATTAGAAGTAATTATTGATAGTGTTTAATAAATTGTGTGTTCATAAAAAAATGAAAAGCAAATGGTTCTGTTTTAGTTTGACAAACTACATACAAGTATCTGTAAAAACCAATTGAGAAAATTAGTGTTATAAAACCGCATCCAACCCTACATGAACAGTTAAAGGACTAATAAAAAAAAACTCAACTTACCATACACAAAACATCAATTAACACTTTATAAAGAGTGCGCATAATAATACAAAATCCGTCAGAAGACTGTTACTTGAAAACGTAAATAATGCCTTAAAAACAATTAGGTCATTTGTAAGAAAAACCTATCCAGATACTTAAAAACCGAAAATATCCATTTTAAACATGAGAATATGCCAGAATATTTACATCATATTATCATCCCAAAAACAGCTATTTTATATCAATAGAAACAAATGCCTTAGGGATTGTATGTAAAAAACAATACAGTTCCAGTGAAAACGAATTACCCCTGCATTTTTTAGCGCAGAATTTAGTTGATATTGTAAATGGAACGTTTGGTTTGAAAGCCCACGTACGAACGCGACACTTAAGTGGACACTGCCTACACGTCACTTTGTATAGAGTTCAAAATTACCTTCGTAAGGTTTTATATCCCTCTTTTCCCCAAGGAAATAATAGGTGTTTGTACTCCGACTAACCAGTGGGTGGTCGTCCGCCACATCCTCAGCTCGACGGAGTAGGGCCATCTCTCCATATAGACTAAAAAGCCGAGAAGCCCACCCTACGGGTGGGCCCTCAACTAGTTGTGTGTTTCGAGGCACTTCACCCCAGTAAGGCCCCCCTGCCCCATTTCCCCATGCCAGAATTACCGGGGAACCCTTTCTCCCCCGCAAAAATAACATAAAAACTCGTCTTTCTCTCGCGACCCAAACCCCCCAATGAGGCACCCGGTCCCCTTTTTTCCCATGCCTGAATTACCGGGATACCCTTTTCCCCGCAAAAATAACAAAAAAGTCGCCTTTCTCTCTCGTCCCAAACCCCCTGTACCCCTGTAAACCCCTGTACCCGATGGCAGATTTTCTCCCCCCTCATGACGAACAGAAACAAATCCGCTCGTCCCTTAAAATTAAAGAGTCCTAGAGACTGCCTCGCATCGCAGAACGGCGGAAAGGCCGGGAAGGTCGAAAAGCTTGCCGCATTCCTACTCCCAGCTTTGACAATGTTACCTACTGCTGCCCTGATTGAGTAAAAAGACTCCGCGAAACCGAGCTAATAGGTTTTCTCGACCACGTAATAGACTGGAAAAAGTGGAGCCACTACCCATACGCGCAATTTTACCACTCGGCCGGCTTAACATTGTAAGGCAGTCCCGATTTGCTTAGTGACTAATCCAAAGCCTGAACGTCGGTGGTTCAAGGTCGACTATAATAACTTCAGCGTGGAAGGCGGGGGGGGGGGGAGAGACGTCGCTGGCGCCTCGCTATCTCTACCTATAGGCTATTCGAACCACCACCAGTGACAAAGCGAAAGGCAGTCCTGGTTTATTTCTGTTCCGTGCCACCTTTGTCTTCGCCTGGTTTCCCCCCCCGCCTTTGGTACCCTTACTCTCTAAGCAAAAACACTAAAAGGGCTATAGTTGAGTCACTTACAAAGCCAAAGGCAGCAGCTTCTCTCACCGGCCCGCCTTTGGCTTCATGACAGACTAAGCAAACATTCCAGAAAGCTCGGACGTACGACGACGACCAACGTACCAAGCGCTCCTTATAATATAGATATATAAAACATTTCAACTTTGTGGGCAGCCTGCTAGACTTAACGTATTAGAATTTGGTTAAACATATTGAAGGCTCTAAATTTTGTAAACGCCTTAAAATAAGTTCTTTTATTGTAATCGTTATTTTCAGAGGTGTTCCTTAGGGGATGTGGGAGGCTCCCCCCAAAGTTTTGGATAGTCGGTAAACTGAGGTTTAGTTTAAAACATGAAAAATATCCGGGTAGACTTGATAAAACAGCTACTCCCCCTTAAGGGATTGGAGTGTGCAATAACTGGTGGCTTTCCTGGTGAGTCGGGGTCCAGCTCTTGTAACCGCTAAGGGCGGTGGCGCACTGTGAGATGTTAACTCTTATCAAACGGTCCTATATCCACCTACGACTTCGGTCCGGTGTGGGCTGGTAACTGGGCTTCAGCCCAGGCTAACGGAGAGGGGCCGGGCAAACTGGCCGCCTCGGAGGATTGGGTAGCATGTTGTGGGGTGGCGGGCCTACGTATGAGGCGAAGTTGACCTTTTCCCGGCTTTTTGGGGCAGACCGGGATCTCCGGTGCCAGTTGTGGCAGGTTACTTGGACCGCTATGTGCCCATCATTCCCCGTTAGGAGTTCTTTCTGAAGGGTGTGGCTCTCAACCTACGAATGTAGGGTGTCGGCTGGAGTTGCTACAGCATCCACTCTTACTCCCACTGCTGTGAGCGAAGTGGGAATTGGACCACCCATTGCTGCACCTACTGCTGGGTTGAGTTTCTTACGTCACAGTTGCGACCATCAGTAGTAGGGTACTACTACCATGAATGTATTCATTTCAACCATGAATATCGAACTACATCATTACCGTTTCTGACATTTGGGGTTGGGACGGGCGGTGCCTTTCTGCGTTTTACGTAATCACTTGAGCCAATCAGAAGACAGGCGTTGTCCTTGAGTAGATTCACAAAACGTTTCCGGAATTTCGCGATTTCACTGGCGTGATTCTTTGAAAAATAACTGTATTCTATCCAAATTACTTGATAATCATAAATAAAATTATTATTAAAATTCTAACCTATTTTAGAGCAATCAAAAAGATGTGTATTAAAATTTTAGAAACTTATTTTCGTCCTAAGCCTTGGCACTAAAAGATAGTCAAGTTTCAAAACGTTGCCCTTGAAATAAGCTTCAATACAATTTTTGAGCGGTGGCGCGTTACCACCGTCTTAATCATAATAACTATGCCCCTCCCATCCTAGCGACAGAGGCCACACTACTTAATGCAGTTCGATATGCATGGTTGAAATGAATACATTCATGCTGCTACCCATGCTGGATTTGTCACCTGTCCGGGCTGTGGACGCTGGCGTAGGACAATATGATAAGGACCTCCGGTGGTGTGCACTCAGTTTTGATACACTACTCCCCCAAATCCGACCCCTTATGTACGCCACTGATTAGATCCGTTAACAATAAAAACTATTCTAACAAAAATTTGGTTGCTTAAGGGGTCATGTGACGTACCCGGCGGAATGACTAAAAACCCAAATAATTTTCCAGTATAAAACCAAGATTAATTAATATCGAGAGAAAAATGTTTGCCCCCCAGATTTTGATGAACCTGTTACTTACAACGGTAACATTAGTCGGTCAATATCTTTTATAATAAAATAGTGCCATATAGATATGGAAGTCTAATTATTTATTCTATCCAATTGTTTTTCTTATTCCTTTATAATATTTTTAAATTTTTGTGGTTAGTATTGGGCACCCTCTGTTCCGCTCTTTATTTAATTTTTAGAACGCACAAATCGATGAGAAATTACAGAAAATATTCATCCCATCACTGATTATAACAACTAAAAAATAAGTTATGATGATAAAAATTTAATCATTTTTACACGTAGGCTTCCCGCCGAGTGATCGGTGGTGGTCGAACAAACCATCCGGTCGCTCACCGTGATTGAGATACGTCAACTTTAAAAAATAAATTCAATCACTCGGGTAGATATATCTCGCCTTTACGAACTATTTGGCCGCTAGACGAAGCGGCGCTCAGAAGTGAGCATGCTATCGCGTCGATCGGCCGATCTCGCTCAATGCGCCGTGAACGATCAGTGATTGAGATGACTTTTTGGCACTCGGCCTGAGCTGGCTCAGTTTTGCTCTAACTCTGAACAAGATTAGCTGACTTCTAATCTACAGAGCTCGCTCACTGCAAAGGATTTTCAAATATGAGCGCTCGCAATTTTTGCCCATCTCTGCTCAAAAGAGATAAATTTCGATTTTCCCTCGGAAATTTCGTTTTTTCTATTGGTTTATTTTTCTCATGTGACTCAACTTAAAAGTCATTTTTATTGGCTAATGAAAATAGCCGACAGTTTTAACGAGCGAGTGGGAGCGATTTTTATATTGGATCTGTTGGAAATTTAAATATCTCACGTTAAAATAATATAACTTTAATAAATAATAATAATCAGCTAGGCTACTACCCAAGGCACCACCTTAGGCCTAAGTCATCAAGCGACATTTAAAGCCATTAGTTAAGGTTGCCGGGTTACCATGCGTAGGAGCGTGGTGGCAAGCACATCCAAGTCAGTGCAATATTTCAGCTGGAAGAGGTATTATATGGAGTGGGAAGCGTTGGTAAAAATAATCCCCAATCGATTTAAAAGTAAAAAATTAAAGAAAGGCACTCTAACGCTTAAGTTAAACTTTTATAACTGGTTAGTAAGTTTTCCATAAAGATATACAGAATTAAAAACTTAATTTGATCTCTCATTAATTAAATGCGGTATTCCATCCATAATTTCGGCTTTCTAATTCCATTTCAATAGAACTTCCTTTTTCCATTCTTGACCACTAGATTAAGAGAAAAGATGGTTCATCTTCCACGCGAGCAGACGACACTTAATTTATCGTCAAGACCCCTATATCCCCTTCCACCACACTAAGCGCTCTGCCTAGTAAAATTAGCCCCTCCCTAAATATTTTCATTTTCGACCGCACAGCAGCGCCGGCTCTGAGGTTTTTTTATTTTTATTTTATTTTTCAAGGGAATCGAAGAGACAAGTTGTGACGTCACATTTGCAAGACAAATATTCCACTTCATTTGACTTTTAAGACGTAGCATAAAATCATGTTAATATGTATATATTTTAAATTTAAATTTAAATTTCTTCTTCAATTATTATTTAATAACTACTTAATAAATACTAATGAAACATAGTTTATGGGCTAGAGGAGAGACAGCCTAGCGGAAGTTAATTTTTTGACCTGAAAATTGCATGCAACACCTTAAGTTTTTTTAATTTTCAAACAACTTCCGTCGACAAATTAAAACATGTATCAGTATCCTCTATGTGAAACAAACGTATTCAATTAAAAGGGCGTTTGTAGAAATGCTTGATGTCAACGCTGAACTTCCCAGGCACAAAGAGATTTCATTGCAAGCAACACAGATACTATTTTTTAACTTTTAGTCTGTTAAAGATATAGTTCCAAGGAACGATGTGCTATAGAAAATGAGGAGAATTATCGTTTTTAAATTTTACAAACGTATCATTCGTTTAATAGGTGTTTCTATAAAATATGGGAGGTCATGTGACAACGTTTTGTCTAAGTCACTTAGCTGTAGCTCTTGAAGGTAGAGACCACGCACTGAAGTCGCAAGACATTTCGGAATTTGAAACCAGCGTGCAAAAGGCGCGTACAAATAAAGTACTAAAAAGCTTAAACTCGTAACGCAGATAAAAACATTTTATTATATAACGCCGAGAAATTATAAGCTTTTGAAGCCAGGAAATTACGGTTTCGAGGCATCCATTTTCCCTTTTAAGTTTCAGATTGGCACGCATGCGCAACGGGAACGGGTGGAAATCGGAAAAAAGTTGCCAACTTGCCGACACGGCTTCGTTTTGACGGCGGTTTTAATGCCGCGTGCCCGGCTGCCCGTTAATTTTCATATTCTAACATGTTTAAACATAATGATTTAAAACGAACAAATCTTCGATGATAAAAGGTAAATAATATAGTTGGCTTTCATTTCAACCTAAGTTTTGTCACTTTACGGTATTTGGTAATTCTAAATTTTTAAAATGTATTATTATTTATTGCAATAATCTGCAACAAAAATAAAATAATAATAAGAATAAATAAATATAAATATAAATATGGATACCTTTGTGGGCAAAATTGGATCAAAGATTTTGTGTTAAAAATTAGAGGAGCAGTGGACTGTGATTTGAAAGGCGGAATGACGTCATTCTGTTGTTCACAGGAATATTTTTTAATACTTTAAATGAATTTGACACATTAATCAACAATAAAAATAATATATGTCCCTTTAAGGCTGCACATTTAACGAGCTCTAAACTGTTGTTTTTTCAGTTCGAAGAACTGTTTTTGTTATAATACTTTTATTTTTTAAGGTTTTTTTAAGAAAACACCTATAACAACGCCAGCATTTCTATTTTTAGTGACACCTGTCTAAAATAATTTTATTCATTTTCCAAAAAAATTACGTTACGTGAATACGATAAATAGACCAGTCGTTATCGTCCGAAAATTATTTATCTCAGATGTGCACAAATATATAGCACAAACAAGGAACATTTATCCACCTTAAAAATTGGAAAATGACATTAGCTGCTCTTACTTTTTTGTTTCTGTGGAAATTAGCAAATTCTTGGACATATATTTCTCCAGTTGAAAATTTGTCTTCTTAACGTTTAGATTTCGTTGCAATTTCGGTATGTCGGAGCTTTTTATTTATCTGCTATATTCGATGTATATTAACCTTAATGGAAAATGATAATTTATTGATAAAAAGTTTTTCAAAGGGCAACATTGCTTTTTATTTCAAAATTGAAAACTTCGATTGATGTGCGATAAAAACGTTTTTTTTATGAATTTCGCCGAATTAAATTAATTATTTTACGTTAGGTTTTATTGGTAACTTTTTGTACTATCTTCTTAAATTTAATCATTACCAAGTTAAGAAATACAGTTTGTAAATCAATTCTTATTAGAGTCAAGATTCTACCTAAAGATATGACATTTTATATCACAATTTGGAGCCCAACATAAGCGATGATTTTAATCGTAAATTTTAAAAATCATAATACCAATAGCCTGACGAGGGGCCACGGCCCAAAACTACCGTATTTTATTTTATTTAATACAAATTTAAAACCACGAGGTATCCGTTTCGTGTATTAATAGTTATTCGATGATTTTAAAACTTAACCTGGCTTATTAGCTTTAAACATTTAAGTATCAGTTTTTTTCCTTTTCGGAATACAAAGATCAATATCTAAATGATCACTAACAGGGATGGTCTCAAGTTCCTAAAAGAAGTGTTTAGGCGGCTGCTGGTACAAGAAAGCCTACTTGGTCTCTGCTAACTCAAAAACGGCACACATACTTGCTCATCCATGAATAAGAACACTGTGAAATGAATGAAGCGTGCTCTTCGGGAGATTCCGTCTGTTCCAAATAAACGAACCATTTTTATGATCGTGCTTAATATAAATCATTAAAATTAGAAACAAAACACCACTTATTTAAACCGAATAAAAGCCATAAATAGTGCTATCACGAAGGTTTGCTTCAAACAACTGTTTATCCAATTAAATATAAGGCGTTCCTTATGGAAACTTATGCGTATCCGAAGTTTATCAAATCTAAGAGGATTCATTCTTGCGATTTTGAACTCTGGAGGCTTGGCCTACATCGGACAGCTTGTTTTAAGCGTTCTGTTCAACAAAGAAATATAACTTACTTGGGAATGGAGAAACGAACCTATGTGCTCTTGGGCGAGAGCGATAAATTGTGGTCAGAAAATAAAATCAACATTAATCTGCTTTGTAGACGATAGGCAAACAAATAAAACTAGAGAAAACTACATCTTCCATTTTTGGATAATATATATTTTGGTACAAGCGGGTTGAAACCAACTTCAGATGCAAGATGTTTCTTTACTGAACAATGAAACAGAAGCCAAGATCACAGAGAAAATCAAAATGTGCGCATCTGTACCCAGCTTAAATGAGAGGCAACAAGCTTATGTTCTTTAAACATATTTAAAAAATAATTTTAGAATTTTTTCTAGTAAAGATTTAGTACAACGTTTATTTTTTACACGAACTAGGCTTTACTAAAAAAATTAAGTATTATTCTTTATATATAAATGGGATAGGTGATATGTATTTTAGTACCATAACTTAAAATTTGATGTTAAAGGAAAAGTCCAGGTTGGGTAAAACTTGGGTCTATTTCAAAGATCATGTTTAAATAAACTCAAAAATATCAGTCGTAAAATTATATCTTTTTTTAATGACGAGAAATTAATTTTTAAAGAGCCAAATTTACCGCCAAGCGATCTGCCATTTTTTGTTTCGGGATGACGTTTTAGGACTTTAAGCACGCGCTGTTCGCGCTATAACAGGCTTTAACAGCGCTCTGTTCCCCGCGTGTGCTTGCTCCGCGTGCGGTCTGCGGAGGGAAGGCGAAACAAAATGGCAGCTCGCTTGGCGGTAAATTTCGCTCGTTTAACAATTAATTTCTCGTCATTAAAAAAAGATACAATTTTACGACTGATATTTTTGAGTATATTTAAACATGATCTTTCAAATAGACCCAAGTTTTACCCAACCTGGACTTTTCCTTTAAATGAAGTTACTGTTAACGCTTAAATAATTAAGACAAATGCCTCATGGGGCACCAAATTACATTGTGACCAAAGCCCACAAAGTCCAAAAGACAGCTCGTAGAGATTTTTAATAAGAGAAACGCAACAATTTTAATACGTATTTGGAGTAAAACGATGGCAGGAATTGGTAAATGGAAAAGCACACAACATGAGTCTACGTAACTTAGCTGTTTCATTCTGTGACATCGGCACGCGGCCGAAATAAAAAAATCTCACTACAAAATAATTTTGTTGGGACTCGAACGCGCTATGTTTTCGTTACCATGGCGATTATCGGATTTGATTTTTTAATAGGTTTAATAAAGTTTATTTTCACATTTTTCCCAAAATAAATAAATAATCGCCATGGTAACGAAAAAATAGCGCGTTCGAGTCCCAACAAAATGATTTTGTGGTGAGCGTGTGAATGTTTTATTTATTTGTAAGAAGTTACGTTCGTCAATAAAGATTTTTTTATGTCGTCCGCGGGCCGATGTCTATGAATGAAACAGCTAATTTAAATTAAAGTATTAAAATTTTAGGTTAAATTAAGGGGTCGTCCATACATCAATTATTTCGTATCTTCGAAATGGTGGTCTAAATCGGAAAAATGTCTTAGAACATATTCGTCTTAACATTATCTGTAGAACTCGCAGACGCTCGGTCCTAACACCATTTTCCAGGCGATACATGTATTGCGTGGACGTACTAGTTATCTGTTAAAAACCTTTCCCTCCCTATAATAATCATGTATCGCTTTTATAAATAATGCATCTTTCAAACCAATCGTATTAATAGGACCGGATTAGTTTATATGAAAGCCACACCTCTTTTAGGAGAGTAGATCGTACACGATAAATCTTCGTGTACACGTTTTAGTGATAATGATTAAACTGTTTAATACCGACTCCAAAACTAAAATAACTTTATTTCCAGATGGATGTCCTTCCGGATAAATTTGTTACTAAGTGTGCTGTTACTAATTGCTTATCTCTGGGCAATACTGTCAAAATATTTCCTCTCACCTGGAATAGTTGCATACATTCTTAACAACTTTGACGCGGTTTGTGTTATTTAATTATCACCTCAGTAAAATGATTCCAGTTGTATTTTTACTTGGTGCCTTTAGAAAATTTATTTCACTAAATTTGTCTAAGTACATGAAATACTTTTTTTCGGTGGAACCTATTACACCTACGCAGGAAAATCTGTAGTTCAGATTAAAACTTGAGAAATAAATATAGTAAATAAAGAAATATGAAAAAATGAACATACATTCAAGCTTTATTTTCCAAAGTTATAATTATGTTAAATAGGGCAGAATGTCTAAACTTTATAGAAGTTTTTCTGTGTAGTCCAAAGGTTTTGGGAATTTTATGGATATTTAAACATTTTTGTTAATTACCCTTGGGGACCCATACATTTGGCCGATGTGGAACTAATATTATGGCTGGGCCGCCTTGTTAATATAAAAATAACTAAGGTTTTCTAACATAGGGTTTTGTAGCCATTTGACAAATGTTTCAGTAGGCAGTTCTGAAATAGATATTCGAAATAGATTTATACTTGCAATAATAATATCACGATTATTGTGAAATATCACGATTATAATGAAATATCACGATTATAATGAAATATCACGATTATAATGAAATATCACGATTATAATGAAATATCGCGATTATAATGATATATCACGATTATAATGAAATATCACGATTATAATGAAATATCACGATTATAATGAAATATCACGATTATAATGAACTATCACGATTATAATTAAATAACAAGATTAAAAAATATATCGATTATAATTTAATAACATGATTAAAAATAATATAACGATTATAATTTAATAACACGATTAAAATGAAAAACACAATTGTAATGACTATCACGTTAATAATTGAATATCACGATTATTTTTAAGTATCACGATTAAATTTAAGTATTTCGAATATAATGAATATTTATTTTGGTTATTACGCAGGAATTAATACAATTAGAAGTTTCATTTAAACCAAGGAATACATCTGCGTGTGGTACCATACAAGAGTGACTTAGAAAAATCATATCACCTCGGACAGGAATCGAACCTACGACCTTTGGGTTACCGTCGCAACCGCGGGGCTAACGTCTCTCTGAAAATCTGTACACCGATTACGTAAATATGAAAATTAGTACAGCGTTTGGTAGTGCTAAATCTGTACTCACTTACGTAATCATTTTATTGTAGTCAAAGCTACAGGCCTGTACACCGATTATGGGGAGTGACCAGCCCCTCGGTCGCAACGCCCAATTAGTTGACGTATAATGCTATGGCACCATCAGCAACGGGTTAAACGTATCCCGTTAACAATGTGAACCAGACCGAGTCATTCATAAATTGGATGTCGGAGGCCTCATTATTCGTGGCCTCGGTAGTCCTATGGTAATGGGGTGGGACGGTAACCCAAAAGTCGTAGGTTCAATTCCTGCCCGAAGTTTTATGATTGTTCTAAGATACTCTAATATGTTACCACACGCAGAGGTATTCCTCGGTTTAAATGAAACTTCTAATCACGAATATAATTATCAGGATAATACACTGCGTCTTCATTTGATTGGCCCAGGCATTTGTCTCAAAAACTATACCTTCTAGAAATGTGCAATTTTCAGTGTGTATTCTCTCGGTGGAGATCGTTGTTACTTGTGAATTTCAGAAAAATCGTTAAATCTTTCACGGTTTTAGAATTTGTACTTTTTGAAAGCTAGGTGGTAGATGAAGATTTTCAATGAGTTAGTTGTAAGTTGTAGAACATACTCTAAAACCTTTAATGGAGTTGGTATGGTCGAAATCTTACATTTTGTCACTGAAATAATAATAATAAATAATAGGTAATGAAAAATAATAAGTTGGTACTACCCAAATGTTTTTACGCCTCCTGTTATTGTAATGATTGTCTGTGAAAAATAACCATGTTTTGAGCAAAATCATTGTTTTACTTTTACAAATTAAGTGTTAAAACAAGTGCAATTATTATAATAAGGAAATACAGAAAGTTTTTTACAAATACGGTACAATAATGCCACAGTCCGCTGCTTTACAAATCCGTACTCGATGAAGCATATTCTGGGACGAACCACGAACCATATTTGGAGTAACGAGTGGGAACGCTGCAATGATTCTGTGGCGCAAGTCGTCTTCGCTAATGACTGGCGTCTTGTATACTTCCTCCTTGACGAATCCCCACAGGTAAAAGTCCAGCGGTGTGAAATCAGGGGACCTAGGAGGCCATCGCACTGGACCATTCTTCCCAATCCAACGCTCAGGGAACAAGTTGTTGAGGTATTGCCCCACATGTCGTTCCTGGTGAGAAGGTGCACCGTCATGCAAGAACCAAAGTGGTACCAATTCGACTAAATGGACATCTTCCAATGCTTCTGCTAGTTCATTTCGTAGAAACGCCAAGTAGTTCACCCCATTAAGCCGATTCGGAAGAAAAAAATGGCACAATGACGCGATCTCCTACTAGACCTGCCCAGACGTATAAGCGGAATTGTACTTGATTGTGATGTGGAAATCCCCAGTGCGGATTTACATCGCTCCACATATGGTTATTCTGGCGGTTAAATGGGCCGTCCCTTCCAAAGGAACACTCGTCGGACCCCAGGATCAAACGGAGGAAATCTTCGTTGGCATCCGCCATGGTACTGAACCAGTTTTGTGTATGTATTTTGTATTTTTTTCGACTGTGCTCCTCGTTTGTGAGTGAGCCGCCCTGTTCCAAAAGGGTTGTCAGTAAATAAATCTTAAATCTTAAATCTTAAGTTACCGAAATCCAACCTAAGGCGCTGATCACCATCGGGAAGTGCTTGGTGGAGCCTGGCACGAAATGGGTGAAATTTATGGTGGTTAAGGACACTCCAGACATACTATTTTTACAAGTCCAAATCGGAGCATGCCATTCTTAAACTTGCTCGAGGGTAAGCGACAAAGTATTCGTTGACTGTGTCATATTAGTGTTATGACGTCCAGGTCCGCGGAATCTGGGATTTACATTGCCGTCTCCTTCGAAGTCAGCAACAGCTTAGATAATAGTGTGGTGATTTAATTGACTGTCAGGATAAAACATTTGAAACAACCGACTTGTTAAGCGTACGTTTCGATGACCATCACCGTAGTATAACTCAACCATTCGGGACCGCTGTTCACGAATTTAACGATTCATACTCTTTTACCGGATAACGTAGAGAAAATGTTTTTTTAAACAAAGCGGTGGCACTTTAAATACTAAAACGGACCCACATTTTAAACGAATCAGAAGTGTAAAAAAAAGCTTTCGGAAATTCAGATGGCATAAATTAGACATTTTGTAGACCCTAAAACCTACTTTTTCTTGTTTAATAAAAAACACTTTTTGTCCCTAGAAAACTTGTGCGGGCTCCTATTGTAATTCCTTATAAAATTGCACTTGTTCTAACACTTAATTTGTAAAGGTAAAACAATGATTTGGCTCAAAACATGTTCATTTTTCACAGACAATTATATGAGGCGTAAAAACATTTGGGTAGTACCAACTTATTATTTTCCATGACCTATTAATTCAGTGACAAAATGTACGATTTCGACCATACCAACTCCATTACAGGTTTTCGAGCATGCTCTACAACTTACTCTTTGAAACTTTTCGTCTACCACCTAGCGTTCAAAAACTACAAATTCTAAACCGTGAAACATTTCATGATTTTATGAAATTCACAAATAACAACGATCTCCACCGAGAGAGAACTTACTGAAAATTGCACATTTCTAGAAGGTATAGTTTTTGAAAAAATACCTGGGCCGATCAAATTATTATTAAGTGAAGACACCCTGTATATAAATATCAAGAATATAATTCAATATCACGATTATAATTCAATATCACGATTATAATTCAATATCACGATTATAATTAAATATCAAGGATATAATTATTATCAAGATTAAATTTAAATATCACAATTATAATTAAATAAGACGATTTTATTTAAATATCACGGTTAAAATTAAATATGACTAATATTATCAAATATCACTATTATAATTTAATATCACGAATAAAATTAAGTATCACAATTATAATTAAATATGACGATTATAATTAAGTATCACAATTAAAATTAAATAAGATGATTAAAATTACGTATCACAATTATAATTAAATATGACGATTATTATTCAGAATCACAATTATAGTTAAGTATCACAATTTGAATTATCTGTTTTTTCGGCGTCATTGTTCGTTTATCGCGAGTTTTGATATCTATCATCCTGTAATTTCAGTTCCCAATGACTAATAATGTTAATCTCTCAATGTGATTTTTTTGTAATCTTTCATCGTTTAATTGTCTTACTTTTGCAGATTGCACCTTTGGTGTGGCGCATATTACTTTACGGAACACATATTGAGGCTTCTTTTGTGAGTCTGGAGAGGATTTTTGAATATTTCAAATTAAATCCTGAAGTGAGCTAATTTTTTATCGACACAATTTTAATTTTTGTTATAAAGTTATTGTGTGCACATTTACTTAAACGAATAAATGAATATCAATGTGAGTGAAATATTTAATGTTAATTTGATGCTATGTTGTTATTGTACAGTTCACATATTTTGTGTATATTTCAATTTACAAATTTAGCACGTTTATTTAAACTTCAAAAAAGTTCATAAAAAATCCAGCATTGTTAAAAAGTATATTCAAATTAAGTGCTTTCTGAATCAGCTGTAAATTAAGCTTAGCGGTTAAAATATTTTCAAATATGAAAAATGGTTTAGTTAAGAGAGCCGAAGTTAATCATTTAATGAACTTGAACATGTAGGCTAATGTTTTTAAAAAACAAAAATTAAACATATAAATCTAGGAGGTTCTTTTTCATTAAAACATTCAGTCTTAATAAAAAAAAATTCACCCTCCAAAAAAGAGATTTTCTTCAAGGCAAAACTTTATTTTGTGCCCCTTTTTGAAAAAATCGAACGATTTGCACTTTTGATTGGCCAAAATTTGCTTATCACCTTGAAACGAACAGGATTGACCAGCTTGCCTTCACAATATTTTAGACACCTGCGACGTTTCGAGTTAAATGTTGTCTAGAGCACATGAAAGGATTTGATTATATTTTAGCTCCGTAACCGAATTAGATGATGTCTAGGGCCCGGAACGATGCTATGCAATTTGAATGGCCCTTTGCTAGGCTTTTTGTATTCAGGCTTCCTAACAATATTATACGGCGTGTCTAGAGCACGAGACCAAATTAGATGCCAAGTGCTTGTTATGGTGCTAAAAAATGAATAGAACAAGTAACAACACCGAATGAAGACTATGGTTTGTAATGATGTTAAATTCAGACTAGAGTTTGCAACGAAGGTAATTGTTACTTTACAAAAAAAAGCCAACTTATTGAAAATTGTAATTGCGGTCTCTTTAGCATTAAATTTTATTCCATAAAATTAATACAGACTAGATAAATTTTAATCTCGAAATTTACTCTATATTATTTTGAAATGTGAAAAGGTGGTCATCGTCTTCAATAAATTAATCGACTTTTATCCAGATTAAGGGCAATGCTGCCTAATTAATTCGCATAATTTGTCTCACATTTTAAAAAAGGTACACAATATTTAATCATAGGAAAATGTAATCGAACAAAATAATTAACCAACGAACACTTAATTTTTTTATTTAACGCGAAAGTTTTTAAGGGTTTTCTATTTCGAATTAGTTTTATTTAATGTTTAGCTCTATTAAGAACATTTGAAAGGCCTAAGAAAAATGTCGTACTAGTAAATTAAATAAATTGCACATTTTAATCATTGATCAGTAATGTTTAAAATTCACGTGATTTTGAAGAAAAAATGTATGTTAGAAAACAATAAGTATAGTACTTAAGAAATAATTAGTCTTGTGCCAAGCGCCACAAAGTGTATTAATGCCTGTAACATTTCATGAACGTTTTGGTCCGAAACAGGCAGATTGGGATAAAGCAGAAGCACATCTACCGAAGCAATGGCCTGAGAAAGGTCAAATTATATTTCGGAATTATTCGACTCGCTACCGTGAAGGATTAGACCTGGTTTTAAATAGCATATCATTTGTTGTAAATCCAATGGAAAAAGTAAGACATTACGTAGTTTAAAAAATATTATTTAGAATTAAGATTCATGGTCTCCAGAACCACTGATAGCCGGAAATGTTGGAATTAATATTTGTTGAAACAAAAACTTTACATTTTCCTACAATCTTCTAAAATCATTAAAAAATAATTGTCTTTAGTCCTTTTTTGAAGTTCAAAATTATAACCAAACACAACTATCGAAATAAAACAAACGTTAACCCAAAATAATATTGAAATATAAATGGGTGCTTTCGCTACATAATTTCACATTGGTTTTTTGCTTAGTTGTGGCCTTTGTTATAAAAATTACAAAGATTGTGAGCATTTTAAAGATATTCAAAGTAATTTCTATTTATTTAAATAGGTTGGTGTAGTAGGAAGAACAGGCGCTGGAAAATTTTCTTTGGCGTTGGCTCTGTTTCGGATGATTGAGCCAGCAAACGGAGAAATCATTATCGACGGACAAGATATCAGCCAGCTGGGTCTACACGATCTGAGATCCAGAATCACCATCATTCCACAGGATCCTGTTCTCTACTCCGGAACCCTCAGATTCAACTTGGACCCTTTCAACTTAAACAGTGACGACGAACTCTGGACAGCTCTAAAATTAGCTCATTTAAAAACTCTCGTGAAGACGTACAAAAATGGCTTAAATCACGAAATATTGGAAGGTGGACAGAATTTCAGGTCAGATTTTATTCGAAATTTTAAGCACTGTGAATAACGATTTGGATACGGGTCTGCATTTTTGGAATACTTAAAAAAAAGGAGATAATGGGGTTGGAAATCAACAGCAAAATTTCACCAGTTTTTACTAGAAATATTTTCGACCAGATTTATTTGCTTATGTTCCGCGTGACAAACGACTTAAAGGGGAACGGTCAAACTTTAACCAATTAGATAGCCCTATAGCCCATTAAAAACTGAAATTTATGGCGAAAACCGCATAAAAAATATTAAGTGGTTAATTTTTAATAAAATAAAGAAATTCCGGGAAATCGAAAAGCGCGCGTCTGCCGCAACACCTGGTGAGAAGTCGGTGAGACAGAAAAACAACGTAAAAGCGCGCGCTGCTGAATACGCGAAAAATATGTTTGCACGTGCGGCGCGATCCAGTTATAACATACCTAAGCCTAAATTGCTCGATTTTAAAAGTTAGGATAGCAAATCGCTCATACGGGGTTAGGGGCGCTGGCGGCAGCCCCTAAGATGGCGGAGAAAATTCGAACCCAAACACCTGACGTTATTTTTCGTTTCAACTTTTTGGACCAAAAGCTATTTTTTCAAGACAAAAAAGGTACGTGTTAGTATATTGAACGTCTTGTTAATCTTTTGATACGGAAATATGGCCATATTTGGAATAGTTATCTTTGAACGCTTATAAAATTCTTCAAATCAGCAACCTTCAATGTAGGCGATTAAATGAACTTAAGCAACAGGCAGACCTGCGCTTCATACTAATTAAAGTTCCCTGGAAGTTTTGCCTTTTAAAACTATTTTTTTCTTTGCCTGAACCTTGATCAATAGATGAAACTTAAGTCGAAGGGGAATGTAAACAAGTTGGCAAGCCAAAATATACCTCTCCTAGGAAGAGTTTTTAATTTTCAGTGAAGCGTAACTTTATCCGTGGTTCTACGGTAAAACGCTCACCTGTAGTGCAAGAGGGCCCGGGTTCAAATCCTGGCCGATTAAAAAATTATACTATACCCAATGACAAAAGGAGGGCGCTTTTGGAAAAACCTTTTCCCTGATTCTAAGAAACTGGGTACGCAGTGATTACCCTTTGCCCCGAAAATGCGAACGCGTTCGCAGGCCAGACAGACAGACAGACAGACAGACAGACACGGTGGTTGTATAACAACTCCTAGGGTACAAAGTCCCCTCGGAGAGGTAAAAAGGGACTAACGTGACTTATTGACGTCGTTAGCTCTGTAAAATACGGTGATTATGTTAATTTCGTCGCGTGTACATTTTTCGTTCAGAGAACGACTCGTGCAAAAATGTGAGTAGAGTAGCGATCACACTTGGTTTTTCTTTCCCATTTTAACTTGTTGGGAAAAACTAAAAGAATTTTATAGTTACCTCTATTAGACCAAATAAATTTTAGTTTTTGGATTTCGTTTGTTTAATTATATTAATTAATTAATTCTGTTAATTCTTTGTTAAGTCCTTGAAACCACAAGCTACCGAATATGCAAAGTTGGTGTTTCCGAACTTAATATTAATATCCCAAGTATTAATAATTTCCAAAAGTAAATATTATTTTATTTTAAATCCTTTACTTTATTCGAACTATTTTAAATTAAATACAAAGTTTTTATCCAACACTCATCAATTTATTTTATCCTACTATAAGGATAATTATAAAAAAATAGAATTTGGCCCTAGAGGCTTAGTTGGTGTGGCCTTGCCTAAAGTCGTCTATAGTCCATGATGACAAATAGTTGTTTTACATTTCCTATTATAAAAATCATGATAAACTCTTTTGTTTCTAATTTAATGAAATAGTTTTTCACGTGGTGCATAACGTCATTAAATTATATTTACTGAGCAGATTGATTGTTTTAGCTATTTTGGGAACAACGAAATAGTAATTATTAATAAAATAGCTTTATTTATTTTTTTAGCGCTGGCCAGCGTCAACTGGTATGTTTGGCAAGAGCGCTTATAAGGCAGACGAAGATTTTGGTGATGGATGAAGCGACGGCTTCTGTGGACATGGAAACGGACGATCTAATTCAAGCCACAATTCGGGACCAATTTAAATCTTGCACAATTATCACCATTGCGCATAGAATAAACACTATCATGGACTACGACAGGTAAAAATACACGCAATTGACAAATTAATATGTTCCCAAAATCCAAGACAGACACTTTATTTCAAGAAATACAATCTCAAAGATTTCTAAGACATATTGGCGAGCGGCACCTTGAATCAGCATAAGGTATTTCTCATCATCTCCTGTGAATGAACGGGTAACGGAGCAAGACTCCACAATTAGCAAAATAAATGTTTCATAACAAGTTTCCTCTCCAACTATAAGAATAAATTAATATTATCATATCGTCAAACAAACTAAATAACTAATAATAAAACAAATCATCAGCTTCGTTACTACTCAAGGCACAACCCTAGGCCAAAGTCCCCTAGCAACTATATGCGGAATGCACGCTATGGTCAAGCGGCTCCAGTCAAAGCAAGGCCCTAGCCAATGTGTCTGGTGCTGGCCATACTGATACCAGGGCGACGATTCTCCGGCGGTTTGAGGAACCCACTTCGTTTTGAAATTTTGTATTTCCAAAACAGGCAGCTTAGCCGCATTTTGCGATAAGGCAAAAGTCTTTCCTCAGGGCAACGCGCTTTCAGTATTAACACAATTTGCCAACACAACCAATTTTCTATAGTAACTTGGAGACAGTGCAATAGACGATATAATGATTTGGACTGCGAGTATCCCAAGCAACCGATAGCTTTTCAATTTTGCGTCTGATTTCATTTTTGAGGTGTTTCAGATATTAAGTTTACCAAGAAATTTAATGGTTTTCATTTGTGATTTTTCCAAGTTATATAATCTATGAAATTTAAAATCTAAGGTTTGAATTTGTTAGAAATGATATATTCGAAAAACGACAAACATGATTCAAGAAATAATTATTTAAAGTTTAATTTTAAGATTTTTATCTGGAAAATTTCTCATTCAAACATAATAATCACATGAACTGCAAAAGACACGTTTGAGCAATTTTCATTTTCACTAATTAGAGGCCAAAATAAATAGTTATACAATACCAAATGTCTGATAGAGCGGCTATAGAGAACTGAGAAGAAATGATATTTCATATAATTTCAGCCACTCCCTCCGTGAGTCCTAGTCCAATATTAATTTAAATTACAAAAACAAATGAAAGAGTTATTATGTTATAATATCTGGCTATTTAAATTTAGTTATTCAATTTACAGTTTAAAAAAATGAATTTATTTTCAGGGTGTTGGTTCTCTCTCAAGGGAAAATCGTAGAATTTGGCGCTCCTCAAGATCTTAAAAGATATAGCAACTCATGGTTTTCTGAACTATCAAAACACGCGGAACTTCAACGCAACAGTTAAATGGAAGTCTATAAAACTGTATCATTCGATTAAAATATTTCCAATATCAAGCGCTTTTGCCAAATAGTTAAGCATTTTGTATTTTAGATAATGTTATTATTATATTTAAAATAAATTATCCAAACCTCTTTAAAATATTTCTTGAAATATGTGTTATCTTAAGAATCAATTTAGAATATCAGTTGCCTTTTTCCTTAAACATTCATCCAAGATACCTTCTAAAGTATTCTTAACACCTGCCTTTAATTTTAACGGATAATATTCCTATAAAAATCATGTGGGATGCTTATGTATGAATTTTTAACACCTATTAAAAGAATAAGTAGGGCATATTTTATTCTTAATGTTAAAGAATTTTATTTCAAAAATACGAAAGCTATAGAGATATATTCCTTTGAGTATAAGCTCCTTTGGCGTGAGAAACATATAAACCACTGAGGTTATGAAAAACATTGGATTTTGAAAAGCAATGAGGGTTCTTAGATCGCACTAAATCTGAAGTTTCGTTATCTTTTGGTATCCAACTAGGAGAGATCGATGTTTAAAATGGCAGTGATTCTTAAATGGAAGTACTCAGAGAAGCCAAAAAACATAATTATGCTCCTTATTCTAAAAAGGGGGTTGTAATAACCCGAAAAACTATACAGCAATTTATTTACTTTCGGTTATTGCCAAAAATTTTGATAAAGAATTTTTAATAGACTTAACTCATTCGCTAAAAATAAATAAACTATAAGATTATAAATTTGTAAAACACACCTGTTATGTATGTTGTTATCTTGGCTCACGCTCTCAACAGCCTACGTTCTCAGATGTCGCTATAATAGTCAAGAGTTCCTTTCCCCTCAAGCGGAGGCCAGTGATCAGAGAGAGAGAGCGACTGAGTAAGAGACGTGAATAACCGTTAATAAAGATTTAAATATAAAGTATAATATGATTAATCATTAGTAGTTAAACAGTTATAATTAGTTATAGACAGGTATATTGCATGGTGCCAGAAGTGAGGTAAAATTTGCTAACTACAGTTATACGTTGTTATTTTACACGAGCCTTGTCGCAAGGCTTAAAAAGTTCGTTAAAATTTGAAAGTTGGAGGACGTTTATCCCATTGTTTCATCACCTCTACCGGCAAGTTTTTTTCCTTGCTTTCACGCAATTGCTTGTTTTGTTTGGACGATTTACTACACGCCCAGGCTTTTGAACTTTACCAAACCTTCAAAATGTCTATTTCTTTCCCTACTCCAAAACCATTTGTTCCGGGTGATGGTGTGAGTTGGTCATCTTGGCTGAAACAATACACGATTAATCATAACGCAACTGGGCTATCATCTAAGCCACTTCCCCAGCAACTAGCCGCTCTGTTGTTATCTATGGGCTCTCTGTCTATTGATATTTATAACTCTTTCAATTTTGAAGAATATGCCGAGGCCCCTACTTTTGCTGAAGTTACGGCCGAGTTCACCAACTACTTTCGCGACGACGACACTGCCACTAAGGCGCGTACGCTATTTCTTTCTACCCGACAGGAGCCTGAAGAGCTATTTGAGCCGTTTTTACTTCGCCTTCGTGACCGGGCTTCCAGGTGTGAGCTGGGTGAACTTACAAACTCTTTCATCAAGGATCAAATTCTCCGGGGAATCGCCAGCTCGGCAACTAAAGAGAAGCTCATTTATCTCACTCTGGATAAAGCTGTCGAAATTTGTAGAGCGGCTGAAATTTCCAAATTGCATATGTCGCAATTATCAGTTTTGTTTGCCCCTGTGGAATCATCGGTGTCGCAGTCTCAACAGCTCCCCCCCAGCAGTCTGTACATTGCACCATCAAACTCCTCCGAGTAGTTATTCCCCTACTCTACCTTACTATCATGATCCTATGCCACCCAGGTTTCACCAGCGCCAACCTTCCTATCGCCCTGCCCCACGATACCCTACTATTCGATATCCGCCTCCCTCGCCTCGCTACCAAGTGTATCGTGCTCAACGCCCAGCTGCTTCTCCACAATCTCGCCATGATTATACACAGGATCGCCCGCCAAGTAATCAAGTTTCGAAATGCTTTCAATGAGGCGGACCTCAATCTCACCGATACTGCCCTGCAGTCGGAAAGCTGTGTTATAACTGTAATGCTTACGACCACTTCTCAAGCTGTTTCCCGTCACAGCCACGGCTTTATCATTTATCCCAAGATTACGCGGAATACAGCCCTGTTCCTACCACCGGCCTCAACGCATATCATCCTGATCAATATCATGGTTCAGTATCTACAACTACTCCTCACGTGTATGGTCTTCCTGCGGCTGCGCACCCGGCACTTCTTCAGTCTGATCCTGCTGTACACAGCGTAATTGCACCAACGACTCAGTGGCCAGTCACTCTCCCCTGAATTGTGTCTCAAATCTACAGCGTGTACTTCAATCCGACCGCTCTCTACTGCTACGTGTCAAGACCCCATTTTCGATCATGAAGATACCTTGTTTTTGGGCATGATTCATTCCACAAATAATGTCCACACTTTTCCAACACTGCGGGAATGGACGGTTCAGCTGGTCATCGATAGCATTCCGATTGAATTCAAGATTGACTCTGGGGCTCAAGTAAATGTTTTACCAGACTATCTTTATCAACAACTTCAGTCGCTACCACATACCCCATTGCAATTGTCGACCACCAAGCTCCAGACTTATTCCGGTGAACAGCTCACTGTAAATGGCACTGTACGACTATGGGTAAAGCATAAAACTCGCCGATTTCACATATTATTCCATGTTGTCCAAACAATGGGATTTCTGACAAAATAAAATATATTTAGAAATTTTTTCATCCACTCAATATTTCCAGCAATAATCGATAAGAGGGCTTCATTAGAAAAATAAATCCACATTAGTTACCTTTACATTATGTCAACCATTTACTAAAACCGTCAAAGCTTGAAGTATTACTACTACATACTTCTGTCATTGGCTATTGTTTTGTTAATCTCGCAAGTGTTACCGATCATGATTCATGAAGCTCCATATGGTATTGAAAAAGATAAGCGACACTCTAGCCATTCTGTTTTACGCGTACAGCGTACAGTGAAGCTTTAGAAGTGAAAAACACCTCTACTTTGATTAATTGTAAGTAAAAACCATTGGATTTAATGTTTCGTTGGTTTTTTAAATAGGCCTACATATAATAAACATAAATTATATCGTCTGTCTGCCTGTAATTTATTTGTTTCTTCATGTAAAGGTGACCTTAGGGATTAAATGGTCCTGATCGTGAGCTTTATTTCGTGAGAAATAAAGACACTATCACAATTCTATCTGTCTACCAAAATGTAAATATTGGTCAATTAAAGGTTCTCTGTTTCTTTTATAAAATATAAGAGATAAAACTGCATCTTTAAGGGTATTTATAACATAAAAAATTATTCAGTCCCAATTTAATTTATAAATAAATTAAGGAGAAACATGTACATTGGGGTAGTAAATGTGTAAAAGTAAAAATCTCACTATATCATATTACAATTATCAACAAAGATAACTCGAAAAGAGGTCATTTCTAGATCTCACTCTAACATTTCTCTTTATATTGCAGTAACTACCTCGTTAATATATAGATCACAAATATCTGGAAGGATTTGAACCTAGTTTCTTGAATGGAGGAAGATTATGGTTTCTATGGTCTGTGCGAAACGGTATTCTGGGTAAGTTCCGAAAGCTTTCCTAAGACCATTTTATTCGTATATCACTCATTTAAGTATAATGTATGTTATTTTGTCCCATAAACCGATTTTGATCTTTAAGAGTTCAGGTAGTACTCATTAGTTTTTATTCAAAATTGGAAATTCCATAGCCTCCTTAATTAGTTATAATATAAAAAATAAGATTATTTAACGATAGATTTGCTAAGAGCTGAATAAGTTTAAGGGAATCGACAACAACTACCGTTGAAATATAAAAATTCAAAGAAGTAAAAGTTATCAAATATGTTTGAAAGAATTAGGTATATTATGGAATAGGTTAAGAGAGTTAAACGGTTAATTATAGGGTTGCCCAATTGGGAGATCTTGAGGAATATCGATCTTAAAAATTGCCATTTCGACCTTCAAATTAACTACTGAAATCTGTAAAACAGTGTTGTTCGATGGAACTTTTAAGTTCCATTCAGTTACATTGTAACAGATTGGTACACGTAAACAATATTTTTACAAATGAATATATTTCCGAAAATTGCTTGAAATATTTCTACCAATAAATTGTTTGTGTTGGTTAATCTGTATAACGATAACTAATGTAAAATCCTCGTTGCGCATGAGAAACGCTCTGCTGGAATCAAAATTTATTGTTGAAATGTTTTTTTTTTTCATTTTATTGTTCTTTACGCAATATAATTAAGGTGTTTTAAGAAAGATTTTCATTAATATATGTAGAACAAATAAATAACTATGTTGCCCTATATGTGAGTAGTTAGTTGCAATTTTTAATGAAATTCGTCAAATTGAATGCATGACGTATCGATATTCAACCAACAAATTTTATGCTCTGAGATGGTCGAAGTCCAACGTTTGGATAAATATACAAAAGTCAAAATTTCTGCCAGAGATTCCAACAGTAGGAAACTGCAGGTATTAATGGAACTAAAATTCATCAATGTTGCCCTTTATTTGCGTTCCTTTTACGAACATCGAATTTCAACTGATGTCCGATCATAAAATTCATCGAGGAATAAGGAAACTCTACACAATAATTGAAACAAATGTCACTATAAATTGCAATGGTCCATCCACATATAGGGCAAAGTAGTTATATATTAGTTTTACTTATATGGGCAGTTTTCGGAGATAACCAGAGATCACTTAATTTTTCTTTTCTACCCCATGACTGGATCCACTTTCCTACCATGGATCAAACTGTTCTCATTTCTTGAATAAGTTGAATTAAATCGGAATAAATTTGGCTATCGTATATTTTAATGGGATAAAAATTAAAACATTATATCCAACGTTTTGTTTTAAATCCAATTTTATTAAAAAAAATATCTAATCAAATTTATATTAATTCTATTAAAAATAAACGATTGGATCGCTTTTGATTCCATTTGGAAAAATTATTAGTTAGTATACACACGGCTGATTCCAGTGTAATAAATCACACTTTGATCAAAGTCAATTTGCATCTTAATTGGTTAACAAAATATGTTATCGAACTTTATTTCATTCTAACTTGGTTATATTATTTTCATATGGAGGTTAATCTGGGCTATTTAAAAAAAATTAACGAAGGAAAATTGAAACAAAAAAGCGCAAATTATCGTTAATATTAAAGCCACATTTTTAAAGTAAAGACGTGCCTACCTGGAGACTTTTTATCTTAAGTTTTTAGTTAAATGTATGGGCTAGCTAACACCATTGCGATAATTGTTTAAAAATTGTATTAAAAATATTATATTTTAGGTCTGACATTAATTGATTTTCACCAGGTTTAAACCAAAATACTTTTAGAAAAAATAACTTTAAATTAATTTGGGACCAATTTGATTTGGATAAATTGTTGTGTTTTTATCCAACTGGAGTCGGCTGTGGTAGAACACATTAATAGTTATTTGAAATTGGAATACCAAGTGATATTTTCCAAAATGTGTTGTAGTCCATCCACTTACAATGCATGAATTTATTTATTTTATCCAAACAAAATTTTGATCAAACTCGTGGTGTTTTGATTAAAACTGTAATGTTTTTTTTTCTAAGTTACTGAGTAAGTATTATATATTTCGCCTTAGATTTATTATTCCATATTTCTTAAAATAAAGTATGGTTTCTTCCATTAATATTCGTAGTCCTTAGGCCCTAAAAGTTCTTTCGTATGCCCTAGATACTGTTGCTTATGGTAAGTCCGACCCTGGTACGGACGCGATGGCGCCAAAAGCCCAACTTGCCGGGTGTAATTTTTACACAAAGCCCACCCTGTTGTGTTGTTATGCTAGATTCAGTGAGATTTCCCTGCTACAGTCGAAGTTTTATACGCTGACACCGATGTAGAATAGCTTTACAAGGACTACATTGCTACAAACGAAATTAACTATGATTTCACTGCTACAGATGATATTCAGTAGCATTACACTGCTACAGACGATATTCAGTAGCATTACACTGCTACAGACCAGATTCACTAGCATTACACTGCTTCAGACGAAATTCAGTAGCATTACACTGCTATAGATGATATTAAGTAGTATTACACTGCTACAGACGAGATTCACTAGCATTACACTGCTACAGACGGGATTCACTAGGTTTCACTATGATTTCCCTGCTACAGTCTAGATTCATTAGGGTTTGAATAATAGAGATAAGATTCAATGTTTTGACGCTGAAAAAGAAAATGATAAGGGGATTCTAGATTGTATTGCTATTATCGAATATACATGTACCTTGGGGTATATAGCTGTGATAACCTTTTTGTCAGGATGCTTTAAAGCGTGTACACCCGATTTATCCAGTAACTACACCCTTGACAAAGTCAGAATTTCGCCAAGAATGTGACAGCCTGTGGGACCCGGAATCCCTTTGTCTACGCAACTATCTAACAGAACGAATGGGAGAACAAGCCAGTGGATCAATGAATTGGAATGGATATCCAAATCAAAGAGTGCGATCAAATAATGGTGAATAGGTCATAGATCATTGAATAAGATCACTGATGGATAGGAATGACTCCTTTTAGTAATATTTAATAATGTTACGGTTATCGATAAAATTGGGAAGTCCTAATAAAGTACAGTCAAGAATGAACTCAGGTTACAGAATATTATAACTTTCACAACATCCTCTGATTTAATTATTACCTGAAAATATTATCCGCCTACACGAAAGAGTTTCTACCTCCTTTTTTCGCCGAAAGCGGAAACATTTTCACAAGAAAAGACCGAAGAGTCTCGTTTTGCTTCGGGTAATTACCCTGGAAATAGGGTACTGCCAACACATTTTCTATTAACCTAATGACAATCTTTGAATAACGTATACTTTGGGAAAAATATCAAATAGCAATGCATACACAAATTAAAGCTTAATAACATATAATTGATCTCCTTCTTCAACCCAATGATCATAAGAATATAAAGTTTACATATGCCGTAAAAATTGTACTTCTGCGATAAACCGAAAACATAGACCAAGTCATTTTGAAAAAACACCTCATGTCAGCAATGTTACGCATTTGATTAAAATTGTGACTGTATTTTCGAATTTGAAGTCTGAATGTTTTTTGTTCGACTTTATCAGCATCAAAATTTGTTATGTTAATTATGTTATGATACGGCTTCATTTAGTTCGAACTGAACGGAAAAGTAACGTGGATTCATTTTTTCAGGATTCAAATTTGACTTGGTATACTTCCAATCCGGATTTCACGCCATGTTTCCAACACACCGTTCTGGTTTGGGTTCCTTGCGCATTTCTGTGGATTTTCCTTCTCCCGGAAATTCAAACGCTCAGGCGATCGAAAAGAAATCATATTCAATGGACATTTCTGAATATTACTAAAATGGTAAGTGGTGCGTTTTTCCTAAGGGTTGTGGAACTACTTTACAGATCATTCATGATGTTAAAGGTACTGATTTATGTTAAAGTTGAACATCTTAATATTAAATTTAATTTGAGAGTGGTGCTGAGGACTCGTTGAAACCACTTGGAAATTTGAATCAAATCTGCATCCGCTTTTGCGCTATAAACCAGAGAAAATGTGATAATTATCTAGGGTATCGCGTTAAAATAGTTTAATTTGTAGTTTAGCGCGTATCTGAAAAAGGATTGGTATCGATTTCAACCGATCAGCTTTTCCGTGATAAAGACTGACATATTTAGTATTAAGCTTCAAGCTATCAATATATTTAGGTTATTTAAATAGGGATGGTGTTTTGTGTGAAATGGTTGCCTACATTTTCAGCAATCTACCTTATATTGTACTTGTAATGACGTCTGCGGCCATGAAAGCTAAATAAAAATACAAAGCGCAAATTGTCTGAAGATGAATTCCAGAGGCGTCTTTAGGCCCTTTTTAGGTGGGGCCATAGTTCGAATTTGTCACCCCTTCATCAAACAAATTTATACCAAGGTCCCCTCAATAAATTAAAAGTAGCCCTCCAAAAATAGTGAATAAAACCAATTGAAATTATATTACTTTCTTTAATAAAATGGTTTTGGAGAATAAGTTTAGATAGACTTCCAAGCTAATACCAATATCTTTCCTCAACACCTTCGTCAATCAGTGGTAATTATGATAAGCCATTCGTAATAATAAATAAAACAATGGTGATAGGATCGTTCAATTCAATAAAAAAACGCAGCTGTAAGATAATTTTTTTCCACACTTAGCAAGCTAAAGTTACAAAAGGGTTTGTCACTCATTAGAAAAAAAGATAAATAATTTTATTATTTTGGCAGCCCCACAAAGAAACTAAAATATGCATAACACAAACTTCCATAGGTGGTCTGAAATTACACCTCTATCATAAAAATGTTGGCCCAAAAGATGGAGAGCCAAACAAGGTGTCCTTTTAATCGACAACCGAAAAGCAGTTTCTGTTTGATCGAAATGTTTTTATTGAAAGCTCAAATGATCGACAAGTCACGGTTTTAATTTTTTCTCAGTGTATTTCTTATTTTAATTATCTAAAAGACAGAGTGAAGTCATAAAATAAACCCATCCAACCCAATCAAACCCCACCTAACCTCACCTAACCCAACCAAACATAATCAGATTGCTGACAAACCGATATCGAGCAGCCACTATATCAAAATAAACATTAATTGGCTGAAACTATTATTTTTTTCACAAGACACTCATACCCTAAATCCTAAAACTAAAGACCTTTCTCCCTTAAAAAATGCAGTCACTTTTGTCGATTAAATGTTCCTTTGTTAAAAAACGTGTAGATAAAATGAAACCCCAGTGTCGATCAAATGCACGTCGAACAAATGGACCCCTTGGCAATCACTTATAATTCAATCGAATGGACCGTGCCATTGGTCCGTTACTATAATCTATGGCTAGCACAGCAGTAATCAACTCAATGGACCCCGAATTTTTGAATTTTGGCTATTGATGTAATTCATTGCGAATTACATACAGCTCCATAAGAAGTGGTCTTCCTATTAGTCAAAAAGAACAACTACTTTTGTTTATAAAGAAAAATTTATTTGAGATTATACGTGGTACCTTAGCCAAATTGCTTTTAGGCGAAAAATACCACTTAGCACTCATTAGGTGGATAAGAAGTTTATTCATGACACATTAACAATTAATTAAAAATTTACAAGGAATCGTTGAACGTTTTTGTTCTAAAAGGTCTTGGAATTCTCGTAATTTCTTGTTTTTTTTTATTAAATATAGATTGCAAACGTTGCACTTTTAGCCATCAATGTAGTGAAAATAGCCTACGACGTTTACCAGAAACAACCTTTCCTCATACATAGTCTTCCTTCGTTAATCAAACTTTTGACAGAAGTAAGTTAAAATATTTTGTTCCCAATAAGCAGAATTTTAAGAAAATTCTATGCAATTATGATTTAATAATTTTTAGAAATTTCCCATTTTTAAGTTCCTGGCATTTTAAAGAAAATAATTAATAGTTATTTGAAATTGGAATACCAAGTGATATTTTCCAAAATGGGTTGTAGTTCAACCAATTGAAATTCACAAAATTGTTTTAATCGATCCAAACAAAATTTTTATCAAACTCTTGGTGTCGTGACTAAAACCGCAATATTTTACAAGATTTATTACTCTTTGAAATGATATGACATAACCGTTAAATAGTCGGTTTTCATCATTGGAGAAAGATGATTTGACTTTTCAAGTTTTAAGTAAAAGAGTCTTTCTGTAGTTGACTTGATGTCTTTTACCCTTAAGTTCTTACAGATTGTGTGTGAGTTCAGAAAAATTCTTAAATCTGTTCAGCAATTTTCTTTTAGTTGATATCTTTTAATTATTTTGAATTGTATGACACTGAAGCTTTCTTTTCGTTTTAGGGTTTAGCACTTTCTCTCGTGTTATCGGGGCGTGCATGTGGCATCCGACGCTCAGGCCTTCTACTTGTATATTGGTGTCTCTCAACATTGGCCGGAATAATTTCAATCAGATCAATTATTTCCTTAACGTTAAATGAGGTATGGCTACTTTCTAATTAATGACGAAACGCTACATTTTCATTATTATCATAACAACATGCGTATAGCCATAGCACCATTAGACCGTTTTCGCAGAAAAACAAAACAAATATTTAAAAATGTAAATTTAAAAAAACGGAAGTTACATTTTTAAATAATCTAATAGAACTTTAGATGAAACCCGTTCACACCGGTAAAAAAAAAACAAACAAAAAACAGTTTTCAGAGCCCGACAATGGTCCTGCTGAGAGAACCTCGTAATTTAACTTCCCAAATTCAAAGCAAGTGCGTTAAAAGGTTCGATGCTGCGGTTAATATATTTGGCTTATTATATTGCGGACGTGTTTTTCCACTATCGGGACACAATAAAAATGTGTGGTGGCGAAGTGGGTAGCACTCTTACCACTGGGTGAAAACTCGTAACAGTCTTTCTCAATTAAGTTTGCAAGTTATCTCAATGCTGGTTAGAGAGGTTTTACATCGAGCTCTTCGGTTTCGCTTTTTAAATAAAAACTGGCTGAGATTAATAGAAAGTGTAGGGAACTGTTGGCTCGCTTGGCAAGAATGGTATGTCACCTACACATTGTAACCCAGCCACCTGGGATAAAGTCGTTAAGAGTAGCTTCATAACATGGGTATAAGGTGGTGCCAAGAGTATTTGCCTAGCTGACTATAATAATTGCTATCGGCTTTAAAGTATATTTGGGCTTCGTGTTTTTTGGAAAATGTTAGCTTTAAAATTCTTATCTTGATATTTTATATTATAATATATTATATTATATAATACATTATATTATATAATACATTATATTATATAATACATTATATAATATATTATATAATACATTATATAATATATTATATTATATAATACATTATATTATATAATACATTATACACTATATTATATTATATAATACATTATATAATATTTTATTTATTTATTTATTTTTTTACTTTTGACTTATATACAATGGTTAAAATTAAATTAAAGCTGCGCAAGAAAGGGAGCAAAGGCATAATAAATTCAGTGGTAGGGAAGTAGAAGCTCTTGACCTCTTGTAGCAGGACTAGAGGCAAGATTAGGGTTAGTAAACCGGGAAATAGGGATATAAATTAATATGCATATACTAGCAACGAAGACGTAACGAAAGCTTGGGACGAAATTGCGAAGGAAGATTCGGCAGTCGGAATGGGTGTGATAAGAACAGGCCCTCAACTAAGAACCAAATGGTCCAACTTCAAAAGTGTATTCAAGAAGAGGGCTCAAACCAATATGAGGTTTCAAAAAGCGACTGGGAGTGTTACAGTCACTTAGGATGAGCTGACACCACTTGCGGGTTGGGTGGTGAAACTAATTGGCAAAACTGCAGTTTTGGGTAAAGCAGGTGTTGACAAGCGCATTGATACTACAACAATGAAGAAACAGGAACATCAAACTGTAGTTCATTTACCTAAAAAATAAAATTTAAATTGTTAAATATACATTACATTTTTAAACAATATAAACAAAACCGCGTACCTTCTACAAGCGCCACCAGTTTTCACACACTAGCAGCCAGAACAAGTGGTGTTTATATTGGTATGCCAAGTGTGGAGCGTTTTTACGTTACCTATATGAGTACCCCACCGAGCCCAAGTGGTAGTGCTCTCATTAATTTGGCTCATAAAAAGAAATGGTAAATTATTGCTAGAAAGTAGACGTAACCATTATTTCTTTGAAATTTAATTAAGCTTACCATATTGATGACAACTCAATAGCAAAAAAAAACAAAGATTGGCAATGCAAGATATTGTCATTGCAATATATAGCCAAATAAAGGGGCCCCAAAGTTCGGTGGCAAAATGTGTTTTAAGTCAGTAAAGTGCGAAATTTACGGTTGACTCTGAGGGGTTGGGGGGATGAATAGCATGTTAATTTTTCTTCTTTTTTTTCCACCGAACTTTGGAGCCCCTTTAAATTAGTATATTAAGTAACACTCACAAGTGTCAGTTTAGATATACTGCTTACTAGCATATATAGCTCAGTTACATTTCTTAAATAGACAGAAGGGCTGAAAAATTGAAAAGCAGTATTGTTAACGTTGCTCTTTTCCTAGATTCCCTCAAAAACCGATTAACATAAATTTACAAATAAGTAATAATTTGATGATAAAAGAAGCTATTCAAAAGGAAAGTGCCGTAACATTAGACCTCGCTGCCCTGTCTGTTGAAATAATCAAGAACGATAAATTGGGCATGGGGGAATTATTGTAATCGAAAAGGTGGACCCAAGAATACCAAATGCGCAATTTTCAGCTGGCCAAGGTTTCTTATATTTCCCAACGGAGCGGTCGCCATCTTCTTGATTGTTTTTCTCTGAATATCAGTTGGACGCTAGATTTTAATTTCATTTGGATATTTTTACCTCCTTATTAGGGGTTTTACAATCACCGTATCTGTCGCTCTGTTTCTCTAGGCTGCGAACGCGTTCGCATTTTCCGAGCAAATTGTAATAACTGCGTACGCAGTTTCTCGAAATCACCGCGTTCGCAGTTTCTTGGAATTAGGGATAAGATTTTTCCAAAATAGCCCTCTTTTTGTTATTAGGTGTAGTATAATTTCTTTTTGCGAATTTTGATTGTACGTGACGAGTCTTTAACGTTTGGGACGGACCGAGTGTTGAGGGCTACAGTAAACGTCTCAACGTCCAGATTGCAGGATTTCCACCAAATATTCACGGTGTACGTCAAATTATCATTTTGCGATCACATCGAGCGGGTTTCGAACCCGAGCCCTCCGGCATGACAGGCGAGTGTTCTACAACAGAACCACCGATACATGTTACGCTTCACTTCCCGTACAAAATTTTGTTGCTGCAATACTGCTTTTGAGCAGCAAATTTCCAGAATATTTTTCAAACTGCGTTACTTCTTAAAAGTTGTCGCAAAAAGTCTATAAACGCGCCAATTCCTGCATGTTTGCAGCGAGCTAACAGAAGTAATTGCAGCCAACGACTTTAGCTTGTGACTGCTATTACTGCCCATTGCCGCACTCACGCGGCTAAGAAAAGCATATATAACTGCGGACTTATAGCATTCCTACAGCAGTGATTAATACATACACTAATAAATAAGGAGTTCCAGAGTTCGATAGTTCGGAATGAGAAGTGCCATTTTCGAACAGACGTCTTAACGCGAGGTTCGACGATCTTGGAATCATGGCCCCTGGTCCTACGGAGGGCATCAAACGTGAAAAAGTTATCGGGGTTCAAAGCGGATTTCCCCGCCCAAATGTTCCAGACTTGAATAAAGTCATTTATAGCGAGGCGTGTCGACATTGAGCACTCTATTTCTGGCGTCAGGAGAAAGTTTCTCAAGGCCCCTGGTGAGTTTTGTAAAGCGGTTGTGTACCTTCACTAACCGATCCTGATCCCCAACAGAGAAGGGGCTGCACACTTCTGACGCGAAGTTTATGTGAGGGAGGACTAGTGCCGTGTAAAGTGTGCGCATTAGCCATGGAGAACGAAAATAAAAGTTTCTTCTTGTGAGGCCTGTCAGTGAGTTCATTTTCTTGAAAACCCTGGAGCTGGGATTACCAAAATTGAGGGATGGGTCTATCCACACGCCCAGGTCTCTCATCGGGGAGTCCTCACTTAGCAGTGGGAGACCATCCAGAGTGTAAAATGTGCGCGGGCTGTTGCGACCAAGGTGGTTAACACCGCTTTTTGACGCATTGTAGGCCATCCCATGCGTTTGAGCCCAGAGAGCTACGGCGTTGAGATCTTCCTGCAAGTGCTGGAAATATTGGGGGGTTCCAACAGGGTGAGCAAGCTTGGTGTCATCAGAGAATAAGTAAGGCCTGGAATGCTTCGCAACAGGGGGGGGGGATGATGATCCTCCACTGGGATTAGTCATGGTAGTGATGGCAAAATTAGTCTTTCGGAGACTATTCACATGACTGAAAAATACCATCGGGTTATCAGCAATACGGCCCAATAGGTCATGCTCAAGATTCCTTTTGAACTTTCGAGATGCGTTAGTGACAGCATTTCTCGCCTTTTTGTACTGTTCATGTGCTGACTCAACCTCCGCAGACGAGTAATGACGAACCTTGCCTCGAAGGTAATGGCGCCAAGCACCGGTCTTGTACTCCCTAGATTTAACGAAACGGGGATGAAAGAGCGAAGCCCGTTTCACTCCGAGACGCCGATATGGAACATAGAGCTCGATGCCTTGATGGAGGATTTCAATAAAGGCTGACCAGCAAATATTCACATCATCACTGCCAACAACAGTTGCCAAATCTTGCTGTGAGAGGAATTCATGAAAGGCTTCATGAAGGAGATGACGTTGTGATCGCTCCTCCCTAGTGGCGGAAGCTGAGTAACATCAAACACCAGTTGCTCATTATTTGTAAAAATTAAGTCTAGAACACTTGATCGTTGCAGAAGGTGGCCAAGGCGGGTAGCTACGTGGACTGCTTGTGAGAAAATATGACAATGGACAGCTTCTAGGAAGGCAAATGTCGCTTTGTAAGCAGAGGGAAGTGGCAGCCCCAGAGTGCTGCGGTTCCCGGCCTCCCACCTTCTAGTTAACTGCCCAACGATTGGAAATCAGCGTAAATTTTTCCCTGTACCGGGCTGCCAGCTAAGAATTTAAATTTTACGAAAACAAACATGTTATTATTGATAAATACTAAAAGTAGACGTGCTAGTTTTTCCTGTATACGCTATCTTGTGCGTGCATTTTATGAAAATAAAAAATTGCGTTAGTGTACACTAAAGGAACCGAAACTAGTCCGGTCCATTTTTTAAATAAATAAATAATCTTGTGTACTTTTAAATATCGCTGTTTTTATTCAATTTTTAAATAATTGGAAATTTGTTCAAGGCAATAACATTTGTAATATTTATAATAATTATAATAAATAATTTTCTACTGGTTGGGAAAGAACGGGGATTGGGTTTTTCTGGGGGCCGCTTTTAATATGGCAAAATATTGTTGAGTGCCGTGTCCAGTAGTTAATACGGCCAAGGGCGAATTCTTCCGAGGAAAGGTATATTTTGGCAAGCTTGCCAATTTGTTGGTTATAGTTTGCCTGTAACGTTTAACCATAAAAGCGGTTTGGGGTTCAATAAACATTTTATGAAGTAAATTTGGGAGTTTTTAATAATTCGGTATCAAAAGGGAGATGTGTCCTCTTTTTATTTAATAATAAATAAATATTTATATTTTAGGAATTGAAATAAATTTTATGAAAGTGGACCTAGTGTAAAAAATCAAGGTGTAATACAAAAAATAATTTGACTGGACTTGACAGCTGTGTTGATAATAATTCGCCTTCTTTCGAAAACAAATACTTTATATGATTATGAGGATCTGAAATTAGATTACTTTTTAAAACAATTGCTCCAATAGTGACATTTAAAAAACATCAAAACGAAAAGATCTTTCTTCCGTCGTGTTCTTTTCGTTTTATTATTTGTTAATAACAATTCTAAAGGATTTGTTACCTGCGAAGCAAAATCTATTGTGCGTCTTTCAATTCCGGCCTTGGCTATTCTCATTTGTAGGACTTTATACGCGGCTTCGGATAAATGTTAGATTGGTAGTGCCCAAATTCGTGTTTTTTGGTCAATTCATTGTATTGGTTCACTCACGATACATTCTTTTCAGCGGAACATCAGTTTCGATATTTTGTACACCTTGATTTATCATCTTAGCTCGAAGAAACTCCGCCTCCATTTTCCCAACGAAACCGTCATTTTTTCTTCCGAAAGCGTTTACGGCCAGACAGGCCCGTACTGGCTTCTTTGGGGGCCTTCGGCTAGAGACGGTACATGGGGCCCCTTACCCGGTGGTGTGGGGGGGAGGTGGAATAAAAATCTAAAGCGTTAATAACAAACACTTTGAATTAAAAAATACATACGTTACATCTAAAAAACGATGGTAAATATTAGTGTATTGTAAAACTTTCAACATTGGCCTTAGGCTATTCATTTATTATAGCCTAAAACATTTTACCGATATAGTGTACTAAGAAACTGTCAACTACTGTAAGCTTAAATACTAACCTAACAGCTTTTTGGTCAATTCTTCACTGGTCCTAGCTACTTCATTTATAATTAAATCTTTATCTAAGTTATAAAATATGTCTCTTTATACATTCATTAAAAGTAGACTAGACAAAAGGTCTTGGCTTAAAGTAGACCTAAGTCTATTCTTAACTATCTTAAGTTTTGAAAATACCCTTTGACAGGTAACTTGGGTACAAGGTAAGGTATAGTTAGAAGAAATTTGTAAGCAACATATAGGTTAGTAAACAGTCCAGATTGTGATGGTTCAAAAAGAACTGAAAAGGCGCATGATAAACACCGTAAACATTGTTTCTTGTCAGAGCAGTAACCATTAATATTTTCTTCTTCAGATTCAGATTCTAAATCGTCATATTCGCAGTGTTCTTCCGCTTCATTCAGCTTGTATTGTTTTCTTTCATTCTCAGTTTTTTTAACAGCCATTATAAAACTTTCGTACTGATCTGCAAACTGTTTGAGCTCTATTAAACCGACTTCTTTCAAGTTTACAAAGTTTAGAAATGCTACAAAGGACTTCTGTAGGAAAACTATCACGCTTTACAATATCTTTAAATTTGTTTGGGTCTAACCGGCAACAATCTATTAAATATCTTTGTTTGGACTGAATCTCTCTTCGATACTTGTCCTAGCAGAATCTAAGACGAATTTATAGTTTTGAGCAGTTGAGATTTCCGGAGCTTCATCTTTTGATTTGTCGACAGGCATTACCTTTTTCTTTGAAGTTCTTTTTTTCTTGAAATCTAGTTCTACTTCTACACCAATTTTGTTATCATTTAAACTGCTATTAACCGCACTTGCATAATATTTTGATTTTGAATACAGAACCTCAAAGTGTGCATCACTCCTTTTATCACTTATTTGTTGGAGCAGCGTCTCTACCAAGTTCCAGGCAGTAGAATAGTTAATGGTTTTTCTTTGTAAATATTTTGAAACAGGAGATGTAACCAGAAATAAATCGAGTAAAACAATAGATATAAATAAGTTTCCAAATTTGGACCACTGACTGATCAAATTTCTCGCCATGAATTTTGATTTGCAGTCAAAATCGATATTTCTTTAAAAACGGTAATAAAATTTAAGAGTTTCCCTGAGTTTAAACTTTCCTCGCTCGAGTCGCTCCTTAACAACTCTTCGTCAATAATCGAAGAAAGAGCTTTATGTTTGCTCCACCACCTTGTGGCTCCAATTTTTTGCAACCTGTACAGTGTTTCATGAGCCGAATGTTTTCTTTTTCTTTCCCTCTCCCATATGGCCATTATTTAGTAAGACGAGCTTAGAAAAACACCAGATTCCTCCACCACTCCAAATAAGTTTTCTGCTTGGAGCAACTTTGCTGTTGAATCAGCTACTACCAAATGAACATGCAATAATAATTGATGTTGGAATTGCACATTTTTCTAATTCCGATTTTATAAGCTCGTACAAAGCAAACCCACTTGAATCATCCACTACGGTTATTTCTAAAAGTCTTTCATATATCTTTCCTTGAACGACATAGCGGAAGCAAATTGCCAACTTATCCATAACAGCTACATCTTGGGTACTATCTGCCATCACGCTGTATATTATGCTATTCTGAAGGTCTTTCAAAATAATATTGCGACCCATCGAACCAATTACTTTGATTAGCTTGTTGATAAAGGTTTTTGACAAAAAATGTTAACAAAGAGCCTCGTCCAATCGGTTTTTTAGTTAACTTTCCTATAGCTTTTCTTTTGTTCATTATTTTCAGTCTGTGCTTTTTGCTGTCTTCAATACACTTTCTGACATGATTTTGTAAAATCACATTATAATTTGCAACCAATATGACTAGTTCGAGAAAATTACCATGATTTTCTATAGATTCAAGATTAAAGCCCTTCTGTTTTATCCCCTCGGTATGCAATGCCTTGCCTTCCAATAAACAAAACTATATCAATTAAACGTTGAACAACCAATCTTCTGGTGTTAACTTCTCTTTTTCACTTTTTGGTTTGGTAACTAGTCAGAAGAGTTGAAATATCATGACCTTTTCGGCTTTGAAAAGCTGCCTTCGCCGCGAGTTCATGATAACGAGAGTCTTCATGAATCTCAACAGATTTATAAATATGCTTAGGAGAAATGTCATGACCGGTAATAAATGTTGAATCTCTACGATCTCTACTTTTATTTTTGGAACAGTTACTGTAGTTATGTTCCCTAAATATATGCTTTTTTACTAAGTTTAAAAACCGGTTCGCATTCTTAACTAAATCGAAACAAACACGCCTGTTACAAAACCACCCTAACAGACGAAATTTTGACCACGGTGTCCGCTAGACGTCTATATATCTTATGCCCGATTCCCTAACAGCCCACATTGCCAGGCGTAGGAACCCCATATTTCCCCTACAGGAATTTCATATTCCTAGATTTCACGTTCGTTTTGGTTAAATACAACAAATGTAACAAAATCACCAATATGAACCTACTTTTCAATCGATTTCTACACTTTGGGTTTAGTATTGATTGTTACGAATTTTATGAAATATAAAGCAACAGCAACTGACACTAAAGAGCCTACGAATCTAACGCTCTTGAATTCTTGATAAAATACTTTATAAGAGTAAGAGACTATTTATGCGAAAGTCAATTAAATAAAAAACTCTTTCGACTACACTACTTTCGAAATTGACTATTGTGGCTAATTTCGCAACAAGTGCCTCAAATATACCGAAGTCTGGAATTTTTTCCCTTACTTCTAACGTCGTTGGTTCTGTTCTACCGATAATTGAAAATAATTTTTTTTTGAATTCCCAACGAGATCGAATCGGGATAAGTCCGTCCTTCGACGGTGTTTTTAAAGTGTACTAGAGTCTACGTGCACATTAATTGGAATCGCCAAAGCAGCCAAACTCGTCTAAAGGACCTTTAGGAAAAATTTATTATAAGCAATTTGGGGGCCCCCTTGAGCCGGGGGCCCTCGGTGATCACCGACTAGCCGACCTGGTAACTCCGGGACTGCGGCCAGAGCTCATGTAAAAAATAATAAACGTTTGGTCTCGTTAAAATGTCTCTGGCACGCGTTTTTATATATATACTCATAATTAAACTTTAAATTTTGATTAATCTGATAACATTTCCCAAAAATAGGTGTTTTAAATATATTTAAAGAAATAAACTTTGTTAGCTAACTTGTGCTAATAAATTAATTAAAAGAAAACAAGACAACGAATTAAAAAACTAACTTTAAAAGAGCAAGAATAAACATTACTGTAATTAATTTCTAATAGAATTTTATTTTATTAGAAGGTAAATTTTTTTTTATTTATTTCGTGTATATCCAAGTAAATTACACTCTAAACTAATATGGAATTTGGTTTTTTTTAGGGGCACATAGAAAATGTTTTAATATTTTCATTATTTATTGCCGAATTTTCGTCAGTAGCGTTGCTATTTTTTCTGTCTTCATTGTTAGATGCAAAACCTAATTACGAAAAAGCGCCAAACACCGACTTTCATCCTGATGAGGTACGTTATAATAATCACCTTTATAGATTTATGTTGTGTTGGGTTCCATTTACTAATTCCTGCCATCGTTTTACTCCAAATACGTATTAAAATTGTGGCGTTTCTCTCATTGAAAATCTCTAGCTGTCTTTTGGACTTTGTGGGCCCTGGTCAAAATGTAATTTGGTGCCATATAAGGCATTTGTCTTAATTATATTAACAGTAACTTCTTTAAGTTTTGATTATAAAATACGCATCACATATCCCATTTATATTTTAATTTCGTGTAAAAAATACGTCTTCAAAGCAGATTAGGGTTGAATTTATCTTCTGACCACAATTTCTCGCTACCACCAAGAGCACATAGGTTCCTTTTGCCATTCCTGAGTAGGTTATATTTTTTAGGCCAAGCCTTTAGAGTCCAAAATCGCAACGAAGAAACCACTTAGAGTGTCAATCCGTATAAGTTCAAAGCGATTTGATAAACTTCGATTACGCATTAGTTTCCGTAAGAAACGCCTTATATTTAATTGGACAAACAAAGGCTGTACAAGCGAACCTTCGTGATAGACCTATTAATGTTTTTTTTCGATATAAATTAATGGTGTTGTGTTTCTATTTATTAATGACTTAAAGTAAGCACGGTCATAAAAATGGTTCATTTATTTGGAACAGACTGAATCTCCCGAAGACCACGCTTCATTCATTTCAAAGTGTTCTTTTTCATGGATGAACAAGTACGTGTACCGTTTTTGAGTTAGCAGAGACCAAGTAGGCTTTCTTGTACCAACAGCCGGCCTAAAACCTTTGTTAGGAGCTTGAGATGACCACTGGTAGCGATAATTTAGACAAATATGTACATTCCGAAAAACAAGAAAAGCCTGATAAAAAGTTGTTAAACGCTGATAAGCCCGGTCAAATTTTAAAATCATCGGTAGTACTGCACTTCAAATTGTTATATAAAATGTCATATCTCTAGGTTGAATCTTGATTATTAATAAGAATTGATTTACAAATTGTATTTCTTAACTTGGTAATGAATAAATCTGAGTAGCAAGCACAAAAAGTTTTAAACCCTACCATGAAATAATTAATTTTTTTCAGGAAATTCATGATATACGATTTTATCGCACATCAATCGAAATTTTTAATTTTGAAATAATAGGAGATATTGCCCTTTGAGAAACCCTTTATCAGTAAATTCTCATTTTCCATTTAGGTTAATATACATTGGATATAGAAGAGAAATAAAAAGCTCCGACATACCCAAATTGCAACGAAATCTAAACGTAAAGAAGACAAATTTTCAACTGGAGAAATATATGTCCAATCATTCGCTAATTTCCAAAGAAACAAAAAAGTAAGAGCCGCTAATGTCATTTTTCAATTGTTTTTTTTTTGCGGAAACGTATTCCTTGTTAATGCTACATATTAAGGCACATCTGAGATCAATACTTTTTGGACGATTACGACTGGCCTATTCATTGATAATAGAAAATTCTATAAGTTTAACTAAAATCTAATTTTGTGACGTAATACAATTTGAATTTTCTTGTTTGATAATGAAGCATAAGTTTGCAATGTTATTTTTAATCCAAATTTACAGCAAGTTGATCTTGTTTGTTTCTAATGCTCTGACAGGAAAGCAAATTAACCCACTGTTTTTGATAAACCGAATATCTTTATTTCTAAAAACATGCTGGCGATGTTATTGCCGTAAAAGGATTTTGAAATACTAAATGAATGAAACGTTTGTCTTTTTTTCGCGTAGAAGTATGATAATTCTCCTCATTTTCTTTAGCAGATATTTTCTTGGAACTAAATCTATTACAGACTAAACGTGAAAAAAATGGTCTCGCGTGTTGCTTAGAAAGAAATCTCTTTGTGCCTTGGATATTCAGCGTTGACATCAAGCATTTTTACAAACGAACTTTTATTGAATATGTTTGTTTCGCATAGAGGATACTGATAAATATTGAACTTATTAATTACCATGGGAAAGTATAATAAAAAAACAATGAAACTGGAGAAGATCACACCAAATAATAAAATTATACCGTGTGATCTTCTACAGTTTCATTGGTTTTTTTTTAGGATACTGATACTGGTTTTAACTTGTTTGGCGGAAATTGTTGGGAAAATAACACAAAATTAAGGGGTTCAGCTATTGCATGCAATTTTATGGTCATAAAATACGTGAATTTAGTTTACATTAAGCCTTAAAACTAAACAGTTATAACAGCAAGGATAAAAATTAACCTTGGGTTTGGTAAACCTACCCGATCAGCACGGCAACAGTTGGAAAGGTAGTCCGGCCCGCTGGTAAAAGTTTTATAAATGGCCGACGTTGGGAAAACAGTTTTCTCACCTCCAAAATCACCAACGTTTTTTTTCCGTTGGCACAGCAGTCGGTTTTAACATATATTGCGTTGGCCTGGGGGTTCGATTCGCTGTAGTTATACGCCTCATTATGAAGTACGCCTAGTTTATCGTATCATAAAAATAAACGTATTAAGTCAGTTTTAAGTCATTTTAATAATAATAATAATAATAATAATAATAATAATAATAATAATAATAATAATAATAATAATAATAATAATAATAATAATAATAATAATAATAATAATAATAATAATAATAATCAGCTGGGCTAATACCCAAGGCACCACCTTAGGCCTAAGTCATCATGTGACTTTTGAAGCCCTTAATTCAGGTGGCCGGGTTACAATGCGTAGGAGGGTGGTGGCAAGCCCTGCATGCCACGAGATCGAGCCAACAGCTCCCTACACTAACTATTACCGTTAACCTAGACAAGTTTTTATGGAAGGGGAAACCGAAGAACTCGGGGGAAAACCCCTTAAACTAGTGGGGAGAAAACTTGCAAACTCAACGCAGAAGGAGTTGTTCCGAGTTTTCACACAGTGCCACAAGCTGGGATCGAACCCGGCTCCTCTTGCTGCGAGGCGAAAGTGCTAACCACTCCGCCACCCCACTAATTTAACGCTAGTCAAATTCAAACGTGTTAAACAATAAAATAGCAAGAGTTATTACAGTTTTAGTAATACACTTCTTGCGTACACTTGTGAGATCTAAGAAAAGTAACCCTAAATTCCTAAATTCAAACGTTTTAACGATTAATGAGTAAGATTTCTAAAAATGCTAGTAGTACACTTATTGTGTAGATTTATAGATCTAAGAAACTTTACCATAATGAAGGTTAATATTTTACTTTAAACTATTCATAATTTACAATTAACAATTTTCACTTGTATTAAATTAATCAAAATTTTTTAATAAAATTGTGTGCACTTAAAAGGAACTTGGCCAATTTAATAAGGTCTTTTAAAATAAATCCGGATAAAATATATTGACATAGTATAAAATAACTTGTGTACCTGCGTAGTTTGTAAGATATTCAAACTTATGGCACTGCTTGGCTTTCCTGACGTTTATTTTTATCCTGTCAGGTTTGTTTTCTCTCTGGTCGACCACCGTTTCTGTCTTTCTTATATTTTAACCACTTCTTTATAACTTCCTCAATTTCCATGTCGATCATAAGTCTAATGTTGATACTTAGACGAACAGCTTCTGGAAATATAATAATTTAAATTTGAATTTTAATAGTTCAATAATTTAAGCTACTTACCAATAACCACCTTCTTCGGCTCGAGTTCTTTGAACGATATTTTGGAATTTGTCCCAGACCAAATCATTTGAAGTGACAACGAATGATTTAACGTATTGTTTAACATTCTCTTCGTGCTTCCCAACAAGCTGTTGGAGCCAAATGAGGCCAATTTGTACAGCAATTTTCAAATTAAAAATTAAAATTTTAAACGGAGGAAACACATGGATATTAAAAATTAGCAGTTTAATTAAAACTATCGCGAGCTTTCGACCCGCGGGTCTTTGTCAAACTAAATGAAACAATGCAACGTTACCGATAAGCTTTGGATGTAACTGGGAAGGCTGCTGCTTTGGATGTAACTGGGAAGCATGCTGGATGATGCTGCTTTGGATGTAACTGGGAAGCATGCGGGATGATGCTGCTAAAGATGTAACTGGGAAGGCTGCTGCTTTGGATGTAACTGGGAAGTATGCTGGATGATGCTGCTTTGGATGTAACTGGGGAGGCTGCTCCCTTGAATGTATTGACGCCAGCTGCTTTTGATGTTAGAGAGCGAGCTGTTCTAGATGTTGGCTGTGACTGTTTGAGTTTTCATTTACAATATGTTCAGGATATTTTTTGGCATCTGATAATTTATTTCAATTGATAAATATTCAAACTCAACGTCAAATAGATTTACCACTCTATTCCTCCTAATATATGACGAAGTTTACCATTAGGATTATCTCCATAATCTCTCTCGCATATAACATTGAAAACTGGAGTATTTCCCAAAATTCTCCTTCTTGCTATTCGATACTTCATTTTACAATATTAAAAATATTGTACCTGATAAAGCTGAAACACTCTTTGCAGTTGGTGTATTTTTCCTTAAAGTGATGGCCGGTGGAAATATGGTTTTGGTATTCTGCTTTTTAACAGAACACTTTTGGAGAGAAGTTGATTCCATCTGCCCTTTTCGTTCGTGCCTCCAAGGAATCTGATTCATTATATAAAAAAATGATAAATCAAAACTAATCTTTAATTTTTGTAATTTCAGTGCTGCCATGAATAGTTATTGCAATAGTTAAAGCAACCACTAAAAACAGTATCCGGGATTTTCTTCCTTTACAAAGACAGTTTTAAATTTTTGGGGGCAATGACGTTACGTCCCAACAAAACTCCCAACATTCAGCAGTTGCTTAAACTCTGTATTAAGAGTTTTTTAATAGATGGTCTAGTCCAATTTGCGTCTTTAAATGAGCGTTACTAAAACCTACCAGGATCAGAATGCATTTCGTCACTCGAAGATATTACATATTTTCTTTTTTGTCGTTTGCCACATTCAAATTCAGTTTCACTGAACATATCCGATGTAACTTCTGATCGGTTTAATTTTTTCTGCCTTTGTCGTATGAGCTTTAAAATTTCATAAGGAAATTTTTAGCTATTATTTAATATCTTGCAATATTACCTGTCGTGTTAAAAATTCTTATTTTATAGAATTTCCAATCGGAAGGTGCAGGTGTACATCCTCTTATGTGCTTATTCGTGTAATATTTCCCAGTTGCAACAGACCAAGCGCACTTATTATCAAGCACCAACTAAGTGGGACAACTTCCTCTAAAAAACAAATTACAACACACATGTTCATCTAAAAAAATGTAAACCAAATATTAAACATTTCCATTAATTAACTGTATATAAACACTAACCAATTAGGCTAAATGAAGCAAACGGAATATATATAATGTCTCCTTTCCAACACTGGGAATAAGAAAACACATTTTCTTTAAACTTTGGAGAGGAAATATTTCGTTATCATGAGATGTGTTTCCTTTCCTTCGAAAATTCCTAAGTATGTGTATATATCTTTCAAAAATTTAATAGTTTTCCCACACACACAAACATCAGCCTTATTCAATGCTTTAACAATAATGCATTCTTTAGATTCTATTTGGAAACAATGATTTCCATCTATTTGGAAACAATGATTTCCATCTTTAGATTCTATTTGGAAACAATGATTTCCATCTTTAGATTCTATTTGGAAACAATGATTTCCATCTTTAGATTCTATTTGGAAACAATGATTTCCATCTTTAGATTCTATTTGGAAACAATGATTTCCATCTTTTGGTGCAACTGTGAACTTCGGAGTTACTGCTTTTTTGTAGAATATAGTGTTGAGGTGCATTTTTATCAGAACATTTCAGTTCTCCCTTCTATACTATATTTTCAAACGTGGAATATCTTTAATTAAACTAGGACATTCACTCAACCGCCTAATTAACGACACGAAAAAGTGCCGATAAAACTATAAGATACAAAGCAGGGGTTGAGCACGTCGACCGCTCCTTTGTTCCGCAGCGAAGAGCTACGCAAACTCGACTCCGCATCCGTCACGTCATCAGGACGTCCCCGTCGGCTTAAACCTGAGAAAGTACTTGGCAAATCTGTCGAGCCCATATGAGATAGAAAATCTCTATGGTAGAGACAAAATTTGTTTTCCGATTATTGGTTGGCCCAGGGTTGGTCAAATACTCCGACTCCGGGCCAGCTGTTGGCCAACATATAAGCCAACACCTTCGTGCTGATCGGGTAGCTTAACATGGTTTAATACGATTTACCCATTCAATTCAAATTCCAAATGAAAAAGTGTAAAAATAGAAAATAAATATTTCATCCCCTGGACGTCATGCCTATTCCTGTGTATACATATCGTATAATCTAATCGCCGTTGCAATCAGATTATTGTGACACATCTAAATGGAAATAAATCAATTGCACAACGTCTGGCTGCTATTTCTATGGAACTTAGAATAACTAAATAATGATAATTATTAAGAAAACTGGTCACAGTCAAATGCATATATACATTGAAACGTAATAATTTATTTAAAAACCTGCCATTGCCACAGGAGGGAGGCCTTTATCACAGCTGGACAGGGGAATTGAAACAGCGTAGAAGGTTAGGGGCTAGCCCTGCCATAGCTAAGCATTTGTACCCCAACACCAACAACTGCTTAAACTCTCATCGTGCTTAATAGAGTAGAAGCTTACATGGATTAGAAACGCTTGACTGATAATTGTTTTTTTATTTTAACAGTGCAGATGAAAGAGAGGAATCAAAAAAAAAACATCCATTTTCAATATAGAAAGCGCTATATTGAAGGCGTTTGGGCCATCCTTGCTATTCACAGCTTTCGTACAAATGGGTGCTGATATTCTTTCTTTGATCTTACCATTAATTATCCAGTAGGCTTTTGTTTTATTAAATTGCATGATATTTTATTATATAAAATTACTAACATTACACAAGGTGGAAAAGATCAGACCAACACTTAATTTGACTAAAAATTCTTAAAATTCTGTATCTCAAAGCTGGCGGCGGAATAAATCGGTATACGAAACTAGAGAAATATGTAACTGGATGTAAAATTAGAAATAAGCATGACGCCTTTTGATTTCACTAATAGCTATTAAGTATTATCTAATTGGAAAATATAAGACGAAAGTATCATTAAGGGGACAACACTTTATCGTTACAAAATTTGTGGGGCTCGGAACCTTCGGTTCGAGGAAACATCAGCGTAAATTCTCTAAGTGTTGACAACCGCCACGCTTCCATCGCATTTCCCTGAGATGCATATCGGCATATTCCGCATTCCTGAATTACGCCATAGCATAGCAGGTTTAAGATACGAAATTTCAATTTAATTATTGAGGCCCTTCAGTTAATTGCAAATTCGAGCCTCGTACTCGTTCAAAACAACTATCAGAACATGTGTTGTAGACATTTTTTTGTGGGTGACTAATTAACGATACCATTAATTACACCATGGACTAATTAACAACAGGGACGGTCCGGCACGGGAAAAAAGTAAAAAGAACAAGCATCCACGCACTCTAGCGGTAATCGTGGGCATAACAGGACATGCTTGTAATAAGCGAGAGGAGTAAAATAGGGAAAGAAGCTTCCTTGGAATGCTTGGAATTTTAAATTTGAACCACGAGATTACCATGTGATGCTAATACATTAGTCTTTTAAATTAATAGTCGTAAAAATTTAGAATGTCGAGCTTTTCCGATCGTACATAAAGTAAAATATTCTGCTTACCGTCTAGAAGCAATTCCCAAATTTGTTACGGTAATTATTATTATCATAATATAATATTATTCATAAATATAAATAATTGTACCAAGGCTTAATAGTTGTTTACCTTTTTTATGATGAATAATTTCGAATCTATTTTAGAATCAGAGGTTGAAAACGTATCATTTAACTCTACCGATTATACTAAAATAATAACTATAATTATAGTTAATTAATGTGATAACATGGATGGTTATGAGACACGTTTGGGGTTTCCTTTGTAAACAACAAATCTGAAAATTCAAATAACAACCGCTAAAACCGTTAAAAATTAGTTTCAAGTTTATGACGTTTGAATACCTAAGATAAAACATATTTGTCTGGCAACGCTGCTGAACGCATCAACACTTTTTTTGGGGTCTTTATACGGAAATGTTAGAGATCTGGGCCGTCCCTGTTGTTAACTAGTCCATGATTACACAAGCCAATTACATTCAGTGTACTGGCATTCGGGATTAAAAACCACGGAGATGAGCTCGATACGGTAATTTGTACTAACTTATGGCATTAGAAGAATAAAAAATTAATTCAATAATTACGTTTTTTTAATAGGCGTAGCCACTTTGAAACCCCTGGTTATTGTTAAAACGTATTTCTACACGTAGCTTACTTCTTTCATTTTAATAACGCACTTTTGATACTAGTTTATTTTTTATCGATAAAGATAAGAAACCAATGCTAAGTAAAATGAAACAATTGAGTCCAAGGAATAATAGAAACTGCACGTTTTTGAGACCGATTTTTGACGGTCAATTACTCGGATACGGTTCAATTTAGGAAAACGTTTCTTAGAACCTTTTTCACTCCTTGTTAGCCAAAGAACACGCGTGTAAATTTCTGCCAGACTTCTCTGAAACACCCTGTATATCTATAGTAAACCACCGATAATTTAAGTGGAATATTTTCTGTCACTCTCATTTCTGTATTCCATAGTTATTTAAAAACAACTTCGAAAAACGTAGTGGAATGACAAAATATTAAAACTACAATTGATTATGAATATCGAGATTATGCAAATGTTTTTCTTTGCCGTAACTAGATACAATATAAATATTCTGACCACTAACTACCATGGTACAATTTTACTGGTTATGGTATTTTTTAAATGGGCGGCGTAGACGTATTGATGTAAAATATTTTAATAACAAATGTTAAGAAAATGATAAGTCTGTTTTACGTTCTAGGTGGCTCATTGAATTCGCCTCATCTGTTTCACCAATGTAGCATGGGATACTATTCGTCATTCTTCTTACTATTATATCTTTCATAAGAAATATAATCTCCGAATATAGATATAAACTTGCACTTACATTATCATCCGCAATACGATCTTCAACTGTCAGTTCTTTATATAAAAAGGTAGGCAAAACCTTCAACTTGTAGCCAATAGCACCGACCCACAAGAGCAAATGGGGGAATGGGGAAAGAAAGAGGCACTACCCCAGATACGCGCCAAAATGGAGGATCTAAACTGTCTGGCTTTCTCAGACCTGGTTTTGGATATTCGCTAAAACATGGAACAAAAGTTATCTTTTCAGTTCCTAATGAGGCTATTTTAGCTGATACCAAAAAGTGCGCGCAACGCGGGAAAGGTTTCCAACAGCGTTGAAATTTTAGTCGCTACCATTCAACTGGCGTTGTGATAGATCCGGTTTCTTAAGCATCGATTTCATGGGCGAATTTTAGTGGAAACGATTGGACTAAACGCAAACTAGAAACGCCAAGTGGATTTCGATTACGCCTCATCCACACTCTTCCGCTTTATCTTATGCTTTGCTATTTTCATGGAATATTATTTGGCCGAGCGCATTGGTGGTATTTCAATTACTTAAGGAGAAACAAAATGAGCCGATTACAACAAGATGACGTTAATTGTTGGGAATATCTAGCAGACCACATATACCACGACGAAATTGGATATCTACGGCACAAGTGACATAATGTGAAGCTTTAAATCAAAGAACTGTTAATTCCAGTGATATAATCAAAGAACTGTAAATTCCATCAGAGTAAGAAAACCTAGCAAAAACGATGTTTTATATCTATAAAAATGCCTAAAGTTTAGATTATAAGAAAAGTAATCCTTAGATTTCGGGATAATTTCAATTACGTTGGTATAATTCAATTCAATTTAAATAAAATGGAGTGCTATTGAAATGTGATTATTATTTATTTATTTATAGTGTCTGCGACTGTCTCATAAAAGTCGAAATGATTTTGCCAGTGGTACTATTCTAAACTGCATGTCAGTCGACTCAGGACGATTTCGGTTTGTGGCTGTTTCTTACCATCTAATTATCTGTTTTCCCGTTACAATTGTAATCGCCACCTATCTTCTGTGGTCGTTATTGGGAGTATCAGCGTTAGTTGGGATCATTAGTGTCATGTTATCTGTGCCAATCCTTCAACTACTAGCGAACACTTCCAAAGAATACCAGGTAATCAAATGTGCTTTGAATTTCACTACAATACTCAGATTAGCGAATGAGATTGTTGGTAATCTTCCTAAGTTGACCATTTAATTTGTTTTATTGGCCAAATGTATACAATTATTTTATGTAGGCCTATATCGAACTGTAATACCTTCGTAAAACAAGTTAAAACTGTAAGTGAGCTATTGTGAGAGAAATAAGAACCAATAAGCTGTTGTTAAGGCCAAAAATAAGCAGATATGATATAAGGAAATTATTAGAATGGCTAAGAAAAGAACGTTATAAATAAAAATTCTAATAATCTTTGCTATTCTATATTTAGCGTCATGTAATAAATTGCAAAGACAAACGAATAAAACTGATGAGCGAGATTTTGAACGGAGCGCGTGTTATGAAGATGTACGCTTGGGAGAAGTCGTTTCAGGCGAAAGTTGATGAGCTCAGGGATCAAGAAGTGATACTAATGAAGAAAAAAGCCATTTTAGAAGCTATAAGTGTGCGCGTTATTTTTATAACTCCCTACTTGGTAAGTACATTTTAACCTAATACCTAAAGCAATATGCATCTTAGACTCAAGTCACCTAGCGACTTTTATTGCGTTTAAATAACGTGGCAGAGTTACAATGCGTAGAAGGGTGGTGGCAAGCCATTCATTCGACGCGATCCCACATATCCCTATCCTAGCTAATACCGTTAACAAGATGCGTTCATGAAACTGGCATATTTATTTCTGAGAAGAGAAAGGGTCAAAGAAACACATTTTACGGAGATTAACTCTTACTGCATAACTATTGGTAAACTTACTCTTTAAACCAAGACATTTAATATCAAAATTTTGATCAAAATAAATTAAATTAAATTGCAAATTTACAATTCTGAAACCGTAATATCAAACCCTTAAACAACTTCACCCAAATTCAAAGTTGGCCATTTATTATTCATTGAGTTTTTATTTTCAATTGACGCTTTATTGACGTATTCCAATGACCTCACTGGAGAAAAAAGTTCCAATCAAGCATTTTTTCGTCTTGGATTTTATAGCGTATATCCAAATAATTACACGCTTTCATGAACGGCGTTGGCCCAAAAGTTAAACACCACTGAGTTGATGTCGCTGTTTGATACTTATAAGTATGTCTACTTAATAAAAAAACGAAAAACTGATTGGAAATTTTAACTTGACGTAAACAGATTCGTGTATTTGATGTCAATAAAACAACCTTCCAACCTTACTTAACCGTCTATTCGTTTGTAGTTTAGGCTCTAAAGATTCAAATGAATATCAAAGAGGATGATAGTCCACATAGCAAAGGGCCGGGAAAGTAACTAGTTTTCACTCATAGTAGTGAGACACGTGAGATACCACTGGAAAAGCCACACGCACACGACAAACATTTATTGAAACTATCACTCTGTCATCAATGTGCTAATAATGGGCAGTAGTCATAGATAGCCAAAATGTCAAAAATAAAATACTTTCAACTTCTTTTACTTACTTCTTCTTGCCGACCGCTCTAGAGAAAAACATTACTTATCCGATAAAACTCAGTATCTAATCATCGCTTTGTTAATAAAGAAACTCTTTTGCCCCACCACGTCAAAACACACAAATTGCGTTATAAGTTTTAAAAATAGGAATAATAACAAAACACAAAAAAAACATTTCTAACACCCGATTTCTTAATTGTGTTTAAAAAATTATTATATCTATCTTTAAACTTGGTTTTGGCATTTCAAATGAGTGACGACCGAATGCCGTATTTCGAATCGACTTACCTCATCACTTTAGAGTTAAAATACGCAAAGTCCTCCGCATTAACACATGAGCGCCGTAAAATAAAATTTTGGGCAAAGTCTCAATTTTTCCGCCAGTATACGTTGTCTAGTCAGAAATATGGTCAAGTTTTATATGGGTCTTAAACAAATCATTTATAAAACCAGCGGCAGAAGGTTTAGCATATTTGATGTCCAATAGCGTGATATGCGGGCTTTGTTTAACAATATTTATGGACAGACCCAAATAGAACTGGTCCATATTTCTGATCTGACAACGTATACTGGTGGAAAAATTAATAAATTGCCAATAATTTGATTTCTTGGCGTTCATAGGCTAAAACATTAGGACGTAGCTATTGGGTGCACGACTCATTTTATGCGGAGGACCTTGCTAATTTTAAGCTTCAGGTAATATAATAATAATAATAATAATAATCAGCTAGGCTAATACCCAAGGCACCACCTTAGGCCTAAGTCATCATGCGACTTTTGAAGCGTTTAATTAAGAATGTATTTATTTATACTCAGGGAGAATGAATATTTCGACATTATTTTTAGCGTTTCTCCAATTCCACCCGTAGGGTCCCCGGTATGCTCCAGCGCTTTAACAAAATCAAAAATACTGGAATCTCATTGGTTCTTAAAAATTACGTTTTTCGACGCGATTAACACTGCTACGAGGACGCAAAAAATAAGACCGCCTCCTTTCCCCCCCCCCCCTCCTTAGCGTGACGGGGTTAGGGCCTCAACGTGCCCGTCGATAGTCTCGACATATTCATTCTCCCTGAGTATAAATAAATACATTTTTGGTTATATATATAATATAACTCATAAGTTATATATATGTATAAGCTATGGATGCATCGAAACAGGTATGAATTAGACCACCTTGGATAAACACACACTATCGTTAAGATAAACGAATATCTCCTTAAATACAAACATGTATAAGGTATATTAAAACGACAACCATCAAAGTTAACACAATATTTTAAAAACATAAAACTTAAAGTAAATTTTTAATATACTATGAATCGGTTTTTAAGGTCTTAACCCCCAGAGTAAGCAACATTATTTAATTCGGTGAGCTTTTTTTAATTATTGGTTTAGTTAATATTGGCTATTATAGATAAGTATTTGAAAACAGCATGATGTAAGAGAAAACCCCGGTTGGGCTTTTGTTTTGTATTAGAGTTTAATTTTAATCGGGAGTTAAAGCTAAAAATTCGTTAATAAATGTTTATCGATTTACCTAAGTAACTTGGAATGAAAATACCAAGTTATGTTTTTGTCTAATTGTAAACAACCTATTTTGCAGGGAGCGTTTCTATCTTTCGCGACGTTCGTTTTGTTGGATAATGATAATGTCTTGTCACCTTCAATCGCGTTTACAACTTTGCAAATATTAGCGGCAATCACTGCAAATTCTTTCGTTTTGCCAAGTTTTATAAATGAACTATCAATGGTAAATCTCATTGTAGAGTACTTTTTATGTTTCAAATATTAATTTGTTTTCTTTTTTAGTTAAGGGTCTCATTAGACCGGATTAACGGAATTCTTAACGGAAGTGAAATAAAATTATATGTTCAAACTGGCCATTCAAAACATAAAAATGGCATTGGTAAAATAATTGTTATTTTTCACTAACAATTGCTTTTCTATCAAGAGATTCTAGCATGGTTGCAGATACTAGTGAGATAATATTTAATGTTACAAACGTTTTAACTACCTACAGCTGTTGAGTGGCAAAACTTTAAGAACACCAAAAATGAAAATTTGAGATGTGAGGCTTGTCTTAATTAATAAATTTGTTGATTAAAGTAATTCAAGTCGTACGTGTAAATAAATTCGAATATTATTTATAAAAGCAAAGAGATTGCTCTATTGAAAATATACAATAATATGTAATCAGAAAGTGGTTAACAAAGAAAAAGTCATGGTAAAACTTAACGTGGTTATTTTATTGTTTTGATAACAAGTTGGGAAGCTTGCCAAAATATACCTCTCCTCGGAAGAGTTTTTAATTTTCAGTGAAGCGTAACTTTATCCGTGGTTCTGCGGTAGAACGCTCACCTGTCGTTCAAACGGGCTCGGGTTCGAATCCTGGCCGATTAAAAAATTATACTACACCCAATGACAAAAAGAGGGCGCTTTTGGAAAAACCTTTTCCCTGATACTAAGAACCTGCGTACGCAGTGATTACCCTTTGCCTCGAAAATGCGAACGCGTTCGCAGGCCTGACAGACAGACAGACCAACCACAGACAGACAGACAGACCCACCCACAGACAGACAGACAGACAGACCCGGTGGTTGTATAACCCCTCCTATTGTACAAAGTCCCCTCGGAGAGTTAAAAACAAAAAAAATCAATAATTAAACGGCGAAACCAATTACACGGCAATAATAAATATTTATTCTTAAAAACAAGCAAAATGCTTTGGGAAAAGCTATTAAATGAGACAAAATGTATAAATTTGCATATTGTGCAAGTAAGTCTTATCGGTTTCGTTTTAATTCGTCTACTTGCTAGGCGTTATATTTTATCTTAAGGGTATGAAATTGGCCATTATCCAAATGTTTGTCATAATATACTGCAAATGTATTGGTTGTTGATAATTAGAAGGGGGCTAGCAAGTGGTACTACAGTTTATTTTATTAGTCGGGGATGTATATCGTGAGGTCCTGGTTTTCAACGATAGAGCAGGAAAGCCAAAGTATCGAGTTCTTCATCCAAAACGAGGACTGCTTCAGGATTAGAGGTCGGCGTTTGGATAAGAATTAATCACTTTATCTTTTTTTATCCACAACCGACGATTATCCGAAAAATAAAATTATTTTTTGCATGTTAAATCCCTTTCTATCCGTGAATAATATCTATAAATAAACAGTTAACCGCAATTTTTATGGTTAATCGATATTTTGGCAGTTAATTTATCTGTTTTTCCCACCTTTATTCAGGATGTGGTTCGTAGAAGAAACTAATTGATAATTTGGTCCTACATCAAAATATTTCAAAACCAAAAATACTTCCATGAAATTTCGGTCTTTGTTAGACAGTTTATCCCACAGAGATTTAATTTTTTCTGGTTTTTTACGAAAAAAAATTAAATTCCGAAATGTTTTATGTTTGTATTTAATGGATCTGATGGTTTTCCTCATGAAGTGAAATAAGTCCTAAGCTTTAAGTTAACTTATAACAAAATGTATTTCAGATTTTTTAAAAGAAATTGGCAATTGCCTATTTCCTCTATTTCGAAATTGATTAAATTCAAAATCGTGATTATCAGTTAAACGGGTCGTTTTACCTTAATACGACGAAATTAAGTGAACTGCCTATTATTTAAAAGCGTTTTTTCGGTACTAGTTTTCCTTCTATTAGGGTACAATTGGGTATATGAGTTTTATTTAAAATGAATTGTTTGTGAACTATTTTCTGTTTTATTTTGAAGCAATTGAATTTATTGACGGATATTTCACTTGGGATTCTTCCGACGAGCCCGTTGTCCATGGAATAAGTCTGGAATTTGAAAACGGAATTTTGGCTGCTGTTGTGGGCAAAGTTGGATCTGGGAAAACCTCTCTGTTGTCGTCTGTTCTTGGTGAAACGGAAAAATGCCGCGGAGAGATCAGAGTGAACGTAAGATCAAAAATTCGATTCTTATTTATTTCATGGCCGTTCCCTGACCGAATGTTGCGCAGTGTCACCCCTATCTCATTAGATTTCATTAAGAATTATTACATTCCATGACTTGTCCTTCCTATTTGACCTGCCTCTATCAACGGCACATTTTGATCGTGATAAACTGTTTTTCGGATATAGACAAGCTGCTTGACGGTGCCCCAAAGTAGTCTCCTGCCAGTTAAACGTTATATACATGCTATGGGTTCGGCACCTAACTAACGCAACATTCCTACGTTAGGTTTTCCTTGGAAAGCTCGCAAAAGAGCTTTTTAATTTGCATACACGAGATACCTAAAAAATATCTATACATTTTGGCACCATCAGAACCTCTAATTTTGTTGAAGTAATATAAACTCTCTTTCGGTAATTCCACAGCTTCAAATCGGTTGAAAAGTTCTGAATTGTCTGTTTCCATCGAGAATGACAAAATGTATTATAACAAATACAAGCCAAAACTTTGACGGAAAAGCGTTGTGAAAAACAAGACTGGTGGGTAGCTTGAGGGTTTTGGTTTAATCAGTCAGTAATGTGAATTTGGTATAATCAGTTACTAATGTGGTTTTGGTATAATCAGTCACTAATGTGGTTTTGGTATAATCAGTCACTAATTTGGTTTTGGTATAATCAGTCTCTAACGTGTTTTGATTGTGATTCATTCCATTCCTAATGAGGTGAGCTGATGCGATTAAAAGAATTCCTTTGGTAAAACGCAACCATTCAAAAAATCTGTGGAAAATCCGTAAGCGTCGTTGTGAACACAACCAATGTCTTAATACCTTAGGTTCTTAAATTAGTTATGATATTACAGGTATCTCTCTTTGCGTGCTAAGTAATGCCTGGTTTCTCTTTAATCATGTTAATCTTTGTAATATAAAATAGAGTGGCACTCGAGCAAAATGAAATTAAGGTTCCTATGCCGGCTTACCACGATGAAGGCTTTAGTTATTGAGCTATTTAAAATAAACCACTTTGAGTGGAGCTCCCGAACGAAACAGTTAAATGGTAAATCCGAAGGACATTTTAATTCAGTCCTTCAACTCATCACAAAGAGTTTACGGTCACCCTTTTTATTTACATTATATTAGATCAATGCTTTAAAATAGTGAAAATTTGTGATCATACTGGGTTTTACTTTCCATTGTATATTAACTGGTTGAATTAAATCACCGAAGGGAACTGTGGCTTATTGTCCTCAACAAGCTTGGATTCAGAATGCATCTTTGAAGAACAATATTTTGTTTCACCGCGAAATGGACCGAGAAAAGTACGAGGAAATTATTGAGTCGTGCGCTTTAGAAGAAGACATCAACATTCTACCAGCTTTCGACGAAACAGAAATTGGCGAAAAAGTAATTTCATTCCATTTCGGTTCATTAACAATTATTTTCAAAATTGCATTGAGCGACTAGTATCAACTAAAATTACGAAATAAATAATCATTTCCGATATCAAAATTTAGAGAAAGTTCAAATAACGGTCAAACATATCTGAGAGTTTCTGTGTAAAATAATTTGACCACGGCCTTTGAATAGAACCATATAACATAAGCAATTTGTATATATTCTAAATGTGTGCTCCATTTCATTATATGGCACTAACTCGACAGTTGGCGGTTAGTCAAAAAAATAATAGATAAACTCTATCTGTCGAAATACCACACATTTCTGTGGAAATAAAATAATTTTCAAATTTAATGTCATAATTTCCGGATAGATTTTTTTTGTCCAACAACACACCGTTGAATGAGTTAACCAACTATTTGTAAACATCAAGTTCATTTTGTTATATCAGTGCGTAATTAAACTTTGAATATACGCCACTGATATCAAAAAATTATTCGCTAATAATGTAGATGAAATGTGCGAATTTGAATCATTATAGGGTGTGAATTTGGAGTTGGTAGGTTAATAATGGAATCATATATGTAAAAATATATAACTTTCAAACAAAGGAATCTATAAAGTTGAACATAAAAAGGAACAATGTATTACCTTTTAATTCACAGCGACCGTCAAATCATAAAAAATTTAGTGCAGAACAAATTACATGTAAATTTTGTATTGACTTTGGAAATATTCTTTCAATTTAAATGCAAAATTTGTAGTTTATCAAAATCAATTATATTACTAAGAATATCGGCAGAATATCTTTAATTTAAGTATGTGAATTTTGGTAATATTAGTATTATAACAATGTTCAAAACCTTAAAGCTTAACTCTACCGAAATCGCTTGAAATGATTGTTAATCTTTAAATATTTCTGCAGGGAATTAACCTTAGTGGGGGTCAAAAGCAACGAGTGAGTTTAGCAAGAGCCGTTTACTTGGACCGAGACATCTACTTGTTGGACGATCCTTTGGGTGCGGTAGACACTCACACCGCAAACCATTTATTCGAGAGAGTGATTGGATCCAACGGACTACTTAAAAAAAAAGTAAGTGTCATATTTTTCAGTTTTTACGCAACGTTTAGGCTTATATTGCAGACATGGTTCACACATTGAATTTCTTTGGATCGCGGATACCCCTCAGGGGAAAAAAATGTTATACTTAATCTGAAATTCCACAATGATTAAACTTTGTAAGCTCTAAAAAAAAATATTTTTCAAAGCGGTGTCGACGCGCACTCTTTTTGTCAAGTGAAAATCAACTTTTACAATTGATATTTTCATCAAATTAACCCTAGCCAAGGAAATTACTTATAGAAAAGAAAAAAGCCTATAGTCTACGACCGCATACGAAAGGGGTATTTTGAATTAAGCTTAAAGCCGCGTTCAGACTATGTTAAAATATGACGTTTGCGTCGATCGTGTCGGTTCTTTCGATTTCTTACACCGTTCAGACTTCTCAACAGAGACTTTAAAGTTTCGCGCGTGTTGTTGACATTTTTTCATTTCGTTGCAATAAAAAGGTTAATAGCAGACAATTAGCCTTATGCCTCATCAGCGCTGACTCTAGGTAGTGGCGACCTTTAGAACCATCAAAATACTATAACCAATCAGGTGGATAAAGAATTATTTCAATTTTGCCGCCGTTATTACTGAGCTCTGATTGGATGAACAATCACTTTTTATATTAATCTCCTTGCAAGGTTGGTTCCTTTCTGAACAGTGAAATGAACGAACCGACGCGACCAACATAACCGAAACGACACGACCGATGCTAACGTAAAATTTTCACATAGTCTGAACGCTGCTTAAGATAATCAGCACCTAAATAAAACAACAATTTTTTTGTGCAAAATCGCTATGATTAGTTTATCAATGATAACAAGAATGTTTAAACTTCCATTTAATAACTTAATTTTAAAACTTGTTTTAGACGAGAATAGTGGTAACCCACAATTTGTCTCTTCTTCCGCGTTTCGATGTTGTTTACGTGATGGATAATGGTAGAATTGAAGGCAAAGGGACGTACAAAGAACTGCTACAGAAAGAGGGTCCGTTCAAAGATCTCTTAAATGAGTTAAGCAAAGAAGGAATTGAAAGCAAAGGGATAGTTCAGAAAGAAAAATCGAAAGCAGACATCACGAAATATACTTCAAAAAGGTAATTCCAATGTTCTATTCTATAGTTAAAAGACTACGGTGATATTCAACGTTTTACAGCAACTCTTTTATAAGTAGGCGGTCTGCTACATTTTTCACGGAATTATATGCTTCTATGCTGTAAGAAACACTAAACAAAGTTAAGATGATCAAGAAAAGCACAGACCATATATCAATGGGTATAAAATAAAAGGCTATAGCAAAGAAACTACAGTACAGTGTTTAATTTCGTTTGAGCGCTTTAATGCTAGTGAGTAAGAAGATTTTAATTCCTTCAAATTATAAGATAACTAGACAAAGCATTTAAACTTGCTATTATTTGATTGGTAGCTGATCAGTCCAATTCAAAGTTAAATATTTTAATATTAATTAGATTAAAACTAACGAATGAAAAGTTAATGATATTTAATGTTTAAATATGTTGACACTAAATTTAACTTGCTTAAATAATTCGGTTAGACAATGAAACTAATCCTAGAAATTAAATTACCGATATACTTATATTTAAAAGTATAAAAAATATACTGTTACTAAAGTAAAGGTTTAACATAAAAAGGATTCAAAATTCATAGGTGGTACCAGATGAACGATAGGCATGCCTTTTAAAGTCAGTTGATACCCGTGCACAGTGTTACAAAAGCCGGATTTTTTGCCAGAAAGTGCATATAATTCATATTTGTACATATTTTGTTTATTCAGAATACCTGGATTTGTCAAATCTAAATATTTTTTCACGCGACCCTAGCGGCCAAGAATCTTCCTATTTCGTTTTGGACAATTTTAACTTTTACATTGGATAGATATAATATAGCTATTCATATCACGTAGTAATTTTTGGATGGCGATGTCTCGCAGATAAATAAAGATACGAAACGGAAACCATCTCAAAATGCACAAAAGCAACCATCTTTGACCGGGTTCAACTCCAAACTTTGCGAGCCAATTTCGTAGATCTTTTCAGTATGGCTAGACAAGAAGTCATATAATGTAATTACGGTGAAAACTCATTGCGATCTCTGTTAGTTCGGCAACCATTGAAATTTATCTATGATAAAACAATTTCTTAAATATAGCCCAAATCTAGCAAAGATTTGGGCGGTTTTTGGGCGAGAAAAATAAAATGTTTAAAAAAATTCCGAAACTTAAATTTACTCAAAAATAGTTTTTTTTCGCCTTTTATTCCAAAATATAGACTTTTATATTGTTTGCGTACAAAGTTCAAGGATGTATCTTCCATGAGTTGCTATTCTAAAAGGGGCAAAAATTACTACGTTATTTAATAAACATTCAGAGTGCAATATATGTGAGCAGTCCATTGCAATTTATAGTGAAATTCTTCACCAATTATTGCATGGCGGTCGCGTTTCAGCAGACATCTTTTACGCTCGGGTTTCCATTGAATTCCAACGTTAAGATATTTATATCAAAATTCAAAATTATTTTAACCAGAGATTCCAACAGTAGACCGGTTTCGCAGTACTGATGAGCCCCAAAAGGGCGAAACCGGTCTACTGTTGGAATCTCTGGCTAAAATAATTTTGACTTTTGATATAAATATCTTAACGTTGGAATTTACGTCTCTCAGGTTAGGATAAAACCGAGTTTGTTGAAAAATATCGGCTCGTACAACTCCTATCATGTCAATGACCAATTCTTGAGCAAATTTTCCAGCTTTGTCTTTATAGAATAGAGACGCAGTTAAGAAACTTTCCTTGGCTGGACCACCGAATTTCAAGAGAGTTTGAATCATGCTCTTCTAAGGGTACTGTTGAGGGCATAACGTAGCTGATCTGTCACCTAAATCGTGAACTTCGCCAAAGTGACTGTGTAAAAACGAATTTTCTGGACCAACTTTGTCCGCAGGCGTTGTTTTTGAAATAGCGTTATGAATATCGGGTTTTGGTGATGTCCCATCTAGTTTCTCAATTTTCACTTGAAATGTACGTCTCTGAGTTCCTGGCGATATTGAAGATAAATGCTTGGTTTTAATTTACGTTCGATGTTGGAATATATTCAACCCATTGACATCTTATCATACCCGTTTGAGTAAAATATGTGAAATATGTCAAGTTCCGAAATAATGCTATTCTTCGAACTGGGGTGGGCTAGCGACATTGTTCAATGGTGACTACGATAATATATCAGACTCTAGCATAGAATGTCTTTTCTTCTTCCTGGTTCGAACCGAACTGATGATGGGAGACGTGTTACGTTTCCTTATACAACCAATTCCAGTCAGCTTAGTAACAGTTACTGCAATGGCGGCTCTTCCTAAAATCCCCCCCGCTTCTTTCCCTCACATTTTAACGCGTCTTTAATGGGCACACCACTCGAGACGTCAGATGCAATTTCAGCCAACTGAAATTCCTAGGCCAATATATTTCCAAGACCGTATCCTCTTTGCACCACTTCTCCACGGTATACCGGAATTGATCCGAGTCCAAATGGTTGTACAACTCTACTTTTTGTGACTGATTAAGATTCTGATTATTTAAATCCGTTTTCGTATTCAAGTTTTTGTCAAGTTTCGGTTGCGAATTGAGTTGTCGATAAACGTCTTCAAGAACTAGGATCATCTTTCTAGCCATTTTTGATAGCTCTACTTCCAAACGCGCCTGCTGCACAGCTTTCAATTGAAAGAAGTGGTGCTAAGAGAAACGGTAAAAACCCGCCTTTCTGTATTAGAATCTTTTTCGTTTTGAAACGGTATTGGGTTTAGATATCTTCCGCAAAACTTGAAAATGTCGCTTTAATCGCTTCTTCTGATCATCTGACAGTTTTACATTGCCACGTATAACATATATACTCATCCCACAATAGCTTTATTCGTGTCGTTATTAGCATATTTAATGGTGGTATTTCTCTGACACGAATTAGACGTAGTTAGATATTTTAAAAACTGCTTATGATTATGAATTATCTTCATTTTGGGAAAAAAACGGCAGCTTCTTCTCCTGGTACAAGTTTGGTTCGTAGTCTTGGATCATCTGACATAGTTGGTTTCAAAACCACCCATAAATAACCAAAGTCTCTAGCAATTGCTTGATGAAAGGCGTCATTGACGTATTTACGGTTAGATGGGGAAATCGGTCAAACCAAATGATTTGTCACATGGTGTCTTGAAAATGATCAGATAGTGCGCGTTTAAATTTAATGTTCTAATTTCCTTCACGGGATAATAAAAATTTTGCATAGGTACAAAAACCGACGTGTTTTTATGTAGGGAACCTTTTATGAACAAGTTCGTGACGTCCATGTTATTTGATATTTCAAAAAGTAAAAGTCATCAAGATAAACAAAATTCTTGACATTTAGGTGCAAAATTTAAACGTCTACTAATCCTTCGTGAAATTCAACTGTGGGTGTATCATCTAATACCGAATTAAACAGTTTTGGTTGATATTCCGTATAACACCATATAATTATCTCTGGTGGGGTGAAAAACACGTATCTTTATATTTGATAAGACAAGCCATGAAAAAGATTTCCCAGACTGAGTAGCACCTGCGATCAGACCGTTAAAAGGATGTTGCAATCTGAAAACCATTTTAAAGAATGACACATTTTTCCCAAATAAACAAGTTTTTATTCACCAAAGATGTTTAGCGTTACAGACTATTCTAGCGAATATGAATTTATAAAATTCATCATTTAAAAAGTTTTTAAAGTAAATATTTTATTAATCTCAATGTAGTCGAGATTTTTATCATAGCAAAACGCATTTCCCAGTCTTCTAAACAGTTGTCACATTATATTTATTACTGACAATCATTTTCACGCCCGCGACCGTTAGTTGACTAGAGACAGTCGCGGTACTTCACGTGCCGCACCCTCTTCCACATCACGCACTTGCTAGCTTTGAGTATTCACCACCCAGCACCACCCGGTGATCAAGCTTTGAGTAATCACCACCCGTTGGTGTAGCCTTGGTAGTTCACCAACGGGTTTTGGCGTTCAACTGCGCTGGTTTGGATCGGTACGAAGACCCTACTATCGCTGCTTTTTGTTACGGCACTTTTAAAAGAGTACAATTGTTGTTATGTATCACAACTGTTGGAATATTTCATAATCTCTTGTGTTAATAGACCATTTTGTTAACAATAATTTCCATTTTAGATTCATAATTTTTGCAATTGATCTCGCAGTTAATTGCTCAGTTTTTCTAACAGCGATATTTCGATGAATTGTGTTTATATGTACTGGCTAATTAGTCGCCATAGTTACGAAGAAACTATAAAAACATATGGTAACTGGTAGGGCGATAAAGAGTATTTATCAAGGACATTGATCCGTAGACCACAACACGCTCTGACATATAATTTTAATTGCTTAATATTTATTTTATACACCTGATTTTAAAAAAATAAAAATTATTTGCAAATTCAGAGAAGACACTTTTGAAAAAAATAGTGATGATATCGTTGGAAAAAAGATAATTTCAGAGGAAAAAAATATTCAAAGTAGGGTAAGTATTTTGTTAACATTATTCGCTCATCATTTATATCTTCAACATTTTTAATTTCCGTCCCTTCAGAAGTTATCTGCTACATTTAGGGCTATATAATCTTAAAACATATTTGAGCAGAATGCGTGACTAATGTAGACGAAACCATTTGGTTATTTGGTAGACATTTTTGCTGGAAGCCAATTGTTAAGCCTCAATTGAAATGGTTTGGGTCCAATTGTGCAGTTTTCATTTGCGCAGTTTCTATTTACGCACTTCTCATCTGCGCAGTTTCCGTTTACGCTCTTTTCCATTTGCGCGTTACCCATTTGCGGAATTGCCATTTGCGCAGTTTGTCAATTGTGCGGTTTTTCCCGTTTGCGCGGTTTCCCCGTTTGCACAGTTTTCCGGTAGCACGATTTTCCCGTTACCGCGGATTTCTCATTTTCGTGATTTTCCGTTTGCGCAGTTTCTCATTTGCGTGGTTTATCATTTGCGCGGATTTCCCATTTGCGCGGATTTTCATGACTTACATATAAATATTCATTATTAAACCTTTTTTTCTTGACAAAAGGGTTATTTCTGGCAGATATTTTTTAACATTATCTTGCATTGCTGGTGTGTAATGTCCGGTCGCGCTGTGAATACCAAAAATTTTCATGTTTTGCTTAGTTCAAAAATCATTTGTTGAATTAATCGCTTGAAAATATATGGCCAGTCAAACAGCGATTCGTAGCTTTTTAGCCTTTAGGTTAAGATCGTAGTGTAATAACTGTATACTGACAAGTACCAGAACTATAGCCTCGACTTTATAGCCTGTACTTTAGCCTGTAGTATGTTTTTCGATTCAAATTGACGTATTCTAAGTATTGGCAACTGACGGCGCCGTGTACTCACTTCGCTCAATCGATGGGCCGTCTATAACGCCACCTAGAGGACAGTACCAAGCCTTACGCATCAAGAATTGTCCAACCCGATATTAACCCAACCAAAATTATTCTAACTTAACCTTACCTAACCAAGCACTTTTTAACTTAAATAACCTTTTTAACCCCTAAGAAACACGCAATGCCATTATAGGTGTATTTTTAAAAAGGCTTAATATAGAATATTTAAGTCGTGAGAAGCCGCGGAATATAAAAACCTGCGCAAATGGAAAACTGCGTCATTGAGAAACCGCGCAAATGGAAAATATCTGCGCAAGTGGAAAGCCGAGCATATGAAAAATGCGCAAATTAAAAACGCGTTTATGGAAAACGGCGGAAATGGGATACTGCGCAAATGGGAAACCGCAAAATTGCATATGCGGTAATGGGAACTGTGCAAATGGCCCATTACCATTGAAACATAAACTTGATAGTGTTCTTATTGCGCAGATTAATTCGTCAATCTTTCATTTCTGCAAAGATAAAAGAACCGGTATGCTAGATTCAAAAACAGAGTTTTCTTACAAAGCGATTATCCACTTCCTTCATGATACCTCCGAAAAACCGGACTCCATCGGTTGCAGTACTGCGATTTCAAAATGGAGCTTAAGTTTTCGGAATTCCGGCCTGGAGTGGGTAAATGCTGTTGACTTCGCTCATGGCAGTAATTTCGAATTTAGGGTACAATGCCTATATTACCTTTGATTTATGGCACAACTTCAGAACTTAGGAGTAGAAATTAACAATTGATCGATCTTATATGTCTGTGTCTCCTAAAGGCAATGCCTTACTTAGATAAATACAGAACGGAATAAAAATTTTATTTAGGATGGACGAGATTTTATTTATTATTTCTACTGAATTGATAACTCAATAAAAATACTAATATTCCGCTTTTGTTGCCAAAGTTGTTACTTTCTTTGTCGATTTGTCTTAAACAGATATTTTCAGAATCCTTTTGTAATACACGCTAAATTCAAAATTCATTTCTACAGTTCAAGTTGGAAATAATATGTTCATGCTCGTAAGTAGCAGCAAAATATGTGGACGTTTTTCACGGCAATTAGCGAGCGTGATAATGGGGCTTAACGAATTCCTATAAACGTTGTTTGGCTTATACATAAATTAGAAACACAGTATCCACAATGGACTTGAAATGGTGTAAGCAGATTTCTGGCGGTTCCTCTCTGTCGATGATTTTTAGAAATGTCGCTCCATTTAATCAAAAATTATGTTTTGAATTATCAAGTACTGATATTAAGTAAACTCTCAATGATACGATCATCGATTTCCATAGTAAAATGTTTCGTATACTACACAAGATTTGGCGTAAATGAGGTTCGACGTTGCGCAAGAATATATATTATTTATTTTGGGTTTGTGAATAATGCGTTGTAACTAGCATATGCACATTTTTTACAACGAAAACTATCGATGTTCGAGGTACCAAGCTGGTTGCTATGAAAACCAAACTAACCTAGTGAAATTGCGGCAAAACTCACTGTGTGTTCTGGTCGCCACGGTTACAAAAACTAAGTGGATATTTCAAGACTTCGTTCATTTGGTTTTGAATCTCTTACAGTTGAAAATTATTTAAACCTTTCCTTTACTCGCATTTCGTACTATTATAAATGTTTAACAACTATGAAAAATATATTTTATTATTAGAAAATGAAATATATCTCTAAATATAATTTTCCCGAAGATTTTTCATAAACATAAATTATATGAAAATAAGACCGCCGTTGCAAAGCTAGATCGCTATATACAAATCTTTGAAAGTTTCAACTCAAACGTGTGATCTGTGAAAACCAAAGACTATATATACGCTTCGCGTACTAGACAGGTGTCTCCATACAAAAAACCTGTTAACACTTTCGAAACACGGGAGAAGCCTTTGACCAGCTGTTAGAGGCGCCACTAGTAGCGCTGCTGAAGCGCGGGGAAAATTTTGACCAGCGTCTGCTATCGTATGCAAGTTGAGCCATTGAACACGCCAGTCTATTTAGCGAAGCGTATATATAGTCTTTCGTGAAAACGTACGTAGGGTTGTTAATAAAGTTTTCAACAGTGCTTTTTCTTTTCATCTTACAGATATAAATGTGTCTTATGTTTAAAAAAACTTTAATATTAACGTTTTCAGGTAAAAACTATATTTTCCATTTGTTTTTCAGGGAGTTGTTTCCGTGGCATGGCAATATATCAACCTAATTGGTTTAAAGAGCTGTTTGGCCATTTTCTTTGGCTTTTCTTGCGCTTATGCCTTATCTGTGTTTTCCAATTACTGGTTGGTGCTTTGGACTGCAGATATTCAGTCATCATATGCGGATCAGAGCAATGCCACTATGTCAAAAATTAAGGGACTCTCAATATTTGGAGCAATTATTCTGGCACATATTAGTTTAATATTATTATCAGGAATATTTTTACTGATTTCTATGTTAAACGCTGCGGTTAAAATGAATCGAAAACTACTAGAGTCGGTTCTGAAATCACCGTTAGCCTTCTTCGACACCACTCCAGTTGGGCGTATACTCAATCGCTTTACATCTGACATCCAGGAAGCCGATCAAGGAATGAACTATTATTTGCTGATGAGTATCGCGTATGCATTTCAGACAGTATCTTTATTAATAGCTGTAATGGCTGAAATTCCGTTCTTTGGGTTGGCGATTGTGTTTTGCCTTGTGCCTTTCATATTTATTAAAGTAAGAACCATTTTAAATATTATTAGTACAAAACATTTAACCAGTAACCTTCACCCCATAAAAGAGTAGTTGTTGGGAATAAACATAACACGAAAAGTAGTTTCAATGCATAATAGTAAATATTTTAAACCAGTTCTTTGGTTATAATCAGGTTGCGTTTACTGAATTAAAGGATTAATTGTAGTAAAAGTTGATGTTGAATGTAATAGGATGCCTATCTAATTTTTCTCAACAGCTCTTGTGAAAAGAATTTACGTAAAATCAACATCAATGTTACTTCTTAGTTATAATAATATACATAAACAGATAGGCTTATGCCCAAAGTACCAGCATAGGCCCAAGTCATCTAGCGTCCTTTAATGCCTTAAACGGGTGGCCGGGTTAAAATGCGCAGGAGGAAGGTGGCAAGCCCTTCATGTCACGCGAGCCAACATCTCCCTACACAAACTATTACCCGTTAACCTTTAAAAGCTTTTATGGAAAGGGGAAACTAAAGATCTCGAGGGAAAACCCCTTTAACCAGTGGGGAGAGAACTTGCAAACAAAGGACAGTTAGCACAACGTAACGACATCTCCTGACCAAAGACTGAATTTTTGTGAATGTTTCTTTAATGTTAAATGGCAAACGCAAACAAAATGATGAGCCGAGATGTTTCTCGCCGATTTGATAAAAACTCAATGATTCAGTAAATTTTAATATAATTTCAAAAAGTCCAAAAAAAAATTATCATATTGGCTATATTTTGCCAGCGAAATGGACAATATTTTTGAAACACAAAAACCTTTCTCTTTGTGATTGAACAGGCAAATTCAGCGACTTCAACGAAAATAAAAATTGAAAAACGAAATTTAAAAATAATTCGAAGTATTTCTTTAGTAGGTTAGACTATTTTGGTTTCGTAAATAGAAGCGAGATTAGTTACAGGCAAGTTATTTTGGTTATTGCAAATGTACTTTAATGCATTGAATTTGAGTTACTGTGAATTTAAATAGTTTAAAATTTAGTAATCTAATTAAAAGTTAAATATATTCCGTTTGGTGAATAAGTTGGGTTAAGATACTTCCCACAGTGGTTGTGATACTCCCCATAGTTGTTGTGAGACTTCCCATAGTAATTTCGAGACTTCCCTGAGTAGTTGCGAGACTTCCCATAGTTGTTGTGAGACTTCCCATATTTATTGTGAGATTTCCCATTGTTATTATGAGACTTCCCATATGTATTGTGAGACTTCCCATAGCTGTTGTGTGACTTCCCAAAGTAGTTGCGAGACTTCCCATAGTATTTGCGAGACTTTCCATGGTTTTAGTGAGACTTCTCATTGTTGTGAGATTTCTCATAGTGGTTCTGAGTCTTCCCATAGTTGTAGTTAGACTTCCCATAGTTGTTGTTAGACTTTCCATAGTAATTGTGTGACTTCCGATAGTTTGTGAGACTTCTCATGGTAGTTGTGAGACTTCCCATAATAGTTGTGAGACTTCCCATAGTTGTTGTTAGACTTTCCATAGTAATTGTGTGACTTCCGATAGTTTGTGAGACTTCTCATGGTAGTTGTGAGACTTCCCATAATAGTTGTGAGACTTCCCATTCTTGTTGTGAGACTTCCCATAGAGTAGTTGTGAGACTTCGCATGTTAGTTGTGAGATTCTTATGGTTTTTGTGAGACTTCCCTTGGTAATTGTGAGGCTTCCCAAAATAGTTGTGAGATTTACTATATAGTTGTTTTGTGACTTCCCACGGTTGATGTGAGACTTTCCATAGTAGTTGTGAGACTTCCCATAGTTGAAGTGAGATTTTCATAGTTATTATGGGACTTCCCATAGCTGTTGTGTGACTTTATTGTGGTTGATGTGATAATTTCCATAGTAGTTGTGAGACTTCCCATAGTTATTGTGGCACTTTTCAGAGTTGAAGTGAGACTTTCCATAGTTATTATTAGACTTCCCATAGTTGTTGTGTGACTTCTCAATGTAATTGTGAGACTTCCCATATGTAATCTGATATTTCCCATTTATGTTGTGAGACTTCCCATTTATGTTGTGAGACTTCCCATATGTAATCTGATATTTCCCATTTATGTTGTGAGACTTCCCATGGAAGTTGTGAGGCTTCCAAAAATAGTTGTGAGATTTCAAACAGAGTTTTTGTGTGACTTCCCATAGTAGTTGTGAGACTTCCCATAGTAGTTGCGGGACTTCTTAAAGTAGTTTCGGGACTACCCATAGTAGTGGCGAGACTTTCCATAGTTGTTGTGAGGTTTCCCATAGTTGTTGTGAAACTTCCCATTGTAGTTGTGAGACTCCCCATAGTTGTTGTGAGACTTCCCATAGTTGTTGTGAGACTGCCCATAGTTGTTGTGAGACTTCCCATAGTTGTTGTGAGACTTCCCTTATTTATTGTGAAACTCTAATAGATTTTGTAAGACTTCCCATAGTTTTTGTGAGACTTCCCATAGTTGGTGTGAGACTTCCCATAGTTGGTGTGAGACTTCCCATAGTTATTGTGAGATTTCCCATTGTTATTATGAGACTTCCCATATGTATTGTGAGACTTCCCATAGCTGTTGTGTGACTTCCCAAAGTAGTTGCGAGACTTCCCATAGTATTTGCGAGACTTTCCATGGTTTTAGTGAGACTTCTCATTGTTGTGAGATTTCTCATAGTGGTTCTGAGTCTTCCCATAGTTGAAGTTCGACTTCCCATTGTTGTTGTTAGACTTTCCATAGTAAGTGTGTGACTTCCAATAGTTTGTGAGACTTCTCATGGTAGTTGTGAGACTTCCCATAATAGTTGTGAGACTTCCCATAATAGTTGTGAGACTTCCCATTCTTGTTGTGAGACTTCCCATAGAGTAGTTGTGAGACTTCGCATGTTAGTTGTGAGACTTCGCATGTTAGTTGTGAGATTCTCATGGTTTTGGTGAGACTTCCCTTGGTAATTGTGAGGCTTCCCAAAATAGTTGTGAGATTTACTATATAGTTGTTTTGTGACTTCCCATTCTTGTTGTGAGACTTCCCACGGTTGATGTGATACTTTCCATAGTAGTTGTGAGACTTCCCACGGTTGATGTGATACTTTCCATAGTAGTTGTGAAACTTCCCTTAGTTGAAGTGAGATTTTCATGGTTATTGTGGGACTTCCCATAGCTGTTGTGTGACTTCATTGTGGTTGATGTGATAATTTCCATAGTAGTTGTGAGACTTCCCATAGTTATTGTGGGACTTTTCAGAGTTGAAGTGAGACTTTCCATAGTTATTATTAGACTTCCCATAATTGTTGTGTGACTTCCCAATGAAATTGTGAGACTTCCCATATGTAATCTGATATTTCCCATTTATGTTGTGAGACTTCCCATGGATATTGTGAGGCTTCCCAAAGTAGTTGTGAGACTTCCCATAGTAGTTGCGGGACTTCTTAGAGTAGTTTCGGGACTACCCATAGTAGTGGCGAGACTTTCCATAGTTGTTGTGAGGTTTCCCATAGTTGTTGTGAAACTTCCCATTGTAGTTGTGAGACTCCCCATAGTTGTTGTGAGACTTCCCATAGTTATTATGAGACTGCCCATAGTTGTTGTGAGACTTCCCATAGTTGTTGTGAGACTTCCCTTATTTATTGTGAAACTCTAATAGATTTTGTAAGACTTCCCATAGTTGTTGTAAGACTTCCCATAGTTATTGTGAGATTTCCCATTGTTATTATGAGACTTCCCGTATGTATTGTGAGACTTCCCATAGCTGTTGTGTGACTTCCCAAAGTAGTTGCGAGACTTCCCATAGTATTTGCGAGACTTTCCATGGTTGTAGTGAGACTTCTCATTGTTGTGAGATTTCTCATAGTGGTTCTGAGTCTTCCCATAGTTGTAGTTAGACTTCCCATAGTTGTTGTTAGACTTTCCATAGTAATTGTGTGACTTCCGATAGTTTGTGAGACTTCTCATGGTAGTTGTGAGACTTCTCATGGTAGTTGTGAGACTTCCCATTCTTGTTGTGAGACTTCCCATAGAGTAGTTGTGAGACTTCCCATAGAGTAGTTGTGAGACTTCGCATGTTAGTTGTGAGACTTCGCATGTTTGTTGTGAGATTCTCATGGTTTTTGTAAGACTTCCCTTGGTAATTGTGAGGCTTCCCAAAATAGTTGTGAGATATACTATATAGTTGCTTTGTGACTTCCCATTCTTGTTGTGAGACTTCCCACGGTTTATGTGAGACTTTCCATAGTAGTTGTGAGACTTCCCATAGTTGAAGTGAGATTTTCATAGTTATTATGGGACTTCCCATAGCTGTTGTGTGACTTTATTGTGGTTGATGTGATAATTTCCATAGTAGTTGTGAGACTTCCCATAGTTATTGTGGGACTTCCCATATGTAATCTGATATTTCCCATTTATGTTGTGAGACTTCCCATGGATGTTGTGAGGCTTCCAAAAATAGTTGTGAGATTTCAAACATAGTTTTTGTGTGACTTCCCATAGTTGTTGTGTGACTTCCCAAAGTAGTTGTGAGACTTCCCATAGTAGTTGCGGGACTTCTTAAAGTAGTTTCGGGACTACCCATAGTAGTGGCGAGACTTTCCATAGTTGTTGTGAGGTTTCCCATAGTTGTTGTGAAACTTCCCATTGTAGTTGTGAGACTTCCCATGGATGTTGTGAGGCTTCCAAAAATAGTTGTGAGATTTCAAACATAGTTTTTGTGTGACTTCCCATAGTTGTTGTGTGACTTCCCAAAGTAGTTGTGAGACTTCCCATAGTAGTTGCGGGACTTCTTAAAGTAGTTTCGGGACTACCCATAGTAGTGGCGAGACTTTCCATAGTTGTTGTGAGGTTTCCCATAGTTGTTGTGAAACTTCCCATTGTAGTTGTGAGACTGCCCATGGTATTTGTGAGACATCCCATAGCTGTTGTGAGACTTCCCATAGTTGTTGTGTGACTTCCCATAGTAATTGCGAGACTTCCCATAGTAATTGCGAGACTTCCCTGAGTAGTTGCGAGACTTCCCATAGTTGTTGTGAGACTTCCCATAGTTTTTGTGAGACTTCCCATAGTTGTTGTGAGACTTCCCTTATTTAATGTGAAAATCCCATAGATTTTGTAAGACTTCCCATAGTGGTTGTTAGACTTCCCATAGTGGTTGTTAGACTTTCCATATTTGTTGTGAGACTTCCCATAGTTGTTGTGAGACTTCCCATAGTAATTGCGAGACTTCACTGAGTAGTTGCGAGACTTCCCATAGTTGTTGTGAGACTTCCCATAGTTGTTGTGAGACTTCCCTTATTTATTGTGAAACTCCCATAGATTTTGTAATAATTCCCATAGTTGTTGTAAGACTTACCATAGTTGTTGTGAGACTTCCCATGGTTGTTGTGAGACTTCCCATAGTTGTTGTTAGACTTCCCATAGTTGTTGTGAGATTTCCCATTGTTATTATGAGACTTCCCATAGGTATTGTGTGACTTTCCATAGCTGTTGTGTGACTTCCAAAAGTAGTTGCGAGACTTCCCATAGTATTTGCGAGACTTTCCATGGATTTAGTGAGACTTCTCATAGTTGTGAGATTTCTCATAGTGGTTCTGAGACTTCCTACAGTGGTTGTTAGACTTCCCATAGTTGTTGTTAGACTTCCCATAGTTGTTGTTAGACTTCCCATAGTTGTTGTTAGACTTTCCATAGAAATTGTGAGACTTCCCATAGTTATTGTGGGACTTTTCATAGTTGAAGTTAGACTTTCCATAGTTATTATTAGACTTCCCATAGTTGGTGTGTGATTTCCCAATGTTATTGTGAGACTTCCCATATATAATCTGATATTTCCCATTTTTGTTGTTAGACTTCCCATGGATGTTGTGTAGCTTCCAAAAATAGTTGTGAGATTTCCTACATAGTTTTTGTGTGACTTCCCATAGTAGTTGTGTGACTTCACAAAGTAGTTGTGCGACTTCTCATAGTAGTTGCGGGACTTCTTAAAGTAGTTGCGGGACTTCCCATAGTAGTGGCGAGACTTTCCATAGTTGTTGTGAGGTTTCCCATAGTTAATGTGAAACTTCCCATTGTAGTTGTGAGACTCCCCATGGTAGTTGTTGTAAGACTTTCCATATTTGTTGTAAGACTTTCCATATTTGTTGTGAGACTTCCCATAGTTGTTGTGAGACTTCCCTTAGTAAATTAAAATAAAATAATTTTCCATGGTTGTTGTGAGACTTCCTGGTCAGGCTGGAAAATGGTTATCTTGCTGAAGACACAAGATCTTGACACCCTTTTTAAACAATGTAACCAATTTCAGGAGTTACTTTAGGATACGATCGAAAGAATTAAGTTTATTTTGAGCTTAGCAGTGAAATATATAATCTGGTAACCCTTAAAGTAATTAAAGTTTTTAATTTTAATCAATAAATTAAATATCGGGTGGATAGTTTCTCGTCTCCAATTTAAAAAAAATGTTTATACCATGAGAATTTCTCCAGTTTCATTTTTATATTCATATTATACCATGGTTATTAATCAGTTGAGCTTTTAGCATGTGTGTCGTTTCGCAGAAACCAAAATTTAGATTCAAACTTTTAATCAAATGAATTTTTCCTGTTTCACTATAAAGAAACTTCAATGAATTCGTATATCTTAATTTAAAGTTTTCCAAATAACTTAAATTTACTCCACTCATTCGCTCTACCTAGGTTTTTAACTTTAACCATTTTACTGAGTTTTATGTATAAATTCGCGGTTACTTAAATGCAGTGGATTATACATGAAGGTCTACTCAATCCTTGAGTTGAAATCAAATAGGTGAGAATAACCTCGGGTGGTCTCTTTTCTGCGGTATCATTGGTTTTATTTTTCCGTTTGGGAGTTAATGAGGAAACAAAAATTTAAATATTTTTATAATTTGGCTATTTTACCATTAAAATTTAATTTGGAATTCAAAATGTTTTATCGAAGGATTTTAAATACACACTTCTATCCGATTGTAATTATGGTTGACCATTATTTAAATTGAGGGAGTGGTCAAATAACTGTAATGTAATTTCTACATCATTATCTCCCAAACCCAATTTTTATTCAACAATTACTTTTTAAAGCTTGATGTGCCCCTCTGAAAAGATTTTAAGGGAGAAACGAATCTATTTGATCAATTTAGCGTATAGCCAGAAATTCATCAAGGAACTGCAGACTACGTAAACTTTCAGAAGGGATTGAGTACAAAAATATAGTTAAGTCCAAACCCTGGAAAGTCTGATTTAACTTAAATTTTTACAATAGGTGTTTTTATTTAATACGGGAGGTCATGTGACAATGTTTTGTCGACGTCACGTAGCTGTAGCTCTTAAAGGTAGAGAGCGCGCGTTTTAGTCGCGAGACCCTTCGGAGTCTAAAACGCGCGTGCAAAACTCACAATATAGCACTTAAATAACTGGCGCTCCTGACTCGAATAAGAGCACTTTATACCTCTTATATTTTATTGTTTTATTTGATAGAAACACCTATTCGATATCGTCCACGAACTAAAACCATATAACAATTTCGGGCTTTATTGAGAAATATTGTGGTAAATTTTTAAAAGAGTTTATTATAATTTATGCACTTGTATTATATAAAATTGATATATTTCCGAATATTTCTGATAACAGACTTCTGTTTCCAGCACTGATATCAGAATTCTTTGGGAAATTCAATAATAAGTTTAAAGCAACAAAAAAGTTCAAGTTACTTGATTTTGGTGTGCAGGCGGTAAATTAAATCAACCCCTTCTAAGTTAAATTAGGCGAAAAGGTAGAAAATCCATACTAAAAATGGGCAAAGAAGCTCAGCCCTAAAAAATTTAAAGTTATGATAAAACTTACGATATACTCGGACCAAAAGGTCTTCGAGAAAAAAATGTTATTCGAGTTTAAGTACTGAAAGCCTGAATCAAAAATGGCTAGTTTGGTGCTATTTTAGATATTTATATTGCATATCATAACGTATAAAGAATATACTTCAACAAAATTATATTTGGGATAAAAGTTAAATCTTCTAAACATGTCAAAAAACGAAATTATGAAGAACGTTACAAAAGGCTAAGCGGTGCGTAAAAAAATGTGGGTGTTTCCGCCACCCTCCCGGTCACTTACGATAAAGGCATTAAAAGTCGCTAGATGACTTGGTGGTGCCTTGGGTATAAGCCTAGCTAATTATCATTTTTTTCTTGATACATCGTCGAATTAAAACGTAGATAAATATTCTTATTTTAAATTTTTTTGATTTTATAACTAAACTTCGAGGAAACTAAATGTTTTTAGGTGTATTACTCGAAAGCTCATGGACAGTTGAAGAAGCTATTCGTCAACTCAAATTCTCCGCTGTTCACTCATTTTTCCGATACTTTGGGCGGTGCCAGCGTCATCAGATCTCTGAAAGCTACAGACATATTCACTGAGAAAGCATTTTCACTCATTGAGGATAACGAAGCTAAATATTATTCATGGACAATGAGTGTGAGGTTAGAAACTTTCATATATTTAAATTCCACAAAGTGCTATCACGTGTAGTGTACCATTTGTTTTATATATTTTACTTACAGAATTTATATTTAACTTTAAACCTCTTTACGGTATTTTTAAAATATATGTTCTTGTAGCGTTGAATGATTTTAATATTCTTTCTCTGTCGCTTGAAATTGGACAACAGTAGAGTAAAATATATTATTCAAATTAATTTCGTGTTTTGCGTAATGCCCAGCGAAGTCGCTAGTTAAAATTTCTTGCGTCTGAATTTCTGTTGTAACGGTACCGATAATATTGATATTCATTTCTACACTTACGCAACCAAGAAACACAAATAGGAAATGGTTTTCAAGACGATATATCCAGGTTGATATTAATTAAATGTCATGGTTTTTTAAATGCGGTACATTTCAAAAGCTTGATATACTTCTTTTCCAAGCGATATTGCGTGAACGTACTAGTGATCTTTTAAATATCTTTTTCCTCACTTCAATACGCTAATAATAAAAATTAAGTATCACTACATTTTTTCTTAATTCCTCAAAGGTATTTCGTATTTAATTTGAAATCCGTTAATGTTTAATGATTCCAAAAATTTGAACTATCCATATGTCCAACTACATTAGTTAGATACAAAGTTACTTTCCCAAATAAAGCTTACTTTATCCATATCTTTGGCCTTTATTTTGCACTATCCCTTTTATAAATAAACCATATTTCAAACCAAACGTATTAATAGGGCCGGAATAGTTTACATGAAAAGCCACTTCTCTTGTAGGAGATAAGATCGTACACCATAAATCTACTTCTTCATTTCCACAAGTATCCCACATACGTATTAGAGATCATGATTATTCTGTTTAATAACGAGTCCAAAACTACAATAACTTTATTTTCAGATGGATGTCCTTCCGGGTAAATTTGTTACTAAGTGCGTTGTTACTCGTTGCTTATCTATGGGTAATACTGTCAAAAGAATTCCTCTCACCTGGAATAGTTGGATATATTCTTAACAACTTGAACACGGTTTGTGTTATTTAACCATCACCTCGGTTAAACGATTTCAGTTCATTTCTCACCTAATCAGAATGACAAATTAATGAATAAATTTCTGAACATGACCACATAGAAAATGCCTAAGTACATGAAATATATTTTTGGACCGCACTCGACCTTACTATGGTAAAATTATTTTTCGGTGAAACCTATTGCTTCTTCGTCGGAAAATCTTTAGTTCAGTCATCCCAATTACAGATATGTTCAAAACGTGAGAAATAAAATAGTTATTTAAGGAATATGAAAAAATGAATATTAATCCAAGTAATATTTTCCAAAGTGATATTTATGCAGAATTTCTGAACTTTATGTAAAATATTTCTGATAAGACCTAAATTTCCTAACATTTTCTGAATACTTAAACGTTTTGTAAATTACCATATATTTTTGGACTGGTCTTCGCCAAGTAATCGCTTTTAAGTTGTGATGCTACACGAATAATTCGGCAAAAGTACAACAGTTGTTTTTATTTAAGTAACAGTACGGAGTAATGGGGCTAGTAAAAATCTAAGGTAGGTTTTAGGGGTTACTTAGGCAAATTTGTACTTGGGGTTCGGTGGATACTGCGGGTACCCGAGAAAGCCCGATATTTTATATACAGATAATTTGTTTTAATATTTTATTGTCTTAAATGGGAAGCCAATCAATACGTCAAAAAACTTCAAAAACATTATACAACAATTATTAAGGTGGTCCTAATTTAATTATTTTTCATATCTTAATGTCGTACCTTCTAAATTTGTTCCTATGTATGAAAACATAATTCATGAGAAATTTGGGGGTAAATTGTACAAAATTTCTAGGTAGCGCAATGAGCTTGAAAATTTCCCATATTTTAGCATTAGAACCAAGGGCATTTAAAGTAATTTATATTTTGCGAGTTATATAAAATTAATGTAATAATCAGCTAGGCTAATACCCAAAGCACCAACTTAAGCCCCGGTCATCTAATTTATAAATTTCTCTGATTTCCAACAGCTTCGTTTTTATCCATTGAAACAAATTTAAATGGTAAGATTTCACAAAAAAAACACAGGGCAGCCAATGATAAACCCGGTCGAGTTTGGGTTTTTCATCTCACAGGTTCACATTGTTATATAATTGGTTTGCAGGTTTCCTCATCTAGTTCTTCCTTAGTCCTGCCGGGCTAATATGAAACAATGCTCATTTTTTGCATAATACAATTTATTTTGGTAGCCATTTATTCAAAATACGCCTGATTTTAGTACCACATCGATGGATATACAGGGTCTTTTTTTTTGCTCGAGTGAACAATTTTTAAGGGTTTTCGATGACGGCCTACAACTTTATAATAGAAATTTTTTATCTCGCACCTAGTGGTCGAAAAATAATTTTTCAAAATTGGTGAAAAACATTACCGAAAACGCTCAAATTTCTCAAACTGATGTCCCCCGGTATAGAGAATTGACCTTCCAAATTTGAAATCGGTACTATAAATAGTTTTTGAAAAAAAAACACTTTTCCGAGCAAAAAAAAGACCCTGTATATATATTATATTACATATATCTATAAATATATAAACATGTATATGTATATATATATGATATAATGGCTCGCGAATTAGTTGCGGTGGTGTAGGTCGCCGTAGCTATATTTTTCCCAAAACCAGGTATCTCAAAATATTCGGTTTAAGTAAAAAATTTTACTTATCTTATTTCTTAAACCAGATAAATAGAACCATTCAGTTTGGTTAGTAATCATTTAAATTTAAAAACTATGTCATCTCCGATAGCCATTGTAGTCGAAACTTTGGGCCATCGATTTCTCAGCGACTATTGAGGGGACAAATATGAACTATACGTCCATTAATGGGGCATGAAAAACTCTCAGAGGTGTGATACCCGTTTCAGCCCTCGGAGGCTCGTATTTTTTTGCATTTGATTTATCGGCAACCGCTGAGTTTAGAAATGTAAACTTTACATACATTTATTGGTTATTAATTTTGGTCTCGATCACGATACCCATTGGGGCCCTCGGGGAAACCTCTGAGACTACATTTGTAAATGATAAGTCGATTCATGAGGTAAACCATTTTCTCAATAGCGTTGCCCATTGGGGCATTTGGGGGCCCATACATTTGGCTGATGTGGAACTAATATTATGGCTGGGTAACTTTTTTAATATAAGGTTCATAAACGTTTTATCACATAGGGTTTTGTAGCCGTTTCACAAATTTTTCAGTAGGCAGTTCTGAAATAAATGTACTAAATAGATTTAAACTTGCACTATTCAATTTCTTTAAAAAACTGAAAAGTGCTATTCAAAATACCACAAAAATAATGAAATATGACGATTATAATTAAGTATCACAATTATAATTATCTGTTTTTTCTGCGTTTTTCGCGAGCTGGATGTCGATCATCCTGTAATTTAAGTTTCGAATGACTATATTAATGTAAAGCTCCCATTGTTATTTTTGGTAATCGTTCATCGTTAAATTTTTCCAACTTTTGCAGATTGCACCCTTTGTGTGGCTCATATTATTTCACGCAACATTTGTTGAGGCTTCTTTTGTGAGTCTGGAGAGGATTTTTGAATATTTCAAATTAAATCCTGAAGTGAGCTAATCTTTTATCGACACAATTTTCATTTTTGTTATTAAGTTATTTTGTGCTAATTTACTAAAAAGAATGCTAGATGAATCTCTAAGTGAGTGAATTATTAATTAAAAATTAATTTTATGCTTTGTTATTATTGTACGGTTTACATATTTTGTATATATTTCAATTTACAAATTTAGCACGTGTATTTATACTTCAAAAAACGTTCCTAAAAAATTCCAGCACTCTGAAAAATTATCTCCAAATTAAATAGTTTCTGAAATTAGCTGTTAATGAATCTATGCGGCTAAAATATTTTTCAAATGTGAAAAAAGGTTTAGTTAAGAGAGCCGAAGTTTATCATTAAGTGAACTAGCCCATGTTGGCTAATGTTTTTGAAAAAACGAGTTTTAGATATAAATCTAGGTGGTTTTGTTTCATTAAAACATTCAATCTTATTAATTGAAAATTAATTCACCCTCCAGAAAAGAGGCTTTGCTTCAAGGCAATCCTTTTTTTTATGCTCGTACTGTGAAAAAGTCGAACGAATCGCTTTTCTGATGGGCCCCAAATTTTTTATCACCTTAGGAAGAACAAGAATGACAAGCTACACTTCACGGTGGCTTAGAGTACGGTAATAGTTAGTGTAGGGAGCTGTTGGCTCGAACGCGTGGCATGCCGGGCTTGTCACCACCCTCCTACGCATTGTAACCCGGCCACCTGAATTAATGGCTTCAAAAGTCACTTGATGACTTAGGCCTAAGGTGGTGCCTTGGGTATTAGCCTAGCTGATTATTATTATTATTATTTATGTTGTCTGGAGCACATGAGATGAGTTGATGATATTTTAGCTCCGTAACAGAATTAGATGATTTCTAGGGCCCTGAACGATGCTATATAATTTAAATGGCCCTTTATTAGGCTCCATTTTATGCAGGGTCTCTAAAAATATTATATGGCATTTCTAGAGCCCGAGACCAAATTAGAAGTCTAGTGCTTGTAATGATGCTAGATAATGAATAGAACGACTAACAACACTGAATGAAGACTAGGGTCTGTAATGATGCTTAATTTAGACTAGTGTTTGCAAAGAAGGAAATTGTTATTTATTTAAATTAGCCAACGGATTGAAAATAGCAATAGAGGTCTCTTTATCATTTATTTTCATTCCATAAAATTAATACAGACTATATAAATTTAAATCGGGAAATTTTCCTCTGTATTATTTTGAATTGTAAAAGGTGATTATCGTCTTCAATAAATTAATCGACTTTTATCCAGATAAAGTACTAGTAAATAAAATTAATTGCACATTTTAATGATTCATCACTAATGTTTAAAATGCGCGTGATATTGAAAGACAAATGTGTATGTAAGAAAGCTTAGAACTCAACAAAGAGTTAGTCTGGTCACAAAGTGTATTAATGCCATGTGGTGTAGTCCTAAAACAAAAAGAACCGGGGCGCTACCTGGGTACGGCCAACTTCGATTTCACGCGTAATCGAAGATGGCGGTACCAGCCGTTATAAATGTACGTCCAACTTCGATTTTTAGCGTGATAGAAGCTGGCCTTATCTAGGTAATTATTTGAAATTGTTATCCTATTTTCCTGCGGCCAACATTTATAATAAAATCACACACCCTTTATTCGAGAAAAATGATTTACGAATTAGAAACAAGGCGCGCCCAGGAAAAATGGAATAACCAAGGCGGGGCGGCACCCTGCCTTTGAAAAAAGCACCGGGGCGACGCCCTGCCCCGTCCTCGCCCGACTACACCACTTATTTAATGGCTGTATCATTTCATGAACGTCTTTGTCCCAAACAGGCAGATTGGAATAAACCAGAAGCGCATCTACCGAAGCAATGGCCTGAGCAAGGTCAAATTATATTTCGCAATTATTCAACTCGCTACCGCGAAGGATTGGACCTGGTTTTAAATAACATATCATTTGTTGTTAATCCTATGGAAAAAGTAAGAAATTACGTAGTTTCAAAAATATTATTAAGAAGTAAGATTCATGGTCTACAGAACCACTGAAAGCCGGAAATGTTGGAATTAATTTAAAAAAAACTTTCCGTCAACCTTCTAACAACATTAACAAATAACTGTTTTCACTTCTTTTTTTTAGTAGTTGCTAATTATAACCAAATGCAACTATAAATATAAAATAATAGTAAAAGTAATAATAGTGGGGTGACGGAGTGGTTAGCACTTACGCCTCGCAGCCAGAGGAGCCGGGTTCGATCCCAGCTTGTGGCACTGTGTGAAAACTCGGAACAACTCCTTCTGCGTTGAGTTTGCAAGTTCTCTCCCCACTGCTTTAATGGGTTATCCCCCGAGCTCTTTGGTTTCCCTTCCATAAAAACTTGTCGAGGTTAATGGTAATAGTTAGTGTAGGGAGCTGTTGGCTCGATCTCGTGGCATGCAGGGCTTGCCACCACCCTCCTACGCATTGTAACCCGGCCACCTGAATTAATGGCTTCAAAAGTCGCATGATGACTTAGGCCTAAGGTGGTGCTTTGGGTATTAACCTAGCTGATTATTATATTGAATTTAAAGGGTTGATTTTACTATATAATTTCACATTTATTTTTTACTTTGTTGTGGCCTTTGTTATGAAAATTACAATATAGTCAAAGTAATTTATACTTTAATTAACTAGGTTGGTGTGGTAGGAAGAACAGGCGCTGGAAAATCTTCTTTGGCGTTGGCTCTGTTTCGGATGATTGAGCCAGCAAACGGAGACATCATTATCGACGGACAAGATATCAGCCAACTGGGTCTACACGACCTGAGATCCAGAATCACCATCATTCCACAGGATCCTGTTCTCTACTCCGGAACCCTGAGATTCAACTTGGACCCTTTCAACTTAAACAGTGACGACGAACTCTGGACAGCTCTAGAATTAGCGCATTTAAAAACTCTCGTGAAGACGTACAAAAATGGCTTAAATCACGAAATGGTGGAAGGTGGACAGAATTTCAGGTCAGATTTTATTGCAATTTATAAATTGTGTGAAGACCGATTTCAATTCGGGTTTGCAGTTTTGGAATCCTTTTATTCTTCTCACCGGAAATCTATTCGACCATGTTTATTTGCTTAAAATCAGCGTGGAAAACGACTTTAAACTCTTTATATTCAGCCGCATACTGTTTGATAGTAATCTTTTAACGCTTATAAAATTCCTCAAGGCAGCGACGTTCAATCTAGGCGATTATATGAACCAAAGTACTTGGCAGCCTTGCGCTACATACTAACTGAAGCTCACTGGATGTTTTGCCTTTTAAAACTCAATTTTCTTTAAAAGTGTCTGAAACTGGAACAAAAGGCAAAACTATAAAGTCGAGGGGGAATGAAAAAAAGGGACCCCTTTGACTAAATGACGTCATTCACTCGTGAATAGGTATTTCCCTAAATGGCGGTGATTATGTTAATTTCGTCACGTGTACATTTTTCGTTCAGGGATCAAGTGAAAAAATGCGCGTAGAGTAGCGATCTCACGTGATTTTGCTTTTCCATTTCAACAGGTTGGCAAAGAGTAAAATAACTTATTGTTACCCCAATTTGACCAACTTATTTTTGTTTTTGCATTTCATTTGTTTAATTATTTTTATCTATTTAATTCTTTTAATGCTTTGTTTCATCCTGGCAACCATACTATAAAGGCTATGCAAAGTTGGTGTTTGCGAACGTAATATTAATATTTATATTATTATTAATTGACATAAGAAAATATTATTTTTTTCAAATGTTTTACTTAATTAGAATTATTTTATTTTAAGTACTTCATTAGAATTATTTTATTTTAAATACTTTATTAGAATTATTTTATTTTAAATACTTTATTAGAATTATTTTATTTTAAATACTCTATAAGAATTATTTTATTTTAAATACTTTATTAGAATTATTTTATTTTAAATACTCTATAAGAATTATTTTATTTTAAATACTTTATTAGAATTATTTTATTTTAAACACTTTATTAAAATTATTTTATTTTAACTACTCTATTAGAATTATTTTATTTTTAATAGTTTATTAGAATTATTTTATTTTAAATACTTTTTGAATTATTAATTATAAAAACTTTATTAGAATTATTTTATTTTAAACACTTTTTTAGAATTATTTAATTTTAAATACTAAGGGCCCGCTCCAGAGACATTTTCTAAACTCTCGTTCGTTAAAAAGTTACGAGACTCAAACTTTCGTATCCAGGGACAACTTTTCAAATATTCGTAAACTCCCGCTCTTGTATCGTTGGCCTTTTTTTAATAAGCTCCGCCCCCCACCAGAGCCGCTAGAAACGCCGGAAAATATCGGAGGGAAGCGGGTTAGTTCAATCACTCAGTTAAGCCTTAGCTTTGACTTGTTATTTATTTCTTGTAAACAGCGACAATTTTCCACTTTCGACTTCGTAATCTCGGCTTGTTATCAGTTATTTTACTATATATATTAAACTTTATTTATATAATTTAAAATTTTCTTGTTATTTACATTTATTATTCATAAACGCGAAATTGTTTTAAAAATGGGGGAAACAAAGAAGTTTAACCAAGGTTGAACGAAAGGTAAGCAATTGTGGCTGGGCTAGAATGTGTTTGGTCAACAGAGTGAAAGGCCAAGATATCCTAAGGAGCAGAAAAGTGACTGGGGGGTGGTCCACCACTAGCCAGAACAAGTGGTGTTTTTATTGGTATGCCAAGTGCGGCGTGTTTTCACATTACTCCTACGAGTACTCCACCGAGCGTGGATAGTAGTGCTCCCTTTCATTTGATTTGGCTTCAATGAGACGCGGCAAAATATTTCTAGGAAGTAGACGTTATCAATATTTGATTTAAATTTAATTAAGCTTCTCATATTGATGACAACACAATATGGTTAAAAAAGAAAGATTGACAAAGCAAAATATTGTCAATTAAATGGGTATATTTAGAAGAAAAAAAACAGTTTAGGTATATTACTTACTAGCAGATATAGCTCAGTTACATTTTTAAATAGACGTGAGGGCTGAAAAACCACTTTCAGATCCGTCTAGGCCAGGGTGGGAAAAACTGGTAATTCATGCTAAATTAATGATTGATAGATCTATTAAGTGACTAATTTGGTCATTGAAAAAAAGGAGAGATGAAAAAAAGGCCAGAAGAAAAGTGAATAGAATAGAAGAGTATACTGCTTTTATTTTTTATTGAATTTTGCCACTAGAGGTGGTAAAAACAATGGAAGTACGATTTTACACACGGTTTTTAACAGGAAAACAAAAGGTGGAGAAAACCGCGAAAAAATTTAGTTTTTTTCCACCCGGTTTCTCCTAGTAAAAAACGCGGTTTTTCCACCCTTGGCTAAATTGCTACAACCCTGGTCTAGGCCAACGGTAGAAGAAAATTTCAAAAGTGGTATTGTTAACGTTGCTCTTTTCCTACATTCCCTGAAAACAGATTGACATAAATTATATATATATAAGTTATAATTTGATAAACGTGTTAAAGGTGATAAAAGAAGCCATAAGAAACATCGTACATTACCTGTGTCCTCCAATCCCATTGTTACTAGCAATACCGAAACATTAGACCACGCTGTCCTGTCTGTAGTAAATAATCTAGAACGATTAAATAGGCTTTTGGAAATGATTCTAAACGAAATGGTAGCTCAACATGTTCCATTTTCTCTCGCCTTTTCGAGTCATTTCGACAATTCCAATAAAATTCTGGTGGCCATACACAACTCTCTTGTTCGGACTGAAAAGGAAACTGAAATTTATATTTCAGTGCTCTCGCCTTTATAAACGAATATTTAATAACCCTGAAACATCATTACATTTACCAGCAGTATGTCTACTCCTTTAAAATAAACTTAATGAATTTTACTGATTACTTTTTCTTTAGCTTTCAGATGTAAAACTTCCCACAACAATGAAACTTATTTCTTTATTATTGTCGGCTGACTAAAGTTTTGGTGATTATTTAACAGAGCGGTCACCATCTTCATGCTGGTTTTTCTCTTAATATCAGTTTGGCGGTAGATTTGATTTCATTTGGTTATTTTTCAAAGGTGTTTATCACCTTCCTGTAATTTTTATCCATAAAATCAGTTTGGGGATCAATAAACATTTTATTAAGCATGTTTGGGAGTTTTTATCATTGGGTATCAGGTCAAAAGGGAAATGTGTCCCCCTTTATCTTTAAATGATAGCTACAATAATAAATAAATACTTCTATTTGGGGAATTCAAATAATTTTTATTATAGTGGAGCAAATGTTTAAAAATCAAGGTGTAATACAAAAATTATTTGGCCGTTGAAGTTTACACTGTGAATGATTCTACAAACACTCAACTTGATAATAATTCGCCGTCTTTCCAAAACAAATACAGCACATGATTATGAGAATCTACAATAAGATTATTTTATAAAAAAATTGATCCAAAGTTATAATTTATGTATATATATACCAAAAAGAAAAGATCGTTCTTTCTTCGTTTCGTTTATTATTAACTAAAAAATAGTGGTAAAGGAATTCTTACTTACGTAACAAAATCTGTTACAGTTTCAATCTGCCTTCCGCGAAACAAATTTTTCAAATTTGAGAACTTTATCATTTGTGGGTGGCGCCAACAGCTGTTAGCGGCGGGAACTATATGCTATGAAAATGACTTTTTCCAATATTCTACCTTGAAAGTGATAGATGGCGCCACCGATTAATGATAGAGTTGATGGCTGAATACGCCGACTCGAAATTTCAGAATTTGTTTCACGAAACCACGACTCCCGAACAAGGATATGTAATTCTAGCGGTACTATTCCCAATCCAATGGGGGCGAACTTCGATTCGGGCCTTGGCCATTCCCATTTGTGGCTCAATAAACGCGGTTTCAGGTAAATGTTTGATTGGTAGTGCCTAAAATCCTTTTTTTAAATCAATTCGTAGTATTGGGACCCTCACGACGCATTATTTTCAGCTGGATGTCTGTTTCGATGTTGATTACACCTTGCTTTATCACGTTAGCTCGAAGAATCTCCACCGCCATTTTCTAAAAAATAATTATTTTCGCCTCCAAACGCATTTACGAGAGCTTTTGATAGCTCAGTAGCTTTCGTAAAAATTCTAGAATTTTTGTCCTGTTAAAACGTCTCTGGAACGCGTTTTTGAAAAACTCTCGTATTTCTACTAGACACGCCCCCTTTTTCGTAAACTTACGAGAGTTTTTCGTCTCTGGAACGGGCTCTTTGAGTTTGTACCCAACTCTCAATTTATTTGATCTTACTTTTAAGCAAATTATGGAAATATAATTTTGCTTTAGAGGCTTTGTTGGTGTGGCTTTGCCTAAAGCCATCTAAGATACGCAGTTGATTTAAATTTTCTATTATAAAAATCATGATAAAGTCTTCTGTGTCTCTCATTAAATAAAATCGTTTGTCACATGGTGCATAACGTCATGAAATTTTAATTACTTGTATGATTGATTGTTGAGCTATTGGGAACAACAAAATAATAGATATTAATAACGATAGCTTTATTTATTTATTTAGCGTTGGCCAGCGTCAACTGGTCTGTTTGGCAAGAGCGCTTATCAGGAAGACGAAGATTTTGGTGATGGATGAAGCGACGGCTTCTGTGGACATGGAAACGGACGATCTTATTCAAGCCACAATACGGGACCAATTTGAATCTTGCACAATAATCACTATTGCGCATAGAATAAACACTATCATGGACTACGACAAGTAAAAATACACGCAACTGACTTATTAATATGTTCTTCTAATATCCGAATTTCAACAATGACAGACACTTTATTCCAAGAAATACAATCTCAAAGATTTCTAAGACATATTGCCGCGTGGTACCTTGAAACAGCATAAGGGATTCCACAGCATCTCCTAAGAATAAACCGGGATAAGGAGCGAGGCTCCGTAATAAGCAAAATAAACGTTTCATAACAACGGGTTCCCTCTCCGCTTAAAAGAAGAAATTAAAATTATCATACCGCCAAACCAACTACCCTAACAAATAATAATAATCATCAGCTTTGTTACTACCCGAGGCCCCACCCTAGGCCAAAAACACATAGCAACGTTTATTGCCTATATCCCAGTTGTTCGGATTAACTTAATGCTCATATTGGTTCGCGGAATGCACGCCGTGGTCAAGCGGCTCCAGTCAAAGCACGGCCCTAGCCAATTGTATATGGTGCGGGCGATACTGATACCAGGGCGAACATACTCCGGTGGTTTCAGCAACCCACTTCTTAATGATATTCTGTATTTCCAAAACTTGCAGTTCACCGGCATTTTGCGAGAAGGCAAAAGTCTTACTACAGGGCAACGCGCTTTCAGTATTTACACAAACTGCTCAAATCAATTTTCTGGAGTAACTTGGAGACATTCTTTGACAAATAAATTACCACCTTGCTAAATGAAACTATTAGGCATGTAGAAATAGGTAATTCCAACTACGTCACGCTCGTTTCCTCAACTCGGCCATAGCAGTCACGGTTGGCAAAAACATGTGGGAAAAACTGGTAAAAACCGGGAAAAATTGAAAAAACTCTTTACATGCTAAATTAATCATTAGGGAGAGATGAAAAAAGGCCAGAGGATTAGTGAATAGAATAGAAGAATATACTGCTTTTATTGGTTTTATTATTGTATTTTGCCACTAGAAGGGGAAAAAACCATGGAAGTACGATATTCCACACGGTTTTTAACAGGAAAACAAAAGGTAGACAAAACCGCGGAAAAATCCGGTTTTTACCATCCGGTTTTTACCCCCTGGTTTTTCCCACTCTGGGCAATATTGTGCGAGCCCTGCTAGCAGACAATACACTATAAAAACTTTCCATAAAACTCCCACCACCTGCACTTGAAAAACCCTACAATATTTACAATAACTTCTAATACAAAGAAAATTTCCTACAAGTAACATTTTGAAATACACAAAATTTACACACAATTATTTTAAGGTACACGTTTAAATCGAAAATTGGTCATAGTTTTTACACTCCCCCCCCCCCCCCGGTGATACTGGAAGAGTATCACTTAATTATAAGTTTTCGATTACCGAATCACTTAACTCTAAATTAGACAAATGTTGAACGACGCGTTTGACAACTTGCCCGATTGTGGTTTTAACCTAACAAGTGCGATTTTTTTCCCGCACGAGTGATCAACACTTCTTCGACACGATCTATTTTCAACTTATGTCGCGGCAATTTGTCGTCACATATAATCACTACGTCACCAACTTTAAATTCGATGTTGTTTTTCTCACTTTTCGCGTAATGGGCTGAACGCAGCTCCATTATGTAATCTTGTCACATTCGAACCCACAGTTGCTTGAGATTATTTTCTTGATATTCAAGGCGTCTTTTGTACTCTTGGCGGGAAGCGGGAACGTTTCACTTGTGTGTGAGACTGGTGGTAGCGACATTAACCTACGACCTGCTGTGAACTCGACTGGAGTAACGGGGGATGGCTTGTTCGCGTCATTATAACAAAAGGATATTGGTCTACAATTAATTATAGCCTCGGCTGATACAACCGCGGTTTCTAGTTCGGGATATGCTAAACACGCGTGGCCTAAAACCTTTTTTAAGGAAGTCTTGGTTGAGCGCACTTGTCGCTCCCACCAGCCCCCATACCAGGGTGCTTTTTCTACGATAAATTCCTACTTTATACCGTGGCAGTAAAAAAATTCCTTCAATTGCTCTTGTTCAAAGTTTTCCAAGCTTTTTCTCTATCAGTTTTCAATTTTCAAAATGTACCCGCATTGTCTGTATAGACTAACGTTGGTAAGCCGCGGCTGCTTATACAGGGTCTTTTTTTTTGCTCGGAAAAGTGTTTTTTTTCAAAAACTATTTATAGTACCGATTTCAAATTTGGAAGGTCAATTCTCTATACCGGGGGACATCAGTTTGAGAAATTTGAGCGTTTTCGGTAATGTTTTTCACCAATTTTGAAAAATTATTTTTCGACCACTAGGTGCGAGATAAAAAATTTCTATTATAAAGTTGTAGGCCGTCATCGAAAACCCTTGGGAGATTATTATCAGTGTTTGATAATATTTCGAACAATGCCTCGTTATTCAGTAGCTGAGCGTACCGAGATAGTTGCCATTTACTATGGAGAAGCAGCGCAAAACCTTAGAAGAGTGACTGAAATCTTCGCAGAAAGACATCCAAATGGAGCACCATCTGTAAATACAGTAAGACGAGCAATTCACGATTTCAATCAATTTGGTAACTTGCAACCTAGGTTTCGCGGATTGGGTCAACCGGATTTAGACTTCGAGAACAATGTACTCGCGTACTTTGTGGCATATCCTCGTCACAGTTGCGATAACGCCGCTGCTGATTTGGGTTGTTCTGCAAATCGTGTATGGAAAATTCTTCGTAAGAATCGCTATCACCCATACAGAGCTACGCTCCACCAAGGACTAATTGACGGAGACCATCAAAGACGTTATGAATTTAGCAACTGGTTACTAAATGCTGTCCAAGAAGATAGACAATTTTTGCGCCATGTTTTGTTCTCCGACGAAGCGTCATTTTCTAGAGATGGGCCCTTTAATCATCAAAACAGCCATCTTTGGTCTGACATCAACCCACATTGGGGTTTTGAATATCATCACCAGGTTCAATTTGAACGGGTCAATGTTTGGGTTGGACTTGTTGGAAACCGTTTGATTGGTCCCTTTTTCCTGCCGACGAACCTCAACGGCCAAAGGTATTTACATTTTCTACAGAACGAACTGAGTGACGCAATCGACGACCTTCCATTGGCTGAAAGACGTCAGTTGTGGTTTCAGCAAGATGGCGCCCCTCCGCATTTTTCCCGGCAAGTAACTGAGCACCTCAACAACGAGTTTCCTGAAAGGTGGATAGGGAGAAATGGTCCAGTGCATTGGCCAGCAAGGTCACCTGACCTAACACCGCTGGATTATTTTCTCTGGGGATTCGTTAAAGCAAAGGTATACGCCACGCCCATTGAAACTAGGGAGGAACTCATTAGACGAATAATCAGTGCTTGCCGAGACGTCACACCAGAAATGGTAGAGAAAGCGTTTGAGAACTTAATTGTCCGCGCACAAACCTGTGTTGCAGCCAATGGTGATATTATTGAAAATGTTTTGTAAAAATTTATGTGAATAAAATATCTGCATTTAAAAACCAAACGTGTACATTTTTTCAAGTGTGAAAACTCTACTACGTTTGTATTAGACTTGTTCCCTTTTCAATTATCGTTTCAAGCAATCGTAATTTGGCTTCACCAACTTGTAAATTTTTCAAGCTCGAATTTTCACTGATAAATAAGTTGTTTTTCGTCGAGTGAACAATTTTTAAGGGTTTTCGATGACGGCCTACAACTTTATAATAGAAATTTTTTATCTCGCACCTAGTGGTCGAAAAATAATTTTTCAAAATTGGTGAAAAACATTACCGAAAACGCTCAAATTTCTCAAACTGATGTCCCCCGGTATAGAGAATTGACCTTCCAAATTTGAAATCGGTACTATAAATAGTTTTTGAAAAAAAACACTTTTCCGAGCAAAAAAAAAGACCCTGTATAACGTCTTAGTGCTAACAAAAAATCTTCAGTTGTAAGACTCGGGACAAGTTCTAAATGGACTGCTCTGGTCACAGCGCAAGTTATCTAACAAATGTAACTCTTTTTAATCTGGTTGTTATCTTTTATTAGTAATGGACCCGCCATGTCAATCCCCACATTGGAGAAGGCTGGGGACGCGTTATTTAATCGATAAGCCGGTATGGGAGCTGTTGGTCTGTCGGCTGGTTTAACGACAAAGAGTTTACATTTGAAACAATCTTTAACTACGGACCTGGCCATTTGTCTACCCGCGGGAATCCAATAACCGTTCCCTTAGTTGCGTCATTCTGTCGTTAATACCAATGTGTAATACTTGAGAATGGCTTCTTGTCACTAACAATTTTGAAAAATGCCAGCTTTTATCCATAAAAATTGGATGTTTTTCCTGGTATGTGAGCGAAGATTCTTCTATACGCCCACCCACTGCATTTAATCCCTCTTCGTTGAGTATTGGGTAATTTTGGATTGGGTGTATTTTTCTCCCTTCTCTCAGTGCCGCTAATTTTTGGAAATATTCTCGGGTCTGAATATGCCTAATCCATAAAATTTCAGCTTGTTGAAGTTCCTCCGCGGTAATAGGTCCTGTAATTTGCATTGATTTCGCCTGAGAGAGGGACTTGCTTCGTTGCGAACCTGGTGGTGACTTTCTCCGGATGATTCTTGTCGTCGTTCGTCATTTTGAGTTGATTTCTTACGTGATTCTGGTATCCCGGGTTTCCGACACCATGTAGAAATAGCTTGGAGGGGTCTTGGCCTTATCTCCAGTTCTGGCTGGGAGAGCTTAATTAACTTAATAACACGGACTGAAACATGCTATTTAGCTTGTTGAAAAGAACACTAAATATCAATGATAATAAGAAAACAAATTTATTTGGACTTGCAACTACAAATTTTAACCTTTCTTGGTTGCGGACGAGAAGAAGTGTGCCCGTTATATTTTTGATTAACTCTAAGAAAACTTCTAATACAACGAAAATTTTCTACAAGTAACATTTTGAAATACATAAAAGTTACAGACAATTATTTTAAGGTACAAGTTATTTACATCGAAAACTGGTCATAGTTTTTACAAGAATGAGCTTTCCTAAAGCGCAAAAGACGATATAATGGTTTGAACTACGACTATCCCAAGCCACCGATAGATATTCAATTTTGCGTCATATGGCTACTTACCCCAAAAGGGATGATTTCATTTTTGAGGTGTTCCCGATATCAAATTTTATGGTTCAAATTTGTCATATTTCAGAGAAAAAGTAATATATTTTAACACGTCTTTTCCAAATTAAAATTACTTTATAATCTATGAAATTTAAAACATAAGGTTTGAATTTGTTAGAAATGATATAATCGAAAAACTATCAGGCATGATTCGATAAATAATTATTTAAAATTTAATTTAAGCTTTTAGACTGTCGCTCCATTACCTGGAAAATTACCCATTCAAACATATTAATCAAAAGAACTGCAAAAGACATCGACTGGGTTTTGAAACCAAACACTTTTAAGTCATTTTCATTTTCACTAATTAAAGGCCTAAATAAATAATTATAAAATACAAAATGTATGGTAGTGTGGCTATAGAGGTTACAAGATATTTCCAAGTTAAATACTTTCAACCGCTCCCTTCGGAAATCGAAGGCCAATATCAATTAAAATTACGAATCCAAATCAGAGAGTAATTAGGTTATAATATCCGACTATTTAACTGTTAGAAATTAACTGTAAGAAATTAATTTTACATTGAATCTTGCATTTTTAGATTCAAAATATAATATTTGCACTAACTGCCGCTTTTCTTATTGCAAATATTTAGTTTTTACTTTCTGTTGGAGGAAGAGTTTAGGCCAAAAACATTAATCCAAAAACGGAAACCACTACGTTCTCTGTTTAAAAAGGGTTAAGAAAAGAGGGAAGGTTTCAACCAGTCAACTCGGCTTTTAAGACATTTTCATGTACACTCTGTTTAAAAAGTTTTCGACAGGTGAAATGTCTGGCCTCTTTTTAATAATAATAAATAATAATCGCTTGATGCATTTTAGGTGTTTCCCAATTTCGACGAAAGTTTGTAAACGCGATAACTTCTCAACCGTTGGTTAAAGAGGGAAAATTTTACCACTTTCTAAAAATGAATCGACCATTGTGAATTCAAAACCGCGTGAGTCAGTGCCGTAGAACCAATATATAAAAAGTTGTCAAAAATGAGTTTTGACGGTACCCGCCAAAACTATTAATTTTTGGCGGACAAAAGCGATAAATAGAAAGATATTGGAAAATAAATAATAGTTGCAATTGGTTTCATCGATCTATCTATTAAAGTTTTCTAGCAGAATTAAAAAGAGGGCAAAAATTTCACCTGTCGAAGACTTTTTAAACAGAGTGTACTCTATTTATATTTTAAACTTTGAACTAAATATTAATTTATTTTCAGGGTCTTGGTTCTCTCTCAAGGGAAAATCGCAGAATTTGGCGCTCCTCGTGATCTTAAAAGAGACCAAAAGTCACGGTTTTCTGAACTATATAAATATGCGGAACTTCAAAGCAATACCTAAATCGAAAAGTCTAGTAAACTGTATCACTCTCACAAAAATAGTTTCAATATCAAGAGTTAATAATTGAGTGTTTAAGATAATGTTATTTTTCTAATTCAAACAAATTATCGAAACCTCAATAAAATATTTCTTGAAATATGTGTCATCTTAAGAATGATTTTATAATATCATTTGAATCTTAAACCTTCATCCAAGATACCTTCTAAAGTATTCTTAACAACTGCCTTAGATTCTAACGGAGAATATTCCTTGAAAATCATGAAGGTTGATTATGTCTGCATTTTTAAAACCAATCAAAATTATTGGTAGGGCCTATTTTAATCTAAAAATGTGGGTATGAAAGCCATGAGCGTTCTTATATCATACTTAATTTGAAATTTCATTATTTTTTTAGTATTCACGTTGGAGGGATCGATGTATGAAATAGCAGTGATACTTAAATGGAAGTACCAAGGAAAGCTAAAAAACACTGTTATTCTCCCAATTCTAAAAAAGGAGATTCTAAAATCATACAAACCAATTTCTTTATTGTCGTTTATTGCCCAAAATGTTTGATAAAGCCTGTTTTAATTCACTTAACTCATTCGCTAAAAAATATAATTTACTATCATATTATCAATTTGTATTCCGATCCGACCGAGGAACAGAGAATGCTCTAGCTAGGACTTATCAAAAAATCCTGAACACTTTAGACTTAGACGATATTTGCTTAGGGCTATTTTTAGACTTGCGCAAAGCCATCGACAGTGTCGCACATGAGCGTTAAATAAATAAACTCTTTACATTAGCTGTAAGAGGCAAAGCAGGGCTATGAATCCCAAGTTACCTTTCCGATAAACAATGCTACACACGAGAAAGTAATACATTTTTTCAACCGATTGGTTTAAAAATGTGTGTCCAGCAGTGTGCTATCATTTCTCCTATCCTGTTTACCTCTCCGAGGGGATATAGTCCCCTAGGAGGGGTATAACAATCACCGTGTCTGTCGGGGGGATGTGTGTCTGTGGGTCTGTCTGAGCTGCGAACGCGTTCACATTTTCGGAGCAAAGTCAAATCGCTGCGTGCGAAGTTTCTTAGAATTATGGAAATTTTTTTTCCAAAAGCGCCCTCTTTTTTTCATTGGGTGTATTATAATTTTCTTTTGTGAATTGTGATTGTGCGTGAAGAATCTTCGATGTTTGGGAAGGATCGAGTGCTGAGGACTACGGTAAACTTCTCAACGTCCTAATGGCACGGTTTCCACCAAATGTTCACGGTATACGTCATAGTATCATTTTGCGATTGCATCGGGCAGGTTACGAACCCGAGCCCTCTTGCATATTTCTTTTAATACCATGTTTCTTACTGTGGGTATTTAGATGGATTTTTTCTTGATTCCTAAATATTTTAATTAACTTGTTACTTAGTTATGTTATTATTATATATTTTACTATTGGTTATTTTTCTTGTTTGTTGATAATGTGGGGATAATGCATGTCTACGCAGTTTTTATTAGTGCTTTCACTTTTCACGTTTCAGTTTTCGCTTTAACTTTGGTTTTTCCATATAAATTTTATTGTTTAAGACCTATAATACAATGGGTTGGTTTTTCTCTATAAAATAGTTTCTTGCACGTTCTAATAATTTTAAGTTTTGTATTTTATATTTATCATTTTGTTGCTTTGGTAATTTAATAACGTTTTGGGTCTAAAATTGTTTTTTGTTCTATTGATATTGTAAATTTGATTAATGCAATAACATTTGTAATATTTATAATAAAAATAAAAATAATCTAATGGTTGGGATAGTACCGGGAATTACCGAAGACGATGTTTTAGAATCAATAACCAACCTCAAACCAAAAAAATCTTCCGGCATTGACCAAATTCCCGCCGTCATTGTCAAAGGTTGTAGTGATATATTTTTACCAGTGTTGTGTAAAATTAAAAATTTATCCCGGAGCTGTGGAAAATATCCTACCCTATGGAAAGACTCATTAATTGTCCCAATAATTGAAAAGTGTTACAAAGGCAACAAAGAAAATTACCGTCCTATTTCCATACTAGGCGTTTTTTCAAAAATATTTGAAGTTAATATACACAAATATCTTTATGTATGGTTCAGACCGTACTTATCAGATAACCAACATGGTTTTTGTAAGAAGCGCTCTACTAACTTTAACTTGATATCCTTTCTTAATGACATAATGCCTATCGTAGAAAATAAAGGTCAAGTAGACACTATATTTCTAGATTTTAGCAAGGCATTCGATCGAATGAACCATAGTATATTTATTGATAAAATGCAAGGATATGGAATGGGTGGTGATTTTCTGAGTTAGGTCGAAAGTTCCCTAAATAATCACCAAAACCCATTAAAAATTAACGGCGTTATCACAAATGTATCCTACTTTAGTGATAGAGGGGTACCCCAAGGTTCCTGCCTTGGTCTTTATTCTTTTTAATTTTTACTAATGATACGCCTCAAGTGATTAAAAAACCCAGTTAAATAAAAGCATACGCGGACGACAATGCAATGTACAACAATATTAACTTAATTGGCGATTGCAAAATTCTAAACGATAATGTTCTTAAAATTTATAACTGGAGTATTCAAAATTATATGACCTTAAACAATTCAAAAACTTTCGTAGTATCATTTACAAGAAAAATCAACGACATGCATTAAACGTTTAAAATTGCTGATACTAATTTCGAAAGAAAAACATGTATGAAAGATTTAGGTATATATTTAGACAGAAAAATGGTTTTTGGCTCGCAGGTGGAAAGTCCAAAACTTGAGTGTTATAGAAAATTATACGCTACTTTAAAAATAGCAAGAAATTTACGTTCCCCAAGAATTTTTATTGTTTTGTATAAATCTCTGGTAAGATCAAAACTAGAATATTTTTGCCAGGTTTGGACAGGTTGTAGTCTCTATTTAAAAAACATAATTGAAGGTGTGCATAATAAATTTGTCAAGCTTTATTCCCTAAATTTCCAACCTGTTAAAAACATCAGATATAAAACTATAATCGAAAAATTCAAATTGCCTTCTATCTCAAATATGATAAAATACCAATAAATTATGTTTATCTTCAATATACTAAATAACGGAATTGACTGTATAAAAATTTTAGAATCAATTAATCTTAAAATACCCAAAACAAACACAAGATCGAAAGAATTATTTTATGTTTCAAATACGTTTACAAAAAATACAATTAATGGTATGCAAACGACCTGTAACAAATTAAATCGAAACCTAGACTTATCTGAAACTAAAAATCAATTTAAAAATAACTTAAGGAAAAATCTAAAATAATATAACATCGTAGTAATAGGTGATCAAATTCTAAGAAACTAATATAAATATATAACTCGGACACATGGTAAGATGTACTGCTTTTTTAATTTCAAACTTACGAACATTCTCAATATTGTAGACTGATTGCAAAATTTGTATATGTTGAAAAATTTTTATATAATGTAAACATTGTAAAATTTGTAAATTGTAAAATGTTTTAACTATCCCTGTATTATTATAAAAAGCGCCCTAACGCCTGTTATACTACAGGAAATGAACACTATTTGAATTGAATTTAATTGAATTATTAACTCAACCGCGTGTTCTTTGTTTGTTTAATAGTGACAACCCAGCAAACACAAATCGTCCCTGGGACGTCCCAGCATGGTCCATAGAGCCCAGCTTGGTCCCGTCCAAAATTCGTCCTACGGGACGATTAACGGACGTCCCATTTTAGTTCTCGTAGTTGCAATTACGCGACATCCGATATTCAGCCCAATCGACGTCGCATGGATCTCCACTATTCGTCCGAAATGTTTCGTCCATCAATGCTATCTAGACGTGCGATTTTCAGCAATGAATTTTAATTTTTTTCACCTGTATTTGTATTTGAGCTGATAATGATTAATGAACCACAAAATAGTAATTTTATTAAGAATATTATTATTTAAATTTACGAGTTTATTTAACGTGAATTAATGAAATTACGTGTTAAATCAAAACTACTTAATTATTTAATTAATTTTATCTGTTCTTAATTTTTATATTTTTTTATATTATTATTTTCTTAATTTTTATTTCCATTATTTTCATTTGATGAATTATTTCTACAATCACAGCCAATTACTGCGAAAAAGCTGATCTAAGTTGACCGAGCTAAAGTCCTTTTAAAATATCTGGTAGCCCAGTTTGTAGTTTCTTTTGTACGACACCATTACTCGACAGTTTGGAATCGGTCGCCATAAAGTCCATAATGCGTTCTACACAAACGTTAAAGATTATAACATAGTAATCTCTAGTATTGCTGATAATATATCATAAGAGTAAGTATTTTATTAAAAAACTGTTTGATTTTTTTAATGATTTTAATTCGATTTTTGTTGTATATGTAAATATAGGGATGACGTAATTAGAGATAGAGGGCGCATGCATAGATTAGGAGGTCTGAAGGTGAGGTGAACGGAAGATTAGGACATTCGGTATTTGGGCACCGTGCGATACAGTATGACGATTGTATAATGATTATGAATAGTGTAAATAAATTAGTTTTTATTATCTATGTAATTAGTCGTTATTGTCAATGACAAACAACGTACATAACAACTGGCGACGGGGATAAAGATAAAGAAAAAAAGACTACGTACGACGCACAACGACGTACAGGAATCGGGCCTTGGCAACGCCATTTTGAAAAAACAAAAAGGAACAGCTCTTCGTAAGCCTAACCACTCAAGATGCCTACATATGGTCACTTAGATCGGTTCGATGCCAATACCGAATCATGGGTCGCATACTCCGAAATAATGGAACAATTTTTTGCAGCTAACGATATCATAGATATCAATAAACAGAAGGCAATATTATTATCCAGCATTGGAGCAGAAACTTATGGAGTCCTGAGAAATCTGTTATTACCAGATAAGCCGGCAAATAAATCCTTTCAAGATTTAATAAAGCTATTGAAAGATCGTTTTAATCCAATCCCTACTGAAGCAGCTCAAAGATTCAAGTTCCGTAATAGGATGAGACAAAGCAATGAAACATTAGCAGTCTACGTTGCCGAACTAAGAAAACTTGCGGAGCATTGCAACTATGGAGCGGAGTTGGATAACATGATCAGGGATATGATAGTATCAGTAATTGAAGATGAGCGAGCGCAAGTACGACTCTTAGAAGAAGACTCATTAACACTAGCCAAAGCCATGACTATTGCTCAAGCTGTGGAATCTGCCTCGAGAGATGCACTGACCTTGAAGATATCTAATGGTCAATCCAACGGGGGAGCTACTAGAGAGGTCAACGCCATATATAATACGAATAAGCGACGACATAGAGGAAGCTCATACCATCGTGGACGGGAAAACACACACAGAAATGGCAATGAGCGTATGCACCATCAATCTGGGAACACCAAATGTATCCGATGTAAAAGAACAGATCACAATTATAATCATGCCCATATCTCCAATCAAAATGTCGTAAATGTCAGAAAATAGGGCATTTGGAAAGAGCTTGTGTTGGCAAGACAGTCACCAATAATAGAGGTCGTGGAAATAGTAGAACTCATCATTTACAAGAATACGACGTGTCAGAGTATATGTTGTACCATATACGGAGTACACAAGAGACTAAAAGACGAGTTAATACTGTGAAACGTGAAGAAAATATACCAGTACCTGGACCTATTTTTGAACAGCTTACTGTTAATGGTATCGCTGTGACGATGGAAGTTGATACCGGAGCTGGATTCACCCTTATATCACAAACCAAATTTAAGAAGATTCCCAACACTGAGGAAATTAAACAATGTCACATTTCTTTGGCATCATATTCCGGACATGATGTAAAGATTATTGGACAAGTCATGGTCAACGTGGAGTTTAAAGGACGTAAAGCCAAGCTACCTCTAATAGTATGAAAAGGCCAGCGACCAACATTGTGTGGAAGACTGTGGATATATTCCGAATTACAAATCATACCATCTAAAATATCGCATATACGAAACAATGACTCAACGTTGGAAGAAATGTTAAGACAGTATGCAGAGGTATTTTCTCCAGGAATTGGCAAATTAAAAAGTTTCAAAGTTCATCTATATCGAAAACCAGACTGTCAACCAACTTTTATGAAGGCACGGAGCTTACCATATGCCACTAAAGAAAAAGTGGAACTGGAAATCAATAGATTGGAACAGGAAGGAATCATTTCCAGCATACCCCATTCACAATTTGCAGCACCGATTGTCACGGTTATAAAGCCAAATGGACAAGTACGTTTATGCGGAGATTTTTCCCTTACAGCCAATAAAGCCATCGAGGTAGAGAAGTATCCTATTCCCAAAGCTGAGGATATTTTCGCCAACATGGCTGGGTGTAAAATCTTTACCAGGCTAGACATGAAGGAAGCCTATACACAATTGGAATTGGACGATGAATCAAAAAAGCTGTTGGTGATAAACACATCAACAGGACTTTATCGAAATAACCGTCTACCATATGGTGTGTCATCAGCTTCGGCAATATTCCAACGTTGTATGGAGACTATTCTACAAGGTATTAAAAGAGTGCCACCTTTTCAGGACGACATCCTATTGGGTGGAATAGATGTTGAGGACAATCTTAAACAATTGCAAGCCGTATTGAAGAGATTTAAAGAAGCAGGTATTAAACTCCGTATGGAGAAATGCGATTTTTTACAACCATCCTTGGACTTCCTCGGATACCATTTGGATGAAAATGGATTGCATCCACTAGTCTCGAAAACCAAAGCAGTTGATGAGGCTCCTCAACCAGAAAATATAGAAGACCTAAGAGCATTTTTGGGGTTAGTTAACTATTACGGCAAGTTCATCCCTAATTGTGCACAATTAATGGCACCATTATACCAACTTCTATGTAAAGACGCGAAGTGGCAATGGGGTGAAGCTCAAGAAAAAGCATTCAAAGACGCTAAATCCGCTTTAACAGCATCAACATTGCTGGTACACTATAATCCAGAGTTACAACTTTATCTCGCATGTGACGCATCATCAAAGGGAGTCGGAGCGGTATTGTCTCATATTGTTAATGGTCAAGAAAAACCGATCGCTTATGCAAGTAGGACGTTAATATCGGCTGAGAAAAATTATTCTCAGATCGAGAAAGAAGCTCTCGTCATCATTTTTGAAGTGGTAAAATTCAAAGACTATTTACTTGGACGAAAATTTGTGCTAATTACGGATCATAAGCCGTTGGTAACCATCTTTTCATCATCAAAACCCATTCCTCAGACTGCAGCTGGACGACTGCAACGATGGGCATTGTTGTTGGGTGGTTATAGCTATGAGATACAATACAAAAAGGGAGCACAACATTCCAATGCCGATGGGTTAAGCAGGTTACCATTGAAGACGGAAGATAAACCTGTACCAGTCCCAAGTGAATATGTACACAGTATTGCTTAGCTGAATATGGCACCATTGAACGCAGAGATACTCGCAAGAGAGACAGAAAAAGACATAGTCTTACAGCAAGTTTTTAAATATATGCAAAACGGATGGCCCAAGAAAGTACAACTTGAACTCAAGCCATACTTATGAATAAAATTTGACTTTGCAATTCATCAAGGAATCCTAATGGCCAGTAGCAAAGTGGTAATTCCACGAAGCTGTCAAGAGGAGGTTCTCCGAGAGTTGCATAGCTCACACCAGGGCATTGTTCAAAGCAAACAATTGGCCCGTAGCAAAGTATGGTGGCCTGAACTCAATGCTAGTATTGAAAGTAGAATCAAGACATGTCACATTTGTCAACAATATGCGCCTATGCCTAAAGTACAATATTCAAGTCGGCCAAAAGAGCAACAACCATGGATAAGAACGCATATTGATTTTGTTGGTCCTGTTCACGGAAAATATCTTCTAACCCTTGTAGACTCAATGTCAAAATGGATGGAGATAGGCGTAACAAGCAATACCAGTTCAGCCGTCGTAATAGCATTCCTAAGACAGAACATGGCACGTTAAGGTCTGATGGACACATTAGTAAGCGATAATGCAACCTGTTTCACGAGTGGTGATTTTCAAACGTTCATGAAGAATAATGGAGTAAAGCATGTTACCATAGCGCCTCATCATCCCGCTTCCAATGGGCAGGCAGAAAGCTAAATGGAACTACAAATGCAACACTCGAAACCATATACGATGGACTTCAAAAATATCCAGAGGGTTCCTTAGAGACCAGAATAGCAAGATTCTTAATCAACTACCGGAGAACACCTCAAGCTCAAGGAAAATCACCAGCTGAAATGTTTTTTGGAAGACCAATCAAGACTAGACTTGATATTTTTCACCCTAAAAATCTCAACACCAAAATCACAACGCAACAAGACAATAGAAGTTTCCAAACATAACAAAAAGTTTTTGCTAAAATCTTTGGAAAAGGGGAGAGTTGGATAGCAGGAGTCATCAAAAAGCGATTAGGCAATATGATGTACGAAGTTGCAAGTGATAGAGGAATACTGAGAAAACATCAAAACCAATTACGACGCAGGGAGGAAAATCCAAACATGTACGAAAAGAACATACCAACAGAGGAAAGAGAACCCGGTCGATTCAATATTAATCAAAGTATGAAGTTAAACCAAAATCAGGGATACAGGTCAGCCGCGAATACAATTGCACATCAAATACCACCAGTGCAGAACAGAAATAGTCAGCCAGTGTAATTAGAGTACCCGTTATAGAACCTATAAATTCCACAACCTTGACGAGCAGCAAGCAGCAAACTCGAACAGAATCATCTTGTCAGAATTACGACCAGAGTCATAAAAAGTCAACTCAACTACAGCAGGAACATCCAGTCAACACGCACCAGAATCTTCAAGAGTCAAGAATAGAGACGAGTCAACAACTAGTTCCACTCGACCATTCTCAACCACCATGTAGTGTCAATCCAGATCAACCAGTTCCAGCAGCCTCTCAAACTACCAGTCATGCTAATGCTGATGTTAACGAATCAAGAGTACGCTGTCCCCAGTCAAAAATAATTGTTCGGAAAGACTTTATTAAATCACCAACTTCAAATAATCCCAGAACTGCAGTGAGCAGATCAGTTAGACAGCGCAAACCAGTGAAAAGACTTTCCTTGTAAATAATTGAACATTAAGTGACGATTTCTAAAAGACTCTAGCTTTTATCTTAAAGGGAGAGTGATGTTGTATATGTAAATATAGGGATGACGTAATTAGAGATAGAGGGCGCATGCATAGGTTACGAGGTCTGAAGGTGAGGTGAACGGAAGATTAGGACATTCGGTATTTGGGCACCGTGCGATACAGTATGACGATTGTATAATGATTATGAATAGTGTAAATAAATTAGTTTTTATTATCTATCTAATTAGTCGTTATTGTCAATGACAAACAACGTACATAACAATTTTTTTAATGTGTCTTTTAAAGAGGTAGGAAGAAAATATGGGGCCTGCAGGCCCGAAAATATTATCACGACCCGTTCACTTTTCGGGGCGTGGTTCTAGAGAAAAGCCATCTATGCGATGGAAATCGAAATAATTTTTTTTTGTAGAGACAAAGTCTCCCTCTAGTGAGCTTTTAGTATAATTTTCGGATTATTGTTTTTCTCTCTCGCTATTTTTTCTCTATATAGTTTTTTGTTGTAATCCGATAACAAACACGTTGGCCTTAGTTTATTTAGTTTTTTTTTGAAATCATATATAATGCTCGGTAATACGGGATTGAGCATCAATCATTCAGAGAAGAGAGGAGCAGGAGACTCCTGGTGTAGGGTAGAAGAATTAAATTGAAGTTAATTGTCTTTATAGTTGTAATTGTCTTAATGGTAAAAAGTATGAAAGAGTTAAATAGTTATGAATGGAGTTATAAAGTTTAAAGTTAATGTCGAAGTATTTTTGAGTCGGCTAAAGTAATTGCCCCTCGTGTCCGAAGAATTGTCGTCAGTGTTTTGTGCGAGTTATGCGAGCGTGCCGTCAGCTTTAAGTGCGGTTTAAGTCAAGAATAGTCAAGTGAACCAGATCCAAACGAACTTAAGTACTTTTTTGCCTTATTATTCAACATTTCTATTATTTTTGAGTTTATATTTTTCCGATACTTAATTACCGATACACCCTATTTCCGGCCCATCTATGAATTGTTCCCCTAAAACCGGCAGTCCGTGGAAATTTACATTTTTTGACCCCGTAGAATCTTTTTGTTTAAGTTATTTCTCTTTTGAAGACCTGTTGGCATGACTCTGGTTTAATGAGTTGGTATATTGTTTCAGTCATTAATTCTGTAAAATCGTTCTAAAACTTAAAAATTAATCTCATAATTATTAGAATCTTCCGACCTGGTTGTAGTTTAGAGCTGGTGTAGTTAACTATGGAGGGCTAATCTTATAGCGGCCATCCAGTGCCTTTAAGTCTAATCGCTAACCGTTAGGCCTTGGAGCGACCATCGAGTACCTCCATGTGCCGTCCCACTTAAATTATCTTTTACCTGCCAACCCAGAAAACTGAGTCTATACAACCCTAATAGGACCATTCAGTTCCTAAATAAATTATAGAAACCTGTTATTGTTGAACAGACTTCAAGGTAATATCCTTCGTAATTTTGTGATAATACAAATGTGATAAGGCTATCAGTGTGATATTAAATCTTTATTACTATTTTGATACCATTTGAACCTCTCTTTCATTATCTTACATTGGGATAACCCATGGGGCCCTAGGATCCGAACAAATAAATTTGAAATTGCGACGCAGGGAATTATTTTCGTCCTTTATTATCCCTGGAATTTAGCGCTCGGAACTCGTCCCTCTAGATTTCCCACTTTTCGGCCCACGATCTGCTCGTTAAGTGGTGCACGTCGTAATAATATGTTTGATCAAAGTCTATTTTGATTCGTTACCTTTATGGAGTATTCATCTTCACTCTCACTGAATGGTGGACTTATAGCTCAAATGTGTTCCGTGAATAGTTTAGTGAATTTGTATTTCCAAAAGTAAGATTTGCCGTGTATTCTCCGAAAGTTACGGAAGGTTCGCTGTTTTAAAGTTCATTTTGGACCTGTACATGTTTCAATTTAACTTTTTAAGTTTATTATTCATTACACTCACTGCACGGTTCGCCTAAAGCTTTATTTTATACTGTGATATTTTATATAGTTAAATTGTAATTCCAAAAGTAAGATTTGGATAGATATTAAAATTAAGCTTCGAGAAACAGTAATTTCGAGAGTACATTTTTCACCGATAGTCTTAATTTTTTTTAAGGAATAGAATTAAATGGCTTAGTTTTATTTTGCTTCTGATTTAAAAATTAATTTTATATTGTTTTTTTACATTTGTATAAGGAAGGTTATTTAATTTTTTAATAGTTTAGTTCGAAATTTATTTGTTATTATAAAAATTAAATAACTATATAAGTTTTGTAATTTATATGTTAACTGCTAATACTTGCAGAGTTCGTGTTATTACAATCAAATTGTACACTTGTTGCTGGATTTTTTCCATTATCTTGTATTTTAATGTTTTGAATAAAATTTTAATATAAAGTTTGGCTTTTTAAATTATTTGTTCAGAATACGATATCCAATGAACGTCCTAGTTTCATCCCTATTGAACCAAATTAAAGGCCTAAAGACATCTCTAGGTTTTATAGAAAGACATCCAGGGGACGATCGCCGTTGGACGTCCGAAAACTCGTCCCCGGGACGTACCACGGCTATAGACAAACCGGACATTTGGACGTCCTTTAACGTCCAACCGACGTCAACCCCGTATTTTGGGATGTCCTACGGACGAAGGCAAAATCCGAGTGTGACGTCTATCGGATGTCCAAAGCACGTTTTTGTGTTTGCTGGGAAATGTCCTACTTGGGTCCTTCAGTGTTTGTTTCGATGAGATGGGCCCTCAAAAGTACCGTCCAAAAAAAGGAAAAGTACCTTAAATGTACAGAATGATTTTTTGCCTTGAAGCAAATAGTTAATATTACATATTAATATTTGTTTTGTTAAAACAATCAAGTTATTAGAAAGTACCAAAATTGAGTAAGGGGACTGTTAGAAGTAAGCTTTGATAAATAACGAAATTAGTAACACCATTCTGAAATGCCTCGATTCCGTTAAAGTTTTCAAATTTATTTTCCTAAATATTCTTATGTATTTAACTTATTTATTGAATTCAAAGATTCAAACTAAATTTTGAAATTCAAAGATACAAATTTAATTATGAAAATCCAATTTACCAATTAAATTATACATTTCCAAGATGCCTATTCAATTTTTAAATTCAAACCTACAAAATTAAATTAAAAACAATTACATTATCTGTTCGAAATGACCACCGCTGGTTCGATAGAAATTACGGGCATATCCAACAAATGGTTCACGAATCGATGATAAGTATTCCAGACGTGTTTAAAATTTTAGAACCTTCAATTTCGCGTTGTCTCGTACACAATATTTTAAATAACTCCAGATAAAACTCTCACGGGTTTAAATAAGAAGGTCAGGCTGGCCAAGCAACGGTTCCAGCAATTCCTATACACCTCAAAAGGAACGTGGTAACCGCGTGAGCTCTTACATCGCGACTACAATGGTCTCTAACTCCGTGATGCAAAACCACATTTGTCGGTTTACTTCTAGCGGAAGAATTTAAACTAGCTATGGTAAGTAATTTCATATCGTTTGATATATAATTTACCATCCTATGTTAAAGAGTGGCCAACGCCCACCCTCGGGATACCCGGGTGGGCAAACCAATAACAAAGCTGTGTTGAGGCCATGTGATTTCCAATCGTTTGATAGACGGAAAGTATCAAAGGTGAAATAGGTAAGCAAAACACAACGAACATAATTCTCTTAAATTATTGAAATTAGTGGAAATATGATTTAAAGAAATTCTTAAACTGGGATTCAAATGTTTTAATTTTAGGAAATTTGTATCAAACATTTGGGAAGTTTAGGCACCAAAAGTCATGCAGAACAGAAATTAATAGAATATGTCATTCTCGAATATTATATTATCTCGGTGATTAATTGGAATTTTCTTAGAGCAGATATTTATTATGGATTATTAAAAACTGCATAAATCATATTATTGCAAGAATGTATTTATGTACTAAGAATATGGCAAGATGGAGATTCTGTCCCCATGGTCGCATACTTTGCAGCTTAAGGGCCTGTTGCAAAAGCCCTACCCAAAGTGCTAGCCCAATGAATTTAACACGTGTTATTCTAGCAAAGCAGACTTTTGTAACAGGCCCTAAGTTTGACTTTGACCGCTTTGGATTTTTAGTCTCCTAGGAGGGGTTATACAATCATCGTGTCTGTCTGTGTGTGTGTGTGGGTGTGTGTGTGTGTGTGTGTGTGTGTGTGTGATCGGTTGTGACTGGGAACGCGAAAAAACGTAGCCAAGCGGGGAAAACTCCTCTTAGTTTGCGTTGTGTAGATCATCAAGAGCGCTATACAAAGGCAAATTGACGTGGCAACACAGGTTGAAGTATATTCGTTTCACCACTGCACCAGTGCGCGCATGCGTTTTTTCGGATACCCGGCTAGTAGTGGAATATAACAAATTTGGCCGAACGACGTCGAGAAAATACGAACGGGTTTAATTTCTAGTCAATTTTAAAGATAATTCATAAATAATACAAAATCTAGTTTCAAAATGAGTTTTTTGCAATAAAATAATTACCGATTTGACCTGTATGTAATTTTAAATTTTGTTAATTCTGGCTATTTAATTATCAATTGATCCTTAGGACTTGGATGCTTTTATATAAATACGTATTCGACTTTTTACCTCTCCGAGGGAACTTTGTACCCTAGGAGGGGTTATACAACCACCGTGTCTGTCTGTGGGTTCGCATTTTCGGGGCAAAGGGTAATCACTGCGTACGCAGTTTCTCGAAGGGTTGGCAAAACCATCGTGTGACGGTGAGCGTTAACGGATTGATTTGCGGTTGGGTTTGGTTGGTCTTTTTTCGTCAACGCTCACCGTCGCGACGGTTTTAACTCAGTTTGATTTGGTTATTGTAATGTTTATGTGTAGGTTGTGAATGTTGAGTTCGTGTTGTGATAGTTGTGGGTGTGGAGTTTGTTGTGAATGTTGTAGGTGTGGAGTTGGATGTGTTTGTGTTATGATGGTTGTGGATGTCGAGTCTGTATAGTTTGTATGGGCGTTTTCTCTACAACTTCTTCTTAATGACTTTGGGACGGACCGAGTGCTGAGTGTAATGCTACCTCTCAACGTCCAATGGCAGGGTTTCCACCAATTGTTCACGGTATTCGTCTTAGTATCAATTTGCGATTTTTTGGCGCCGGCCGGGAATCGAACCCGGGTCTGCCTCGTGTAAGAGATGTACTCTAACCACTCAGCCACCAACGCTTGTCAATTTACGGTGTTTTTCTAAAAAACAGCTTTGGCGAATGTCCTTTACAAAGTTATAACGTTAGGTACTATAATTTATTTTACATCATTTTAAATATTTATAAATTAAATTAATCTAATATTTAATTAAATATTTATAAATTATATTAATCTTATATTTAATTAAATATTTATAGATTATATTAATCTTATATTTAATTAAATATTTTAATGTAAAATTTGATCGCGATCAGGAATTGAACTCGGGTCGCATTGTTACAATGCGGATAGTTCACCGCCGAGCCATTGACTTCCTTAGGGAAAATATTCAAGTAAAGGAACAATTATGATTATGAACTAAACGGATTAATACAATATCTGTATATATTGTTTATTGAATGATAATTATTCAAAACTCGAGCGGAAACTATATCAAAGTAATAATATAGCGCCACCGTGTGGAGAACTATCAATCAAACCGGTTAAAAAATATAATCTATTCATTTTTTCGAACTTTAGTCAAATCTTGACGGGTCTAAAAAACGCCAAATAAACGTATATAAAGCCGTTGCCGTCAATTAAGAAGATTAAAAACTGGTTTCACACTCGACGGAAAATTAGCAGCGTAAAGTTGAACGTTAGCGGTATATCGAATGGGAATCAATTTTCAGCTCGGCGTTTATTATCGTCTTTCCGGCATATTTTCCGTCGAGTGTGAAACCAGCTTTAGTCTTTCTTAGTTCTTTGCTGTCAGACGAACTACTACAGGACGGGGTCCTGGTGTCGGTCAAAAGTTATGAGGTAACTCTGTGGTTTTAATTAGTATGTTCGGTCTTCGGTCAAGAAAAGAGTTAAATAGTGTTTCGCGTTTGGAACGTGAGTGAATAGACTTAAGTGTATGAACAGTGCGTGTTTAAGACTGAAAGTGTTAAAGTAATTGTGAACTAACTCAAGTCAGCTGTAAGATAAAATTGATTGTTTTTATTTTTTGAATTGGAATAACCTAATTATACCCTTGAAATTATCAACTCAACCTGTGAGGCTAATTAAGTAGATTGGAAGTAATTAGTAGCGAACACCTCTCAGCTGTTAATTAAGACAAGAGTTTATAGTAAGGTAGTTTAGTTAAAATTACTCAGTATAATTGATGATATTTACTTAAGTGTAAGTGTGTTTTGGGTTTATTTTTCAATCACGATGAACTAAGACAAATCTAGTCTTGGACACTTGAGTACCAGCGAACTGTCGTTATAATACGCTCTGTAGATATTTCTTTCATTAAAATTTGCTTTGTATTATTTTCAACTGACGAACTTGTACTGTAAAAAGGGTTTAATTCAATTGTGCATTGTTATAGTACGTCTAACTCACTGTTGTAACTACTTAACTTATGATATTCTGAATAAATTAAAATTGGTCGTTTCGTCTCAATTATTTTAATTATAATTAAAATTTTATACCGGGCGGGATAGAACTGGGATAACATTTTTAGTAAATAACTCTGAATTGCGGAAATATCTTTAAGGGTTATCTTGAGAAATTAATACCACTAGGGACAATTCTTCCGAGGATAGGTATATTTTGGCTTGCCAACTTGTCAAACGCACGACATAGCGAAGAGGCTGGTGTAATGGTTAAGAACGTACGTATGAAGCTTCCGGGCATGAGTTCGAATCTCGTTTCCTCAAATATTTTTTAAAAGATTTTTTAATTTAATTTTACTTTCAGTTTGAAAATTTTTTCTGCTTTTTATATCAAATAATTTATATACTTAAATTCCTCGAATTCACTATCTTATTATTTTAATTCATTTTGGGCTCCCAACGCCATCTCGTTACATAAAAATTACTAAGAATTTTGGAATTGATGTATTTTTAACTTATATTTCCAAAAATATTGTAAAAAATATTAAATTACACTCTTTAAACTAAAATAACTACTAACAATCTGAGCAAACCAGCACCTACACACGGGTACACGATTCATATTACAAAAAGATTATTTTTGTTTCCTTGTTTTACTTCGTTTTAGACAGTTATTTTTCTCGGGCATAGGAAAAAAATGGAATTTAGGCGGGAAAAAGTGTTCGGGTCGTGATAATTTCTGGGCCAATTTGACAGTCTCCATATATGAAAGTTTATTTTACCATAAATTATCATTAGTTTAACGACTTAAGATTATATTTCAAGAAAAATGTTTAGAATTTGGGCTCAGGCTGAAAAAATGTATTTAATCTCAGAGCCACAATTCTAAACATTTTTCTTGAGTCATTAAACTAATGATAATTTATGGTAAAATAAACTTTCATATATGGAGACTGTGTAGTTGCACATTTTTAACTACAAATACCTGCTTAGCTTTTACATTTTGCTGGTTAGTGGTAGTTTACCCTTACCCTATTAATATAGGGCAATGAAAATGCGTATGTTGTATAAAATTCAATTTTTCTTTCAGTCTTTTCAAACAAATGTCAAGTTAATGGATGATTGTGTGAGAACAACTTTATATGACTGGGGTTTGGAGTATTTAATTGAAAACTTCGACTATAATGCAGTAGACAAAGAAAGTTTTATGCTTCTGACACTTGACCTACTGAAAGAGCTTTGCTCTGCCATTGGGCCACGAATAAAGTTTTTGGCTTTGCACTCAAATTTATTGAAAGGTGTCTCTCAAGTCTTAGAAGGAAGCCTCCCTAATGATTTGGCAGTGTGAGTTTGGTTTGTTTTTAGTTTTATCATATCTAAGTTGTTTAAAATCTGAATTTGATTTAGATGGCTATTACTTTCCATGGAGCCCTCTATTAAAAGCAGTAGAAACATGTTTTAAGCTTTTCTGCATATTGGAGTTGTGTTACCCCACCAAGTGTCGTTGGATTTGGGAAGTAATTCAAGATAGTTTTTTTTTAAATAATTGGTAACAAATCAAATACCACTGTGAGCAATTCGGTTAGGGCCATGCGCCAAATTTTTCATAGAAATGTTTCACTTTTATTTGTAACGACTACCCAAACAGTATTGAAATGTTCTTACCTTATTTCATTTGTTGTTTCTCTAATTTCAAAATATTTAACGAAATGATACTATTTTAAGGTTTGAGTTAATTGTGGCTTGTGCAAATTGTAATCACTTAATGTATTTCTAAAGTTTATAGGAAAGGATAAATCTATAACCTGCAAATTGAGTAGATAATTAAAATATAAATGGGTGGATTTCACTAGCTTTTGAAAATCTACACAAAATGGGTTTGAGCTTATAACTAATAAAGTGTTAAGATGCCTGGCTTATTGAACCAAAATTAGTTAGTTTATTCAACCCAATATGGGCTAAAATAGAAGGTTAACTTAAATAATGGTGGAATTTTAACTTAAAGTATGGTTACATTTTAAATAAAATTTGGTTTTAAATTCGACCCATATTTGATTAAAGCCCAATATTGGATTGTAATAAATGACACAAATTGGGTTGTAATTTAAACAACCCAATAACTATATTTTAGTTGAGACTGAATCCAATATATTGGAATGTAAAATGGGTTATAATTTAAACAACCCAATAATGGTTTGAAATAAGTGACACAAATTGCGTTGTATGTTTTAGTTTGCAAAGTGAGGAATGTAACATTTTCTAGTTATTATGTTTTTATTAATACATTTGTTCGGAAAACTATATGATTTAAAATTCAAAATAAACGTGTGACTCGCGAGACAAAAAATAAAGGGGCGTCGAATAAAATAAAAGTGGAGTGAGGATTGAGCATCGGGATTGAAAAGATATCAATAAAATTAAGTGAACTATATATCTTATTTATCTTTAATTAATTTAAACAAATAACAGTTAAAGTATATATCTAACAATACAAGTATCTCAAAGACATGAAAAAGACCCTCCCCTTCCACGAGCTTCAATTGAAGACCTCTTTGCTTAAATCTGAAAGTACCCTTTAAACGAACAAATGCCAAGTCGAAAGAGCTAAAATTTGACGTCACAGAAATGTTAATTCTCCGGGATGGGTCCAAGATATTTTTATTACGAAGCAGTTGAAATAAATACACTGTTGCCTATTATTGAACGTACTTGCACTCAATATGAAACCGAAAGTAACCTCCAAACTAAAAGTGTATTAGACAGTTTAATCTAGTAGGGAAAAATTGTACAACATACAAGTCAGCTGGGAGCTGTTGGCTCGCGTGGCTTAAAGGGCTAGCTAATACCCTCCTACGCATTTTAATCTGGACACCTAAATTCATGTCTTTTAAAATCGCTTGATGATTTAGGCCTAAAGTGGTGCCTTGAGTATTAGCCTATAGCTGATTATTATTAGTTCCCCGTACGCGTATCCGCGGTGTGGCTTCACCTGTTTATTATATAAGATAAGATAAGAACTTGTGAACGTTGTTGCTACGTATAATAAGGTTAAGGAGAACCTAATGGTGTATCATTAGAATTAAAATAAAAGGTCATTTTGAAAGACGCTACTACGATGACTCGTTCAGGGTTATCGGCTTTATGAGGAGATTACCTACGATGATCAGAGCTAAGAACCATATAAACAATATTATTTTATAGATTTCGGATTCTCATGAAGTAATTCCAAACGAAAATGCTCCGTTATCTAGGAAGACATTTGATGCTGCCGGATTAAAACTATTACGGGGGAAAAAGGAATTATCATTTTCAAATCTAGTATTTCGCCCTACCGCAGCCTAGCCCATGCTTATTTTATTACAAAACGTTAAACTAACTTTTTAAGTTCACCAATAAACGAATCATATGTTTTTAAAATAAAGTCTTCTTGAAAGCCCCTCTGGAAATTTTATGTCAAACAAGTTAGCCAAGCCGTATTATTAGTTCCACATCGAAATATATTTCTGAGCCCAAAAAAAAACTTGTGAACGCGAGTGATTTTTATTCCTAACTATTATCCCCTGACCGTTCTATTAGATCTGGGTAGGTCTACCAGTAGCCAATTGTTACTATTATTTTACTACTACTGCCAATCTACAATAACTGACCGCTTGGAGTACGGTACTATTTGAATTTGTGGGTAAGGATGAAATAAGGAAATATATTTTGCCATACCAAAAGACCAATTTTAATTATTACGAAACAAATAACTTTAAACACTTACGCGACATAAAATGGTTATAACATGCACACTCTTAAATGAAAATAAATTAAAAACTACTAATAAACCTCCTAAGCTAAACCCCATTAAGATGCCATTTTCATCTAACCTAATTGTGTGTCATCTGCCATGATATTAAATCTTTGGTTTAAACTTATTATTTATCACGAGTCTTTTCACTATGATACGAAGTCCATCGAAGGGGTCGCCAAACCCATTACGGTCAAGGGCCTACGTTGTGGTCGTGAGTAAGACATCTCAGGCGACGCTCGAAGAGTTGAGAGTTTTTCGTCCAGCGCGAAACGTCGAAGATTCGTGGAGCGAAGACATCTGGATGTTGATGACTATGTGACGGTTATTCTTGTCGACTAAAACGATTAAGTTAATACCCGAATAAAGATTTTCCGACCAATGAAATGATTTAGAGCATATTCGAGCTCGGTGGTTCAGTAGACCACCGAAAGGTTGTTCTGACAAACCTCAGAGGCGAAGTTTTTGAAAAAGATAATATCTCTGGGCGCGCTCCATGGTTTTGTAAAAATAGACCACGTGACCTGGGTCACGTGAATTTAATTTTTGATTATAAGGACCAATCATGGCTGAAGGTGGAGTTGTCCCCAACCAATGGTCAAAAGGGGGAAGAAATTTAAAACCACCGGTAAACGCACACAACACAAAACTTTGCTATTGACAAATATCTACGATGGCATTTAGGCAGGATGGCACTGGGATCTCTAATCCCCGCGGCATCTTCTAAACTATCCTAACTAAGAATTTCCCCGTGCACACTAGAAAACCCCCAAAAATACAACCAATTATTTCAAAGTACAATACAACACAAAATGTCAAAATTCCAAACTACTGATGCCAGTGTCGGTTTCTCATCTATTAATACAAGAGTCACCGTAACAAGGCTGTCACTGGCGCCGGACTGACCACTTAGAGATTACCTACGAGTGTTTGAATATAACGGGGTTCAATAGTATAGCCGCCGTGGCGGCCACGCCGAATGAATACAATTAAATAAAAGAGGGGTCAAGATGACCTTGAATTTGACCTTGGTCTTTTGGTACCCTTGGTATGGCATTTTATTTTTAGGCACCGGACCACCGACGGTCGGGCAAAAAAGAAGGGATTAAGCTTGAGGGGAGCTCGGCGAACTGTCAATTATAGTGACGAGCGTGAAGTAAAGGAGGTCGTGAGATAAAAACTCCTTCTAGAAACGATTTCCAAATCTTTGTTAAAACTAGAATTTCTAGAAGTTCGGTGTTTTATCCCAATTTTACGTTATATGCCAATTTTTACGTTACACTATAAATGTTTCATTGATATTTCGCGCGTTGACGGGGTCAGATAAATGTAATAACCAAATGTGTGGACCTCCATGGGCCGAAATGGGTTTCGCGACCGAAAGAGATTGCAGTACCCCCGCCAGGAATTATTAACACACAGGCCCGGTCTGATTTAAAGACCCCCCTATCTATATATTTTAATTTTGAAAGTAGAAGGAAAGTGATGGCGAGACATCGATCCCGGGGTCGGGGTCAGGTTCGGGATCGGGGTCCGGGATTTAAGGGGTGAAATGAGGGTAAAATCGTCGAAAAGTCAATGTATTTATGATATTTCTCGCGACGATTTGTTTTCTCATATATCAACATATTATGTCCAGGCCAACTTGTTCATTTATCTCCGCTTATCGCGAAAGACACTTGAACGTATATCTTATCAAGTTTTATCGTACGGAATAAGTTGAAATGATGTAAAAATTGATAACCTAGGCGGCAGTAGAGATGGACTAAATTTGAACATGTAAATCCAAGATGGCCGCCAAGATGGCTGCCTAAACCCCCCCCCCCATAACAACCCCCAAAATATTTTCCAAAAACAAAATTTTTGTCCTTAAAAAAACATATTTTAATTTAAATCTCAAATTTCACCTTGTAGATGCTCTTTGACCTCGACGACAGACCCCTGACAACCACCACTAAGCCTCGGTCTATCACTCCAACAAGTTTGGTCACGATCGGACAAGGTCGGCCCGAGATATCGGCGGTAATATGTAACCCCACCAAATCCTTATGTTAATTTACTTTTGGTGTCACTTTTTTAGTTTTTTTCGTTTTTTCGCCATTTAAAACGCTAATTAGTTATTTGCGAGATGGGGAAACGAATTCGCGACCTTCGTTTTATATCCTTGGCAACTTTTGGCCCCACCCAAAATATTTTTAATAACTAAACTAATATAAATGAGTTTTTTCATTTTTTTTCGCAAATATTTTATTATGTTAAAAACAATGCTAGTTTAAGTAATCAAAAAACACAATTAATTATTATAATATTTAATAACTATGATATTTCAAACAATATATTTTTTAAACACTTACAACATATGAAACACTACAAATAAAACTAAAACATAATCTAACAAATTAAATTAATAAATAATAAAGAATTAAAGAAGGATATATAAATAATTTGAAGGCTGAAAAATATAAAAAACACAATGTTAAAAATATTTTAAGTGTATTATTATAAATAATTATAATTACATCAATTCGTAGAAGGTATTTTTCCTCTTCGATACAAAATGACATGTCGGGTTGGAAATTCGGGCTAGAATTTATAAATATAAATGAATTAATCTATTAAAAATGAACATATCTAAAAAATATTTACCACAAGAATACTTTAAATTTTGGTGCTCTAACATCGCACGAATAAAAACACTGGTTTTGGTCTTAATCACTTCGGAAGTATATAGTTCGAGAATGTCTGAATTAATTAAAACAGATCGAACGGTATGTTGTACAGTACCAACATGTTGAATTTGATCAAACACATGAAGTTCAGACTTAAACTTTTTAAATTCTTGTGATTCCACCACGAAATTTGACGAGTATTACAAAAGATTAAACATTCTTACTACTCGAAGAGAGAGAAATTTTAAAGATCGTGGCAAAGAAAGTACAGGCTTTAGATGTAATTCACCAGACATCTTGATTCTAGATTTCTCCTGGTAAAATCCTTTACATTGAGATTTTATAGTTTAAGCCTGACCTTTATTTTAAAATTTAAAAATATTGTCTTTGGGAATAATTATTAATTTTTTAATACAACTAAGGTTAACTTATTATCCCTATCCTTCTTAAACAAGTTTTTATAAATTAATAAAAACAATTATATTCAATTTTTAAACAACCTAGTACAAAATCTACTTATACAATTTCAGTTAATATAATTATCAATTACCAAAAAAAACATAAAACATTAAAGTTTAACCGATATTAGTATAAAAAAGTATATAGAAGACATGAAAAAAATCAAAAAGAATAAAAAATAACCAAGGGGTAGTTTGAAATGAGCAATAGATTGTATCCCAGATGAACTTTGTTTAAATCAGTTTTAAACAAGAAATTTTCAAGAAATTTTTTAAATAATAATTATAATAATAATAATAATAAAATAAAATATAAAAAACTAATACTAATAAAAATCAAAAAAAAATTTACATCACTCAATTAATTTAACCAAAAAATTTGATACCTGACCAAAAAGATAAGAATAATATCATTTCTGGAAAACTTATTGCATAAAAAAGATGAAAACAAAGGATTTTTAATATAGAGAAAAAAGAACTTTACACAAATCCCAACATTAAATTAATAAAGCTAGTTAAAAAAGGAAAAGTAGATTATGAAGTATTAAAAAGAACCTCCACCGCCTGAATTAAATTAATAAAGCTAGTTATTTTAGAAAACATATTTAAAAAACACTTAAACTTTTTAAAATAAAAACATTTTAAGTAAAAAATATAAAACATTTCAAAAATTATTCTTTCACCAAATAAAACAATTAAAAAATAAAAAAACACAAATATAGTCTTTAAATAAAATAGTCTGATGAACAATATTAGAATGTTATAATATTTTAGTCCTATTTAAAAAAAAATTTAATTTTTTAAAATAAATAAAAAAATATTGTAAATACCTTGAGTCGTAGTTGAAAAAGTTGCCGACGATCGTTTAAATTTAGAATTGGTCGAGATTATTTGCAACTAAATAAAAATATTTATCTTAATTATTGTAATTATTTTTTTTAAATTAGTATTCCTTACTCTAAAGTTGTAACTATTTTAACTTCTTGTCAATCCAAATCATTAATAAAAAATAGAACTATCATTCCTAATTCTAAACGGATAGTATTTCTCGTTAGATGAAAGTCATTAGTTATAGTTAATTGTTTTTTTCGAAAGAAAGATAGTTGTTGTAATTGGTAGAGAATTAGAAGATTGTGTTGAAGATTCCTACGATTTCTATGTTGGCGAAACCATGGGATCTTATTTAAATTTTGATATAGGCGCATATGTTTTCCAATTAAACGTAAAATTTCGTAAGAAAACCAGCCTTCAAGAGTGGATTGAGTGTGGAACAGTAAGCCGTCAAACTCAACACCCTCGTGGGGACAGACAAAATTAATAGAATGAACGTCAAATAGACAAGAATTGTTATTGATTCTTCTAGAAAAAACAGAAGCTAAAACAGATGGCGATAATTTAAAAGATTTTTTTATAAAGGGGCAAGCAAAAATGATTTTTTTAAAAGGTTCTACTAAGGCTTGACACTCAAGAAAGACTGTTTTCATACAGTAATTTTCAAGTCTAATTGAAATATCGTTAATTTTAAAAAGATTACAATTCCTAACTTTGCGTAATGCTAGATATTTAAGTGAAAAAGGGTTTATAGCGAGAGGATGAGAAATCTTACCGGAAACAGTCAAAACTTCGCGAGAGCCCATGGTTTTATAAAACGAATACGTTGAAAGACAGTCTTTTTATCAGAAAAATTTCAGAATATTTAATTTTTTACATCCTGATTTTAACCTGTTTTAAAATCAAGTCAAAAGACAATTTTTTATCAAATACACCCTGCAGAAATATAATTTTATCCCTTTGTTTAAATTTTATACCTCGCAGAAATATATTTCTTCACATAGAATTTTAAAACATCTAACCCTGTAATTAACAAAATTCTTACATCTATAATCGATTTTTAAAGCAAAAATATTAAAACTCTTAGGGCGTTGTCTTTTTTGTCACGGAGAATTCAATGATAAAAAACTGATTAAATATAAAGTCCTTCAAAGAAATAATTAATAATTTTATATTTTTATACATGTCTATATTTAAATTGGCATTCACAAACAATTTTAAATACCATTTACATACCGATAAATTATAACTAGGTTCTATCCTTGTAGTATTAATCACCTTAATATTCAAGGTTTTATATTTTGAAAAAATTAATGAAAAAAATAAATACTTTTGGTATAAAAGGGCAAAATTTTACTATTAAAACATAACAGGCTAAAATGGCTTCCACAAGCAATAGTCAAAGCTCCGCGAGTCAAGCAGTTTCAGTTTTTGATAGGCCTGAAGAGGAGATGTTATTAGATTCGGACGAATCGGATGGGGACTTTATTCAAGAGGTACGTCGTATGTCAAATATCGAAGAAGTTGGTATCGAACAATCAGCGAAAGTTAAGAAAGGTGGAGTTTCTTATGAAACTAAAACTCCGAGAAAAAAGGCGAGCGACAAGGGAATATATCTAGATATTCAGATATATTCGTATAAAAACATTAAACATCTTCCCCAAGATGAACTCTGGAAGGGTGATTATAAAAGGGTGAAATTCTTAGCTAACACCCTATCCATGGACGTTATTCGAATCATAAACTCAACAAACAGGCTGAAAAAGATAATTGACCAGACGGAAGGAAAAATTGTTTGCCCACCCACGAAGGTAAGTTAAACTCATTAATTAATTATTCGTAATAGTAATTAGAATAACATTTTAGACCTGGAAACGAAATTAGAATATGGAAGACTCCAGTGATTACGATTCGAACAGTGAATTAGACTTTTCATCTTTAAACAGTTTTAATTATAAAAAGTTTTATAAAATTAAAAAATTAAGCCCTAGAAATTCAAAAAAGTGGAAATGTAAACAACTTGATATTGATCTAGAACTAATAGACTTAAACGAAATCCAAACACATTTATTTTTTTCAGTATTTTAAAACATTCTGTCCAAAAGTATCAAATACGTAAGACAAGAGGCACCAGGTTTCGATTTCCTCAGATTTGCAATTCAATCGGAAAATTTAGAACATCCAATTAACATTAAATTTATTAAAATTGATCAGTTAACTGTTTCTCGAATATTTAAACATATAGCTCGCATTGCTCAATCGAAAAAAGATTTCTTACTAGATGGAGAAATTAAATTTAGTATAATTCTTTTGAAATCCCCACAGAAAATGGGAAAAAAAATTTAGCTCTAAAAAACAGAGACATTATCGATCTTAATGCTTTTTTAAAAACTAAAACCAATTTTTACTATATAAATAACATCGATAATTTATGCGTAGCGAGAGCCCTCACAGTCGGAATAAAACTCTGTGAAATTGCCGAGTACAAAAAGAAAAAACTTCCATTAACAAGTGTTCTTAAAGAATATAGAGCCTTAACATTCTTTCGTAGTAACTTACAAACTAAAGCCGCTAAGAAATTGCATGTTGATGTAGGAATTGCACAAGGAGCTGTAGAAATTGGTGATATAGTTAAATTTCAATCATATTTAGCCCCAAAGTATCAGATAATAATATTTAACGCAACGGAAAATTTTCAAATTTATTTCAAGGGTTTTCCCCCTGCCGAAAACAAAATTCTACTTGTAAAAATTGGCACGCACGTTCATTTAGCTAAAAATCTACATTCCATTTGGGGCGGCGTAGCTTCGTGCTTAGACTGTGAATTTTTTTTTTATTCCACCGCTCGTAGGAACAAACACCACTGTTTTGACACTAGAAATATTAAATGTAAAAGGTGTTTAAGTTTAAATTTTCACGAAATTTTAGAAATTCCTTTAATTCGTTGTACACTTTGTAATAGGTTTTTAAAACAAGGTGAATGTTACAGTTTTCACCTGAAAAATGAAACTTGCAAGCTTTTCCACAGATGTGAAAAATGCTGTGTTCAATTTGAAACTTTAAAAACTCACAAATGTGAAACAGCTTGCAACTCTTGTAAAATTGATCATCCTCCTAACCAGCATTATGTTAAACAGTCGACCTTTAAAAAGAATCCACGATCCGATGTATATTTCGATATTGAAACTATAACCGAGAATAATATGCATAAGCCTATTCTGTTAGTGGCACAAAGTGAAATTTTAAATCAGCCTGTGGAAACCACGGTTTTTGAAGGACAATATTGTGTAAATAACTTTCTCAATTTTTTGTTTCAACATGAAACTATTTTACTTACGGATGGGAAACGGAAAAGAAAAACAATTAGACTGGAATTTACAAACCTCATCGTAATGGCCCATAATCTGAGATCTTTCGACGGAATGTTTATTATTTCTAAATTAATTAATCATGTCATTCCCGATTTTATTTACGATGGAGCCAAAATTCTTACTATTTATATTAAAGGGGTAGACATTCGTTTTGTAGATTCTTTAAACTATATTAATGCACCACTAATGCATTTTCCTAAAATGTTTTCTTTGCCTCAATCTAAAGGATATTTTCCCTATATTTTTTGGACAAAAAACACTTTGAATTATTCAGGTCCAATTCCGGACGAATTTTTTTTGAACCCAATAAAATGAAAGAATTGGAATACCGAGAATTTAAAAATTGGTATTCACACAAACAGCTCGAACTGGTATATGGTATTAAATCAGAATCCAGAGCGTATTTTCTTTTAGATTGTAATTTATTACGCTTAGCTATGCAGAAATTTCGCATCTTATATAAAGAACTAATTGAAATTGATATCAGTAATTATGGGGGTATTTCTCTTTCTGGGGCACTTAATAATGTATTTATCGACAAGTTTTTAGAACCATAAACACTATGTACTATACCGGCTATCGGTTTGGCAAGTAGACAGAATCAAAGCGAGATTGCCTTAAAATAGTTATCTTGGTACGAGAAGGAAAATAATTTAATTTTGCAAACTGTCAGATCCGCGGCTGGGGAACAGTCTGTAGGTCCGTATTTTGTAGATGGTTACTGTGAAAATCCACACATAGTAATTGATGTAATGGGTGATTTCTGGCACCGTTGTCCAAAACATTTTTCTGGCTCGAGCTTTAATGCAATTATTGGAAAATCATTCAAAGAAATTAGAGAAAGAGAATTAGATCGAAAAGAATTTATTGAACAAAATTTACCAAACCACACATATATTCAAATTTTTGAATGTGAAATATTAGAATTGTTGAAAAAAAATGCCGAGGCGAAAGCATTTTTTAATACAATTAAAATTATTCCTAAAATTAATCCTAGAGATTCTTTAGTTGGAGGGCGTGTAGAAACAATTAAGCTGTACCATGAAATAGAACCCTTAATTGGAGAGCAAATCCGATATTTTGATTTTTGTAGTCTGTATGCGTATTGCTCACAAAAAATGGAATATGGTTGTAAAAATGTTAAAGTTATCACACACAACTTTGATTATGCACCGGACGCCTATTTTGGAATAATTAGTTGTCGAATCCTCCCCCCCAGAGACCTCTACTTACCTGTTCTTCCCTACCGATTTAATAAAAAACTTTATTATCCTTTATGTGGTAGTTGTGTGATAAATAATGATGAAAAATGTACACATAGTATTGACGAACGAGCTATAACGGTAGTCTTACCCGAGGTGGAAATCTACTACTCAATAAAAGAATGTAATTATCAGCTGTTAGAAATTTTCGAAGTTTATCACTATAGTATTACAACCAATTTTTTCAAACCATATATTAACATTTTTTTTAGAGCAAAAGTTAAAAATTCAGGATTTCCACCCAATATTAAAACATATCAAGAGCAAAAAGAGTATTTAGACGCGATATACGAAGCTGAAGGAGTAAGGTTAGAGCCTGAGGAAATTGTTGATAACCCATCCTTAAGAACTTCCACGAAATTGGCGCAAAATTCGTTATATGGCAGAATGGCGTTAAGAATGGATAAATCAACAACTAAAATTATCCATCACTACTCCCAATTAACCGAGATTATAGCAGACACAACGAATAAATTAACAGACTTTCATCTAATCAACAACGATGTTGCCATGGTAGGCTATAAAAAAAGTGAGTTGGCCCCCACATTTCGCAAAGGTAATGTAATAATTGCTGCCTTTGTCACCAGTTACGGTCGTATTCATCTGCATAAGTTAATTAATAAGTTGGGAAAGCGTGTAATTTATTTTGACACGGATGGAGTGAAATTTACACATCTACCAAACGATTGGCTACCCCCCTCGGTGGTAATTTAGGTGAGCTTACGTGCGAGACTCCGAATACATATATCACAAAATTCGTATCAACTGGACCAAAAAGCTACAGCTTTAAACTTGAAAATAATCGGACAATTATAAAACTTAAAGGGATAACTCTTACCAGGGAGAATTCAGACATCATACATTTCGACGCTTTCAAACAAATGATTTTTGTACCAAATACCGAGTTTAAGGTGAAAATTCCCTTTAACGTAATAAAAGAGAAGTACAAAATGCTTTTACGTGTTGGCAACTTAAGTAAAACTTTCAAAAAAACTTTTTGTAAACGTGTGCTGAAAGATAATATATCTAGTGTTCCCTACGGCTATTTAGAATGTGAAGATGTTGAATTGTAAAATAAAATTATCATCTTTTAATTATAAGTCTAAAAATCATGTAACAAAAAAAACCGTCAAAACAGGTTTCATTTAACCACATAGTTATCGTAAATGAAATCTCTTCCGAAAATCGAGTAAATACTTTATTTTTAAATAACCTAAGATTTAAACTTTTAACTTCCAAAATTGAATTTTTACTAAAAAACGGGAATTAATAATTTTTTTGGTGAGAGAGATATTATGATTTATTTTTTATTCAAAATGTTATTTTTGTATGTTATTTTGAAACGTTATATAACTGGTGAAGGAATGGTTTTGATAAGAAACATATTATACTTTTAATAAAATAATTTTTTAAATTTAAAATGTGTTTGTTTATTTTTACATATGTTCTATAAAACAGTCAATGTACTAACAAAATACGTAGTATGTTGTCTTTGTTTAAACAGTAATGTCTTATATAAAATTTCTTTCACCATTTCGAATGATGGTGTCAGGGCCTACTATGTCGGGCAAATCATCATGGACGATCTCACTAATTAGATGGAGGAATGAATTAATCGATAAACCTCCTATTAAAATTATTTATTGTTATTCGGTTTGGCAATCAGGTTACCATGCTTTATCTCAGTTTTTAACCGATATAGAGTTTATTCAAGGACTACCTCCAATGGACAGCGAGTTCTGGGAATCAAATAGAAATTCTTTACTTATTATTGATGACTTAGCAGAAGAACTTTACAAAAATTATCAAATTGCTAAATTGGTTACCGTAGACAGTCATCATTATGATATTTCAGTCGTATTAATCTCACAAACCCTATTTCCTCGAGGCAAACAATCTCGTTTAATCTCTCTTAATATGTCATATCTAAATCTGTTTAAATCTCCTCGAGATCTAAGTCAAATCCAATATCTGGCCAATCAAATATCTCCAAATAATACAAAAAATGATTAAAATGGCCTACGATATGGCTACTAGAGAACCTTACAATTCACTATTTATAGACACATCTGTCACCACTCCAGATAGCTTACGATTAAGATCGTACACATTTAATCAAAACGGACCACAAATGGTAGTTTTTTCCAATAATAAATAATTTACTATATTATTAGCATCTTCATTAAAGACAATGGCTCCAAAAAAGACAGTACGTAAAAAACGACTCCTATTGCAAATCCCTCTGACAGGTTTAATACACACTATCCATATTTAAATTTATTGTATAAATCTAAAGGAGGGATACGTAAAAAATTATTAGCTAACAGTTCTCCAACGCAATTAAAAGCCTTACAGACCGTTTGCAAAAACTTGAAAGGGGGTCGAATTATATTATCTCAAGCCCAAAAAAAAACAACTTTCTAAATATAAAAAAGCAATACGGTTTTTGGCCAGTCCGAAAATTTCGCAAAAAAGGAAGCGTGCTCTAATAATTCAGAAAGGTACGGGATTCTTCATACCGGCTCTACTAGGATCTATCGTTCCTTTAATTGCCAATTTATTCAATAAAAGATAAAATGAAAAAAATGATTTTAGTTCCCGCTTCGAGTGTCGGACAAATATCTCAAGAAAATAAACAGCTTGTTTCTCCCCAGGAAACATATTATAACTTATTAGATAATGAGATGCAAAATATATTAACTTCTAATTTAAACAGCCGCTCCAAATTACGAGAATTTTTAAAAATACTGAGCGAGGCCAGGGAAATGAGAAAAGCGATACCTGTACCTAAAGTTTAAATTACAAACTTTCAAGCACCCGTACCTGTTGGGCCATTAAATTCCCCGTTCGCCTCGCAAATTTATTCACCCTTCAAAACGCCCGAGGAAGTTAACGCTGGCGAAGCTGCAGAGCTACGTCTAAATACTATGACACGCAAAATGAAAGAGTATCTCAGCGAGAGAAAAAACGAGCAGACTAGGAAATTCCCGAGTTTCTTAAAGACTGAAGATTCTTGGAAAAGGAAATCATCTACGCCGATTGTTAAGCAACAAAAGACAATTACTGATGATGGAATGCAAAAACGATTAAATCAAGAAAATGAAATATTTGAAGAATACTTAGAAAATACAGATATTGGAAGTCAATTAAGCAAGGAAGATGATTGGGATCGAGAGCTATCCTTGGAGAATGGTGCTGTTGGTGGAGTTCCAATATCGCCGCAAAAAAAAATAAAATCAACATCGCCCAAAAAATCCCCCAGGCCAAAAAGACATACCAGGCCTCCTTCTCGTTGGCAAGAATAATAAAAATGTGTAAAAATAATTATGAGTGAAATAAATAAAAAAATTTTTATTCTAAACAAATCGATTTATTTCGTTTCCACTCTTTCATCAAATGAATACATATATTCAACAACGCTAAACTATCATTTCTTTTTAAATCGAAATTATACAATTCGTTAATTATTTTACTGTAAGTAATCCCCACACATCTCGAGGTTAGAAAATAAATTACATGTGGTCCGCAGTTTTGGCTTTTATTTGATTGAAATTTATGAGTATTGAATTGGATACGCTTGCTATATCGTTCTAGCAAAAATCCATAGTCATGATGTGATCTTCCTAGAGAACAAAAAAAGTCCAGAGTGTTGCCCGATTTGTAAACAGCCGTCCAATGAGCCACTGGAAGAGTGTCAGGATCGGTGTTGATTACGAAACAATATGATTTTTTTTTAATTGGAGGTTTGGGTAATCTATTAGCGGGAAACACTCCGATAAATTTATCTCTCGAGCGTGGGTCACACTTAAGTATAGATTGGATTTGATTAGTGTTCATCTTTCACGTCACCGTCAAAATACATAATTTTTCATATTGATCTTTTAATAAGTTGATTCCCCTGATAGACGGTTTCAAACTTCCGTCTTCTTTCTTGAAATGTCGCACGTCGAAAGTCTCGTTACATTTTACGAGGACCGTGTCTTTTGCTAGATCGTATGCTTTGTCACAAACTCCAATATCTAGGCTATATTCTGGACTTCTTTTTTTAAATTTCATCGCGGATGACACTATTGTGGCACTAACACCAAATATTACGATCGCGAGACCCAGGACAATGTGTACTTTAACCATGGTTAACAAAATGTTGAATAAAGACTGTAGCGCTCTACACTTGAATTTTAACTATTTCTTGAGCGTAAAAAGCCCCTTTAATTATATTTCCGGTCAAATCTTTCACAATATACATACAGGGATCTCTCGTAATTACTCTATGAATTTCAAATATTTCGGCTGTAAACGTTCCTCTGTATGATTTATCAAATGTTGTTTTTGCAACGGCTAATCGAATTTTATCCCCAATTTTTAAAGTTGGCTTCCCAATCATGCTAAGGTTGCCATAGTTTTTTTTCCAGATTACCGATTCATTGTATTTATTGACATCTTTAGGGGCGATTCCTGTTGTAGAATGTTTTCGAGCGTTATAAGATTTTGCAATTAATGGTAGTTTATTAAGATAATGTAAATCGCCGGTCTTGGTAATTATTTTAAAAATTTTAGATTTTACCGTGCGAACCAGTCTCTCAACCATAGAAGCCTTTTTCTCAGAATATGTGAGGTAATGGTGGATGTTATAACGCTTTAAAAGAGCGCGAAATGGGGCGTTTCTAAATTCTGATCCTGCGTCGGTACATAAATTAACAGGAACTCGTTTTTTGAAAATCTCTCTAAAGGCCTTCACAATCTCGCTCGAGGATTTATTTTTAATTGGCAGTATAAAAGTGAATTTGCTTAAGATATCCTGAACTAATAACGTATACCGGTAATTTTTATTAAAAGTTTGTAAAATAGGGAGGTCTAATAAATCAGCCACAAATTACATATAATTTGTTACGTTTAAAATTTAACCTCCTAGCTCTGTGTTGTGTGTAAGTTGGTTGTTTGCTGAGAAAATTTTTAATTTCTTTTTCCGAAATTTTGGGGAAAGTTTTTCTTAATGGGACACTGTTGGAATAACTGTGTGGGTTTTCAACATCGTAATAAACTTTACTTAATTGTTTGTCTGTTTTTGACACCACAATCTTTTAATGTATGAATAGTAATAATAAAAACAGATTATAGTAAAAGTTTTAATTTTAATAAATTAAATCACATTTTAAGTTTGACACATTTTGAACAATATCGAAATATAATTGACTTTCTACTATTAAGGGGTCAAGACCAAATTCCTTTTGGAATCTAACAACAATATGATCGTAGTTTAATTGGGGGATAGCTAATAATATCATATTTTCAACTCGGTCTTCAAAATTTGTGCTAAATCCTAGTTTACAAGAGTTATCGTGAGTGATCGAAGATTTACAATGTGGATTCTCACAATTCTCGGTAATTTCAAGCATTTTATCCGTGAGCTCATGTGCAATTATGTCACGCATAATATTTTTTGCCGGCAAAATTAAATTAATCTCCTGATTAATTGTATGTTTACAATGCTTCAATCTTTCCACCCTGCTTGGTTGAGAGTAAATCCATAATTTGTTGAATAAAAAAGATGACACAAATGATTTTTTCCTCTGGCACAAGCGCGTGCATCCACGAGTTTTTCCTTTTGTCCCTTGAAACAGTCGATTTTTATCTTTGAACCTTCAAGAGGCAGCCAGGTGTGAAAACTAGCAACTTGGTCTTCAAAAAAATCAGTTATTTCCTTTTCGAATGTGAATAAAGATTGCCAGGCTTCCAAATTCAGTTCAAATTCGGCGCAAGTGTCTAGTCGGTAAATTTTGATGGATGGGTTGACATAACGTATCACCGATACTTCTTGTTTAGGTGAGAGACTGTGAGTTCGAAACATCTTTACTACTGCGATTTCACGAAACACCTAACCAATCTTTGTCCTCGTTGATTGTTTTTATTCCGTAATATACGTAACTTGACGCTCTTGGTTAATGACAAATCAGTTTTCGTATTCTCCAATAATAATTATGTTTTGAATATTAGTTAAAGGGGAAGAAAACTTCATTACCATCCGTAAACTACCATTTCGTTGAATTGAGAGATTGTTAGAATTTGCCGAGGAGTCGTAAGTTAAATCAAACGCGAATAATGTATTACCGTTTTTATAATTTTCGTAATCAATACAATTACCAGAGTTATTTCCAATTAAATCCATTGCCGAGAATAGTGAATAATATGACCTAGTGTAGAGATTTTTATTAAAATCTGGAGTTAGAGCAGTTTCTGGGACATTCTGGTCATCTAATGAAAGTTGTAAGAACGAGAGATTATTATGGTTAAATTGAAAGGGATTTTCTCGACTAGACCCATTGTAAGCAGAATTGTTTACCATTCCGATTATTACCCGATTTGGAATTTTACCTAAAAAATATTTGACTTCACGAAATCGCTAGCGCCTGCTGAGATTGTCAGAGTTTTAACAACTGTTTGTGTTAAATCGTACAAAGCTCTTTGTTTCTGCAGTACCACATTATGTGCCAGCTGGAGATCTGGATTTAAGAGAATATGCTTAGCCGTAAGAACCGCATCTTCGATAATCAATTTATATTTGTTATTAACATCTTCTTGTGAAATAATTATAAATTCATCGGAATTTTTCAAGAGTCGAATTCTTAAATTCACTTTGTTTAAAAGAAATTTGTCTATTTTACAAGAATCTACATGAAGTCTACCCATAAATTCACAAAGTTTCGATCCCGCAATATCTTTACTTCTTTTTAAAATTCCATTGTTTTTTTATCTTTATTAGCATCGTTAAACGCTAATGCTGGGTCGCAAAACCCGTCTTCGTAATAGCCCTCGGCGGTTTTGTAAGATTGTTTGGCTCCCTTGTCAAAATTTAAAACTGTTGCTAAATATGCTAAGTATGGGTAGCAGTTGTTGCTAGATTGTACTAAAGTCGCATTCATAAATACGTCTATTTGGCTAAAAATAGAATGCAATGGAATGTTACATAGGGATACTTTTTTTCGGCTGCTGGAATACTATTAAAATCCCGTTTTGTTCTTTTTTAACACGAATTCGAATTTTAAGCATCAAGTTTGACATGTCAATATAATAATCTCCCCCGGGGATAGAAAAATCAATCTGTGTAGCATTAGACAAGGGAGCTATAGGGAAATAATCTACAAATTTATTCCCCTCAATATTCCCATTAACCAAGGGTTCGTTAAAAAGCTCTAACTCAGATCACATAGATTCAAATTGAGGCATAATGCTTTAGTCAAGAAAATCGTTTTTTGTTCTCTTGAGTTTTCTTTGATTATTGCGTAATTTTGATTTGCGTTTCTTTACTCTCCGAACTCCAGAGCCTTCCTGTGTATTTAATATGGAATCACCGAGACTATTTAAAAGATTTGTTCCAGCAATTTAACTATTTTTTTAATGACTCCTTAAAATTTTGACCCGGAACAACATCATCCATTATTCTTTTCCCCATAACCAAACCTTGGATACCGAGTGATTTAGCTACGGGGCGAAAAAGAGGAGTTACGAATCTTGCTAAACTTTTAAAAATTGACCCAAATCCACGACCAGTTTGATATTGGCTTCCTCGAAATACGTTATATCCGCGTCCTGTTTGTACATAATGATGATAATATCTTTCCATGATGAGCTTGTTTTAAGTGTACTTTAGACTAAGAATCCAGTCTTTTAAATATTAATTTAATAATAGTCTTGCCTGTTTTATATGGCAGGAGTTCACAGTAATCCGACCTTAAAGAAATTTCTATAGTTTGTATTTGATCGTAGAAAACTGGAAAATAGTCTAAAAAATGAAATCTTTCAACCTGTGCTCGATTTTTATTTTCGTTTAATTTCATAATTCTCAGCAAGGGCGTATTAGTGTGGCCTGTAATTATAGGTTGTATAATATTTGTATAGACATAAATTCCGGATATTCCGTGGTTGAGATCTGCGGGGTACATACCTATTTCGTTAAAAAGAGGTCTTTCAATTTGATTGTTTGAAAAACCTAACATTTATCCGAGTTTGGGGTTATCTATTGGAAAGGTTAAAAAACTGTTTCCACCCAAACCTTTAACTGAAACTGTCGAATCTGAATTAAAATTAAACTCGAATTTAGCCCAACTCTGATGTGGTAATGAGTGTTTCATCGCAATTAAAATATCATCAATAGTGTGGTAAACACCAGTTGGAATTCGACAATGGAATTTGTCTACAACATTTAGTTTATTATTTTTACCATGTTCGTAATTGTGGAAATCAATATCACGTTTTTGTCGTCGACTATTCTCAACTCTGTTTAAATCGTTTCGAAAAATTATAAAATTAACCGTATTATCTAATTCCAATCTAATTTGAAGTGGGTCTAATGCTTTGGTTTTATAAGCTGAGGAGATATAATCTACTTTGTACTCAATTTGTAAGAGGTCTGATAGAGGACCGAATATTTTAATTTCCAAGCCACTCATTAATTCAATTTGAAAATAATAATTTCCATTTTCTTTGAAAATGAAAAATCCAGCCTTAAGTGAGATATGTGAATCAAAATATCTTTGAAGTTCATTTAAAATTTTGAAATGAAGAGATAACGGTTTAAAATTCCCGCTTGAATCTTTATCAGACTCGTAATAATTATGTTCAAACGTATAACTGTCATTTTCCCAGTTAGGGGCTTCAATTGGAATATTTTTATTATACCTAAAATCTATAACCGATTCCCCATCTGACAAAAATTTTTCCTCATACACTTTTAAAGGATTTTGACTGCAATTACACCATTTTGAAATTCTGGCGCGTTTATATTAAAAATATTTGCTAAGCTCTCGGTGAAGGCCATCTGTATATCTTGAGGGAATGAAATTCTTAAGTAATGACCTCGATTTATTTCTTCGATTACGTAACTAATTTCGTACCGATTCAAAGGGGGGTAGTTTGTAGCCTGTTGAATCTCGTTTTCTAATTGCCTATGCAAAGATAATGGGATAATATTTCCAAAATCATCTCTCTGACCTTCAAATAAAAAAGGTTGGATAATTGATACAGAGTAGAAAGCCCAATCTTCCTGCTCAAATTGCGGTATTTTTGTAGTCTCAATACGTATGTCGATAAAATTGTTGCGCGAATTAAAAGTAATATTATTTAAATTTTTTAACGGGCCAAATTTTTGAATACCCGTAAAATAAGTATCTGGTGGGATTTTAAAAAGATCTGCTAATGGATTTTGAAATTTAATTTCCATCCCTACCGGTATTTCTAAATTAAAATATAAATTATCTTCATCATCGGACGATATCGCGGTTTTTAATCCATCAAACTGTCTCGGTTTACATCGTTCTAATAAATCGCGTATAATTAAGTGTAATGTGAACGGTTGAATTTCATTATTATATTGTCTTTCTCCCTCATATCTGCCCGCTTCAAAAACAATTGCGTAATTATTCCATTGTATTTGTTTAATAACAGGCTGAGATGGTAGATTAACGGGTATTGGAAGAGAACTTGGTAAATTATTTTCTTCGGAATGATTTAAAACTTTTGGTTGGTTGACGTCTCCATTAATATTTGGAATTAAAGGTTCTGTTGGTAAAATGTTGTTTAGATTTTCTTCTGGTTTCAAATTTGGCTTTTCTTCTAAATTTGTTTTTGGTTCAAGTTTTGGTTTTTCTTCTTGTTTTACTTCTAGTTTTAGTTTCGGTTTCTTGTTAATTTTCTGTTTTTTCCTCCTGGGTTATGATTGGATTTCTTCCACGGGAATTTGTCGTGGTAAATATTTTTGTTGATATTTATTCACAACTAACGCTTTTTAATTCGTACTTCGATAAAATTTGTTGCGTAAGTTAAAGAAATAGTTTTGGCGTGCTTTGAGAGTGGATAATTAGAAAGATAATCACTGTCGACAAAATCATTTTCTCGAAATTCCAGAACAGACGCTAGGGGCGATGCTTGAGGTACTCTTATTTGCACATCTTTTTGTAACTGTATTTTTAATTTTGAACTGTCTTCGTTTTCATCTGCTTTTACCGTATTTATTTGTATTTTTCCTTTAAGTGTTTGATTGGCCTCAATAGTTTTAGCAAACTCGTTGAGTATATTATTTTGAAGAGATGTTGGAATATTATTCTTATTTCTGTCTAGATCACCCTCGTAACGTTTGGGTGGAATTTCAATTTTAATATAATCCCATTGATTTTCTTCGGGTGAAATAACATCTGACACGTGCCCTACTTGGAAATGCGAATACTCATTTGTTATATTCGAATAAGTTTCAGGAAGAATTATTTCTGCTAATGAGCAAGCCCATTTTTCATTGTTAAAATTTAAAGGTTTTGATAACTGTACTTTAAAGTTAGAAGGCGTATTTTCCAGGTAAATATCGGTTGATGCGTTCGAAGGTAGAAATACTACGAAACTTGACATCTTTATAATGACAGTTTTAGTTGGGCGACATCTCGTTTTATACTAATAAAAGTTTTAACGTGATAGATCGAAAGGATTGGGAGTTGAACTTGAGACTGTTTGAATAACGTCCTGCAACGCTACCGATCTACCACGCTAAACCTTAACACGAAAGAGTTAAATTATCTATTTTTACGTAGGAAAAATAAGAACAATATATTTATTAGAAAAACATATTTATTCACATATTTTCAATCATTTGACAAGTTTTTTCAAGATTTTCTAAAACCTCGATGGGCGTTTCAACTTGATTAAGAGTTAAAATTTGATTATTTTTACAATATTCTTGAAAAAAATAATAGCTTCCATCTGCTCATCAGATGGCATGACAAAGTCCGGTGGAAATACAACATTTGATTTCATTGTTGATTTTAAAGTTTCTTCGGACTTAATACCAGTTGTCTTTTTTTACGTTGAATTTTCTTTGGCGTTCCATTATCATTAACAAACTCGTTTAACCATTCTTGATGTTTTACGTTAAACTCGTTCAAATAATCAATAATTTGATCGTCTAATATTTCTTCTTTGGTTGTATATTCTGGTTTCTTTGAATGAATACAATCGCAAACATCAATACGAATTTGATTTTTATAACTACTTGATAAGTGATCCATTAAGTGTTGCTTAAAAATTGTCTTGTCAAGACATTGTTCTTGACAAATCCAGCATTTAACACTAAAGTTTAAATTATCAAAGAAATTAAAAGCGTGTTTGCGACATGGCTCCTCGTAATAACAAGGATTCTCGTTAGGCGATTTGCATTTAACGTCTGGTTTTCCCATAAATAACTTTTAACCTTTAAAGAGCTCGATTTTTGAGACGTCTTACGCTTACACATATCGTTTGACTTTTAAATGTAAAAACAATTATTATTTATATAAATTGTTATTATCGCAAGTTTAGACTCGTTTATTAGCTGTTTAAAGTATTTTGGGTGGGGCCAAAAGTTGCCAAGGCTATAAAACGAAGGTCGAGAATTCGTTTCCCCATCTCGCAAATAACTAATTAGCGTTTTAAATGGCGAAAAAATGAAAAAAAAACGAAAAAACGTTATCAAAAGAAAATAAGATGAAGTATTTGGTGGGGTTACATATTACCGCCGATATCTCGGGCCGACCTTGTCCGATCGTGACCAAACTTGTTGGGGTGATAGACCGAGGCTTAGTGGTGGTTGTCAGGGGTCCGGCGTCGAGGTCAATGAGCATCTTCAAGGTGAAATTTGAGATTTAAATTAAAACATGTTTTTCCAAGGACAAAAATTTTGTTTTTTGGAAAATATTTTGGGGGTTGTTATGGGGGGAGGTTTAGGCGGCCATCTTGGATTTACATGTTCATATTTGAGCCATCTCTACTGGCGGCGTGCGCAGATTACCCCGGGGGACGCGGTTAATTTGAATTGAAGTGTTTTGACGTCATGGATAATTCGTTGTTAAAGTAGAATGGAAATATTTTTAAACTTCATTTTAATATCATTGTAGTACGCTTGACACTTGAACCAATCTCACGAGTATTTCTTAAAACGAATATCTCGATCGCGTTTTATCGTACGAAATAAGTGGAAATTATGTAAGTTGTATGATACTTGATAACCTAGGCAGGAAGATAGCGCGCGCGTGCGGGGATTACCTGGGAGGCGCGGATTGCCCGGGCGCGTGGTTAATTTGAATTTAAAACATGGATTCCCTCTCCGAAATAATTCATGTACCCAAAATTGGACCGCAAGTTTTTTTCTTTTAGGGGAATCTCTATGGGAGTTTAACATTACAATAAAGCTAAAAGGTCCAGTTTGGGGTACTTTTGGTCCGAAATGGGGTACATAGGGCCGAAAATGGTGACTTTGGTCGTTTTAAGGGTACTTTTGGTCTATTTTGGTCCATTTTTGGGTACATTAGAAAAGCAGTTGGAAAAACGAAGAGCCTTATTTTTTTCCACCCATCTCCAAACTCCAAAAATTTATTGCTTTAATTTATTTATCGCTTCCGTAGGTATAAAATAAGATAAAAACCACTTACCTATATTTTAATTACGGTAAATTAAAAATACTTAATTAGTGTACTAAGTTACGTTTAAAAGAACCTTTTGTAACCATTCTAATATGTTAATATAGGTATAAGGATTGAAAAAATACTTAAAGTGGTTTTACTGATAAACTCTAAAGGAATTTAACTTTAAAAGGTATCTTAGATTATTGTTTTTAATTTTATTCAAATTATAACGAATTGAACGGTTAGTCTACGCTTTTCTAACTTTGGTATCAGCGGCCAATGTACCAGTCAATACTTAAGTAACTACTAACTACAATTAAAATCAAAGGATCTGCTATATTTTTCATGCTTTGAAAACAATTCATTAAAATCTCGAGTTTTTAAATATATGTAAAACACGAAGGAGCAGATCTTTTATTACAAATTTCCAAAAATTATATTTAATTTAGTTTATAATAATATAGGGAACTTAAAAATTAAAAAACGAAAAATCAAAAAAGTTTCTTACTTCAACCTTTCTCCCAGTTATTAGTTTCGTTTTAAACTTGGTTTACGTTTTAGTTTTACTTTGCTATTCTAGAAAATTCCAAAATTCCTTTAGAGTTTATCAGTAAAACCTCTTACTTTAAGTATTTTTTAATCCGTTCGGTCTAATAGTAGATTACGCACCTATAATCCATGATGTTTTCATTTAAATTCAAATTATAACGAATTGAAAGTTTGAAGAAAATATTAATTAAGTTTGTAAATGAAATCCTTTTATAGTACTCTGAAGGGCTCTTAATACGTTTTGAACTTCCAAAATAAATTAATGTACTAAGTTACGTTTAAAAGAACATTTTGTAACAATTCCAATATGTAAATATAGGTATAAGGATTGAAAAAATACTTAATTATCCACTCTTAAGTCCATTTTTCAGGTATTAGTAAGTATTTCATACAAACTAACTTCTAAGTTTGAAAAAAAAATATGGATTTAGTTCGTAAATAAAATCCTTTTAAAGTACTTTGAAGGACTCTTTATACGTTTTGAACTTTTATAGTATTTTTCTATGTATTTATTACTATAAATATCCCAATATTAAATGGGAACCATGTATGCGTAACAATTTCAATATGTAAATATAGGTATAAAAATATGATAATCAAATTTAAAACTTACGTGCTAATAATATTAAAATGAAGTTTAAAAATATTTCCATTCTAAGTCATTTTAACAACGAATATTCCATGACGTCAAAACACTCAATTCCGTGTTTTAAATTCAAATTAACCGCGCACGCGAGCTCCGCGCCTCCCGGGTAATCCACGCACGCGCGCGTTATCTCTCACCCAGTGAAATACTCGTGAGATAGGTTCAAGTGCTAAGCGTACTTCAATGATATTAAAATGAAGTTAAAAAATTTTTACATTCTACTTTAACAACGAATATTCCATCACGTCAAAACACTCTTAAATTCAAATTAACCGCGTCCCCCGGGGAATCCGCGCGCGCGCCGCCTAGGTTATCACTTTTTACATCATTTCAACTTATTCCGTACGATAAAACGTGATAAGATATACGTTCAAGTGTCTTTCGCGATAAGCGGAGATAAATGAACAAGTTGGCCTGAACATATATGTTGATATACGAAAAAACAAATCGTCGCGAGAAATATCATAAATACATTGACTTTTCGACGATTTTACCCCCATTTCACCCCTTAAATCCCGGATCTCGATCCCGAACCTAAACCTGAACCTGGGATCGGAGTGTCGACCTTACTTTCCTTCTACTAAAGTAACTACCAGTAAGAAACAGCAAGACGATTTTTTGAACATTAATTATTGAACTATTAATGCTTTTTTCGACATGGTCGGTCTACCGCCTTTTTGTTTTTGGCTAATCGGCACAGTTTTCACATCGTCAGGAGCGGCAGTTAGTTTTTGATGTAAAGCTTTTCCAAAGATATGTTTGCATTTATACTGTTTTAGATACGTAGGGCATGTACACATAGCAGAACGCCATTTATCGGAATCCATAGTCACAACCCATAATCTAGTTTGATACTTATTAAACGTATTAAATACTTGCCAATTCAACTTTTCGGCTTGTCTTTGATAAGAAACAATATCTTGCTCCTCAAGACATGGAAAAGTTGAAGGTTTAATAAAAAAGAATTTGGTACTCCCCTTATTTCTAACGCGTATGTTAGAAGAATTTGTCTTTATCCAGGAATAGGCGCTAGTCATAATTTTGACATCATATTCTGGGATTTCAGAGAAAGCTATACAATTTACGGACGAGGGATCTCTTGCAATTCACCATTCTCTAACAATATTAGATGCCACTTCAAAAAATCTTCCTAGTGTATGTCTCTCCCTGAAAGTCCCAAGAGATTTTATCCAACGATTCGTTGACTCGAGGCAATTGTTTGTACTAGGAGATTTTAGATCTACCCCTTCATACCACCCGCAATGTTTTTCAAGATACTTATCGTTAAAATACGTTAGAAATTCTTGAGTACTCTGTACTTCTTTCCAGTTTTTAAGAAACAGCATTTTTCCAACATTAAACTCATTTTCCGTTTTACTAAGTTGTAAACTATAAATGCCGGACTTTACCTCGTACGTTTTTTTCTCCGATAAGACCTAACCTTTTGTCCACATTTCGAATGACATGAGCCCAACAAGTGATTCTTTTTTTATCTGAACCAAAGACACTACAAAAAGCATTATAAATTGCGTCCGCACAATCAGAAACCAGAATTTCGGGATTAAACTGTGCTGTTAATTTTAAAGTTTTGAACACGAACTCAAAGTCATCTTGAGTTTCCCCATCGGTAACTGAAATTCCAAATGGATGAAATTTTCGATCTTGGTCAGAGCTTCCGACGACTATCACAGGAAACCCATTCCAATTAAGTTTGTAGGTTGCGTCGGCATGGAGTACTCTTGATATTGGCAGTTGCTGAATTAGTCTTTGTGTGGTGAAAAAAACGCCGAACCTGATCTCTGTGTTGGTGCAGTAATTCAAAACGTAGGGTTCGTTTAAGTCTTCTGGCACAAATGACCTGTTTTCACAAGCCTCCTTGAGATTTTGTAAATGTAAAATGGGTGAACCTGACAAGAGAAAGATTTATCAATGACTTATAAATAAAAATATTTTCGAAAAGTTTACTAACCAATTTTTTTTCGAATCTGGTGCAAGTCATTTTGTACTTGTGATGACTTCGGTTCTTTAAACCCTTGGTCACGTAACGCTTTTAGGATTAATTTTGGCTTGTCTATTTGAAGACTAACAAGTCTCGTGATTTCCAACTTTATGTCTTCATTTAAACCCCTTGTTTTTGTGTTGTGGGTGTGACTGTCAGTTGTCTTGAACATAAAAACTGCATCGTCATCAGGAGATAGTTGCAAGTAGGCTTTATTTGGACATTTTCTAGAATACTTGCAATCGTAGAACATTTTCTTTCCAGAACTAGGAAATGTGATTCGCCGTAGTTTGAATGTTTTAAGGGGCATCAAGTACTGTTTCGCTTCTTCTAGGGAATAAAAAGTTTTTCCCATAACCCAATCAAGTTGATTACCGCGACTGGCTTTTTTTGGACTAACTATTTCTTCGGATTCATATAAATCAGAGTCGTAAGGCGAAAGAACTTGGGACGCCATTGTCAAACCGCAGAAAATTAAGAAAAATATATTTATAAACTTTGTTATCGGAAGTAAATATATTTTTTTAGATAACGTAATCAACAAACAGATAAAGGGTAAAAAATATTTTTTTTGGATATTTTGTAATGGAAAAAAGGGTAGAAATCAACAAGGGACTTTTATCATTAAAAAAGGGTCTATAAAATGGATTTTTAAGGGGCCTAATAAAATAAATGCGATTAGAAAATCATTGCTAGTTTATCCAATTACCCTGGATTGAATAGATTAGTGTAATGTAAAGCAATTTCATGGGCAGGTTCATCAATGTTATTGATTAATTTTTAATATTTCATTGGATTCCCTAATATTGAGTTTTTACCTCTCCGAGGGGACAAAGTCCCCTAGGAGGGGTTATACAACGACCGTGTCTGTCTGTGGGTCTGTGGGTGGGTCTGTCTGTCTGTCAGGCGTGCGAACGCGTTCGCATTTTCGGTGCAAAGTGTAATCACTGCGTACGCAGTTTCTCAAAGGGTTGGCAAAACCACCGTGTGACGGTGAGCGTTAACGGATGCATTTGCGGTTTGGTTTGGAAGGTGTTTTTTCGCTCACCGTCGTGACGGTTTGGTGTATTACGTTTTTGTAATGTTTATGCGTAGGTTGTGAGTGTTGAATTTGTTGTGTTTGTGTTCTGATGGTTGTGCATGTTGAGTCTGTTGTGTTTATATGGGCGTTTTCTCTCCAACTTCTTCTTAATGACTTTGGGACGGACCGAGTGCTGAGTGTAATGCTACCTCTCAACGTCCAATGGCAGGGCTTCCACCAGTTGTACACGGTATTCGTCTTAGTATCAATTTGCGATCGCATCGGGCGGGATTTGAACCCGAGACCTCCTGATTGACAGGCGGACGTTCTACCACAGAACCACCGACACTTGTTACGCCTGATTGAAAATTAGACCTTCAGCTTTATCGGAAGCGTATTTAATAGAGTACGAAATTTTGGTTTAATTGAAATAGAATTGAAATTGCAATTATTGCATCGAAGAAATTCTAATTTAGCGTTTCTCTATTGATTAAAAACAAATGCGCCACCCAGGTTTCGAACCCAGACCATTCGGCTTGGCGGTCGAGCGCTCTACCACAGAACCACCGATAGCTGCTTAGATTCACTGAAATTAAGACAGGCATCGTAAGCATAATAGGTAATAAAGTCTTCTTTTATTAATGAATTTATGAAGGCCTAATCTGGTATTTTTTAAAGGTTAAATCTTGTTTTAGCGCAGTCAGCCGAGATTAGAGGGTTAAAGGGTAGACCCTGTGGGTGGTCCACTTTCTTAACGACCTATATATAGTTCTGTTAATTCAAAGGAGATAATTTAACGTTAATTGCTTTAAGAGCTGGCGGTTAGTCAAGTGGCTCTCTGTGCTTTGTTGATGGTAAGGTTTTTGCTTCTTGTAAATACATTTGGTGTGGATATTTGGATATCTACGATTTCTAACGCAGTCAATGATTTCTTGGGTGTGCGAGTCATTATATGATATTGGAAATTGGACGGCATTGGTCTTTTTCATGTGGTATGCGTCACAACGTCAACAGGAAGTGAACGAGTCGTCCACTACCAGATATCTACGGTATCTTCATCAAGGGCGAGTGTTGAAATAAAATGAGCGTTAAAGATGCGGCAAGTATTTCGTAAGCGAGTAATTCCAAAAAGCCTCTGTAGATATTTCTTTCATTAAAATTTGCTTCGTATTATATTTAACTGATAAACTTGTTCTGTAAAAGGGTTTAATTCAATTGTGCATTGTTATAGTACGTCTAACTTACTGTTGTAACTACTTAACTTATGATATTCTGAATAAATTAAAATTGGTCGTTTCGTCTCAATTATTTTAATTATAATAAAAATTTTATACCGGGCGGGATAGAAATGGGTTAATATTTTTAACAAATAACTCTAAATTGCGGAGATATATCTTTAAGGGTTATCTCGAGAAATTAATACCACTAGGGACAATTCTTCCGAGGAGAGGTATATTTTGGCTTGCCAACTTGTATAGGGTTGCTCTCCTTGGAAATCAAAATAACTTCATTGGTATCTATATCGTGAGAGTTGTCTATTTGAACGTGTTCAACAATAGCTTTGTGTCTCTTTAGTCTTAAATCCGCTTCATGCTCTTTTATTCTTGCCGCTAAGCAACGTTTCGTTTGTCCTACGTAACCCATTTGACATACACATTTCAAAAAGTATATTCCATTATTTTCTAGTTTTGTGGAAATAATTCACAATCTTGTTTATAGGTTTGAATATTGGTTTTATGTCGTTATTTTTGCAGACATGGGCAATTTTTTCCGTAAGTTTGCTGTACGGTATAATGATAGTTTTATCTTTTTTGTTAAACGGTTTAGTGTTATTTAGAGTCTCAAATTTATTTTGTACATAATTGATAATTTTAGAAATAAAATTTAGATCGTAACCTCTATTAATAGCGACATGTTTTATAAAGTTAAGTTCATATTTATATTCCGTTTCATTTTGGGATATATTCAGGGCTCTTTCGGTGTAAGAGAGAAACACTGACTTTTTTTGGGAAAAGGGATAAGCCGATTTTTCGTGTGGGGGAGCCACAATTGAAAATGGTTTCCTGTATACTGACGTGGAGAAAGACAATTCCTCCCTACATATTAGAATGTCCAAAAATGGAATTTTTCCATCCGCTTCCATTTGTACCGTGAATTTTATATTAGTATTTGTAGAGTTTAAATATTCAGGAAATAGGTCAAGATCACTAATGCTGTGTTTACAATTGGACAAAACGTCGTCTACATAGCGTTTCCAGAAATTCACCTCAAAGGGTGAATTAGTTAGCGCTCTAGATTCCAAATCATTCATGAATAAGTCACATAAGAATCTGGACAGGCTGGATCCCATTGCTAAGCCACTGTTTTGCGTGTAGAATTTACCATTAACTTGGAAAAATGATTTGGATACTACTAAATTGGTTAACATTAAAATTTCGTCAATTTCGAGTTCGTTCACTTTTTCTTCTCTTATTCTACTCTTAAAAATACCTAAGGCTTGATCTACTGGGACTGATGTGAACAGTGAAACAACGTCAAAAGACACTAAAATCTCATTGTGTTTTAAACCTACATTTTTTAATTCCTGTAAAAGTTCTTTAGAGTTTTTTACCGTGTGTTTGTGGTTATAGACCAAATAGCCGAAACGTTTTACAATATATTTCTCTATCAGAGCAGCGGACGAATTTCTATTTTGCACGATTGGTCTGAATTTGAGAACTTCTTTGTGGATTTTGGGCGAAAGATAGAACTTAGGGGCAACATATTTAGGCGGTATCAGTGCCTCTTGTTCAGCTTTGGTCAAATGTAGGCAACTTTTCACTGTGTTTTTTACTCTATTATGAAATCTGGCTATCGGATTTCCCTTAAGTTCGCTATACGTGTCTTCATTCAACATATCACACACGGCTTTATCGTATTCACTTTCGTCCAAAATAAGGTACAATCACCTTTATCTGCCTTACAGATTACAATAGATTTATCATTTTTTAATGACTTTAACGCTTTTAGTTCCCCTGGTGTAAGATTGGGAATATTTTTTTAGAGACATATTTAATTTGTTTATTTAATATTTTTATGGAACCCCTCCCCCCTGATGTTGTTGATTTTGCTCTCGTCATTTTTTTATAAAAAATAGACTAGATTCTACTGCAGTTATAGCCTCTTTGATGGATACTAACTCATTATTGTTACTGACTGCAAAGTTTAGCCCATATTTTAAAACATTTACCTCGTCCAAGTTCAGAACACGTTTGGAATAATTCACTAAACTAGGGTTCTTCTTTCAAATTTATTTTAGTTATAGTTTCACTATCCATTGAAATATTAAAACTTAGAATAAATGAAAAATAAATCAATAACATTGATGGTCCCGCCCATGAAATTGCTTTACATTACACTAATCTATTCAATGCAAGGCAATTGGATAAACAAGCAATGATTTTCAAATTTATTAATTTTAATTTTTAATTTTTATTTTTAATTCTTGTTTACATAAGACATGTTTGATTGTTTGTTTTTTGTTGCTACTCTAATTTCATTAACACTATATTTTATCGTGCTGTTGCCCTCAACAGACTCGAGGTCATTATTGTAACATTGCCTGACGACGGCGCTAGTTTTGGCGCCGAAACGGCTGTAGTATTTTAAATAACAAAAAACAATTATTGTACAATAGTGGGTTACGTTCATTTCATAGTAAAACAATCCAATTCAATACATTTTCATACAACGGATAGTATGGAAAGGTGCAATTTCCAGGGGAAGACAGATAATTATTTCGATTTAGTGGGGAAGGGGTGGGTTGGTTAGCAGTCTGGTTAGGCATGGGCAAATGAAGTTCAAAATTATTTGGGGAAAGAGGTGTGTGACGAAGGCGGGACAGATAAGATTGCGAATTATTTGGTGATTGGGGTACAGCGGTTTGACTTGATGTGGGCATATTACTTTGAAAAACATTTGCTGTCTGGGGTAAATGAGATTGCGAATTATTTGGTGATTGATTTAAAAGTGAATGGTTGGGTCGCGGTAAATGATATTGAGGTACAAGGAAGTTACTGTTTTCTGGAGAGATAACTGTAGATTTAGAAAGTTGTTCAAAAAAGGGTTTTAAACTATCGGAGAAAGTTTGAGTCATTGAATGGCCAAATTTGTTGAGATCTTCATTTTGTTTTTCAATTAACGACTCTTCCCACTTTCGTTGTTGCTCCATTTTCTTTTCTTCCCAGTCCTGTTTATATTTCAAAAGTTCAAGCATATTCTTTTTTGTCTTTCTTAATGTTTTGTGGGTATATTGTCAGTGTTTCTTTGTAAAGAACCTGTTCTGCGGTTTGCCTACCACCAAAAAATAAATACTTTCTATAAATTACAGTTATCGTTTTCTAAATAATTTTTTAATTCAACTTCTCGTAAAAGCAGGCTTAACCATGGTGTCTTTTGCCAACTTTAAAAAGGTAGGAGAAGTTTAGTGAACCCTTCATCTATTTATTATTTTATATGTACGCATTGTATTAATAAATAAGTTACGTACTTGTCTTAACATTTGAAGCTTCAGTGCTGGTCGAGGTGCTGGTACTTGGCTTAGAGCTAGATAGCTCTTTCTCAACGTCATTAATTTCAGAAAATTCTTCCGATTCACAATCACCATCTTCTTCCGAAAGAATTATATCTGGAAACAACGATTCTTCATTTAACTCTTTTTGGATCTTATCTATTAAATTACCAAATAAAATACCTTTAGAGATAAATAATAAAAAAAAAACAATAATAGAAATAACCTCTTACAGTTGATTGGCTAGCGTCGGATTTAACAGAATCTACTCCATATTTGAAATTGGTTGATGCCCATATATATTTTGATGTTGCACCGTCATTTTAATCCTTAGACCCCACGTCTACTACAGCAGCATATTTCGCGAATATTATGGTCCTAAAAGCGCCATTACCACTCCCAACAAATAAAGAAAGGCTGATTTTTGAAAGGGCAAAAACGGCGAGCTCTCTTCACCGCGGAGTGAATTTTACGCCCCGAACCTTTCGGTTCGTACATCTTTAAAATTAGTATATCTTTAAAATTAATTATTTGCGGCTACTAATTTTTGTACCATTAATAAGTACGTTGGTAAGGTCCAAGGTGGGTGAGGTGAAACTAAAAAGTGGGAAAAATGTGGCGGGGCTATTGTTCCAAATAGCCTATATATGATTAACCGTTTCGTTGGTTATAAGATAATTTTTTTTCTGGGAACCTTGGTTAAATCCCACATTCAACACTCGCTGATAGCAAAGAAACTGTCACACCACAACATATTAAACACTTATTTATCGATTTTAGTCACACAGTCATCTAAAGTTACGGTCAAACAACAGTTAAAACTCAATATTTATTTAATTAATTATTTACTGAGTTCGTTGAATTTCGTTCATTATTATTTATTAAATTAGTGCTTTTAGTACCAAGAACGTATATATGTATAAGTACGTTGAACGATCAAATTGGCGCCTGTTGCCATGATGCAATCGGTTACAGATTAAATCCGGCCAAAAAACCGCGTGCGGCGCGTTCTCAATTTTAAAACCGTTTCTAGTTCAAGCGCGAGCTGCACGCGGATTTTAGGGCGGAGTTATTCTGAAATCAATTAAATCATGGCCCAAGCGATGCCTTTGTTCAATGTTCTTATACATTTATACGTTCTCGTTATTACTTATTAAAGTAGTTGTAGATTATCGGATTTATGGGTATTGGTTCGATTTTCAATTTTCCGAACTTTAAAAGCAGCGTTTCAAATGTTCGAAATGCGGTTTCAAATGTCAAAAATATATTTACTTTTGAAACTACGATGTATTTAATCCGAAAAGAGGATGTTACTCAACCTGACCTTACCTTAGATTTTTTTTCTGTTGGGCGATTCGTTCCGAACAACATCCAAATCCGTGATCCCATTTTCATAAACTACGCTGGGCTAGCTGGTATCGTACCAAGTTACAAAGTATTTATATATTGAAACCTAAAATATCTAAATGCAATGTTAATTAAGTAACATCAATGTCGGGCATAAAGATTGAACCGGTCATTAAATTCAAGCATAAGAAGAAACCCTTTTATTTGTCAATTCGGACAACACTATTCCGACCATGAGAATATTTAAAATATTTAAATTGTTGTGTTTTAGTATAACTTTTCAAACATTTTATTTAATAAAAAATAAGGCCAAAAACAAGAAAAGACAGTTTCTATGACAAAGCGAACAAACATTGCTCGATGGAAGACGAGTTGGAAGACAGTGTTTTAAGGGATGCTGCATTCCTTCGCTCGATAGGTTATTCCCCCGAAGGCGTATCAGCGGACACTTGCCGTCCCCTTAGACATCTCGCGCGGACTACAGCCAAAGAGAGCAAAGCGCCGATTTGATTTGGGTCGGTGGCGACGTTTGGCGAAATTCTGCAGGCCACGCGCGCAAAAAAGTAAAGTCTGGTTTTCACTAGGACCAAAACCGCACGACGGCGAGCTTCGACGCGTAAAAATTGTATTAGGCCTAACGGAGATTTTTTGCGTCGACGTTCACCGCTGTGGCGTTTAGCCCAAGTAAAAACCAGCCTTAAATGTCTCGGGGGTGGCGGTTCTGCGTCCGACAAAATATTGTCGCTGGATCGGCGGCGCTACAAACAAACCGTCACGACCGAAGGAACTGACAGAGTCAATAGCCTCACACATAACAAGTATCCAGTCCTGAGTTTTTAACTTGCGCCTTCTACAGCCCTTCCTCTGGGTTGATGCCCAGGACGAAGGGCTGTAGAAGAAAAGACCAAAAAAGATGGCACCAGAGGATCGGTGCGGTTAAAGTCCCTCACCAGTGATTAACCGTCGGACTATGTCAACCAGGCCGTTTGCCCACGTCGCGCGACAACCAGGGATACGTTCAAGAGTGGAGGGAGCATCGAGGTAAAAACCACGTTTAAAAATGTCATTAAACATTGTCTCAAATTTGACAAGATCAAACAATTTTCGATTCAAATTAGATCAAATTAAAATTAGCCAACTACATTGGATCCAAATTGAATGTAGTTAATTTGATCAAAGAAATATTTGACCCTTTCTCGATATGATTTTGTCTTATATTAATCATATCTAAAAAATTTCACCAAGGGCTATTCGTCCCGTATTATAGCACTTCGCGTTGACATCGAAAACGCGAATAATAACTTGGGAAGAATTTAATGTACTTGGTAGTTTTGTGTTTTTAATCTTAACTAGGGTCTAGGTCAGCTTTTAAAATGGACTTAAGTCTAATCTGGCGATTCCCCTTAGAGATAAGGGAGTGTGTATACCGATAGGGGCCCCTGCGGGCGGGGGAAACGGGGGTGAAACGGGCCCCTGTGGGGGTAAGCATTCCCCCCCATTTTGCGTACATTTTCGGTAGGTCAAAAGGTCAATAGCTGGAGGCACCCCATTTTAGGGTCAATAGGTTAGATGATTTACGATGTTATACCACCTGGGTCAATAGGTTATCTGCCCCTATTCGGCAGGCGGTGTGGACTGACACGATGTTATGCAAACAGCTATAAACCGTTAAATAGGTCCGTCAAAACCGATGCGTCATAGTGAATGTCTGGCCCCTGTCTTTCGAGTTGGTAATAAATAGTTCAAAGGGTTTCCGCCGACAAACACTTTCGGGCCCCTAAGGGTACCGTAAAATACCGGGTGGTCATCGGTTAAAGTGTTTTGGAAAAAAAGAGCAGAGTGTATACAAATTTTATGGTTTTATTTATATATTTTTCGAGTACAGGCTGTATAATACGATTTACATTGAAAATACGTCTTTGGAAATGTATTTTATTTATATCATGGTAATTACGTCCATCTTCGTAGGGTATATACCGAAGTTCACTCAAAGGGTTGAAACGAACCATCTGAAATTAGCGTTTTTACGAGCATTTTCATTAAATGTTCTACCTCGAGGCGTTTGATGGTAAGATTTACGATTACGTCGCCGCCGTGTCCCTCGGGGGTGGTTGTGGGTCCGCCGGAGATGTATTTTTCGGATGGCGGGATATCTTGGCCCTCCAAAGCGGCGGGTGACGGACAGTTGGGATAAAATTTGTCGTGTTCCGCTTGGGGTACGTCGCCGGTTTCCCAACTGCCTAACTGTCCGTGGCAGAGGTAGCATTCGACTATGCCGTCCGAGTCTACAGCGAAAAGTCCGGCGTGGGCCAAGTCTTCCTTGTTCACGTGTACGTTGTCCCATTGCTTGAACGTTTCTAGCCGGCCGGTTATGGTGTTGAGATCCTCGTGACTAGCCATCCCGATTCTCTTTGAGCTACGGAATAATATTTCTGGGTCTAAACCCCAAAATGACGTAATCTATAAAAATGACGTAATTTAAAAATGACTCACTAAAGATGACGTAATCTACACCATGAACCGTAAAGATTACGAAGATGCGTTGTGGTTTTCATAAGCCAGCCGCTATGGGAAAGAGGAACATGTCTCCGCTTAGGGTACCAAAGAAATGCTGGATATGCGCGGAAATATACCGGTCCGTGAGAGGTTTCAAACAACATTTAATGACTCATTTATCGTGTAATACAATGAAAGAAGATTCGGATCTGGCGTGTGATTGTGATACGAGTGAATCTCTCCATTACACGGAGGCCGAGGAAATGTCAGATGATATAATTATCGATTATCTTAACGAACTTATTGGGGCATGTAAAAAGCGTGGTGCCACAATGGTATCAACCGAACCAACTACATCTAACCTGACAGCCGAATTAAAAATGCCGACTGAAAAGGAAATGGCTGCTCTGATTTATTTTCAAGACTATTGTAAAACTAATCAAATCCATAATATTAAAACCGCTGTAAAGAAAATGTGAATAAACGTTTTTATATTGAATACATTGTTATTTTTAAAGGTGACCGTATAAAGTAATTTTTACATTGGTAAATTGACACTTAATATTTTTAAAATTCTAAAATACGTTTATAATATTTTTCCAACGTGGGCGAATGAATAGACACAATGAACTATTAATTACGTAATCTAAAAAAATGACGCGATCAATGAGAAATAACGAGCAATGATAAATAAGATAATAAAAAATATTTATTTTTACAAAAAAAATTTATAAGATGATATATTACAAAAATTATTTTTCTTTTACGAGTCAAAAAATATAAATGGACATCGTATTTGACTGTCTATTTCAGCGCGGTTCTGGGTAATCCAGTCGGCGAAAAGTAGACTTCGTTCCAAAGAACACGGTTGTCGGGTGTTTAGAGTTTGATGTCGGAATAGACATTTCACTGGCGGGGGCGTATCAAAAGTCGCAGCTCGGGGACAGTCAAAAGTTTCCAAATCGTATATGGCGGTCTCAATATAATCGGCTAAAAATTTACACTTTACGTCTCCTTTTGTAAAAATCATATCCGCACTCGATACAGCTGATATAAGGCAGGCGGGTAGTTTATAATAGGGGAAATACCCCGCGGTCCAGCAAATACCGTGAAGGTTCCTAGACACCCAGCCGTTTGTCTTTTAATGGCGTTCGGAAGTTGTTGTACTGGATAGAGTTGTTCGAAAGTCCAAGCTTGAACGGCGGGGGGGGGGGGTCAATACTGTTGATATTGCTAGCTCCTTCACGACAATGTCGGGGGCCTCTCCGCCGGAGCGCGAGGCGGATTTTCCTAGTAGAAAGTCAAATTCGACAACGGCCATTCTCGCCATGCCACCGACACGATACTGAGGGTTTAGTTATGAATAAAACGGGGTATAGTCGCGCGAAGGGAATTTATACTCCATTTATGATGACGTAACAGGCTGTTAAATTTTCTCGTGGCCATTATATCATTGTTGACGTCTCTTCGTGAAAAACCCTTAAAGAAGCTTTCGTGACTTCTACGTTTTGATCGGTGACGTATATAAATCACGCAATAATGTCCGCAAATGACGCTCGTTGTGGATTGAAGTCGCCGCTTGTTGGGCGTGATTTTTCTCGAAATTTGTTTTAAAAAAAGTTTAATGGCTGGCAAAATGGGCCGTAGCGCCAACGAGTCAAAATACCAAGCCCGTTTTAATTTATCAATGAAAATCGCGACCCAATGGCTGCCCGGTTCATCGTGGGGGTCCAGATTTACAACCAGTGACGCTGGAAAACTATTAATCTTATCGGGAAGACAATTCGAGGCGAATACGCCCATAAAATTGCGCGTATGTCTCAAAATGTCTTAAATCTCGGATCCGCGCATAATTACACGTTTTCAATAGAAACGTTACGATCTTTATCTACGCTAAAGCTGGCTTGAAATTTGGCAAAAACTACGCAGCTTAACGTTTGCGGGACTGGTTTAGCGAACGAAAGCTCCAAACGCATCTGCCCCTGTCGGGATGGGTTCCAATAAGGACTTTCACCCGCGCTATGGTCGTTTGAAATGTCTAAGACGTAAAACGCGTACCCCTGGGCATAATCTCCCCGGGAAATATCGATCCCGTTGTTTCTATAATGAATTCCACTACCCCTATGTTAGGAAGTGACAAAATTTCATTTAGCAAGCTTTTCTTAAATTTTGGTATCCACCCTGTATCATTTAAAAGCTCAAGCATTGTTTTTATCAAGTTAATTTTAAACATATCATAAAACAAGCTTCCCTAAGTCTGACTAGCTTTGTAGGGTAATAATAAAATAGCTAAATATTTTTTGGGTTTAATAATTGTGATTCTTAGTGAAAATTTTGTATATATTACAGTATTAGGTTGGCTAATTATTTTTTCACCTGCTACCATTCTCAACGGGTGAACATAGAATAACAAAGATAATTTTCCACTATATTTAAAGCCAACTTTCGTTACATTTCGCTATGAAAACACTGAAGCTTCTTTCAATGCGATAACTTTATTACATGCAATTTTTTCCCAGAATTACAATTATTGAATCGAAAAAAAATATGTAGCCACCTTAGAATTACCAAGCAGCCCCCACCATGGGTATACAGACAGCCCCCCCCCCCCATTTTCGGTAGGTCAATAGGTCAGATGATTTATCTGACGCGATGTTATGCAAACAGTAATAGGTCGAGCCTTTGATGTTTTCGCCGACAAACACTTTCCATTATTTTCAAACACTTTGCGCGTGCGTCTTATATCGGCCCTAAGGGGTGTAAGAGGTAGCTTACCCTTAATAAAATGGGAACAGCGAGTGTCCCCCCTCGCTAGCTAAAAGTGTCGTTTTGGAAGAAAAAAAGTCGGTAGGTCAATAGATCAAATACCGATAGCTGGAGGATCTCCCATTTAGCGTCCCTATTCGGTAGGGGTGGTGGAATCATTTGACATGATGTTATGCAAACAGCCAGTACTAATTTAACCATCACTTTAAAACTTTGCAAGTCTGAATAGCTGTGTAGAGTACTATTAACAGAGATAAATATTTCTTGGTTCAGTTAATGTGTTGATTCGAGTGAACAATTTGCATATGTTAAAGTTATTGGATTGAAGGAAACTTCAGTGTTTTCAGGGTGATAATTAAGGGAAGTTACCTTACAATATAGTTGAAAATTATCTTTTTAAGTCTGTGATTACCTATTGAATATGTTAGGAAGTGAAAAAATTTCATTTAGCTCAAGCAATTTTTTTTTCCAAATTCATTTTTAACTTATCTTAAAACAAGCTTCCCTAAGTCTGAATAGCTCTGTAGGTTAATAATAAAATAGCTAAATATTTTTTGGATTCAATAATTTTGATTCTGAGTGAAATATTTGCATATATTACAGTATTAGTTTGGCTAATTAATTTTTTTTCATCTGCTACCATACTCAATGGGTGAACAAAACAAAGTTAATTTTCCACTATATTTAAAGCCAACTTCCCTTACATTTCACTATGAAAACACTGAAGCTTCTTTCAATGCGATAACTTTATTACAGGCATTTTTTTCCCAGAATTACAATTATTGAATCGAAAAAAAATATGTAACCACCTTAGAATTACCCAACACAGGTATTCAGAAGAGATGGTGTTCAATTTAAAAAAATTACTTTTTTGGATCCACCCTATATCAGTTATATAAAACCTGAAATTATTTATTTGTTTTAATTCTAATTTAACCATCACTTTAAAAACGGTAACTTCCCTTAAATTTCAAACTGAAAACACTAAAGTTTCATGCAATCCAATAACTTTGACTTTTGAAAATTTTTCACTCAGAATTATCACATTAAATGTGATCCACTCTGTATCGTAAATTTAAAAGCTCAAGCAATTTTTTTTCCAAATTCATTTTTAACTTATCTTAAAACAAGCTTCCCTAAGTCTGACTAGCTCTGTGGGTTAATAATAAAATAACTTAATATATTTTGGATTCAATAATTTTGATTCTGAGTGAAATATTTGCATATATTACAGTATTAGTTTGGCTAATTAATTTTTTTTCATCTCCTACCATACTCAATGGGTGAACATAGAATAACAAAGGTAATTTTCCACTATATTTAAAGCCAACTTCCCTTACATTTCACTATGAAAACACTGAAGCTTCTTTCAATGCGATAACTTAGTTACAGGCAATTTTTTTCCCAGAATTACAATAATTGAATCGAAAAATTATCCAACTCAGCTTATCAGACTTCGGCAAAGTGGTTTTTAAGTGATGGTGTTAAATAATAAAATATACTTCAGCTTTTGAATAAAATTTACTGTTAATATAACGGTTAATCGACGAACAGGACTATAACTGTTGCGTACAGCAACTATCTAGTAACTCTAACGGTAAAAGTTGGTACTGGAATTTACCTGTTAAAATTTAACAGGAATTTAACAGGAAGCTACAGTAATTTTTCACAGTGTAGCATATGAAAGTATTAATTGTCAAAAAGTGCATTTAAATTGAAGTGAGTCCTATTTTTGGATTCCCCTTGTTCCTCCTTCTTTCATCCCAGCATGTTTCCCCTTTTATCATGGTTTCACTCCAAAAAATAGCCAAAAATCTTAAATCAGTAGGTCTCGATCCTATTTATCTCCCACCATCCCAAATTGTCAGCTTTATTATGTAATAACAAAGAACCAACAGCCCTCCTCGACATGGGGGCAATGCCGTCGCCCATTTCATCAAAGGCGTAAAGAGCCCCAAAAATATAAACAACCCGTACAATAATTCTCCCCCTTAGCGAACACCTTCGTGTTTTTGGGGCCATAATGCTAGGTGGGACTCAATAGATATACTAGCTCAACCCAAAATTACATAAAACTCATTTCAATGTACGCGAATCCATCGAAATTTAAAAAAATAAATCTGCGCAATGTTTAAACCGTGACGATGGTCCCTTTAACGTAGCCACGTTTTCTCCACTTTTTAAAACGTGTTTATGGTCCTCACCCTCTCACACACACAACAAACCAATTCCTCTTCTCGCAGAATCCACCATTCCGACAATAGTAGCCTCGAGCGCGAACGTAGATATCGAGCCCGTTGCTCATATAACACTTCGACGGGGTCGACTCGCCTTTGAGAAAAAACGCTCACGGCTAAAGAACAGTAGCCTCTACTATATTTATAAAGCGCATAAATATTTTTTCGTCCCAAAGTTTTACCATCGTACTGTCAGATTTGTAAAAATCCCTGAAGAAGGAGGAACAGTTCCTCCGAAACGTTCGATTTTTAAATAAATATATTGTGAATTTTAAAAACGGTTAAAGTCTCTTTTCACTTAGTATTTTTAAATATTTGAATATCGGTATTGTATTTTGCCGCGTTAAAAGTAGAGTTTAGATGTATAGTCGTTTTAAGAAATACTCGCGATATAGGTTCAAGTGCCAAGCATATTTAAGTACTACAATGATATTAAAATAAAGTTTAAAAATATTTCCATTCTACGTTACTTTAACAACGAATATTCTATGACGTCAAAACACTCAAATACATGTTTCAAATTCAAATTAACCGCGCAAAACACTTAAATCTATGTTTTCATTTGATTTTTAAATTAACCGCGACGCGCCCCCAGACCGCCCCCCCCCCCCCCCGAGAAATCCGCGCCCCAGACCGCGTCCCCCCAGGGGAAATCAGCGCACGCGCGCCGCCCCGGGCTACGGCGAGGTGGGGAGGGTAGCATGTCTTATGGGAAACCAAAGTCATTTTAAAATTTGTTTCAGCTTCAATTTTAAATATATATAATTAAACAAAATAAAAGAAAGAAAGAAATATAAAATATAAAAAAAATAGTTTGAAATTATGGTCGTTGTCGGAATTCGCGAACATATAGGGTCTTCTATCTAAGGTGATACCACCTTTGAGGTCGGGGATGGTTAACTTTTATTCAATAGATAAAGCTCTCAAAATTATTCGTAAAACGTTTTGATCAAGTTATTTATATTTCTGTATTATCCGATTACGCGCACCGCTCAGGTTACGACTTTTTACGCGTTCTATCTGTTTGTATTTGGATTTTTTAGCCATTTCTATCTGGGTTGAAAAGGAACGAGTGGGCTCGAAAAAGCTTCCCCAATATTCTTTTTAATAAAAGTTTATTTTAAACCATGAAGTATCTGTCTCTATAGTATATTACTTACTATTTACTAGTTTAAATTAACCATGGTTAAATTTTGCGTTTAGTCATTACTTACTATTATCAATAAACTACGTTAGTCATAACTTACTATTATCGTTTAGCTACGTTAGTCATTACATATTATTATCGTAAACCTCCACGAGAGCTTTAACAATTTAACGGTATACGTTTTCGACAATACGACAAGTTCGCATTAACTTACGATGGACGACGTTACCTTTTTTTTGGTATGAACGAATCTTTTCTCTGCCACTCAGGAAAAATAAATTCCGTTTTAATACTTTATTGAAACAGGTCTGCTCGTAACTTCAAACAAAACTAACTCGGTTTGGAATTATTCACAAAAACGGGATACTAAAATATTCAGGGTATTAATTAGTGATACAATCTAACTAATCTGAAGTTTCAAGTAATGAAAGTGCAATATGTGTAGTTACAAATGTTTATATGACGGTTAGATTTATTTATTTATTTAGTTATTTATTTAAGAGACATACCTACGAAGCTGGAACAACGTAGTCATCACGATATGTGCTTTAGCTGATTGATTGAATGATTAGCGCGATATTTTGCAGAGATGTTAATGTAACTGCAATGCGTTAACCGACGCCTTGTGAAATACCTTGTTTATATACATTAAACAGATATGCTAATATATTAATGGTAAGTTGCGAAAATCACAGTGCGCGTAAAATTCAGACATTATATAGTGACTAGTAAAACAATATAGCATAGTGAACAAGTTGGCCTGAACACAATATGTCGATATACGAAGCCCTCCCCACCTCGCCGTAGTTCGGGGCGGCGCGCGTGCGCTGATTTCCCCTGGAAGGACGCGGTCTGGGGCACGGATTTCTCGGGGGGGGGGGCGGTCTGGGGGCGCGTCGCGGTTAATTTAAAAATCAAATGAAAACATAGATTTAAGTGTTTTGCGCGGTTAATTTGAATTTGAAACATGGATTTGAGTGTTTTGACGTCATAGAATATTCGTTGTTAAAGTAACGTAGAATGGAAATATTTTTAAACTTTATTTTAATATCATTGTAGTACTTAAATATGCTTGGCACTTGAACCTATATCGCGAGTATTTCTTAAAACGACTAGACAACTAACGCGGCAAAATACAATTCCGATATTCAAATATTTAAAAATACTTAGTGAAAAGAGACTTTAACCGTTTTTAAAATTCACAATATATTTATTTAAAAATCGAACGTTTCGGAGGAACTGTTCCTCCTTCTTCAGGGATTTTTACAAGTCTGACAGTACGATGGTAAAACTTTGGGACGAAAAAATATTTATGCGCTTTATACATATAGTGGAGGCTACTGTTCTTTAGCCGCGAGCGTTTTTTCTCAAAGGCGAGTCGACCCCGTCGAAGTGTTATATGAGCAACGGGCTCGATATCTTCGTTCGCGCTCGAGGCTACTATTGGCGGAATGGTGGATTCTGCGAGAGGAGGAATTGGTTTGTTGTGTGTGAGAGGGTGAGGACCATAAACACGTTTTAAAAATGGAGAAAACGTGGCTACGTTAAAGGGACCATCGTCACGGTTTAAACATTGCGCAGATTTATTTTTTTAAATTTCGATGGATTCGCGTACATTGAAATGAGTTTTATGTAATTTTGCGTTGAGCTAGTATGTCTATTGAGTCCCACCTAGCATTATGGCCCCAAAAACACGAAGGTGTTCGCTAAGGGGGAGAATTATTGTACGGGTTGTTTATATTTTCGGGGCTCTTTACGCCTTTGATGAAATGGGCGACGGCATTGCCCCCATGTCGAGGAGGGCAATTGGTTCTTTGTTATTACATAATAAAGCTGACAATTTGGGATGGTGGGAGATAAATAGGATCGAGACCTACTGATTTAAGATTTTTGGCTATTTTTTGGAGTGAAACCATGATAAAAGGGGAAACATGCTGGGATGAAAGAAGGAGGAACAAGGGGAATCCCAAAATAGGACTCACTTCAATTTAAATGCACTTTTTGAAAATTAATACTTTCATATGCTACACTGTGAAAAATTACTGTAGCTTCCTGTTAAATTCCTGTTAAATTTTAACAGGTAAATTCCAGTACCAACTTTTACCGTTAGAGTTACTAGATAGTTGCTGTACGCAACAGTTATAGTCCTGTTCGTCGATTAACCGTTATATTAACAGTAAATTTAATTCAAAAGCTGAAGTATATTTTAATATTTAACACCATCACTTAAAAACCACTTTGCCGAAGTCTGATAAGCTGAGTTGGATAATTTTTCGATTCAATTATTGTAATTCTGAGAAAAAAATTGCCTGTAATTAAGTTATCGCATTGAAAGAAGCTTCAGTGTTTTCATAGTGAAATGTAAGGGAAGTTGGCTTTAAATATAGTGGAAAATTACCTTTGTTATTCTATGTTCACCCATTGAGTATGGTAGCAGATGAAAAAAAATAATTAGCCAAACTAATACTGTAATATATGCAAATATTTCACTCAGAATCAAAATTATTGAATCAAAAAAATATTAAGTTATTTTATTATTAACCCACAGAGCTAGTCAGACTTAGGGAAGCTTGTTTTAAGATAAGTTAAAAATGAATTTGGAAAAAAAAATTGCTTGAGCTTTTAAATTTACGATACAGAGTGGATCACATTTAATGTGATAATTCTGAGTGAAAAATTTTCAAAAGTCAAAGTTATTGGATTGCATGAAACTTTAGTGTTTTCAGTTTTAAATTTAAGGGAAGTTACCGTTTTTAAAGTGATGGTTAAATTAGAATTAAAACAAATAAATAATTTCAAGTTTTATATAACTGATATAGGGTGGATCCAAAAAAAGTAATTTTTTTAAATTGAACACCATCTCTTCTGAATACCTGTGTTGGGTAATTCTAAGGTGGTTACATATGTTTTTCGATTCAATAATTGTAATTCTGGGAAAAAAATGCTTGTAATAAAGTTATCGCATTGAAAGAAGCTTCAGTGTTTTCATAGTGAAATGTAAGGGAAGTTGGCTTTAAACATAGTGGAAAATTACCTTTGTTATTCTATGTTCACCCATTGAGTATGGTAGCAGATGAAAAAAAATTAATTAGCCAAACGAATACTGTAATATATGTAAATATTTCACTCAGAATCAAAATTATTGAATCCAAAAAATATTAAGCTATTTTATTATTAACCTACAGAGCTATTCAGACTTAGGGAAGCTTGTTTTAAGATAAGTTAAAATGAATTTAGAAAAAAATTGCTTGAGCTAAATGAAATATTTTCACTTCCTAACATATTCAATAGGTGATCACAGACTTAAAAAGATAATTTTCAACTATATTGTAAGGTAACTTCCCTTAATTATCACCCTGAAAACACTGAAGTTTCCTTCAATCCAATAACTTTAACATATGCAAATTGTTCACTCGAATCATCACCTTAACTGAACCAAGAAATATTTATCTCTGTTAATAGTACTCTACACAGCTATTCAGACTTGCAAAGGTTTTAAAGTGATGGTTAAATTAGTACTGGCTGTTTGCATAACATCATGTCAAATGATTCCACCACCCCTACCGAATAGGGACGTTAAATGGGAGATCCTCCAGCTATCGGTATTTGATCTATTGACCGACCGACTCTTTTTTTTTTCAAAACGACACTTTTAGCTAGCGAGGGGGGACACTCGCTGTGCCCATTTTATTAAGGGTAAGCTACCTCTTACACCCCCTTAGGGCCGATATAAGACGCACGCGCAAAGTGTTTGAAAATAATGGAAAGTGTTTGTCGGCGAAAACATCAAAGGCTCGACCTATTACTGTTTGCATAACATCGCGTCAGATAAATCATCTGACCTATTGACCTACCGAAAATGGGGGGGGGGGAGCTGTCTGTATACCCATGGTGGGGGCTGCTTTCTAATTCTAAGGTGGCTACATATTTTTTTTCGATTCAATAATTGTAATTCTGGGAAAAAATTGCATGTAATAAAGTTATCGCATAGAAAGAAGCTTCAGTGTTTTCATAGCGAAATGTAAGGAAAGTTGGCTTTAAATATAGTGGAAAATTATCTTTGTTATTCTATGTTCACCCGTTGAGAATGGTAGCAGGTGAAAAAATAATTAGCCAACCTAATACTGTAATATATACAAAATTTTCACTAAGAATCACAATTATTAAACCTAAAACATATTTAGCTATTTTATTATTACCCTACAAAGCTAGTCAGACTTAGGGAAGCTTGTTTTAAGATATGTTTAAAATTAACTTGATAAAAACAATGCTTGAGCTTTTAAATGATACAGGGTGGATACCAAAATTTAAGAAAAGCTTGCTAAATGAACTTTTTTCACTTCCTAACATAGGGGTAGTAGAATTCATTATAGAAACACCGGGATCGATATTTCCCGGGGAGATTATGCCCAGGGGTACGCGTTTTACGTCTTCGACATTTCAAACGACCATAGCGCGGGTGAAAGTCCTTATTGGAACCCATCCCGACAGGGGCAGATGCGTTTGGAGCTTTCGTTCGCTAAACCAGTCCCGCAAACGTTAAGCTGCGTAGTTTTTGCCGAATTTCAAGCCAGCTTTAGCGTAGACAAAGATCGTAACGTTTCTATTGAAAACGTGTAATTATGCGCGGATCCGAGATTTTAGACATTTTGAGACATACGCGCAATTTTATGGGCGTATTCGCCTCGGATTGTCTACCCGATAAGATTAATAGTTTTCCAAGGTCACTGGTTGTAAATCTGGACCCCCACGATGAACCGGCAGCCATTGGGTCGCGATTTTCATTGATAAATTAAAATGGGCTTGCTATTTTGACTCGTTGGCGCTACGGCCCATTTTGCCAGCCATTAAACTTTTTTTAAAACAAAATTCGAGAAAAATCACGCCCAACAAGTGGCGACTTCAATCCACAACGAGCGTCATTTGCGGACATTATTGCGTGATTTATATACGTCACCGATCAAAACGTAGAAGTCACCAAAGCTTCTTTAAGGGTTTTTCACGAAGAGACGTCAACAATGATATAATGGCCACGAGAAAATTTAACAGCCTGTTACGTCATCATAAACGGAGTATAAATTCCCGTCGCGCGACTATACCCCGTTTTATTCATAACTAAACCCTCAGTATCGTGTCGGTGGCATGGCGAGAATGGCCGTTGTCGAATTTGACTTTCTACTAGGAAAATCCGCCTCGCGCTCCGGCGGAGAGGCTCCCGACATTGTCGTGAAGGAGCTAGCAATATCAACAGTATCGACCCCCCCCCCCCGCCGTTCAAGCTTGGACTTTCGAACAACTCTATCCAGTACAACAACTACCGAACGCCATTAAAAGACAAAACGGTATTTGCTGGACCACGGGGTATCTCCCCTATTATAAACTACCCGCCTGCCTTATATCAGCTGTATCGAGTGCGGATATGATTTTTACAAAAGGAGACGTAAAGTGTAAATTTTTAGCCGATTATATTCAGACCGCCATATACGATTTGGAAACTTTTGACTGTCCCCGAGCTGCGACTTTTGATACGCCCCCGCCTTTGAAAAGTCTATTCTGACATCAAACTCTAAACACCCGACAACCGTGTTCTTTGGAACGAAGTCTACCTTTCGCCGACTGGATTACCCAGAACCGTGCTGAAATAGACAGTCAAATACGATGTCCATTTTAATTTTTTTTGTATCACCCTATAATATTTTTTGACTCGTAAAAGAAAAATCTTCTTTCATTGTATTACACGATAAATGAGTCATTAAATGTTGTTTGAAACCTCTCACGGACCGGTATATTTCCGCGCATATCCAGCATTTCTTTGGTACCCTAAGCGGAGACATCTTCCTCTTTCCCATAGCGGCTGGCTTATGAAAACCACAACGCATCTTCGTAATCTTTACGGTTCATGGTGTAGATTACGTCATCTTTAGTGAGTCATTTTTAAATTACGTCATTTTTATAGATTACGTCATTTTGGGGTTTAGACCCAGAAATATTATTCCGTAGCTCAAAGAGAATCGGGATGGCTAGTCACGAGGATCTCAATACCATAACCGGTCGGCTAGAAACGTCCAAGCAATGGGACAACGTACACGCGAACAAGGAAGACTTGGCCCACGCCGGACTTTTCGCTGTAGACTCGGACGGCATAGTCGAATGCTACCTCTCCCAACTGCCTAACTGTCCGTGGCAAACAGGCGACGTACCCCAAGCGGAACACGACAAATTTTATCCCAACTGTCCATCACCCGCCGTTTTGGAGGGCCAAGATATCCTCCATCCGAAAAATACATCTCCGGCGGACCCACAACCACCCCCGAGGGACACGGCGGCGACGTAATCGTAACTCTTACCATCAAACGCCTCGAGGTAGAACATTTAATGAAAATGCTCGTAAAAACGCTAATTTCAGATGGTTCGTTTCAACCCTTTGAGTGAACTTCGGTATATACCCTACGAAGATCGACGTTATTACCATGATATAAATAAAATACATTTCCAAAGACGTATTTTCAATGTAAATCGTATTATACAGCCTGTACTCGAAAAATATATAAATAAAACCATATAATTTGTATACACTCTGCTCTTTTTTTCCAAAACACTTTTACCGATGACCACCCGCTATTTTACGGTACCCTTAGGGGCCCGAAAGTGTTTGAAAGTGTTTGTCGGCGGAAACCCTTTGAACTATTTATTGCCAACTCGAAAGACAGGGGCCAGACATTCACTATGACGGATCGGTTTTGACGGACCTATTTAACGGTTTATAGCTGTTTGCATAACATCGTGTCAGTCCACACCGCCTGCCGAATAGGGGCAGATAACCTATTGACCCAGGTGGTATAACATCGTAAATCATCTAACCTATTGACCCTAAAATGGGGTGCCTCCAGCTATTGACCTTTTGACCTACCGAAAATGTACGCAAAATGGGGGGAATGCTTACCCCAACAGGGGCCCGTTTCACCCCCGTTTCCCCCGCCCGCAGGGGCCCCTATCGGTATACACACTCCCTTATCTCTCCCCTATCTCTCCCCTTTAATTAAAATACATAAAGAAAAACGTTTTCTTATATAAAATAAACAAAAAAAATTTGAAATTTATTAATAAAAAACCCTTTTAAAATTTATAATAAAAAGGTGAGCAGTTTTTTTATAAAGAAATATTTTAAGCAACGAAATGATGAGGAGCATGACTTTTTTTAGAGATAATGTTTTTGTTAAGACGATTTCTAGCGAGGGGTCGGACATTTCAAAAAAAAGCGTACGGGATTTTGAAATCTTTATTGGGATTTCGTGATTTCGTCAGAGATTTCACGATTTCATCAGATATTTCGCGACTTCGTCAGAGATTTTGCGACATCGTGAAAAGGTAAAAGTAAACATGTGAGACTTATGTTTTATATAACTATCCAAAACCATAGTTGGTTTATTTTTTAACTATATATGCGTCAAAACATGATTGTGGGGGAGGGTTCTGAATCGGAACTCTAAATTTAAATCTCAAAACGTCGAGATACGAGCCTATTGGGACACTTAATAGCTTCAGCAGTATAACTTGATATATAAATTTAAAAATTAATATAAAAAAATTAATTAATATTTATTACTATAAAAATAAATTAAATTGCGTTTTCGTATATCTACGAGTTTTGAGGTATATTTAAAAAAATAATATATTAAAAATAAATTAAAATTAGGGGAAATAAGCTTCAAAAATTGCAAATATAAAAATGGATATTTAATAAATCAGGGACATGTGAGGCTTTAACCAAACCTTTACCTCGCCTTTTACAGGTTGGTTCACGTCATAGACATTTGAAATAAAATAGACCCCGGCGAATAAGCCAAGCGGGCCCAAGCCTAACAATAAACATGCAACCAAGAACTAGCAGTCGTGAGGTAAATTCAGTAACAATTCGAAATTATCAAAACTTATTTCGCGACATCTACTGATGGCTAAAAACAATATACAAAAGAACAATCGCGGAATTCGAATTTTTGGTATAAAACGACGTGTTAATTTGGAAATCAACTTACTTCGACACCGGACAAGACAGTGGATGTGGTTCTTGCACCATGGGGCGCCACCACATTTCAGCCGTGCCGTGAGTAACCACCTTTTAGGTGGATAGGACGTGGAGGAACTATTCCATGGCCAGCACGATCTCCCGATTTGAACGCTTGTGACTTCTATCTTTGGGGACATCTGAAAGACGTAGTTTATAAAACAGAGGTCCGAGATGTCGGCGACTTGCGCCAGCGTATTATCGATGCATGTGAGACAATTCGAAACACACCAGACATATGGGAAAACGTTCGTCAATCATTTGTACGACGTTGTCGTTTGTGCATTAGAGTTCAAGGTGGGCATTTCGAACAACTCTTGCAAATAATGTGAACGGTGCGTGTAACAATGTCAATAATTGTTCTGTTTTGATAAATAAAAACATACCATTAATTATGTGCTGCTGGTTTTTGTACTATCAAACACGACTAGGTTACAGTTAAACGTCGAAAATTATAACAAGTCTTGTTTTTAAAGCTTCTTCGTAAATTCACAATCTGGAGGTGCATACTTCCGGACGATATTGTAATGATCTTTTGATATTCGGCGATCCGTTTATCACTTTATCTATAAAAAACAACCGATCATTTCAAGACAACAATTGTGATCAAAGCATAATAAGGATTTCACATTTGCGTGAATTTCGGTGTTTTTAGGTTAAATTTTGAAAGCTTGTATCTCCTAAACGGTACATTTTAGGACCATGGTTCATTAGACATTTTCAACTCGTATTGACCCATAGAGCACATTATAAAAGTTTCGGTACTCTTATCCGTAACACCCTGTATATTCTTTTACGGAGAATATTCGTGGGGGAATTCATAGCTTGACTACCTGGGAAAGGGACCCGTCAGGGGAAAGAAATTTCAAGAGTGGAGGCGTAGGTAGTTCGGCCGTGGTGGCCGCCACATGGGAGGTTGTAAAGGGGGGGACGATACGCTCGTAAAAGAGTGTATAGTTTTCCCTTCTCGAAACCCGAAACAAACTCAAAAAGGATTAGTGCGTCAACCGATATAACTGGCATCCATCGGAGAACTATTTTGTTTGTAGTGACCTTTTTTTAGACTCGAATATAGAAATATTCAATTGAAAACGGAGACTTTTACCCAACGCCATTCCAACTGAGAATTTATTTCATGTAGAAGTAGAATGAATTATCCAAATTAATTTATTTATTTCAAGGGCAATAACTGCTCAGTTACCTTTGAAATTCTTGTCATCTTACAAAAGCTAAGCCAACCCCCTTAAAGGGAGAGTGACCGAAAAAAAAGTTCGTCTCATTCGATTGAACTTTTTGACGCGCACGCAGTGCCGTTAATTTCCGCCCCCTCCGACCAACCCCCTTAAAGGGAGAGTGAGAGAAAAAAAGTTGGTCTGATTCCATAGAACTCTTTGACGCGCACGCAGTGCCTTAATTTCCGCCCCCTTCGACCAACCCCCTTAAAGGGAGAGTCACCGAATGGTACGATATCGTACGCTACGAAAATTTTAATATGCCGTAAAATTGCAATGAAATCATCGCACTGACGCGGCTTCAACTGATTTCCTATTTTCCGCAAAATTACATTCTAGGTATTTTTTTTATGAATTTGCGATTTTACATGACTTTTGATGCCTAAACTACCCAAATTTTTTATATAAATTTCCTAAAATAAACACAATTGAAACCCAGTTTAAGAATTTCTGTAATTCATATTTCCACTAATTTCAATAATTTAAACGAATTATGTTCGTCGTGTTTGCTTACCTATTTCACCTTTGATACTTTCCGTCTATCAAACGATAGGAAATCACATGGCCTCAACAGCTTTTGTATTAGTTTGCCTACCTGTGTCTACTAAGGGTGTATGGGTTTGCCCACCCGAATACACCGATGTGGAACTAATATTACGGCCTGGGCCGACTTGTTTCTCTTACTCTGGAAATTTTTTTGAAAGACACTTACTTGAAATTGAGAGTAGAGGAGGGAACATTTTTAAGGTTTGATTCGAGTCTGCTGTGTTCATAGAACTCCTGAACTGTTCCATGGCCTACTTGTTTGACGATTTCGGCTTTGAAAAATACTGACCGCCGTTCCATAACACATTTCAAATAAATTTTTGAAATGTTCTTTGTTGTACATTAAAACATAACCTCAAAATATGTTATTTTAATAATTTCCTTTACACAGATAGTTTGGTGCAACATATTCTGATAATCGAAGTGACCTTTCATATCGATCGAGGCTCCTAAGTATGTCGAAATTATTTGTTCTCGCTGCAGAAGTTGAAACTTATTTTCTCGGAGTTAAGGTTGAAAGCCATTAACAACAAAATAAAGTTTTGTATGGTAGAAAACAGAATACACTTCAAACATTCATTGTACTGCAATTCACATTAAGATACCATAAAATCGTGATAATTGTTTTTCGATGAACAAAAAGTTAATATGTAGCACTTTTTCTAAGTACACTACGGCGCCTTATTTTGCGTGTAATATTGAAAGTCATTGAGCAGGTGGGGTCTCTCTTCTTTCCATGTACAACAAAAATAATAGACTGAACTCCAAATGTTACTTTACTATGAAAATGTTGCTAACGCTGTTTTTTACTCATTGGCTAAAGTCCATGTATCTATTTCAGAACCATTTTTCTTTTGTTTCATGGTTTTACGTCTTTGTTAAGATTTCAGTTAGTTTCTGTTATTTCCTAAATTTAGTTTTTAATGTCTAAACGCAAATAAGACTATTTAATCGGCACAACGTATCCCTTTTTAGTTCCACATCTATATATATATATAGAGTGGGACTATTGTTCGTTAGAATGTTGTGAAGTGTCGTCGTCGTCGTAGTCCACCTTTTAAACACCTTCCATATCTTTTGAACGGGGTGACATAACCCCGCCGTTTTTTCTAAAAATACTTAATATGGTTGCCTCTATCTGCACAACCAAGTTTCACGGGTTAAATTTAGTTAGCGGCGATTTGCCAGCCCCTTCTAACCGACCCCCCTTAGACACTTTAAAAAAAAATACGCAGTCTTACAGTTTTGGATACGATTGACTTTTAAATTATATTTAATTTTTAATCTATATAACCGCTATACCTCTACAATGTGTGCCCGTTTCAGCTCTGTCGTGGAAATAGGGGGCGCAAAAGCCCCCTTTTCCGATTGTGGGCGTTGATTTACGCACGCTGATTATTACCCAACTGAGTGACTTAAAAATTTAATTTCTTTTTTAAATTACGTATTTACTTTAGCTCTGATGGTTTGTCAGGTTTCGGTGCCCTAGAAAAATTAGGGGCCCTTGGGCGCCGCATAAACCACATTACCGCTGACGTTCGTTTTTGCCTTACGCAGAGTGCGTAACTTACTTATCGAAGCCACGTATGGCCAGAAGAAATAAATAAGTGTGACACTTAAGAGGATTCAACCAAAATTTCTGATAACTCAGAATTTAGAACAACCTTCTTAGCCGGACGGACACCGCCATTGGGTAAAAGGTCAACAACATTTGTTTTACTATTTTCAGCCTCTGTAAAACCTAGAGTCTCCCCTGAATTCAGTTTATATATTTTAGCTGACGGTTGAAGAAATCGTTCCATTGCGTCTTTCTGACTTCTAAATATGCTCGCTTCTCTCTTACATTTTTGGCATTTTTGGGCTCCCGACATAAACTTTCGGGAACTCATTCTGGTTTTAGTTTAAAAAGTAAAAACTCCAGATATTACGCCTTTTAAAAATGGTACCACTATAAGTCTTAAAAAAATAGTTTTAAGAATGGTACCACCCTTTTGGTTCAAAATATCTAGCTACTAAAAGCTAGAAAAAAGCCAACTAACTTTATTAACTAGCCCGAAAGGTTTTTATTTCATTGAATGAATTTTAGGTCCGAAGAAGGCACCTTTTCGTAAATTTAAGGTCTAAAGTAGGCACCTTTTCTTAAATTGGAGGCCCCAAGTAGGCCTTTAGTTCTTTAAATGGAGGCCCCCTAACTAGTATAACCTCTTTTTTAAGGAAATTTAGGACTTTGTCATGTGATGGTTGACTGACAGAAGTATTCCTAGCCCTTACTCAAAGATATTAATTAACCACGGCGGGGGGAAGATGGCGACAAAATGCGAGTCGTGGCCTTTCGTGGCGTTAATTAAATCTGAGAGAGGGGGTTACTTACGGGGAAAAGAAATAAAAGAAAAATGGGGGAGATTCGAATTCAGAATGGAAACCCTTTGTCATTAATCAATTACAAAATCTTTATTTGACACTGAATTTTATAAAACACTAAATACAGAATTGAACAAATTGCGGGGGGATTGAGGGGATAAGTTTAGTTTGCTTCTAGTGATGGTTAGGCCATCTCTACTATGGTTCTTTTAGCTTTTTCGAACATAAGAGGGGGAATTAAAACAGGAAAATATACACTCCTTGACCATATATTTCTAATGAAAACTATCGCTTACTTTTTTCTATGGGATCGGTTCCAGTATCCCTACTCTCAGGCATCTTGGACTCAACGGTTGGAGGGAGCAGAAACAAATATACACTTACACTAAATAATAAACACTACAATGAAACTATTACAACGAGAGGTTCGACTTTTAAACAAAGGCGATGTTAACTCAAAATAAAACTAAACAAAAATGGCTACGAGGGTACAATGCGAACTAAAAAATATAGTCCGAACATAAATACACGAAGCGAAATGAACTCTCAACCTCGAGGGGGCTTGCTTTAAACCTTTTTCTCGAATAACGTGGGGTTAAACTTTATTTCAAAAACTTTTTCTCTACTTTCACTGGCTACTTCGTATTTCGACCCTGGGTACTCTACAAGGGGGGGGGGTTATGATGGAAATTCTACTCATCATTTTATTTCGGTGTCCTCCGCTACGTTGTCGTCTCTTCGTTTACGGGTTTTCTCTTTCCTCGGTTTACGTAAGATGCCCGACACACGCACTTCACAGAACGGGACGTCTTTGGCGCTGCTTGTTTACGCGTTTCTTTATTCACACTCTCTTTATTTCTCTTTATTTAATCGTCTACGGTTTGGCGGCCGGATTGCGGGTTACTTCCTATATTCTTTTACTTCACAAGCTGACGGGGGCGTAGGTACTTCGGGTTTCGGTCTGAAATGTCCGGCTAGGCTAGGCAATCGGTCTCGGTCATCTGGTTTTCTTCCCTCGGTACGTCTAGATTTTGGGTGATCAACAGGTGATTCGATGGTGCTGAGGGCATTACGCTTCCCGGATTCATTACTGCTCGGTCGGAATGTCCAGGATGTAGGTCATCTAGTTAGTCAGTGAGGGTTGTTTTGGTCATGAGGGCTGCATTGAGGGTTAATTAATATCTAAGCGCGACTTCATCGCGCATTTTTTTCTATTTATTTCGACGTGGTCCTTCTCTTGCCAGAGAGGCCGAGTTCCTTCTTGAGAAGACTTCTGTCCAGTTCTGTCAAGTTCTCTACAGTTCTGTCAAGTTCTCCTCAGTTCTGTCTTTTTGGGGCTCTGTCTCTTGGTTTTGTTCCAGGGATTTTAGGGTGGAGTTGAAAATAAAAAGCGATTGGTGACCTCCCATTTTATTTCGGTCATTGGTGCACCCAAGACTCGTGTCCTGTCATAGGATGTATGACGTTGTCCGACCCGCGAAAGGTCCCTTGGGGTTGGTTCTGCTTGATTGCGGGGGTCTCAGTGTGTGTGGGGGAGAAGATGCCAGGAAATCACGAGGTTATATTTATTTTGTTGTCAAGCGAAAATGTCCAGGCACACTTTTGACCTATGACCTGGCCTTGGAAAATGTGCGCTTTTTGTTAGATTCGGGTTACCTGATAGTGGGCTAAAGGCCCACTAACATGACAAAGGTTCCATGGGAACGCTGTGAGTTGAGGGAATATTTCTGGTTTAGTTCGGCAAAGCTTCTGAGAAAATTTGGGTTGGGTCAGTTCGGAGAGAGCTTTTCACGGTAATAAAATGAGGGAAAAGACACCAATTATCTCCATATGTCGAGGGCTCTTAATTTTAACATTGCTGAAGGCAGGGATTTAGTTTATAATTTATATTAAGTACCCTGTTTAATTAATTCTCTCAATTTTATATTTTAAAGTGGGGGTTCATTGAGTTCTATCAGATTTATAAACTATATTTAATTTGTATGTATGGTTCAAAAGTTATTTAAGTTATTAATTTATCATTAATTTTAATTTATATTTAACACTGATTAGTTTTATTAAATAGAGCTCAAAATTCTAAGATATTTGATGTAGGGGGCTTAAAGAATACTTAACAATAACTGTCAATATAGAGGGCCAAGAGTGCGGGGAAAAATGTAATGACAAAAGTAAATAAAACAGAAAAAAAATGTAAGTATGCGGGGGAAAGTGAACCTGAAGGGTTACACTAGGCCCAAAATATTTCAACGTAGGCACGTGCCTACTTGTGCCTACCGCTGGCGGCGCTACTGGGAGGACGTTCGTCAAAAGCAAGGCAAATAAAAATAAATCAAATTCTTTACTTTGATAATTTTCTCATATGACATAGTCAGTCGTGTTACATTTTCAGCCCTGAAAGGCGAAATATTAACCATTCCAATTCGTGTTAATTCTGCTAAGATACTTATTTTAAATTTGTTATATATACATATTTTTATCCTTAAGAAGTATGTATACCTTTTATTACAGGTTAGTTTGTCGCTAGATGACTTAGGCCTAAGGTGGTGCCTTGGGTATTAGCCTAGCTGATTATATATTTATATATTTATTTGTCAAACATTAAGGGCTGTGTTCTATGGGTCCTAGTTCGTATAAAATGTTTCATGAAAATAGGTCCTAAGGCGCTTCGTTTTAGAGAAATGGGTTGATAAACCATGTTTTTTCTTGAACCAAATTGTTTGAATAGAATCATGAGTTATTTTATATCAGTGAAGCAAGAAAATTAATATCAAGGGACAAAATTGAATTCATGAACTTTAAGAAGTAAGAGAAGTCTGACAATTAACACAAGTTATTTCAAAGTTTTGATACTGTTCCAAATAAATGACGCTCTAATACAAGCGTGCGCCCGTCTTATGTATCTTTTATTCAAGGGAAAATTTCTTCGTCAAATTAAAGGCTAAGGTCCATTTTTGGGTAGATGTTTCGGGAGGATATTTCTTTGAAACGAAGCTCCTAGGGACCGTAGTTTATTGGAAAACTAAAAAGAGACATTTGCGGCACATTATATATATTTTTATGTTTAGAAATAAGACAGTTTTGGTATGGTTCAAACGCGAGTTTTTCTTCGCCGTGAATCCTGTTTAATTAAAATGTTAAAAATGTGTTTTAATTCCATTGGAACTATATCTCAGTCCTTGAGCTGTAAGTAGCCTTAACTAAGGTTAAATAGTTTTTCTTTCCGATAGTCTAGACACTCTCAACTTGTTATTTAATTCTAAGTGCTCAACGGTTACTCTCGAGACTTACGGTTATTTGAAAAGGACTAATGAAAAGCACAGTTGTATTTCTCGATGACGTATGGGGTCCGATGACAAAATTCAAAGTGTCATGAAGGTACGGACTGCTGAAGTCTCTGGCACTTCGCCTCAAATAAGTGTTCACAAGGCTTGAAAAACCGACATCCATTTCCTAAATATTTAAAAAGCATACGTTTAATGGAAATATAGCCATACTAGGGGCAGTCTGGCTTCCACAATCGCGAGTTTGAATTGGCGGAATGTAGTCCTCCCCGGGTATGGTTATATTCCCATTACTATTTAAATTAGTTTGAGAATGTTAGGACAAACACCTTAGTTGCGAGTCGTCCAACCACACCCGTCCAGGTGTTATTGGCTAGAAGTGCACCCGTTCCAGATTTAGTTTCGTATAGGACGTATCTGAAATGGAATGATGGTTAAAACAGCTTATTGGATTTCAAATAAGTGATTTTTAACTTGCTCTAAGGAATGACTTCTTAAGTGTCACTGATGAGTACCAAAAAAATTGTGAAAATGACAAAATATATAAAATATTCTATAGTTTCAAGGCCTTCAGTTTTCTGTGTGTTCCCTCGTTTGGCTGTTAGTTTGAGGCATGCGATGGGGATGGTCAATTTATAATGGTAGGCTCAGCAAAAGGTTTATAAAACATTAAAATTAAAACGAGTTGGTTCTTATTGGACCTTTCAAAGTAAAAAGCGGGAAATGCTGTCGCTGGCATCGAATCCTAACTTGCCATTTCTTTAACAAAACTTTATTCCTTTTACAGATAATTTTAAAACTTACCTTATAAATAGTTATTTTCAAATTTTCGTTTAAGCAATTGTTCTTTTGGTGTGACTTTTTGCTTTCGTTCAAAAAATTATTTTAAAAATTCGCCTTCCTGTTTATTATTCGACTTACCTCTTAAGTTAATTTTCATTTCGTCAAACTGCGGAGGTTCAAGTTGTTTCTTTCCGAAATTTTTTTCGCATTTATATTTAATCTTTAATACAGTCAAATAATACTATAGTGCCAGAAAACTATTATAATTGCGAAAAACACAATTTCGGAAACAACCAAAATATAACATCCATCTATGTGGTAGTAATTTAAGCTATTAACCATTTGCCCGAATAAGTTTAGTTTCACCGTACAAAAGAGTAAGTAAAGGCTTGCCACGACCCTCGTACGCATTCTAACCCGGCCACCTGAACTAAAGGCAACCAATCCGCTGTATTAGCCTAGCTGAGTTTCACAAAACGTACGACTAACAAGGAGACGACCGAGGTGTTACACACCGATTTTGATGAAACTCTGGGATTTAGTAGTAAATTGAAAATTCCCCAAGGGAAAATTTTCTGTTTTGCTATGGCAACAGAATATGGTTTTGACAACTCACTTTGAATTTTTCTCTAAGGGATTTTTCATGGAATAATCGTAAAATATAAGGGTCCCCCCCCCCCCCCCCAGTGAAATATTTAAAAAAAATTAACATTATGTTTGAACAATTATTTTACTCAAATGAGCTTTATTTTTTATTTTTGGGGTAATTCGGGTCATTTTGGAGAAATGAACGTTAATTTCGGTAGATGCAAATAAAATTGGGTAAATGGAAACAAAATTGGGTAAATGGAAACAGAATTGGGTAAATGCGAATAAGTTTGCGTTATTGCGAGTAAATTTGAGTAAATGCAAATAAAAATGGGTAAATTCGAACAAAATTGGGTTTATGCAATTAAGTTTGGGTAAATGCGAATACACTTTTGTAAATACCAACTAAATTGGTTAATTGGATAAAAATTGGTTAAATGCGAAAAAGTTACGGTAAATGCATAGAGTAACCCACTGACATAGAGTGAAAGGCCCTATGGAAGCCCATGAAACATTAATCCTAACGGGCCAGCTTGTTTTCAGGGCGTGAATTTATTTAGTCCGAAGAACGACCCTGAATTTTTCAAATCAAAACCCAGTAGATGAGATTACTTCGTGAAAAAATGTAATAAGACTGCACTTACTGCTACATAACCAATTTTCGGCACCTATTTTCAAACCTATGATAAAATATTCCTGGTTTTCTTCAGGTCTTTGTAATGAAAAATCTTTTTTCTCCGTTAAAGAGGCTTGTGTTACTTTTGAAAACAATGATTCTCCTTGCTGTGAGCAACCCCTTTGTTTGAATTGTCGATTTTTAAAATTTGCCCATGGTAGGCATATTTTAAGTTTCACCTTTTTCTATTACGACTATCATATGCATTTTTAGAATTTCGTTCTGTTGATGTATATAATATAATTTTCCTTTGCATTTATTAAAATTAACCAACACTTTTTCGCATTTGAACGCATTTACTATATTGCATTCGCATTTGCCCAAATGTATTCGTATTTACCCGAACGTTATAGCATTTACCAAAACTAAATCGCCTTTACCCAAACTTAATCGCATAAACCCAATTTTGTTCGTATTTACCCAAATGTAGTCGCATTGATTCAAACTTGATCGCATTTATCTAGTTTCATTTCCATTTATCCAATTTAGTTTCCATTCAACCAATTTCGTTCGAATTTACCCAATTTTATTTGCATTTACTCAATTTTACTCGCATTTATGCAAACTAATTCACATTTACCCAATTTAGTTAACAATTAAATTATTTAGCTCGTATTTACCCAAATGTATTCGCAATTACCCAAACTTAATCGCATTTACCCAATTCTGTTTCCATTCACCCAATTTTATTTCCATTTACCCAAAACGTCATCGCATTTATCCAAATTTTGGCATTTACCCAATTTTTTTGCATTTACCCAATTTGGTTTCAATTAACCCAACTAACTCGCATTTACCCAAACTTTCACATGTACCCAATTTTGTTTCCAATAACCTTATTAGTTTGTATTTACCCAAGTGTATTCGCATTTACCCAAACTTAATCGCATAAACCCAATTTGGTTCGTATTTACCCAAATGTATTTGAATTGACTCAAACTTGATAGCAATTTCGTTTCCATTAACCAATTTTATATCCATTTACTGAAATTTACGTTCATTCCTCCAAAATGACTCGAATTAACCCAAAAATAAAAAATAAAACTCATTTGAGTAAAATAATTGTTCAAACACAATGTTAATTTTTTTTTAAATATTTTACGATTTTTCCATGTTAAATCCCGTAGAGAAAAATTCAAAGTGAGTTGTCAAAAACATATTCGGTTCCGTTGGAAAAACAGAAGCCTATTGAAAATTTTCCCTTGGTTAATTTTCAAGTTACATTGAGGTCTACTAAATCTCTCAGTTTCATCAAAATCGGTGTGTAACACCTTGGGTCGTCTCCTTTGTAAGTAAAGTATTAAAAACCGCTGTTAATTGTTATATATCAAGTTAATTAGGCTGGTACCAATTTGAGCATATTGACTTGCCTTTGTATAAATCGAAACTTCGTATTATTAATTTCATCTAATATTGTACATTTTCATCGAACTTTGACCGACTAATTTTTTTTTGGGTGGTTTGACTATTTTTAGAATATTAAGAGATTTTGTTTTGTCAAATTGAAAATTTTGCGACGTTCTTCCGTTCGACGTATGTAGCAGTTTTGAGAATATTACGCGTATTGAACCGTTTTCAGAACAGTTTACGGTATTTGTAGTTAAAGGTACGTTGTGAAAAGTTTACGAATAATTAGTGCTTTTTGAATAAACGATGACACGGAGTAAAAACAAATTTCCTGTACATGGTCTATGAAGTTTTCCACAATAATTTATCAAAATTTACACCGATTGACAGATAAACCTAATTATGTTTGAGTTTAAGCTACTTTTAAATACGATTTAAACTTGTTAGATAGGCATTTGGCCGAAAGTACTGTTATTACGGTGTCAAGTATTTATAATGCCAAAATTTCGCTAAATGATAAACTCTTTAGTCAGAGCATACTTTTCATTCCATTTAAAATTTATGATTTTGCTAACTAATACAGTTGCTAAATATATTGACAAGAAGATGCGTGTCAGAAGTTTTCTTCTAGGTATGATCCCATTTATTCCAATTTTAGCTTCTCCCAAAGTTATCAGTTCTCCCAAAAACATGGTGTCCCATTTGTCCCAATTCCATTTCTCCGAACCGGAGTTCATTTAACCCAAAAATATGTATTCCCATTTTTCCCAACGATCAAGTTTCCCAAAAAAATTGAGTCCCATTTCTCCCAACGATCAATATTCCCAAAAAAATGGATTCCCCTTTCTCCCAATCATTATTTTCCAAATATATTTTAATTGCGCGGTTTTAGATCTCATCGGTACGAGTCGATATGTCGAAAAAAATACAGCGTAACATTTTGACGGCATTATATTTTTTGACGACATTGTCTAATAAAATAGGAAGGGGCCCAAAACGAGAAATTTACACCATAGATCCTTTACGAGTAATCAAAAAACGTGCAGTGATTGAGATGAAGACGGCAGTTGAGTTGTAATCGGTAATCAAAGTAAGTTTACCGTTTTGTGAATATGTGAATTGACTTGGCGTTAGGTTAGGTTAGGTTAGATTAGGTTAAATGGGCCAAATTTGATGTACTTGCATATTAAAATAAAACTTAAGATTCATGTTTATACCAAGTGTAATTTTGGGACCAATGGGATTTGGGATAACTATTTTGGGACAAATGGGATTGGGACAAATAGGATTGGGAGAAATGGGAATTGGGAGAAATGGGATTGGGAGAAATTGGAATTGGGAGAACTATTTTGGGCGAAATGGGGGTAAACCATCTTCTATTTGAGGAAACCATCGATTGACTTTTCAATTTTAAAAATTGGTTAAAGAATATTTTGAATTTAAAGCCGCTTTTAAATTTTTCGAGTAAACATGTATTTTACAAATATTATAATGGTTCTCTTGCCTTTGTGTATCACAAATCATCCAGAAATGGCTGAAAAGGTTGGGGGGGGGGGGGAATAATAACTCTACCAATGTTCTATAAAGTATATTTGTTTAGGTCGAAACAACTTCCTAGTGTTTGAATAAAACCCTTAATTAGAAATCGATTCGACGAAAACGCACGCGGTAATGAAATACTCCATAGCGACGCAGTCTCGTTGAAAATAATAAGTATGTTTAATCACTGTTAATGAATCTTTTATCATTGTGAAATAATTAGTTTTAAGGGAAATTACTTTATTAAAGTAAACATATTAATAGCTCGTGCATTTTTATCGGGGAAAAATTATTCGACCCGTATTGTATCTACTTTTACCCCCCAAATACTACTTTAGACATTTACTACATTTATCCGCAAAAATACTTTATTAGACCTATTATTAAATATATTCAAATGCATTGAACTATGAAGCGTTCTTCGCCTCTGTGGTCGTCCACGTTTACGATTTTCAGCAAGAGGGCCCATATTTTGGCTGTGGTGGGACTACATACTTCTGCAGAATTATGGCAATACCAACCAGATGATTACAATTGTTCGTCTTTAAAAATACTGGACATTTGAGTGTCCTCCCACTTGTCCGAAAGCATAATCATCAACCCTAAGCGAAACACTGCGTTACTGATGGGATGAAAAACTTGATCTTTGTCGGAATAACCAGCAAATAATTTAGGATATCCATGCCAGAGCATATTGTACGTAGCGTCTGTATGAAGAGATTTACTCATACGGCAGAGTGAAAGCAGGCTAGAATTGGAAAATATTATTTCATGATAATGAAGATTAATGTTGTATTGTATAACAAAATCAGCGTCTTCATCGTCAATGTGTATAATTTGCTTCAACACGAATGGCACGTCTTCATTACTTGGAATTAAACTATCGTCGTCAATAAGCTTCTTCAGTTGGCCAAACGTTAGTATCAGGACACCTAAATAAGTATTATAAAATTACTATTTTACTTTTTGTATTAGAAAAAAACCAAATATCCTAATTAAGCACGATAGCTGACCAAAAAATGTGTTTAATTGTTTTTAATTTGCTTCCGTTAAACTGCTATCCCTGAGTTTTGTGAAATGTATTTTAGTGTTTAGTAACTCCTTCATTGAATACAAAATCAATCTAATCTTCCGTTTCGTCAGGTATTCCTCGTCTGGATTGTTCCTTTTGCGTATGTGCTGAAGTCCTTTGATAGAAGTGAGCAATCTTTGAATTGCACGGCAACAACAAATATATTTCGGCATCACAATTCCTATCGTATTTGCAGTCGTAGAAGATCTTTTCGCCATCTAATGCAAAGTATTTCCTTACATTTGCCAATCATCAGTGATTTAACACGCGTCAAAACCTCCTCCAAATTTTGAAACGATTTAAGTTGGTCCAAAGATCTTCCTTCTTTTCGTTTTCTCTGAGCCAAACTCTTACACTCAATAATATCCTTTTTAGAGTCCGAACTGAAAATGTGCAGCCTTTGGGAAGCCATTGCTCTAAACGGAACGACCGATGCGAATATCTTCTATCAATGCCTACGTTATTTATAGAGACCGATGCGCGAAAAATATATATTTTTTTACCGGTATTTTGATTTCGCCAAAATTTGTCAGTAGGGGCGCTCTTCGTAATTGCAATTTACGTCACTCGGTCCGATTTGAAAAGGTTACGCGCCTTTTTTTCGAGGCACTATATTTAGCCAATGCCTACGTTATAACGTAGGCATTGATTTAGGAGACAACTCGAGTGATGAAGAGGAGAGTGGCTGTCTCAATTGGTATTTGGTTGGACCTAGATGTTGCCCTAGGAATTATTAAAAGGTTCGTAATCATTAACAATTACAAAGAGTAAATGTTTAAAATCTCCTACATGAAGTTAATATTTGTTTTCGGACATGTTTATATTAAATGTAATGTCGTATACTACACTAAATTTTAGAACAAAAAAGTTCTAATGTCATACATTCCTATACTGTAGATCTCCCAAAACCTTTGGCGCGAATTTCTTAAATATTTGAAATTTTGGCTTGGCTAACAGCGCCATCTACCATTATAAAATTAGATAGCGCTCATAGGCCTCTATATATAACGTAGGCATTTCTTCTATTTATTGTTATCTAATTCTATTTATCGCTTGTATCTATTTCTCTAAATAAAATATTTTTCGGGGTTGGTCTAATTTAAATACGGTTCGAAAAAGTTTTTTTTCTGTAAAAAAGTAAGTGTATTTAAAATTATTTTTAAGGGCCTAAAGCAGATAATTAAATATAATAATATTTGATAAAGATTGTTTGATCAAGAAACAGTTGGATCCAATATCCAAAATTGGATCAAGTCATTTTCGTAAGGGGTATCTCAAATCCAATAGAAACTAATCTATTAATAACGCTTTACCCGGGAGATTTTTGGGAACTTTCGTACTCTGCGTAAATCAACGCTCAAAATCGGAAAAGGGGGGCTGTTGCGCACCCTGTTTACCTGACAGAGCTCAAACGTGAACACAATGAAGAGGTATAGCAGTAATATAGATTTAAAATGAAACGGAATTTAAAAGTCAATCGGATCCAAAATGAAAGGACTGCGTAAAAATGCTAAGCATTCGTTAATTTAAAATTAAGTATGGTACAATATCAGCAATACCCATCCTAATAACTACATCAACTTTCAAATCGCACGTGAATAGCGCTAAAATTAGGCCACAACAAGCTAAGCGTTGTTTAAATTAAAATTAAGTTTGGTAAAATATCCGCAATGCCCATCCTAATAACTACATCAAGTTTCAAAGTTATACCTCAAATCGCACGTGAATAGCGTTAAAATTTGGCCACAACAAGCTAAGCGTTGTTTAAATTAAAATTGTCTGGTAAAATATCCGCAATGCCCATCCTAATAACTACATCAAGTTTCAAAGTTATACCTCAAATCGCACGCGAATAGCGTTAAAATTAGGCCAAAACAAGCTAAGCGTTTTTTAAATTAAAATTAAGTCTGGTAAAATATCCGCAATGCCCATCCTAATAACTACATCAAGTTTCAAAGTTATACCTCAAATCGCACGCGAATAGCGTTAAAATTAGGCCAAAACAAGCGAAGCGTTGTTTAAATTAAAATTAAGTCTGGTAAAATATCCGCAATGCCCATCCTAATAACTACATCAAGTTTCAAAGTTATACCTCAAATCGCACGCGAATAGCGTTAAAATTAGGCCAAAACAAGCTAAGCGTTGTTTAAATTAAAATTAAGTCTGGTAAAATATCCGCAATGCCCATCCTAATAACTACATCAAGTTTCAAAGTTATACCTCAAATCGCACGCGAATAGCGTTAAAATTAGGCCAAAACAAGCTAAGCGTTTTTTAAATTAAAATTAAGTCTGGTAAAATATCCGCAATGCCCATCCTAATAACTACATCAAGTTTCAAAGTTATACCTCAAATCGCACGCGAATAGCGTTAAAATTAGGCCAAAACAAGCGAAGCGTTGTTTAAATTAAAATTAAGTTTGGTAAAATATCCACAATGCCCATCCTAATAACTACATCAAGTTTCAAAGTTATACCTCAAATCGCACGCGAATAGCGTTAAAATTAGGCCAAAACAAGCTAAGCGTTGTTTAAATTAAAATTAAGTCTGGTAAAATATCCGCAATGCCCATCCTAATAACTACATCAAGTTTCAAAGTTATACCTCAAATCGCACGCGAATAGCGTTAAAATTAGGCCAAAACAAGCTAAGCGTTGTTTAAATTAAAATTAAGTCTGGTAAAATATCCGCAATGCCCATCCTAATAACTACATCAAGTTTCAAAGTTATACCTCAAATCGCACACGAATAGCGTTGAAATTAGGCCAAAACAAGCTAAGCGTTGTTTAAATTAAAATTAAGTCTGGTAAAATATCCGCAATGCCCATCCTAATAACTACATCAAGTTTCAAAGTTATACCTCAAATCGCACGCGAATAGCGTTAAAATTAGGCCAAAACAAGCTAAGCGTTGTTTAAATTAAAATTAAGTCTGGTAAAATATCCGCAATGCCCATCCTAATAACTACATCAAGTTTCAAAGTTATACCTCAAATCGCACGCGAATAGCGTTGAAATTAGGCCAAAACAAGCTAAGCGTTGTTTAAATTAAAATTAAGTCTGGTAAAATATCCGCATAGCCCATCCTAATAACTACATCAAGTTTCAAAGTTATACCTCAAATCGCACGCGAATAGCGTTAAAATTAGGCCAAAACAAGCTAAGCGTTGTTTAAATTAAAATTAAGTCTGGTAAAATATCCGCAATGCCCATCCTAATAACTACATCAAGTTTCAAAGTTATACCTCAAATCGCACGCGAATAGCGTTAAAATTAGGCCAAAACAAGCTAAGCGTTGTTTAAATTAAAATTAAGTCTGGTAAAATATCCGCAATGCCCATCCTAATAACTACATCAAGTTTCAAAGTTATACCTCAAATCGCACGCGAATAGCGTTGGCCATACACGGCTCCGTTAAGTAAGTGCCACACTTATTTGTTATTTCTGGCCATACACGGCTTCGATAAGTAAGTGTGACACTTATTTGTTACTTCTGGCCATGCACGGCTTCGATAAGTGAGTGTCACACTTATTTGTTACTTCTGGCCATACGCGGCTTCGATAAGTAAGTGTCACACTTATTTGTTACTTCTGGCCATACGCGGCTTCGATAAGTAAGTGTCACACTTATTTGTTACTTCTGGCCATACGCGGCTTCGATACGTAAATCACGCACTCTACATGCTAAAAAAGGTTGGGTTAAAAATTACCCAAATTGGGTCAATTTTTACCCAAAATCTGGGTCAGTATTGCACCTACCAAGAAACTTGGGTTAACTTGAAACAACCCAAGATGGGGTTAAAAAATTACACATGCTTGGGTCAATGGAAAACTACCCAAGCGGTTGGGTAGCATTTTAATAACCCAAAAAAAATGGGTCACTTATTTAATGATCCAAAATTAATAGTTGTTTTTTATTTAACCCAAAAGTAAGATATAGTTTACTAACCCAAAAATTTTAGTCAAATGCGACTTTTGCCCAATTTTATGGTTAATAATTTCATTTTACCCCAAGATTTGGGTAGTTGATACTACGCAATTTATATGGTTAAAATTTGACATTTTACCAAATTAATTGGACAAGATCTACAATTAAGCTTACTACCTGGGTATTTATAATATATGTATAGTCCCCTGCAACAATTACGGCATTGTCAAATAACGTTTTTAAGAATAAAAATTGCATCGTGCATCTAAGAAGTAGCCATTAACTTTCGAAAATAAACCGTAAAAACATTTTATTTTAGTACTTTAAATATACAAAATTTAATAATTCACAAACTTATGGAATTTGATTTTAAACTCGAAATTTTGACAAACAGTTTTTACAACTATGTTAATCTTCTTATCAAAGATTGATTTACACGAGTCCGAAATTTTGCTCTTAAGCTAAATAACAAAAACATTTACCCGGAAAGATTAATCTCAAAATTAGGAAATTTATCACAGTGAAAATAGAGTACACGTTCTCTGTTACTATTCTCACATAACATTAAGGTGGACATGTCTTAGGCGATAAAGGGTTATTTAAAAATGAGAGCTTACGAAAAATATTCTTGGAATGTTATATCAGAGTGTAAAGATTATGAGAGGCGTACTAACTTTTTTTTTCCCAAAAATGTCCACTACTACCGTAAGAGCGATGGCGCCACCAGTGGCGCCGTTCTCACAGCGCGTGCGTTTCGATGTTAGGTTTAAAAGAGACGCAAAAACTTTCCAGATTCTTAATGCTAGTTTTACAAGGTTTATAAATAATTTAGTATGTCTGGGGTATATTGTTCCGTTTTAAATTGTAAAATATCGAAAACCAGAAATCTTTTTTTAAGTTTCCAAAGCAAAAAGACTGATAAATTCGCATTTTCATTAGATAGGCTTATTGGCATATGAACTTAATTTAAATTTTAGTTCTATTTTGTGGCTGAAAAATGTAAATAATGATGGGCTTACAAATAAAACTACGGAATATTTACAAGTTAACCATAGAATTTGAGCAAATCATTTCATTGATGCCAGTTTCATGAATATTAGAACTAAAAATAGGCTCACACCATCCGCTGTGCCAACAATTTTCAGTCTTAATGACTCTACACCATTGGAAATTTCAGAAAATGTTAATTTCAATTCAAGCCTTGCTACTCCTCTGGGAAGATCTAAAGGATAATTTTGGTTTTAAGTTTTATTAACGGACAGGATTAGCCAAGATTTTGTAGATAATTTTCTTGGATCTATAAGACAGAAAGGAGGCAACCGTGATCATCCCAATCCACAACAATTTCGAGCTGCATACAGGGCTGCCTCTGTGAATAATCTCTTGAAACCACCGGATTCTAATTGCATTGATGATTTGGATGAGTTCATTTTAAACATTGACACTTTTAAAACTGCAGCTCCAGGACCGGATGAAGATTTCTCCAATTTTGAAATTTTTTTGTCTTGCAAAGCCAGGGGCAGTGTTCCGATGAAGACTTAGAATTTTGTAATTCTATTGGAAGTCCAAACCTGCTAAAACAAAATGTTCTTAGTTACATTTCAGGATATCTAATTCACCGCTGCTACTCAAACCTTCAATGCTCTTCTTGCATAAGTCAACTCAAAAAAGACAATCCAATGGTTGACCCAACAAATCTGCTCTTTCAAAACAGCAAAGAATTCTTCTATCAGCTGCTCAGCAGCCTCATCGTACCAACTGATAGTTTCTTCAAATTTGTAACGGAGACAAATGAAGTATTTGACACCAGTTTTAAGCTTTTATCGCACATGACAAATATTAAAGGACGTTTGGAGAGATTCATCATTCAAAGAATTGACAATAAATATTTTAAAGCTAATGAAGATTCTCCATGTGCAACTGCATACCAAAACATGATATCTTTTTTCATAGAATTCTGCATACATAGTTCCCTTAAAAAACAAGATCTCAACCATGAATACATGAAAACCCAGAAAAGATTAGATAGGAAACTGTTAAAAATACAACATTAATCTCATTTTACCAACTTCAATGTTTCCTCGTATTTTTTAATTTATACCGCTCTGTTCTCGTTAAGCCTCGGCCATTTCATAAAATTTCCAATGAATTTCCTTGGTTAATCAAACAAATTAATTCTTTTAGTATCAAAATATTATAAATAGTCCGCTGTCTTGTACTTACGTTTCTTTATTTTTCATGGAATTGAATTTTATTAATTTTAAATTAGCATAATTCAACTATGTTTAACAGCCATGACTGATGAAAAATACTTTCCGGATGTTTACAAAATTTAGAAATTTTCCAGTAGCGACATCGTGTGTCGGATAGTATCGTAACCTCTCCTATGGGCGCGCGCTCTCAAAATATTGTACGAAATTTTAACGTTACGGGAATAGGAAGAGACGCCTCTCATAATCTTTACACTCTCTGGTTATATAGTCATGGAGAAACCTTTTCTCCATGATATAGTGATGATAACTAGTTTATTTATCCCTTTCCAAATAGGTGGTTCATCAGCAATAGGGCAAACCTCAATGTTGAACGAGCTACTTAATTATTAGAACATACTACTAAATTAACCAAATTCGAAAAACATAATATAATGAAGTGTGTGTTTTGTCACAATTAATTAAGGACATAGAATTCAATATTTAAATAGATATTTTCGGAAAAAAATTCTAGACCATAATAGTCATAAAATATAAAATAATTGTAATACTAAATTTTTACACCTAAAGAACCACAAAAAATATTTAAGCTTATATATTGTTTAGTTCAGAAGGACCTTAAATTCTATGGATTGTCATTATTTCAGTATTAAAATAACATATTTTTTGAAAAATATTCTAGACCAAAATAGTCATAAAATATGATTTTATGTATAATGAGACTTCAGAGAGATTTTACAAAAACATAACCCAAAATATATAAGCACTCTTACATTTTTAAAAATTAGGTACATTTCTCTGATTTGCTAAAATAAGTTGAAATTTTACCAGAAATCTGTTATATATTAACTTCTAAGCGTCCAAATTCCACCAATTCCTCTCATCCTATCCATAACTTCAAAAAAACCACCAAATATGTTGTAACCGGCTTCTATCCTTTTTTAAAAATATTTAAATTGGATAACCGAAGCCTACGGTTACACTTATATTTTTGTTGTTAATGGGGAACCAAATGGATATTAGGCCTATCGCAATTCTAACAAGGAAAAATAAAAGGGATCGGACCAGAACTAGTAAGTTGAATAATTGATAATTTAATAATATCTCAGACTTACAAGATAGTCAAGCCCGTTGGCTTCCAGGCTCTTGTAACGCACCGACATTCTTTCTTTTAAACTTTAACAAAATTAATTATTGATTCTCTCGATGATCCTTCCTTCCTCTGTCTCCTACACAAGTCTCGACTCGGGAACAATCGTCCCGGCGTTTTTAAACAAGGTGTAAAAATTTGAGATCTTACGTCATGTGACGTAAGGGCTACTAGGAAGTTGTTTCTCAGCAACGGAGCCGCCGTCATCTGGCGGATGGCGCCAGATCCGTTGCATCCTCCCCACAAAAAAAAAGCACCGAGCGGAGGATGGAGACATGAGAAGAGAGAGAAAAAAATAAAAAAATAATAAACTCACAAAAACAAAAAAGGACTAATTGTAAAGTTCTGAAAAATCATCACAATGTCACTTTTTACCGCAAACGTTTTTTCTTGGTACCGCGAGGGCGGTTGCGTACTCGGTGGCCTTTCTGCCTAAATTTATAGCAAGTCATTAGGGTTTCATCGATAAAGTTCGGGGACATGGTCGTTGCTGGTGTCGGGGCGGCGGAATAGTGGTCTCGTGGTCTTGGAAGTTGTTGATGGTTCTGTAATATATGACAGTTACAAGCACCGCATGTATGACTAGAGTTAGCGTTGGGTTGAAGTGGAGGGGTAGCTTGAGTTGGTGGAACCTGGACTGATACTTACGGAGGTTGCGGAACGACCGGGGATCCGTAGTTTTTGAGTGAATTTTCAATTTGTTCCACCACGGATTTTCTGCCACTGTTCACTTTGGGGTCCACTGGAACAGGTTCTCTGTTTTCTTCCGTGCCTTCCATTGGGGTGGCTTCTTCGGAGTCTTCCGGAAATGGACTGAGTGAGCAGTCATCTATATTGATGTCCAGCAGTTCCGGGGAGCAGGGTGGAGTAAGCAGACCGGCGTCGGCTATATCTTGCTCCTCGTCGGAGTTGAAATTAGATAGCTTGTCTATATCAATTCGTACGCTGCCACCATGGGTGTTCAGCCAGCGACATTGTTTTTGTTGGTGAGGTAGAAAAAGTCCTAGTTTTGGATAATGGCGTAATCCTCCATTACCATCTAAACAATAGGAACAGGGACAGTACTGAGTTTGGGCGGCTCGCAACACCCATGGGCTAGAAAAGAGCGGGGGTCTTGTATAACTAAGACGTTGTTTAAAGTTGTGCGGTTGGAAAAAATTTCAATACTAAAGTTGCTAAGGCGTCCAAGGAGGAGCTGTTTTGGGAAAGATTTGGTCCTTTGATAAAAGTTGACCACATCTTCTTCGAGCGTAGACGTATAAGTATAGTATCCTAGTTCGGTTGCTAGGGTATTTGTAATGGCTTCGAAAGGCAGACTTAAATCAAGTATCGCAGGGATGATTACAGATACCTCGTCCGCTTGCTCGTGGCAATAAGCCAGTATTTCGTGAGTAGCACATAGTCCCTAGAATAAAACAAGAATTTTTTAGAAAATTATTCCAATTTACTCCCGGCCCTTCGTATCCTCTCCCAAGGAGGTTTCGATATAGCTTCTCGGGTAAAAGAAAAGTCAGACCTTTCCAGATTTGTTATTTTATTGGTTAAGTATCGGTCGACGTCTGCTAGTGATCGCAGGCGGCAATTTGGGTGTAAGGGAGGATAATAATATATATCCAACATTGGCCCTTTTTTAGTTCCCGAATCCAACCCAGAGTCAGGGGTTTTAACCATCTTTCATCGCCCTGCGGAGTGTCGACCTCTGGTGATTGGTCATCAGGGTCTCCGGGCAAAGATGATTTCGACTCTGAGTCAGAATCACTGTCCGAAGAAACTGAAGATCTTGCCACAACGTCGTCGATATCCGATTCCTCTGGAATCGTGAGGACCTCGGGTGTCGAAGGCGGTTCCCAGGTGTAATCCTGTGCAGTTGTCGGCTCTTCAACCTCCAATGTGTCCTCTTGTATTCTGGGTTCATGAGTGGATTGAGCGGAACCAGAAGGTTGTGTATCGTCAACGGCGATGTCTGCCTCATCAGGAATTATTACATTGAAATTTGTCCAATATAATTTCAATTGACTGATATGTTTTAAACCTCGGCTGACGTTGGTCAAGGCGTCTTCCAACTCGTACACGAGTGGGGTGACTTGTCGGATGACACGATATGGCCCTTCCCATTTCGGAATTAATTTCGCGGCATGATATGTCACGCCCTGGGAAAGGTCATGTGTCTCCAGCCACACTAGAGTACCCACTGGAAAATCCATGTCCTCACGTCGTTGATCGTAGTACTTCTTTTGATGTCCCTGTGCTCTTCTCATGAACATCTTGGTTCTTTCGAGGTCATCGTGAAGTTGCTTGAAGGAGCGTTCGTGGCGAATGATTTCTGGGGGATCGTCATCATTGTCCAGGGAATTCCAGGGCAAGCGCAGTTCTCGGCCCATATTCAGATAGAATGGAGAACGGCCTGTCGTGTCATGCGGCGCAAAATTGATGGCGAATTGCAAGAATTCTAAGGACTGATCCCATCGTCGATGTTCATTTCCGACATACATGGAAATCATTTCGCCAATTACGCGATTCAACGCTCTACTCTATTGCTCTGGGGATGATACCCGCTAGAAGTTTTCTTTTTGACCTTCAAAAGATTACAAGTACCGTCCCATAGAGTGGATACAAACTGTCGGCCCTGGTCGCTAAAGATACGTCTTGGACAACCCCAACGCAATATAAGCTTTGTGAACGCATCGCAGCATATTTCCGCTGTGATACGTTTCACCGGAACCAACTCCACGAATTTCGTAAAATAGTCCACGAAAACAATGAGGAACCTGTTACGTCGGACAGTCATCGGTAAGGGTCCTAGAATATCGACCCCTACCATGTCCCAGGGACCCGTTGTTTCAGTAGACATCATTAAACCTAGAGTTTTTCGATTCCTACTTTTATATTGCTGACAAACAAGACAGTCACGTACATAATCTTCCACGTCCTGCCTCATTTTGGGCCTGAAATACCTAAAGCGTACCTTGGCCCGAGTCTTATCGCGTCCTCTATGCGCGGCCATTGGGTGGTCATGTAACAACCGGAGAGTTTCTTTTCGAAAACGTAGCGGTAGATAAATTTTTCGGGGTAACGTTCCCCACGGCCTACGGTATAGCACGCCATTTACTACTTCGAAAAGCCTTCCCAATTTCTCATTACCCTCTGCTAACTTATCCATAATTTCCCTAGTTTCCGCGTCCTCAAATTGAGCGGTTTTTACGTCGGATAAGTCAAACACATTGAATATAGCGTGGGGAGGGGGAGGCAATATCACATTGTCCCCCTGATTGTTGAGATTGACATTTCGAAGCTCCATGGCTGCCAGACCGATCGGCGCGCGAGACAACGCGTCAGCTACTACCTTTTCTACTCCTTTTTTATAAACAATTTTAAATTGAAATGACTGCAAAAACATAGCCCATCTTACTAGGCGCGCATTCGGGTCCTTCACGTTATATAACCACTGTAGGGACTTGTGATCCGTCACCACAGTAAACGGTAAACTCTCCAAAAAACATCGGAATTTTTTGACACCCCAATGAATGGCTAAACATTCCTTTTCCATTGTTGTGTAACGCGATTCAGCAGCGCTTAAAAGCCTGCTCGCGTACGCCAACGGGACCTCAACGCCGTCTTGAATCTGACTTAGCATCGCGGCCACTCCCAGGTCAGAGGCGTCCGTTGTCAATATACACGGGCTCCCTGACCTATAAGTCGAGAGTGGACCTGCGCGATATATCGCGTCTTTCAATGATTCAAACGAGCGTTGTTGCTCGGGTCCCCAACGGAAAGGAATATTTTTCCGTTTTAGCTTATTCAACGGCTCAGCCAAAATCGAGTAGTTTGGGATAAAACGTGAATGCCAGCCTGTAAGACCGAGAAAACGCTGGACTGGTTTTACGTTACGAGGTGCGGGAAATTTTTCGATGGCTTCGAATCTAGATTTGTCTATGTGGATTCCCGTCTCGTTAACTATATGTCCCAGTATTTTAGTTTCGGTTTTTGCAAAATCGCATTTTTCAATTTTTTTAAGTTAAACCGGCATTTCTTAATTGTGCTAATACATATTATAAATTAATTAGATGTTGATCCCAATCATCGGACACTACGATAATGTCATCCAGATAGACACATTTATCAAACTGAGCGCCATGACGGAATAGTTCGTCCACCAACCGCTGGAATGACGATGGCGCGTTTGTGAGCCCAAACGCCATTACGTTGAATTGGTATTTACGGGACTCCGTGATAAAAGCTGTTTTCGGTGCGCTATATGGATGCATTTCGATTTGCCAATAACCTGATCGTAAATCTAATGCAGTTATAAATTTAGCTTTTTTTATTCGACTAAGCATTTCTTCGATCCTCGGAAGGGGATATGGGTCTTTTCTCGTTATCTTATTCAATTTGCGGTAATCGACACAAAATCGAATTTTACCGTTTTTCTGATATAGTAATACGACGGGAGACGCCCAGGGGCTAGTCGAGGGCTTTATGACGTGATCTTTCAACATTTGTTGAATTTGCTTTTCAATTTCACGCCGTTTTTCTTCACTAACCCTGTATGGTCGACTAGCCGACGGGTGGTGCGTCGTCTGTGTGTATTTCATGATAAACTAGACTCGTTTTCCTTCTTTTTGAGAAAATACTTCGGGGAACCTTAAAGGGGCTCCAAAGTTCGGTGGCAAAAAAGAAAGAAAATTGAGCATGCTTTTCCTTCCCCCCAACCCCTCACTCGGCCTTGGCAGAGGCAGGGAAGAGTTAACCGTAAATTTTGCACTTTACTGACTTTACACACATTTTGCCACCGAACTTTGGAGCCCCTTTAATAATAGGGCTTTTAAATCCATACGGCGAGAGTATGGCAGATGACTTTGGTTGACCGCTTTTGTAACATCCTCTATAACTAAAGGCGGCGGTCCCTTTTGCACTTTATTCTTTTCAAAAACCATCTCCTGATTTCCGAGGGTACACGTACCTCGACCGAAATCTATAACAGCGGAGACTGTTTGTAAAAAATCACGGCACAGGATAAAATCACATAGAAGGGATGGTACGAGTAGAAATTCATGTTCGTAGTGTTTTTCTTTTATAGAAAACGACACTACTGCTGAACCCTTAGTAAACGTATATTTACCATCTCCTAATATGATACATTCGACCTCATCCTGAGTGGGTAAATCTTCTTTATTGCCTAATGTTTCTTGAAATTCTTGCCATTGCTCTTAACTCATAAACGAGGCGTCCGGCCCTAAATCTAGACGAGCAATGCGAGAACCATGTAAAAAATCGACCTTAATCAACCGATTTCTTCTGAAAAACGCCTAAAATCTTTTCGGGTTTGTTTTTTTTTGTCGGGGGCGCGATACCCGTTTTTTCGCTCCCCGTTTTCGTTTGATGGCGACGGACAATTAGGTGAAATGCGTCCGATGCCCTGACAATTATAACATCGGACCTTCGGGTTATTACCTCGTGGTCCCGTTTTGGAAGATACGTCGTTTTGACTTGGAGCTGTCGCTCCCGTAGACGATTTTTGATTGTGTTTTCCGTTACGCAAAATGGAATTACCCTTTTCGCTTCGATTTTCACGGGGCCTTTGGTTAGGCGGATGATACGCGTTTTGGGAATGTGGCTGATAATGGCTAGCCCTTGGTTCAAACTTCGGGGGCTTGTTTCGAGGATTTACCGCATTTAAGGCGGACTCTAAAAGATTACATTTGACTTGTAAAGAAGCCAAACTGTGAATAGTATTTGTTACTATTTGTAACCGAATTTCAGGTACAACATTTCTCTTCAAAATGGCAATTAAAGCCAGGTCCGATTGTGGGTGAGAGAGCTGTTGATTTAATTTAATTATTCTACCGAAAAAGTTATCAATAGTTTCGGTAACGCAGCCCCTAACATTTTCGCGAACTGGTTCAAATCCATTTTAATCGTTGTTAAAATTGCGATTTTATGTAAACTAACTTCGGTCCCCAGCAGAGAGGCCAAAATATAACCGGCTTCTATCCTTTTTTACAAATATTTAAATTGGATAACCGAAGCCTACGGTTACACTTATATTTTTGTTGTTAATGGGGAACCAAATGGATATTAGGTCTACCGCAATTCTAACAAGGAAAAATAAAAGGGATCGGACCAGAACTAGTAAGTTGGATAATTGATAATTTAATAATATCTCAGACTTACAAGATAGTCAAGCCCGTTGGCTTCCAGGCTCTTGTAACGCACCGACATTCTTTCTTTTAAACTTTAACAAAATTAATTATTGATTCTCTCAATGATCCTTCCTTCCTCTGTCTCCTAAACACGTCTCGACTCGGGAACAATCGTCCCGGCGTTTTTAAACAAGGTGTAAAAAATGAGATCTTACGTCATGTGACGTAAGGGCTACTAGGAAGTTGTTTCTCGGCAACGGAGCCGCCGTCATCTGGCGGAAGGCGCCAGATCCATTGCAATGTTTTGAAAATTAGCTATATTTCTCTGTTTCGCTAAAATAAGTGGAAATTTTTAACAAAAATCTGTTAAATATTGACTCGTAAAGGTCGAAATTCCACCATTTGCACTCATACTATCCATAACTTCAAGAAAACCACCAGATATGTTTTAAAAATTAGCTAATTTCTCTGTTTCGCTAAAATAAGTGGAAATTTTTAGCAAAAATCTGTTAAATATTGACTCGTAAAGGTCGAAATTCCACCATTTGCACTCATACTATCCATAACTTCAAGAAAACAACCAAATGTTTTGAAAATTAGCTAATTTCTCTGTTTCGCTAAAATAAGTTGAAATTTTTAACAAAAATCTGTTAAATATTGACTCGTAAAGGTCGAAATTCCACCATTTGCACTCATACTATCCATAACTTCAAGAAAACAACCAAATGTTTTGAAAATTAGCTAATTTCTCTGTTTCGCTAAAATAGGTTGAAATTTTTAACAAAAATCTGTTAAATATTGACTCGTAAAGGTCGAAATTCCACCATTTGCACTCATACTATCCATAACTTCAAGAAAACCACCAAATATGTTTTAAAAATTAGCTAATTTCTCTGTTTCGCTAAAATAAGTGGAAATTTTTAACCAAAATCTGTTAAATATTGACTCGTAAAGGTCGAAATTCCACCATTTGCACTCATACTATCCATAACTTCAAGAAAACCACCAAATATGTTTTAAAAATTAGCTAATTTCTCTGTTTCGCTAAAATAAGTGGAAATTTTTAGCAAAAATCTGTTAAATATTGACTCGTAAAGGTCGAAATTCCACCATTTGCACTCATACTATCCATAACTTCAAGAAAACAACCAAATGTTTTGAAAATTAGCTAATTTCTCTGTTTCGCTAAAATAGGTTGAAATTTTTAACAAAAATCTGTTAAATATTGACTCGTAAAGGTCGAAATTCCACCATTTGCACTCATACTATCCATAACTTCAAGAAAACCACCAAATATGTTTTAAAAATTAGCTAATTTCTCTGTTTCGCTAAAATAAGTGGAAATTTTTAACAAAAATCTGTTAAATATTGACTCGTAAAGGTCGAAATTCCACCATTTGCACTCATACTATCCATAACTTCAAGAAAACAACCAAATGTTTTGAAAATTAGCTAATTCCACCAATTCCACTCATACTATCCAAAATACAGAACCACATATCTGTCCAGAAAAAATATCAGTTTCACCTTTCCCTCAAATATTTAGCTTGCCAAATGCACGAAATGTGAAAAAATCAAACGTTACTCTCAGTTTACAAGAGCTTGGTTTGTCAATTCCGAGTTTCAAATGATTATAGCAAGAAATGCGTTGAGTAATTTATTGCCTGTAAACTGAACACATTAATGACATTGGTGATATTACAACATAGTAACTGCCTTGATTTAAGAGCAATTCCTGTCACTAATTTCAAGAACTTCCAACCAGTTCAAATTTTGTATTCATATAAGCTTATATTTTTAAACAACTAGTCCTGAGTAAAACTTTACTGATGTTTGGATGTAAAAAACATGTTCACACAATAATCAAACAAGGCCTAAACACTTGAAAAAATAACTTCAAGCCATGAACTAATTCACGTAATTACGTTAATTAGTGCATAAAATTTAGTTTAGAACATAATGCAATGTTTTAAAATATGTAAGTTCATACTGCTTAGAACTAAATTAAGAATAATTTAAAATTACCATATAATTCCATGATTGGTTTGTGGAATTTAAAAACTAAAACTAAATAGTTCCTGACATTTGCCAAAAAGTTTTACTTTTGACTATTTGCAAGTGAACGTTAAAATAATGAACCATTAAAAACTCAACATTCAAACAATCGGAACGTTTAGCAGCCGACACAATGTAGTTTTACCAAATTTTTGGTACATTTTACCCAAGGGGAGCGCATTCGCGTTTTTGCCCGGCGTTCCTTTTGAGAAAACTCGCTAGCTCTCTTTCTACCGCGCGAGTGACGTAGCTGGTTGACGGTTTTCCCGTAGACACGGAGAGTAGGGTGTCTTATAAGTACCATGTAGTTTGTCTGTCATGGGTAAAAAAAATGCAAAAATGTGGTGAAATTGCATAATCTTGGGAGAATGTGAAAGAATATAAATACGTTGGAATTATTTTTGGGTTTTTCAATTAATGTGGTCGGACGTGGTCAGAAGAAGGAACTATATTTTTTAATAAAACTTTCATTAAAATAAAAAATAGGAACATTTTAATATTGAAAAGACACATTTTGAAATTCATTAAAAAAGGATTATATTGTTCCGTTTAAATCTGTCAACTGAACAAAAAGGCAGCTTATTTTTTAAACTTAACTACTATTTTTTTAGTTTTATCTTTTTTCCTGTCTTGGGCCTCAGTAATACTATTTGAATTTAAATATTTAATTCTAGTTCTCATTTTTAAATAAAAAAAACAATCTCTCTTGGATATTTTGAAAATAATGGCATACGTTCATTAGTTAGGTTATTGATAAAAATTTAAATCTTAATTTCCTTTCCAACTTTACCATAAAACTATCACATTTACAATTTCACTATTAATTTATAATAATATTAGGCCTAGGCTCTATGCTTATAAAAGTTCTGGGTTTAATGTCAGCTAATCCTGGAAGTTTTAATAATTTAGAGAATATAATACTTACAGAAATTTATAGTGCCAAAAACAAGTGTAAAATTGAAGGGAAAACGACCACACGTATTTATTTTCTATACCGCATACTTTCTTTTAATAGGAATTCGACTGATTTCTCTAGTCTCTCCTCTCTTCGCGCTCTACTACCCTCCCCGGGGCTTGTTTCTGGTTTCCTGTCAACCAGCGACGTCACTGAAGGTGGGCCGGTAGTTGCCAAGCCCCCCAACGTACCCGCTGAAGCGCTTCTCTACAGACCCCGTCGAAAGAGCTAACCTTATTATACGCAGTATTTTACCAACCTTGCATTTTACCCGAGTTGGGCAATAAGACAAATCCGGCAAATAACCCAAACACATAACCCTTTCACAATAGCCCAGAAGTTTTAAAACAACTCAAAACTGTGTTACAATTAACTCAAATTGGGTAAAAATAAATTTTACCCAGAATATTTAACCCAACCTTTTTTAGTGTGTAGTACTGTGCGCCCAACAAGATCTCGGTCTTCGGGGGCATAGGTCAAAGGATGAAAATGGGAACAGGTGCAATTTGGTAGAAATTTTAGATTTATTAAAGATAAATTGTCCCGACTTAAAAGCCAAGTGCGAAAGTATGCCAAATAATGCTAAATACACACATAGCACTAACCAAAATGAGCTGATTAACTTTAGTGTAAATTTTGTTAGGCGAATGATGTTTAAGGAAGTTAATGAAGCAGCTGGTTTATTTACCGTAATTGCCGATGAGACTAGAGATAATGCGGGAGTAGAACAGCTGAGTTGTAGGGGAACGGGAGACCAAGGTTTGGCCACTGAGTTACTTGTTGTCCAACCGAATTGAAACCCCAGGATTCATTATTAAAAACTCTTTATTAAACCAACCGATTACAAATTAAACTTAATACAGGAGGTAAGTAGATCGTTGATCGGTCCCAGGATTCGCAATCACCTCGGACTCTCCAGCACGTTCTTTATATCCATCCGTAAGCCCGCCGTTGTCGACCCTTGAACTCCAGATACGGCCGACCGCCGCTGGACTGGTGGCGCCATCTCTCCACTCCCGAGGGTACTATGAACGTAAACAAACCCACCGAGGCTTCCAGATACGGCCCCCCGTTACATCTTCCCCCTCCCCAAAAAAGGGAAGCCTTGGCAAAAACACACCAGAGGAAACCCCCCCCCCAGACCAAGAAAATAAATCAACCGAATCACCACAAGGCATCCCGAACCATCTCAAAACGGAGGACCCCTAACCGCCCGAGACGAAAAAGTGAAGTTATCCAAACTCAACACCCGACCCTGGCTAGGATGATCCCGCAGATACGTCGCTACCTGAGGACTTGACCGCAACTTTTCCCGAACCGGCCCCGGGGTAATATAATAAACGTCCTGCCGAGGACTCTCCTTCCGAGCAACCAACAACCGATTCCACCCATAACGACCCGGCAAAGTCAACACCTCCCCAGAACCCCGTTCCCACGCATCCCCATCAACTTAACCAAAGATTCCGGAACTAGGGACACCACCCCCGAAACAACCAAGACAACACCCGGAGTCGTTAACACCGGAGAACAGTCCAACGATACGCCACCAAAACTCCCCAAAGGACCTACCTCGGCTGCCACCCCCTCTGAAACCAATTCCGTCTGCGAGCGGTCCGGTGACAGTGTACCATCCGACCCCACCGATGTCCCACTCAAATCACCCACCTCCTCCACATCAGCCACCGCTTATAAGTCTGAGCCCGATAAATACAATTTCAATTGATTAATATGCCAAGTACCTGCCGATTCGCCAGTAAGCACGTCCGCCAAAACGTAAGAGAGGGGAGTCAACCGCTTCTCCACTCGGAACGGCCCCAACCAACGAGGAGAAAACTTCCGACATATCCGATCCCCACTTCCAGAGACCCATCCTTATATCCTCTATCATAATACCACCAGATTAATATCGATGGCCCGATCCAGGGCGCACTGCATGTCCCGTAAAGGCCCCCGCTCATAAGCAACAATGTCCTCCTCCGTCACCTCAGGAAGATCCCCACCCCCACGATCATCCCAAGGCAAAGTTGGTTCGTGACCGTGGTGCAGATAAAATGGAGAAAACCCCGTCGAGTGATGGACAGCACTATTGATGGCCAACTGATTCAAAGGCAGATTCTCATCCCACTTAGTATGGCAATTCCCCACATAGATACCAATCATCTCCCTATCAGGCGAAAGAAAACAATCCCGAAATTCCCGAGTAAATATATCCCAGGTCACCGCCCCCGCCAGCTGCGTCTTAAGATCGCGAAACCACAAGCCGGCTTCATCCCGCAATGCCTGTGATAACAGGAGAACCACCGCCTGAGGACCAACCCCATGGAACAAAACGTAATCGTCGAAATCCCCCAAAAAAAACCCGAGGATCCTCCAAAGGAATACCCGAAAAAGAAGGCAAAGACATGGAAACCCCAGATCCCCGAAGAATTCCGACGAACGATGAGCCCCGTGCCTTCGCCTCCGTTCCCCTTGACCGCCCCGACCAGGCAACCGAGACCGGCCCCTACCCCGAGACAACCGAGAACCGCCAGGATGACCTAGAGAGGGATCCACCCAACAGCAACTCAACCAAATGCCAACAATAACTCCTAAGGACCCGAACACGGCTATGAACCATAGATACATATTCAAAAATAAAAATAGGGAAAAATCCCTTAAACTAAAATACGATAAAAAAAACCAATAGCTAAAAACGTAAGTAAAGTTAAACCGGCCCATTCACCAAAGGAAAAACATAGCGAGAGAAAAAAAAACTCCGGAAAACTCCATAACTCACGATCGACAGTATCTCGGCGGTGCCTCCAAAAATTTAGGGGAACGGGAGACCAAGGTTTGGCCACTGAGTTATTTGTTGTCCAACCGAATTGAATCCACAGGATTCATTATGAAAAACTCTTTTTTAAACCAACCGATTACAAATTAAACTTAATACAGGAGGTAAGTCGATCGTTGATCGGTCCCAGGTTTCGCAATCACCTCGGACTCTCCAGCACGTTCTTTATATCCATCCGAAAGCCCGCCGTTGTCGACCCTTGAACTCCAGATACGGCCGCGTATTCGATCGTTGATCGGTCCCAGGTTTCGCAATCACCTCGGACTCTCCAGCACGTTCTTTATATCCATCCGAAAGCCCGCCGTTGTCGACCCTTGAACTCCAGATACGGCCGACCGCCGCTGGACTGGTGGCGCCATCTCTGCACTCCCGAGGGTACTATGAACGTAAACAAACCCACCGAGGCTTCCCGATACAGCTCCCCGTTACAGAGTGTCTGCATTAGGTATACTAGAAAGGAAATTGGCGTAGTAGAGCGATTTTTAGCATTCACAGATTTGCATAAGTTCGACTCTGAAGGCATCAGCTTGGCTATAATTACCCTTTTGACAGAGAATGGACTGAAAATTGAAAATTGCGTTACTCAGACTTATGATGGGGCCAGGGCCGGCGTTAGGGGGGAGGTAAGCGGGGCACAATTACCCCGGGCCCGGGCCTCCAAAAGGGGCCCGCCGGAACGGGTGCCTAACTAAAAGTTTCTGATTATTTTCAAAAAACCAAATTTTGGAGTAAAAATTACCTGGGGCCCGAAAATCCTAGCGCCGGCTCTGGATGGGGCCAGTGTAATGAATGGGCACGTAAAAGGGGTGAGGGTTCAAATAGAGAAGGCAGTAGGTGGAAATTGTCCGTACGTCCATTGCTATGCCCATCGTTTAAATTTAGTTTTGGTTGAATGCAGCTCCAATATAGTCGCGGTTACGGAATTACTTGGACTATATCAAGCGATCTATAATTTCCAAAGCAATACAGTTATTAGGAGTGAATGTTTTGATAATTCTCAAAAAGAGCTGGGCTACGAAATAGTTCTTAAAATGCCGCAAAGCTGCGACACTTGGTGGTGGAGCAAAAAAAAAGGTCTTCATTGCTTCCGAAGTAGATTTGATTCTGTTCTATTAGCATTGGAGAACTTCGTAGAAAATGGTAAGCCCCGTAGAAGCTGCCGAGTATCGAGGGTACATATTGCAATTACAAAACTTCATTTACTTGATTTTGATTACGGCTTTAGATGAAATATTAGGTATTACCAACTCCTTGTCGGAATATTTTCAAAGTTCGAGAGTCGTTCTAACTGAAGCTATCGCTTTTTGCAAAGCTACCATAACTTCCTTCGAAAAGGTGAGGAACCCCGAAAAATTCGATTTAATTTGGGACGAAGCTTCTAAGTTAGCAAAATCCGTTTTGTCTCGGTTCCCGATCGCAACACTGCACCTTTAAATTTAAGAAAACGAAAAATAATCCTCAATCAAAGACTAAAGCATTGGGTGGTAACGTGTACAACAGGCAACCGAAACACTGAAGCAAAGATCTTAAATGATCAGTTGAGATCAACTTACTACCAAATAGTCAAGTGGGGTGGCGGAGTGGTTAGAACTTTCGCCTCGCAGCAAGAGGAGCCAAGTTCGATCCCTGCTTGTGGCACTGGGTGAAAACTCGGTACAACTCCTTCTGCGTTGAGTTTGCAAGTTCTCTCCCCACTGGTTAAAGGGGTTTTCCCCCGAGCTCTTCGGTTTCAACTTCCATAAAAACTTGTAGAGGTTAACGGTAATAGTTAGTGTAGGCAGCTGTTGGCTCGATCGCGTGGCATGCAGGGCTTGCCACCACCTTCCTACGTAGTGTAACCCTGCCGCCTGAATTAAATGCTTCAAAAGTCACTTGATGACTTAGGCCTAAGGTGGTGCCTTGGGTATTAGCCTAGCTGATTATTATTATTATTATTAATCGATAAATTTATATCAGAAATAAAAAAACGATTTTTAGAAAATAATAGCCTAATTAAAGGAATAACTGCGTCTGACCCTGACTCGGAAAACTTTCTCGTAGAAAATGACGTCCTAGCCCACTGCCAAATAAACACTCGCTTCAATTTCGACCTAGATTCATTGAAAGGTCAAATTAAAATAGCCAGAAATTTAATAAATTCGAAAAAATTGAAAAGCGTAACAAACTGTTATCACTATCTAATGACGATGGAAGGTGGCTTTCCCGACTTAGTTTGCGACGGAGCGGAGTGCACGGGTGACCTGCTAGGTTGTCGGTTTCCCCGCGAGGGGGCGAAACGGAGCCGTGAGCTCCCCGCCGTCGTGTCGCTCCCCGGCACGCAGCGCCATAAAGCTTTGGACGGAGGCAGCGTTGCCAACCGTACTATAATTATAGTACATTTCGATAATTTTACCTTTTGAATTTTTCCGTACTATAATTTCAATCGCGTACTATATAGTACGCTTTTTGCGATAATTGTACTATAATTTTACTATATTTCCGATATTTGTGCGATAATTTAAGAAATTTTTTGAAGTTCCTTTCTGTTAACATAAGAACGGCGTTTCCAGTTTCTTATTTTAATCCTAGTAGGCTAAGAATTGAAATATTATACACCTTGGAGTGTTTGGTTTGTACTCGAAAATACGGCCGACTTGAATAATCAAGCGTGTTGTAGCCTAACGAAAACGAAATATGTTAGTAACGGCCAACTATGATAAAATGCTATTACGGTATAGCGAGTAATCAAAGTTGGCCGTACTTGTGTACTATAATTTTCGAGAAAATTCGATAATTTTGCGGCTTCGATACTATAATTTTAGTTTTGGGACCTGGCAACACTGGACGGAGGACTCGCGGCTGGCAGTTGTACCGAGACGCGGAAGTGAACGCGTGACATTTTTTGTTATTCCTGCAAACTGTTGATTGTGTTTGGAGGCCAGCGAAGATAATGCAATTAAATCCTATATTCTCATCTTTATTATTGTTGCCTTCTTTATATACCTATATACTCGGTTCCCATTTCAATGAGATAAGGTCGTGGGCCCCAGAACTGTTAATTGCGTGTTTTGACACACAGGGTATCGGTTTCCCCAAAAGCCGTTACATTTTCTGGCACCCGAACTGGGGCCACGTCGCCGAGTGTATAAAGAAGACATCTGTACTGTATTATATCTTTAGGCCTACATAGTCAAGGACGCTGGATTTATCCAGTTTAGATTAATAAGGTGGTCCTTGACTTCCCTTGTATATCATACCCCTTTTTGGTTTTTATTAGGCCTGGGTTACCTTTAGTCCGCGTGCCGGGCGCGTGGTCCGCCATATTTTTATACGGGTTTTTTGAAATTTAATGTGTAACGGAACTCGCGATGAATCCGAATGCCCCGGTAACTAGGGCCGCATTAGCTGACCTATTATTACAAGTTGTCCAAGGGAGAGGGGGGGTGGCGCCAGTAGACGAGACCCCCTTCGGATTTAGTTATTTCTGGGAACCCCGGGGAGAGCGTTTATGAATTTTAAGAAATTTAAAGGAATATGTCCAGTTTCACCGGTTATCGGATGACGACATCATTAGATTAATCCCTCGTATTCCCTCCGGTCGGGCTAAAGTCTGGTACCGCCAACTAACGGCGAACAGCAATTTCGATTGGGCTATTTAAAAAATAGGCTTATCGTGGATTTTCTATCTCCGGAGGCGGAGGAAAGGTTGAAGATGGAATTAATGCATAGACGGCAAGCACCCGCCGAAAAAGTCATCTTTATTATTGTTGTCCAAGGGCGTATTTAAGGGGGGGGCGGTTGGGGGTCCAACCCCCCCCCCCGAAATGCTGATGACCTGGGGGGGGGGTGCCTAATAAAAATCAGTGAAACTTCCGTCAGCACCCCCCCCCCCTTGAAATTTTCCCTCAAAAACCCCCCTGAAATAAAATCCTGGATACGCCCTTGTTGTTGTCTTATTTATATACCTATATACTCGGTTCCCATTTCAATGGGATAAAGTCGTGGGCCCCAGAACTGTTAATTGCGAACGTGTTTTGACAAACAGGGTATCGGTTTCCCCAAAAGCCGTTACAAGTTAAGTACTATAAAGTTGTTCTGTGTATTCCCGTGGCCAATACTATTTCTGAAAGGATTTTCAGTTCCTTGAATAGAATTGAAACGCGTCTACGGAAAACAATGCCAGAGGATAGACTTCCCAACCTGGCCACATTATCCTTTAATCGAGATTTATCGAATCATTTAAAAGAACATCCGATGTTGCGTTTCACTTTTTGTATTGCAATACCATACCTTTGTCACTTTCGTATTTTTATTTACATTTGTTTTGTTTTGAAAATCTACCTATTTCTCTGAATGACTGATATGGTTTTCATTGTACAGGTATACTGATATAAAGATTTTCACCGCTTGGCAGGATCCTTTCGGATTTCTTTTGTAACTATTGATTGTTGCAAGCTGTGGTGGGTTAGCCAATACCCTGAGTAGGCTTAAGTCAAGGAACCTAAAACTGGCCAAAACGTTAGGACCCTGATACAAGGCCAGATAAAAAAATTGTTGGAAGGTACTAATTCAACTCAAGCATATAAACCCGTGGTGCTAGCTGATGCACAACTGGCTGAAGTTGAAAGAATGTGAAGCTCGTATGATAATTGGCTTTTATTGCGTTTTTTCTATAAAATTTATTATGGATTTCGTAAGTAATTGGCTTTTTGAGATTGTTCCCATTGATTTTATATTGCGTGATATTTAACATTTATTAAATAAAATTGTATTTCGTAACGACAAACTAATTCTTTTAATTATACATTATATGATAAATTTCGAAATCTTTAAAATATATTCATAACTTATATCATTTTAAAAATTTGCGTTGCGTCGGCTCTCCACAAACACATTTCTGCGCAACTAAGACGACGTGTTTGCGACGAGCACTTGCAAGAACGCTACCATAGACTAACAATCATTAACATTTAATAAACTGAAGTCAATGGCAATAGTATAAATGTAGGGGTTTGACTTCAATCCCCTATGTTAAGTCTACGGGACCCAACCTATTCACCTTATTATAAAACAAGTTGGCAAGCCAAAATATACCTCTCCTCGGAAGAATTGTCCCTAGTGGTATTAATTTCTCGAGATAACCCTTAAAGATATATCTCCGCAATTTAGAGTTATTTGTTAAAAATATTAACCCATTTCTATCCCGCCCGGTATAAAATTTTAATTATAATTAAAATAATTGAGACGAAACGACCAATTTTAATTTATTCAGAATATCATAAGTTAAGTAGTTACAACAGTAAGTTAGACGTACTATAACAATGCACAATTGAATTAAACCCTTTTACAGAACAAGTTTATCAGTTAAATATAATACGAAGCAAATTTTAATGAAAGAAATATCTACAGAGGCTTTTTGGAATTACTCGCTTACGAAATACTTGCCGCATCTTTAACGCTCATTTTATTTCAACACTCGCCCTTGATGAAGATACCGTAGATATCTGGTAGTGGACGACTCGTTCACTTCCTGTTGACGTTGTGACGCATACCACATGAAAAAGACCAATGCCGTCCAATTTCCAATATCATATAATGACTCGCACACCCAAGAAATCATTGACTGCGTTAGAAATCGTAGATATCCAAATATCCACACCAAATGTATTTACAAGAAGCAAAAACCTTACCATCAACAAAGCACAGAGAGCCACTTGACTAACCGCCAGCTCTTAAAGCAATTAACGTTAAATTATCTCCTTTGAATTAACAGAACTATATATAGGTCGTTAAGAAAGTGGACCACCCACAGGGTCTACCCTTTAACCCTCTAATCTCGGCTGACCGCGCTAAAACAAGATTTAACCTTTAAAAAATACCAGATTAGGCCTTCATAAATTCATTAATAAAAAAAGACTTTATTACCTATTATGCTTACGATGCCTGTCTTAATTTCAGTGAATCTAAGCAGCTATCGGTGGTTCTGTGGTAGAGCGCTCGACTGCCAAGCCGAATGGTCTGGGTTCGAAACCTGGGTGGCGCATTCGTTTTTAATCAATAGAGAAACGCTAAATTAGAATTTCTTCGATGCAATAATTTCAATTTCAATTCTATTTCAATTAAACCAAAATTTCGTACTCTATTAAATACGCTTCCGATAAAGCTGAAGGTCTAATTTTCAATAAGGCGTAACAAGTGTCGGTGGTTCTGTGGTAGAACGTCCGCCTGTCAATCAGGAGGTCTCGGGTTCAAATCCCGCCCGATGCGATCGCAAATTGATACTAAGACGAATACCGTGTACAACTGGTGGAAACCCTGCCATTGGACGTTGAGAGGTAGCATTACACTCAGCACTCGGTCCGTCCCAAAGTCATTAAGAAGAAGTTGGAGAGAAAACGCCCATATAAACACAACAGACTCAACATGCACAACCATCAGAACACAAACACAACAAATTCAACACTCACAACCTACGCATAAACATTAAAAAAAGTAATACACCAAACCGTCACGACGGTGAGCGAAAAAACACCATCCAAACCAAACCGCAAATGCATCCGTTAACGCTCACCGTCACACGGTGGTTTTGCCAACCCTTTGAGAAACTGCGTACGCAGTGATTACACTTTGCACCGAAAATGCGAACGCGTTCGCAGTCCTGACAGACAGACAGACCCACAGACCCACCCACAGACCCACCCACAGACAGACACGGTCGTTGTATAACCCCTCCTAGGGGACTTTGTCCCCTCGGAGAGGTAAAAAGACTATTTTGCCCTGCCCGCCTTTTTTTGAGGAAGATAAACATATCTAATAGCGCCTGCCCGTCTTGTTTTAAAACTTGAGATAATTTCATAAAGCTACTTAAGATGAGATAATTTCATATCAATACTTGCATGTTTTGATTAGATTTTGCTTACCTGTAATTTAAAATGTTCAAAATTTAATATGATTAATAAGCTAACTTAGCTGATTTTCAAAAGCTATCGAGCTTTAATTCAGGATCTCGCTATGTGCTATGTTCAATTGAAGGGTTTGGTAAACAAGGTATGGTGGTAACTGTTAGAGATAAAAAGGGTAAAACAATTGCGGAAGCATTATAATTTAACCTTGATTTAGGACGTCTACCTAAAAGAATCCAAAGTGATGACGGTAATGAGTTTGTATGTAAAGAAATTCAATTGGAATTAAACAGAAGAAAAATACTATTCTTCGCCACTCATTCTGAATAGAAAGCGTCGGTAGTGGAAAGTTTTATAAGAACATTTAAATCTCGACTGTACCGTTATTTTACTCAATAAAATACTTTGAAATACAGAGATATTTTAGATCGTTTAATAAACGCTTAAAACAATAGTTACCACAGGTCAATTAAATGTAAGCCAGTGGAAGTTACTTCTGACAGAACCGCTGAAATTTAGAAAACTCGATAAAAATCTGTTAATTTTTCACCACCGTTCCGGATAAATTTAAATACGTTTAAGAAAAATTATAATCCAAATTTTACAACGGAATTGTTTAAAATAACCGAAAGATTACAACGTGACCCACCGGAATACAAACTGGTAGATTTTAATCAAAACGCATTTTTGGTCTTTTCTACTGTGTGGAGGTTCAGATTGTCGGTAACGACTTGAAGGATTGTTATTTTGAAATCGAGAAAGTGTTGAAAAAGAGAAATCAGGCGGTACAACCGACCTCTACGTAAAGTGGAAAGATTACGACACGTCGTTTAATTCTGGGACACAGGAAGTTGATTTAAAATGAGTTTCTACATTCTAATAAAAACTAAATATGAGTCACAATTAAAAATATTTTATCAGCACGTTCGTGGATTAAAAACTAAAGCCGGTGAAGTTTTCTATAATGTTGTTGACTTACAGTTACTTATTTATTGTCTCACAGAAACGTTTTTAAAACCAGACTGTTTCGAACTAATTATTTTCCATCATGCTATCAAGTGCATAGAACTGATCGCGAAACTGATCATACTACGTCACATCAACTGTCTAAGAAGGCACGATTTAGAAGCAGACTTTGAAGAAGTTTGGTTACAAACTAGTACCTCCTGATAACACGAAACTATTACTTGGTAATATATATTTACCCCCAACTACTCCAGTGCATAGATACGAAGATCTTTCTCATTTCCTTAAAGGCCGAGAACAGAGATTCCATTTTCTCGGGCGCGAATTTTGACCCCCGAAAAATTGAGTGGCAGCGCGGACAGCTTGACCGACGGCTCTGACTCTTTTTGCATAGAATATATATAATGAGCATCAATAAAAGAGGTAAGCATGGAATTTTCGGGGCGGTCACTCAAGCTGTCAGAGCTGTCTATCAAGTTGTCAGCTATGTCAATCATTTGTCACTCATCAAAAAAATTAAGTACAGGTTAATAGGGATGGAAATTCGCTCTGTTCTCGGTCTTTAAGAACCAACTTCTCACTTTTAATGGTGACGTCATTCTTTTAGGCGATTTTAATTTACCTAAAGTCAATTGGTAACGTGTCGTTCAATCGAACAGTCCTTATTACGTCCAACGGAAAGCTGATAAAGTCCAATATTCTTATTTATATCAAATCAGTGACGTCAGAAATTATCAAAATAATTTACTAGATTTACGCCTAGTCAACAATGGTAACACTTGACTCTAAAGTTATTTCCTTATTTTCAAGGAGGACCGTTATCATCCATCATTACGCGTCACGTACAGCCAAATTATGATCTATACCGACTACACCAATACATCTAGCTATCTCTTTACATTTGGAAATTATTTTGATCTTTATAATTACGTTACTTCTTTGGACTGGTCTCCGATCTACGCCATTAATAATGGAAATGATGCAGTTGCATATTTTACCAATCAACCTACTTTTGCTATTGAAAACTTTGTGCCTAGAAGTAAAGAACATGATACGACCTCTTCAAATACTCCTAAAATAACTAAGAAAACTCAGAATTGCTCAAGTTGGTTTTCAGAAGAGCTTATCAAGTATCTTTAAAAGGAGAGGTATCTCCATCGAAAAAATAAACGCATACCTAGTGACCATCATCATAATAAATATACTGTACAAAGAACACTAACAAAATATCTTATGAAACGCGATAAGTCACTCTATATGAAGACTATTGCAGATTCCGTAAATACAAATCCTAAAACAATCTGGTCATTTGTAAATAGTAAAAGAAAAGTGCGCTAGCAGTCTATTACACTTATCAATGACGACCGACCAATAACAGACAACAAGATGATATCTAAGAAGTTATCTAATTTCTTTTCAAACACTGCCAATGATAAATTTTCACACGATCAATTATTATTAGACAATACCATTACACCACTTCGTCGATAAGTTCAGATGCCGAGCTATCGTCGATATTGAGCTCGTCTCTCTTCCCTTGTCGACCTAGCGCCTCTCTCGCGGTATAAAGGTGGTCCTAAGTCATAAAGGAAAGCATAGATCGTTTTATTTCGAAACGACTACTTCCACCACCACTGACTACATTTAAGGATATTAACAATAGGCCGTTAATGGTCTCCTGACCTAAACATATAACCATAAATAATTAAATTGAGACGTGCTAGCATGACAAAATGAGATAATGATGTAATTGGGGTGACTGTTTACCTTTGTTTTCATTAGATTTATTTTTGAGAAAATACGCCCACAACAAGCGGGCTGCGGTTATGAACCCCAATCGTTTGAATTGTTCCCAAGCAATCGTTCTTCTGATCCACTATGACGTCACACATCAGAGTTGTTTACATCGTACTACGAAAATACGGGGGTTCTTCCGCCGATTGTTCATCACCAGTTAACGGTCGCGAATATACAGCTCTAACTATTAAAAACTATTTAACACCGCGTCTATTTTGGGGCTGTTCTACTAAAAAATCTAGAAAATCACCCTTATGATTGTTAATAAACATAGCAACATCAATATCGTATTCTATGCCGTTGAAGCGAACAGACGTTAACGTATTGTTCAACGCCTGAGCCAAACTACGAGACCCTAGTGGTGTTTCACCAAGTATAGGTGAATTAGGGTCTGGGGCTAGTGAACGTGCCGATGCGGATTGCATTGAAACTGGAGTAGTCGTTCTCGAAGAACTATGTATTGCATTGAGAGTTGAGGTACCCGGTGTGTCTAGATCATGTACACGCTTATCGCGTTTTATATGCTCTAGTCTAGTAAAACTCCTATCACACGCCTCACACTGAAATTTTTGGTCCCTATTTGGTTCTTGAATGTGGCGACGTAGACTTCTTTTTATATTGAATTTGTTTTCGCAAATAGGGCATGCATGATTCATTTTAGGCATACCAAAAATATTTTAGGAACCCCATTTTTTATTGAACACAAGTGTTTTGAATACCGCTCTTGCAGGGTATCGTATTGCCAAAACGGGATATTAAAGATCAATTTCTTGAGTAGTAATATGTAACTTACAACATCGGAAAACGATACTTGTTCATATTAAACTTTGAAAATCACAAATTACATGTAATCCAATCTAATCAAAACATATAAGTAGTGATATGAAATTATCTCATCTAAAGGAGTGAAGTGAAATTATCTCATCTTAAGGAGCGAAGTGAAATTATCTCATCTTAAGGAGCGAAGTGAAATTATCTCATCTTAAGGAGCGAAGTGAAATTATCTCATCTTAAGGAGCGAAGTGAAATTATCTCATCTTAAGGAGCGAAGTGAAATTATCTCATCTTAAGGAGCGAAGTGAAATTATCTCATCTTAAGGAGCGAAGTGAAATTATCTCATCTTAAGGAGCGAAGTGAAATTATCTCATCTTAAGGAGCGAAGTGAAATTATCTCATCTTAAGGAGCGAAGTGAAATTATCTCATCTTAAGGAGCGAAGTGAAATTATCTCATCTTAAGGAGCGATGTGAAATTATCTCATCTTAAGGAGCGAAGTGAAATTATCTCATCTTAAGGAGCGATGTGAAATTATCTCATCTTAAAGAGTGAAGTGAAATTATCTCATCTTAAGGAGCGAAGTGAAATTATCTCATCTTAAGGAGCGAAGTGAAATTATCTCATCTTAAGGAGCGAAGTGAAATTATCTCATCTTAAGGAGCGAAGTGAAATTATCTCATCTTAAGGAGCGATGTGAAATTATCTCATCTTAAGGAGCGAAGTGAAATTATCTCATCTTAAGGAGCGATGTGAAATTATCTCATCTTAAAGAGTGAAGTGAAATTGTCTCATCTTAAGGAGCGAAGTGAAATTATCTCATCTTAAGGAGCGAAGTGAAATTATCTCATCTTAAGGAGCGATGTGAAATTATCTCATCTTAAGGAGCGAAGTGAAATTATCTCATCTTAAGGAGCGAAGTGAAATTATCTCATCTTAAGGAGCGAAGTGAAATTATCTCATCTTAAGGAGCGAAGTGAAATTATCTCATCTTAAGGAGCGAAGTGAAATTATCTCATCTTAAGGAGCGATGTGAAATTATCTCATCTTAAGGAGCGAAGTGAAATTATCTCATCTTAAGGAGCGATGTGAAATTATCTCATCTTAAGGAGCGAAGTGAAATTATCTCATCTTAAGGAGCGAAGTGAAATTATCTCATCTTAAGGAGCGAAGTGAAATTATCTCATCTTAAGGAGCGAAGTGAAATTATCTCATCTTAAGGAGCGAAGTGAAATTATCTCATCTTAAGGAGCGATGTGAAATTATCTCATCTTAAGGAGCGAAGTGAAATTATCTCATCTTAAGGAGCGATGTGAAATTATCTCATCTTAAAGAGTGAAGTGAAATTATCTCATCTTAAGGAGCGAAGTGAAATTATCTCATCTTAAGGAGCGAAGTGAAATTATCTCATCTTAAGGAGCGAAGTGAAATTATCTCATCTTAAGGAGCGAAGTGAAATTATCTCATCTTAAGGAGCGATGTGAAATTATCTCATCTTAAGGAGCGAAGTGAAATTATCTCATCTTAAGGAGCGATGTGAAATTATCTCATCTTAAAGAGTGAAGTGAAATTATCTCATCTTAAGGAGCGAAGTGAAATTATCTCATCTTAAGGAGCGAAGTGAAATTATCTCATCTTAAGGAGCGATGTGAAATTATCTCATCTTAAGGAGCGAAGTGAAATTATCTCATCTTAAGGAGCGAAGTGAAATTATCTCATCTTAAGGAGCGAAGTGAAATTATCTCATCTTAAGGAGCGATGTGAAATTATCTCATCTTAAGGAGCGAAGTGAAATTATCTCATCTTAAGGAGCGAAGTGAAATTATCTCATCTTAAGGAGCGAAGTGAAATTATCTCATCTTAAGGAGCGAAGTGAAATTATCTCATCTTAAGGAGCGATGTGAAATTATCTCATCTTAAGGAGCGAAGTGAAATTATCTCATCTTAAGGAGCGATGTGAAATTATCTCATCTTAAGGAGCGAAGTGAAATTATCTCATCTTAAGGAGCGAAGTGAAATTATCTCATCTTAAGGAGCGAAGTGAAATTATCTCATCTTAAGGAGCGAAGTGAAATTATCTCATCTTAAGGAGCGAAGTGAAATTATCTCATCTTAAGGAGCGATGTGAAATTATCTCATCTTAAGGAGCGAAGTGAAATTATCTCATCTTAAGGAGCGATGTGAAATTATCTCATCTTAAAGAGTGAAGTGAAATTATCTCATCTTAAGGAGCGAAGTGAAATTATCTCATCTTAAGGAGCGAAGTGAAATTATCTCATCTTAAGGAGCGAAGTGAAATTATCTCATCTTAAGGAGCGAAGTGAAATTATCTCATCTTAAGGAGCGATGTGAAATTATCTCATCTTAAGGAGCGAAGTGAAATTATCTCATCTTAAGGAGCGATGTGAAATTATCTCATCTTAAAGAGCGAAGTGAAATTATCTCATCTTAAGGAGCGAAGTGAAATTATCTCATCTTAAGGAGCGAAGTGAAATTATCTCATCTTAAGGAGCGATGTGAAATTATCTCATCTTAAGGAGCGAAGTGAAATTATCTCATCTTAAGGAGCGAAGTGAAATTATCTCATCTTAAGGAGCGAAGTGAAATTATCTCATCTTAAGGAGCGATGTGAAATTATCTCATCTTAAGGAGCGAAGTGAAATTATCTCATCTTAAGGAGCGAAGTGAAATTATCTCATCTTAAGGAGCGAAGTGAAATTATCTCATCTTAAGGAGCGAAGTGAAATTATCTCATCTTAAGGAGCGATGTGAAATTATCTCATCTTAAGGAGCGAAGTGAAATTATCTCATCTTAAGGAGCGATGTGAAATTATCTCATCTTAAGGAGCGAAGTGAAATTATCTCATCTTAAGGAGCGAAGTGAAATTATCTCATATTAAGGAGCGAAGTGAAATTATCTCATCTTAAGGAGCGAAGTGATATTATCTCATCTTAAGGAGCGAAGTGAAATTATCTCATCTTAAGGAGCGAAGTGAAATTATCTCATCTTAAAGAGTGAATTGAAATTATCTCATCTTAAGGAGCGAAGTGAAATTATCTCATCTTAAGGAGCGAAGTGAAATTATCTCATCTTAAGGAGCGAAGTGAAATTATCTCATCTTAAGGAGCGAAGTGAAATTATCTCATCTTAAGGAGCGAAGTGAAATTATCTCATCTTAAGGAGCGAAGTGAAATTATCTCATCTTAAGGAGCGAAGTGAAATTATCTCATCTTAAGGAGCGAAGTGAAATTATCTCATCTTAAGGAGCGAAGTGAAATTATCTCATCTTAAGGAGCGAAGTGAAATTATCTCATCTTAAGGAGCGAAGTGAAATTATCTCATCTTAAGGAGCGATGTGAAATTATCTCATCTTAAGGAGCGAAGTGAAATTATCTCATCTTAAGGAGCGATGTGAAATTATCTCATCTTAAAGAGTGAAGTGAAATTATCTCATCTTAAGGAGCGAAGTGAAATTATCTCATCTTAAGGAGCGAAGTGAAATTATCTCATCTTAAGGAGCGAAGTGAAATTATCTCATCTTAAGGAGCGATGTGAAATTATCTCATCTTAAGGAGCGAAGTGAAATTATCTCATCTTAAGGAGCGAAGTGAAATTATCTCATCTTAAGGAGCGAAGTGAAATTATCTCATCTTAAGGAGCGAAGTGAAATTATCTCATCTTAAGGAGCGAAGTGAAATTATCTCATCTTAAGGAGCGATGTGAAATTATCTCATCTTAAGGAGCGAAGTGAAATTATCTCATCTTAAGGAGCGATGTGAAATTATCTCATCTTAAGGAGCGAAGTGAAATTATCTCATCTTAAGGAGCGAAGTGAAATTATCTCATCTTAAGGAGCGAAGTGAAATTATCTCATCTTAAGGAGCGAAGTGAAATTATCTCATCTTAAGGAGCGAAGTGAAATTATCTCATCTTAAGGAGCGATGTGAAATTATCTCATCTTAAGGAGCGAAGTGAAATTATCTCATCTTAAGGAGCGATGTGAAATTATCTCATCTTAAAGAGTGAAGTGAAATTATCTCATCTTAAGGAGCGAAGTGAAATTATCTCATCTTAAGGAGCGAAGTGAAATTATCTCATCTTAAGGAGCGAAGTGAAATTATCTCATCTTAAGGAGCGAAGTGAAATTATCTCATCTTAAGGAGCGATGTGAAATTATCTCATCTTAAGGAGCGAAGTGAAATTATCTCATCTTAAGGAGCGATGTGAAATTATCTCATCTTAAGGAGCGATGTGAAATTATCTCATCTTAAAGAGTGAAGTGAAATTATCTCATCTTAAGGAGCGAAGTGAAATTATCTCATCTTAAGGAGCGAAGTGAAATTATCTCATCTTAAGGAGCGATGTGAAATTATCTCATCTTAAGGAGCGAAGTGAAATTATCTCATCTTAAGGAGCGAAGTGAAATTATCTCATCTTAAGGAGCGAAGTGAAATTATCTCATCTTAAGGAGTGATGTGAAATTATCTCATCTTAAGGAGCGAAGTGAAATTATCTCATCTTAAGGAGCGAAGTGAAATTATCTCATCTTAAGGAGCGATGTGAAATTATCTCATCTTAAGGAGCGAAGTGAAATTATCTCATCTTAAGGAGCGAAGTGAAATTATCTCATCTTAAGGAGCGAAGTGAAATTATCTCATCTTAAGGAGTGATGTGAAATTATCTCATCTTAAGGAGCGAAGTGAAATTATCTCATCTTAAGGAGCGAAGTGAAATTATCTCATCTTAAGGAGCGAAGTGAAATTATCTCATCTTAAGGAGCGAAGTGAAATTATCTCATCTTAAGGAGCGAAGTGAAATTATCTCATCTTAAGGAGCGAAGTGAAATTATCTCATCTTAAGGAGCGATGTGAAATTATCTCATCTTAAGGAGCGAAGTGAAATTATCTCATCTTAAGGAGCGATGTGAAATTATCTCATCTTAAGGAGCGAAGTGAAATTATCTCATCTTAAGGAGCGAAGTGAAATTATCTCATCTTAAGGAGCGAAGTGAAATTATCTCATCTTAAGGAGCGAAGTGAAATTATCTCATCTTAAGGAGCGAAGTGAAATTATCTCATCTTAAGGAGCGATGTGAAATTATCTCATCTTAAGGAGCGAAGTGAAATTATCTCATCTTAAGGAGCGATGTGAAATTATCTCATCTTAAAGAGTGAAGTGAAATTATCTCATCTTAAGGAGCGAAGTGAAATTATCTCATCTTAAGGAGCGAAGTGAAATTATCTCATCTTAAGGAGCGAAGTGAAATTATCTCATCTTAAGGAGCGATGTGAAATTATCTCATCTTAAGGAGCGATGTGAAATTATCTCATCTTAAGGAGCGAAGTGAAATTATCTCATCTTAAGGAGCGATGTGAAATTATCTCATCTTAAGGAGCGAAGTGAAATTATCTCATCTTAAGGAGCGATGTGAAATTATCTCATCTTAAAGAGTGAAGTGAAATTATCTCATCTTAAGGAGCGAAGTGAAATTATCTCATCTTAAGGAGCGAAGTGAAATTATCTCATCTTAAGGAGCGATGTGAAATTATCTCATCTTAAGGAGCGAAGTGAAATTATCTCATCTTAAGGAGCGAAGTGAAATTATCTCATCTTAAGGAGCGAAGTGAAATTATCTCATCTTAAGGAGCGATGTGAAATTATCTCATCTTAAGGAGCGAAGTGAAATTATCTCATCTTAAGGAGCGAAGTGAAATTATCTCATCTTAAGGAGCGATGTGAAATTATCTCATCTTAAGGAGCGAAGTGAAATTATCTCATCTTAAGGAGCGATGTGAAATTATCTCATCTTAAGGAGCGAAGTGAAATTATCTCATCTTAAGGAGCGATGTGAAATTATCTCATCTTAAGGAGCGAAGTGAAATTATCTCATCTTAAGGAGCGAAGTGAAATTATCTCATATTAAGGAGCGAAGTGAAATTATCTCATCTTAAGGAGCGAAGTGATATTATCTCATCTTAAGGAGCGAAGTGAAATTATCTCATCTTAAGGAGCGAAGTGATATTATCTCATCTTAAGGAGCGAAGTGAAATTATCTCATCTTAAGGAGCGAAGTGAAATTATCTCATCTTAAAGAGTGAATTGAAATTATCTCATCTTAAGGAGCGAAGTGAAATTATCTCATCTTAAGGAGCGATGTGAAATTATCTCAAGTTTTAAAACAAGATGGGCAAGCGCTATTAGATATGTTTCATTTCAACACAAAAATGGGGGATAAATCCTTTTTTATAATAGGGTGAATAGGTAGGGTCCCGTATACTTTACATATGGGATGGAAGCCATGTCCCCCACATCTATACTAGTAATTGCGCACACAGGATTTGGGGGGGCGGAGGATTTGGAAATAAAAACTAAAGTTAACTTTATGTAAAAAAGTATGTTTTAAAGAGAAGGTTGACCGACTTTTCTTTCCATATTATAGATTTAATAAATTGAGTGACGCATATAGATGAAGCACTGTGGGGGCCAAGGCTATTAATGTAAGCCAAAACTAAAAAAAAAATACCTATTAAATTGGATTTTCCTTTTAACAATATAATTGAAATAAGTTTGTTTTCTTTAAGAGAGATAAAGTGGTTACTACCTAAAATCGGTTTATCAGATAACATAAAAGATTTTAATACCTTGGTCTGTTTCACAGAACGTTATTTTAAGGAAACTTAAGCTTAAACGATTATTTAAAGTACTCCTTTAACTGCTAAATTTAATATTTCAAAGCCCAATTTCATTTTTACTATCTTTTTTGAAAGTTTTAAACTTTTATTCAGTGTGCCTCGTTACTTTCGTGAAGAATCCCAAAATCTGAAATAGTTTTTAGCTGGTTTAGAATGCGATATTGCATTGGTAGATCGAATCTTAAAAGTGTCCTGCGGCTTGTTCGTGACTTTAAAACCAATATCACGTGAACCAGGTCATCACAACTCGAACATGGAAATCAGATATTTCCTACTTTGTTCCAATTCTTCGATCAAAAATCAATTTTTAAGGTGGGTTTCGAAAGATCTTTAATGTTAAGGCACGTAGAAACACATTGCTTTCAAATTAACGTTTCAAGAAAATTAAATAGTGTGTACAAAGAAAATATTTAAATTAACAATCTGTGTTTCTAAAATGTTTATTATTCAAATTGGCGACAAAATGTATTTAATTTAAAACCTGAGAGTTCTAATTATCAACACCAAAGTAGCCGGAGACGGGCGCCATTGGTTGTCTTTATTTGAGAAAAAAAACATTTTTGGGAGATTGTCCGCTTACAAAATATGAAACCACATATTTTACCAAATATATCCCGCGAGAGAAGTAATTCAAATTATAAAAATAGTGACTTTGCCCATAAACACACTCCCCTCGGTCGATAGATTAAAAATGACATGAACGTTCACTTAACAATACAATTTTGATGACAAAGGGTTTACCGTAATTATCATTATTATGTTTAAGGGAAGTAAGCTGTGTTATTACATGGCTTATTTCCCTTAAAGTTTGACATTAGAAATCCTTAAAATAATGAAACTTTTTATTTGCTTTAAATTAAAATTTAAAAAATTGCGTCATTTAAACATGGTAATCGCTTTTAAATGCTCTTATTTTCCAACTCTCTTCCATTACCTTCGTCGGTATACCAAGAGTGTATTTAAAAGAAGCTGCTTCACTTTGTGTTAGCTTATACACAATTAGCTCTCGTATTTCTCGTACATAAAAAGCCGACGCACAAACGGTGACACGAAACAAAGTTGAACGTGATGTCAAGCAGGTAAAGGTTGGAAATAAGCTTTATTCAAAATGTTTTGCACAATTTCTTAGGATTTTATATCAGTTAAATTAACTAACGAAAGTTAATGGTATTTTATGGTTTTCCTCGAGCATTTTGGCACTTGATTTCTAGAGTACACCTCATGTTACTTATTTGACCCTTTGTAACGAAAAATTTATGAAGCTAGGAATAGAATAATTCCTGGTCCATTATTTAACGTAAGACTCCGATGCGCGCTACAATTTCTGTTAATTCGAGTGCCGTAAGAAATCAAACTGTGTTTATTTTGTTCAATTTATCCAAAGATAACTTAAACGCGTACCCTAAATTCGAAATCACTCTCTCGCGCGTTGCCGATAGCGTTTATCCACTTCCCGTTGGAACTCAGAAAAAAACGCTCCATTGTTTGCGCCTTACCGCAACCGATGGAGCCCGATTTTTCTGAGGTCACGTGCCGGAAAAGTGTAAACGCTTCGTAACAAAACCGTCAATGGGAAAGCTCTCAGTATTCGAATCTGGGGTACAACCGGAGGGCTTCCTTAAAGGGATTACATCGGCATCTTTCCAAATAGTTGGAAGGATTCCAGTGGCTTATGACTGTTCGTATACAGGGTGTTTCAGGAATCCGTACAGTAAATTTGAGGTGTTATATTGGTTCAGATTATAAATTAAACCACAAATTAGGCTGAAATTTAATTTTTTCAAGATAAATTATAACAAGGGAAAAACTCTTCGTAATTTTCAGCTCTCTTCCAACTATCTTGCAATATTTTCAATCCAGTTATATCTGTTGTTAACTCTTTCACTTTCTTCTTCAGTACAATTTCATTCTGACTAGCTTCTAACTTCAATTTCCACTCTTCTACAAGCTTTCTTTTTTCTTCCACCTTTAGCCACGTTTTATTATACTTTCCACTATTTCACTCCCTTCTATAAATGTGTTGAAATCCACACGGCAGAAAGTAACAAAACACATTAATTTAAAAATTTCGGCCATGCTTAAATTTCATCGAAAATCATCTGAAAGACCCTTGCTAATACAGTACAAACGAATTTATAACCAAAACTAAAACTTATTCCATTTGGAATGTTTAAAGGAGCTTCTTACTTTTTTTTTAATTTTGTATGGTGAATAACGAGGATTTTTGGCCAACTTCACGAAACACTTCTTAATTTTTATGGCATTTTACGGATTGGGACTCAAAAAATATGGTAACTTCGATCGCTATGTCATTTGCTGTAACTGACATGCTTCTGAATTTATATGATCTACAGACTGAGCACGAATAATCTTTATTTTATCATTTCCGGGATAGTGCAGCAAATAACAAATTGACAAGCCAAAATATACCTTTCCTCGTAAGAATTTGCTTGTGATAGTTTTTATTTTCAATTTAGCGACATGAAAGTCAATAGCTCAGTGGTAAACGCCTGTTAAAAATGTAACGAAAGTTTAATTTTAATTTAATTTATAAATATTCAAAATATTATAGAATAAATTGACGTTTATTAAAGCGTAAAGGAAAATGGACTTTCGCCTAAGCTGTTTTTCTGAATATCGTTGTAGCGTACTATTTGTCGGTGGTTCTGTGTAAGAACACTTGACTGCCAAAGGAAATTAAGGGTCCAGGATCAAATCCCGCTCGCCGGATTTGATTTTACTCAATAGACAATTTCTTCTACACAATAATTTATATCGAACACAAAAATCTTGTTTCATTCAAATAAGAACCAAAATGTAAGACTCTATTAACTACTCTTATAATTTTCAGTTACGCGTAATAAGCGTTGTTGGTTCCATTTAGATTATGGTTGTTTATATTCCTTCGATCTGTTTTGCAAAGTGAGACGAAAACTACATTTCATATCTTATTTTACTTAATACTATGACGGTATAATTAAAACCTAGGTGATAGAATATGAACCATTAATGGATCGAATTTGGCTACTTTAATAAATATTAAAGTGAACGATAAACAATTGTAATATATTCAAACATTCCTGACATTGTTAATATTGTATAAGTTCTATTTAGAAGTTAGCTTCACTTTTATGTAACAAAAATATTGAATATCTAAGAACACTGAAATGTTTTTAAGGATTTATATAAATAATTATTTTTTCAAAATATTAAGCCAAATAAACAAACATTTTTAATTTTCAATTTGATTTATTTTGTTTTATTTCTAATTGTATGTAACAATCACATTCCAAGCGTTTGAATAGAAATATCCAATAAATACTCTATATTAGGTGTGATAGTAGTTTTATATATGTACCTATCGTAATATAACTTTAAGCGGACGAGAAAAGGAGCATACATTAAGAATCAAAATCCAACAGTTGAAACAAATTGAAATATAGATGTAAGTATTTTCGAAATTAAAAAATGCAAGGTTATTTGAAGCTCTCGGAGGATTACGCCACCCCTTCCAATGCAACGAGAGCGAACATTGTTGAATTGTTTTTAAAGTGCAGAAACAAACGATTGTATTATAACCCCTGTGAAGTCCAAATATCAGTACTGCGTGACCGGTTCTTTTTTTTCTGAAAAATATCCGAAAATATAAATAGGAACTACGTTTGGGTGATTGGTTATTTCAAAAGTAGCATAAGACCCAAAAGTGTGTCAGAACGGTATAGTAGTTAATGAAAGTTTGTCGCAAAATAAAAAAGGGAAACGAAGGGGGGTCGGAAAATACGTCATCAAAATCGAGTTACTCCAGCGCCGCCGAGTGAGGCGTTTTAGAACGTATGTCTACGGGCGAGTAAATCGAAGAGAGAAAATCGCGCCAGACCATAGACTAAATATAAAGTTGTTAGTACTATTCCAACTAGTAGGTTATGTAGTCTATAGTGTGACTAGGTCTCATTAGAAATTTTAACAGATGCGAAGGTACAGCTGACACACTTTTGGGTCTTATGCTACTTTTGGTTATATTCATATAATATAAAAAAAGGAATGATCAATATTCGATGTTTCTCTGGTTAACACTTTCCTGATTCACAGAACATCCATTAGAACATTATAAGGCATTCCATGGATTTTCCATGAATGTTGGATGGATTTCCTTTATTTCCATATTTAACTCTGGGTATATTCTTAGGATGTCAGTTCCGATACTGTTAGATAACCACAGGTACGTTCCAAGAAAATATTAAGTTAACAAAAAATAAAAAAGTCGATTAACCGAAGATATCAGAGTGATATCAGTTAGAGTTTATTCTCATGTTAATAATCTTTGATGAATCAGGGTTGAGGCCCTTTAAAACAAGGATGCAGGAGAATTTAAACCACGTTGGCTGGTTCTGGTTGGGCCTGCCACAGTTTTTGTTGTTCCGAGTTTAAACTCAGTGCCAGAAGTAGTGCTCGGAATTACGAACAAGATGAATATAGATAAACCGTATAAATTTCGATAATTTGTTTATTGGATAAGCATCCATGAATAAAGTGCACCTATCTTTAACTTTGGATTATCAAACAAATGAATAACGGATAAACGCTTTATCCATTGTCGAAACCGATATTATCCAATTTATTCGTTTAGATAAGAGCTCATGAAATGTTAATAATGGATAAAATGACTACGGGGGGTTATCCACAGATACGTATTTACGTATAAAGAACGTGGCGTATAAATATATTTTTTTATCCAAAAAGAATTCCAAGCTGCAATATAACTTATCTTTTAGATAAGTCTATTTTATTATTTATTCATATTTTATATCTATTGAACATACAGTTTTGTACCTATTTTAAGTTGCTATCTATTAAATAATGTTTACTTCATAGTTATTTATGGATATTGCAAGATTAACCACGGATAAAGAACAAAGGCCTCTCATTCTTCCTTTTTTCGATTCAAGTTGCCAGTTGCAAAGTTTTCCCACCAAATTTGGCTACTTTTAAAAGTATGATGCGAAAAATACATTGTAGGTCCTTGGATAAGAGACGTAATTTTGGGGTATGGGGAATTGTAACTTTTGAAATTTAATTGTTCTAAAACTTTTTCAATATGTTAATTTCGAGAGTCATTGGGTGAGTTTTATTACTCATATGAAGCGAAGATTTACTACCCCTACGTAAAACCGTAGTCTGGTCCGTGACCCGTCTTCTCACCAGCACTCGTCTATGGTTAATGGTAGAGGACGGAACAGAACACGTTTTGACGTAGGGGAAATGAGTCTTAAAAATGACTTCTTAATCCGCTGACTTTCGGGATCGTTTTCTTCGTCCAAAGCTATAGCGTGGGGCCCATGGGTCGCCAACTTACTAGGGTTGCCGCGTTTCGGTTCCAGTTCTTAAAGGAACCGGAACCGAACCGAGAACCGACTAAGTAGAACCGGAACCGAATCGATCAAGACAAATTGGAACCGAAACCGAACCGAAAACCGTCCGTTTGGGAGTTGAGTTTACGAGTGAATTCTACCAAAATACGTGACCTCCCGCGTAACAAATAATCGGATAAAACAAATAGATTAACTGATTCAATATTCATTTGAAAAAACGAAGTACGCATTACGAAAACGAATAAGATAAAGTTTTTTTGTTTCGAACTGAAAGGATATATCTACTTTATTTATTGGATAATTTAGTCAACGAGCAATATTTTTTTTTAAGATAGACCTCCTAATTGGATAAGCTTAGTCGATGTTCATTTAGATTTATCCATGGATAATGGAATTGTGAACATACTCGACACTTTATTTATATTATTTGAACGTTTTGTAGATAAGAGGGGTCAGAGGTGAAACGTATAAAATTACACGTTTCGATAAAGTTTTCTTTTTATCTGAATTGGTAGATAATAAGAAGGTATATTTTCATCAAAATGGATAAACCCATGAATATTAAAATAGACCTTATCTAATGGATACAAATTACACGAATTCCGAGCACTAGCCAGAAGTTAGGATCACACCTGATCTCCTTGCTGCGAGGTGAAAGCGCTAATCACTGTGGGGTGATAAAGTGGTTAGCGGGTCATTCCACGACAGAGTGACCCACCATGTCCACCCTACTTTCTCCAATTATCGTGAAAACTTGTACATATGGTTATTTTGGCCGTAGAACCCAGATTTGAAAGTTTCGTTGAGATCCGACCAGTGTTTTCTGAGATACGGCATAGGGGCATTTCGCGAAAGTGACCTTGACCCCTAAAACAACTCTTGGGTTTTCTCAGCTTCTGGTTGATGTAAAAAGGCATATAAGGTATCATTTTAAAGGTAACGGGCAGCCAAATACAAAAGGGGAGTTCTTGGTCTCTGTCTACGACGGAAAGTATTACATTGGGAAAGTATTAGACAGTTCTGCGGAATTTTACGATATTCTCGTTTTATTTATGTATCCTACAGGGGTGACAAGTAGTTTAAATTGGCCAAAGAAAAATGATAAATGTTGGGTTCCCACCGAAAATGTGTTATGCAAAGTGCAATGCCCTACACAAATCAAACAATGCAGAAATAAATATATCATAAAAGACGAAGATAAATTAAACGTAGAAAAATGCTACTTAGTGGATTTGTCTAGTAAATAAATAATATCGTTAAATTTAAATAAATATGACCAATGTTATTTTCATGGTTAAGAATCTAATCGTTTTAACACGGGAGGGGTTAGATAAATAATTTTTTTTCTCAAAAACAAAAAATATTACCCTCGATTTTTTTTGTTTGTAACTGTATTGTGTGTGGAGAATTCCAAAACAATATTATAAAAAAAATAAAAAAGCCATTTTCAGGGTTAAGGGTCAATTATTTAAACCCTGTTTTGTTGTAGGTTAAATTACTTATGGTGTCAAACCGAGTATTGTTTAGTATTGTTTACATCAACCAGAAGCTGAGAAAACCCAAGAGTTGTTTTAGGGGTCAAGGTCACTTTCGCGAAATGCCCCTATGCCGTATCCCAGAAACCGCTCGTCGGATCTCAACGAAACTTTCAAATCTGGGTTCTACGGCCAAATTAAACCTATGTACAAGTTTTCACGATAATTGGAGAAAGTAGGGTGGACAAGGTGGGTCACTCTGTCGTGGAATGACCCTAGCTCTTTCGCGCCGCAGCAAGAGAAGCCACGTTCGATACCAACATTGTTGCAATTAGTGAAAACTCGGAACCACTAATTCTGCGTTGCGCTTGCTAGTTCTCTCTCCATAGGTTAAAGGGGCTCTTTCCCGAGATCTCCGGTTTCCCCTTCCCATAAAAACTTGGAAAATAGGTAGTAAAGGGAGCTGTTCGCTGGAGTGGGATGAAGGGCTTTCCACCACCCAAATACGCATTGGAACCTGGCCACCTGTTTAAAGGCAATAAAATTTGCTCGATGACAAGGGTATTAGCCTATCTGGTTAATATTATTATTATTTTAATGGAATTTATTTTAGTGCATTATTATTTATATGATTTAACTTTAAACAATTCGAGAATAAAACTAGAAATAAGGAATTCATCATGACTATTAGGAGTGAATCAGTGTGAATAAATGACCAAAACGAGCCAATCAGACGAAACTATGAATGAGTAAATAAAATGTTGTCATATTCGTTATTAACATTTTCAAGATTAAGAACATTAAGATACCAAATAATTACATTGGGTTAGTATCACGTTCGCTAAATATAAAATCAATTTGTGAAAATTTGCGAAGAATTAAAACCGCGATTATATTGTAAAATAAAGAATTTTATTTAAAATAAAGAGATGTTAAGAGCCGTGGCTCGTCATTTAGTCTAATAAATAAAAAAATACATAGTATAGTCTTCAACGAGCCTTGATAGAGCTACTACATTTCAGCCGTGCCGTAAGAGATCATCTTGATGCGACCTTTCCTTTGAGGTGGGTAGGACGAGGAGGAGCCCTTCCATGGCCGGCACGATCTCTCAATTTGAACCCATGCGATTTTTCCCTTTGGGGACAGCTCAAAGACTTGGTTTATAAAAGCGAAGTCTGAGATGTCAAAGACTTACGACAGCGCATAGTTGATGAGACTATTTGTAATACGACAGAAATATTTGAAAACGTTCGATAATCATTTTTACGACGTTGTTGTTTGTTTCTTAGGGCCCAAGGTGGGCATTTTGAACAGTTGTTGTTTTCTTTACTGATTAAACAAGATAACAATTTCATAATGTGTCATTGGTTTTTGCGTATCATTTACTGCTATGGTTTATCTGATGCTATCATTAACTTGAATGGTGCATTTGACATTTTAAAGTCCTTGGGAGCCATAGAATACAATATAAAAGTTTCGGTACTCTTACACGCTGTATAGAGTAGTTTGTGCAAAATACAGGGTGTTTCAAAAGGTTATGCAAAAAAATTAAGGAGTTGTGGGGGGTGAGTTAAGAAGTATGCTTGTTTTTTTATTCTTTTTACAACGCTGAGTTAAAAGAGCGCCAGAGAGCTTCACAACAAGCACAAAACGAAGGAGCAGGGAAATACGAGCATTAAGGTATGGGTTCGTGTGATAGGTAAAAAAGGACTTTGTAAACAAATCGAGGTAAGTCAACTTCTTTTAACCTTTTTAAAGGGTTCTATCACAAGAATGAGGGTTTGGAAAGAAAGTGGTCCATATTTTGGCTTTTCTGCTCCTACAAAAACCCGTCGTATGAATTTGGCACTTGTGGTCTAAATGTGTGGGCATAGCACCGCGCGGAAAAATAAAGAAAACTAACATTTTTAAAAAAAAACCGTTGTTCATTGAGAAACTAGCGATAATTAAAGAGATAGTGCCAACTCAGATTAATTTAAAATTTTGTTCTTTGGCTTACACGTTATGATAGATTTTTAAGTCCTGAATCAGAATATATATACATATTAGCACTTTCAATTAGTATTTAGTTTTATATTTTAATGTAAAATAATGGTATTTCAATAGCCGCGCAAAATTTCACAGATTGTTGACGTCATGAGTTTGGTAGACTTCGGCGCGCTCGAGTGGCGGGGAATTTCCAGTAGTCTTTTTCTACTATCGCGTAGAGGATTTGTAAGCGCGTTTTTTGACTTTCTTCTAGCGGACCACGCGGTTCGAGATTCTCGAATCACGACTTCACGAGCCGGCTTCGTGTAAAAATATTATTTTCAAAGTAGAAATTGAAGAAAAAAATCGATATCAAGGTATTGTTTATAAATTATATCATTATTTCCTATACGTAGTCATTATAACAATATTTATATTCTACGGAAATATGCCACCGAAAGCACCGAAGACCGTGTATTGTGCAGTTCCTTCCTGCAGTAATAATAACAACAAAAGTGGCTTATCTTCCCAATACTTTCCATCGAATCAAAGATAATCTAGACTACGTATCGAATGAGGGTCTTAAAGCGTGCGAAAGCGGGAAACTCGGATCAAAAGAAAGCGATGGGAGTAAAATTTCCTCCTGAAATCCCCTAAAAATTCTATTTCCAGCTCGTTCTAGTAGCAACCAATAAACATCAACCTATCTATGACAGTATGTGATAAAAAAGTTACGCTATCTTTCTATTTTAAAATTAATCGTGAATATTTATATTTATACCAAATATTTTATAGCTATATTTTTCTTTACTATATTTTTAAATAATTGATGAAAAAACTTCATAAACGTAGAAAATTCTGACACTATCTCTTTAATGAAACATGAGAAGTGAGAGTTAAATCAAAAATTTATTTATTAAAAGTAATTGATAAATGGCAGGATGCGAAAAAAAAATGGTTTAAAGAAAAATGACACAAAACCTTAGCCTATCCTTGCATATAAAGAATAAACAGCGCTTAATCAGGAATTTGTGGCGATATTCACAAGTAGACTTGGAGAACATTTCCGCGCATCACAAGTTGATGAAAGTAATGTTTCAAAAGGAAATCGAGCTTTTGCGTGTCACATCCTTCATGGACATGATATGTACTGCAAAGAGTGTTTTGAATCACATTCTGTGGCAACCTCATCAGAAGGTGTTTCTGCTTTATTACTTTATATTTCAAAGTGTTCTTTAACTGAGACTGATATTTATATTAATTTGCAGCGAGACACCATCAGAAAATAGGAAATGATTTTACTGACCAAATAATTGAACCAATCGAGAAGGTAAAATTTATAGATGCTTATTTTAACGACGATATTTTTTTCACTAGCGAAATGTGGAATTGATGAGGTATTCGAACAGTCTGACTATGTCACGGAAAGGTCAATAACACCAGAAGAAATAGACGTACTGGAAAATGAAGATTGTTCTTAGCAAAGGAGAGAAAAAGTAATTTATTTCAAAACTGTAAAATATTAAATAGGTGTATTAATAGATTTTATATTAGAATTATGAAACTTGGTGGTTGACCTTCCGAGCCAGAAAGTTGACCTTCCAAGCCCGATCGTTGGCCTTTCCTAGATTGATCGTTAACCTTCCAGGCCTCATCGTTCACCTTCCAAGCCCGAATGTTGTTCTTCCAAACCCGATCATTGACAATACAATCTCTAATATAGCTCTATATACGTTTCGGAAGAGAGTGAGAGAAAGTAATCCAGGAACGAACAGGTAACTAAAATATTTTGATTTATATTTTAAAAGTTTTGATTAGAGAGGGTACGCCTGGGCTAGTAAACTTTTTGGGGAATGTAAAGGAGTGTATGCTTCACTCACAAGGGAACATCCCGAGGTGTTTCTCCCAGATTTTTTTCAAACTCGGGGTTAAGTAGACCTTCAAGTACCTTTAAAGCTCCCAAAGGGAAAAGTTTCAATGGCCATTCTTCTTGCCATGGCAAAAAAAAATTTTAATAACTCTAATTTTAACTTTATCTTACGTAAAATAGCATGGGAAAATCATTACGAAAAGTGTGTACTTATATTTTGGTTTATTTACTTAACTGGTTAGAGGCTATAATTTCAATATTACTCTTATAAAATATAACCGAGTCATCACATGTGCTTTTGGGTTTATTTTTTTACATGTAGATGGCGCCAACAATGACAACTCTACACCCCTGTTTCTCTGGCTTCAAACACTAAAAAAGTAGTTATTTACTCCCTGCATTTTCACCCCTCATTCCTGTGGTGGAACCTTTTAAGATGAATATTTTTTAAATTGATTTTTCCAAAAGCATTATACCACCCAAAAGTGTGTCAGAAAGGTAAATCGTTCAGTGGGAGCTTGTTACACTGGGGCGAATGAACTGGGAACGCAAGGTAAGAGTGACGTACGAGTTACGTCATCAAAATTTGAAATTTTCTCCATACAGCGCCGTTTTAAAGGTGAAAAACAGTACTATTTATGCTTTATCTTTATCAAATCCTTCTCAAAATTATTTCCTTTGTCTTAATTACCATCGGTTGTCACTTGGAATAACTCTACACGCTAAATTGAAGATACACCTTAATTAAAACGGTTTTCGAAGGCAAAATATATTCGAACGTGTAAGTTTTTAATTTAATGTAAAATTGAGCTTTCGTCATAGTTCGAACCGCCTAGATATTGGGACTAGATATTTTAAAATAATATTTCATCATTCTTTTTCATTAGAATTTTACAAATTTTATAAATTTAAAAATATCGGTTTTTAAACAAGATTAGTAATTTGGTAGAATGCTATAATATTAATAGAATATAAGATTCCTGTACCTAAAATAAAAAATTGTTTCTCGACTATTTTCATTACCAGAAACCATTACGGAAAATGGCATTTCCACTTGATATTAAATGGAATAAATAGTTTGCTGATAAAAATACTATATTTCTGTTTCTATAATTAAGAGAAATAATCTTTGCCTGTACACGCGATAGTTAATGGAATATGGATATTTTCTTATGTTAATTGAGTTGGCAGTCATTCTCATTAAAATTAATTAAAATTTTATTTCCTGAAGTAAACGAAACTATACTATTCACTATATTCAGTTATTTTTGTAATTAGGTTGGTACGGTAATTTTTCCCAAATAATATAACTGTTAAATGCCGTGGTTTAAACTTCTAGGCTAAAAGCTAAGAATAGTATGTCATCAACCAATGCATTCAACGATATTGGTTCTACAAAGGTTTATTTTTTCCCATATGTTACGGAAAAGTTAAGTTTATTTCTAAATCACAATTTAGTGAGCTGTATATGAACGCGACCGCGTTAAATAATTTCATCAAGTAATATTATTTCAGCGAAATGTAAATAACTTCTTGATGAACCTTGAGTTTTCGCCGGACATAGTTCACCATCAAGAGGTAGAGGGAACAGGTCATTCTTATTATTAAGTGTTTTCAAAACAGGAGAAGTATTAATTGTATCTTTGTCTCGAAGATTATTTCTAGGCTTATCTCAAATAATTTAGAAATAAGTGAGAACTTAATTCTGATAACCTCACTTATGTTTTAACCAAGTTTTAACTCATTAAACATTATATGAGCGACGAAGGTACAAAATGTTTCTTCTATTGGACTGTTTTTAAGGGTAAAAACCAAGAAACTATTTGATGGAACAATGCATAGAGCAATAAAACTCTTTTAAAACTTATTTCACTATAATTAATGTTGTCAAAAAGCTATTAAATGTCTTAGTTTATTTTAAATGGCCCTAATAGTCCTAACGCCGCTTCTTCATCTGGTGACGACCATTCTAATAACTCAAAAGCTTCCATGACAGGGCAATTGCAATCACTGTTGAAACCGCGACTTAACTCTGTTTACCAGAAGCCAGATAAGCGTTTTCAAAAATAAGTATCTATCGTTTTAAATTTCGTTCAAGCAATTCTAGTAATTAAACGGGAACGGTCAAGCTTCAACCAGTTAGATAGCCCTATAGCTCGTTAAAAACTAACATTTATGGCGAAAACCGCATCAAAAATATTAAGTGGTTAATTTTTAATAAAATAATGAAATTTCGGGAAATTGAAAAGCGCGCATCCGCCACGACACCTGGTGAGAAATCGGTGAGACATAAAAACAACATAAAAGCGCGCGCTGCTGAAGACGCGAAAGATTTTTTTTGCACGCGCGGTGCGTTCCAGTTATACGAGACCTAAGCCTAAATTGCGCCATTTTAAAAGGTAGGATAGTTCACAAATCTATCCCTAAGGGCTGCTGGCACTGGCGATACACCTTAAGATGGCGGTGAAAATTCAAACCCAAATACTGGGCGTTATTTTGCGTTTCAGCTTTTTAGGCCAAGAACTATTTTTTCAAGACCAAATGAGGTACGCGTAAGTATATTGAACATCTTGTTGATCTTTTGATATGCAAATAAGGCAATATTTGGAAAAGCTTGGCCGTTCCCCTTTAAGTTAACAGTCCGATGACTAAGTATTGCAAAGAGAAGTCAACTCCAAGCGTAAAAGCTTCGGTCTTGTTGAATTCTACGAGACCAATCAAGCAATCGTTATTATAGCAGCAAACGTTTAAAGTATTGCGTATCTACACTAAATCATTGTCACAAATAAACTACGATAATTCTTTTTAAATTTTTAAAACCTACTGATTTCGATTTCATAGTAATATTTTTTACAGGAAGGTGTTGGATTCTAAGCTTGATTTGAATTACAAATAAATGTAATTGGGTTCATAACATTTCCCGTGAACAAATTTAATAACAATAGATCTTAATTTATTTCATCTTCACTTCTCATCAATAAAGAAATTTAAATAAATAATAATTACTCTAAATCTTCGTTTTTACTAATATATTATAGTTCTAAATTAGGGGCACCCTTAAATATTTGAGTTCTATAAAATATGCAATAATTTAACTGATTTTTAGGAATTTCGGTTTGATTTAATTGCTCTTTGGTCACACATTTATTTTACCGCTCGTAGAAACAGACCCTTGATCGATAATATCAGGAAACATTTGTTATTGAGTCGACTCATGGTGCTTGTTCTACAACAAAGGATTATAATCAGTTATTTAACAAAAAAATATCAAATGATACATGGTGAGTGAAAAATCTTTTATTCTATGGTAAAAACCAATATATTTCGTTTACTGACCTCTGATATATATTAAATAAAAAATACTTTTATCACAGCAGTTGAAAGGTTGAATTAAGGGGGAGTAGTTGAGATCTATGAAGGCGCAGATATTGAAAATGTTTTAGGTTTAAAGAGTTTTGTTTTTGGAATTTTCAAAAGCGAAATATATTTCTTAAACAATTTCCATCGATTTTCCTCAGCTTTTATATATTTTAAAACCATTCCCTTAAATTTGAGCCTTGAAAAAAAGTTGAAAATATAACAGTAAACTGAGAAAATTTTAAATTGTAAATGAGTACGCTTGTTTAGTTCTGAATTTTTTCTATTCTAATCGAAATATTTAAACCAATTTTTAAAATCACGCGCATTTAGCCATGGATAAATTAATAGGGCTGTATGACCATAATCTAGAAAGAAAAAGACAAAAATACGAGGTAGGCTATATTGCTTGATAGTTGATATGGCACCATATTTTTCAAATGAAAAGCTTATTTCTAGGCTTCTGGCGTTAATTTTCAATCCGATAGACGTCTGCTACGTTGTTGTTACTAGCTCGTGCAGATTTATTTTGCAAATTAGTACTCGTAATGAGTTATAACCTAATTAATTTACTTTTTTATGTTAAATTAAAAATGTTGTATGAATATAAAAGAAATTAAACGGTAAAAGGAGTTGGCAACGTTCTATGTAAGCTAATTATCTTGATGAATTAAATTGATGTTATATATGTCATATACTAATTTCTATCTATCATAGTCTGCATTTTTAAACTTTTCGTTTAAAGTAGAATCATGAATAGAGTAATATCGGCGTGACGTATGTCGACGTCACCTATGCTTTTTCCTATAGATAAAAAACTGCCCTCAAAATGGCGGCCATAGCCCAAAGCTACAGAGCGATACTACTCTATTAATTGACCTCATTAATCCATTGTAGAATTACACATAACAACACGGAGCTTTATACAGTTTTGGCATGCCTCATGAAAATCTGAAGCTCCACACAAGTCGAGTAAGCGCTGGTAGTAAAAAAAGAGACTTAAGAGTTATATTAAAACGCCATGTTTCTTTCTAGAAAGACCTATTAGAATTTATTGTTATTGGAAGAAAAACAATGACTTCTCTTTTCTAAGCCACAGGGCAAGACACACGGCTCTCTTTGCACTTGCAGGCTCTCTATAGGAAGAGAATGTCATCTGTTGATTGTGAAAATAGAAGCTATAGTTACATCCAAATTTTCTCTTGAACACCGTTTTGATTAAAATTATTGCAAATCTCTTTTATTTATGACTTTTTTCTAGTTCAGTTTCTGTTATATATGTATTTATACAGTGATTTCAGTGTCACATGATACGACGTCACCCATGCTTTTTGAGTGAAACTACTCTATATGTGTATATAGAAGTTTAATGCTGTCATTTTACACGTAATCTTTTACAATTAAAATTTTTTTAGTTTACTGTTACAGTTTCAAGGCTCAAATTTAAGGGAAGGGTTTTAAAATATATAAAAGCTGAGGAAAATCGATAGAAATTATTTTAGAAATATATTTCGCTTTTGAAAATTCCAAAAACAAAACTCTTTAAACCTAAAACATTTTCAATATCTGCGCCTTCATAGATCTCAACTATTCCCCCTTAATTCAACCTTTCAGCTGCTTTGATAAAAGCATTTTTTATTTAATAGCTGTCCCTTTGCTCTCCCTCACAGGGCATATTTTGCCTAAAATTTATGTTTGTAAAAGAAAGTCATAAGTTGGAAAATAAAAAGTTTAATTTATAAAAATATTTTAAATAGAACAGATCAATACTTTGCTGTAGGATATTTTACTATATTATTGGATGAAAATTGTTTTAAATATGTTATACTAAACAATGTATAATTGTTTTATGTCAAATTGACTTCTAAAAAGAAATGTACGATAATTTTCCGGGAAAATCGAAAATTTTTTGGCCTAGATACGATAATTTCAGATTTTCGATCTGGCAACGCTTTTTCTTAAACCCACATTGTCTACCCAGCAAACACAAAATCATCCTTTGGACATTCAATTGACGTCACACTCGGATCTTTCCTTCGTCCGTAGGACGCCCCAAAATCTGCGGTTGACGTCGGTCGGCAGTGATGGTTAGTCGAGGGAAATTTCCCAGATCAAGGGAAATTTTTACCCCTAATAATCCAAAAAATGAAAAGGGAAATCCGGCTAAAAATTTTGCGAAATCTAGGGAAATTCCACGTAGGGTGATTTTAAAGTGAAGTTACTAATCTAAATAATCACAATATTTAAAATATTTGATTTAATTTTATGAAAATATTAAAAGAGAGTAATTTTAGCAAGAAAGCTTTATGTTTTCTATTAACCTGGCACCCCTGCAATTTTGCTTTCCACTTTTTCGTTTTATTATCGAGGACTCGTCTGCTCCTCGGAATGGTGACTGTGGTCGCGTGCAGTGTGAGAAATTATATAACCAATTATAATTAATCTAATAATTTCTAGTTTCTAGTCATCTAGCTCTGTTGATTAAACTAATGGGGAAAAGTAAAGAAAATCGTTATTTCGTGTAATAACGTACTGTTTTCAGCTAATTATTCTATTACATATAAAGCAATAAATGTGTTAAGAAAAATAGTAAATTATAAATATATATATTATAGTTTAATATTGGTTACCTAGAAGGCGCTATGTATTAAATATCACTTTCTGAAGGCTAATAAAGAAACTAAGGAAAAGTTTGGTCAAAAAGGGAAATTTTAAGTCCCTGTGAGGGAAATTTCAATTTGGCGACTTGACATCACTGTCGGTCGGACGTTAACAGACTGTACAGACGCCCAAATGTCGGTTTGTCTAGAGCCAATGAAGGTTTAAGAAATTGCAAAACCACTTCTTATACAATAAAATAGTTTTATTAAACTTTAAATTTCAAAAAAGTTAAAAATTAAAGATTTAACAACGGACGACTAGTTTCGCCTCCCTTCGGAGGCTTCGTCAGGTCAGACCTGAAATTTAAAGTTTAATAAAACTATTTTATTGTATAAGAAGTGGTTTTGCAATTTCTTAAACCTTCATTAGTTTATATACAAGGGCCGTAAAATTATTTTAATTGTCTAGAGCCTATGGACATCCCTGGCCTCTAGGACGATCCAGCTGGATTTTTAATAGTTTATCTGGGGTTTTATTTTGGATTAATTTTGCGCCAGCAACGACGTCTTAGGGACGTTAATTACTATTTAATATTAAAAATAATTAATTCACAGTAAATTTCTAATTTTCAGTGAAACTTTATTTAATAATTTAAAATATTAAATACATACAATTGTGAATTACAAAAAATATTGCAAACCATACATATTTTCTGCTATTTTAATTTTGAATGCTATATATTAATTAATGCATTTCAATAAATTATCGCTTTATAAATTTGAGCTTTAAGTGAACCCTTGACTGAGAGTGAAAAATAATAAAATGTAATGGGCCAAAGTGAACTTTGAAAACTGTGATCGTTCCGCTATACGTTTCAAAGAGACCACCCCAAAACTTACTTTTGGAGTTACAATTTCACTAAATAAACTATTACTTTATAAATTAGGGCTTTAAGTGAACCCTTGAATGAAAGTGAAAAATTATACACCCTAGAAGCAAAATAATAATAGGTTGTTGACCAAAATGAACTTTGAAACAGTGATCGTTCCACTACTTTTCAAGGAGACCACCTCAAAACTTACTTTTGTAGTTACAATTTGACTAAATAAACTACTGCTTTATGAATTAATGCTTAAAGTGAACCGTTGAATGAGATTGAACAATAATATAACCTAAAGGCAAAATAATAAAAAGTTATTGGCCCAAATGTACTTTAAAACAGTGAATCATCCGTTCCTTTCAAAGCAGCTCAACCATATAAACCATTAACTTTAATAAAAATGTTTAGTAATAATAGTTAGTACTATGTGATAGCTAACATTAAATATGTAAAAACTAATCGATCCAGAATGATTAATTATTATATAAGAAAGTTGTATAATTTAGCTATTACCGTATACGTACAGGGGTGCAAAGGCTTAAGTTTTTAAATGTTGATTACAATTAATTTACACAAGATTATGGTTATTTTATTTTTAAATAATTCTTTATGTATAATTAAATGCACCACAACCAAATTTATTTACAAATAATACGTTTATTAACACTGAGAAGATTTAAAACTTTTAAGGCGGTACCGACCAAAAGTTTAATTTTCAAACTTTGGAAAAGGGTTGCTCATGAACTTCCCAGCCGATAAGTAAAGCCGTCATGTCAAAAATGTTTCAATAAAGCAAAGCCTTCGGTAGCATTTTACCTACTGTCGAGTAAACCATGGAATGTATTGCGATTATGAAGTGTTTTATATTTTAAGTTGACAGTAATAACAAACCCGTTAAGCTATCGCTAGCCTCCCTAATACTGAATCTTGGGCAAGAAAATCGCTTAAAATTTAAAAGTGAAAAAAAAAAGCTTATGTTTTTAATAGCATTAATAGTGCTTTCAAAGTCTATGAAGAAGCATGTTGGCCCCTTATAAAGATTCCACTATCGTGGAATCTTAATTTTGGGGAAAAGGAACTACCGCAAAAAAACCCATTGCACAGGATGTCATTATCAATGACCATAAGGCCGTTTTTTCTAAGTAACCCCACACACAATACCAAGTTGGTACATGAAAAGTGTTTTTCAATCATACGTTAACTCAATCAATCGATTATAAAGTGTCATTAGAGCTACATGTATGAGCAAAACGTACGGTTTTTGCGATTGCAGTGGTTTTGTTGAGCTATTGCTTCGTCAAATGTATGAAAGTGCAATTTGTATTATATCTAAGGTGTATCATTAACCATATGATCGTTTTTAAAATTAAATTAAAAAACTTAAGTATGATTTAAGAAACGTAATAAAATCGTTGTAGGGTAACATGCGCTGGCAACCTTACAGACACAAACGCAAACCCACCAATTCATAAGTTCCCAGTGAAAGGTTTCCAAGAGTGTATAAAATAAGAGTGCATTAGCTATATTTAATTTTCTTTAGTAGTTTCCACTTAACATACAGGTGGTTTATTATGTTCGGACAAGTGATGTGGTACAAAAACTACTTAAGGTAGAAAATTGAAATTTTGATGGTTAAGTTAATATAACAGGTGACAATGATTGGTGAAATTTCATCGTTTTCTGAAAATATTTTCATACCACTAGCATGAGTAGTCACAAAGATTATACCCTCTGTATCAGGAACCCGAAGCAGAGTGGCATTGGAGATATGTTCTTTTAAACCTTGGAACACTGCCTCCTGCTCAGGAACCACCATTGATTCTTCCACTTTAACTTATTCAAGAGATGCAACCAGGGTAGCAAAATGTGGAATAAACGCAGAATTCCACCCATACATTCCCAGGAACTGAGAGACCCGCCGAAGACCCCAACGGCGAGGAAACTCACTAACAGCTTTCACTTTACCAGGATCTTATTGAACCTCTTCCTCGCTGATAATGAATCCAAATAGGTCGGCCTTCGGCTGAGCGAAACTACATTTATCCAAGCTGAAAGGTCCACCCAGCATGCCGCAACTAGGAAAATACATAGCGCAGAGTGGCCATATGCTCTTTCCCGGACTAAGAGGCGATCGCAATGTGATCTAAGTATACCGAAATGCCATCAGGCGCTGGAACGTGTCTAAAGCCCCAGTTCACCCAAAACGCATCACCAGAATCTCAAATTTCCTTGCCCTAGTAATGAAGGTGGTTTATCAATATCCTCAGTTAAAATCCGGCCAAAATCGGCCACTGAACCACCCTCCGCTGTTGACCCCGAGACGCAGAGGTTCCTTCTCTTCGAACTTCAGCACCGTCCCGTACCCCACCCGCATATAATACTTCAGAGGATTCTAACCCATTCAAAGTTTCATGAACCCCAGTTCCAATGTTAACAGGATTAGAAGGCACGGACGGAGCACCGCCCCCACAGTATTAAGTGAAGTTCCTGAAGCCAATGGTTGCCCAGAGATCAGATTCAATAAAAACTTGATATAATGGATCTCACAGTCTTTTAGTTATAAATAACTATGTTTAATATACAACGATATCTCAAGAGAACATACCAACAAACCGTCGCTTGAGTTCAGTCGGGCAGCCTCTTATATACGGTGTTCTTCTTGCCAAAACCCAGGTACGTGGTACTACCATGTGGCCAGAGATCTCCCATAAAGCAACCCCATGGTTCCAAATCTTTCTCAGCTTCCAATAATAATTTTCATGAGGTTTCATCATATCTCTAAACTTGGTAAATTGCTTTCAAAAGATTTGATAAACGATATGTAATTTCCTATTAATGAAGACTCATCTCTCCATGGAAGAAAACGCATTAAAAGCCCATAATAAAAGAGTTTTGCCTCTGATTCAGATTTATTTTGATCATATTTTGGATGCTTAACAAGAAAAGGCTTAAGCCTCATTGTATCTAAACCAACCCCATTCTTTAATTCAAGTACTTCAGAAAATCCTTTTGTGGTAGGTTTGGTGGGAACAAGATAGTAAAATCTAGCCCAGTCTTATAAAGAAGTGTTTTCCCGACAGTTTGGTTGATTTGGGTACAAGTCATTGACTAGTTGTTTCATATATTGCGCTTCTTCAACTAGAAAAAAAAACAATTGTAGCCACTACTTTATCCCTTGAACTAAAAAATAGTTTGACACTTGGGCCTTAATTGGAAACTGTTGTTTGCAGCCATTTTCGCCCGATGAAAAATCATTGCTGTACTTAGACCTTAAAGGATATACCCAGTTGTAGAAATAGTCCTCAAATTACAACTTTTTATTTTTATACAATTTACAGAGTTATATTTTCAAGCTCATAATAGTTAAATTTATTTATTCATAGGAAAATTTAGATTAAACGTGCGTAAGCACACAATAACGCCCCTCCAATTCGAATTGACAACTACTACAGCCCTCATGAATGTAGGCCGTCTTAAAACCAGCAAATTGTAAAAGTCTATTAATTGCAAAATTGTCAACCATATTCTTCAAATTAAAACATTTCATAACATAATACAATAATGGATATTCGTTGGATTAATCTTACCATAATTTACATTTTAATAGGAAATTTTAATATGAAGCTCATTTATCCTAAGCCAAAGGATTTAGTTACAGCCCAAAGTGACTAATATAAGTAACATTTTCACCCAAACAGTAATAGTTCAATTGTTAAAAATGTTATAGTTGAAAAATCTATCATTAAAAACATAATACTTCCATCAACACATAACGTAGGAGTATTAAGGGGCTCGAACACAGAACAGTTTTATCTGCGCACTCTTGAGCCTAGCGCTTATAATACCTTGGTTACGCTCATACAATAACAACTTCCTTATTGGTATTGTAAAAAAAACCACGGCTTAGCTAAAGCACGACGGCTTTTGCAACAGCATAAATTAATTGGATCGATAGCGCTGTCGCCATCTTTTGCTTGAAATGTACAACAATATTTACGCAAAATTTTAATTTAAAGGACTTTCCTGTAAAATTTCAAAACAATCAAGCAAACCCTATTGACGTTATAGGCACGCAAGAAAACCATGACGTCACTACGATTTTCCCATAGCGTTAACCCCATGTTAATTTCCCATACATCAGCTAATACAAAAATCTTCGTTACATATATATATATATACTTTAGCCGGCTCGTCCTCAAGTTGTAAAAGTCATTTCTTTTATAGTAATTTATTTTATTGTAATTTCTTTTATAGTTATTTATTTTGTAGTAATTTATTTTAGTGTAATTTCTATATAGTTATTATATAGTGATTTCTTTCATGATAATTTGTTTAAGGTTATTTATTTTATAGTAATTTCTTTTAAAGTAATTTATTTTATAGTAATTTCTTATAAGTAATTAATTTTAAAGTAATTTCTTTTATAGTAATTTCTTTAATAGTAATTCATTTTAAAGTATTGTTTTGTTATTTAGTTTACAATAATTTTTTATAGTAATTTATTTTATAATAATTTATTTTATTATAATTTATTTTATAAATACTTATTTTATATTAATTTGTTATATAGTAATTTAATAAGAGTAATTTGTTATATAGTAATTTAATTAGAGTAATTTGTTATATAGTAATTTAATTAGAGTAATTTGTTATATAGTAATTTAATTAGAGTAATTTGTTATATAGTAATTTAATTAGAGTAATTTGTTATATAGTAATTTAATTAGAGTAATTTGTTATATAGTAATTTAATTAGAGTAATTTGTTATATAGTAATTTAATTAGAGTAATTTGTTATATAGTAAATTAATTAGAGTAATTTATTTGATAGAAATGCACTTAATAGTAAATTATTTAATACTAATTTATTTTATTGCAATTGATGTTATAGCAATTTATTCTATAGTAATTTATTATATAGAAATTTATTTTATAATTTATTTTATAGTAATTTATTTGATACTAATTAATTTTATAGTAATTTAATTTGTAAATATTAATTTAATAGAAATTTTTTAAAGTTATTTATTTTATAATAATTCCTTTTATAAATATTTATTTTATAGTAATTTATTTTATAATAATTTATTTTATAGAAATATAATTAATATAAATTATTTGCAGTAATTTATTTTAAAGTTATTAATTTTATAGTAATTTATTTTATATTAATTATTTTATAGTAGTTTATTTTATATTAATTATTTAATAATAATTTATTTTATATTAATTATTTTATAGTAATTTATTTTATATTAATTATTTTATAGTAATTTATTTTATATTAATTATTTTATAGTAATTTATTTTATATTAATTATTTTATAGTAATTTATTTTATATTAATTATTTTATAGTAATTTATTTTATATTAATTATTTATAGTAATTTATTTTACAGTGATTTGTTTAAAAGAGTTTTATTTTATGATAATTTATTTTATAGTGATATAATTTATAAATTATTTTATAGTTATTTATTTTAAAGTTATTTCTTTAATAGTTATTTCTTTTATAGTTATTTCTTTTATATTTATTTCTTTAATAGTTTTGTATTTTATATTTATTTCTTTAATAGTTAATTAATTTAATTTATATTTATTTCTTTAATAGTTAATTAATTTAATTTATATTTATTTCTTTTATAGTTATTTCTGAAGGGGTTTTTCTACTAAACCCAAGGCGTTATTCCTAACCTGAAGGAAACCCGGTGACCAAGCTTACATTATAATATGGTCCTCCCTCTCGCGTAACTTTACTGGTGGGGATAGCAAGGTTAACCGGGTTCTAGGGATATGCTTAAAAATAAATGTTTAAAGGGTTACCATGAATATAATAAACAAAACAAAGCTTAAATAGTTAGAATAAAAAGAATTTGGTTAACCTATTAAAGCATTGACATTTACAAAACATAAGATTCAGTAAATGTTGATACTTATTTGAAGGGTCCGGTTCGAGGTCGATACTGTCGGCGTTTAAGCCCGCTCTCATCCGCAGACCATATGGACGCGTTTCACTCCGCACACCGCACACACTTGGCGACTTTTCGGACTCCACAGATTCGCCCCTTCTGCATTCGGAGACCATTTAGGCGCCAGTTAAATTAATTCACGTCGGCGACTCACGCAATAAGTCTGACCGACCACCATTTTTGGTCGAAGAGTTTTTCGCTCCGGTCACTGCCATGGTCTCGTTTTCTCCGTGAGATCTGGTCAAGTACTACCAAAAGTGCGCGAACAAACAGGATTTGTACATGGCCTCGTCACGTGGTTTTCGGTGACGCGAACTTTCACCACAATCAACAGGCTCGAGACCATTCAAACTCGCCGGACCCAACCAATCATCAAGATCGCGACATGATGTTATTTTTCATCAATCGGTTCCCACAATTGGTGGCTGAGTCGTTAGAGTTAATATCTTGCACGCAGCAGACCCGGGTTCGATTCCCGGCCGGCGCCAATATATCGCAAATTGATACTAAGACGGATACCGTGAACATTTGGTGAAAACCCTGCCATTGGACGTTGAGAGGTTGCTTAACACTCAGCACTCGGTCCGGTCCGTCTCTAAAATCAATAAAGGATCATTCACACTATCCAACTTTAGTCAGCGGACAAGCTGCCCGATTTTTGTCTGACCGACAAGTCCGGTAATGTGAATGCTTCACCTGATAATATTTTTGTTGGAGAAGCTTCCGACTTTGAATCGGGAAGAAAGGCGATTAAAATCGGGCAGACTAGCTAGTCACGTGGCAGCAGCCAATAGAAACCAAGAAAAAGTGACTGCAATGCGATCACGTGTTAAATCGCAGTGAGCCGACGACGTTAAATTTAGGTTTTTTTTATAAACTTTTTGACGTATTGATCCTTGTGTGGAGAAAGTTTGATAGTAAAAGAAACCGTAAGGTGTATAACTATTTCTTTCCCTTTTTACTTATAACAGAATTAATCTAATTGTTCGTTCTTTTTCACCCTTTGTTTATTTACGTTCAAAACAATACCTAATAAAGCAATTTTCTTTTTTGATCAGACTCCATATTGACTATCACTCAAACAATAAAATTAACCAGCCACAATATTCCCAAATCAGAAAAACAATCAGACAGCTTCAACCTAAATTTCCTTTATCTGATTGGTTAATGATATATAAACGAGCTCATGCGTCTAACGTTCGAACTAAACTACCGACAAAACGCATCCAACACCAAGCTGACGAGTTGGATAGTATGAACGCGAAAGCTGACCTGACTAGTCGGGCTGACTAGTCAGACTCAGACAGACATAGTCAGGTGACTAAAGTTGGATAGTGTGAATGCGGCTTTAGAAGGAGTTGAAGAGAAAACGCCCGTACAAACACAACAGACTCAACAGAATCAACACCCACAACCATCAAAACACAAACACAACAAACTAAACACCCACAACCGTCATAACACAAACTCAACAATCACACCCTACACATAAACATTACAATAACGAAATAACCAATTAAACTAATTTAAAACTCTCGTGTCGGTGAGTGTTAACGAAAAAACACCATCCAAACCCAATCCAACCGCAAATTAATCCGTTAACGCTCACCGTCGCAGAAACTGCAGAGATTTCGAGAAACTGCGTACGCAATGATTAACCTTTGTTGGACAGACACACAGACACACAGACAGACGGACACGGTGATTGTATAACCCCTCCTAGGGGACTTTGTCCCCTCGGAGAGGTAAAAAATAAAACGAAGTTTCAATTTACGTAAAGGCACGCCAATTAAAGGTGAACGCTCAAGCTTTAATCAGTTGGATAGCCCCATAGCCCGTTAAAAATTCAAATTTATGGCGAAAACCGCCTATAAAATTTTAAGTGGTTAACTTTTAAAAAAATAAAGTAATTTGGGGAAATTGAAAAGCGCGGGTCCACTTCCACACCTGTTGAAAAATCGGTGAGACAGAAAAACAACATAGAAGCGCGCGCTGCTGAAGACGTGAAAGATTTATTTTTCCCGCGTGGCGCGTTCCAGTTATACGAGACCTAAGCCTTAATTGCGCGATTTTAAAAGTTAGGATAGTTCGCAAATCACTCACTAAGGTGCTGCTGTTGCTGGCGATACACCTAAACATGGCGGCGAAAATTCAAACCCAAATAACTGGCGTTATTTTGCGTTTCAACTCTTTGGGCCAAAAACTATTTTTTCAAGACAAAATAATGTACATGTAAGCATATTGAACGTCTTGTTGATCTTTTGATATGCAAATAAGGCGATATTTGGAAAAGCTTGTCCGTTTTCCTTTAACTTGTTATATAATTAACGGTTTTTTAGTCGTAAGTTTTGTGAGACTATTTACTTCCTCTTTTGATCGATGAAACTAAACTTGTTCGAGCAAATGGATAATAGCTTAAAATATTACCACAGAGATGGATGTTATATTTTGGTGGTTTTCCAAAATTGTGTTTTTCGCAATTATAAAAACGTGTTAATAACCCCATCAAAAATTGTTTTCTGGCTTAATAGTATTATTTGACTGTATTAAGGATTTCATATAAATGCGTGTAAATGATCGTTTGTAATAATGGCTTCTTTCCTCAGAATTGTGTTTCTCAAAAACATTAAAATTGTGTTAGCACTAACTTCTCAGCTTTTAGGAAACAATTTTAACTTCCGAAGCTTGACCAAATGAAAGTTAACTAAAGAGGTAAGTCGAATAATAAAAAGGAGAGTAAAACTTAAAAATTATCTGTTAGTTATTCAGATTGAACGAAAGCCAAAATGTCACACCAAAAGAACAATTGTTTAAACGAAAATTTGAAAATTACTTATTATAAGGTAAGTTTTTAAAATTTAAAAAGAAAGCATTCATTAAACTGATACATTATGAGGTTCTTTCTTGAACCACAGTCAGTATTGTTTCAAGTAGAAATCGTCGAGAGAGTCGTCAATGGAACTGTTCAGCAGATATATCACCACCGCGGATTCAATTCCAATCTTCTCAATGTACTTTCCTCTACTCTTAATTTTACGTGAGTTTCTACGAAAGTTTAAACGAATTACTTCATTTTTAAAAGAACTATTCGGGAACCGTTGGTTCGTTTCGACTCCTCTCTCTTAGTTAAATATTTGCTTCAAAGCTTTGTTATTGTAATACCATTATATATTTAATTAACCTCTATCACTCACCTACTCACGCCACCATGGGTTGAGGGATTTCAATACAACTTTGAGGACCCGTATCTAAGCTCAAAACCAACTTAACAGTTTTTAGGGTTAAGATTTTTAAAATATTAGTAAATGGATTCATAATTGAAAAATTAAAAATTCAACATTATTAACACAATACATTTAAAATGTAGAAATTCTACAATGATACAACTATTTTCGGGTTTCTGCAAACGCATCGTCTAAGTATATGCACAAGTCGCCTTACAAGCAACTCAATCTAATAAATTAATTTTTGCCAAGATTTTAAAGCGATCGATCAACTGCTATTTATTTCGTTTCTATAGAATACATTTTCAAAAAGGATACCTTTTCATTAAACAATTTGTTTTGAGGATGAAATTATCCCGGAAACTAAAGTTTTGTTAAAGAAATGGCAAGTTAGGATTCGATGCCAGCGAAAGCATTTCCCGCTTTTAACTTTAAAAGGTTAAATAAGAACAAACTCGTTTTAAGTTTAATGTTTTATAAACCTTTTGCTGAGCCTACCATAACTGATTGGCCATCCCCATCGCATGCTTCAAACTCACAGCCAATCGAGGGAGCACCTATAAAACTGAAATCCTTGAAACTTTTAAATAAATTTAATTTTGTTCAATTTTCACAATTTGGATGGTTCTCATCAGTTACACTTAAGAAGTCTTTCATTAGAGCATGTTGAAAATCACTTATTTCAAATCCAATAAGCTGTTTTAACCTAATCTTTCCATTTCAGATACGTCCTATACGAAACTAAATCTGGAACGGGTGCACTTCTAGCCAATAACACCTGGACGGGTGTGGTTGGACGACTCGCAACTAAGGTGTTTGTCCTAACATTCTCAAACTAATTTAAATAGTAATGGGAGTATAACCATAACCGGGGAGGACTACATTCCGCCAATTCAAACTCGCGATGGTGGAAGCCAGACTGCCCCTAGTATGGCCAAGAATGTATTGAAGCTACTAAGAATATTGGACTACAGGATTCTGATTCCTATCCTCGCAGCCTTTGGAGCTTAAATTCGTCTGCTTTCCCATTCAAGTTTGCTATATGGTAATGGTATAACCTTGAATGCGCCTTAAATGCAGACGAACTTTCTCCAAAAAAGCTGTGAGGATGGTACCAGGGGTTAATGCTATGATCAAATATTCTTAGTAACTTCTATACATTCTTGGTATGGCTATATTTCCATTAAGCGTATAATTTGAAAACATTTAGGAAATGGATGTCGGAATTTCAATGCTTGTGGACTCTAATTTGAGGCGAAGTGTCATAGATTTTAGCAGTTCGTACTTTGACGAATCTTTGAATTTTTTCATCGGATCCCAAACGCCACCGAGAAATACAAATGTGTTGTTCATTACTCCTTTTCAAATAACCGTAAGTCACAAATGGCCCTGTTGAGCAATAACAAATTGGCAGTGTCTAGACCTTCGGAAAGAAAAATTATTTAACCTAAGTTAAGGTTGCTTACAGGTCAAGGACTGAAATATACACTGAGAGAAAAAATTCTGCTAATATTACAGAACATTTCTGGCAGCACGTGATGCCAGAAAACTTCTGTAAATTTTACTGTTAAGACTGCTAGCAGAGTTTTCAGAAAAGTACTGTAAAATAAGCCGATGTGCCGTTTTTTCCAAATTACAGAAAATGTTCTGTAGATTTTACTGTGGGCTTCTGTTTTTCAAACTTGTATTTCTTACAGTACCAACTACAGATTTTGCTGTGGGCTTCTGTTTTTCAAACCTGTATTTCTTACAGTATCAACTGCAGATTTTACTATGGGCTTCTGTTTTTCAAACCTGTATTTCTTACAGTATCAACTACAGATTTTACTGTGGGCTTCTGTTTTTCAAACCTGTATTTCTTACAGTACCAACTGCAGATTTTACAGTGGGCTTCTGTTTTTCAAACCTGTATTTTTACAGTTTCAACTGTATATTTTACTATTTATATTTGTGTAGGTATTCTGTATTTTTTACAGTATCAACTGTAAATTTTACCATTTATATCTGTGTAGGTGTTCTGTATTTTTTACAGAAACAAATACACATTTGACTGTCTTTATCGTATTGGTATTCTGTGATTATGACAGAAACAATTGTAAATTTTACAGTTTTAATTTGTGTTGGTATTCTGTGTTTTTGACAGAAACAACTGTAAATTTTATTGTTTTTATTTGTGTTGTTATTCTGTGGTTTTTACTGATACAGTTATAAATTTTGTTTTTATTTGCATTTCTTACATGTTTTTGTGTTTTTTCTTACGTTTTTTCAGAACTATAGTACATTTCACAGCTTTGAGCTGTTTTAATTTTACTGATTTATATTCTGTTAATAATTGTTTGTTTTTATATATAAATACAACGAGTATACTATACTGAAAGTTTTATTTGGTTTTTCAATTTTTGTTACAAAATCCTTTTTTTTTTTTCATTTCTATAATCACATCCACTCAAACTGAAAAAAAATTTGGGTCAGAAATGTGACTTTTGTATTAACATCGGTGCGATTTTCTGGGACGATCCTTGCGATGCATCTACAAAACAAAATCAATATTATTAAACTGGTCATGTAGACCATTTTACGTTATATATTAACTCAAGAACAAAATATAAAGTATATAAATATTATTATCATATATAAAAAACTAAAAACAAACTAAATTTCCAGACTTTCTCCCCACCCCCTTTCTTCCTGGCTCGTTTAAAAATTAATTAAAAAAGATAAGATAAGGCTTATATTTTTTAGTATGTTTAAACATGATCTTTCAAATAAACCCAAGTTTTAACCATCCTGGACTTTTCCTTTAAGCTCGAGATAATGAAACAAAAAACGAATTAAGGGGGTGTGTCTTCACTTCATAAGGGGGATAAATATTTCACCCACTATAGCAACATGCCTTTATAACTAAATTTAGAAACATTTAACACTATTTTATAACCCGTCGTACAAAACTTTCTATGAAATCGTATAGAATTCTAAAGACCATTTGGTATATTTTTGTGAAATAATATCAGGTTTTACTTGACGGTGAATGTAAAAACAGTATCTGATCTAATCGGCACTATAGGTCTTATTCTTACATAATAAAATTTAAATTTTTGTTTTCTATATCATGTACTAACGTAGTATATCCAAGCCAGCCGTAAATTTAGATCATTGCTTTTGATGTATAAAAATCTTCGATACCGGCACGCGATGTTTTTAAAATTTATTTAGAAATACAAAGAAAAACCAAAGTTAATTTGTTATAGTAGATTATATAATATATATTCGTATTCATATGAACTAAAGGGACTAATAGAATAATAAATTACTTACCGTTTTATCAGCCATGATTAAATTATAACTTTTTATCGTCCGAATGGAACCGAATGGAACCGAAGGAGATGCTTATACTATGTTAACGTTTTACCGATAAAATATTTAAAAAACGTGTTGTTCCGGCAGTTTTTTGAACGTACTTCCTCCAATCACAAAACGTACTTTCCAAGTATTTTTATTGGAAAAACGTACTTTTCGATTTCCGCTTAGTGCGCCATCTATGTAACAAATTTTCGTTGTTTTTAAATTTGGCGCGAAGTTTGAATTTAAAAAAGTACTAAATATATGCCAAAAACTAACAAAACGTATTTTTATATCATAAATTTTCAAAACGTACTAAATACGAATAAATAAAACCAAAACGTATTTTCGTAGTACAAATTACAAAACGTATTAAAAAAGTACAAATGTACCGCGCTGTGTTTGTGAGTTATCTGAGACTTTTGAACGCGGGGAGGGAACGGTCTCATACCCTTTACAAATAGACTTACAGGTAAGCTGACAGTGACTGCGAGTATTGGTCAAGAATGAAATTGGGTTGAACAACGAATACCATTTTATTACAAACATTGTTTCATTTATTAACAAACATTGCATGCAATTGTATGTAAAGTTGGCCGATTTCCCACTGTAAAATTACGGATAAATACTTTTTGAATGGTATACTATAAAACGTCCTAATAATCATGTCTAAAAATTTAATTATTATTTAACGATTTTAAGTTTTATACTGCCAAAGGTACAGATTTGATGTTAATCAGATTTAATCATACTAGGGTTTCCTAATTATCAAGGATCGGCCCCTCGCCCCATTTTTGTTCCCCCTGAAGTACTTATTAAACTTAGATTACATATATACTTTAAATTATTTGCGGTAAATATAGAATTTTGTGCCAATAAATTTATTTTAAAAAGTACTTCTTTAAGGCAACCAAAAGAATTTTAAAAGGAAGTGGCACCCCTCTTATAATAAATAGCCATAACTTCCGAATAAGTTCGAAATCATTTTATTTCACAATTCAAATAAATATACATAAATAATTAGTGCCTGCAATGTTTCCGTAAAATCTACAGAAAAAAATCGCTTTGACGAAGAAAAAAATGGAGCTGTATTTTTTACAGTACTTATCTAGTAAACAGTACAGTCCATCTGTAAAATAATTATGTGATATTAACAGTATAAAACTGTGGATTAAAGATAACAGAAAAAGTTCTGTAATTCTTACACAATTTAGTGAAAATAACAGTCCCATTGGTAAGATTTACAGACGTTCATTGTATTACGGTAAAAACGACTTTCCTATTTTTCTTTCTTACAGAAAAACACTGTAAAAGTTATTTACAATTCAAAACTGTAAAAAAACCACTGTAAAAACTACAGGAATTTCTCTCAGTGTAGTTCCAATGGAATTAAAACCATATTTGGACATTTTACCAAAACCGGATACACGACGAGGAGAAAATCGCGTTTAAACCTTACCAAAACTGCCTTATTTGAGCATTGCCCAAACCCAAAGATATATTACATATGCCGTGGCTTACCGCAAATGTCTCTCATTTCGGGCTGTGCGATTAGTGGTCTTAGGCAATCGGGTTGGTATCCTCTTTTTTTCATCGAGTATTCGAGTCGAGTAATATTGAAGTCGAGTCGAGTAATCGCGTACTTGATTAAGGGGAAACTTTATCTTATTCAAGTCGAGTAACTACAAAAACCTCGATTAATATTTTTAACAAGTCGGGTTATCGATAACTTGATTAGGAGTTGGTTTTATTCAAGAAATAATGAAATTAAATTTAAAAGGAGTATACAGTAACTTTTAATATGAAAAAATATTAATTTAATTTAAAGATTCCACAACTTTGTAGGTACCGTTTATTGCCCCGCCAAAAGTTGTAAAAACCCTTCTTTGAACATTGAAGCAACGATGAAAGAAAAAAAACAAATACTCGACGAGTTTAGAGAGCAGCTTATTCGAGTAATCGGTTACCCGAATTGGCAATTTTTTGGTACTCGGTAATCGACCGAGTATTCTCCAATAACTTTTCGAGGTCGAGTACTCGATGATGTTCGAATACTCGCACAGCCCTATTGTCTTATCTTGGCATAAGCGTTTAGTTTTCGCCTTAAATGTATGTACAAGGCTTAGGCTTATTTAAATTTAAAAATATAAAAAGCTTTTAAACAAACGCTCCCCTTACTTAATTCGGTGAGGTGTTGACTTTAAATATTCAGTATTATGATTAGAAAGATAATTATTATATTAAGTCTTAAGTAGACTAACGAGTTCTACGATTAACAAAAACGTGTATGTAATAAACAATTAATAATTGACACATGATGGTTGAAAGACCGAAAGGTAAATAACAAAGACTATATATACGCTTCGCTTACTCCATACAAAAATCCTGTTAATACTTTCGAAACACTGGAGAAGCCTTTGACCAGCCGTTAGAGGCGCCACTAGTAACACTCCGAAGAGCGGAGAAATTTTGACAAGCGTAAGCAAATCGAGCGATTGAACACGCCAGTCTATTAAGCGAAGCATATATATAGTCTTTGGTAAATAATACAGGGTGTTAAGGATAAGCGTTTCAAAATTCAGGTGCGTGGTCTATTCCTCCCAATAAGCAGAATATGCCCAATAATCATAGGTCATTAGGTGCTTCGATACAAAGATATAAGCTTGCAAAAATAACACAAAAATGGATAGTAACCTTCAAACTGACAAAGAAAATTAGTCTTGAATTAAAGATACATAGGAAAGGTTCACGCTTGTATTAGAGCCGCAGGTGGTCATTTAAACAGATCTTGAAAAATGTGAGATTGGAAATTTTCATTCTTAATCCTAAAAAACATTAATTTTTATTTGGAACAGTATCAACACTTTGAAATAGCTTGTATTCAATGTCAGACTTCTTCTTCTAAAAGCTCATTATTTAATTTTAATCCCTTGTTATTATTTCCTAGCTTCAACTAATGATTTTATACGAACAATTTGTTTCGAAGAACAACATCGTTTATCAGTTTTAAGGCTGTGTAACGGTTTTTGGAGTAATTTATTGGGAACACGACCCTTTATGTTTGACATACTAATCCGTTATAACCTTCTTATATACTTTTTTATTAGGATAAAAATAAGTTTATATTACAAATTTAAAACAATCATCTTAGCAGAATTAACACAAATAGGAATGGTTAAAATTTCGCGCTTCAGTTCTGAATTTGTAACACGCCTGACTATGTCATATGTGAAAATAATCGAAGTCAAGAATTTGATATATTTTTAATTGCTATGTTTATGACGTATGTCCTTCACGGTGTTTTTTCAAACCGTGTTCTAAAAAAGGAACGAAAACGTTAACCATCGCAAAAGCTCATTTTTAACGCGAATAACAGAAGAAGCAATTAAGAAGTTGTTATCCGTGTATTATTATGACTTTAACTAACAGGTACTATATTTAACTATTGAAAATCGTAAAAGATGGGTACATTTTTTGGAAACGCTAGAGTAGTACGCTAATCAGAATATGTAGAATAACTAAATTTCACGCACTATTTCAATATTCGTCAGAGATGTTATTTTCGGTTATTTTTTAAGGTGTGGTTGGCGTTTCTAGCGTTTATTATAACAATAATTCTCTTGGTGCGAAGTGTGCTGTTCGATCTGTTTCAGGACCAGTCTTGGGCGGTTTGGTATGTCATCGGAATTGCATCTCGTCAAAGTAAGAGCATCTTATATTCCTCCTAGTTCGTTTAGTTTTATTCCAGAACGAATTGCTTGGTTTGAACAAACAAACTTTTCTTTGTTAAAATAAAAATGTCATCACTTTTTTAAATGTTGTGGACTGGGGCCAAAATACAGTTTACAATACTTCTTTTGTCTCTCAAACCCAAAACGAATTTATCTTAGTCGTAACCCTAGTTCTGTACATTTGAATCTAGGGGAAAGTAACCCTGCGAGTGCGTATCTCCAGGGTGATACTTGCATAGCAGGGAAATGTTTACCTTTTTTGTCAGAATACAATTTTTTTAAAATCATAATGTTTCGACGTACTGCAGGTCTCAGTTCTCGAATTTCGGGCAAACGGCTGTCCAGAACCGTTCCACTATCACTGTGGTTATCCGCACTGACGATCTTTGTCATATACTACGGCGACCTGTTAACGGCGTCAACGAGTGTTAAGAGCGACAATCCGATCAACTCCCTAGAGCAACTGGCCGATTTGTTCCAAAAAGGGATTCTGCGAATAGGAGTGTTCAAAGGATTGTTCATGGAAAATTACATAAACAATTTGGTATAAAACCTAAATTATTTATGTTTTTTAAGGCCGGGTTATATCATCATTTTATTGAATGGCGGTTATTTTAGTTTTATCTTTAGTCTTCAAAAGAGTAGCTTTAATATATCAAAGAATTTAGTACATGGTATTTTCGATATCATATCTATGTTGTAACTTTAGAGTTTGTTCTATTGGTGCTAATTTGTCAAAAAAGGTTTTACGAACATGGGTCCTACAGGGCATCGTTTCAAAGATATAGGCCCCCGAAAAGTACCCTTCAAATCAACAATTACCTTAAATGTATTGAACGATATTGTGCATTGAACGATATTGCTTGTAGTAAATAATCATTTGTTTGAATTGCTAAAATGATTAAGTTATTTAGAAATAGCAAAAGTTGTTCGAAGTCCCAGATAATACAATCGCGCGGGTATTCAATCTAGAGATCGGGCTGGTGACCTCTCAAAGGGAATGGCCACCATAAATCAAGAGCTCAATTAAGTTATTCCGCGTGTAAAGTATATCTGAATAAAGGAAAAATGATCGTAATTTGCTCCATGAAAATAAAATTTTGTTCCATATCTAATACCCGCAAAATAAATTTTAAACAAACCGGGACTAACTTAACGCTAGCCTACGAAAAATAAAATAAAAACAAATTTGATATTGTAAAGATATTGCTTTCATTTTGCTCCATTTACTCCGTGCCAATAAAAGTTTGCTCCATATCTTATAGGCTGTTGCTATTTACCCCTACTTTTGGGGGTAAATTGTCTGTTTCTATTTATCCCCGATTCTCGGTGGTAAAAAGTAGAGGCTGGGGCTTAGGTTATTTACCCCCAACTTTCGGGTAAAAATAGCAACGACCACGCGGACCAAGCTATTTACCCGCAATACCCGGGCTAAGCAATTTCGGGGGTAAATAGTCGGGTCCGCACGATCGTTGCTAATTACCCTCGACCTCAAATGATCGTTTATTCTCGGGATTAAAGAGCTTAAACCGCGCGATCGAAACTATTTTACCCTCACTTGAAAAAAAGTCTAGAATATCGGGGGCAAATAGTAGTGTCAGGAATAAAATACTAATTTACCTGACGACTATTCGGATATATTAACATCACTTCCATTCATTTATTTTTGTCGACAACTACGTAAAGAAATTTCGGTACATTTTCATAAGTTTTTTAATTTACTCCTGATCATACGTTAAAATAGTATCGCCAAAGCACCCACATAAAAAAGAAACACACAAACATCCCTTAAAAAAGTAAAAAATACGTATAGTATCATAACATATTAAAATAACATTTCGGCCTTTATAGACAAACCATATTTTCCTATCTAAAAATTGAATACAACAGACAGACAAACAAAGAATAATCAAGGAAGTTGAGAATAATGCTCTTTTAATAATAAAAAGTATTCTTTTGGAATTTATTGACTACCCCTATTTATCTCTTTAAAAAGGTTATACCCCAGACAGACAATCAAATAATTACAGATTATGAACTTTCTGCTCTTCATTTTGATCTATATAATGTACATACAAAAATTGTTTCGATCTTTACTGGTATTTTAAAATTATCGTAGAATTTTAAATTTCAAATTCGGAGACTAAACTTATTTTGAAACCGTATTTTTTACTTATAATTTAAATCCCTTAAAAATTCACCCATTCCGCTTTAGTAGTCTTAAACAAAATGGACTATTCTCAGTGAATTGATTTTGGTCAGTGGTTGGTAAAGAGATTAGATAGTGACTTCCAGCTTCAGAGTATTCTGTTGACATCTGATGAGGCATATTTCTCTCGAGACGGAATATTTTATTTGCATAACAACCACGATTTGAGACCATTTAACCGACAAGAGTTTAGTGTTACATCTAGGGTCTCCAGCCTCTTTAAGTCGCGATGTAAGAGCTCACCCGGATACCACGTTCCCCTTGAGGTGTGTTGGAGGAGATGAAACCGTTGCATGGCCAGTCTGAACTCCTCATTTAAACCCTTGATAGTTTTTATCTGGAGTTATTTGAAAGATTAAGTGCACGAGACAACGCGTAATTAAAGGTTGTGATATACCCGTAATTGTATTCGAGCCACCGATGGTTATTTCTATCAGTTTATGTAATTGTTTTTAATTTGATTTGTGTCGTTGAATTTAATAATATATTTAGTACCTTTTAATTTGATAATTTGTATCTTTGAATTTAATAATTTGCTTTTGAATTTAATAATTTAAGTTGTGTCTTTGAAATTAATAATTTAATTTGAATCTTTGAATTTAATCATTTAATTTGTATCTATGAGTTTAAAAATTTTATTTGTATCTAAAAAGTTTTAAATTTGAAAACTTGTTTTAAAGGTATCGAGACATTTCAGAATGGTATTACTAATTTCTTTATTTAACAAAGCTTACTTCTAACAGACCCCTAACCAAGTTTTGGTACTCTGTAATAACTTGATCGTTTTACCCATTACAAAATTATTTTTTATATTAACAAGGCCGTATATCTTTCGGTAGATTTTAATTAATTTTCCTTGTTTTGGTCGGAATGTTTTGGGGCTCACAGCAGGATCCTAGAAGGTCATTTTTGACTAATTAATGCCCAAAGAACACACGCTGTAGAGTTTACGACCTAGCTATCTTAAACATCCTCGTTATCTTGACTGAGTACTTATCGTGAAATGAAAATAATCAAATTCACTAACAGACGAAATCGACCTTTAAGCTATTATGTGTAATATGTTTTAAGAAAATTGCAGTATCAGTGTAGGTAGACCAATATAATATTTTAATTTATATTCACTATTACATGATTTCTTTACTGATCAGCCTTCAACGAACCAGTACGGAGATCTTTACAGGAAAGTTGCGGTACCAATAAAATTCGATTTTAAGAATTTACCCCGTCTCATTGAGCAGAAAATGGCTATCTTATACCCTGGTAGAAGTTTCGGTATACGGTTGTGGTACTTTGGCAACAGAGACTACGAATACTCAATGGTTAAAGAGCATTTAAACAACATAAGAGTAGCTCTTGGATTCAGGAAGGATTTCAAGTGCAGGGATCGGATTAATTGGGTGTAAGTTTTGCATGATGCTTTCGTAGAATATTTACCAAAATGTTAAATTTAATTTTGGTTTTCTGATGTAAATTTACATCTACCAGGAGAATTTAAGCTTAAAATAAATATCTTTACTATAAATACTACTGTAGGTGTAAAAGATAAATAGAGAGAAGCTTATAAAACAAGAGTTCAAGGGGCGAGGCGTTTCTTTCCAGTCCAGGTTTAAGTGACAGGTTAATTTTCAAAGGTTTTAAATAAAAAATACATCAACATTGCATTGCAATATTATAATGCATTATTACATTGCGTTATTACATTGCATTATTACATTACATTATTACTTTGCATTATTACATGACATTATTACTTTGCATTATTACATTGCAATATTGCATTGCATTATTACATTGCAATATTGCATTGCATTATTACATTGCAATATTGCATTGAATTATTACATTGCATTATTACATTGCACTATTACTTTGCATTATTACATTGAATTATTGCATTGCATAATAAAATTGCTTTATTACATTGCACTATTACTTTGCATTATTACATTGCACTATTACTTCGCATTATTACATTGAATTATTACTTTGCATTATTACATTGCATTATTATACTTCATTTTTAATTGATTGATGAAATTTATCAACAAATCAACGTGGGTGTTTCTGTTGGCATACTGACTAACGGCCATCAATCTATACATTCCAATATCTAGCCACAATAAAGGTTCCACACTGGTACTCGGCATAGTTGGTTGCTGTTCTTAAACGCTAACAGTATTATCACCAAAATTAAACTGACGGGCAAAATTAAGGATTGACAAAATTATTGGGACTTACGCTCAAGTTGTTAATTAAACGGGATCATATTATTATGCCAAAAAACTTAGGCGACATGGCTGTTAAACACCCCAAATGTTTTGGGGATACGTTAATCGCAATATCAAAGGTAAACCAATGGATTCTTAGATAACTTTTCGAATATTTCTGTCGACAATACTAATTTAAACCAAAACTTTTCTTTTTACCAGGCAGTTCAATATTCAAATAGGTTTAACAATTTGACTATAAACGGGTCTGATATCAAAGAAGCCATCATCTAACTTAAATTGACCTTTTCTATTAGAGTTGACACAATCCCTGCTTTTATTATAAAAGGACGCGGAGACATTCTGGGCCCTCTCGTTGAATTTATCTTTAATCTATCTATTTGAATTAAAAGATTTCAAAAGTGGTTTCGCTGGGGACGCCACGAACTAGCGGCATATCTCTCTTATCTGTGTGTTTGCCAAATTTTTAGACAGCATCATGCGCAAATATCTGTCAACCTGGTTCAGCACTTTTCCAAATCGCACTCAACATGGATTTACGAAAGGGAAAAGTGAGGAAACGAATCATTTGGACTTCCTAGTTAACTTTGCGACAAACCAAACAACAGGTCGATGTCATATATTTATATTTACCCAATGCCTTCGAAAGGGGTATCACACCCGTACCTTTAAAAAAAAACTAGATTAATATGGACTACATGACAATCTCCCGAGCTGGTTAGAGATAGGCGAAATATTATCAAAAGCAATAGTGTCGTAACCGATGTTTGCTAGGGTTCTAGTTGTGGCGTCTCACAGGACTCTTCCCTAGGTCCACTCTTATTTAATTTGTACTTAAATATCAGTCTGCTGTAATAAAAATAAATTATCAGTTTGCTGACGACCATTATGTTTGTAGAAATATCCATAATGAGAGCGATTGTTCTCTACTACAATCAGATATCAACCACATTGCTTCTTGGTGTACTATGAACAATCTACCTAAAAATCCAACCAAATCCATTATGGTTGTCCCATTTACTAGAAAAACAAAAGGCATAAAATACGCGAATAACATTGATCACGCGAATATAACCCGAAAGAAATTTTGTTAAGGACTTTGGTGTACTTTTTGCAACGGACTTAATTTTATAAAACAAATACATAATACCTAAATCGCCTGAAAAAAACTGTTAGGAGTTTCCAAAAATATAAAGCCTGGGAAACATTTCATTTGGTTATTTCACAGCCTCATCCGCTCCAGAGCGAAGTACGGCTCCCTTTCCTGGGCCGCTTGTAGCCAGTATCTGTTAGAAAATATTGAGTCAATACAGTGAAATTTTTTATAGTTTTGCCGCACAATAAACCATTAATTCATTACATTGCAATATTACACTGCAATATTATATAACATTATATTATTATATTAATATATTATTATATTATTTTATAATTATTTTATTTTATAATTTTATTATTTTATAATTATTTTATTTTATAATTATTTTATTTTATAATTTTATTATTTTATAATTATTTTATTTTATAATTATGTTATTTTATAATTATATTATTTTATTATTAAATTATTTTAGTATTTTATTATCTTATCATTTTATTAAGTTATTATTTTATTATTATAATATTATAATATTATAATATTATAATATTATAATATTATAATATTATAATATTATAATATTATAATATTATATTATATTATATTATATTATATTATATTATATTATATTATTATATTATTAAATTTAAAAAAATATTATAATATTATAAAATAATTTTATTAATATTATAATATAATTTTATTAATATTACATTATATAATGATTATAGCTTACATATTACTACGCTAGTGTCACACGTGTTCCTCGCGTTCTTTTCCGTCTTTTAGGGTAGTTTTATCAGTCTGTTTTTTTTAAAAGTTAGGATTATTCGTTTTTATTTTGTCTCCATCTTTAATTGGTGTGTGTGTCGCACTTCTGCGGTGTTCGGCTATAGGGCATTGTTTCATTTTTAATTAGTCATTCCACCGGTATAAAATTCTTGAGTGCCTTGATCTGTTCGGTTATTTGTGCGACGTGCTTCCGGCGGTTATTTGTGCGACGTGTCCGTCCTCTTTGGGGCATACTTTTGTCTTGTTGCTGTTCGGTTTACAAATCTTCAAGATTGCATTCCTAATTTTATTTTTAATATTGTATTGTGATTTGCGACTGGATCGGCTAGTCTGTGATGCCGTTCTTTAGGAATAGTTTTATTAAGGTGTCGGCTTACTTAGCTTAGCCTGCCTCTGGCATCTCGTTGGTCCAGGCTTATCCGACTTTTGTCCATTTTTGTTTTAAGCCCAATTTTAGTGTATTGCTGTTATATTAATGTTCTTCGACTTAACTGTACTTAATTTCGTTTATCTCACTTCTTTTTGACGTATAATTGTTGACTTTTATAGGGTTTTTTTTTTATCTTGGTTTTAATGGGTAATGTTTCTATTGAATCTTTTAGATTTTGCTATCACGCTGGACTCCTAATAGTATTTTATTTTGTTTGCGAACGTGTACTAACAATATTTTTAGGCATTTTCATTGCGATATCACTTTCGATGTTTGGTGTTATTTTGCTTTCTCATTTTTAGTACCGCTTTACCCATAATTTTTTGTATTTGCTTATTATTCTTTTACATCAGGGTGTTGCATTTGGTCATTGCAGCAGCTATTTTTATCGGATTGTATGATATTTAATATGATTGCTTGACCGTATTTGTTCCCTTTATCAAACTGTAAAGCTGCTGCCCTGCATCGAATTTTTAATACCCTAGGAATAGTGTACTTACATTTAATCCATTGCCTGAACAAGTTGTTTTTCATTATTTTATTTTTTATGCATTATTATAATACTATACACTTTATTTTGGCCATTACAAAAAATGGCCGGCTCGTTAATTAAATGCCTTAAATGTGACAAATCGTTCATAGGCAAACAAAAAAATCTACAATGTCATAAGTGCTCTCGAAAAATCCACCTAAGCTGCACAACCCTAACTCAGGATCAGTATGTCAATGTTAAGTGTGAAGACAGCTACAACTGTGTTAACTGCCGAGGCACTAGTCAGACGTCGCCTCAAGTTCTCTTGTCCTCGTCACAAGCCGGATCGTTTACTTTTCCCGACGCCACTGCTTCTTTAGACGCCGCGACATTATTAGAGATTCTAAATGAGCTACTACAAAACGAAAGTCTAACCAGGACCAAAGACTCGGTCCTTGATAACATGCAACTTGCCCTGGTCGATATTTCTACAAAGCTAACAGTCTTGCAATCAACTGTAGATGCCTTACAACTTGAAAACGAGCAATTAAAACGGATAAAGGCACTCGCTGCCACCCCACAACCTCCTACGGTAGTGGCTCAAACTGTTGGGTCACGTTCATCTTCGCCACACCTCTCCGGCTCCTACGTGGCTGCAGCCGTTCAAAACCAGGCACCTACTGTGTCCAAAAATACTTCTACTACTAAAAACCCAAATCGTAGCAAGGAACAGCGTCAGCGTCAGAAGGCTCCAACCTCTGCGTCATCCAACAGAGGCCCCTTGCTACCAGAATCTAAACCCAATGGCATTCCGCCAAAGCAATATAAGAGTGACGAGAAGTTTAAATTGAAGCTCGCGGGGTCAAGCGCCCGAACGTCTATCAAAGCGGTTCCAAGGGCAATCAAACCTCGCCGTAAGGCGGTTTACTTTACTAGGCTTTGCCCATCACTAACCTCGAATGATCTGAAATTGTGTCTTGAGACTGAAGCGGGCATAACCACTGTCCAATGCGTTCGCCTTAAGACCCGTTACCCAAGCTATTCCTCTTTCTACGTTTCCGCAGACGAGAATGATTTCCCTGTACTCATGGACGCCAATACATGGCCCGTGGATTGCCTTTTAAACACCTTTATAGGAAAACTTTACCCTGAGAGAAAACACGAGACTGAGACCGTGGATCGTAACACTTCTGAGCGGATCGAAGACCGCACATCAACTAGCTCGGCCGCAACCGCAGTTAAAACGCTAACATTTCCCAATTCCAACGATGACTCTAATGAACTCGTCCAATAGCAATAAACACTCGCCTGAGATCTTCTACCAAAACGTCCGCGGCCTTCGGACCAAATCTGACGAATTTTATACTTACCTTTTATCCAACTCTTCCGGTATCATTTGTTTAACCGAAACTTGGCTCACTGCTAACCACTTTACCGTCGATTATTTCCCCAATACATATAACGTTTACCGCTCTGATCGTTGCCAATCTAGCATTGGCCTCGGCATGGACTTTGGTGGCGGTGTCCTGACGGCCGTTAATGATACTTACACTTCTCTTCGCCGCCCTGACCTAGAAATTATGGAAGAGAGTGTCTTTGTCCAGCTAAATGCAGGCAACTCCACCCTTATTATCGGCAACGTATACCTTACGCAAAAATTATCCCCTGACACCTTTGTAAATAGTGCAACTCTGCTCTCGGCTAAGTTAGCCAATCTCAATGACAATTTAATTCTACTTGGTGACTTCAATGTTCCGGGAGTGGACTGGTCGTCCAGCTCAGTCACCCATTGCAATCCGAACGTTCGGAAAAAAGCACAGGCGATCCTAGACCTCTGTGCGGTTTGTAATCTCACCCAAATTAACAAAACTCGAAACGCGAAAGGAAACATTCTTGACCTAATTCTAGTAAACAATGCTCAAGTTACGTATACCGATGCCGAATCTCCGTTGGTAACTATCGACCAGGCTCACCCTCCGCTGATGGTAGGCTACCACGATGAACTTACCTCTCCTGCTACCCATAAATAACCAGTTTTCAATTATAAACTAGGTGATTACTACAGCCTTTACACAGCAATTCAGTCTACTGATTGGTCGCCACTTTACAATTCGAAGGATGTCAATGAGTGCGTTGAAATCCTTACTCAGCGTGTCCAGAACGCAATGATCCAACACATACCAAAAACTACACCCATAAAGAGGCTCCAGTATCCTTACTGGTACTCACCTAAACTAGCGTTAGCACTAAGGCGGAAAAAATACTTTCACCGTAAGTTAAAACGGCACCCTAATGCCATCAATAAGCTAAACTACGATTCCCTACGCAGCGAAGTCAAACGGCTACTGGCGAGGGACAAGTCTGCTCACGCATCTGATACTTACCACAAATCTCTGAATAATCCGAAACACCTTTGGAACTTTGTTAACGAGCGTATTAAAAACAAATCTCCAGCATTATCTCTTCTTATCAACTCTACTATTACCTCTGAGCCAGAGGCCCTGGGTCAGGCCTTCTGTAACAATTTCAAAAACATAGCCACTGATGTTCTCACTGGCACCGCGCGTATACTTTGCCCTCGTCCCTGCCATTAGCTGACGTCATGTCTGTAATCAAAATCAAGGAAGCAGACATCTGTATAGCCATAAACAAATTAAAGATCACAAATTCCACTGGCATTGATGCCATACCATCGTTTATTATTAAGGGCTGTGGTGACCTACTGGTACCCATCCTTAATCATATCTACAACCTCTCGCTAACCACCGGAAAGTTTCCTTCACTTTGGAAAACGGTAGTCGTGTCCCCAATTTTCAAATCTGGATTTGCCGGGGACGTTACAAACTACCGGCCCATATCATTGCTCTGCTGTTTTGCCAAAATCTTCGACTCGGTGATGCACTCCATAATTTATGATTGGTTCAAGCCGTGCGTTTCCGAGTCACAGCATGGCTTCCTACGATCTCGATCGGTCGAAACTAATCACGTCGCGTTTCTAAACGATGTAATGCCGCAAATATTAAGCCAGGGGCAAGTCGATGTTATCTCCCTCGACTTGTCTAAGGCATTTGACCGGGTCTCTCACCCTCTACTGCTACAGAAGCTACGCCTCTATGGCCTGCAGGGGTCGGCCTTGAATTGGGTCGGGGACTACCTCGAAGGGCGAAACAACGTGCTCAAATTCAACGGTCATGTGACGACTATATCGTACGCCACCACCTGTGGTGTCCCGCAAGGCAGTTCCCTAGGGCCGCTCCTATATAATATTTATGCAAACGACTTACCATCAGTAGTCGAGAACTCCAACTTAAAACAATTCGCCGATGATAATAAAATTTATAAATCCATATGTAAACCAGAGGACTGCTTGGCCCTACACTCGGACCTACGGCGCTTATTGTCATGGTGTCAAAGAAACAACCTGCTGTTAAACGAAGGAAAGAGCCTCGCTATATCTTTTACGCGAAAAACAAACTCCATCATGTACAACTATGTAGTAAACGGTACCACTATCCCGAGGACTACCGTGCTAAAAGACCTAGGCATCCTACTTGACGATAAGCTACTGTTCAGGGAACAGGTCTCCTCTGTCGTTGGGCGCTGTCGGCGTACCTTGTATGGGATCCTTCGTCTCGCCAAGGTACTACGTTCCGTCCGCTGTTTTAAAATGCTTTATATAAGCCTAATTAGATCAAAGCTTACCTATGACATGCTGTCCTGGGGGGGTTGTGCAGACTACTTACTAGACAAAGTTGAAGGTGTACAAAGAAAATTTGTGGAGCTTGCTCATTCTTTTTTTCTATTCAAAAAACCTTATGATTACCGATTCCTTTTAAATAACCTTAATATGGACACAATTCGTCTATTTAACAATAAGCGCGAGTTAATATTCCTCTGGAAAACTATTCGTATTTACAAAATACCAGAACTGACTATCTCTATCAATTTCCACGTTCCTGATCCGCGCACTCGTCATGTCAGACATTTTCTTCCAAAAGAATTATTACTCCACTACTTAGAATGCAAGACACGTGCAACAAAGTTTGCGGCAACCTAGACATTTTTCTTGTAAATTTAGCGAGATCTTTAAACTCCAATACACCATTTAAAAATGTAAATTATTCTTACTTATGTCTCGGTATGACCGTTACATAATTCCCTTATATGTAACTAATATTTATGTACATTGTATTCCCCCTTCTTCCCTCCCCCGTGTTTAACCTTGTAGGTACCCCGGTACTGTTGCTTAACACGTTAATAAAACATTTCATTTCATTTCATTATTATATTTTTATATTATATTATTATATTATTAAATTAAAAAAATTATTATGATATTATAAAATAATTTTATTAATAATATAATATAATTTTATTAATATTATAATATAATTTTATTAATATTATAATATAATTTTATTAATATTATAATATAATTTTATTAATATTATAATATAATTTTATTAATATTATAATATAATTTTATTAATATTATAATATAATTTTATTAATATTATAATATAATTTTATTAATATTATAATATAATTTTATTAATATTATAATATAATTTTATTAATATTATAATATAATTTTATTAATATTATAATATAATTTTATTAATATTATAATATAATTTTATTAATATTATAATATAATTTTATTAATATTACATTATTATATTTTTACCTCTCCGAGGGGACTTTGTACCCTAGGAGGGGTTATACAACCACCGTGTCTGTCTGTCGGTCTGTCTGTCAGGCCTGTGAACGCGTTCGCATTTTCGGGGCAAAGGGTAATCACTGCATACTCAGTTTCTTAGAATCAGGGAAAAGGTTTTTCCAAAAGCGCCCTCTTTTTGTCATTGGGTGTAGTATAACTTTTTATTCGGCCGCGATTCGAACCCGAGCCTTGTTGCACGACAGGTGAGCGTTCTACCGCAGAACCACGGATACAGTTACGCTTGTCAACTTGTTATATTATATTATTATAATATTAATATAATATTATATAATAATATAACTTGTTATATTATATTATTATAATATTATGTTATTATAATATTAATATAATATTAATATATTATTTCTTAATGAATATTATCAAGAATGTATTTATTTATATTTAGGAAGAATGAATATGTTGCGACAATCGCCGGGCACGTTGAACGCCTTTCCCCCGTCTCGCGTGGGGGGAAAGACAAAACGTCACCGGCGTTTGATTTCCATCGCGTTAGGTGACGTAAATTTTAAGCAGCCAATGAAATACCGGGACTATTCGTTTTTTTTTAAGCGGAGGAGCGTACTGGGGGGACCAACGGGTGGATTGAGAGAAAGGCTAAAAACCGTCTCGACATAGACATTCTCCCTAGGTATAAATAAATACATTCTTGATATTATATTACTATTTTATTATCATGTATTACATTCGATTCCGCTTAATTGGGACCAGACGAGAAAAGTACAATTGATGCTATTGCATGCGATAGAGACCTCCAGTGTCGGAATTTGGAATCACCGAGTGAGAAGTACAGTCGTGGTGAAAAAATCTTTTCCCATAACGTTACGCGATTTTCGAGGCGCCTTAAAATGGTTCTTAACCTAATTAATTATAGTTAATATATGATAAATATTAGCGAAACGGCTTCAAAAATGCTCGAGTCGCTCGAAACATAATCTATTGTCGTTTTGAGATACAATGGATCTTTTTTTCTAAGTATAAAAGTTAAAAAATAAGCCTCGGCGAGTCGGCCAATATTGTTTTCGCGTCCTGCATCAACTGGTACCTTACAGCTGTGTGTAAAAGCATTGGTAAAAGTAAACAAAATGTATTGTACGTTTTCGAACATAATTTCCTCTGAGAGGGAACCCACAGACACGGTTATTGTACAGCCCCTCCCAGGGACCATAACATTTCGAGAATCTTAAAATGGAAAGGACCACTTATTTAAAAATAATTTATTAAAAATGTTATATTTTTATCAGTTTGATAGGCTTCAAAATATGTCGAAACCACGAACGAAATCCAGAAATTTTGTGACTCAAGGGGTGTTCAGACTTTACAACTCTTCAAGGCCAATTAGTTGGTCCATGGCAATTTTAGGGTAATTGACCAATTTTTGGGTGTACATTTGGTTGGGGATGTATAACTATTGGAAATTCAACCAAGGAAATTAAACTATTCGATGACGTCACTGACACGGAAACTCTAAAACCTTTTATCTTTAGTGTGCTAACTACATGATATTAATTTTGTCGGGCTAAGCCTATTTTTAAATTTCACACCGGAAACAGTATACTTGACGATAAAAAGAAATGATGAATCATCTGATTTCAGGAACCCAAAACATTAGCCCTCTTATGGATAATTGTTAAACTATCGTGACCCACCAAAATTGAATATAAAGCCTTTGTGTCGAAAAGGTCTGTACAGCGGATGCTGACCAATTAATTGCTACATTAGATATGAATAACTAAATGAGCGTCAGTAAAATTCCAAGTTTAACTTAAAGTTTTTTTGACATTCACTCTCAAGAAGTCAGACAAACACAAAAAGGAAAAGTCAATTTTCGGTGGTAAAAAGCTTCTATCTACATTTTGGCCTGAAATGGATTATACCCAGATTTAATGAGCTCAATAATCTCCCGCGTTGGGTGACACTATTTTTAACTTTTGTGAGAAAATTAATTGACTGGGGGTTCGAGACTATTGAAAAAGATAAAATAACGAGTCTCTGGTAAGCGATATTTACTTTCGATAATTTACGATTATCGTTTTTTCCTAAGACATAAATGACTCCTTAACAAGCCTTCATTCTGTCGGATTCAAAATGTTTCAAAACTTACCAAACTGCAATTTTTAGTTTAAACTTTACATTGTGGAAGTTTTGTTTAAGTCTAAGTTCTTGTTTGTGCAACGTGTCGACGTGTCCTCATAATTCAAACGATTCCATTTTGCAGGATCGATATTCTTCGTGAATCTGGTTCTTTGTATAAATGGGAAGATGAAATCGGTCGCCCTCTAAAGATGAGAAAACTGAGGAAGGCCACTCAGCCCAACAGTGTGAATTACATCCAAATGGCAGACCTGCGAAGCACTTTCTCAATTTTGGCGGGAGGATATTTGGCGGGATTCCTCGTTCTCTTTCCGGGCCTCATCAAACAATTCGCTAAATACGTCCAATTTTACTGCAAAAAATGTTTTGTCGGTCGCTTCATGGTCCAGGCACGAAGAAGCTTTTAAGATTAAATTGGATAATTAACTAAATTAAAATATTTTGAATTCATCTACCTTATAAATTATGCTGTTATTTGGAAATAGTAACCTTGTTTAATGTTTCATAGAATGTTTCTTGTGAAATAAGAACTGAAACTCTATATCAAAAATAACGCAAATGGATGTGATACATTAACCCTGATAACTTAGCTCGTTGCTTCACAAATGCAACCCTTATTTCTCAAATAAATGTGGAAACCAAACTTTGAACTCTTAGATAATTAGATTGATATTACGTTTACCAGTTAAATATCTATAGAAGCTTTGAAAACTTTGATACGAGTTCAAGCTAAAATTTCCGAATTTTTATAGTTTTCACGGAGATTCCAGCATTTTCAGAGACTTACAAAACAAGTCCGTTAAACTACATTTCCTCTGAAATATTTCGCAAATAATGTTAAAGGAAAATAACACTTTACACAAACTTTACTTAATATTTATTTTTTTTTACGTTACTACTAATGTGAATTATCTGCAGTGACTAACTAAATTATCTGTACATCAGCCAAACGTTAACTATAAATGTATTTAATTGTTATGAACTATAAAAAATATCTAAAGCAGAGTTATTAATTTAAGGCTAAGTAACTCTACTTTAGTAGTTTAGTACACATTTTTTTTAACTTAATAATCGACTCATTCAGACTATTCGACTAAGTTACCAGTACTTAAAGGGAATATAACCTCAGCCATTTGGTGTGGAACACCAACGTTTGCAGCTCTGGCCGCTCTTGCCTTTGGCTTTAAAAATGTTTGGCGCCACTGTACAGGGAAATTCGAAAAATTGAAGGGGTCTTTCATAAAGATTGCTTTGCAGGTTATATTCCCTTTAAGATGGGTTCTGAGATTTCGGATGCTAAATTTCACTTAAGTAAGCATTTTGAGGTTAACTTCCCAAGCCGCACGGATTGGTCTAAATTACCCTCGTTAACAAAGGTGAGGTGGTCTGGTTTACCGACGGGTCTAAGACCAATTCTGGTACAGGCGCGGGGATGTACTGCCTTAATAATAACGCTGGTGTTTACGAAAACCTGAGGGAATTCGCTACGGTTTTACAAACAGAAAGCTCTTTGATGATATAGTGATTGGTTAACATTTATCCTTAGAATTTTTTTTTAAGTTATTAGAATAATCAAGAGGTATACCTCAAAGTGAAATCCTCACTGGTATCCATCTCTTCTTTGGCTAAAAAATAAAAATACCTGGTTTGAAGCATGTACAATCGTTCAAGATATCGACGGATTCCCTTCGAAATTCAAACCCCGACATATGTACAGTTTATCAAAGTGTTTTTAAATAAATGCGTGATCTTGTTTGCACTACTCTAATTGGAACTTCGATCCTGGGCATACTTTCCACTCTTTAAAATGCAAGGAATTTGTTTTAAACAATTTAAAAAGATATTTATACTTTCATCCCTCTTTCCAAATGCAAAACAAATAAGTTGGCGAGTAATTGACGATAAACGTAAAATGGCAAGGTCCAAAGGCGTATCATTATTGAAACGATATGTTACACTAAATTTAAACTAGGCCCAAGTCATCGAGCAACTTTTAATTCCGGGTTACTATGCGTACGAGGGTGGTGGCCACGCGAGCCAACAGCTCTCTACATTTAATATTACCGTTAACCGCTACAATTTTTTATGGAACAGAAACCGAGGAACTCGAGGGAAACCCCTTTAAACAGTGGGGAACGAACTTGCAATCTCAACATAGAAGGAGTGGCTTTCAGTTTTCCCCCAGTGCCACAAGTTGGGAATGAACCCGGCTCCTCTTATTGCGAGGCGAAAGCGCTAACCACTACACCACCGAACATTTAATCCGATTCTGCAGCAGATTCCACAGATAACGGTCTGATAAATTCAAAAAACAGATTTATATTCTTTGCATATTGATCCGATTTTCAAAATAAAATAACGATTTGTTCTGCGCGGATAATGATAATAATTCCCGAATCCGAAATCTAAACTGACCCAAAAAAACTGTTCTGTTCGGATTATCAATCAGGTAGCTTGTTTCATTTCAAAGCACTAATTAGATCGCCTTTTGACCTTTTGGAAATGAAGGAGATTCGGTTATACCAAAGTTCAAGTATGCAGATATGAGTGTCATAACCTACTTATTTATTGGTTTCATTTTCGGAAACAAACCATCGAATGCAACAACGATCAATGTTGTCTAATTATTTCATTTAAAACATTCGTATATTTTTTTAAATAATCTATTCATAAAGGCTTCTTTAGAAATCACCCAAAAAAAAACAACCGTCTGGCTAGTGAGTCATGAAATGCCAAATTTATACGTACATTTGTTACCGTTCCATTTATACTGTTTTCTTGTAAAACATTTTACAAAATGGCCGGACCCTAATTTTCAGCCAATGTCTTTTAATTAAGAAACAACTATGCAATGCTGAGTGAAGATGTCGCTGCTGAAAATTACAAAGAAAAGAAGGACGCTGTTAGGTTTTTCTTTGAAGTAAGGTTAACTGTACCTTTCGCATGGGGTGAATGAAAGTTTAAATTTCGTTTGGATTGGCTGTTATAGGTCAGATTGCAATAAAGTCCCACAAACTGAGGTGACCAAAAACTATTTACAGTGTTTGTAAGTAATTTCTTGTTCAACACAAAGTGTGGTATAACCTAAATATCACAATTACAGACAATCTTGTAAATATGACGAAAAAATAGATCCTTTACAAAACGATTAGAAAACGAAAGGAAACCAAATATTAGAGGAAAAAGGAGCATTAACGTTAAATTAATTACCCATTAATTAAATAGATTTACTATTTAGATTTAAGTTGCGTTAACAATTGTAAGTTAATTAAATAGATTTACTATTTAGATTTAAGTTGCTTTAACAATTGTAAGTTAATTAAATAGATTTACTATTTAGATTTAAGTTGCGTTAACAATTGTAAGTTAATTAAATAGATTTACTATTTAGATTTAAGTTGCGTTAACAATTGTAAGTTAATTAAATAGATTTACTATTTAGATTTAAGTTGCGTTAACAATTGTAAGTTAATTAAATAGATTTACTATTTTTTTTTACAAAACGTCAAGTTACATTAACAATTGTAAGTTCAAAGCAATATTTATGGGGCCTTGCATAGATTAAATATTAAAACTAGGAAACCCTTTCTCAAATTTGAAAAAAATTATTTATACTGATAATTTTTAATGAATTGTTCTTAACGTACCATATCTGTGGATTTTATTTAACAGAAACTTATAGAACTGAAAATATATAACCTAACCTCTTAATATGCATATTAAGGTATTTTCCTTACCTATTAAATATATAATAATGATGAAATTCCCATTAAGAATTCATTAAGCATGTTTGGTTTATATTAAATACGAAACAGCCAGTCTATTAAGGTTTTCATTGTTGAGGGTTCGTTTTAGTGGAATCGATATGGTCTGCTCCAAACAACGCGAGAGCTCTCACGCGAAACCAATAACCTTTATGGATCATTTCGTTAAATTTGAACAGTTTCTATTTTTTCGTCAATTATTCTACATCAGAATGAAAATATAATGTTTTAATAGCCTTGGCGCCTAACCCCTTGTAATATATTTTCTGAAAAACAATTTGTGATTCCTCTCGTTTCGCTATTTCGAAGAAATGTAAATAAGAAATGAGTAACGAAATATGATCTTATTGGCTTTCAAAAGCCAAAATAGAAAACAATTTAGCCTGGTTCTAACGGGCAGAGTTTACTCAGCTTTCTCTGTTTACTGGTTTTACCAAGTTTAAAGGGCGTCTGCACAAATAAGAACTGCTTAACACAACAGATATGGAAAGTCAAATTTAAATGTAATTTTTCTAAAATATGTTTTTTTATTTGTATCTCATTACCAGTTTTAACTTTCGCTCTTTACAGAACGTTTCCAAAAACGATTTATATCTTGGAAATAAAGTGATCGCGCCTTCTGGAACGTAGGGAGCTTGCGCATGGTCCACTATTTCATTTCCCCCCTCTTATCTACAGCATGTACACAATTTATCCAATCTACATGTATCTTGATGCGAGTTATTCGCTAGTAGCGGATTTGAAGTTATTGCACGGTGTTTCCCAATAGTTTGGATACGATAATAAAACAAAACCGTAAGAGTTGAAGTTTTAACGAACAAGTACACCTACCTGATAAAGAATGAACTCGTTTTAAAACGGTTAACCACAAAGGATTTAAGCAGTAATTTGGAAGACCAGATTCAATTGCTTAAACGCTATTCATTACAAAACTTACATTTCGATACTTTTTGAAATTGTTCATTACTGAGGATGTCATGAACAATTTGACTTTCTTTGTAAATATTTTCATCTCTTATTAAATATGCAAATGTAACGATGCCGTTTTTAATTTCATAATTATTTAACTAATAAGCTTTTTCACATTTTGTCTAAGATCAATAGAGGAATCGTTTCGGATAAATTGATCAACATCAAGTCTACCCTTGAAATTGCATCGACCTGTACAATATCTGAACAATGGTTGTATCGTGCACTCAACTTCAAAATCCTAATCATGGTTTTAAAATTAGAAAACTCTCCGAAGAAAGCTGTAAAACTGACTGAAGACTTCAATGCATGGCAACACAGATAAGTTTAAAACAAAACAAAAAAGGTTCGATTCCCATGACTTAAGATTTGGAAAAGTTCAATTCATGCAAAACGAAATATTTAGAACTAGAATGAGTCCGCTAAGAGGATTTTGAGCGTGGCCCCAAAACGCGGTCACGCTCGGAGAGCAACTCTTTCCCCCTCGTTTTTCCCCTGAAGAAGTTCAAATCTCATTGGTTCCCTAAGACTATAGGCGATTGGAGCACACGGCGTGTTCTGTTGCCACCCTCTCGCGCCTGAGGAAAATTGAACCTTGATGCCTGCTAAGTCATCCTCCCGAAGTAAAAATAAATATATTCTTTGCCATTTAAAGAAAATAGGGGCTGTTCCTTTTGTAAAGCTAATTTCAATATCAATAGGATCCAAACACAATTTATACCGTTTTACATTTAGGGAAAGAACAATTTGCAGAAAACTTAAATTTATTATTAAGTAGGATGTATTATGCGAGGGGCTGATCACTCCGCGTAATCGGTGTACAGAGCCGTACTTTGAGCGTAATCTTTGAAGTCCCTGCCTTTGGCAGTGGTAATCTAAGCGTAATCCGGTGTACAGATTTTCTAAGAGGGTTTAGCCCCTCGGTTTTATGTTGGATCAAAAATAATCTGGTTTTTGAAACTAAGAGCGCTGTTGATTGAATATAAGGGTGAAAGGTCAGTGGTAGTTTCTATACCTACCACCTTATGCAAATGTAACGAAGTCGTTTTTAATTTCATAATCAACTATTTTATACGTGTAGTATCTTTCATTGATTTGCTTTTTTAATTTAATATCGAATATTATTATTAATAAGTATAAAATAAATAAGATGTTTATAATTCACATTTTAAATTCATAAGGACCAAAAATAATAAAATAAATAGTACACAAATATTTTTTTAAATAACCAATTATATTCGTAAATATCAATATTTTTTTTTAAAAAGTGTCTATAAATACACAAACTGAGATTATTGAATGCATTTAGAACACAACTGAAAATTTCAGATATTGTATAACGCAAGACAAAATTTTTTATTAACTGGGGTAGGTGCTCGTCCACGCGACCCCCTTGTCAACCCTATCTCGGCCGATTTCAATGGAATTTGGGGTAGGGGGTTTTCAATATCCTACAAACAGATTTCTCGATTTATTTGTAAACCGGACCAGCGGTTTCAGAGATACTGACCATCGCCTTTTTCAGAAATGACCTTGACCCCTAAACTTGACCAGAGAATAACTTGCTCAATTATGGTTCGATTTTCATAATTTTAGAACCATTTTAAAGAGAAATGGTTTTAATGGCGGTTTTAAATTAGATTTTACTTTTTTTTTCGAATTACCCGTATGTGATTTACCCGAAAATTATGAAAACACAAAGTATTATTTCTAGTTCTTGAGATATTAATAAATATGTATAGCCCCTGAAATTCAATTTTCTAAATTCGTCTGTGTTAACGTCTGTTATTGTTTCGATAACTCTATTCGATCTCGCGATGGAAGCCTGCTCTTTTGTTAAAGTTCCTGATAGTTGTCACCGAAAATCTTTAACTAAAAATGTTAGTCTAAGAAAGGTTAGGAAAAGAAATGAGAAAACTATTCTTAGTTTGCGAACAGGGGTTCCTTTGCAATCAATTAAAACAATTTGTTCGCACCATAATGAACTTCATATCAATAGGTATTCCCATAAGCAGTTTAAGTGTTCAAATATTTTTAAACATCACAAAAATACAGATACAATTAGTTTCGAAGAATATAGACTCAGCTAAGAAATAATTGATGGTGTAGTTCCAGGTCAGAAACTTTGTGTAAATTGTTGTATGAAATTTCGAGAAATATTAAATCTAAATGAGCCAGAAAGCACTTGCCATAGTATTTCCGAAACGACAAGTGGACCATCATCGAATATTAACTCCCAACTAAGTTTAGATATTTCAACACCACAGGCTACCACTCCAGGTACTTCTGAAATTTATAAGGATATGATTGAGGACCAAGTTAACACTACTCTTTCACTACTTGAGCAATCACCAATTAAAAAAAGTATGTTCAAATTTCTGTTTTGTTTACGAGTTATAAAATTGATTACATTTATTAAAAAAATACTTTTAAGCTATAGTAGGACTCGCAATACTAAAAATATATTAGACTATAGTATACCAATTTTATCACAGCTCGAAAAATAAAATTGTATTTTATAAAAAAATTAATGGTAGGCGCGAAATTTTTGTGTCTCGCCCATGTAGGCTGTCTACGGCTCTGAGGGTAGCGTGGTTTTTGCTTTCAGGCGACGAAATGCACATTTGAAGAGTTTTTTTGCGGTTGTGGTTTTGACTTACTTAAAATGGCCGAATACTCGATGGTGATCAGGTAATAGTATCTAATATTGTGCAATTTACAGAGGGACAAAATCCACGAGCATTGCAGTACATGGCAAAGAAAAAGTTTGATTCTGCTGCTAGCTGTTTGAAGAGGAAATTGGAAGAAACATGTGACGTGTCTTTGAAAGAGATTTTGGAAACGAACATGCATTATATGAAAATATGATGGCCGAGTTAATAGCAAAATTCAACGCTGAAAGTACCACATATTCTGAGAAGCTACAAATTTTGACACTCTCACCCTTCAGTATTAAGACAACACAAAAGAAATTTGGAGCCTCAAAATATTTGGTGAAACGAAGTCGACAATTGAAAACTGAAAAGGGAATTTTAGGAGAAATAGGATACCAATCGAAAGGGTATAACCTAAACGACGAAGTGGAAACTGCAGTTTTAAATTTTTATGAACAAGATTGTTGTAGTAGAATGCCTCCTGGGCAAAAAGATTATGTTTCAGTGAGGAACAAAACTACAGGTACTAAAGAACAGAAGCAAAAGAGGCTTATGTTATTGAACCTAAAGGAACTCTATGAGAAATATAAAGAAGAGGGCAATCCACCTCTTGGAATTTCTACTTTCTGTTCCTTACGTCCTCCATGGTGCATTTTAGCGGGAGCCAAGGGCACGCACACTGTCTGTGTGTGTACTTACCATCAGAATGTAGAGTTAATGGTGTTAGCATTATCCAAAGACATTGCTCCGACAGTTTCAGATTTTATGGCACTTAATGTTTGCAAAGTTGAAAATAGGCAATGCATGATGAGATGGTGCAAAAACTGCCCTGGAAAAAATGAAATTTTAAATAATGAAAACCTTCGCTCTATGCTGGAGGATTTGGGAAAAATTGATTATAAACAATGACTTTCGACAGACAAAACTCATTTCGTCAATATATGGGACTCACCGGACGAATTTTTGCAAACTCTTTCCAGTAAAATTATAGAACTAACTCGTCATCATTTAACGTCTAAAGCTCAGTCAGGTTATTTGAAAGCCAATAAAGAATCTCTAGAACCCGGAAATGCCATTACGATTGGAGATTTTTCGGAAAGCTATTCCTTTGTAGTTCAAGACGAGGTTCAAGGCTTTCATTGGGAAAATTCCCAGGCTACTCTCCATCCATATGTAGTATACTATAGGGACATTATAAATGAACCTTTGAAACATAAAAGTGTGTGTATAGTTAGTGATGCTAAGTCGCACTCTACAACAACACTATACGCTTTCCAATCTAAATTAATTTTATATTTGAAAAATTTACTTCCTAATTTTCAAAATGTTATTTATTTTTCTGATGGTTGCGCCGGGCAGTACAAAAATAAATTTAATTTTTCTAATCTGAGTCATCACAAAGAAGATTTCGGGATAAATGCAGAGTGGCATTTTTTTGCAACCTCCCACGGTAAAGGCCCGTGTGATGGTATTGGGGGAACTGTGAAGAGGCTAACAGCTAAAACTAGCCTTCAACGCCCGTTAACAGGTCAAATATTAACACCAAAGGACATGTTTGATTTTTGCGTTTCTGCATTTCAAAACATTACTTTTTTCTACGTTTCCAATGAGGAAATAACTGATAAGTGGATATTTTTGGAAGAAAGGTTTTCCAGGGCAGAAACAATTAAAGGTACCCGTTGTTTCCATAAATTTGTTCCTTTAAACAAAACCCAAATTCAAGCTGCACCCTTATCTTTGATGGACGAAATGAAAACTTTCAATATTTTGTGTTCTGTGGATGAATCTAGCGAAGCTGAAAAGGAATAAATAACAAAGGACACATTTATTGCTTGCTCATATGGGAGGAAATGTTATATTGGAATAGTGAAGGAATGTTCTAATGAATGTGGAGACTATTTAATTTCATTTATGTACCCACCATTTAATTCCTCGAATTATTATTGGCCACATATAACAGACGAATGCTGGGTTTTACCAGAAAACATACTATGTAAAATAGAAAACCCTAAATTTTCACTATTATCTAGGTTAAAATACTCAATAAAAGACGCCGATGTAGTGAAAGTAGAGTTAGCATTTGGAAAAAAGTCAGTTTGATTAATTTCTATTAAAAACCAAAATTAAAAAATTAATTTTTTTGAGTAAATTTTACATTTCAGGGGCTATACATATTTATTAATATCTCAAGAACTAGAAATAATACTTTGTGTTTTCATAATTTTCGGATAAATCACATACGGGGAATTCGAAAAAAAAGTAAAATCTAATTTAAAACCGCCATTAAAAGCAAAGGTCAAAGGTCAATTTATATGATCGTTATAATTTCATTTTTAAAAATTAATATTTTAATGTTTCTGATTCCATACGCATTTCTCTTTAAAATGGTTCTAAAATTATGAAAATCGAACCATAATTGAGCAAGTTATGCTCTGGTCAATTTTAGGGGTCAAGGTCATTTCTGAAAATGGCGATGGTCAGTATCTCTGAAACCGCTGGTCCGATTTACAAATAAATCGAGAAATCTGTTTGTAGGATACTGAAAACACCCTACACCAAATTCCATTGAAATCGGCCGAGATAGGGTTGACAATGGTGGTCCATTTGTCATGGAATGACCCACATCCTTCTCTATTCTAAGGTAACTCGGTGTTGCTGCCTTTGGGGGATACTGGAGCCTCCCCTGCCAATAACTTTGGACAGTTGGCGAAATTAAATTTTCACGACCTTCTTTTATTAACCATTTTCTTTTTTAAGAAGGATTCGAGGAAAAATTTCGTCAATTGAAAAACTAAGATAGAGTTGACAAAAGCAAGACTTATCCTACCCCCCATTATTCAACCCCCTTTGGTACGCCCCTAAGGTAACTAGTAGAAGTGCACTAGCACAAGTAAATGACTCTTCATAAAAGCTTATCTTTTCTTTCTAATAACAGTTAATGCTATAAGTTACCATAGAAACGCTATCATATTAAAATATAACTTCATGGTATCAAAAACTAAATAGTAGAGGAAAGTATTTCAATTAAGCATTTGCTTAAATTTCAAAATCGTTGAAAGCTATCGTGTCAGGAACAATTATTAGCTAACTTACAAATACATTAAGGTTTTGATTCTGCTACTAGTTCTCGTTCACTCGTCCAATAAATATTTCAATATTCGTGAAAAAAGTTAAATAGGTTCTATTAAAATGAGACCACTATGATCCTTTATTTTAAATGCGCTTCGAAAAATTACCGACGCTGTTCTTTCCAAGTGGTCAGTTCGGGTCATGGTTTAAGTAACCCGAAACCTACTCGACTGGTTAAACATGTACTGTCATAGAAACTATATATTTTTTTAAAAAATTCTTAACCAATTACAATAAAGAATATTCATTTCGGGATCTGGAAATAAAACGATTCTTTCTTACGTTTATTGAGATGACGGGTTGACCAGCCCCAGAGACAGTACTTTGGGGCTTGGAAATGCGCTCGAACATACTACCTAAAAAACCTGCGCATTTAAACGTAAATAATTTAAATATAATAAAATTAGCTCATTAGGGTTTTGTGTTTATAAAAACTATAAGAATGTAATTAATATTTACCATAGAATTCGTTTGAGGAAGGTAATGCAAATTAACAAAATTTGTAGTGATATGAAGATGAATAGATCGCGAAATTATTTTTAACAAATTGTCGCCGTTTTAATTAATTTGTTACGTTTATATTATAATTTAAATAAGCCAATTAGTGAGAAAAATCAGCTACGCCGAGGAAAAAAATTAGACATAAGTAGGTGTCATTTCACTACGCCTAAGAAGGGGCAAGTTTTGGATAGGATTGTACAGAGGGTTTCATTTGCTTTTCAACTAAATACTTATATTTTTGACATAAGCGTTAAACGTATACATCGCGATTCTCTTGTAACTCTTCAAATACGATTGTTTAATCCTTTGTAAACTATTTCACGTTTAAACTGCCTTTTTTCAGAACGATTTCCAAGAAGTATCTATACCTTGGAAGAATTTCCGACGAAAAAATGATTGATAATAATTCTTCAAAAATGTGGAAGTATAAAACGTCAATTTTCAGTGAAAAGCGTAGACCGTGCGTATTCGATAACAACAAATTGAAATTCTGAAATAGTGTGATTTGAAGCCCTATTGTAGGAGACACCCAATTAGTCCTAACCCGTAATTCTATTTCTAGTTCTTCAAAGTATTTAAAAATGGGTAATTGACCGCTATTTGTGGGTTCATTAAATTGCGCGCCTATTGTACTTAAAAAGGCATTCATATACAACCTGAAAACAAAAACAGTAATTCTAATACCACTATTTTTATACCAAAGAGTTGAAATTTCTCTTGAAACTTTTATTAAGTACACATTTTGGTGTTAAGTCAAAACCGAGGCTAACGCGTAGGAAAGAGCTAGTTTTATGGCGAGTAGCTCAATCCTTTTGATGGGATGACCGGAATCGACATACGAACGGCCTCCAACCCCTAGAGATGGAATTGCGAAAGCGGCGCCGGCGATTCCCGAGTCCGAAGCGAGAGAACCGTCAGTGTAGATAATGGTCGCATCCTTGGCGAGAGCGTCAAGCGTCGTGAGGAAAGATTGCCTCAGCGCGTCCGAGCAGAAGGAGTTGTTTCGATTTTTAACCTAGTGCCACAAGCTAAACGAGCTAACTTTACGCTAAAGGTTGTAACAGATATGATTGGCTTAATCCATACTGATGTCAACAATAACGTTTCTTCCTAAATATTTTCGATCTGAAATTTAAATTGGATTAAAAGTGAAAAAACCGAACTGAAATATTCGACTACAATAACTAATAGATTGTGTTCAAATATATAAAATTCCGGAAATGGATACAAATTGTAGAAGTTTGTTCCTCGGGGTATTTCCGGCGGATGTCAAAGCTTTTCCTTCTTTATTAATCCTAAATACTGATTCTAGCGACGGCCCATGTTAGCCCGTTGTTGCCACATATATGACTTATTTTTGACAGTTTCGGTAACCCACCTGCTTCTTTTAGATTTAATGACTTAATTTAAGAAATAGTAAAACTGTTACTTTCCATTCGAAACAATTACAGAGCAATTCGTTTAACGCATGTGGAGTTTTTGTATATATTTTGCGATACACAGGTGGTAAGGAATTAAAATGTATGACATGGTTTCTAGGTTTAGAAATAAACATCGACGAAGGATTCATAAAAGAATCTATGTATAAAATATTCAATAAAGTAAATTAAATTTTAAAAATTTATACTTATCGCTTGTTTTAAATACGATAAAATATTAAACGTCGCACCACGAGCTACCACTTAATGTTAAATACTTCTCTATAAAGATTGCGAAAGTAAAAATTTCATATTATAGGTAACATATTTTATATACCATCGTCGCTCTAGACTATACGGATACGAAACTCAATATACCAATTACGTAGTTGTCTTATTTCTTGTTCACATAAATTTGCTATTGACAAGTATAAAATACTGCATACGTCACCCAATATATAACCATATTATTTAGAACCCAAAAAAAACCTAATATACGAAATTGAGCGGTTAATATATTTTCAGCTCTCAAAATTGACTGGAAATCACGAGTGCCTATTCCGGCTCTCAAAAATGAGCGGGAATTCACGAGTGCCTATTCTGGCTCTCAAAAATGAGCGGGAATTCACGAGTGCCTATTCCGGCTCTCAAAAATGAGCGGGAATTCACGAGTGCCTATTCTGGCTCTCAAAAATGAGCGGGAATTCACGAGTGCCTATTCCGGCTCTCAAAAATGAGCGGAAATTCACGAGTGCCTATTCTGGCTCTCAAAAATGAGCGGGAATTCACGAGTGCCTATTCCGGCTCTCAAAAATGAGCGGGAATTCACGAGTGCCTATTCCGGCTCTCAAAAATGAGCGGGAATTCACGAGTGCCTATTGCGTCTCTCAAAAATGAGCGGAAATTCACGAGTGCCTATTCCGGCTCTCAAAAATGAGCGGGAATTCACGAGTGCCTATTGCGGCTCTCAAAAATGAGCGGGAATTCACGAGTGCCTATTGCGGCTCTCAAAAATGAGCGGGAATTCACGAGTGCCTATTGCGGCTCTCAAAAATGAGCGGAAATTCACGAGTGCCTATTCCGGCTCTCAAAAATGAGCGGGAATTCACGAGTGCCTATTGCGGCTCTCAAAAATGAGCGGGAATTCACGAGTGCCTATTGCGGCTCTCAAAAATGAGCGGGAATTCATGAGCGCATATTCCAGCTCTAAAATATGAGTGAAAATTCACGAGCGCCTATACTGGCTCTCAAAAATGAGCGGGAATTCACGAGTGCCTATTCCGGCTCTCAAAAATGAGCGGGAATTCACGAGTGCCTATTCTGGCTCTCAAAAATGAGCGGGAATTCACGAGTGCCTATTGCGTCTCTCAAAAATGAGCGGAAATTCTCGAGTGCCTATTCCGGCTCTCAAAAATGAGCGGGAATTCACGAGTGCCTATTGCGGCTCTTAAAAATGAGCGGAAATTCACGAGTGCCTATTCCGGCTCTCAAAAATGAGCGGGAATTCACGAGTGCCTATTGCGTCTCTCAAAAATGAGCGGAAATTCTCGAGTGCCTATTCCGGCTCTCAAAAATGAGCGGGAATTCACGAGTGCCTATTGCGGCTCTTAAAAATGAGCGGAAATTCACGAGTGCCTATTCCGGCTCTCAAAAATGAGCGGGAATTCACGAGTGCCTATTGCGTCTCTCAAAAATGAGCGGAAATTCTCGAGTGCCTATTCCGGCTCTCAAAAATGAGCGGGAATTCACGAGTGCCTATTACGGCTCTCAAAATTGAGCGGAAATTCACGAGGTCCTATTCCGGCTCTCAAATTTTGAAAGCGTGAGTGGTTAAGACGCGAGAGACCACGAGCGGCGTGCGAGCTGAGCGGTTCGCTATCGGAAGTGCCCATCACTGCTTTGGGGATTATTATTTTAAGTAACGGAGGAACGTCATCACAAGTAGATAATCTCCACTTACCTTTGTTCAGGTTGAAAATTGTGAAATCGTGTAAATTTTCTTATAGTTCTGTAATAATGGTTTGCGGGAAATTTTTTGCACCATTGAAATCTCCTTAAAAAGTACTTTAAGGGGGTCGGGAAAGGGGAGCAAAGTGGCGGGGCTATTGTTCCAATTTACCTAATTTCGCTTCGGCGTACTATAATGTACTATATTTTTCGATATATTACGCTAATAGGCCTTTCTATAAAGTAACATTGGCTTTCTTGTTTAGATGTATCGGGCGCGTCACTCGTGACGTAGAAGTGACGTTTCACTATGAAAATTCGACGAGTCGCTCTTTTTATGCAGATCTAACCTTCAAAACTAAAGCGATACATTATATCAAGTTCGGCAAGCGTAATGACTTCATAGAAAGGCCAATTCTCACTTTCCGCAGACAACGACCGAGAGACGGTGAGAGTCTAGACTTTTACCCTCTCGGTAGGGTTTTCCGGGAGTGTCGAACTCGATATATGCAAATAACCTGAGCCGAACTCCGGAATTGCTTGTTATAATTTTTCCTAGACTATTTGCAAGAGAAAACTTGCCAGAACTAGATGATCAGTTTTAATAATAGGTTTATATCTATCAGTGATATTTCAGATGAGGTAAAATTACTTAAGGAAATAGATTTGTTTTGGTATAAAATGGTAAAAATTTAAGATACCATTGGAAAAAGAGATTTGATGTTGTAGCTATTTTTGCACTTGGCGTTTTATCACTACCTCATTCAAATGCGGACTGCGAAAGCGTTTTCAGTATAGTCAATTTGACCAAAACCAAACCAAATCAAGAAAACAAATTGATAACTGCAACAATTGATGGCACACTTTTAAGCATTGAATATTTAAGCGGTGCTGGAAACTGTGTTAATTTCGAGCCAACTAAAGATATTTTATGCCCTTTTAATAAAAACATGTACAAAGTCTCTAATGACTCTAGTCAAATGGAAGATGATACCTTTGATAATAAGTGAGATTTGTTTGAAAAAGTTATTTTAAAATAGTATTTTAAAAAGCTAGTGATCTCTAAAAACTAAATGATATTTTTAAAAAATAGTTAGTTTTATTTTGCTCGTATTAAAGAGTTTTAATTATATGAACGAAATTTCATTTAAATTAAAGCTAACATTCAAAGTGATTAAAAAATACGTTCCTTAAGATGTTCCCCGAATGCTACTTCAATCGTCGAAAGGTAAATAGATTTGTAAATTTAAATTTAAAAATATTAAGATTTAAATTGAAACTAAAAATTTGACCTTTTTTCGAAGAGTTTCCATTAATGTAAGAGGGTTGTGACATTCAAAAATCAAAACGCCAAATGTAAGTGTGCGATAATTTTAACCGAAAATCGATAACTTTTTACGCTTGGTACGATAATTTCATATTCAACATATGGCAACGCTGCGAGGCTTTTTCTCCATGTTTTTCTTCAAAGAAACTGAGAGCGTAAGTCGGGCGAAGGTATCGTCTTATCGTCCGATCGTAGCAATGTGTGCTGTAAACTCACAAGGAGACTACCCGAGGTGTTACACACCGATTTCGTTCAAACATTTTTCGTTGCCATAGTAAAACCGTTGCCCATTGAATAAATTCCCTTTTGGATTTTTCAAGTTACATCAAGGTCTACCAATCCCCCGAGTTTGAACGCAATCGGTGTGTAACACCTCGGGTAATCTCCTTGTCAGTAAGTTATAATTAATGTTTTTTCCTCGGGTTAATTCGCTAGGGTTAATCCGAGGCTCGGGGTCGCTCTCGGGGTCCTTTTCAGACGTCATTCGGTGGGTATTAGTTATCTCTATCTATCTTTGCCAGTGCTGAGCCGCGGATTTTAATCAAAGGGGTATTTCTCTCCCCGATTGGAAATTTCGGCGTATAGGTTGGACTTGCTATCATTGCTATTTCGATTAAATGTTATTTTAAATAACGCTAGCGGTAAAATTAGGTCTTAAGAGGAAGAGGCTACTATTTTGGCTGTGATAACATAATTTGATTCTGGTATTACCAAGAATGTAATTATTTATATTAAGGAAGAATGATTATGTCGCTATAATGCCTTACCTCCCGTCGCGTGGGGTGGGGCGGTGGGGGGGGGGCAAAGAAACGTCACCAGAGTTTAATTCCATTGTGTCGAGTGACGTAAATATTACCCATCAATGAAATACCAGGACTTTTCGAACCAATAAAAACGTTTACTACTGTGTAATACCGTTAAATGCCTTTCATAAATTGTAGTATAGTGTAATACTGTGCAGGAGCTGTAATACTGTGCAGGAGCTGTAATACTGTGCAGGAGCTGTAATACTGTGCAGGAGCTGTAATACTGTGCAGGAGCTGTAATACTGTGCAGGAGCTGTAATACTGTGCAGGAGCTGTAATATTGTGCAGGAGCTGCAATACTGTGCAGTAGCTGTAATACTGTGCAGGAGCTGCAATACTGTACAGTAGCTGTAATACTGTGCAGTTGCTGTAATACTGTGGAATAGCTGTAATACTGCGTAGTACCGTGTAATACAATGTGTAATATATGGCAGTACGGTATAATAATTGGTAATACAATCAATATTCAGTAATACGTGTAGTACAAGTAATATTTCTGTAGTACCAAGTAATCTGTAGTCCGGTGTACACTAAAAAACCTAGTGGTTACCCCCTCGCTGGATTATGTCACTACGGATTAAATCGTCATCAGTTACGCTTGCAGCTGCCGACGTCACGGCGAAAAAATTTACCTCTCACGGCTACATAGTGTAGACGAGATAAACGTTTAAAAAATAGAATAAAGCATAACCAACTATCATAAACAACCAATCAGGGGACAGCTTTTAATCTGCTAGTTTATTTCGGTGTGCTTAAATATATATGAAACGGAAAATGGGTCATTCTTCAATCTTGTCACTCCATTCCTTATATTCCCTCTTTAGTGCTCTAATTACGTTAGGAAAGCTTGTGAGAGATTTCTAACATAATTTCCAGCTTTTTTTTTAACGGTTTAATATTGGCAGGCCACAATTCATCTACTAATTACTGATCAGCTCATTTCGGGAAACGTAAATCGTAATACCATAAGTCTAAAATAGTATTCCATAAGTTTGTCACTTTGGGAAATATTTTACTGAGAGTTAGTAACCGAGTGACGTCATCACAAGAAGAGAATACCCCCTAGCGAGGCACTGTCAAAGGCTACATGTGACGCGTTAGTAAGCGGACGCAAAACGTCGACGAAGCCCGTAATGCAGTCTGTCTTCTGAATAGCTCTCAGAAAAACTTTTGCATGTCAAAAATAAGAAGTGTCATACTTATGTAACAAAAATATTATACACTTATGGTAATACCTTTATCCATTTTGAGCCTCACCCCTCTTGTAATAGAGGAATTGTTAGCCTCACCCCTCTTGTAATAGAGGAGTTATTGTTAGCCTCACCCATCTCGTAATAGAAGAATTGTTAGCCTCACCCCTCTTGTAATAGAGGAATTGTTAGCCTCACCGCTCTAGTAATAGAGGAATTGTTAGCCTCACCCCTCTTGTCATAGAAGAATTGTTAGCCTCACCCCTCTTGTAATAGAGGAATTGTTAGCCTCAACCCTCTTGTAATAGAGGAATTGTAAGCCTCACCCCTTTTGTAATAGAGGAATTGTTAGCCTCACCGCTCTAGTAATAGAGGAATTGTTAGCCTCACCCCTCTTGTCATCGAGGAGTTGTTAGCCTCACCAATTTTGTAATAGAGGAATTGTTAGCCTCACCCCTCTTGTAATAGAGGACTTGTTAGCCTCACCGCTCTTGTAATAGAGGAATTTTTAGCCTCACCCCTCTTGTAAAGGAGGAGTTGTTAGCCTCATCCATTTTGTAATAGAGGAATTGTTAGCCTCACCCCTCTTGTAATAGAGGAATTGTTAGCCTCACCCCTCTTGTAATAGAGGAATTGTCAACGGCACTCGATAAGAATTTTATTGAAACGTCGTTTGCCCACAAATATCACACGAATATTCACGAATATCACGCGTGGTTACGCAATTAGCGAATCACGTTAATGCATTTTATTTGGTCTGTGATTATAAACTCTGTTTGGGACTCTTTATACAGGGTGAATGTTTAAAGTCTGACTGTGAGGAGTACTTCCAGCTGCAAGTTTTAGGACAGGGTGAATGTTTTATATCGGGCTGTGATTATTAACTATGTTTGAGACTTTTTGGTGTGAATTTTTATATAGGGAGAATGGTTTGTGTTGAACTGTATAGCAATCGAGCAGTCTCATTTGATACGATTTTTTGAACAGAGTGAATGTTCTATATCGGGCTGTGATTATTTTTTATGTTTGGTGCTTTTTGGTGTGTACAGGGTGAATATATTATGTCGGACTGTATTCTTAACAAATCAGCGTTATTGTGTGTAAGGAAATGTCCGTTACATCTTGTTCATGTTCTCCATGAGGTATATTTCGAGACATCGGCTCTCGGACTAACTTCTTTTCTCTCTCTTCCACACGTATTGCCGAAAAATATTGTAAAACAAAAAGGAATTGCTAATATTGATAGGAAAGTTTTAAGTAATTCTAGAAATGTTATTTAGATTTTTTTCGGTTTAGCGCCCCATGTATTTAATAAGTCACGACACAGAGCGCGATTTGAAAAGGCAATAGTATAGGAAATAGTTACTTTTGTGGTTGTTTTTTCTAATTAATAGGAAGCTAGCTCGTGGTTGTGGCGTATTTTGTATGGCATGGTACTACCATGAACCACCAAGCAGTAGTAAAAATGATTTACCTTGAGAACCGTGAGATATTCTGCCATGGCCGACTACCATCTCGCGCACGGTCAACACCGTGGCTATGGTGAATCATTTCTACTGTTGTTTCAAAAGTAGCTTTTTGTTTCATGGTAGTATCATGCTCTCTAAAATACGCCACACCGACGAGCGAGTTTCCTATTTATTATAGAAAACAACTTCAAAGTAACTATGCCCTGTAAGCTCGCTCGCCGGGCCGTAAGCGAATCTGAGAGAACCAAGCGTCTCTTCGCTTAGAGAGAACACGCCCTGCGAAGCGAGATCGACCCGGCCCAGAGCGAGATACTTCTAGCTCTCCTGGAACACGCTCTTTTAGAGGTAGCTGGGGGCGACTCTGGTCTTCAGCGCGTTTGCTCGAAAATCAAGCAGCTATTAACAACTTGAACACGCACACGTTCGAGAGTAATCACATCTTTTGCCCACCTCTGCCACCGTTTGTAGACGAAATTTATTAAGTTCGGGATAACAGCACGGTACGATTATCGAATATGGGATATCACTTCCAAATCAATTGAAATTAACGACAGAGAGTTAATTTGTCTCCGTTACAAATTTGAAGAAATTAGCAGTTATTACGTTGAGGCTGCCGAAGAAAAACATTTTGATGTTTTGAACGCTTTAAAGTAAGAGAGCAGATTTGTTCGGCCAACAATTGGATTGTCTTTTTTGAGTTGACTTATGCAAGAAGAGCATAGATGCATGGTTTGAGTAGCAGCGGTGAATTAGATATCCTGAAATGTAACTAAGAACATATGTTCTTAGTTACATTTCAGGATATCTAATTCACCGCTGCTACTCAAACCATGCATCTATGCTCTTGGCTGATTGACACCTTTTTTTATCTAACAGGTGATGAGTTCTGTTCGAGGTCATCTTTACACGTGTCGGATGATGAGATTTAGTCTTGCACCGAAAAGACTGATTGCCCTCATTCCTTAAAACCGGAATCATAAAACTGAATATTTGGACGTTGTTTTTCTCTTGTGATTTCCAAGTGGAAAGTGAATGTTTAAGTGTTTAGGGCGGTGTTTCGTGAGCTGACAGAAATCAAAAGAGAAGACATTCCGAAGCTCATCAGAACTGTAAGAGTAACATGATTTTTGGAATTTACTCTAAACGTATTAAGTACTGTGTCCTGAAGATCAAAGTACAAATAAATAAAAATACGATGTAAAGACAATGAGCCAGGCTTGGCTCAGGTATCAAGAGTATAAAAAGTAATTAACATTCAGAAAGGAAAAAAGAGTAACCTGTATTAAATTTATATTAAGTGGTCTAAGTAATTTCCATGGTATGCTAGTATTTAAGTTGTATATCTTTCATGTTTGGAACTAAGGTCTAATGACCCTATAAAGATTTAGTGCATTCATCTTAAACTATGGTATTTTACGCTCAACTCTCATAATACAACTGTGCGGTTGGTATGATTATCGAATAGGAGATATCACTTTTAAAAAATAGAAATTAAGGAATATTATTAATTGTGGGTTGCTGAATCAAAAAAAAATATCGCGGACTTCTGGAAATGAGTAGTTCCGGAAATAGTTAAAAATGAAAAAAAAACTTCTTAGCACAGTTTTTAACAGATTGTAGTTTAATTTTAGTATTTGTGCATTTTTCATCAACGTACTACGGAGCCAAAAAAATGCTTTCGGGACAACAGGCTAAAATTTCAGGTTTTGGGTGGGGTAAACATATATTAAATAAAAAAATGCTTTTATCAAAGCAGTTGGAAGGTTGATTTCAGGGGTAGTTGGGATCAATGAAGGCACAGATATTGGAAATGTTTTAGAATTAAAGAGTTATTTTTTGGAATTATTTTAAAAAGCAAATTATATTTCTAAAATAATTTCCATAAATTTTTCCTCTCCTTTTAAAAACTTTTCCTTAAATTTGAGCCTTGAAACTGTAACAGTAAACTGAGAAATTTTAAATTGTAAAGGAGTACGCGTGTTTTAGTTCAGAATTATGTATATTTAAATGGAAATATTTAAAATGAATTTTAAAATCGGCCGCCATGGATATAAAATAGGGCTGTGGGATAAAAAATTCGAAGTTATTTTGGTTAATAAGGCACCATATTTTTGAAACACTTATTTCTGGCATTGATTTTCAATGCAATAGATGCAGAGCTTCCATATGCGAGGAAATTTTTTCTTTTTCCGGAATTTTTCAACCTTTAAAAACGCTAAAAGGGAATAATGCAATTTAAGAGGGAAAACGGGAAAAGCGATGGATATTTAATAAAGGGTGATTATTAAAAGTAATGAAAGTCACGATCTAAATATTCTAAGCAACTTTTGAGGATATGTTTTTGCAAAACTATTCAAATGTAAGTAATTTTGTAATAAATAAAACCTTAAAGTTGGATTCATTTTCAGAATTAGTCTGAATATCTATATTAAAAAATGGAAATTTCTAGGCAAAAAACGCCAATTTTTGAAATTATCGCAAGAGGATAATTTTAGATATCAAATGTGGAAGCCCTGTATAGACGTTTGCTATTTTTGTTAACTTTAATAACTTTCTTGATTAAATTGATTGCAAATCCCTTTTATTTATGACTTTTTTACTAGTTTAGTTTCTATAACGAGGCTCAGCAATTTAAATGCGGTCATTTTACACGTAATCCTTTACAATTAATTTTTTTTCAGTTTACTGTTAGTTTCAAGGCTCAAAAGCAAAGGGTTTTATAATATATAAAAGGTGAGGAAAAATTTATGGAAATTATTTTAGAAATATATTTTGCTTTTTAAAATAATTCCAACAAGTTGGCAAGCCAAAATATCCCTCTCCTCGGAAGAATTGTCCCTAGCGGTATTAATTTTTCGAGATGACTTTTAAAGATATATCTCCGCAATTCCGAGTTATTTACTAAAAACATAATCCCGGTTCAATCCCGCCCGGTATAAAATTTTAATTATAATTAAAATAATTGAGACGAAACAACCGAGTATAATTTATTCAGAATATTATAAATTAAGTAGTTACAACAGCGAGTTAGACGTACAAAAACAATGCACAATTGAATTTAACCCTATTTACGGTACAAGTTTACCAGTTAAATATAATACGAAGCCAATTTTAATGAAAGAAATATCTAGAGAGGGTATTTGTATTTTTCTCGCTTACGAAATACTTTCCGCATCTTTAACGCTCATTTTATTTCAAATTAAACATCTTAATCAGTCGAGAAAACGTTTAAAATAAATAACGAAGTAATGACGACCCAGTTAAAAACCAGACCAACATAAGTGTAAGGGCACGATGTATACAACTCGATAAAAATATACGACTAAAAAAACTAAATAAAATACAAATAAAACGAAAGATATTAAAAATTAAAAAAACTGATCCTAATAAAACGTAAAAATACCCTCCACATCACTACATTCGAAATACGCAGAATTAACGTTACACTATATCCAGTTTAAAATATTAGAGTATCAAAAAATAACAAATAAAACAAGTTGGCAAGCCAAAATATACCTCTCCTCGGAAGCATTGTCCCTAGTGGTATTAATTTCTCGAGATGACCCTCTAAGTTATATATCTCCCCAATTCAGAGTTATTTACTAATAACGTAATCCCGGTTCAATCCCGCCCGGTATAAAATTTTAATTTGAATTAAAATAATTGAAACGAAACAACCGAGATTAATTTGTTCAGAATATTATAAATTAAGTAGTTACAACAGTGAGTTAGACGAACTAGAACAACGCACAATTGAATTTAGCCCTATTTACAGAATAATTTTATCAGTTAAATGTAATACGAAGCAAACTTTAATAAAAGAAATATCTACAGAGGGTATTTGTATTTTTTTTTGGCTTACGATATAACAACACAGAAAACCTTCTTTAAACCACTTCACACGAAAAAATGATAATTACAGCCAACAATACCGCCCAAAAGCTCAACACAGTCAAAATTAAAATACAACTAGCGGTATTAATTTCTCGAGATGACCCTCAAAGTTATATCTCCCCAATTCAGAGTTATTTACTAATAACGTAATCCCGGGTCAATCCCGCCCGGTATAAAATTTTAATTTGAATTAAAATAATTGAGACGAAACAACCGAGATTAATTTGTTCAGAATTTTATAAATTAAGTAGTTACAACAGTGAGTTAGACGTACTAAAACAATGCACAATTGACTTTAACCCTATTTACGGTACAAGTTTAGCAGTTAAATATAATACGAAGCCAATTTTAATGAAAGAAATATCTACAGAGGGTATTTGTATTTTTGTCGCTTACGAAATACTTGCCGCATAGTTAACGCTCATTTTATTTCAACGTTCGCCCGATCAAGATACCGTAGATATCTGGTAGTGGACGACTCGTAGACTGTCGGAACCTGTTGACGTTGTGACACATACCGCATGAAAAAGACCAAAACCGTCCAATTTCCAATATCATATAATGACTCGCACACCCAGGATATCAATGACTGCATTAGGAATCGTAGATATCCAAATATCCACACCGACAAAAAACTTATTAACAAGAAGTGAAAAACTTACCATTCACAAAGCACAGAAAGCCACTTGACTAAACGTATATCAATAAATGACCGTAGAGGGAATAGTTAGGGTTCTTTATAAATAAACACAAACGAGCCCAATTGATAAACTGCATTAGACATCTTAATCAGCCGAGAAAACGTTTAAAATAAATTACGACCGAGTTGAAAACCAGACCAACTCGATATGTTGTTAATAAATGAATTATTAAGCTTGAAAACCAATACGCTAAACCTAATAGATAAAATATACGACTGAAAAAACTAAATAAATTACAAAAAACTAACGGGTTCTACCCTTTATCTTATCTGCTGACTGCGCTAAAACAAGATTTGACCATTAAATTTTTTGAAAATGCGACGTATACACTTTGAAGGTTCCGTCAAAAATTATCCTTTCCCAAACGTAAAGGTTCTCAAAACATTAATACACAAAAAATAAGTAAAAAGGTTCCTCCAAAAAATGAACCATTTTGCGGAAGAAGTAAATAATTTTAAAAGAATAAAAGATAAAACAAATATACAACCGCAAAAATAAAACGTCGAATAATAGAAGAAACAATCTTAAACTCCATTCATTAAAATAAAACGTCAAATAATAGAAGAAAAAAATCTTTAACTCCATTCATTAAAAAAACACTAAACAAAAGTACCAAATTGAAATAAAGCAACTTATTATATTAAACAAGATTAAATCTTTATAATTTTTTCGTAAAAAAACCACATTAGGCCTTCACAATTTCATTCGTAAAAAAATTCAAGATTTTGTTAACTATTATGCTTACAATGAGTGTCTTATTTGCAATATAGCTTGAAGTTATCGTTGGTTCTGTGGTAGAGCGCTCGACTGCCTATAATAGGTTTAATTTTAAATATTTTGAACAGACATTTTAATATTATTGAATGAAATTTAATACATTGAATATTATTTTAAATATTTTACTTAACATTGGGAACTGATGATAATTGGTTATGTCAAATTGAGTTTTAATTTCCCATTAAGACTTAGATAACAAGATAATAGGTGTATAACTGGTTCTAGTAAGCAAGTTAAATATGCTAATTTTGGTAAAACTTCCAATCAAAAACAGACCTTTGATGAGATAGTGTTTATGGGAAGCATAGCATGATTTGTGAGGAGCTTTGAATCGTTTACTTTTCCAACTCTGCCGAGCTTTCAAATTAAAAACCAACCATTTGTAATTTATATTCACCGAGGCAAAGTGTAATTTATATTCACGAAGGCAAACGTGTAATTTATAGTCACAAAGGCAAACATTTATCAACAGTACTTGAATGGTGGGTCTCTCCAGCCCTGTTCTGGCTGTATACTACCTAACAACGGTATGGCTCGTACACTACTGCTGATAACTAATCCTCAAATAACAATAATTTCAGTCTACTCACTCGTTAAGCTTTTGAATAATTAAGACGCCTTTACATAGAGTCATAGAGGATTGAGTTTGAATGCCCAGAACGTTTATTGTTATGAAAAATTATTCAAATATTTACCATACTTCATTACTGTAATAAAAATTCCCAAAATTATTTACACAATGCTAGATGGATACACCTAAATCAAAATTCAATGATTCATTTTTTTAACTCTGTAAAAAATCAGCTTGGTAAAAAAAACTTATGGAAGAGATAAAACAAAATTAACTTTAAACAAAATTTCACTTTATACAAAATTCTTTCTGGTACTACTAAATTATCTAAATACGTTATTTTTTACCTAGAATATATGATCGGGTTCTACGGACTAATTTTCCCTACGAAGCAAAGGCTTACCAGGTTAAATGATAATTACTATTAATCTGCAATTAAATTAATTGCGATAATCATAATTTTTAGTTAAAATACTTAATTACGTATAAATAATGAGATTTAAATAAAGTTCCCATAAGAAATGGTTTATTATTTCTTGAGTAAATTGCGAAAAACAACGTTAACTCGAAGACGGACAAAGTTTGATTTTTGCATTTTTCCGGGAAACTGGATACGAGCTGATCAGTTGGCCTTCCATGTCAAAAATGGTACACTAACTCATTACAGTACAGTTTCTTATCTACAGTCGACTAACTTTCGTTAAATGACGGGATTCTAATACGTTTCTCGCTGAAGTTCACAGTAGCAACAAATCCGTATGGATATCTCTGTACTGTACACCAACGCCGATACATTAAAATTAATGGAAGTACTTCCAGACAATAATTGTGGACAGTAAGAATAATCTCGCTAGGCATCCACAATACCGAATCTTGGACATGAAAATCGCTTAAAATAAAGTCTTAAATTTTTTTGCGACCCGACTATTGATTCTCCTGCACTATCTCAAAGAAACTAGCGCCTTAACGCCGCACAGACTCGTTCCGGTGACGAAAAGCATTTACCCACCTCCTACAGGAACTACGAAAAACAATCAGCTCTACAGTTACCATTGTAACAACTATAGCGCCAAACAGCAAACGATAGAAGACGTTTAGTTTCATTGTACTACCATTAAATCATAGAATGGCCATATATAAGCTAAATCTAGCTGAGTTGCTGTGTTTTTAACATTTCCAGCAACAGCAGCAATTTATTACGGGTAAAAGAGGCCCAAAAAGAGCTCTCCAGCGGCAAAATTCGTCCCAACTTGCAATGTGGCCTAAAAATTCTATTTTGATGTCTACTTTGAGGATCCGATGAGTCCGCAGCGATGCGGGGTGGACAACACAGTTTTTAGTGGGCAAGGGGGACAGGAGGGGGCAGTTGCCCCCTAAATTTGATTTCACCGAATTGAGCCGTGTTTGCTGTTGTTCCCGATGGTACATTTCACCCTGAGTCGAATGCGTCATGGATAGATCAATACAAGAAATAGTAATATTTTATAATAATTAGGTTTTTTCGTAAGAACATTTATTAAACGAATATAAAAAGGTTTTTAACTATAACTAAAAGCCCTTGCAGTACAAAAATAATAAAGTACTATTAGTATAAATTATAATTAAAACTATTAGTGTTAGTTCTATCACATGTTTGTTTCAGCAACAATTAAATAACATTTAAAAACTGAAACTTTAGATTTAGATGTATTTTGCGAATGGCGGATCCGTCACCCTGTAGTAAATGTTCATCCAGTTAAGTTCCAGGAAAAAGAAGACGAATGTGTTATGGTCCAATATCACCCAATGTCCCGGCGAAAAGTAAGGATTCTGATTGTCCTCTTCCATAAGCTGGCAAAGACCTTGAAACCTGCAAAAATAAAAGACAGTAATTAAAACCATATTTAAGTGTTTTTTTAGATTTCCTAGTAGTCATTATTTTGCGCAAGTTAAGTTTTTACTGAGAACCAGTTCTACAATGACCGTAAGTATGGTATTCTTACAGTAGCTTTCTATTAGGTCCGGAGATAAAATTTGGCCAATATCCCTTGGCTTGTTCTCAATCTCTCTAGCACAGGGCCTTTCCTCCGACCCGTTCTCCTGAGCTCTAGGCTAATGAGAGGGTTTCTCTTAATAGTCCTAGGCACCAAAGTCTAGTTCTCTCGCTGGTAGACTAATGAAATATGATTTTTAGACTGATAATGAAACAGCTACCTTCCAATGCTGTTTTCTGGGAGGGGCTCTTCAAACTCGTGAGAGACGTCGTCTGGAACTCGGAAGACCCCAGGAGGCGTGTTTGTGAAGTCCTCGTGGACGTAGGGAACATTTTCGGCTTTAACCAGATTCAAAGATTCACAGCTCTCTTGATCTTCCCAAGTGATGTCATGCAGAGGGTGGTTGAGGTATGCCAAAAAGGTCACATTTCCGGCAGGCACGTTTATATCGCCCTGGGTCAAACCAAAAATGTATGAAGATTATTAAAGGCATACCAGCTGATAATTATTATTATTACTACCGGCTGAAAGGGGTAGGTATTACGCTAGGAAAACCGGAGGATTTTTGTAATAATACCCAGGAAGTTATCTTAGACCCAAGTTTAATGTCATTAATATAAGAATGCCTGGTTATACGGCGTAGGAGGATGGTGGCAAGCCCTTCATGCCATGAAGCCAACAGCTTCCTTCACTTACCGCATTAATTTATTATGGAAAGAACTAGAGAAGAAACCAATTAACTAGTAAGCTCAAGCCAGAAGGAGTTAAAAGCTGCGATCGTACCCGGCTCCTCTGGCCGCGAGGCGAAAGTACTCCGCCGCCAGCCCACCTATGTATCACGCTGTTTCGTATCGGACACAAACATTTTCTTTTCAATTTTCGCGGAAATACGAATAGTCAGTTACAGAAAAGTTAAATTTAGGAATTGAAAATATAAAAGTTAAATAGTAACCCAGACACTACCTTTGGCAAAGCTTTAAACTGTATCTAGATGTTCTAAAGTCAATTAATTTAGGAAGAGAAGGCTTATGTCAGTCGAGAAGGTTAAAGCGACAGATAGGGTTAGTGTTTTAATTGGAGTACAGTTAAAATTTATCACTTCTCTAAACGGGCGACTAGTACGTTTTAAGTTACCCATCTGGCATAACCAACCGTGATTTTCAAGGCTGTGGCGTTGGTTTCGTCTTCGTTGTACGTGAGCATTATGAGTTCCGGGCCGTAGACGCTGTAATTCGCTTTGAAGAGCCCTGGTTGTATCGGGTAAATTGGTTTCTTACGAGGCACTCTGATTCTGCTGAAAGTGCACGAATTCCTGGATGCCAATAACGAAATTATAACAGCAATTAGAATCTACAAGCTTTCTTATGTTTTAACAAAGCTATTTGGCGTAATAGACTGTTTCGCGCCAAAACATGGCCATTACCATTTCGCCTCGATATGTCCGCCATTGGAGGACGCAATTTTGGGAAATCTATCGGATTATAGTTTTAAAAAATACTATCTTTACGTAGATTAACTGGCCGACTATTTAGAAAATACCAAATTAAATAAATGGTATTTTCTTGCAATAAGACAAATATGCCTACTAACAAACTTTAATGAAATAAATGAACTCATGGTTTGTTCAAAATGGCGCGAAACAAAGTTTTTATGATGTAAAACCTCTTTTATACCCTAGCGAAAATTAGTTTCTTTACTATTCTATATTTTGCATACCAATAGTTAGCCTTGAACTTGTTCCGAAGCTCAGCTGGGTTGTCAATTTCCGGGTCGTAACCTAGGGCCAAAGGTCCGTAGCCTTGATCTCTCAGCCACTTATGGAATTCCTATTCAAATCGAGGAATTTTGGTAGGGGTATATCAGAACGGCCTAACGTTTTATAAGCAGGTCCGCCGAGAGCGGGCCCGGGCCCCTGGAAAACAATTCTGGGCCTCAAGAGCTCCTATATATCTGTTCATAGCAACCAGTTTACAGGGAAAAGTGAACTTCTTTTCTTCAAACCCGGGCCCCAGGTTGTACGGGCCCCGTCTCATCAAGCCTGCTTGCAAGTAGAAAATGGTTCTGTAGAATACAAACTTTACCTCCTCTTGGCTTGTTAAGTTTGGAAATGGGTTTTCAGATTTCAAAAGGGAAACTTCAAAAGCATTTAGGTCGTTTCTTTTCTAAAAACGATAATACGGAACATAACCATAACTATGCTTATCAGTAGTTCACTAGTGGAGGTGAAGAATATTTGAGATTTCTACGTAGTTTGTTCACCGTTTTTTTACGGTTTGCAGTAAAATGCCGATATGAATAATAATGAATTAACGATGATTTAATTACATTGTAGTCACCAACATTACACGGACAGGTATTTTTTATTAACCGTAGTTTATATATTTGAATAACTAGATACTGTACGATGGTCTGTTACTATTTTGTACAACAGGGTACACGACGACGAAATAGAGTGGAACGTTGTTCAATCGCCCTTTTCTACTTCGTGTATCCTGGTTTATTATAAATATCTGCGAGCATTTCACAACTACCCACCGAATCCTAGTGATTTAGCCACAGAGGGCAGTTACGTAAGTTCTTGGCGCAACTAAAAAAGTTCAAATGAGAGTTTCGATTTACCAGAATTCGAATTTTGGCCTCCTTTCCGGCAGAGGTCAGAATCAAGACTCGTTCTCCGTCCGAATCAAAGCCGACCGAGAAGAGCTTTTTACTTTTCAGAGGATGTCCGCAGCCCAAGAAATACGGAGCGTACAGCTCCATGGCCACCAGAAGGCCCGGTTCGTACTAAGGTAAGGAAAAGTGACACAAATTATGAGCGTAACTAGACAATGTTGCCTTGTTGGGTGTACGTCCATTGTTTAATGTTTCAATGCACCCTTTTTAAAGAGACTATAACAGTTTTTGAAAATTGAGGGGTAGTTTGGTTTTTTCAAATCTCCATTTCAAACTCCGCCAAATCTACACTTTGGTATAATACTACGATAGGAGTGTTTCCTCTAGTTAAGTTGAATTTCAACTAATCACATCCAATTAAGCTAGGCAAGCTCGAATTGAGCATTAGGTGGTTTAGTACGAATAGAAGCACCTACTAACTTTTCACCCTATTTTTGAGTCTTACCTGAATTTCCAGAAGACCACCGAAATATTTCACCGAGGGCTGCCAAAGTCCAATGATAAATCCATACGGATGCAATACTATAAAATTAAAAGTATTATTTTGAGCGACTAGGCTACGTAAAGACGATAAGAATTCTTGCTCAAATAGTTTGGAAAGCTTTTGGAAGATTTACTTCAAAACATTTTAGGGTACAATAACGAGTTTGAGAGTTACTATTGGTTCTTCGTTAATCAGCACGCTTAAAATCTAGCGAAATTTATATCGGAACAACCCTGTTTCAAGTGAATAACATTACCGATAATCTTATATTGGATATAGATACCTCTAGAATATAATTTATATTTGTGGTAATACGTACTTTTCGTGTAGAGATTTCTGGCGCTAAAACGCTTTTCATTGCTGCCAAGTTCAATGTTGTAGTCTGAAATTAATAAAAAAAAGTAACAAAACGCTTTTCATTGCTGCCAAGTTCAATGTTGTAGTCTGAAATTTATGAAAAAAAGAGAAATAATGCACCTACAACGCAACGACAGTTACCGAATGCGTGAAGATGGAAACTGTTCAGCCTAGCCATAATATTAGTTCGACATAGAAATATATTTAATGAACTAATATTTGGTCGTTTTTAATGAGTTTTAATCAGTCACGAGTGCAACGACATCTTTATTAGCTGTAATTATACTTGCGATACATTTTACAACAATTAAATAATAAATTGTGTGTTCTGTAACAATATTCTTATGTTTATAAAGAGTTTTAATTAGTCACGAGTGCAACGACATACCCGTATAACACAGTCTTCTCCAAATCCCTTCGAAATCCGTGGTATCTTTGAATTTTCGGGAAACCAACGACAGACATCGAATGTCGTATGCCTCGAGAAAAGAACACACGTGCATCAAAATTTCTTGCGGAAGATCCTCTATATTCATTTTCTCCATAATTATCACGGTAAAGTTCCTACAGAATCCGACATGCTTTACGTTAATATCATTACGAAGCTCGTCATCATTACACATTCGATTATCACGAACCAATAATTCTTCGACGACTCCGGACTCGTCTCAGCCAATGGTAAAGCGTGATTTAGAGAGAGGCGTGACTTAATGTTATCTTTCACGCTTAGTTTCAGCATGCTCAAGCCTACGTTTTTTGAAAGTAGCGTATGGAATAGGTATTGTAGGTGTTTTTGGCGGATGGAATAGATATTGTACGTTGGTGTTTTAAATAAAAAAACATTTAAAAGGTATACCTCTTCAAACATTTCACCTTGTTATATGGTCCATGTATTAAAAAATGTAAATTTTGATCAAAGTCCTTGTTTCTCGAATGATATAATTTTGATAGTATATTTATTTTTATTATTTTTATCATATTAGATTTTATCAATTGTTTTTTGATGAAAATGGAAATGGGGTCAGGTCCAATCGGTCTGTGCGTGCCAAGGGCGTATCCAGGATTACATTTGTTGGGTTTTTTTAGGGAGATGGTTGAAAAATGATAGCCCTCTCACCTAACCATGGTTGGTCAAAACAATTTCGGTTGCCATGGCAAATTGAATGGGTAGTGCAACGTCTCCTTTTTGGGAAATTTCATATAGTGTTCGTACGGGGACAAAATAAAGTCGGGGTCGGGGTCGGGGTCGGGGTGGGTCTAACCCCGCGAAAAACAAGTCGGGGTCGGGGATGGAAAATTCTTTGAGTTTATTATGAATAGAAAAATTATAAAAATAACCCAATTTTACTATAGCTTAGGCAATTGTTTAAGTAAATTGTTTCATAAATTCACAAGTTATTTACAAACGTTGTAACTCCTTAGCTGAGACTGAGAGAGCCCGAAACAACGGAAATTATGAAAGTGAAACTAAAATTTAAAAAAGCTACTCAAGTCGGAGTTAAGCGTCGAGCGAGAACTACTTCAGCGGCATCAGCCGAAGGTCATTCGGATCATTCTATTGTCGCCCACGAAAAAAGGGGAGAGAAGGAACCTATATATTTTTAGGATTTTAGCGGGGTGCGTTGGCGCGAAAATTTAAAATTACACTACAAAAACATAACCCCGAAAAATGGAAAACCCCGACTTAGTTTGCGACAGTCGGGGTCGGGGTCGGGGACGGGGACAAAAGTCGGGGATCCCCGACTTTCGGGGTCGGGGTCGGGGTCGGGGTCCCCGTACGAACACCAATTTCATAGCTCATATAGGTCTAAATTTCGCCCGACTTGAACAAAATTGGCAATAATAAAGGTATTGCGATATAATAATAATACATTTATATTGTAAATTTTAAAATAATTGACTGTTAAATAAATTACTATTAAATAAATAACTATAAAATAATTAAAATAAATATGCTTTAAAATAATAAAAATAAATATACTATAAAATAATTAAAATAAATATACTATAACATAATTAAAATAAATATACTTTAAAATAATTAAAATAATATACTATAAAAATTATAATTAAAAATTTTAATATACTCTCCGTGCATCAGAAAAATAGCGCCTCTAAGCGCGGCCGACGACGGATATTCCGGATTACATTGGGAGATAGATACTTTATCGAAATGAGTAAAAGTAATGTCAATTGTTTCGTTGTTGGGTGTAAAAATACTTATGCAAATTGTCCGAAAGGTATCAGTTTTTACTCGTTTCCCGTAGAATGTAGATTTCCCGGGCGAAAAAGCCTTTGGATTCAAGCTGTTAGGCGAACAGAGTGAGTATTGTTAAGCCTCGGCCTTATGGATAGTGTGGTAGTCGTGACTGCTCTTTCCTCGTCTTATTTTCCGAAATATATTGTAGGGGCAACAAACCGTGGGTGCAGTAACCAATTTATTGAAAATGCTAAAAGTGATCATCCACATCATCCAAATTACGTTCCATCCATTTTTCCGGATCTTTACAAGAATTCTTCACTTGAAAGTGTTGATCCCGTTAATAAAGTGAACCGATTTAAAAGAGCATTATAAAGAAAGAGAAAACGTGAATCGTCTCCCAATACAATGGTTGCAGTTAGTGATTACTCTATGGAGACAAAATCTTTTAATCAATGATTCTGATAATCAATCTGAACTAACGAAAGTATCGATTGGTATAAATTGCTGCATAACTCTAGAATCGGATAACATTTACCATATCCTATTCTTTTATCATTAATCTGTAATGGTGGAAGCTCCACACAAACATTTATACCACCCAAACCTGTTTTTTTTAGCAAGTTACGCAAACTGAAAACAGTAAAGTATTGAATGAAAGCGACCAAGGCTGCGAAGAGCTTGTGATGGAAGAAGCGCCTAGAGGTTTTAAAGGGATTGAAAGTATTACTACTGTTGATATACTGACCATATAAACCGCTATAAAGCAAAGAGGTACACTGTTTTAATTTTTTTTTAATTCAATCAACAATGTTTCTCCGCCAAAAACACGTACAATATCTATTCCACCCGTAATTTTTAACACGTACAAAGCTTAGTCACCCAATATCAGTATGACTTGTATACATAGAAGTAAGGAGAGCGTAGGCTTGAGCATGCTGAAACAAAGGGTGAAAAGAACATAAAGTCCGGTGTCGTTGAGGAATTATCGGCTCGTAAGTCAACGAACGTAGTGTCCGTTCCAGAGACATTTTCAAAAGTCTCGTTAATTAACGAAATTCGTAATTTATCCAGACCCAGACTAGAGTTACGATTACGCGTTCCAGAGAGATTTTAACGAGACTTCGTAAATTGACGGCTTTTAAAATTCATTTTGCGCGTGAAAATACCTCTACATATTATGGTCAAAAAAGCACGCAAAGAAGGCTGTGTGTCCAAGACATGTACCTCTAGTGTCGCGCGCTAAAACGTCATTTCAAAATCCGTCAATTCGCTCTCATATTTTTGGCCTTTTTTAAATAAGCTCCGCCCCCGTCAGCATCATAAGAAACGCCGGAAAACATCGGCGGGAAGCGAGTCACTTCAAACGCTCAGTTAAGCCTTGGCGTTGTCTGTTCTTTCTTGAAAAAGCAGCAATTTTCTACTTTCGACCTCGTAATCTCGGGTATTTATTAGTTATTTTATTATAAATATATTAAATTTTATTTATATATTTAAAATTTTGTTATTTACATTTGTTTTTCAATATTATTTATTATTCAAAACGCGAAATTGTTTTTAAAATAGGGAAAGCGAAGACGTTTCACCAAGGTTGAACGAAAGGGAAAATAAATCAATTGTTGCTGGGCCTAAAGCTATAATGGCAACAGAGTTATGAGAATTTATGAAAGCCTACGAAAACGTAGAAAAATCGTGGAAAGAGATTGAAAAGGAAGAGACAAAAAGAACTGGCCTACAAATTAGAACAAAATGGTCTAACTACAAAAGCACAGAGAAAGGCCCCAGATATCACAGGGATCAGAAAACGACGGGGGGTGGGCCCCCACTAGCCAGAACAAGTTGTGTTTTTATTGGTATGCGAAGTGCGGGGTGTTTTCTTATTACTCATCTAGGTACTCCACCGAGCGTGGGTGGTAGTGATCCCTTTAATATGGCTTCAAAGAGACGTGGTAACATATTTCTAGAAAGTAGAGGTTATCAATATTTAATGGAAATTTAATTGGCGGTAAAAAAAAACAAAGATTGTCGATGGAAGATATTGTAAAAAAATGGGTATATTAAGAAACACTCATTTTAGCACCGAAAACCCACTTCCAGATCTACAAAGGCCAACGGAAGAAGAACAATTCAAAAGTGTTACATGTATTGTTAACGTTTCGTTTTTCCTACATTCCCTGAAGAACAGATTGACAAAATTTAAGACTAATATTGGAGAGCGGGTTCTGGAGTCGCGAGGGGCTTTGGCTTTGTTTAAAAGCCCGCGTGCGAATCATGCGTGATAAAAAACATTAGCTCAGGGCGCCGAGAAAAACTTTGTTAATTTTTATCATTTTAGTCTAATATTCCGCCTATCTATCGGAAACCCCTTCCATAAAAATTTGTATAGGTTAACGGTAATAGTTAGTGTAGGGAGCTGTTGGCTCGCGTGGCATGCTAGGCTTGCCATCACCCTCCTACGCATTGTAACCCGGCCACCTGAACTAATGGCTTTAAAAGTCGCTTGATGACTTAGGAATAGGTGGTGCATTGGGTATTAGCCTAGCTGATTTTTTTAACCAGATATTTCAGCTTGGCGGTTGTCTCGCATATCTTAGACACTAGAGGGCTCTGTGCTGAGAAAACATCTAAATTACGCAATAACTATGAAAATCAGTTTGTTTGTAAATCTCGTTAATTTTCATACTTATTGTTATTATGTTACTTATGGTAGAACGAAATGGAATTGCATGACCACTGAAGAGAAAGAGCTTAATCATATTGCAGAAAACTTACTCGTGCTATAGAATATCTGTAATGCCTCACTCTCAAATTTTAAGGCCGTGCCGAGATAATCTCAATTTAGCAAACAATTCTAACTAGAACAACAGTCGTTAATTAGTTTCTTTCAAGTATGCGGCGAATATAGCGAGTTCAGAATATAGTCTAGAAATAAGCTACGATAAGTACGATAAACAAAATTATCTGGAAATAAGCTTGAACTATATATTTTTCTATATAGTTCACATTTTCAGCCAACTTTCCCGTTCTGGATGATTTTAGTCGCTTTTTCCCCTTTTTCCGCGTACGAATATTTTGCAGCTCTCTTTCTCAGTTTTCTGTAATGCCTCACTCTCAAATTTTAAGGCCGTGCCGAGATAATCCCAATTTAGCAAACAATTCTAACTAGAACAACAGTCGTTAATCAGTTTCTTTCAAGTATGCGGCGAATATAGCGAGTTCAGAATATAGTCTAGAAATAAGCTACGATAAGTACGATAAACAAAATTATCTGGAAATAAGCTTGAACTATATATTTTTCTATATAGTTCACATTTTCAGCCAACTTTCCCGTTCTGGATGATTTTAGTCGCTTTTTCCCCTTTTTCCGCTTACGAATATTTTGCAGCTCTCTTTGTCAGTTTTCCCAGCAAACGGGATTAATTTCCGTTATGTGGAAACCTAGGAGCAACAAATACAGCACTGATCGTTTCGGCCGGAAACTGGAAAATGAGTACCCGCGAAGAGAAAAGGTTCTAGTGCGCAGAGTTTATATACGCCACTAACAGAAATGATCATTTCACTGTGCAAAAAACGCAAGGGAGAGAAACCTCTATATTGTTAGCAGTGCACTGAGAGAAAAAAAAACCCTGTAGGGAGCTGTTGGCTCGATCTCGTGGCATGCAGGGCTTGCCACCACCCTCCTACGCATTGTAACCCGGCCACCTGAATTAAGGGCTTCAAAAGTCGCATGATGACTTAGGCCTAATTTGGTGCCTTGGGTATTAGCCTAGCTGATTATTTTATTTATTTATTTTATTTAAATTACATTAAAGTGTTGGAAGCAGGGGATGCCAATACCTTTCTGTAAATATAACAGCTTATTTAACATGATGAAATAGCTGTAAATAACACAGTAATAAAGTCTGTCAATTCAACATGAATAACAGTCTGGAGTACGTTAATCTTATACGTTATTTTATTGGAATATTAAAGTTGGTGTTACACATCCGTCGGTAGAAAATACTCTTTACATCTCAGTAAATTCGATAAGTAGCAAATAATTATTCAACAAACAATATTGTAGAAAATGCACTAAGACGTTTAGTCAAATTTACGATTATGAAACTGAATTTTTGACGTGTCAGCTAGGAAAAACACAGCTAATATGAAGGCCCGATCTTACATTTTTCAATAAAATATAATTAAAAGGTTATCCGAACACAATCCGGGGCTAAACGGGTCAAATCCCTCAGAGAGACCAATAATGCACAACTTGTTCTTGGGTTTTTAAAAATTAGGCTTATGTTCAGTCCTTTTTGGTTAGTATTTTTTAAAGTTTCACGCGTAAGGTTGATTTCTAGTATACAAAGCTAAGGTAGCCTACGTAAAGAGACTATATTCCAAAATATAGCACGATTATAATTTACATGCTTATGTATTTACTGATATATAGCTATTTCACTAGTAACAAGTTGGCAAGCCAAAATATTCCTCTCCTCGGAAGAGTTTTTAATTTTCAGTGAAGCGTAACTGTATCCGTGGTTCTGCGATAGAACGCTCACCTGTCGTGCAAGAGGGCTCGGGTTCGAATCCCGGCCGATAAAGAAATTATACTACACCCAATGACAAAAAGGGGGCGCTTTTGGAAAAACCTTTTCCTTGATTCTAAGAAACTGCGTACGCAGTGATTATCCTTTGCCCAGAAAATGCGAACGCGTTCGCAGGCCTGACAGACAGACCCACACAGACAGACAGATAGACAGACAGACAGACAGACAGGCACGGTGGTTGTATAACCCCTCCTAGGGTACAAAGTCCCCTCGGAGAGGTAAAAATTATTTTGTTTAAAAAATGATAAATGGGGAGCCCTAAACTTTAACATTTACTATATATCGCCACTAGGGGCGCCTGTACAAAATGCACACATTCTAATTCTACTCTGCTCACTCTCTCTCTAACTCTAGCCCACATGTGAGGCCGCTTAATTGTCAGTGTTGTTTTATACCATCATGTTTTGTTATTATTAACGAATTAAACTGTTATTGTTATGGATACGATAGTTTAATTATTTAACCCACTTCAACAAATGGCATCTCTGCTGGGGAGTCAAAGGGTTAAATTAACAAACAGAAGAGTGTGACGACAACGTCAGCAAAGGCCCGGTTTCATAACAACGCAGTTACGTAGAATAAAGAAAAATGGCGGACGGCCACATTTCTTATGGGTTGAGTTAGTACATACTGCTGTGTCACTGAAGAATCGCTCCAGACATGCAAAGTTGGGGAATAAAGTACCTCTAGAGCTCTGGCGAAAAACGAAACCGAGTGGGAGATTTCTTAAACGCATTGGATGTTTAGCATTTCTACACGTTCCACCACAACGCCGTAAAAATAAATTTCAGAGAAGAGCAAAGCCTGGTTTGCTCGTCGGATAGGCCATAAATACAAGAGGGTATCGAATATGGTTGCCTGAAGAAAGAACCGTAATAGAGTCGAAACACGTTACATTTGCAGAAAGCAAGATTGGTATTGACAATATTCGATATACTACCCAAGATGAGAGAGATCTTGTATTTTAGCCAATTGAGGAGGAACCTTAAATACCAATGGAAGTGAAGCCAGAAGTGGAACCATTACAAATAGATATAATTGACAACAATACAGAAAATCCAGTTCAAATAACCATGGAGCATACAGGAAGACAACCAGTTATTGGATTACCACCGGGTTGGACAAGAGAAATTAGAACCCGTAAATCAGGGTCAACAGCAGGTCAGAGAGACGTATATTATTACGACCCAGATGGTATTCAGCTCTGATCAAAGCCTGGTGTAACACGATACATGCAGCAAAATAAGATGAATTATGACTTAAATGTTTTTGATTTTTCTAAGACCCTCAAGACTTCAATGATGCTATCTGGTATTACTCCGGCAGATGTAGCAGAGGTATTTGAAGCTTGTTATATGGAAGTTAAGATACCCGCAAATTACGAAGAAGCTCTCACTTCACTTCAAAAGAATGAATGGCAAAAAGCCATGGATCAAGAAATGAAGACCCTTGAAGAACGACAGGTAGCAGAAATAGTCAAGAAACCAAGTGGTAAAATAATAGGATGCCGATGGGTCTATGCATTGAAAAAGGACAATAATGGAGAAATCGTCCGATATAAAGCCCGGATTGTGGCACAAGGATTTGGATTAATTGAAGGCGTCGATTATGATGAAGTCTTTTCTCAAGTCGTAAACTTTTCACTTATACGACTATTTATTTCACTATTTGTCATGTGTTTCGGATGGGTGCATAGTCACATGGATGTGACAAATGCATATCTGTATGGCAACCTTGATAAACCCGTATATATGAAACAGGTGCCAGGGTATACAAAGGCAGATCCTACTCAATATTGTCTAATCCTCCAAAAGTCACTCTGTGGCTTACCACAAAGTGGCAGACAGTGGTTTCGAGAACGTGACAAAAGTTTCACTGACTTGGGTTTTTCTAAGTTGAGAGGCACAAATTGTACTTATTACATACCTTTCAAAATTATCCTTATGGTTTATGTTGACGACCTCATAGTGTTGGCGAAAGATAACAGCTGCATTCAAGAAACTCATGATATATTGTCTACAAAGTACCACATAAAATGTCTGGGACCAATTCGTAAACTATTGAGAGTCATGTTCGAGTTCAAGGAAGGAACCTTAAAGTTACATCAAACATCCTATATCAACAAAATAGGGATGAAATTTGGAATATGCCTGGAACAACCGGTGAGCTTACCAATGGTACATAATACCATATTGACAAAACAGGATTGTCCTGTCACGGAAGATATGGCTCTCATGAAAAATGTTCCGTATCGTGCTTTGGTTGGAAGTTTAATGTTCGTCGCGCAGAGGACGTGCCCGGACATTCTATTTTCGGTAATTGCATTATCGCAATTCAACTCAAATCCCGGACATACTCATTGGTATAGACTAAGTCAACTAACGCGCTATCTAATCACAACAGCAAATCATGGGTTAGTTTATCATGGTATGAAAAATCCAGAGTTGGTGATATACAGTGATAGCGATTGGGGAGCAGATAGAGAAACCAGACGTTCTCATTGCGGTTATGTTGCTTATCTTGGAAAAACACCAGTGTCATGGAGATCCATGAAACAGAAGTCCGTGGCACCCCCTACGACAGAGGCTGAGTATGTTGCTTTGACTGAGGCTATAAAGGAACTTTTATGGTTGCAGCCGATTATCAATGAGCTTAAAACTTTTACTGTACATATTGACAAACCCCTAGTATTATGTGATAACCAATCAGCCATCGCGTTTACCAAAAATAGTATCGAAAACCAACGCACTAAGCATATTGACTTGCGATACCATTTCATAAGAGAAAATATTGATAAAGACAATTTTACCTTACAATATGTAAAAACCTCAGATAATGTTGCAGATATCTTAATGAAATCCCTCAACAAAACTGCTTTTGTAAATTGTGTAAATTTATTGAATATTCATGATTGATATAGAGTAACGTTTAACTTATTGTAACTTAATGCTGTGAATGTTAAAGAGGGGGAGTGATAAAGGGGGAGCCCTAAACTTTAACATTTACTATATATCGCCACTAGGGGGCGCATGTACAAAATGCACACTTTCTAATTCTACTCTGCTCACTCTCTCTCTAACTCTAGCCCACATGTGAGGCCGCTTAATTGTCAGTGTTGTTTTATACCATCATGTTTTGTTATTATTAACGAATTAAACTGTTATTGTTATGGATACGATAGTTTAATTATTTAACCCACTTCAACAAAAAATAAAAACTTACATGTTTCACGAGGCAACTGGGTATTCAGGTTTGCCAGATAGGTACTAATCTAATTGTGAGCCTCTCTGGTTTAAGAGAAATCGGACCAAGCCTTTTGCCTCTCTATAAACCAAAGTAAATAATCACGTAGTAAGTATTTCACCGAATTGTTTATTGCTGTAAATCGATTCGACAATCGACTAAATATTAAAACGCTCGCTCTTTTCCGAAAGAAACACTCGCTTAGGTTGTATCAAATATCTCACGCTTTTTATATTTATCCATTTTTCTTATTTATTTCGTACAATTTGTATAACGTTTTAAATAATATTTAATTAAAACCATTTGAGGTCGATAATGGATGGCTTTAACTACAAAACATATCATGACTCTATCATTAATATATTTCAAAATAGAGCTTTTGAAAGTCAAAGTTAGTCAATCGGGCAGTGCACCCAAAAATATAATTTTGGGCCATGTCGGAATCGAAAACATTTCCATATCAAAGAACTTCAATGTTAATCTTACTGAAGCTAGCCGTTTAAGTACATATCTGTTATTCTAGTAAATTTTGCATAATGAACTGTTAACTTTACACTCTCAATGTGTGTAATAAATACAGCTGCTAATATTCCTGAACATTTTTACAATTTCCTTCTGTACATTTTACAAGACCAACCCATTTTTATAGAATACAGGCCATTTATGTACTTATGATCCTGTATAAAATAAAGGATACGTGCAATTTGTACAGGATTATTCTGTACAAGTTGTACAAACACGTTTCATGTAAATATCTTCTGTTAAATTAAAGGATAACAGTAATTATCACAGGATTATTCTGTGCAAGTGATATACAGATGGTTCATGTAATATTATCCTGTTAAAACTAGGGTTTTTTCTCTCAGTGTAGCCCGAAACGGTGGAGCGTGCTTTAAGAGGTTCATGCGAGACTTACATCTTGACACGATAGAGTAGATATGGAAATGCCATTTGAGTTTGGCAGCGTTCTAGGTCATGGCAGCGTTCTAGGTCATGGAACATTGTTCGATAAAGTATCCCACCAAAATCTAAGGCTGTCTTGGAGCCCCAAACGTGATAGCCTCAGTCCACATGGCCAGGTCATCCACGTGCAGTCCTTAGTGAATTTCATGCGGGAGATCTAGGCCAACATTATTGATTGCCATAAATAATTATCTGGTACTAAGGGACTCCTCTTATTGACCAAGTGAGAGGCGAAGAAAAAGTTATCCTGTTTGACCCTGAGGCGACGATTGGAGAGGAAGTTCCACAGCCAAAGGTACCAGACAAACCGATCTGGGCATGAAATAAATATGAATTGGGAGCCTCCATGCAAGATTTTAAAAGACAATTTAAAGCTTTGGAAACAAGTTTGTTAATGAGATGATAGCAAAGTGCGCTTATTTAAAATTAGCTTTTATTTGGTGCACTTTTGATATTCTGAATTTAATTTCCACCAGAAGATAGAGAACGATTCGCTTTTGCTGAGTCAGATATCTTAATTTGCCCCAACTGAGATGAACAGAGCCTGTAGTCATATGAGAAATTCCACAAGTTAATGATTTACAGCTTTACTTAAATTGTACTACGATTTTCACTTTCTACAACTGCAACTGACAAGAAAAACTACTTGAGGTGAGTGGGTGACTTTCGCGGATTTTGTTTACACTTTAAAAATTCACAGAGGGAAAACTTCGACACGCATTAGTTTTGCTAAGTCGGAATTAGCTTTTAAGAAATGTTTCGTTAGAATGACTTATATTGGATTTTTTTATATAGGGCTTCCTGAAATTTTTTGGTGGTCAAGCATCAAAACAGAACTTTGATAAAATTATAAACCCCAACGCTCTGGTCAGAGAACCCCACCAAACCCCAGGTACCGATGAAAAACCATTCCCATGTAACACTCGAATTTATGATATTTCCTGTGACACTTTGACCAGTCTCAAACGACTGCCATCACAACCAACACATTTAGAATCACGGCTGGTCAAACAGGAGGTGAGTTTTGAACGGTGCCATTTCCACGCGTGACAGATGCACAGATTCAATTTGGCACCGAAAACCTCATTTGAACTAATGCTTTAAGACCGGAAGTCCCCGAACTGGACACGTACACAACCGGCAGATAGAAATGGAATTCAGCCCTCAAAGCCACAAAGTAGATCTCAGCAATTTCCAATCAAACCGTAGATTTCACACATATCGCATTCAATTTCCAATCAAACCGTAGATTTCACAATTATAATGCATTCAATTTACAAACAAACAGTAGATTTTACATTTATAATGCATTCAATTTCCAATGAAGCCGTAGATTTCTCATTCATATTGCATTTCATTTCCAATCAAACAGTAGATTTTATATTTATAATGCATTCAATTTCCAATTAAACCGCTTAAATACAAACTACGAATCCATGAATTTATTTTTTACGAAAACGTTTTCAATCAAACAGCAGTTGCGGATTAGTTTCCACCTTGGGCCAATAAGCTTGAGATAATTACCTTCCTTACTTTGATACGTCTTCGTTTCGAGTCAGTCTCTGTACAAGATCTGGACTATTGCAAAGCCTCTTGGTCAATCCTTTTATTTAACCGTTAATTAAGTATTTACACTAAAGTTGATTTTAAACTCTTTTTTATAGAAAGTGGGATTTACGGTAGTTTCAGTTGCTTTACATAATTAAATCAACGTAAATAATACATCTCTGTTACATTTCACATATTATCCTTATTCTCTAAATTGCTTAGTTTTTAACAAAAAAACAGTATCTCAACTTATTAATATAACATTTCAAAAAAATTAAAAATGGGAGCCAAGACTGAAGGCAGAAGCAAATAGCCACAGTTGCAGAAGAAGTTTAGTCTGAAAATAAAATAATCGTTTTATTTTTCTCAGAGGGTCTCGTAATAATTACCAATTAACAATCTGCCCTTTTAATCTCCAATCTTCCATTTAATGGACTATAACCTCTTATTTATTAAAATCTCTACCTTAGTTCCTAGTACCTCAAAAAATCAAATTAGAGAAAAAAGTAAAAAGGGCAGACTTTAAATATACCAATAAATAAGTGAGGAAACAAAACTATTTAAGTCAACTAAGGGAGAGATAATAAAGAGTGACAAATGTAGAGAATGGAGTCGGGGGGCGCCAATTATATACTTTATTTCCTATATTTTATCTGTGAAGCCCGTTTTTAACGGTAAGGTAATGGTATTGTTTTAGACGGGTGTCCGATTTGCGCGTTTGTGCCGCATCAGGTTTTAGAGTTGGTCGGTTCACGGCAGAGATGGACAAAAAATTAATTTTCCAAGCTCGCGATCTTTCATTTTGAGCTAGATGGAGGCGCTCACGCTATTCTCTTTTTTAGCCCCCGGGAGTGGAGCTCGCACTCTTCTCTTTTTTAGCCCGGCGACTTTAACTTTCCCAGTATTGACTGGGTTATGTAGACAAGTTCCTCATCAGTGGCAACGAGCTTTCTACATACTCTCCTGGCTTCTCACCTCAGCCAGCGTGTCACTGAGCCCACCAGGGTACGTGATTCAGCTGCCAACATCTTAGACCTGGTTCTGGTTTCCGATGACAACATTCTTGAAACTTTCTCCCATCTTCCGGGCATCAGTTACCATGATTTTATCCTGCTCAATATTCGTGGGGTCGGCCCCCTACCTAGGAATCCTCCTAGATCGGTCCCTGACTTCAACAAGGCTGACTTCGCGTCCATGGTATGCTCACTCTCTGATATCCACTTCCCCGATGCCACTTATATTGAAGAGATGTGGAGCGCTTGCACCTTGGCCGTTAGGCAAGCGGTGACGGATCATGTTCCCACTAAGCATCTATCCTAGAGGCATAATCTCCCGTGGGTAGGCTCTTCCCTAAGACGTCTGATGCGCATCACAAAGCGAAGGTACAATCGCTCTTGCAAGCGCCCTTCTCTGCCATTGTACAAACTTTCAGTCGGCATCGTGCTCTGGTCAAATATTAACTCCGAGATGCTCGCACCTATCAAGTTGACAAAGTCCCGTTGGATATCACAACCCACAGGAAAAGATTCTGCCAGCTAGTCTCCAAGAAGACGAAGTCAGCGGGAGTTCCCGATATCTCCAGCTCTGGAACGACGTTCACTACAGAAGTAGGCAAGGCCAATCTCCTGGCGTCTACCTTTCGACGTACATTTCAAGCGTATGATGTAGCCGTAGTTCCGCTCTTGGCACCTCTTGCCCAGCCCATGCCGGACATCATCTTCTCGGTCAAGGGAATACACCAGCTGTTGACCAAAGTCAAACCACATAAAGCCCCTGGTCCTGACTGCATCCAGTCAATTGTATTGAGCCAGTGCGCCAATGCATTAGCGGCTCCGCTTTCGATGATCTTCCAGCTGTCTTATGACGCCGGTGCTATTCCGTGTGATTGGAGTCGGGCTAACGTCACGCCGATACCCAAGGAAGGAGATAATTTCGGTCCTACTTAGTACCGCCCAATTGCTCTCCTGTCCCAAGTTCTGAAATCCGATGAGCATGTCTGTGCGTCTGCTTTTTCTACGCATTTCATCCAGCGCAATATGATGAACCTGTTCCAGCACGGCTTCAGGAGTGGCTTCAGCACCAAACCCAGGCCCTACTCTGCGTAGAAGATTGGACCTCTGGCCTTAAGCAGGCTGGCCGTGTCGGCATCATATTCCTTGACTTCCACAAAGCACCCATTTGGGTCAGTGCCCCACGAGCTTCTCAAGGCCAAGATCCACTCTTACCTTGAAAATAGGGAGTTTCGGGTTGTTCTCGTCGGTGTCACTTCCGATTGACTCCCAGCATCTGCTGGGGTCCCACAGGGCTCGGACTTGGAACCTCTCCTCTTCATCATCAACATCAATGACACGGGAGACAACGTCGTCTCTACGATGTATGTCTTTGCGGATGATGTAGCGCCCTCCAGGACGATCTTCTCTTTGCAGGACTGTGACACTCTACAATCTGACCTAGATACTATTAGCAAGTGGAGTGACCAGTGGCTTCTACCGCTTAACATAGCCAAATGCTCTGTCGTTTCCCTTCGCAGGGTGGGCCAGCTAATGCATGATGCACATCCCACAAGTTTCTTGGGGTTACCCTCACTGATACCATCGAGTGGACTACGCATATCACCCGGGTCGCCACCCAGGCTGCGAGAGCGCTTGGCTTGTATTTCCAATCCTGGAATACTGCTCAGCAGTTTGATATCCTTCCATGACGAGTGGAGTTCGCACAGTCAAAAAAATCCAGCGCCGAACCCTACGCTTCGCTGCCAGCGTTGACTTCGCGTGGAGTACCTCCATGACGATGGTTCTTCATAACAATAAGTGGAACACCCTGACTGCGTGCCGCCGTTTGAAGAGGCTTGTCATTGTCAACAGTGTCGTGCATCGCGCTTCTGGTGCCCTTGCTCCACTTTCGAGGGTCATTGCCGGTTTGCATCGCCCCCCCCCCCCCCCGAGGGAATCGTGTAGCCTCCTCCGTCCAGGAGTGGAATTCCCTTCCGGAACACCTGAAGGACATTCCAAGTCGAGTTCAATTCCGGAAGGCGCTTTCCTCGTACTTGGACCTGTACGAGTAATGCTTCCTTGTCTCGACGTGATGGGTTTTTAACCCTTTGTTGAGCAAAAATCGAACTCGAGAACCCCGTCTTCTAATAAAACTCTTAAATTAAAATTACTTACCACCACTATTCTTCCACTCAATTTTTAGTAGTAGAAGTGTCATAGTAAAAGGAATGCAATATAATGTATGAATGCTATTTAATTTGGAAATTTCAGACTTCAGAGTGTTCCCTAAAAACGCCAGTTGCATTGAGAGTGCTTCGGAAGCCCATAAAAGCCGTGAAATAAAACTATTAGCAAGGTCTTTACAGGCCATAAAAGTCGGTAAATCAAACTATTCGCAAGGTCTTTACAGGCCATAAAAGTCGTGAAATCCAATAACGAGCAAGATCTCTAATTATATTCCCATAAACATAATAAACTGGACTTATTTCTCTGGAGCACATCACTTGTCGTCAAATATCTTAGACCTCACGCGTCATAAGTGTTATACTGAAATGTAAGGCTTATCTTCGTTTAATATTGATAACCAAAATTAAAAATATTTAAAAATAAATCTATTTATTTTAGTATATATCAACAAGTTGGCAAGCCAAAATAAACTTCTTATCGGAAGAATTGTCCATAGTGGTATTAATTTCTCGAGACGACCCTTAAAGATATCTCCGCAATTCAGAATTACTTACTAAAAACGTAATCCCGGTTCAATCCCGCCAGGTATAAAATTTTAATTAAAATAATTTAGACGAAACAACCGAGTTTAATTTATTCAGAATAATATAAATTAAGTAGTTACCACAGCGAGTTAGACGTACTAAAACAATGCACAATTGAATTTAACCCTATTTACAGAACAAGTTTATCAGATAAATATAATACGAAGCCAATTTAAATGAAAGAAATATCTACAGAGGGTATTTGTATTTTTCTCGCTTACGACATACTTGCCGCATCTTTAACGCTCATTTTATTTCAACACTCGCCCTTGATGAAGATACCGTAGAATAGCTATATTCGACATCTGGTAGTGGACGACTCGTAGACTTCCTGTTGACGTTGTGACATACCGTCCATTTTCCAATATCATATAATGACTCGCACACCCAGGAAATCAATGACTGCATTAGGAATCGTACATATCCAAATATCTACACCAATAAAAAATGTATTAACAAGAAGCGAAAAACTTACCATTCACAAAACACAGAAAGCCACTTGACTAAACGACAGCTCGTATATCAATAAATGACCGTAGACGGAATAGTTAGGGTTATTTATAAATAAAACAAACGAACCCAATTGATGAACTGCATTAAACATCTTAATCAGCCGAGAAAACGTTTAAAATAAATTACGAAGTAATGACGACCCAAATAAAAACCAGACAAACGTAAGTGTAAGAGCACGATGTATACAACTCGATATTTTCTTCATAAATGAACTATTACGCTTGAAAACTAACAAGCTAAAACACAATAGATAAAAATATACGTCTGAAAAAACGAAATAAATTACAAAAAACTAACCCCGTTTAACCATCTTATCTGTTGACTGCGCTAAAACCAGATTGGACCTTTAAATTTTCATACGTAAAAAGTTTAGACTTTAACAAGTTGGCAAGCCAAAATTTACTTCTCCTCGGAAGAATTGTCCCTAGTGGTATTAATTTCTCGAGATAACCCTTAAATATATATCTCCGCAATTTAGAGTTATTTGTTAAAAATGTTATCCCAGTTCTATCCCGCCCGGTATAAAATTTAATTATAATTAAAATAATTGAGACGAAACGACCAATTTTAATTTATTCAGAATATCATAAGTTAAGTAGTTACAACAGTGAGTTAGACGTACTATAACAATGCACAATTGAATTAAATCCTTTTTACAGTACAAGTTTATCAGTTGAATATAATTTTAATGAAAGAAATATCTACAGAGGGTATTATAGCGACCGTTCGCTTTTTGCTTTATAATTTTAACGGAATCGGGCCGATTTTAATTAAACGATAGATTATCGAAATTTTGTTAAAAGAATATTCCCTAAGGCCACGCGATAAATTTATGAGAATAATTTCCCGTCGCCGTTATATCGAAAATTTATTGGATTCGGGATTGCCAGAACTGTAATGTTGTGGGCGAGTGATTAGAAAATAAAATGGCAACCAGAATTATGCAAAATTATAAATGTTTATATTTATTCAGAACAGTCTATGGAGCGTTCTAGATTTAACTTGCTATTTTTAAAAATCATTCGTTTTGTGTATCCCATAATCCTATATTCGATAATTTCCCATAGTATACATTAAGTTTATACAAAAATCGCCAATTAATAAAAAGCCGTTAATACACTTAATTAACCCCTACTATACTTGGTATGTCATGCGTGGTATGGTTGACAAGCCCCAGAAAAATCCCAGAAAATAGACATAATTTAAGATTCTAAATATTGAAAAACTCCCCTTACTATTCCCTGAGACGAAAAAACTACGTTTAAGAATATACGCTAATCCCCGACAAGTTAAAAGATTGAGTCTAGAGCCCCTAAAACCCTGTTAAATCGATACTCCCCAATAATTCCTCTAATGAACTCAATATTTTACAATGGTGTAAAAAAATTTAATATTTTATACGAACATCTTAAAGAAAGCCAAACAATCAATTCCACGAAAAAAATTATTAAAAATTGTATTAAGCTAAAACTCCTCTAAATGTTTTTAAAGGACTCATGTTAAATTATTATTAATATTGCTCCTTTTTTTAACACTTTTTATTATTATTATTATCATTATTTAATTAGGTAAACGGTTTAAATTTTGTACAATAACAATGCGAGGGCTATAAGTCGCTATCGACTTGGCCCTCAACCACAAAATGTATATATAAAAAACAATAAACAAATTGCCCTTTGCTCTCCTTCTTCGTTTCCCCCATTTCTAAAACAATTTCGCGTTTATGAATAAATAACAACAAAAATTTGAAATAAATCAATGAATTTTAACATATATAAAATAAAATAACTGATAAATAGCCGAGATTACGAGGTCGAAAGTGGAAAATTGCCGCTGTTCACAAGAAAAAATAACAGACAACGCCAAGGCTTAACTGAGCGATTGAAATGAACCGCTTCCCGTATATATTTTCCGGCTTTTCTTTTGACGCCAACGGGGGCAGAGCTTATTTAAAAAAGGCCAAAAATATGAGAGAGCGAATTTACGAAGTTAAAATCTCTCTGAAATGCTTTTCCTAACTCTAGTCTGGGTCTGGATAAATTACGAATTTCGTTAATTAACGAGACTTTTGAAAATGTGTCTGGAACGAACCCGAAGTTCGTTGACTTACGAGCCGATAATTCCTCGACGACACCGGACTTGTCTCGTCCAATGGCAAAGCGCGTTTTAGCGGGAGGCGTGACTTTATGTTCTTTTCACCCTATGTTTCAGCATATTCAAGCCTACGCTCTCCTTACTTCTATGTATACAAGTCATACTGATATTGGGTGGCTAAGCTTTGTACGTGTGGAAAACTACGGGTGGAATAGATATTATACGTTTTTTGGCGGAGAAACATTGTTGTTTGAATTAAAAAAAATTAAGATGCTGTACCTCTTCGCTTTATCGCGATGTTATTGGTTCATATATAAAAATTTTAATTTTGATAAAAGTACAAAAAAGATATAATTTTAATAGTATATTAATTTTAATTTTTTTATAGTATATTAATTTTCATTATTTTATAGTATATTTATTTTAATTATGTTATAGTATATTTATTCTAATTATTTTTTAGTATATTTATTTTAATTATGTTATAGTATATTTATTCTAATTATTAAATAGTAATTTATTTTAAAGTAATTTATTTTTTTAGTAATTTATTTTTTTAGTAATTTATTTATTTTAAAGTAATTTATTTTACAGTAATTTATTTATTTTTTTAGTAATTTATTTATTTTAAAGTAATTTATTTTACAGTAATTTATTTATTTTAAAGTAATTTATTTTACAGTAATTTATTTATTTTAAAGTAATTTATTTCTTACACCTAATAATTCTGTCGAATATCAAATCGAATAAAGCCTGAAAATATTTGCGAATAATCGATTTTCCTGATCAAATAGTCGAATATTCAAAAAGGGGGATTGAAATATTTGGTATTTCGATTAATTTGAAAAGTGGTCGAATAACAGCCGGGTTTTTCGTTATGATTGAGGTTCAAGGCTATCAAAAGAGAACCTGATGTAATTTTCCAAATTATGACGCGTATTGTGGCGCTGCAAATGCTACCTGTACACAATCCGCTGTTGGGTCTCTTGTTGGCTTATATTTAGCCTTGGTGTGTTTTGGAAGTTACTAGAAGCGTTAAATAAAATTAAAACTAATGGCAACTAGAAGTTCGCAAACCTAAAGCTGCGAGATGGGTTAAAAAAACGGCAATTATTAGTATTTGAAAGGGTGTATGTTAGTTTGATGATTTGATTGGAATGACAAGTCAGAGTTTACTAAATCATAAAATTAAAACTTTTTTATAGATAAAAATTTACTATATTAATGTATTATTATTAAATCGCAATACGTTTCACTTAGCTAAACCATCCATCGAAATTAACATTCTAAGTTTAGAGTAAGGTTGAAGTAACTTAGTTGGTAGTTTAAGAAAATGCACTTTCTGTCCGAGTTAACCAAATTACTTATTTAAAGGACATCGCACTTCTTCTATGGGATTTGGCTTCGACCGATTTTTTTCAAATTGAAACATGTTGTTGGGCTTGATCATAGGAGCAAAATTGTGCATAGCCATTTTTCCTAGCTCCTTTAGTTTGGCCAGTAGCAGCGTTCAAAAGTGGACGCAACTTAGTGTAGTCTATTTGTTAAAATAAGTCTCGGCCAATCGCTTAGCGCTCTATGTTTGCGCGTCGCTAGTCCGTGTTCACTATCAATAGAGGTTTCTTGCCGAAATTCCGGGTGCTTCCCAAATCCACGGCCAACTTTGATTTCTCGCGCATCTCTCGCGCTACAGTGGCCATCTCATTCGTTGACGTTTCTGTGTTAACCTATGAGCAAAAGATGTGTATGACGTGAGCGCCCCTAGTGGATTTTTATTTTTAGTATAGTTTTTACATTGAAGACAATATAACCACCGAGCGTGGCGCTGAACTCCTACACATTGTAGTACAGTTTATAGGGGGAAAATCCTTGCTCGCGGAATTTCGACGAATGTGTTGGCCGTAGTAGCGCGAACAGCGCGTGATCAAAGTTGGCCGTGCCAAAACCGAGCGTCGTATTTGGTTTCGTTCTGTTCGTACGACTTTCTGATCGCACGTGAACGAACTCAGTAGATAAATAGTTAAGTATTGAGTCTTAACTGTCGTGTGACCGTGACTTTAACCGAGTATGTGCTGTATCGATAAATAAGTGTTTGATCTGTTGTTGAGTGACTGTTTCTTACCTATGAGCGAGTGTTGAATGTGGGATTCAACGAAACGGTTAATCATATATATTCTGATTTCTTTAGTATTTCTTTTATTTTATTATTGCTCATAAAATATTGAATATTAAATAATTCCCCGTACGAAAATTCATCGAATAATAAGTTGCGAGAAGAGAAATAATGAAGTAGAGGTGTAAAAATCTTGGCGAGAAAACTCTATTGATAGTGAGCCCGGACTAGCGACGCGCAAACATAGAGCGCTAAGCGATGGGACGAGACTTCTTTTAACAAATAGACTACACTAGGTTGCGTCCACTTTTGAACGCTGCTACTGGCCAAACTATAGGAGCTAGGAAAAAATGGCTATGGACAATTATGCTCCTTTGATCAAGCTTAGCAACATATTTCATTTTGAAAAAAATCTGTCGAAAGCCAAATCCCATAGAAGAAGTGCGATGTCCTTTATAATAAAAGTAACCAAAATTTAATATTATATTGCTATTTTTTAATAATGGGTTTTGCGATAAAGAACAGGAACCTGCGACCAGATACGGAGACTATTACATAGAGATATCGCTGAACTGGCCTCCAAATTATGGTGCTAGGTTTCAAGGGGCCATACAGAGCCGTCTTAAGGCATGGGCATGAGGATCACGTGCCCAGGGCCTCACACCCAAAGGGGGCCTCGCAGAGGCCCCCAAAAGATTTTCTAATTAATAAAGTTTAGTTTTTCACCATTTCTACCTTAGTATTGTCTTATTGCATATTTTGAATTTACTTCGCGTACCCAGTTTTACCACAAAATCCAAAAACCTCTAAATTACATAGTAAAATAGCCTAGTAGCCTTCCCCGCGGACCACGCTACCTTATAGTCAGCCTCTTGTGATAGAAAAGTTTATAATTTTTCATTTAAAATTAATACGTTTCTTAAGTAATATATTTATTTCTATTAATAAAAATTATAAAATTAAACGTGCCTTCGCAAGTGGTTTTGAGAATAGAAAGAAAGCGTCTAAAGATAAGAAAGAGCTCGCGAAGTTACCGTAAGTGTCTTCTTTTTTCACTGCACTGTCTGCAGAATCCGTTCCAAAAAGTCTGTGGAGAGTTCTTGCTGTTCTTCTCCACCTTCCCAGATGCAAAATGTAGAAGAAATAATTCAAATAAACACGGCTGAATTGGTTGCAGCTGGTGTTCTGACTGACAGTGAAGAAAATATTTTAAATATACCAGCTGAAAATACCATTCCACCAACGTCTTTAACCGTAACATCGTGCTTTTCAACGGATCCAGCTCTTTGGGGACCCATTGTCAATGAGTTGCGTTCTCACTGGATTCGTAAAGGCAGGGCCGGCTCAAGTAATTTTTTTCCCCGGGCAAGGGGGATTTTTGGCGCCCCTGTTATATTGAAACTTAATTAAACAACCCCCCTTCTCCCCGTAAAAAAACATTACCATGTCCGTGTTATAAATTTACAGTTTTCATAACAATAAATAAACCCTTTAATCACTTTCTAAATACTTTGTGTAAACATATTTAATACCTTCTTTATGGTACATGGTCATTGTACATGGAGTTTAAAACACTAGGTAAGGTGGCAAGACTAGTATACCTTAAGTACATTAATTATAAGGTCCATACTGAATAGTATCAGCGCCAAAAAACACTTCCAATTCAGCGACCGTGTCGGCCTGACCGTCCCGACGGTCTCCACTGACTCTCCTCTACGCCATGGAATCGCTCTGCAATGAGATCCCAGCCTTCCGAGGTTACCTCTCAACTCTCCGCCCTGCTATTGTCGCGTTACCTGAGACAAAACTGAACTCCTCGATAAATTCCTCGGAAATATTTGGCTTGGACTTTGCCGTATACCGTCACGACCGAAATCGACACGGTGGTGGTGTCCTGATCGTGGTCGCCAATAGCATAAAATCTTATCCAGTGCGCTCCGAGGATACCGTTGAGGCGGTTGTGGTGCGACTTACTATGGGCTCCAAATGTCTGAGGGTCGCTTGCGTCTATCGTCCCCCCTCGTCCAATAAATCGTATTCCGCCCGGGTCAACGCCTTACTTGAAAAGCTGTCCCAGGGTGTCTCTGATATCCTAGTAGTTGGCAATTTCAACTATAAATCCATAGACTGGGATCTGTTACAAACCCCTTTAACTCTTGATTTGAAATTCTTGTGAACTGTGCTCTTGTGCAACTACACGCAGCACGTTCTTAGTGCTAAGAGAACTACGTCTTCCTGTGAAAGCATTCTCGACTTAGCGCTCTCGTCTCCCGCAGGAGTTGTTGGCGACGTGATACACCACCCAGGTCTCAGGGACCACGACTTCCTTCAAATCACTCTGCTGGCTCTCCCCTCACCACCTAGACTGCCCCCCCCCCCCCCGCACCTGCCTAGCGATCGGCAAACCAGGATATGTGTGACAAGTGGGACACTTTTCAGGCTACCCTCTCTTAGGTGGTCTTACGTCAGACCCGAGGGGCGGAACACTTTGTTACAGGATGTCCTAATAATCATAATTAAAAATTTAATCATGATTTAATCATTTTTAATCTTTGTACAGCCAAAGCTACAGATTTAATATTAATCTAATCTAATCATGATTTAATCATACGAGGGTGTCCTAATAATCATTTTAGTGAGCTGCCCCTCGGTCAGACCCCTCACGCAACATCTCATCCAGATTCGGTGTCCCCCTCCTCCCCCCGGTCTGCCCCCTATGGAAGATATCACAATCTCAAGCACTGGAATCCTAAATCCCCATAAAGCGCCCGATGGACTTCACCCGGCAATCCTGAAACGTTGCGCGGGACCGCTGGCCTATCCGGTGGTGGACATGATTGCTTGCTCGCTCTCCACAGCCACACTCCCCCAGGACTGGAAGCGCGCCAACGTGAAACCGATTCCAAAGAGAGAGCCCCCAGATGATCCTGATGAATACAGACAAATCTCCCTGTTAGCCCAACTCCTAAAGGTTGCTGAGCAAGTTGTCACCTCCTCCATCACCAACCACTTGGAGCTCCATAATGCCATTACTCCAGCCCAGCACGGCTTCCGCCGCGGTTACAATACCGAAACCCAGCTCCTCTCCAGAGTGAACGCTTGGTCCACCGGTCTGGAGACCGCCCTCCAAGTGGATGTGGTCTTCCTAGACTTAAGAAAGGCATTTGACACGGTGCCTCATCAGCTTCTTCTTCCGAAACTACTTAGCTACGGCGTACGCGGCCCCACTCTACGGTGGCTAGCCTCCTACCTGGAGGGGCGTGAGTTACGTGTAGTCCTTCCTGGTGCCGAGTCCGATTGGTATCCCGTCACTTCAGGCGTACCACAGGGCTCTGTACTTGGCCCTCTTCTCTTCAGAATTTATGTCAATGACGTAGGCTCTGGTGTATTCTCTCGTTTGTCCATTTACGCCAACGACGTCGCCCTGGCGATCACGACACCCTGCAGCTGGACCTCGACCAAATCATGCTCTGGAGCTGCCACTGGAAGCTGAAACTAAACTACAGAAAATGCAAAGTGCTAAGCCTTCACCGACCAGGGTTTAAACCCACCTCCTTCGGGTACCAAGTTGAAGGCACGGCCATCGATCACGTTCTCGGTGTTACTTTAACTAGGATATCCACGTTTCTATGACTGTCTCTAGGGCCCACCGAGCTCTCGGCTTCCTTTCCCACGAAAGCATCGGCCATAAAAACCTACGTCACTCCGATTTTGGAGTACTGCTCGGCCATGTGGTCCCCACACACCGTGGCGGAAACCCACAAACTCGAAATGGTACAACGAAAGGCCGTCCGTTTTGCCACATCGGTCGGGTACTCGTGGGACATCAGTATCTCACAAGTACTTTAGAATGTTAACTGGCGCACTCTCGCGTCGCGTCGCGTCGCCGCATCAAACGTCTTGTGGCGATAAACTCCATCATCCATAAAGCGAATATCATCGTGGATGCGTGCCCCCGCAGTTTGAAAACCGGCCAATCCTATGTTATCCCGTATCTGAAAACTAAGCTTCGGAAGCATGCATTTGTTTCCTCCTCCATCTAGGACTGGAACTCTCTCCCGGACCACCTGAAGTCACTGCCAAACCGCATACACTTCACACGTGAAATATCTAGGTCAGCTCTAAGCTGACCTTCTCTTTTACTCTGACGTGATGAGCATCGCCTTTTGTCGGAATTAAAATACTTTAGAACTTTAGAACTTTAATATATGTGAAATAAAAGAATTAAGTCCACGAAGAACCCGTTAAAGATAATAATAATGTATATTTTTATTTTAAACTCACGGGTTGTTCTTAGTAAACTTAATTATTTTATTCCTTACATTAATTGCTTAAACAACTTAATTAAAACACTATTTTGCGGGGTTTTTTAAGGCCTACACTTATGAACTTTTTTTAAGCTTTTCTGCTTCACGGCTTCTCTTAATTTACTTTTTTTTTATAAAAAGAACCATAATGCTTCTTTTTCTCGGACATCTTAAACGTGACTCTAATTAATATCTAACTAAAACTGTTAAACTAAAACTAATAAATGGCTTTCTGCGCGTGCTCGTAAAATAGAAGAGACTAACACACGACAGATTAAATCGTACCGATAGACTGCTTTGGAACTAGCCATCGAAAACGGTTTAAATGCATTTTATAAGATTGAATGCCCGTTCATAAGAGCCTAAAAAACAAATAAAATTCTTGAAGATGGTCTGCTAGTTTATTTATCATAAAGCTGGATAAACGACAACGAATAGCAAGCAAGTACATTGAAGTACCGTATTCCTTTGGGCTTCCTTCTATTCTTGTAGTACCGCCCAATCACGTTTTCTTCTTCATATTATATAACCTGGTTTATAATGAAAATACCAGGAAAATGCTTTATCCGTCAGAGCTATCCACTGTAATTTTATGGATTATTTACTATTGTAAAGTAAATAGTAGAGAAAAATCGTTCATCGACGATGTTGGACATTTTCATTGGGAAAGCGATTTGTATTTCTAATTAGCTAAAGATTTTTCGAATTATGTTATGCTTTCATTAAAATGTTTATAAACAAATCTAATTCTTGGTAAACCAAAAAGGCGCGCAACTTAATTTCGGCGCCCCTCTCAAACCAGCGCCCCGGGCAGTTGCCCGGGTTGCCCGGCCCTTCAGCCGCCCCTGCGTAAAGGTCCTTCAACTTGCCAAAATCAGGACTGTGACTACACCAATTCTGTCCGTGTTTTTGGAACCGGTGATAAAATGATTAAAAGGGGCTTAACAAAAGCTGCATTTAAACGGGAGCTTCGTAACGGAGAATTTGTTAACTGTGAGTGGCTACTGAACTCACCATCAATAGGATGAGTCTTTTGTTTTGTGTGCCGATTATTTTCTAATCAAGAACCACATGGTTTTCATGACTGGAAGCACTCATCTACTCGAATTTCGGAGCACGAAAATGGTACTGGGCATCGAAAAAGCATGTTAACATACTGCAACCTACAAAAAGAATCTGGTCGAATCGATTCTGGATTGGTGAAACAAATCCACCAGGAAAAACTTTATTGGCAGGAAATTTTAAAAATAATTGTTGCTGTGGTGAAATTTTTGGCTTCAAGGGGTCTAGCATTCAGAGGAGACAACCAAAATATTGGATCGCTTCAAAATGGTAATTAATTGGGAACCTTGGAGCTACTAAGCACATCAAGAAATATGGAAATGCAGGAAAAGGAACACCTTCGTATCTGTCAGCCAATATTTTTGAAGAATTTATTAATCTAATGGGGGATAAAGTATTGCCCGTAATAATTTCTGAACTGCGCAAAGCAAAATATTACTCAATCTCTGTGGATTCTACACCAGATATATCCCATGTAGATCAATTGAGTTTTACGGTTCGATATGTAAAGGATAGTGCACCTGTGGAGCGGTTTTTGGAATTTATACCTATACTAGGGCATGGTGCTGAGTATTTAGCAGACGTCTTGGTAAATTTCTTGAAACAGAAAGATATTTCCTTATTAGACTGTCGTGGCCAGTCATACGATATCGCTTCAAATATGGCAGGTCGATATTCTGGTTTGCAAGCCCGGCTTAAAGAGGTTAACGAGTTTGGTGTCTACGTTCCTTGTGCAGGACATTCTTTGAATCTTGTTGGTGTTAAAGCTGTTGAGTGCTGCTGGCAAGTCGTCTCGCATTTTGACTTTGTACAACGTTTGTACGTATTCTTTGCACTGTCTACTCATCGCTGGAACATATTGGTTTCTTCTTTAGGACCAAACCAGAAGGTCGTTAAGCGATTAAGTGACACACGATGGTCAGCTCACGCTGATGCAACCAGGGCACTGTGTGAAGGGTATCAAAAAATTCAAGCTGCTCTTGATGATTTGGCCCATGACGACAATCAATCAAAAGATACGAGACACAATGCTCAATCACTTAGCAAAAAATTGGACAAATTAGAGACAGTATTTATCTCTATGCTTTGGCACGACATTCTTCACCGGTTTAATGAAACAAGCAAAACTGTACAGAAAGTAGACATAAACATGTCTGTTGTGGTAAATCTCATCAAGTCTTTAAAGTCTTATGTTCAAGATCTAAGAGAAAAATTCGAGGAATATGAAGAGCTGGCAAAGTCGAGAGCTTCCGAGGCGGACTACAGTGACAGCAATACACGTGTAAAGCGAAGAAGTCGTCGTTTAACTCGCTTTGAAGGAGGTGCAAGTGACACAGTTCTTGGTGGAAGCCAAAAGTTTAAAGTAGTAACATACCTGCCTATAATTGACTCAGTAATAGAAGGATTAACAACACGAGGAAAGGCATACGAAGATATTAATAACCGGTTTGGCTTCTTTGTGAAACTTCGGAATGAATTCGGAAGAAATTTCGCGGAAATGTAGAAATCTTTGCTCAAACTACTATAAGGATCTGGTCGAAGTTGAGCTAATATCGGAGTGCCAGCATTTCAAACATTACGTTACAGAAGATAAAGATGTCCATGTCTAGCATTTATTCAAAGATTAAGAACGACAATTTGGATTCGACATTCCCTAACATTGAAATTGCTTTGCGAATCTTCTTATCTTTGATGGTAGGCTTTGGTAGCGAATTGCACTGGAGAACGCTCATTTTCTAAATTGAAGCTTATTAAAAATGAACATCGCGCATGCATGCAACAGTCCAGATTGAATAATTTGTCGCTTATGAGCATCGAATCAGATGTGCTCCAAGAAATTGAATTTTCTGAAGTTATTAGCGAGTTTTGCGGAGCGCAAAACTAGGAAAAGATGTTTGTAAATGGATTTTGAACGTTTTGTAGTATTTCGATTGCAATAAACTTAAAAATAAATAATATGATGAATTTATACTATACTGCCTACTAAAAAGGGGCCCCATTTTCCCGTTGTGCCCAGGGCCCCCGATATAGGCCGCGTTCTCTCCAATATCGGAGGCCATTACACGAAATATCTTTGTTGTGGGCCCCTACTAAGCATGCTAGTAGGCAGGCAAACCCACGGGCCTATTTAAGGGTGGTTGGGAAAAATGGCTATCATATTTTAATTACCTCCCTAAAAAAACTCATCAAATGTAATCCTGGATACGCCCTTGGCACGCGCAGACCGATTGCACCTGACCCCATTTCCATTTTCATCAAAAAACAATTGATAAAAAGTATTATAATAAATATAATAAAAATAAAAATAAATATACTATCAAATATATATCATTCGAGAAACAAGGACTTTGATCAAAATTTACATTTTTTAATATATGGACCATATAACAAGTTGAAAAATTTGAAGAGGTATACCATTTAAATGTTCTTTTATTTAAAACACCAACGTACAATATCTATTCCATCCGCCAAAAACACCTACAATATCTATTCCACACGCTGCTTTCAAAAAACGTAGGCTTGAGCATGCTGAAACTAAGTGTGAAATATAACATTAAGTTACGCCTCACTCTAAAACACGCTTTGCCATTGGATGAGACGAGTCCGGAGTCGTCGAGGAATTATCGGCTCGTGGTAATCGAATGTGTAATGATGACGAGCTTTGAAATGATATTAACGTAAAGCATGTCGGATTCTGTAGGAACTTTACCGTGAAAATTATGGAGAAAATTAATATAGAGGATCTTCCGCAAGAGATTTTATTGCACGTGTGTTCTTTTCTCGAGGCATACGACATTCGATGTCTGTCGTTGGTATCCCGGAAATTCAGAGATACCACGGATTTCGAAGGGATTTGGAGAAGACTGATTTATACGGGTATGCCGTTGCACTCGTGACTGATTAAAACTCATTAAAAATGACCAAATATTTGTTCATTAAATATATTTCTATGTCGAACTAATATTATGGCTAGGCTTAATAGTTTCCATCTTCACGCATTCGGTAACTGTCGTTGCGTTGTAGATGCATTATGTCTCTTTTTTTCATTAATTTCAGACTACAACATTGAACTTGGCAGCAATGAAAAGCGTTTTAGCGCCAGAAATCTCTACACGAAAAGTAAGTATTACCACAAAAATAAAATATATATTCTAGAACGATCTATATCCAATATAAGTTTATCGGTAATGTTATTCGCTTGAAACAGGCTTTTAGATTTTAAGCGCGCTGATTGACGAAGAACCAATAGTAACTTTCAAATCGTTATTTTCAACTAAAAAGGTTTAAGATAAAACTTCACGTAGGCAAGTCGCTCAAAAGAATACTTTTAATTTTGTAGTATTGCATCCGTATGGATTTATCTTTGGACTTTGGCAGCCCTCGGTGAAATATTTCGGTGGTCTTCTGGATATTCAGGTAAGACTTAAAAAGGGAGTATAAAGGTGGACGTCGGAACAACGAATTGCACGTTTTTTTCCGCTAGAAACAACGTTTAGGGTGAAAGGTTAGTAGGAGCCTCTATTCCTACTAAACCACCTTATTCAAAATTCGACCTTTTCCTAACAGGCGCTCCTCCTAGCTTAGTTGAAGGTGATTAATTCAAAATCAACTAAATTAGGGGAAACACTCCTCACGATGTATTATACCAAAGTGTAGATTTGGCGGAGTTTACAATGGAGATTTGAAACAACCTTGCAATCCCTCAATTTTCATAAACAGTTATACTCTCTTTAAAAAGGGTGCGTTCAAACATTAAACAGTGGACATACACCCAACAAGGCAACATGGTCTAGTCACGCTCATAATTGGAGTCACTTTTCCTTACCTTAGTACGAACAGGGCCAGCTGGTGGCCATGGAGCTGTACGCTCCGTATTTCTTGGGCTGCGCACATCCTCTGAAGAGAAGAAAGCTCTTCTCGGTCGGGTTCGATGCGGACGGAGAACGAGTCTTGATTCTGACCTCTGCTGGAAAGGAGGCCAAAATTCGACTTCTGGTAAATCGAAACTCTCATTTGAACTATTTTAATTGCGCGAAGAACCTACGTAACTGCCCTCTGTGGCTAAATCACTAGGATTCGGTGGGTAGTTGTGAAATGCTCGCAGAGATTTATAATAAACTAGGATACCCGAAAAGGGCGATTGAACAACGTTTCACTCTATTTCGTCGTCGTGTACCCTGCTGTAGCAAAAAAGTAGTAACAGATCATCGTACACTATCTAGTTATAAAAGCATATAAACTAAGGTTAATAAAAAATACCTGTCCGTGTAATGTTGGTGACTACCTTGAAATTAAATCCCCGTTAATTCATTATTATTCAAATCGGTTATTTTAATGCAAACCGTAATAAAGGGTGACCAAACTTTATAGAAATCTCAAATATACTTCACCTCCACTAGTGACCAGCTGATAAGCATGGGTATATTATCTCTGGTTATGTTCCGTATTATTGTTTTTAGAAAAGAAACGACATCAATGCTTTTGAAGTTTCCCTTTTGAAATCTGAAAACCCATTTCCAAACCTAACAAGCCAAGAGGAGGTAAAGTTTGTATTCTACAGGACCATTTTCTACTTGCAAGCATACTCGATGAGACGGGGCCCGTACACCCTGGGGCCCGGGTTTTGTAGAAAAGTAGTTCACTTTTCCCTGAAAACTGGTTGCTATTAACAGATATATAGGAGCTCTTGAGGCCCAGAATTGTTTTCCCGAGGCCTGGGCCCGGGCCCGCTCTCGACGAACCTGCTTATAAACGTTTGGCCGTTCTGATTTACCCCTTCCAAAATTCCTCGATTTGAATAGGAGTTTCAAAAGTGGCTGGAAGAGCAAGGCTACGGACCTTTGGCCCCGGGTTACGACCCGGAAATTGACAACCCAGCTGAACTTCGGAACAGGTTCAACGCCAACTATTGGTAAGCAAAATCAAAGAAAATATAGGATAGTAATAGCAACAAATTTTCCCTAGGGAATAAAAGAGGTTTTACATCATAAAAACTTTGTTTCGCGCCATTTTGAACAAACCATGATTTCATGAACGTTTGTTAGTAGGCTTGTTTTTATTATTGCAGAAAATACCATTTATTTAATTTGGTATTTTCTAACATGTCGGCCAGGTAATCTACGTGAAGATAGTATTTTTTTAAAATAAAGCGCAATAATCTAATCAATGAGATATCGTCATTTCGGTGTAAACAACAGTTCCTTTAAAACCATAACCCGATAGATTTCCCAAAATTGTGTCCTACAATGGCGAACAAATCGAGGTGACATGGTATCGGCCATGTTTTGTTAAAACTTTAGAAAGCTTGTAGATTATGATTGCTGTTATAATTTCGTTATTGGCATCCAGGAATTCGTGCACTTTCTACAGAATCAGAATGCCTCGTAAGAAACCAATTTATCCGATACAACCAGGGCTCTTCAAAGTGAATTACAGCGTCTACGGCCCGGAACTCATAATGCTCACGTACACAGAAAACGAAACCAAAGCCACAGCCTTGAAAATCACGGTTGGTTATTTGGGTAACTTAAAACGTACTAGGCGCCCGTTTAGAGAAGTGATAAATTTTAACTGTACTCCAAGTAAAACACTAACACTATCTGTCGCTTTAACCTTCTCGACTGACATAAGCCTTCTCTTCCTAAATTAACTGACTTAAGAACATCTAGTTACAGTTTAAAGCTTCGTCAAAGGTAGTGTCTGTGTTACTATTCAATTTTTATATTTTCAATTTCTAAATTTAACTTTTCCATAACTGACTATTCGTATGTCCTCGAAAATTGAAAAGAAAATGTTTGTGTCCGATACGAAACAGGTTAACAAAGAACAAGTGGGCAACAGCCTGTGCGCCTCGTGATTCTCGGAAGGTGGGCTGGCGGAGTACTTTCGCCTCGCGGCCAGAGGAGCCGGGTACGATCGCAGCTTTTAACTCCTTCTGGCTTGAGTTAATTGGTTTCCTCTCTAGTTCTTTCCATAAAAAATTGTTGCGGTTAACAGTTAATAGTACGTGAAGGGAGCTGTTGGCTTCATGGCATGCAGGGCTTGCCACCATCCTCCTACGCCGTATAACCAGGCATTCTTAAATTAATGGCATTAAAAGTCACGAGATAACTTAGGCCTAAGATACCTTCTGATTATTATTAAAAAAATCCTCTGGTTTTCCTCGCGTAATACCTACTCCTTTCGGCCGGTAAGGGGAAAGCAACTCCACGAAAGCGAAAAATATCTTCCGGGAATCAAAAATACTACTATCTTGAGCTAGTGGGATTTAAAAGCAGGCTGGTATGTATTTAATAATCTTAATACGTTTCTGGTTTGATCCAGGGCGATATAAACGTGCCTGCCGGAAATGTGACCTTTTTAGCAAACCTCAACCACCCTCTGCATGACATCACTTGGGAAGATCAAGAGAGCTGTGAATCTTTGAATCTGGTTAAAGCTGTAAATGTTCCCTACGTTCACGAGGACTTCACAAACACGCCTCCTGGGGTCTTCCGAGTTCCAGACGACCTCTCTCACGAGTTCGAAGAGCCCCTCCCAGAAAACAGCATTGGAAGGTAGCCGTTTCATTATCAGTCTAAAAATCCTATTGCATTAGTCTATAAGCGAGAGAACAAGACTTTGGTACCAAAGATTAATAAGTGAAACCCTCTCATTAGCCTAGAGCACAGGAGGATATGTGGTAGTAGAGCCGTGTGCTCGACGGAGAAGAGAAAAATCTCACATTAGCCTAGAGCTCAGGAGAATATGTGGTAGTAGAGCCGTGTGCTCAAGGGAGAAGATAAACCCTCTCATTGGCCTAGAGATCAGGAGAACGGGCGGGAGTAGAGCTGTGTGCTCGAGGGAGAAGATAAACCCTGTCATTAGCCTAGAGCTCAGGAGAACGGGTGGGAGGAAAGGCCCCGTGCTAGAGGGATAATAGAACCCTCTAATTAGCCTAGAGCTCAGGAGAACGAGTGGGAAGGAAGGCCCGGTGCTAGAGAGATTGAGAACAAGCAATGGATATTGGCCAAATTTTATCTCCTGACCTAATAGAAAGCCACTGTAAGAACACCATACTTATGGTAAGAAGAAACTACGGTAATTGTAGAACTGGTTCTCAGTAAAAACTTGCGGAAAAAAATGCCTGTCACAATACTAGGAAAGCTAAAGGATAAAACATAATTATGGTTCTAATTACTGTCTTTTATTTTTACAGGTTCCAAGGTCTTTTCCAGCTTGTGGAAGAGGACAATCCGAATCCTTGGTTTTCGCATGGACATTGGGTGATATTGGACCACGACACATTCGTCTTCCTTGTCCTGGAACTAAACTGGATGAACGTGTACTACAGGGTGACGGATTCGTCATTCGCGAAATACATCTAAATCTAAATGTTATTTACATGTTGCTGAAACGTACATGTTATAGTAGGAACACTTATAGTATTATTTATAATTAATACTAATAGCACTTTACTATTTTTGTACTGCAAGGGCGTTTAGTTATAGTTAAAAATATTTTTTATATTCGTTTAATAGATGTACTTACGAAAAAAACTTTTATTATAAATTATTTCCAATTTTTGTATTGATCTATCCATGACGTCATTACAACGAAATAACTATTCCACTTATAAAATGCTGCCGCTGTTGCTGGCAATGTTTATTTATTTCATTTATTGATAGAGAAAAACAGAGCAACTCAGCTAGATTAAGCCCTTCTTTCATTTAATGTTAGTCTTCCATTATTTTCTGATAGGCGCTATCTATAGTTGTTGCAATGGTAACCGTAGAGCTCATTGTTTTTCGTAGTTCCTGTAGGAGGTGGATAAACGCTTTTCGCCACCGGAACGAGTCTGTGTGGCGTAACGGCGCTAGCTTCTCCGAGGTAGCTCACATGATCTAGCGTCTGCTAGGTACCAATTAAAAAAAAGAACGTTTTATCTTAAATATTCATATCAAAATAATGAGGAAAAGCTAATAGCGTCTGCTTTAGCCACTACCTTTCTAGGTTTCTATGATGAACCAAAGGTGGCGTAGCGATAGTTTTCGGTCCCGAATTGACTGCGCGCGAAGAAGTGATTCCGAGGTTCATATTTTCTTTGCTCAGACTAACAAAATAAAATTGCAGTTCCCAATTTACCGTGGCCCTTGATGGTCTCCCCAATGGCCACGATAAATCGGGAACTGCAACCTCGGAATCACTTCTTCGCGCCGTTACTTCTTGGTTGTTTGAATGCTTACTTGAAAAGATGACCCTAGTTAGGTGAAATTAAAAAAAAAAATTCCGAGACGAAGGTAGTGATGGGCACTTTTTTTAAAGACCTGCTCATCTCGCGCTCCATAAATTTTGACCGGGGAAATATTCGATCATTTCTTTCGCTCATTTTTGAGCCAAAAATGTTTGTCTCCTCTTTTCGCTCATTTTTAAGCCAAAAATGTCTGTCTCCTATTTACGCTCTCTTTTGAGTGGCGAAATTTTCACTTTTCTCATTTCCGATTTGAGCTCTTTTAGAAAGATATTTTACTGTCCAAAATGGCCAAAATGGATCAGTGGGTGAAGTTCGTTAAAATTTCAGTGGCGCCTTTTTTGAAATTGGTAGCAGGCGAAAATATGTAAAGGGGATGTTCCATTTGCGGTTGTACTCTAGTCGATTGGGGCGAGATCTGTGACGTCAGAGACAGATTTGGAGCGAATCCCGAGCAATCAAATGGAAAAACCTAATAATACAAAGTTATGCTTAGCTCCGGCTATTGTGGAAACTATTTGACCTAGTTCTCGAAGTACGGAAGGCCACGGCTGGGCTGGAAATTACTAACCCGAGAAGCTATATTGAAGTCCGTTCATCCAAAGGCCACTTGTTGGCGTGGGATAATTCACACATTTTCCCTCGTGACGTACGTATCTTCCTATTAAATATAACGAAATAATAATATTTTGACTTTTCTTATCAGTGGTGAGAGGCTCACTCATTTAGATCTTTTGGCTCCCACCGGTTAGAACTTTTCAGAAAGTTTCCGCCGTCGCCCTCCAGATTCCGAACGTGCTTTCATTTCCACTGAAGACTAAAGACACAAACCATACGAACGGAAATTGATATCTTATATATTAAAACAATAAATGTATGGGCGCCAAATTGTCTAATAGGCCTACGGGTACTTATTTCGATCCAAAGGCTTGTAAACAGCAGTTGTTGCGTAACGGCTAAAAAATTAAACAAAGCTTTGAAAAAATCTGTATTTGAATAATTTATAGTAATACGCTCAAGTGCTCTGTTCCAGAAAGTGACCAAAAAGTGCTGGCTCTATCTCGTCCTAATTGATAGCGACTAGGGTTTCATAATTCTGAAACTGTCTTTGTAAACATGATACATTTCTTTATGGGATTTTGCATACAAAGTGCCGTCCAAAAACTAGATATAGACCACGATTCTATATTTAATCACAGAGAAGATTAGACATAAATCTGTTAAAAATACCAAGAAAAAATGTATCTTAAAATTTTTTCTTAATATTTATACATTTGATATTTATATTACATAATCTATTTCCCTCGAAATTTAATTTTTATTTTACCTTCACTACATCTGGTCTCTAGGCCTTGGTTCAATAATATGAAAAGTTCCCACTAGCGACATCGCGTATAGGGATCTTCAACTTTTCTTCAATTACCGTAAGGTTCAAAAACCGTATGCGAAATGTTATTATTCGGGAATAGAAAGATACGTCTCTCTATACTATACACTCTCTGCTCTTAGTTTGCTCTTACGGCTAATTTTCCTGCAAGCAGACGAATCTGAAATATTTTAACACCAAATTGGCTTCACCTCCCAAATATATTTTCCTGAATTCACGCCCTCACGTGGTCACTCTAATTTCTGATTTATGGCCCGGAGATACAGACGACTACGCGAAAAGGAATTTGGATCATCTTATTAACAAACTTGTTTCCAAAGCTTTAAATTGCCGTTTAAAATCTTGCATGGAGCCACCCAATTTATATTTATTTCTTGCCCAGATCAGATTGTCTGGTTATATGTACCTTTTGCTGTTGAATTTCCTCTCCAATCGTCGCCTCAGGGTCAAACAGGATAACTTTTTATCCGCCTCTCACTCGGTCAATAAGGGCGTCCCTTAGGGAAGCCCTCTTAGCACCACATTCATCTTAATGGCAATTAATGATGTCGGCCTAGATCTCCCACACGAAATTGATCAAGGACTGCACGCAGACGACCTGGCCATGTGGACTGAGGCTATAACGTTTGTGGCTTCTGCAAATTCACTCCAAGACAGCCTTAACGTAGGGGGATACTTTATCGTACAATGGTCCATGACCTAGAACGCTGCCAAATGCTCATATCTTGTTTGCACCTGCAAACGACGATAGACTGTGGATTTTACCCTTCATTTGGACGGAGTGGTTCTTCAAAAAGTCCCTCGGGCCAAGTACCTAGGCGTCTGGTTGGAACGGAAACTCAATTGGCATTTCCGTATCAACTCTGTCGTGTCAAGATGTAAGTCTCGCTCCTGGGATACAATTACCTCGCTTCTCGGCATCCTCGGTTTCTGGCTACCATGCATGATCTTCCTTCCCGAGTTCTTTCCCCAAGCGGAAGCATCCTCTCCAATCTCACCTTCATACCTACTCTCTTTCGCTGGTCGATTGGCTTCAGCCCCTGCTTCCGGACGCTCCCTTGTAACATCTGAGCGACTAGCAACTACTGTCATGGTACAGCTCCTCCGTCAAGATTTGGATTTTGTTTCTCCCGTGGGACGAGTCCTCGCTGTTCACTACCGAACTTTCTCAATCCTCTTTCCAGAAATTTAGCTCGCTCGCCCGTCCTTCTTCCCTGGTACTCTTTACGGACGCAACCAACCTATTGGCCTCGGAATCTGACTAGCTAGCCTGAACCTGGACACGTCGATCACACTGAGTGGGGGCCTTGACATCTCCCGTAGTGAACTCTGCGCCATACTCAAGCACTCTACCTTGCCTCGGACTTTCCTAATGGCCACGTTCTTTTCATGCACGGAGTCTCTCACAAACTTGACGGTTCTGGAGACTCGCAACTCCGAGCCATTAGTCGTCACGATACTAACGCTTTGCACGGACATGACATTCCTGCGCCCCCCCCCCAGCCCTGTTCTTATAATCATCATGGGTGCATATATAAACCCCATTAACTATATCTCATTAAGAATTAATTCCCGAAAAATAATGTTTCGCATTAAAAAACAAAATGATTACAGTATACAAAGTGTTTTAACCACATTTTATTATTTAGAAAGATACGATAAATGTAAAATTGTTACTTTCCAGCAATTTTTACCTCGGAAAATACGACATATTTTGAGATTTTTGTACGTGTAAACTAAAAGTAAAACTGGACTCGTAATCGGAGTATTGGCGCCTCACGGCGCCGCGCACTCACTTCGCTCGAGCGCTGGGGGCGCGCAGCGCCGCCCAACCCCATTCTTGCTAATCAAGCTGTGCCATCTATAACGCGACCTAGAGGACAGTACCTAGTATAGTCTCTTGTGTGCGAATTAAACAAGGGAGAGCAACTGAGAGATGAATCGATCCCACACGAAGGAGTTTTCCCTCCTCCTGGGTGCATATATATTAACCCCACCTACGGACATCGTATCCAGTGAAATCGTACCTAGTATCTAGCGAACTGAATTCGCCGTAAAAAAAAAACACAGTTTCGGTTTAGACACTTTTTAAAAATTTACTAATATCTTGCCGTTAAATGTAATTCGTCACCAGTCCTACCTTATCCAACACATACAAAAATCTCGTATTTCCCGAGAAAATCTCGAAATATGTCGTATTTACCAACGTCAATTTGCCAGAACGAAAATTCTAAAAAGTACATTTTTGGATAACGTGGGAACGCGACGCGGGAAAGGAAGTTGGGTCTGAACTACAGAAAAACGAACTGGGGAGTAAGTGCTAGGGTTCATATTTCTTAAAAATGACGCGAGAGAGAATAATGAAATTAACGGTATTTATACGCCTTTATATGCTCTTTCGTTTAAAATTAATTTTATTCTGGGAGCGCCATAATTGAGCGAAATATCAATGACGTAAGCTTACCCAAAAACTGGCATGGGGTAGTATTCTATTTAAATTTTATAAAATTTGACGCGGGAGAGGTTAATGAAATTAACGTTATTAGTACACCTTTAAATGCTCTATCGTTTAAAAATAATTTTATTCTGGGAGCGCCATAATTGATCGAAATATCAATGACGTAAGCTTACCCAAAACCTGGCATAGGGTTGTATTCTATTTGAATTTTATAATAATTGACGCGGGGGAGGTTACTGAAATTAACGTTATTAGTACACCTTTAAATGCTCTATCGTTTAAAATTAGTTTTATTCTGTAGCGCCATAATTGAGCGAAATATCAATGACGTAAGCTTACCCAAAAACGCGCCGTTTTCGGGACCATGCCCGGCATAGGGTAGTATTCTATTTGAATTTTATTAAAAGTGACGCGGGAGAGGTTAATGAAATTAACGTTATTAGTACACCTTTAAATGCTCTATCGTTTAAAATTAATTTTATTCTGTAGCGCCATAATTGAGCGAAATATCAATGACGTAAGCTTACCCAAAAACTGGCATGGGGTAGTATTCTATTTGAATTTTATAATAATTGACGCGGGAGAGGTTAATGAAATTAACGTTATTAGTACACCTTTAAATGCTGTATCGTTTAAAATTAATTTTATTCTGGGAGCGCCATAATTGAGCGAAATATCAATGACGTAAGCTTACCCAAAAACTGGCATGGGGTAGTATTCTATTTGAATTTTATTGGGAAATTCAAATAGAACATGGCGGGCATGTTTTCGGAATTTAAGATTTGACCCGTTTTTAGTGAGTTTACGCCCTTGATATTTCGACTATAAAATTATTTTTAAACGATAGAGCATTTAAAGGTGTACTAATAACGTTAATTTCATTAACCTCCCCCGCGTCAAATTTTATAAAATTCAAATAGAATACTACCCCATGCCAGTTTTTGGGTAAGCTTACGTCATTGATATTTCGATCAATTATGGCGCTCCCAGAATACAATTTATTTTAAACGATAGAGCATTTAAAGGTGTACTAATAACGTTAATTTCATTAACCTCTCCCGCGTCAAATTTTATAAAATTCAAATAGAATACTACCCCATGCCAGTTTTTGGGTAAGCTTACGTCTTTGATATTTCGATCAATTATGGCGCTCCCAGAATACAATTTATTTTAAACGATAGAGCATTTAAAGGTGTACTAATAACGTTAATTTCATTAACCTCTCCCGCGTCAAATTTTATAAAATTCAAATAGAATACTACCCCATGCCAGTTTTTGGGTAAGCTTACGTCTTTGATATTTCGATCAATTATGGCGCTCCCAGAATAAAATTTATTTTAAACGATAGAGCATTTAAAGGTGTACTAATAACGTTAATTTCATTAACCTCCCCCGCGTCAATTTTTATAAAATTCAAATAGAATACTACCCTATGCCGGGCATGGTCCCGAAAACGGCGCGTTTTTGGGTAAGTTTACGTCATTGATATTTCGATCAATTATGGCGCTCCCAGAATAAAATTATTTTTAAACGATAGAGCATTTAAAGGTGTACTAATAACGTAAATTTCATTAACCTCTCCCGCGTCAATTATTATAAAATTCAAATAGAATACTACCCCATGCCAGTTTTTGGGTAAGCTTACGTCATTGATATTTCGCTCAATTATGGCGCTCCCAGAATAAAATTAATTTTAAACGAAAGAGCATATAAAGGCGTATAAATACCGTTAATTTCATTATTCTCTCTCGCGTCATTTTTAAGAAATATGAACCCTAGCACTTACTCCCCAGTTCGTTTTTCTGTAGTTCAGACCAAACTTCCTTTCCCGCGTCGCGTTCCCACGTTATCCAAAAATGTACTTTTTAGAATTTTCGTTCTGGCAAATTGACGTTGGTGTCGTATTTTATGAAGTAAAAATTGCTCGCAAGTAACAATTTTATATTTATCATATATTTCTAAATAATAAATTGCGGTTAAAACTTTTTGCATTACTGTAATCCTTGACAAATAATACACCTTAAAAAATAAACAAGAACCATCCTTGACAAATAATACACATTAAAAAATAAACAAAAACGAAAAGAAGCTATTCTTAAAAAAGCCTTAGGATCTTCCGAACTTGCGGAGCATGGTTAGCGGAAAATGAATCCATTTCGTGAAATGTTTCTTTCCTATCTGTACAGTAGCCCACCGTCATTTTAATCCTTAGACCCCACGTCTACTACAGCAGCATATTTCGCGAATAGTGAGCTCTCTTCGCCGCGGAGTGAGTTCTACGCCCCGAACCGTTGAAAGTCTACTTTTATACTGGAATTCCGAGTTATAAGAGGCTAATGGCTATATACAAATTTCTAAACCCAGGCGAAAATGGGGAATATATAATTTGGTGGAATTCCAAAACAGCTGACAACCAAACTCCTCCTTCGCCAGCTGGACGTCCGAGAAAAATTCCAACTCAAGATCAGTTCCTAATGGTTTTAATGACGCTCCGATTAGGCCTGTTTGTGAAAGACCTAGCTCGCCGTTTTGGTGTTTCATCAAGCGTACAATTTCATGGCTGAATTTCATGTACCTTCAGTTAGGTCAAATTAACATATGGCCAACAAGGGAACAAGTAGATGCCACATTACCCAACTACGCGCGTTCTTTTGGATGCCTCTGAGATTAGGTGCCAAGTGCCGCATTCTCTTACATTACAATCTGCAACATATTCCACGTACAAATCGTGTAATACCTATAACAGGGTTCGTACAAAATTTCCGGTATTAAATTCCCTGACATTTCCAGGTTTTCCCTGACTAAATTGCCAAATTTCCCTGACCATTTTTGTAGAATAAATTTATGTTTTGAGGTAAAATCTTGAAAAATTGTTAATTATGTATTTTTAATACATTTTTAAAAAATTTATTCGCCGGATTTGTTTTTGGGGTCATTTTAAAATTCCCTTACTATTTTGGACCATTATAAATTTCCCTGACTATTCCCTGACCATTGGGAATCATTTTCAAATTCCCTGACTTTTCCCTGACCTTTTGGAAACATTTTCCAGGTTTTCCAGGTTTTCCAGGTCGTGTACGAACCCTTTATAAGGGACTGATTGACATTAGTCCATTCGGAAGCATCAGTTTTATGTCAGCTCTCTTTACAGGAAACATCTCCGATAAAGAGCTTACCAGGAGGGGTGGCTTCTTAAACCTTATTTTCGGAAGGTACAAAAAGTATCCCTTACCAGAGTCGATGACCGAAGCCAAAACCACAGCGAACCGATGAGCAACCAATGCGTCCTGTTGGCGGCAGCGGCTAAATCGAAAACGTTAGGCTACGATCCAAGGCTTAGGTGACAGAAGACTTTCGAGAATAGGCTCTAGCATAAATTATTCATGTCTTATTCAACTTGTTAAAATATTCCACGCGCTCTTTAATATTTTAGCGTAAAAGGCTCGTGCGTTTTTTCATTTTCAGGGAGCACGCGCGAAATCGCTCGAGCCCGTTTACGCTAAAATATCAAGACGCGCGTGGAACTTTTTAACAAGTTGAATAAGACATAAATAGAGTTTATGCTGGCGTTTATTAAATGAAAAGATCATTAAATTTGGACCAGTGGGAAAAAGTCACCTTTAACCTACGATAATAAGCTTAATTTTTATCGAAGGCTTGCTTGTTTTTCTTCCACAATGTTTTTATTTATAGACACGACGAAAATCTTTAGCATCGCTAACAATCTTCTCACGTCCTTTCAGCGCCCCAATGGTTCCTTAACTGAGCAAGTGGAATGCCCAAAAACAATTTCACTACAGATTATCATTTTAAGACTATCAACGAAAACTAAATGCAATGTTAGAACACACGCAGGTTCTTATTAAGGGAAGGAAAAAGTTTTTTAATTTGTTTTGAGTCAACTAATTAACATAATATATCAAACTAAATGTCATTTCGTTCCTTAATATAGACTAAGGTACCACGAGTACCCGACTCCTCTTGCTGCGAGTCGAAAGAGCTAAACGCCCTACAAACAGTACATCTTGGATTTAAATATCCAAGATGGTATTCACAGTTATGACTCTTCGGTTTCTCCTTCCATAAAAACTTGTGGAGGTTAACGGTAATAGTTAGTGTAGAGATCTGTTGCGTGGCATGAAGGGCTTGCCACCACCCTCCTACGCATTGTGATACGGCCACCTGAACTAATGGCTTTAAATTAGTTTAAAAGTCGCTTGATTACATAGGCCTAAGGTAGTGCCTTGGGTATTAGCCTAGCTGATTATTATTTATGTTGATTTGCAAATGTGCGCTATATATCTCATTGTTCAAATTTGAACGTGAAACCGGTCAATTTTGCTGAACAACGCCACCAAATGCGAAGATAGGGGTCGTTTTGACATTATTTGAACCAAAACCAAGGAAGTATGGACATAAAGTCAACAAAGTTTAATCAGAAAACCGACCAGTTATGAACAAATCGTCTCATAAGACTGATAATGAAATTGATCAAGATAAATCAGAGAGCTAACCAAGTTAGAATCGAAATTATCCCATAATTTAGGAGAACCCCGGCATTCGATTAATCTTTATCCATGGATAAAATAAGCTCGGCGATATTTAAATAAAATTTATTTAAATAACTAATAGTTGAATAAAAATTGTAAAATATTTAAATAATCGAAAGTGAACAAGCCTATTATTTAAATAAAACAAACAATTATTTAAATAAATGCCACTTTTATTCAAATAAATGCTTGGTTGCGTAAAAAAAACATAATTAAATAAGTTAAAAAGATATTCTTTTTGCCAACGTTTTTTTAAATAAATCGGAAAATTTGTGGATAATGAATAAACAATTCCGAACACTAGGTTATCCTTTTTACAATCTCTACAAATTTATTTAGAAACGTGATAACGTCATCTTCTCATTAAGTTCAGTAGCGTGCAGTCTTGATGGATAATTTTATGTTTCACGCAGATTTGGTCAGTAGCGAGCAAAATTGGTGTGCCATTTTTACATTTTGCGCATATTTGGTTTGAATGACTTTGGCTCAGTGGTTTCTAACAGTTCACTGTCGAATATAGCTGTTTGTTTGGTACTACTATTTCATGGTCCAAATTTCATTTATTCTTCAATTATATTTTAAAGCACATAACCAAATTTTTTAATCTTTTGACAATTTTAATAACCTGTTTTCCAATTGTTTAACCAATAACCTTTGACCTTTTCAAACCACGATTATGACAGCTCACGCGCGTAGATGCGACACGTAGAAGACTGACACCTGTTTTGTTATATTTGCTTTAGTAGATTTTGATTTATGTGTGTTCAACAAATGCCGGCCATTTTTCCAAGATGGCTGACAAACTTACCAGTTTTGTTTCTTGTGAATAAGACTCTTCCGTTATTAATCATTAAAAATATATTATCAAATTATTAATAGCTTACAATAATTAAGCAACATCCGGTCGCGTTTGAAAGGATAATAAGCGGTTTTGCAATTAGGCTTAGAACTAAATGCAGTATTTTATAAGACCTCAAAAGCTACATAATTTACTTAACACCAGCATTTAATTTTAAAATATATCACCAATGTTACAATCGGAATTTCTGTAATTTGTAGGAGGTGAAAATAATTGAACGACACCACTGAACTTCTCGGAAAAATTCGTGCTAGTACAGTCATAAGCGTATGATATTTTTACGTAAGTGTGACACTTCCTATTCTTCACAAGGAAAATTTTACTGAGAGCTATTCACAAGACAGACTGCATTACGGGCTTTGTCACCGTTTTGCGTCCGCTAGAGGGAGATTTTCTTCTTGCGATGACCTCATTCCGTTACTAGCTCTCAGTATAATATTCACCAAACTTATGGAACAATATTATAGACTTATGGTACAGTCTATATTAAAGGGATTGTAACCTCAGGTATTTGGTGTGGAACATCAACGTTTGCAGCTCTGGCCGCTCTTGCCTTTAGCTTTAGTAATGTTTGGCGCCACTGTACCGGGTAATTTGAAAAATTAAAGGGCTCTTCCATACAGATTGTTTTTTTACAGGTTATATTGCCTCAAATGAAAGAAATGGCATTTAGTTTAATTTTTTTAAGTTAATTGGTTGAATAAAAACAAATTAAAAATAATTTTTCAAGACGTGAATTTTGACGGTGACGCTTATAAATTCTATTTTAGTATATGTAAATTTTAAGGCTTGAACGCAACCAACATCCTATTTTGAATATAACAATATTTAATTTGAGTAAGAAATTTATCGCGAAACGGCGTAATTTATCAACCCAGTAGTTCCCGTTTCTGTCGCTAGATGTCTCGCGGGAGGGAAAGTTGTTCGGGCGCGTATCGACTGTCGGCGGTTGAGCGGCGAATAATTCGGAAACATTTCGCGTCACTCTGGGGAAGATGGCGACCGGCGCGGCAGGCGTCGGGATCGCGGGCGGCTTAGCCGAAAAATGTGCCTCGGATCCGGCTACGGACGAATCCTCGGAAAGCGAAGGCGAAGCGGAGACTTCTAAAGCATTCCACCGAAGAGTTTCCACTTCGAAAGCCATCAAAAACGGAGTAAGTTTTCTCGTTATTATTCCATTTGTCTCGGCGAACTCCCCTTTTCGGTTTCAGCGGCGGGCGAAAGCGCCTCGTCCCGGGAAACCCGGACCTCCTTCGCCCAGGCGGGGAACGCCAAAATTGCGACGAGGCTTATTACGATATACGCCGACCACTCACCGGACTGAGACGCGATAAATCTTCGCCAACGTTTAAGTCCAATTGTTTTCCCGAGATTTCGTTTATCGCTTTAGCCAACGCTCGTTGAAAACTCCCTTTGCATTGTTGACACGTAGTTCTAAACGCGACGGATCAATTTCGTTATATATTTCCAACGGCGTTTTCCCTTTCGACATCAACATTGTAAAATACCGGTTTTTTTTCCGACAGCTGATCGCGCTCGTGCTGATACGTCAAGCCGTTTATTTTTTATTATTATTCCGTACAACGTTCCGGTTCGTCCTAAATAATAATGTAGCGGTTTTTTTTAATAATTTCCAACTTTCTTGCGCTAGCATTCGTAAATTATAGACGTCCATTGGGTGCTAAAAGTTGAAAATTGTACCAAATCGTTAATGGTTATATTAATTTTAATAAACCTTTTAAATAAACCTTTTAATTAAAAAGATTTTTTAAAAGGTTAATGTGGCTTTCTACCTATGCTTATACTGGAAATTTCAGTTTTAATTTTTAATTTTAAATAAATACTTGGGTATAAAAAGTATAAAATAATACTAAATTTAATCGTTAAATCAGTGTTGTAATTTTGGATTGCAAGAAACTTAATTAATACTTGATTAATTTAGAACCGACATTAAAACATATTACCATAAATTAATTTAAGTAAATTTTAGCGGTTAAAACCATAGATTTACTTAACATTTAAATCTTGATGAAAATAACTGACTTAAATCTAAATTAAAATTTTAAAATTAATTCTTGTAATTTTTTCTTTAGAATTAACATTAAGGCAGAAACTAACTAATTTACTCATTGTCACAAGTTAATTTCGGTACGTTATAGCATTTAATGTAATGATTTAAATCTTGATTAAAACAATCTATTTAAATCGTGATTGAAATACGAACATTAAGCGCGTAGTGGAAGCTTGGTTATGAGCAACCTCATTAAATGTTCGGCTGATGTCGACGTGATGTCCAGAGCTGCAACAGTGAAAGTGGGTCGTCGATAACGAAGACTCGGTCGAGTTGGTTATCGGAGTATAGCCGGGGACAACCTTAGAAAGGGTCGAAAATGCGACAACAATTGGCCCAGTGTGCAGAAGGCGTTATAAAATAAATATTTCCGCAAATTATACGACATGCCCTACTTTTTTAGTTTTGTATGGATATTGGATTTGTAATATTATTATATATTATATTATATATTATATTATATTATATATTATATTATATATTATATTATATTATATTATATTATATTATATATTATATTATATATTATATTATATATTATATATTATATTATATATTATATTATATTATATTATATATATTATATTATATTATATATTATATATTATATATTATATATTATATATTATATTATATTATATATTATATTATATATGATATTATATTATATTATATTGAATAAGTGATAAATTGTTCTTGTGTGGTTATTACAAAACTCCATCCAAATTTTTTCGGAGGGAAATAATTATTTTCGGGACAGTTTCTGGTTTTCAACAAAGTTAAAATAACAAATACGTAATTCAGGGTTCGTACACGACTTGGAAGAGTCAGGGAATTTGAAAATGGTTCAAAAGGTCAGGGAATTTGAAAATGGTTCAAAAGGTCAGGGAATTTGAAAATGGTTCAAAAGGTCAGGGAATTTGAAAATGGTTCAAAAGGTCAGGGAATTTGAAAATGGTTCAAAAGGTCAGGGAATTTGAAAATGGTTCAAAAGGTCAGGGAATTTGAAAATGGTTCAAAAGGTCAGGGAATTTGAAAATGGTTCAAAAGGTCAGGGAATTTGAAAATGGTTCAAAAGGTCAGGGAATTTGAAAATGGTTCAAAAGGTCAGGGAATTTGAAAATGGTTCAAAAGGTCAGGGAATTTGAAAATGGTTCAAAAGGTCAGGGAATTTGAAAATGGTTCAAAAGGTCAGGGAATTTGAAAATGGTTCAAAAGGTCAGGGAATTTGAAAAGGGTCCAAAAGGTCAGGGAAAAGTCAGACAATTTGAAAATGTTTCCAAAACGTCCGGGAATTTGAAAATGATTCCAAAAGGTCAAAGAAAAGTCAGGGAATTTGAAAATGGTTAAAAAATATAAGGACATTTTGAATGACTCCAAATTAAAAATACATAATAAATATTATTAAAGATTTTACCTCAAATCATTCTACAAAAATGGTCCGGGAGAATTTGGCAATTTGATCAGGGACAACCTATAAATGTCAGTGAGTTTAATTCCGGACATTTTGTACGAACCCTGTCTATAACCTGCAATTGATGAATAGTTTGTGTACAGTAGGGTACACGTAGACGATAATCGTGTTTGGAAATATTTACATTTGAATCCAGTTATTTAAATTTAATAATATTTGGTACTGTTTCAATGTCTTAGTTTTTCATATTATTAAAAAAAAATTATTGCTTACGCGTGTTTTGGGGTTGTATACTATTGGACCGAATCCCGTTTGACCGAATCCCATTGAACCGAAAAGTATTTTCGTTTATAGCCCAACATGGCGGGATTCAGTTGAATGGGAAATTTAAATCTGGTTCGTTTTCACTTCGGGTAGGTTAGTTCAGGTTGGGTTAGGTTAGGTTAGGTTATTTTGGGTTAGGTTAGGTTAGGTTGGGTTAGGTTAGATATGGTAGGCAACTATTTCACGTCGGGTCTTATCAAGGTTATTTTCCCAAATTAAACCCGGAAAATATCAAATTTCAAGGGAAAAAGGTCTAAAAATACACGTCGGTACGAAATAATAAATATTTAAGACATAGTTTAGTCCAAATTAGATATACTATCGTCACGTAACCTACGATATATAAATATGGATCACTAACGGTATATTGAATGAAAACCGCGCAAAACGCGGTTTTCGGTCGATTGGAATTCGGTTGAATGGTACATTCGGACGAATGGGATTTCGGTCCAATGGTCTACAATCGTGTTTTGGTACAAATGACAATCGAAGATTACGAAGCTACAAAACATTTCGTACGAAATTACCGTAGGTTTTCCCTTGGTAATTATTTGAAATCGTTAATTCCCTTAGAAAGTTTCCTTATTTATCCTTTATCTTCTCAAAACCTATTTTGTATAAAATCGTATAAATATTCTTCTAAATTTCCTATTTTTCCGTAATTTTTGGATCTGTTATGTTCAATATATATATATTATTTATTTATATCTAAATATAAAAAGTTGGGAAAATTTCAATTAAAAATATTGTGGCAACCCTGTTAGCATCCATATAAACTATTCGCCAGGGAAAATATAACGTCAGCGTAGTGTACAATTCGCATTTATATTTCAATTTCCTAGTAACTCTAAATTTAAAAATTGGCGTTTACTAGGTTTGGCCACGGGATAGCTACCATACCTGGAAATCCCAGAACAAATAGCACCTAAGTGACGTGTGATGAATTCCCACAAACTTTCATTGGGGTACGTTCTTAGTTTTAGATTGATATTTACGTAACCTGTAGATTAAAAGTGATGGCCAGGTGATTTCAGAATTCGATGTGATATCTTTAAATAAAAGAGATACCATTTCAAAGGTTTCAATTCAATTTCAGTTTTATTTATATCGAAAACGTTTTTTTTTAATAAATCGAGACCATTAATTAATTAATATTAACTCTTTAAAAATATTTAACTTGCAGGGTTGTCTAATTTAAGTCCATTTGATCGGGATTTAAATGAAGTGATTTATTAAAACAATCGTGGATTTAAACCACCTATTAAACGAAATATATGAACTAAGGTTTTCTAGTAATGAAAATTCAGAGCCAATTTTTTATTTAATTTTTAATAAAAAATTAATTTAGGGAAGATTATTTAAAATTTTACATTACCGCTGCCAGAGTGGGCTGGTTTAAACCACACTGTAATAATCCAAGGTTGCAACCAAGTGGTTTTTATTTTTGTCCTTTGGTTTTTTATCTTTCCTACGATTTTCTCTATATTATTTCCAATTATTTGTACATTTTTCTGACCAAAACACCACGAAACTAAAACGCCTTCTTGGCCAAAATATTTGTGCGTTATTGAAACTGATAAACAAAAACTTATTTTCTGGCGAGACTTTTGAGAGCCAAAGAATTGTAAACCTTTTATAAAAGATATTTTTTTTTTTAACCTGGGCATATAATTTTTTCTTAACTAAAAATTTAGGTAGGCACAATTAAACATAATTAACACAATTGTTTAAAAAAACCTGGTTAAACAAAAAAAAACCTGATTTAAACCACAACATCATTTTGTTTGTTTGTTGTTTTTTAACCCTGACCACTGCACTAAAATTATTAATCATTTGGCCAAGAAACCGTCATAAAGCTTTATAAAAACAAATTACTACGATCAAAAAATTTCGATAAAAATACTAGGGTATTTTATAAAGCTACAGAACTTGGTATTCGATAGAACCTTGAGCAATTTCGTTTAATAACGGCAAATTACGGAAGATCAGGCAAATTGATACGATCATTGGGCGGGCTTAATTCTTATACCGGGTTCATACAAACATGGAAATCAGTGAAAACCTGGAAATATCAGTGAAATTTATTTAAAGCAAAAAAGTCAGGAAAATATCAGGGAAAATGAAAATTTTCCTGAAAAATCAGGGAAATCAGGGAAAATAATTATGAGAAATCCAAATTATGTGCAATTTGTTTTAGTATTTTTGAAATTATTACTTAGTATTGAATTCATACGTTAAATCTTGACTATATTATGTCACAGTAATGCTTTTAACATTTTAGAGACCCCTATTGTTTTAAAAAGTACACCTGGAAAATATTCAAAACTACTCTGGAAAACCAGGAAATATCAGGGAAAATAGTTTTTGAAATATTGTATGAACCCTGTTTTAATTATAAACTCGTATATTTTTAAAATTATCATAAATTCTTCTACGATTTTTACGCCCGTTTTGGTATAAAAATCGATGTTTCTGTAAATAAAATTTTATTAACTTCGAGGGACACTTACTGGTCGAAATCCCATTTCGGTTTGTTGTATACGCAAAAACCGAAATTATAATTTCAAGTTCAGTAACGACATCTGTCGGGCACTCGCTTTAAAACGATCGTTTTTAAATTACACAGAAATAAATGTTGTATAAAATTTCGGAGCAGTATTGTTTAGTGATTTAAGTATACTAAAGATTCAAACTATCGCCAATTCCTGTCATAGCAGACGAAATTCCGTTACTTAGCAGACGATTCGGTGAATTCGAGAAAGCTTCGCTAATAATAGTTTCAACATAAGTAACGTAAGAACAATAAGTATGACACTTCCTATTGCTTTAATGCTAATTTTCTAACCGAACCTTTTTTCGGCACTGATACTCTCTTCAAGCTGTAAATTGCACTGGCGACTTACCGTTTTGGATGACTACTTTTTGATTAAAATTTCAGCCTTATATCGGAGAGCACGTTCTGGAGTCGCGAGGGGCTTTGGCTTTGTTTCGAAGCCCGCGTGCGAATCACGCGTGATAAAAACATGAGCTCGTGGCGCCGAGAAAAACGTTTTCAATTTTTATCATTTTATCCTAATATTCCGCCTATCTATCGCAAACCAGATATTTCGGCTTAGCGGAAGTCTCGCGTATTTTAGACACTAGAGGGCACAGTGCTGAGAAAAAATCTTGATTACGCAATAGCTATGTAAATCAGTTTCTTTGTAAATTGTTATTATGTTACTTATGGTTTCAATAATATCTGACAAGCAGACGAAAAAGCAGACGAGCATACTACTTTTACGTCATACCTGAGCGTGACTTCGATGACCTAAGACGTCAGTTAGGCTTCCCTTGACCTCTGTTGAGTGACGGGTACCATCCTAATAGTTAATTTTAAAGCCGATAGATGGCGGTGCGGTTACTGAAACTCTTATTATTAGAAAACAATGAATCTATGGATCTCGACGCCATGACTGATTAATTAAATTTAGGTTTAAATAAAGCTGCACGAACTAAATTAGGTGTGTAACTAATTATGCAAATTCTCTCATTTAGGCGGCCAAGTGTTGGCGCGGCTCGAAAAATGCATGTTGTTGAAAATCGCGGAATCGCCGTCTGAAACAAGAATTAATTAAGCTTATGCACTTTCAACTTCAGAATTATCAGTGAAGATTAATTAGAGCTGCTGAGCTTTCCGAAAGTTTCAGCGGCTGTTTCTGTCTCTGTGGCCCTTAATTAATTAATTAATTAACGCGGATGGATGAAGAGACGCGTTCACTCTATTTATGATATTCCGCGGGATAAATAGCTCACCGTGACTCAAACGCGCTTAATTACTTTTTGGAAAAGGGTAAAATACATCTGTTCATAGACGTGTATCAAGGCCTTCAAGGGGGATTTGAAGGCTCGCGAAATGGATCAACTCAACATCATCTCGAACTAGACTTCGAATAAGTAATTGGAGAATACTCGGTCGATTACCGAGTACCAAAAATGGCATATTCGGGTACCCGATTACTAGAATAAGCTTTTGGGGTTCAATAAACGGTACTTACAAAGTTGTGGAAACTGTGGCTCATTTGAATTAAAGGAATATTTTTCAGCATTGAAAGTTACTCTGTACTCCTTTTAAATTTTATTTCTTAATTACTAGAATAAAACCAGCTCCTAATCAAGTAGTTGATATGCCGACTCGCTAAAAATATTACTCGAGGTTTTATAGTTACTCGACTCGAATAAGAGAAAGTTTCCCCTTAATAAAGTACTTGATTACTCGATGAAAAACAAATTTGATTCTTAATAATCAACTCGGTTGCCTGAAACCACTAATCGCACAGCCCGAATCAACAGGGTTGCGCAGTTTAAACCTCACCTCAAATAAAAAATTCTGGATTCGTCCTTGCTAAGAAGTCTCTAGAAGGGCCCTCATTTTATTGTTTGGTTAAGATCAAAGTGTAGTACTTTTTAGCGCCTGATCAAGAACGGATAGAGCATTGTTGACCCAGTTTGGGGAAAACATAGAATTCAGGGTTCATTTTGCTAATTTGGAAATGAGCCAAATAATTTTACTAGACCATTTTCTTTCAGTATAATTTTCATATAGTATGGTGTTTATTAGTTTAGTCTAATATTTCGGTAATAATAAATACATTTTTGTTAAAACTAAACCTTTATACGAATATATAAGTCGAAATAAATATATATGATTTTTTGCAACCCACTAAATAGTGTTCGGAATTGTTTATTCATTATCCATAAATTTTCCGATTTATATCATTTTAACTTATTTAATTATGTTTTTTACGCAACCAAGCATTAATTTGTATAAAAGTGGTATTTATTTAAATAATTGTTTGTTTATTCACCTTCGATTATTTAAACATTTTACAATTTTTATTCAACTATTGGTTATTTAAATAAATATTATTTAAATATCGCCGAGCTTATTTTATTCATGGATAAAAATTAATCGAATGCCGAACACTACCACTAAATGATACTAGAATTAAATTAAATGAATTAAATATGATAATTGGAGCTATTTCCTCCACCTGGCCTCGAAAAAAGTTTCTTTAAAAAATGTTTCGAAAAACGTTGAAAAGTTTCTCGGGTTACAATTAAAAGTTCTCGCAAATATAGTTTGGACTTTGGTACTCTCGCGGCCACCTTTGTTCCAATCGAGCGGCCCTAATTCAATCTCCGCGCGCGGGGCCGCCTGCAAATGCGCCTCCGAGCGAATTCCCTTTCGAGAGCTTCACGCCGTCGAAGCAGAGTCTGTCTGCAGCCCGAATTCCAACTTTCCGACTTTGTCGTCGAGCGGAGTTTTTAATTAATCAGTTCCTCGCAACGTGCTTCTTTAATGAATTGCTCATTTCGGCAGGCGCATTAAAAACGGGGAATTCGGTTTCCAGGGTGTGATAGGCTATGTAATTTAAATGGAGCGCTAGGCTAATACCCTCACTGACCTCAGGTCCCAGTGCGTCTAGCGACTTTTATCCGAAGATAGTCAGTCAGATCAGGTTAACCTTGTAGATTCCCACACCCAGTAAACTGATCTCTAAATGTATCTGCACTGATCTGGCATAATCAGGGTTTGTACACGACCTGGAAAGGTAGGGAAATTGAAAATGATTCCTATAGGTCAGGGAATTTGAAAATTATTCCAAAAGGTCAGGGAATTTGAAAATTATTCCAAAAGGTCAGGGAATTTGAAAATTATTCCAAAAGGTCAGGGAATTTGAAAATTATTCCAAAAGGTCAGGGAATTTGAAAATTATTCCAAAAGGTCAGGGAATTTGAAAATGATTCCAAAAGGTCAGGGAATTTGAAAATGATTCCAAAAGGTCAGGGAATTTGAAAATGATTCCAAAAGGTCAGGGTATTTGAAAATGATTCCTAAAGGTCAGGGAAAAGTCGGACAATTTTAAAATGACCATAAAAAAATAAGGCAAATAAATTTTAAAAGATGTATTAAAAATACATAATAATCATTTTTCAAGATTTTACCTCAAGCCATTCATTTATTCCAAAAAAATGGTGAGGGAAAATTTGGAAATTTGGTCAGGGAAATCCTGGAAATGTCAGGGAATTTAAATCCGGAAATTTTGTACGAACCCTGATAATGCATCTCACGAAATTCAGTTAGCTGAAGAATTATACGTTTAGTAGCTATATAAATCTTAGGGAACAAATTAAAACCAACTATTTAAAATTTTGAAATTAGTTTAAACTGTGTACGAGGCATCTGAAACTGACTCTCGGCTCACAATTCAGATTAGTTTCTGATTTCACTTTTTTACTAATAATCAGAACCACCTTACGCACAAGCCATGTAGCGACTTTAAATGCCAGTATTTTTTAGATTTTTAATTTATTTTCTTCTTGAACATGGATGTTGATTTTTTATTGAAATCGTGTTTTTATGATTTTTTAACGTGGTATGCCTTTTGACAAATTGACTAATAATGTTAGTTCAGCGGTAACGTAAACTAAATTTTAAATTAACCTTAAATTTACTTTTTAATTAAAGAGTAAGTTGCGTATAGATTTTTTCCCACTGTATCTGGTAGATTACATAGTTCCCACCATTGAATTGGGAATAATACTGCTAGAATTACAATTACAATTACGATTTCGGTTTCTAAGGTTACGCGGGACCTGTTCTGAGAAGACTGTACTAAATTCATCTTTATAATTAGGCGGTAGCGCCATCTATATTTTTTAAAGTTATAGGGCTAAAAATAAATAATTATTAGTTAACTCACCGTAACTTGAGTTAAAAAGGATCGTGTTGACAGAATAAAATTATTTTTAAACAACTTCAAAGGTTTGTTTGTTACGATAAATCATACATTTCAATTTCGCGTCAGATTCGTGCAAAAATTCAATTTCCATATAGTGGCCACCTGACAGATGCCGCCACGGTAGAACGATAAAGTTGATATAGTTTCCTTATTGAACGAAATTGGTCCCGAGCCAGCCAGATTTAGTTGTACCTCTATTTATTCCCAACTCAATGGTAAGCACCCGCGTACAAAATTCAGTAGTTGAATCTCATGGTTCTATCAGAGATTTTTCGGATTTGACCATGGAATTAGTAGCATTTACATTTTGAATCCAAGCTTAAACCCTATGTTGGGGATAGCGGCCAATGAGAAATAGCGTGTAGTCAATGACGTCAATCACCACGCAAAATTTAAACTGTTAATTACTTCTAATTAGCTACGAAACGGAAAGCAACGAAACTTTATATTTGGAAATTTCAGATGTACGCTTCGTTTATTAACAAAATGAAGTCGGTAATGAAATAATTGCAACTTACTCTTTAATAATGAAATTTAATGAAGTTGGCGCTTAATTGACATTGGAAGAGAGCCTGCTTTTGTACACATTCATAAATTAATTAGTTTTTAATTGCGATTAAAATAACTGAATTAAACAGCCCTGAAATCAACGAACAGCGCTCGTAGCCGCTAAAACGCGAAATTCTTTGATCCAGCATCAAACGTTCATCTTGACACTCTCTAAGCGGCATCTTGATCAATTCATCAGCGCTAAATGGACGGATTTTAATTGAATTTCCCCAGCTCTAGGCGAGTATACCCGGCCAAATTAATTTGCGTAATAGACAGAATATAATTCATCCCCAACTTTAGAAAACGGTAGAGAGTGTGTGATTTAGAAACTGCGATGCCGGATAGAATTGTTGTTGATTGAGTTTTATGGTTAAAAGTAGAGCTCTGCTATTCGTACAGTTTTTATTTTAGTCACGTGCGCCAAAGTGTTAAATGATCATTTGAAATATTAATAATATTATTAATCGGGTAAGCTAAGACCCAAGAACTGCCCTAGGCCCATGTCATCGAGCGACGTTTCATGCAATTGATTAAGGTGGCTGGAGGGTGGTGGCAAGCCCTGCATGCCACGTGAGCCAACAGCTCCCTACACTCACTATAATCATATGTAACTTATTTAATCATAAGGGTGTCAGAAAGAACCTTTTCTCAATGAGACCTTGTTGCAAGGATATGACGTAATTGACGTCACTACCCAGTCGATGACGGTTTTTTCGTCATCAAAACTAGTTCTGGCGGGGTGGGAAGGAAGTTAAAACCAGTTTTAAACGACGTTAGTCCGTATTTTCTTTGGTGGCTGTGAAACAAGGTCTCATTTAAATTTTTAATACAGAGATGTTTTCACTCAGTGATTCTGGGATCGAACCCGGCTCCTTTTACGGCGTGGCGAAAGAGTAAACCTCTTCCCGCCACCAAATCAAGGTCGAACCCCCACAGTTACGTTCTACCATTTCCAAATTGAAAAGTCGTCTGCTAACACGTGCTATTACTTATTCTTAAAGGAACTATAGCACCATTAGTTTTTTTCACAAAACAAGCGACGTTTGCTGAACTTGTTTTTATGTAGCTCATTCGTCACGAAATACGTAGAAGTTCAGTTCAGTTTTTGCTTAAAAACAGGGTACCTCGTTGAATTTACCCTCATGTCCAGGGATTTTCCTAGTGAAACGTCATCGATACGTCACCCGTGACGCAACGGAAACAGCAAAACCAGAAGGCCAATGTTACTTTATAGAAAAGCCTATTATCCTAAGCTTCTGATAATGTCTAAAATGCTTTTAAGAATCAAATGACTCAACACGACCAAAGACGAAGCGAGCGTTTTAAATAGTCAATTTAATGTCCAATAATAATAGTAATAGTAAGCGCAAGAAGCTGTAGTTCACGAAGTCGCTACCGAGTGGCGCTCTATTACACTGTCAACACTTTTAAACTAATAACAACTTCTCTGTTTTGAATTCCTTGTGAATTATTTAAGTGTGTTTCGAAGAGCTCAGGCGTAAAGCGTTTATTTCATTCTAAGTTGTCAATACAACGCGAAGCTGAGGGACTTCTAACACCATCTAGTGGCAGGCGCCAAGAACGCATTTATTTTTTTATACTTTGGGCATGTGTTGAAACGATTCTTAGCGCATCTCTCAATGAAGCTCAGGGTCAGCCAGTATGCCTCTTAAACTTCCCTCCTTTGACGTGTAACGTGGAATTCTGGACATTCCTAAGTCCAAAGATGTCCGCGGTCGTATCGGACTTCTGTTTCGGGGTGCTGGTCGCTTAGAAGCCGTAGTTCTGGGAAATTGGTGCTTGTCTGGCCAGGAAGTACCGATTCTCCGCTCGGCCGTGGCATATTTCCATCTATAGTTTTGGCTTTCACTAATTCCATTATATCTCCCTTTAGCCCACCTTCGTATTTAAATTTTACTATAAATAAAAGTTTGCCAATGTTTTCAGTTTTATTTGTAATTCATCTATTGTACGACCTTTTGCAATGTTAAAACTCTTTCCCTTAGCAACAAAATTGTTAGTAATATCAAAAGTGACATAATTACCAAAAGTGTGTCAATCGGACCTATTTCGTAATGAATGTTACGAGCGAAATACAAGTTGGGAGGGGAGAAGGGAAAGTATGCCTTGGGGAGGGAAGGAAGTTAAAACCAACAAATAACGCCTCGTAGTGAGGAACGGAGGAACTAAGTAGCACTGGTCAAAGTTAGTGAATATTTTGATTTTTCGTCGTTCTGTGGAGATGTTATCGCCATCTAACCACGATATACTATAGACTAAAAAAGATCCAGAAAGGCGCCAATAAATAGTCTTTTATGACAAAATCCGATTAACTCTTTTACAGCTCCTTTTCAGCTAGGAGCCACAAACACAACACCCCACACAAGGAGAACGCAACCAGTCAAAAGTCGTGCATTTTTTTGCGTACAGTTTTCACTGGTTAGACTATTTATCGCCTGCTTCTGTCGGAAGGGGAAAATTCGGAAATTGTCTTCCCCCTGCCCGTAAAACGTTCAGCGTAAAGGCTCGTCCAATGAAATTTGTACACAACAATGCGTTAACGTGTTTAAAGGCTAGCTGCGTTCTCCTTGTGTTTGTTGCTTCTAGCATTTCAGAAGGAATAAAAAGAGTAGCCCTATTACTCCGGAACCAGCGAATAGTTTATTGGGCGGAGTAATTAACATCCCCGCCACAGACGAATAAAATGTTTTAGGGTAAAAAGAGTACACTTGTAGTTCGAGAACAGGCAAAAAAAACCACCTTTTAAGCTATGAAAGTTAGTTCTCGCGTCTTCCACAGAGTGGCTCTGCGGGTAGAGTATTTGCGTTTAAATAAAATGGCGCTGATTTTTCAGCCTACCAGCCCACTGCATTTTCAACCGGTTCTGTACAGGACAATTCAAGAATTTACAGGATATTAAAGTCCAAGTTTGAGCGCGGATGTTGGTACCTCAGCGCCACCTATGCTCGTTTCGGCCTCAATATTCGTTGTATCTGTGTATATATTTTTTTTTTAAATAATTTAGCGTTTTTATGCAGAAATTTCCATTACAATATTAAGTTCAGGATAAATTTTAGTCGTATATTATTTTATATAATAGACCGTATGATCCTATACATTGGAAAACATAATCCTTTTTTCCTAAAAGGAATTTTTCCAGTAACCGAAAATAACTATTTTGGAACAAATTAATCCTAATTGGTAGTTTAATGTAAGTGTGGTTTTAATTTTAATTAGGGTCAACTTTCAAAACGAAAATAATCCTATTTTGGGAAAAGATTGGCTTCTAAATTCAGACTTTCAGGAGTCATTTAGCGTCCCCAATTACGAAGTCGAAAAATCGATTTAAAATAGGCTTCCCATTTAAAAAGAGAAGTAATTTTATTAACGTACTAAAAATTCTTAGAAAAGGCTTAAGAATAACGCATCTCCCGGGAAGGAATTTGCGCCGAAAATAATCCCGAAGAAAGGTTTTATATTTCAGCGGCAAAAGTCTTTTGATTATCTTTGAAGTAAGAAGAGCCATGAATATGGATGAGATGGAAGGCTTTGCACTCGCAGCTTTAAACGTTTTACGCGTCGTGGAATGAGAGATGGGCACCGCTCGGCTCATTTCAGAGGGTTTGGCGTTTTGGGTTTATTTGAGCGGCGAAATATAAACTTGTTGAGGTTAACGGTAATAGTTAGTGTAGGGAGCTGTTGGCTCACGTGGCATGAAGGACTTGCCACCACCCTCTTACGCGTTGTAACCCGGCCACCTGTTTAAGGCTTTCAAAGTTGCTAGATGACTTGACCCTAAGGTGGTGCCTTAGGTATTAGCCTAGCCGATTAGTGGTGGGCGCTCGTTCCGTCTCTCATATGAGCGCTAAAAGAGAAGAGCGCAGGATTGGCATAGAACCAGCCATACCGGTTATAGCCACCTGGTTAAATCCAGTTATAGCCACCTGGTTAAATCCAGGTATAGCCACCTGGTTAAATCCGGATATAGCCACCTGGTTAAATCCGGATATAGCCACCTGGTTAAATCCAGGTATAGCCACCTGGTTAAATCCAGGTATAGCCACCTGGTTAAATCCAGGTATAGCCACCTGGTTAAATCCGGATATAGCCACCTGGTTAAATCCGGATATAGCCACCTGGTTAAATCCAGTTATAGCCACCTGGTTAAATCCAGGTATAGCCACCTGGTTAAATCCGGATATAGCCACCTGGTTAAATCCGGATATAGCCACCTGGTTAAATCCGGATATAGCCACCTGGTTAAATCCAGGTATAGCCACCTGGTTAAATCCAGGTATAGCCACCTGGTTAAATCCAGGTATAGCCACCTGGTTAAATCCAGGTATAGCCACCTGGTTAAATCCGGATATAGCCACCTGGTTAAATCCGGATATAGCCACCTGGTTAAATCCAGGTATAGCCACCTGGTTAAATCCGGATATAGCCACCTGGTTAAATCCGGATATAGCCACCTGGTTAAATCCAGGTATAGCCACCTGGTTAAATCCAGGTATAGCCACCTGGTTAAATCCGGATATAGCCACCTGGTTAAATCCGGATATAGCCACCTGGTTAAATCCAGGTATAGCCACCTGGTTAAATCCAGGTATAGCCACCTGGTTAAATCAAGGTATAGCCACCTGGTTAAATCCAGGTATAGCCACCTGGTTAAATCCGGATATAGCCACCTGGTTAAATCCGGATATAGCCACCTGGTTAAATCCGGATATAGCCACCTGGTTAAATCCGGATATAGCCACCTGGTTAAATCCAGGTATAGCCACCTGGTTAAATCCAGGTATAGCCACCTGGTTAAATCCGGATATAGCCACCTGGTTAAATCCGGATATAGCCACCTGGTTAAATCCAGGTATAGCCACCTGGTTAAATCCGGATATAGCCACCTGGTTAAATCCGGATATAGCCACCTGGTTAAATCCGGATATAGCCACCTGGTTAAATCCAGGTATAGCCACCTGGTTAAATCCGGATATAGCCACCTGGTTAAATCCAGTTATAGCCACCTGGTTAAATCCAGGTATAGCCACCTGGTTAAATCCGGATATAGCCACCTGGTTAAATCCGGATATAGCCACCTGGTTAAATCCAGGTATAGCCACCTGGTTAAATCCAGGTATAGCCACCTGGTTAAATCCAGGTATAGCCACCTGGTTAAATCCGGATATAGCCACCTGGTTAAATCCAGTTATAGCCACCGGGTTAAATCCAGGTATAGCCACCTGGTTAAATCCGGATATAGCCACCTGGTTAAATCCGGATATAGCCACCTGGTTAAATCCGGATATAGCCACCTGGTTAAATCCAGGTATAGCCACCTGGTTAAATCCAGGTATAGCCCACTGGTTAAATCCAGGTATAGCCACCTGGTTAAATCCAGTTATAGCCACCTGGTTAAATCCAGGTATAGCCACCTGGTTAAATCCGGATATAGCCACCTGGTTAAATCCGGATATAGCCACCTGGTTAAATCCAGTTATAGCCACCTGGTTAAATCCAGGTATAGCCACCTGGTTAAATCCAGGTATAGCCACCTGGTTAAATCCGGATATAGCCACCTGGTTAAATCCGGATATAGCCACCTGGTTAAATCCAGGTATAGCCACCTGGTTAAATCCAGGTATAGCCACCTGGTTAAATCCGGGTATAGCCACCTGGTTAAATCCAGGTATAGCCACCTGGTTAAATCCAGGTATAGCCACCTGGTTAAATCCAGTTATAGCCACCTGGTTAAATCCAGTTATAGCCACCTGGTTAAATCCGGGTATAGCCACCTGGTTAAATCCGGGTATAGCCACCTGGTTAAATCCGGATATAGCCACCTGGTTAAATCCGGATATAGCCACCTGGTTAAATCCAGGTATAGCCACCTGGTTAAATCCAGGTATAGCCACCTGGTTAAATCCAGTTATAGCCACCTGGTTAAATCCAGGTATAGCCACCTGGTTAAATCCAGGTATAGCCACCTGGTTAAATCCGGATATAGCCACCTGGTTAAATCCGGATATAGCCACCTGGTTAAATCCGGATATAGCCACCTGGTTAAATCCAGGTATAGCCACCTGGTTGAATCCAGGTATAGCCACCTGGTTAAATCCGGATATAGCCACCTGGTTAAATCCGGATATAGCCACCTGGTTAAATCCGGATATAGCCACCTGGTTAAATCCGGATATAGCCACCTGGTTAAATCCAGTTATAGCCACCTGGTTAAATCCGGATATAGCCACCTGGTTAAATCCAGTTATAGCCACCTGGTTAAATCCGGGTATAGCCACCTGGTTAAATCCGGATATAGCCACCTGGTTAAATCCGGATATAGCCACCTGGTTAAATCCGGATATAGCCACCTGGTTAAATCCGGATATAGCCACCTGGTTAAATCCAGGTATAGCCACCTGGTTAAATCCGGGTATAGCCACCTGGTTAAATCCGGGTATAGCCACCTGGTTAAATCCGGGTATAGCCACCTGGTTAAATCCGGATATAGCCACCTGGTTAAATCCGGATATAGCCACCTGGTTAAATCCGGATATAGCCACCTGGTTAAATCCGGATATAGCCACCTGGTTAAATCCGGATATAGCCACCTGGTTAAATCCGGATATAGCCACCTGGTTAAATCCGGATATAGCCACCTGGTTAAATCCGGATATAGCCACCTGGTTAAATCCGGATATAGCCACCTGGTTAAATCCGGATATAGCCACCTGGTTAAATCCGGATATAGCCACCTGGTTAAATCCGGATATAGCCACCTGGTTAAATCCGGGTATAGCCACCTGGTTAAATCCGGATATAGCCACCTGGTTAAATCCAGGTATAGCCACCTGGATAAATCCAGTTATAGCCACCTGGTTAAATCCAGGTATAGCCACCTGGTTAAATCCGGATATAGCCACCTGGTTAAATCCGGGTATAGCCACCTGGTTAAATCCAGGTATAGCCACCTGGTTAAATCCAGGTATAGCCACCTGGTTAAATCCGGGTATAGCCACCTGGTTAAATCCGGGTATAGCCACCTGGTTAAATCCGGGTATAGCCACCTGGTTAAATCCGGGTATAGCCACCTGGTTAAATCCAGGTATAGCCACCTGGTTAAATCCAGGTATAGCCACCTGGTTAAATCCAGTTATAGCCACCTGGTTAAATCCAGGTATAGCCACCTGGTTAAATCCAGGTATAGCCACCTGGTTAAATCCGGATATAGCCACCTGGTTAAATCCGGATATAGCCACCTGGTTAAATCCGGATATAGCCACCTGGTTAAATCCGGATATAGCCACCTGGTTAAATCCAGGTATAGCCACCTGGTTGAATCCAGGTATAGCCACCTGGTTAAATCCGGATATAGCCACCTGGTTAAATCCGGATATAGCCACCTGGTTAAATCCGGATATAGCCACCTGGTTAAATCCGGATATAGCCACCTGGTTAAATCCAGTTATAGCCACCTGGTTAAATCCGGATATAGCCACCTGGTTAAATCCGGGTATAGCCACCTGGTTAAATCCGGATATAGCCACCTGGTTAAATCCGGATATAGCCACCTGGTTAAATCCGGTTATAGCCACCTGGTTAAATCCAGTTATAGCCACCTGGTTAAATCCAGGTATAGCCACCTGGTTAAATCCGGATATAGCCACCTGGTTAAATCCGGATATAGCCACCTGGTTAAATCCGGATATAGCCACCTGGTTAAATCCAGGTATAGCCACCTGGTTAAATCTGGATATAGCCACCTGGTTAAATCTGGGTATAGCCACCTGGTTAAATCCAGGTATAGCCACCTGGTTAAATCCGGATATAGCCACCTGGTTAAATCCAGTTATAGCCACCTGGTTAAATCCGGATATAGCCACCTGGTTAAATCCAGTTATAGCCACCTGGTTAAATCCAGGTATAGCCACCTGGTTAAATCCGGATATAGCCACCTGGTTAAATCCGGATATAGCCACCTGGTTAAATCCGGATATAGCCACCTGGTAAAATCCAGGTATAGCCACCTGGTTAAATCCAGGTATAGCCACCTGGTTAAATCCAGGTATAGCCACCTGGTTAAATCCGGATATAGCCACCTGGTTAAATCCGGATATAGCCACCTGGTTAAATCCGGATATAGCCACCTGGTTAAATCCAGTTATAGCCACCTGGTTAAATCCAGGTATAGCCACCTGGTTAAATCCGGATATAGCCACCTGGTTAAATCCGGATATAGCCACCTGGTAAAATCCAGGTATAGCCACCTGGTTAAATCCAGGTATAGCCACCTGGTTAAATCCAGGTATAGCCACCTGGTTAAATCCAGGTATAGCCACCTGGTTAAATCCGGATATAGCCACCTGGTTAAATCTAGTTATAGCCACCTGGTTAAATCCAGGTATAGCCACCTGGTTAAATCCGGATATAGCCACCTGGTTAAATCCAGGTATAGCCACCTGGTTAAATCCAGGTATAGCCACCTGGTTAAATCCGGGTATAGCCACCTGGTTAAATCCGGGTATAGCCACCTGGTTAAATCCGGATATAGCCACCTGGTTAAATCCGGATATAGCCACTTGAAAAAATCCAGATTTGTTTGCCTTTAATTAAAAAAAAATTACAATATGAATATTTTATTAAATGAATAGTTTTTATTTAGAAATGTAGTTTATTTTTAGTTTCATATTTAGAAATCGGTTTACTTTTACCAGTTTTTCGGTAGGTTTAAAGTTCCAAGGTTCGCTGCCTCGCTTCTGTCGGTTCGTCATAAACAAAAACTAGGGGGAATCAAAATAATTCAGTTATTTTATTTAGTTATTTCGCTTTATTGGTTTATTTTCTTATTTACGACAATAACTGCAGACAATTTCTACTTACATAAGTAAAAGGTACTGTTTATATTTTAGCCGGCTTTAACCGGATATAGCCAATTAAAACCACTGGTCTGGATTTTTCAAAAAAAGCCGGCTTTTTTCAACCCTGGAAGAGCGTGCCTACAGCCTCTCAACTTAGCTTGCATATAGAGGACCACCCATTAAGCCATCATAATTTAGCGATAAAAAAAATGTTATTAAAGCTGATGCTGATTATTAATTTAGCGCTAAAAGAGGAGCATGGGTTTCAACTCTTGAAAGATGAGAGCACAATTCCGTCTAAATTTAGGGCTACTAAGAGAACTAGTAGCTCTGATTTTCAAATGAGCGCTAAAATAGAGAAACTCCGATTTACCCTCAAAAGAGTTCGAAAAGAGAGAAGCTCCGATTTACCATCAAATGAGCTCGAAAAGAGAAGCTCCGATTTACCATCAAATGAGCTTGAAAAGAGAGAAGCTCTGATTTACCATCAAATGAGCTCGAAAAGAGAAGCTCCGATTTACCCTCAAACGAGTTCGAAAAGAGAGAAGCTCCGATTTACCCTCAAAAGAGTTCAAAACGAGAGAAGCACCGATTTACCCTCAAACGAGTTCGAAAAGAGAGAAGCTTTGATTTACCCTCAAATGAGTTCGAAACGCGAGAAGCACCGATTTACCATCAAATGAGTTCCAAAAAAGGGGGGGTTCAGATTCCTTCTCTTAAGTGCTCTCGGAAAGGCGCGAGCCTGAGCGGTTACCAATCTAGGGAGCGCGATGGGATGGATGAGCTGAGCGCCTTAGCAAAGGAAATGCCCATCGGGCGACAGAGCGCGTAAACCTTTTACAGACTAAGACAACAGTCGATATTTTCGGCGGGCGAAATTGGATGAGAGTAGCGCGTCGGTAAACAAAGCGTCTTTTGTGACGTCGTCGAGTTCCATTGTGAGAGCTGTCTGGCCGGGTTCCGCTGATTCGATCAAAGGAAACTCTCCTTTTTTTTGTTCCGTATGGATTGAATTTTCTTAATACTTAAACCCCCCCCCCCCAGCCTATAAATTCTATCAACTTTTACAGCTCACCGAAATCTTTATTTTGCTCTTTCAAAAACTCGATTTCTTGCTATATTAGCCACGTTCTCACTAGACTTATTTTTCCGCGCAACTTTCTATAAAAACCTAAAATTTGGCTTTTCCGTGTTAGTCTTTCTACGGCACTAGTTGTAGCTAATATGAACGACAGAATGTAGCGCTGGTATCGCGAGGAACTTCGCTTGTCAAATCCCGCGTGAGATTTTAAAGGTTGACAGAATCGTTTGAAAAATTAAAGGCGAATTTCCGGCAGCTCCTCCCTTCCAGTCACGTGACTCGGGCATAAATGGCCACTTTCCAAAACATTGGTGATTACGTAGCTTGCTCTCAAAATTAAAACTGTTCTTTGACCCTTATGACTAAAGTTTCCCAACGCACTCCAGTGGCCCCCAGGTCCAATTTAAGGGACCACATCAGATCCTATTTAGGGGACCCCCTCCGGATCCTATATTTAGGGGACCCCCTCCGGATCCTATATTTAGGGGATCCCCTCCGGATCCTATATTTAGGGGACCCCCTCCGGATCCTATATTTAGGGGACCCCCTCCGGATCCTATATTTAGGGGATCCCCTCCGGATCCTATATTTAGGGGATCCCCTCCGGATCCTATATTTAGGGGACCCCCTCCGGATCCTATATTTAGGGGACCCCCTCCGGATCCTATATTTAGGGGACCCCCTCCGGATCCTATATTTAGGGGACCCCCTCCGGATCCTATATTTAGGGGACCCCCTCCGGATCCTATATTTAGGGGACCCCCTCCGGATCCTATATTTAGGGGATCCCCTCCGGATCCTATATTTAGGGGACCCCCTCCGGATCCTATATTTAGGGGACCCCCTCCGGATCCTATATTTAGGGGACCCCCTCCGGATCCTATATTTAGGGGACCCCCTCCGGATCCTATATTTAGGGGACCCCCTCCGGATCCTATATTTAGGGGACCCCCTCCGGATCCTATATTTAGGGGACCCCCTCCGGATCCTATATTTAGGGGACCCCCTCCGGATCCTATATTTAGGGGACCCCCTCCGGATCCTATATTTAGGGGACCCCCTCCGGATCCTATATTTAGGGGACCCCCTCCGGATCCTATATTTAGGGGACCCCCTCCGGATCCTATATTTAGGGGACCCCCTCCGGATCCTTCAAAAGGGGCCATAAAACTAAAATGTTTGAAATCTTTTGTGGGATCACTTTTACTTTTTTTTTAAATTTTACTGAAATTTATTATAAGGAACCTTATATAATTTTAAGACAGAACATTTGCCGTAGAAAGTTTCCCGATCGGAAAATGTTCCGTATTTTTCCAAAAAAAAGCAAAAAGTTTTTCATTCCATGATTAGCCTAATATTGTTCCCAAATTTAAATTTCGCGCCATTTTGTCGAATCCAAGAGTAAAACTAAACGTCTAGAGTAGTGTAGAATAAAAACAATTAAAAAGTCATATATGTTTCAAATTTTATTTAATTATAATTATAATAATAATATAATCATAATATTTCCGGAAAATCAACAACTCCAGAACCCTCGAAATTGAAAATATTTCGCCACCTTCAGCGAATGATACAGGGCCCCAAAATGTATCGGAATAGGCCTAAAAATAAAACTAGGTTACCCTCGTTTTTGGTATACCTTACAAAAAATTCCTGACTTACTCCTAAAATGTTGTTGGTGTGAACGCGACTCGATGTACTTTGTCAAAAAAGCCCCCTTTCCAGGGGGGGGGGGGATAATGAATTTTGTGTATCGCAGAGTGTATATATATTTTCAATTTATTTATAATGGGAATACAGGGCCCAGCTTTGTAGCGTTTGTCGGGCGTGGGTTCCTGGGGCGGCGACTGCCAACCTCGCCAGTCCTTCCCACGCGAAGCCCCCTTTCAATTATTTCAATAAGAGCTCCGAGAGCCCGCGTAACCAGGTCTCGGCGAAGACAGCGCTCGAGGGGCGGATAAACAAACCTTTCAAAGTTGGTTCTTTCTATTTTGACCCTAATCCCCGATTCGCGCCCCGTTGAGGTTAAGCAGTCCGCGCTAGACGATCGGACGACAACGTCTGAAATACCTGGAGATAGTGTTAACAATCGATGCTCATATTTGCGTACTTGCGTTATCTGAACAGAGGAAAATTATTACTTAAGATATCAGATATCAGATCAGCTAATATGGGCCCCATTTATTAAAGGGGTTTGTCCCCGCGTTCTTCGGTTTCCCCTTTCCATAAAAACTTGTAGGGGTTGACGGTAATAGCGAGTGTAATGACCACAGTTCCCTGTATTTCCTATTTTTTGCTTTAATTTAACGTCCTTTCTTACTCCTATAAATTCATTAAATTTCCAATAATATCCTATATTTGAACTCAAACGTCTGAAGAAATTTAAATAGTTGACCCTTAGAAGTCTTCAAAACGTCCTAGTTTTTAAAGATGCGTATTTCCAACACTGTTCGCCGATAGTTTTAGACTAAATTCTATTGGTTATCACCTTTGAAGGTTAAAAACAATTTTCACAACCACTTTCTGTTATTGTATAATTAATTTTCTCCTTTTTCTTCCTATATTTTCCTAAATTTCATTGATAAATTTACTATAATATCTTTAAAGGATTTTAATATATTCTGTGGTCAACCTGCGCGTTGTATAAATGGTTTGCCTCCACCCTCCTAGACCTAAGGTGGTGTCTTGGGTATTAGCCTAGCGATTATAATTAATAATAATTGAATACCAGATAGTTAAAAGCTTTAAATAATCTGAAATCAATTTAAAAGTATTTTAATTTAAGGATAAATTCTTCAGCTAACTGAATCTCGTGATATTAACTATGTCAGATCGGTTTCAGATACAATTTGAGATCAGTTAAATGTTTAATCTAATATGAACAACTAACTATTTTCAAATATTTGAAAATTACTACGCGAATAACCTAAAGCCTTAATTGTAGCTTGAGCAACTTGTTGGCAAGCTATCATTGGCCGGCCATCTTTTAATTAGTGAGTCTTTCCCCCCTGGCAAACAAACCGTTGCTATTCGAAATTGCCAAATCCCGGACCAAACACTCTCTTGAAGGATTCGTTGCTTTCCTGGAAAGTTCGTAATATTACACGGTGTTAATAATAAAAATAATAATAATCAGCTAGGCTAATACCCAAGGCACCACCTTAGGCCCAAGTCATCTAGCGACTTTTAATGCCTTAAAATCAGGTGGTCGAGTTACATTGCGTAGGAGGGTGGTGAAAAGCCCTTCAGGCCACGCGAGCCAACAGCTCCCTACACCTAGGAGCAACAAACACAAGGAGAATGCAGCTAGCCTTTAAACACGCTAACGAAGGGTTGTGTACGAATTTCATTGGACGAGCGTCACGAGCCTTTACGCTGAACGTTTTACGGGCGGGGGGGGGGGAGACAATTTCCGAATTTTCCCCATCCGACGGCAGCAGGCGCTAAAGCGTCTAGCCAATGAAAACCGTACACAAGAAAATCCACGACTTTTGACGGGTTGCGTTCTCCTTGTATGGGGTGCTGTGTTTGTTGCTCCTAGCCTACACTCACTATTCCCGTTAACCTCTACAAGTTTTTATGGAAAGGGTATCCGAAGAACTCTGGAGAAAACCCCTTTAACCAGTGGGGAGAGAACTTGCACACTAAACGCGGAAGGAGTGGTTCCGACTTTTCGTGTGTATCAGCTAGTCAAACTAAATACCGAGTAGAGTTAAGTAGAATCATAAGTGTATAATATTGTTGCATAAGTGTGAAACTTCTTATTATTTTAGTTTTACTGAGAGCTATTCACAAGACAGACTGCATTACGGGCTTCGTCGCCGTTTTACGTCCGCTTGCTAACGCGTCACACGTAGCCTTTGAGAGCGCCTCGCTAGGGGAATATTTTCTTCTTGTGATGACGTCACTCTGTTACTAGCTCTCAGTAAAATATTCCCCAAAGTGACAAACTTATGGAACAATATTATAGGCTTTTGGTAGAATTGACGTCCTACCCAAAATAAATTCTACTATATTTCCAGTCTGGCTTAAATTTGTTGTATTTAAAATCGTTCTTTTGAGCGACAAACCCAGGATATATCTTATCTAAATTGTAAGATTAAACCGTAAGTCCATAATTATTTACCATAAGTGTGACAGGTAGCCGAAATAATTTAGGAGAGCTATTTGCGGAGTGGCGTAAAATTGACGTCATTTCTGTAAAGATGAGCTTTTGTTCAATCACTTATATTTTTAATCTCGCTAAAGACCATACTCGCCACAGATGGCGCTGCCGACACTGTGGTGAGCCACGACGTCACTACCAACGTCTGCTTAAGTCGGTTTACCGCGATGTTTAAAATCGTCCACTGCTACTGTATACTTTAAATCTTAATTCGTTAATCATTTTATTTCGACAGTAAGTTTAACGTGTTTCGGTTTAGTTTGGCTACGTGAAAGCCATCAAATAAAGAAAACTTAAAGCAAGCAAGCAAGCAATCAAAGCATACCTAAACATAAAACTATGCTATTCTGTGCCTGTATCTAGTTATATTATTTCATTTGATTTCAAAAGTAAAAAATTCAAATTTCATTTCGTTATTCGAGTAATTATATTATTATTATAGTATTTGATTAAATACAATTATTTAAAAAAATAGCCACTCGAAATTCGTAGGTTTAAAAACGAAACCAATTTTAGACAGCTTGAACAAATTAAATATCCCACCATCTCGTGAATGTTATGCATAATCTCAGTACACTGAAGTACTGTAGTGAAGCGCCGAAATACTTGAAGGGGCTACACAGTGTCGCGCGTGCCATCTATGGACTACTTTTTCTTTAGCCAAACTCTTCTATAAGAATTCAGCTCAGTGATTGAACCATCTATTTATAACCCTGGCGAAAATAATACGCGTCTTAAAAACCTACTGCCAACTGATGTTGTTACCGGTTGTTACGCCAATGCAAGGCTCACTATTACGACGAGGCTAAAGCTGTTAGGTCTGTTGACCTAAGCCACTACCTACGTAATTAATCAAGGCCCGTGCATGCTCGGAACAAAATACATTTTCTGGTCTTTCGAATTCGCCGAAAATTCCCGCTAGGTGCGCATATATGTCGAATCTATTGCTCCGGCCTTGTCTACTGCATCGGCCATGGTGATTAACTATACGAAATTACATTAAAAATAAAGACTATCTTAAGCCTTAGCTTGGCTAAAAATTTTAAAAGGTTTTACTAGTCAAAATTGCCAAAATATGCAACTTTAAACAATAGATATAGGTTAACTAGTATTTTTATTTTAAAATACAGGGTTCATACAAACATGGAAATCAGTGAAAACCTTTAAATATCAGTGAAATTTATTTAAAGCAAAAAGTCAGGGAAATTTCAAAGAAAATGAAAATTTTCCAGAAAAATCAGGGAAAATAATTATGATAACTCCAAATTATGTGCAATTTGTTTTAGTATTACTGAAATTATTACTTAGTATTGAATTCATACGTTCAATCTTGACTATATTATATTAGAAAGTGTTAAGCTTGTTTTCCACTAGCGCGCGTCATAATGTTATTTTCTTTACGCGCGTAAAAACGTTTGAACGTTTCAAAGCTGAGAAACGCGTCGTTGCGCGCGCCAGTGGAAAACAAGCTTCACAGTAATGCTTTTAACATTTTAGAGACCCCTATTGTTTTAAAAAGTACACCTGGAAAATATTCAAAACTGCTCTGGAAAACCTGGAAATATCAGGGAAAATGGTTTTTGAAATATTGTATGAACCCTGAAATATGGTAATCTGAATATTGCGATTTTCGTACACGCGCACCTAGCGGGAATTTTACGGCGAATTTGAAAGACCAAATTTTTTTCCGAGCCTACCTTGATTAATTACGTAGGTAGTGAATAAGTCTAAGTATGAAGGCAACCCAAGAAATGAGAGGTCATGTCTATAAATAAAAATTTAAACTATGTCAATCGAAATTATACTGTAAAATATTATGTTATTTATGGACTTACTATCAAAATCGTAGATTTAAAAATGCGTGTGATTAGGTTCGTGATAAATGGTTAAGTTTAAAACGCGCGTTTTTAAAATGTTTTAAGTTATTTGAATATAAAAGATAATTGTTTTTGCTGATGAATAAAGAATTTGGAGAAACCGTTTATAAAGTTATTTGAACCAACAACGCGATAATTTTGTCTTCCGTTTTTAATCCTGGCTAACAGAGATCGAGCAACTGAAGAGGCGAGTCCCCACTGAGTCTGTTTCGTCCGTGACTAAACTAATAGTTGGGCTCTCATTCTTCACGGTAGAGAGCACTTCGATCGAAGGATAACTTTTTCTTCGGAGTTCAGGGAATTCTTGGCGAGTTTCTTATAGATTAGAAATGTCGATCTGCTGTGCTATTGCGAAACTAGGATTTAGTGCAATCTACTATTGGACCGGGTATCTGTCGCGTACTTCGATCCAATTTTGATGGCGGAATGGCCTAGTCATGTTTCACAGCTGATTCCAAACGATACTACACTTTGATCTTTGTCAAAATACGAAGAAAATTATTAATGATCGTCGGAAACCTTTCTTCTATCTTTTTCAAATTATTTTTTTAAATTAGAAATTATTATTTTTATTAATTTAAAATTATAATTATAATAATTTTATTATTGTTATAATTTTATTATTGTTATAATTTTATTATTGTTATAATTTTATTATTGTTATAATTTTATTATTGTTATAATTTTATTATTGTTATAATTTTATTATTGTTATAATTTTATTATTGTTATAATTTTATTATTGTTATAATTTTATTATTGTTATAATTTTATTATTGTTATAATTTTATTATTGTTATAATTTTATTATTGTTATAATTTTATTATTGTTATAATTTTATTATTGTTATAATTTTATTATTGTTATAATTTTATTATTGTTATAATTTTATTATTGTTATAATTTTATTATTGTTATAATTTTATTATTATTATAATTTTATTATTATTATAATTTTATTATTATTATAATTTTATTATTATTATAATTTTATTATTATTATAATAAGAAATTATAAATAAGAAATTTGTTGAATATCTTCACACCAACTTTTTAAAATCCCACAATTATAATTATGGAAAAATTCTTACTGACCTTAGTATTAATACCTTAGCACAATTTCGAGATAAAACTGAATTAATATTTATCTTTAAGATACTTAATAATAGAGTGGCCAGTGAAAATATTGTTTCTAATCTAAACATATCTGTACCAAACTACAAGCTAAGAAATAAGCAAATATTCAACACACTGTATACTAGCCTTAACCCACTAAACCGTCTACAAAAAACTGCAAATAACTATACGCACAAACTGACCTATTTAGCTGTAAATTGTCAGACATAAAAAATTTATAACTTTTACTTCCATACTATTTATCTATTGCTGTACATTTTCATAAAAATGCATTTATGTCATTAGTTTCACCATTGTATATTTTTCTCATTTGTTAAAATGTGTATCAACTAGCTGATCTTGTAACCAGGATTGTTTTGTTACACAATAAACCCCACGTTCGTTCGTTCGTTATTATTATTATAATTTTATTATTATTATAATTTTATTATTATTATAATTTTATTATTATTATAATTTTATTATTATTATAATTTTATTATTATTATAATTTTATTATTATTATAATTTTATTATTATTATAATTTTATTATTATTATAATTTTATTATTATTATAATTTTATTATTATAATTTTATTATTATAATTTTATTATTATAATTTTATTATTATAATTTTATTATTATAATTTTATTATTATAATTTTATTATTATAATTTTATTATTATAATTTTATTATTATAATTTTATTATTATTATAATTTTATTATTAGTATAATTTTATTATTAGTATAATTTTATTATAATTATAATTTTATTATTATTATAATTGTATTATTATTATAATTGTATTATTATATAAATTTTATTATTATATAAATTTTATTATTATATAAATTTTATTATATAAATTTTATTATTATATAAATTTTATTATTATATAAATTTTATTATTATATAAATTTTATTATTATATAAATTTTATTATTTTTTTATTATTATATAAATTTTATTATTTTTTTTATTATTATATAAATTTTATTATTTTTTTATTATTATATAAATTTTATTATTTTTTTATTATTATATAAATTTTATTATTTTTTTTATTATTATATAAATTTTATTATTTTTTTTATTATTATATAAATTTTATTATTATATAAATTATATTTTTTATATTCATAGTTTGGATTTAAGTTTATATAGAGTGCTAAATCTGTTTTATCTGTAGGGCAAACGATGGTCATTGTCACGTGATGGCTGTTAGGGCTGACGTGCGCGAGGTGCGTTATCAGAGAACAACACTCTACGATGGGGATAGCGAGATGGAGCGAAAAGTTCAGGTTGAAACCGGGAACATAGTTCGCGTTCTAACGCGTGCCGCTTAACCTCTTCTTTGTTTTTAGTTCGATTCTATCCCGTGGGACTATTTTTAGCCCGGCTGAGGATCATATCGGTTTGACCTCGCGGCGGAGGTCAATCACTGACCGCAGAGTGCTTCCTTCCTATCGCTTATTTCGGGCACGAAGGCCCCCTCGCCACACCTCCCTACAGAAGGTATAGAAAAGGAATAGCAACTTAATCTTTTACACGGCTTTCAAATGTTCTAAAGCTAAGGGTACTTCTGTTTATGTATATATTAAGCGGATAATGTTAAAGTGTTAGTAGGCTTAAGTGGGGGTTGCGCAATGGCGTAGCGAGGTTATTTGGCGCCCAGGGCCAAACTCGAAAATTTGCAGCCCCTCCCCCACCTACGCCGGGCCCAATTTCCGCCATAAAATTCCTTGTTATTATCAATAACAAAATAAATATTTATCTATTACAATTTTATTGATATATTAAAAAATTTTCAAGTTTCCAATATCCGCTTTAATACTTTAGGCGCCTCTTTGGCGCCCCCTGGACCGTCGGCGCCCGGGGCTCACTACGCCTCTGGAGTTGCGGAGTAGTTAGCACTTTAGCCTCGCAGCAAGAGGAGCCGGGTTGATCCCAGCTTGTGGCACTGGGTGAAAACTCGGAACAACTCCTTCCGCGTTGAGTTTGCAAGTTCTCTCCTCACTGGTTAAGGGGTTTTCTGCCGAGCTCTTCGGTTTCGTATTCCATAATAACTTGTTGAGGTTAACGGTAATAGTGAGTGTGGGGAGCTGTTGGCTCACGTGGCATGAACGGCTTGCCACCTCCCTCCTACGCGTTGTAACCCGTCCACCTGAATTAATGACTTTAAAAGTCGCTTGATGACTTGCTGGGTATAAGCCTAACTATTATTATTATTAACGATTTCCTTTTTAAGCCAATAAAAACGAATTCCGAAATGATGTCATTTAAGCGCTCGGGAATCCATACCTCTACTTGGTATGCTTTTCGCGGCAGATTTTCGTCTCGATGTGGCTGACGGTTTTTTTGAGGTCATTTTGTTAACTTAACAAACAACAACGTGAGAGGGGAGCGCGCGCAAAGGGCATTTTTTCTCTCGTAGGCGGGGCCAAAGCCGTCAGAGTGATCTTACCATACGTGATACGGCATGATGAGCATTCCTAGTAGAGGCATGGATTCCTGTAGCGCTAGAAAGCGAAGCTAATTCTCACAGACGATTCGCTTTAGTTTGTTTATTTTAAAAAATTTATTTTTAGCATAAAAATACAAAATGAAGGAATGTAAGTTCGATCTTTTGTACGCGATTCGATCGAGTGCCTGTGGCCTCGAAGATACTTTGTTTGCCATATTATTATTGTTATTAAATAATAAATTATCTGTTATAATTGTATTATAATAACTATTCTAATAATTATATTAATTAAATACATGAATATATTTAATTTATTTGATTACAGGGTTGGCATAGAACTAGCCATACCGGTTATAGCCACCGGTTTAAATCCAGTAATAGCCACTTGAAAAAATTCAGATTTTTGTGGCTTTTAAAAAAAAAATTACAATATGAATATTTTAGTAAATTAATAGTTTTTATTTAGAAATTTAGTTTATTTTTTGTTTCATATTTAGAAACCGGTTTACTTTAACCAGTTTTTCGGTTGGTTTAAAGTTCCAAAGTCCGCTGCCTTGCTTCTGTCGGTGCGTCATACACAAAAACTAGGGGGAATTTCTCGAGGAAATCAAAAGAATTAAGTTATTTCGCTTTATTTGTTTAGTTTCTTATTTACGTCAATAACTGCAGACAATTTCTACTTACATAAGTAAAAGGTACTGTTTATATTTTAGCCGGTATAACCGAAAAAAAACCGGTTATGGCAAATAAAACCACTGGTCTGGATTTTTTCAAATAAAAGCCGTTTTTTTTTCCAACTCTGATTAAATAGATTAATGATAAATACTGCAAAAAGGACACCTAACCATAACGCGTTAACTTAGGAACTAACGCTTCGACTGCTTATAAATAACAAAGAGTTCTATTTCGACTACGTCACTATTAATTGGCCGGAGGTAACCTCGGGTATTCCAGTGAAATATTCATAGGCCAAATAGATTCATGCTTATACTCAGCCGAAACCGCAAAACAAACTTCAGGGTTCATACAGACCTTGAAAACCTTGAAAACCTGGAAATATCAGGGAATTCGATGGTCGACCGAAAAGTCAGGGAAATTCCATTTTTTTGTAAAATCGGGGAATTTTATGAGGGATCCGAAAGCTTGCGCTAATGAATACAAATTTACACCAAGAAGTTTTTCTTATTAAAGATTTGACTTTAATTATACTTATTTTATTATGATATTGAACCGATTTATCTTAAATGAGTCATGAAATGAGTTACTCTGTAAATCGTAGTTTTTATTTGAGTTTATCTTGAACCTGGAAAAATCAGGGAATTATCCGTGGGAAAACCTAGATATATCAGGGAAATCGGGTTGTCAATAGCTGTATGAACCCTGAACTTGTTGCTATTACTTTTCGTTATTTATTAATCTACGCATAGTGATGTGAATTTTGTTGAAATTCGTTCTCAGCACGTAAGCGGCACATCCTGGTTTCGAGAAAACTACGCCCAATTTTCTTCAGAGCGGTTTTTTTATAATATCATTCGCTGGCTCATATCATATCTTGCTCGTTTTTACTCTCTTATCTCAGTTTTGCTTCGCTCAATCACGTGCCTATATTATTAGCTTTGATCTTTGGCCATATCAAATTTGATTAAAATGTTTATGCTTATTATGCCTTAAAATCTTCACCCACTTCGTAAACAATATCGTAAATATTAACTTATGTTGTAATTTTTATCCAGATCTTGTGAAAATAAGAAACTTTACTGAAATGTTAGTAGTAATATTGACTTGTGAAATCGCAGGGTAGTACAGACCTGTAAAACCTGAAAAAATAAGGCAAATTTCAATGGGAAATCCCGGAAAAATCAGGGAATTTCCATGGGAAATATTGAAAAATTTGGGAAATTTCCCTCTCTTTCATTTTCTCTAGTTTCCCCCTCTTTTTCCTCTAAAGTTTCCCCCTCTTTTCCTCTAAAGTTTCCCCCTCTTTTTCCTCTAAAGTTTCCCCCCTTTTTCCTCTAAAGTTTCCCCCCTTTTTCCTCTAAAGTTTCCCCCCTTTTTCCTCTAAAGTTTCCCCCCTTTTTCCTCTAAAGTTTCCCCCCTTTTTCCTCTAAAGTTTCCCCCCTTTTTCCTCTAAAGTTTCCCCCTCTTTTTCCTCTAAAGTTTCCCCCTCTTTTTTCTCTAAAGTTTCCCCCCTTTTTCCTCTAAAGTTTCCCCCCTTTTTCCTCTAAAGTTTCCCCCCTCTTTTTCCTCTAAAGTTTCCCCCCTCTTTTTCCTCTAAAGTTTCCCCCCTCTTTTTCCTCTAAAGTTTCCCCCTCTTTTTTCTCTAAAATTTCCCCCTCTTTTTTCTCTAAAGTTTCCCCCTCTTTTTTCTCTAAAGTTTCCCCCTCTTTTTCCTCTAAAGTTTTCCCCCTTTTTCCTCTAAAGTTTTCCCCCTTTTTCCTCTAAAGTTTTCCCCCTTTTTCCTCTAAAGTTTTCCCTCTTTTTCCTCTAAAGTTTCCCCCCTCTTTTTCCTCTAAAGTTTCCCCCCTCTTTTTCCTCTAAAGTTTCCCCCCTCTTTTTCCTCTAAAGTTTCCCCCCTCTTTTTCCTCTAAAGTTTCCCCCCTCTTTTTCCTCTAAAGTTTCCCCCCTCTTTTTCCTCTAAAGTTTCCCCCCTCTTTTTCCTCTAAAGTTTCCCCCCTCTTTTTCCTCTAAAGTTTCCCCCCTCTTTTTCCTCTAAAGTTTCCCCCCTCTTTTTCCTCTAAAGTTTCCCCCCTCTTTTTCCTCTAAAGTTTCCCCCTCTTTTTCCTCTAAAGTTTCCCCCTCTTTTTCCTCTAAAGTTTCCCCCCTCTTTTTCCTCTAAAGTTTCCCCCCTCTTTTTCCTCTAAAGTTTCCCCCCTCTTTTTCCTCTAAAGTTTCCCCCCTCTTTTTCCTCTAAAGTTTCCCCCCTCTTTTTCCTCTAAAGTTTCCCCCCTCTTTTTCCTCTAAAGTTTCCCCCCCTTTTTCCTCTAAAGTTTCCCCCCTTTTTCCTCTAAAGTTTCCCCCCTTTTTCCTCTAAAGTTTCCCCCTCTTTTTCCTCTAAAGTTTCCCCCTCTTTTTTTCTCTAAAGTTTCCCCCTCTTTTTCCTCTAAAGTTTCCCCCTCTTTTTTCTCTAAAGTTTCCCCCTCTTTTTTCTCTAAAATTCCCCCCTCTTTTTTCTCTAAAATTCCCCCCTCTTTTTTCTCTAAAATTCCCCCCTCTTTTTTCTCTAAAATTTCCCCCTCTTTTTTCTCTAAAATTTCCCCCTCTTTTTTCTCTAAAATTTCCCCCTCTTTTTTCTCTAAAATTTCCCCCTCTTTTTTTCTCTAAAATTTCCCCCTCTTTTTTTCTCTAAAATTTCCCCCTCTTTTTTTCTCTAAAATTTCCCCCTCTTTTTTCTCTAAAATTTCCCCCTCTTTTTTCTCTAAATTTTCCCCCTCTTTTTTCTCTAAAATTTCCCCCTCTTTTTTCTCTAAAATTTCCCCCTCTTTTTTCTCTAAAATTTCCCCCTCTTTTTTCTCTAAAATTTCCCCCTCTTTTTTCTCTAAAATTTCCCCCTCTTTTTTTCTCTAAAATTTCCCCCTCTTTTTTTCTCTAAAATTTCCCCCTCTTTTTTTCTCTAAAATTTCCCCCTCTTTTTTTCTCTAAAATTTCCCCCTCTTTTTTTCTCTAAAATTTCCCCCTCTTTTTTTCTCTAAAATTTCCCCCTCTTTTTTTCTCTAAAATTTCCCCCTCTTTTTTTCTCTAAAATTTCCCCCTCTTTTTTTCTCTAAAATTTCCCCCTCTTTTTTCTCTAAAATTTCCCCCTCTTTTTTTCTCTAAAATTTCCCCCTCTTTTTTTCTCTAAAATTTCCCCCTCTTTTTTTCTCTAAAATTTCCCCCTCTTTTTTTCTCTAAAATTTCCCCCTCTTTTTTCTCTAAAATTTCCCCCTCTTTTTTTCTCTAAAATTTCCCCCTCTTTTTTTCTCTAAAATTTCCCCCTCTTTTTTTCTCTAAAATTTCCCCCTCTTTTTTTCTCTAAAATTTCCCCCTCTTTTTTTCTCTAAAATTTCCCCCTCTTTTTTTCTCTAAAATTTCCCCCTCTTTTTTTCTCTAAAATTTCCCCCTCTTTTTTTCTCTAAAATTTCCCCCTCTTTTTTTCTCTAAAATTTCCCCCTCTTTCTTTTTCTCGAAAGAGGGGAAACTTTATTTTCGGATATTTTTAAATACAATTTTTGTGTTCTCCGAATTTCTCAAATTTCCATTATTTTTTCTGGATTTGTGGATTCCCAGAAATAATTATTTCGATTTCTAGCTACTTGCGCCGCAGATTTCCAAAGTGATTAGGTCCCCGACGAGAGAAGTTGAGCCTTGCACATCGGTCTTTTCCAAGAACCGTCCTCGTCCTGATCGTATCTAATTATAAAGCTCTTGTTTGGACGCGTGCGTCCGATATTTTTATCCGCTTCGTCAGTCCCACTGCACCTCGTTAAGAGACTGTTGTTCTCTGTTCTCCGCAGCCACCCAACACGGTCGCTTAAGCTCTTAAAATACTATTTTCCCGCTAATATTGCGTTTAAAAATAGCTTAAGATTTCGATGTTAGTTTATTTAAAATATTACACTCGAACCTTTAAATAACAACTATTATACTTTAAAATTTCCTTTTTGTTTTTAAAGTATAGATGACCATTTTCAAGGTCAAATCGCTTGGTATTAATGCTCCCGACGGTCAATTGTTCAGGTTCTTGGGGTCGTTCTTTTCAGTTACGTCAAGATAGTCAGTCAGATCGGGTTTATTTTTTTTATCTCCAATCTGATTTCAAATCGTTTCCTGAAAGCTATCTGATCTCCTGAACTGATCTTCCAAAATTTATCTGAATTCTTCGTTTGGTATGTATTTAAGTGACTTGGCAACGACGTTCAAAATCATCTAATTGGGTATAAGATATTGGCTTTTAACAATTCTTACAAGATTCTAGCTATTTCCCATTGTTAAAACACGATGTGTAGCGGTAAAATATAGAATTATTCTAAAAACAGTGAAACGCCGATTTTTAGTAGTTTAATAATTTTTTATAGTTTTAACTAAAGAAACATTCTCAATAATTGGAAATAAACACAATGTTTTAACGATAACAAACCTGCAACGCTAATTTCTGGATGACGTATAAACGTGTCTATTGGTTTCCCTAGCGTTAGCAAAGTAGAAGGAATCTCGTGAGAAACAACTTTAACGTTAAGTAACCGGGTTCAAGAATGTCTAGGGGCATGCTATAGGTAAATATATAGCGAGAGTACGGGTGCCCAAACGGTTTTATATATTATAAACCAAAATAATAATAACAATACAAATAACAATAAAATATTTAAACACTTAATAATAATAACAATAAGCATGCAAAAACACGAAATACGCGGGGGGGGGATACGCGGGCTCTCTCTCTTTATAACAATAGTTTGAAGCCTGTGACTTACGCTCACCGATTGATGAAACGGTCTGGTGCCGTTCAACGTCGCTCGTTTGGGTCTCCTTAACCCTTTTGCTCTGTCCGCTCTTAAACTCGGTCCACTCTTTGGCTCGATTCGGTCTCTGGCTCCGCTCTCTGGCTCTGTCCGGTCTCTGGCTCTGTCTGTCACTCAGGGCGCTGAGGACTGTGTCTAAATCTCTCCAACTCCCTGGTTTTGTTCATCCCCATTTCAGTAGGCGTGGTTTAATTACGGAAACGGACATTTGGTGGCTTCTTATTGGAGAGGTTAAAAGGTTAAGGGTAGCTTGGAGTAGGTGGCTTGGCTTAAAGATTATTGGCTGTAGAAGGTTTGCGTATAAAAGTAGAAAGATGAAATCATCTGGTGTCTTTCCCAGGAAGAAGGTCGCACGACGGTACCACATGTCGCCACGTGTCTTTCGGGAAGGGTACACGTGGTTGTAGTTTTTATTTTTAAAGGTGGCCGTTTGAAATAACGCTTCTTTCAATAGTTTTAAGGAAGTTAATGTGTTAAAACTTAAAATCTAAATAGGAAATATTTTAAATGCAATAATTTTTAAATAACACTAATCTTTAAATAACACCAAAAAATGAGCGTTACAAACCATCAAATCACGGAGAGGATTCCGAAGTGGTAATTATCAGGTGGTTAATAATGGTAAATAACGTTATGGTATAAAATGGTAAAAGTAGTAAATAATGGTAGATTATGGTAAATAATATTTCCATGAATTATTTACAGTATTTACAAAGTCTAGATTTACGAAGATAAAACCATTAAGATTAAAAATAGCCTTGTGGAAGTAAAGAAAATAAAGTTTAATATCTTCTAAAGTTGATATATTCCTTTTTTGAATTATTTTCTTGATTTCCCATATTATTTTACCATATAAACGATTATTTAGCATAATTTACTAGTTTTATTCACAATATTCGAAAGAAAGTGGTGTTTTGGGATCGTCTCTAGAATAAATAAAAGTTTTAAAATTGGGCTTCTCCATAAATGCTTGTTTCCTTGTAAGCAATTCGCGAATCGGTCTGTTCTTTTCTATATTAGTTTGGTGCACGCTCTCTTCCGTAGAAAAGTATTTTCTTTGGTTGGTCGTTATTCGAAAATTTGTTCGATTGATCCCAAATTGCTTGCAGGAAAACACATTTTGAAAGAAGCCATTAGTGTTTAATACTTTTTTTATATATAATATATATTATAATGACTAGACCATATATATAATAATAATAACCATATCTATAATAATAATAACAATATATATCATAATAATAATAATAACCATAAAACCTCCTACGCATTGTAACCCGGCCACCTGAATTAAAGGCTTCAAAAGTCGCTTGATGACTAAGGTGGTGCCTTGGGTATTAGCCTAGCTGATTATTGTTGTGCTATTGTGTTATCATAATAATAGTAACCATATATATCATAATAATAATAACCATATATATCATTATAATAATAATAACCATATACAGGGTCTTTTTTTTTTGCTCGGAAAAGTGTTTTTTTTTTTAAAACTATTTATAGTACCGATTTCAAATTTGGAAGGTCAATTCTCTATACCGGGGGACATCAGTTTGAGAAATTTGAGTGTTTTCGGTAATGTTTTTCACCAATTTTGAAAAATTATTTTTCGACCACTAGGTGCGAGATAAAAAATTTCTATTGTAAAGTTGTAGGCCGTCATCGAAAACCCTTAAAAATGGTTCACTCGACGAAAAACAATTTATTTATCAGTGAAAATTCGAGCTTGAAAAATTTACAAGTTGGTGAAGCCAAATTACGATTGTTTGAAACGATAATTGAAACCGAATTACCTAATCCAGTTGAAACTTTGGTTAAAAAAACGACCGGATTTAAAAAACACGAGGCTATAGGTCAATCCTAAACATGCATTGGGTATTTAAAGGAAAACTTTGGGAGATTATTATCAGTGTTTGATAATATTTCGAACAATGCCTCGTTATTCAGTAGCTGAGCGTACCGAGATAGTTGCCATTTACTATGGAGAAGCAGCGCAAAACCTTAGAAGAGTGACTGAAATCTTCGCAGAAAGACATGCAAATGGAGCACCATCTGTAAATACAGTAAGACGAGCAATTCACGATTTCAATCAATTTGGTAACTTGCAACCTAGGTTTCGCGGATTGGGTCAACCGGATTTAGACTTCGAGAACAATGTACTCGCGTACTTTGTGGCATATCCTCGTCACAGTTGCGCTAACGCCGCTGCTGATTTGGGTTGTTCTGCAAATCGTGTGTGGAAAATTCTTCGTAAGAATCGCTATCACCCATACAGAGCTACGCTCCACCAAGGACTAATTGACGGAGACCATCAAAGACGTTATGAATTTAGCAACTGGTTACTAAATGCTGTCCAAGAAGATAGACAATTTTTGCGCCATGTTTTGTTCTCCGACGAAGCGTCATTTTCTAGAGATGGGCCCTTTAATCATCAAAACAGCCATCTTTGGTCTGACATCAACCCACATTGGGGTTTTGAATATCATCACCAGGTTCAATTTGAACGGGTCAATGTTTGGGTTGGACTTGTTGGAAACCGTTTGATTGGTCCCTTTTTCCTGCCGACGAACCTCAACGGCCAAAGGTATTTACATTTTCTACAGAACGAACTGAGTGACGCAATCGACGACCTTCCATTGGCTGAAAGACGTCAGTTGTGGTTTCAGCAAGATGGCGCCCCTCCGCATTTTTCCCGGCAAGTAACTGAGCACCTCAACAACGAGTTTCCTGAAAGGTGGATAGGGAGAAATGGTCCAGTGCATTGGCCAGCAAGGTCACCTGACCTAACACCGCTGGATTATTTTCTCTGGGGATTCGTTAAAGCAAAGGTATACGCCACGCCCATTGAAACTAGGGAGGAACTCATTAGACGAATAATCAGTGCTTGCCGAGACGTCACACCAGAAATGGTAGAGAAAGCGTTTGAGAACTTAATTGTCCGCGCACAAACCTGTGTTGCAGCCAATGGTGATATTATTGAAAATGTTTTGTAAAAATTTATGTGAATAAAATATCTGCATTTAAAAACCAAACGTGTACATTTTTTCAAGTGTGAAAACTCTACTACGTTTGTATTAGACTTGTTCCCTTTTCAATTATCGTTTCAAACAATCGTAATTTGGCTTCACCAACTTGTAAATTTTTCAAGCTTGAATTTTCACTGATAAATAAGTTGTTTTTCGTCGAGTGAACAATTTTTAAGGGTTTTCGATGACGGCCTACAACTTTATAATAGAAATTTTTTATCTCGCACCTAGTGGTCGAAAAATAATTTTTCAAAATTGGTGAAAAACATTACCGAAAACGCTCAAATTTCTCAAACGGATGTCCCCCGGTATAGAGAATTGACCTTCCAAATTTGAAATCGGTACTATAAATAGTTTTTGAAAAAAAAAACACTTTTCCGAGCAAAAAAAAAGACCCTGTATATCATTATAATAATAATAACCATACATATCATTATAATAATAATAACCATACATATCATCATAATAATAATAGCAATATACAGGGTAATTCAAATATTTGAAGGAGTTGTAGGGGGTGAGTGCCTGTTTTCCCCCATTTTTCTACGATGAGTTAAAAGAGCGCCAGAGAGCTTCCAAGTGTGACCTACTAGCCCCTGGAAGTAGGCTGCAACAAGCGCAAAACCAAGCAGCAGGAAAACGCGAACATTAAGGTTTAGGTTCGTGTGATAGGTAAAAAAGGACTTTGTAAATAAATCGAGGTAACCATCGTAAAAATATAAACTAAAACAGTATTTAACAATTTCAAAGTTTTATATAATTTACTATCATAATTTTACCTAAAACAAATGTTTTAATTTTTAAAGACTTAATCTATATATATGTATAATGAATTTATTAAATTTAAGCTAATAATCATATAAAAGTTTTTATTTTTTAAAACCTATTTTGGTACTTTACAAAATAAATTCGGCGGAATCTCCAACCACAGGTAGAATCCAATGCAACATTAAGGGAAAGTAGAAGAATTATTATATTTAAACCTAAATTATAGCAATTGGCCAGGTTTTCCTTTTTCAAAAATACTTTATAAAAATTGATTTAAATCAATAATTTAAGTCAAGTTGATTTAAATCAGCTAACCCTTTTCAGGTGGCCGGGTTACAATGCGTAGGAGGGTGTAGGCAAGCCCTTCACGCCACGCGAGCCAACAGCTCCCTACACTAACTAATTAGACCAGGGTTGGAAAAAAGCCAGACCAGTGGTTTTAATTGGCTATAACCGGTTTTTTTGGTTATAACCGTCTAAAATATAAACAGTGCCTTTTACATATGTAAGTAGAAATTGTCTGCCGTTGTTGTCGTAAATAAGGAACTAAACAAATAAAGCGAAATAACTATATAAAATAACTGAATTCTTTTGATTTCCTCGGGAAATTCCCCCTAGTTTTGGTGTATGACGCACCGATAGAAGCGAGGCAGCGGACTTTGGAACTTTTAACCTACCGAAAAAATGGTAAAAGTAATTCGGTTTCTAAATATGAAACAAAAAATAAACTAAATTTCTAAATAAAAACTATTAATTTAATAAAATATTCATATTGTAATTCTGGAGATTACCGGATTTAACCCGGTGGCTATAACCGGTATGGCTGGTTCTATGCCAACCCTGATTTAGTCCGTTAACCTCTACAAGTATTTATGGAAAGGGAAACCAAAAACTAGGGGTAAGCACTCTTTAACCCGCGGGGAGAGATATCGTTATTTCACTGTATGCCATAGTTAGTTTAATTTTTTTAACCAACGGAAGTAATAGACGCGAAGGTTTCTGCAGCCTCCGTTAGAATAACAGCGAGAGATCGAGAACGACAGATCCGGCTTCGTGAAACCACCCCACTCGACGACCAAGTGAAGGGGCCGTGATTGATCATCGGCGCTTTTTAAGAGTTGTACAAACCGCTGGCACTGCAGCACTCGTGGCCAACGTGTACTGTCTTTGCTGGCACACCTCATTAGACAGCGAACGTATATTGACGTGTGTGTGTGTTGGGTTCTCGGGCGCCAATCGATATTTTGCTGCCCAACATTTCCAATCTTTCGATGCGCGGGAAAATTACAACTTTATTAAAAACCCGAGCGTGGTTTCGAACGAGAAAAAACTCCGGATTTCAGCAATATCAGAAGTAAATGAACTGGAGTTATCAGACCACTATACACTCTTTTTAGGAAAGTTTACTGGGCGCCGCCGTTATCGTACAGACAACCAACGAGCCAGCCCTCTACCGCAGAAATTTCGTCCCCCCAAAACCGTTTTTTTCATCACCCTCCCTGTAGACTGTAAGGTTATGGCGGTCGATTGGGAAGACGCGTTTAAGAGTCTATATCTCTCATACTAACGTCGTAAGATCCTCCTTTAATCGACGTTTTCAAATGTCGCGCCTTCAGAGCTCCACTATCGCCATCTATCGACTAGTAGGGGATGACGTGTATATCGAATGTGGATATCCACAATTCCCTGGTGCAATTTTTGGCGGGAACTAAAGGGGGTGGAACTCCGATTTATTAAGGAAAATTCCTTTTTAAAATTTTGGCCCTCTCCTATAACTTCGGTTCATTTACTTCTGGCAATATTCGATGTATTAAGCCCGTATAAAAAAGAAACTTGTACGTGTAGAATGGCAGCGAAAAAGCCACCTCAACACGTTTTCCGAAAGGGCTTAATTGGAAAGCTATAAGCGTTAACAGGGAAATTATATTCGTGTACACTCAGAATGTATAAGCTAGTAGCAACAAACACACCACCCCACACAAGGAGAACGCAAACCGTCAAAAGTCGTGGATTTTTTTGTGTACAGTTTTCATTGGTTAGTTTTTGGAACGCGGAGATCCATGAAAAAGCGTTGTGTGCTGATGCACTTTCTTTTACGACATCGCTCTGATTTTAAAATAGTTTAAATTTAATTTATTATATATATAAATAAATATATAGATAATATTTAATTTTTAAATAAATAAATCTAACAAAGAATACTCCTTGCATGTGAGTTTTATAGTTCTGTCTAGTATCGTATTTACACCCGCGTTCTAGCAGAGTTCCCCCAATGATGCGCAGCGCCCCCTTTTATCTAAAATCATTTCAAGAACCTCATTTCATTGGCTCGCGTATAACTGACGTATTCTACGTGTTAGGGAGTCACTGGGGTTTAGCCATATTTACGCGCTAAAGTTGATAAAGAAGCGCTGCCCTTTCTGTGAGAATCATTATGGCCGGACGGGTTTCTCCAAGACATTCCAAGGGTCTAGATATATAATTTCCTTCTTCAACCAGTAGCGTGAATGTTTAGATACGAAAACCGCGTTAGAAAAATATCTTAATTGTTTTTATACATTTTTACCTTTTTAAACTTCCGAGTGACCTTTAATAACTTATACGAACTTCTATTAGGCACCTCCGATCCCCACTTGTCGCCATGCCTACACTGCCGCCGCGTTAAGTAGCTCGTGCCAGCAGCGCTGGGTTAAATTTATTTTCGTATCTTCCGCTGAGTGGCGCTGTGGGTAGGGTATTCATTTTGCGTCTTGCGCCGAGTGGCGCTGTTTGTAGGGTATTCATTTCGCGTCTTGAGCCGAGTGGCGCTGTGGGTAGGGTATTCATTTCGCGTCTTGCGCCGAGTGGCGCTGTGGGTAGGGTATTCATTTCGCGTCTTGCGCCGAGTGGCGCTGTGGGTAGGGTATTCATTTCGCGTCTTGCGCCGAGTGGCGCTGTTTGTAGGGTATTCATTTCGCGTCTTGCGCCGAGTGGCGCTGTGGGTAGGGTATTCATTTCGCGTCTTGCGCCGAGTGGCGCTGTGGGTAGGGTATTCATTTCGCGTCTTGCGCCGAGTGGCGCTGTGGGTAGGGTATTCATTATTCAGATTATCGGTATCGATAGTTTTATTTATCGGAAATTTATACAAAGAATCGCGATATCTTTAATCGATACCATTAGACAAAATTATATTTCACATTAGTGCGTTAGTTTATTATCGTTCGCTTGAGAAATAATTACCGAGATCCATTGACTACTCATTTTTGATGGACTACGGAACAAACCATCAGTCCAAATACGCGTTCTTTGTCTCGTGATCCCAGCGAGTGTTTGATGATTTGGTTTTAAGTTGCCAGTTTTTCCCGATAGAGGCTAAGGTGGTGCTTTGGGTATTAGCCTAGCTGATTATTATTATTATTATTTTTTGGGTGAGACGTCAAATCTACTTTTATCCATTTCCAATAATTCGACTACCTAACACACTGACTTAACTTAAACTCAACTATTTATTAATGAAATTGGTAATGGTACCTGTGTGAATGAATGTTATTGGACTATGTCGGGACCACTGAGGAATCTCTCGACAAAGGGCGGCGCCACCGTCGCCACGCTGTACAAGGGGCGCTTATCTTGGGTATGACGTCAATTATACGTCACGGAGCTATCAGTAACTCTAACTGATGGAACTCGTGGAATGTAATTATAGACTTATGCCGATACAAATCTGAAAATCCCGTATCCGTTTTGGAAGAGCATAAATGTTTTCTATTTTATGTCGTAGTTTTTATTTTGGCGCATAATAGATGGCGCCAGAGCTATACTCTGATAAAAGGACAAACGACAGAGTGGCCCTTGGATATCTCCAGACTGGTTTATAGACGGCTTCGTCGCTGTCTGTGCTATGAATATGGCGCCATCTAAACATTAGGGCTAGAAGTTAAATTTAAAAACGTGAATTTACAAATAAAAAATAATTTGGAAAACTATCGATACGCCCTCTTTCGTTTTTATTTGTACCTAAAATTTTCATTTCATAATTTTTCTTAAAGCATTATTTAAACCTTAAATGCGCATATAATGTCTTATATTTGATAATGTTGTCCTGTATTATTTTATATTTCTTATAATTATAATATTATATATTTTTATGTCCTATAAAATCCTATACATTGACAAAAGTTGCTTATGTTTAGTCCTAGAGTAAGTTTTTGGGTGTGCTCCTTGATATTGTAATAATCAACTAGACTAATACCCTTGGCACCACCTTAGGCCCAAGTCATCTAGTGACTTTTAATGCCTTAAACAGGTGGCCGGGTGACAATGACCAGGGAGGTTAACGGTAATAGTTAGTGTTGCGAGCTGTTGGCTCACGTGACATGAAGGGCTTGCAACCACCCTCCTACGCATTGTAACCCGGCCACTTGTTTAAGGCATTATAAGTCGTTAGATGACTAGGGCCTAAGGTGGTGCCTTGGTATTAGCCTAGCTGATTATTAATATTATTATTATTAATGCGTAGGAGGGTGATGGCCATTGGCCAGCCGCTCCGTACACTCACTATTACCGTTAACCTCTACAAGTTTTTTATGGAAAGGGGTAAGTAAAGAACTGGGGAAAACCCCTTTAACCACCCTACTCCAGGATCTGAGAACCGTGGAGGGGAACTTATAAGAGGTGATACAAGTTACTGTTCCTCCCTCACGTTTTCTGGCGCTGGCTAAACTTGTGCTTTTAACAAAAATTAACAAATATTGAAGCTAATACAAGCGCCGGACTATAAGATTCCTTGTTCAACTTGTTCCAATCAGAGCATTTTTTGTGGGGAAAAAAGCTCTTTCTTTGGAATTTCTGGGTTCCATTCTTTGAAATCTATTATTTTCTTTCGGAGAGTCATCAGCCAGGGTCGTTGTCTTTCGCCCTGTTTTTTGGCAAGGCCTGTTTCCCGTTTCAAGCGTTGAGCTACGAGTTATAGTGGCCTATTATCCCGCGCTGTTGGCTCCTATGTACGGATCCGCTCTTTGTTGTCGCCGGCTTCTCGTCACCCAACACTGCCTTCTCAAAAGCGTGCAGGGCTGCCGGTTGGCATTTTTCCCCGCCGAACTGCGCTGATTTTAAAAATACGATGCGGGGAAATAAATTCTGGGTGGTCAATTGGTTTATTTTTGATCGAAAATGAAATATTAGTTTTATTTAAATCCGTTTTTTTAATGGCATTTATTGATTTTTAAGCGATGCCTTTTTTTTGCAATTTAATTGATTGATTACCGTCTATTAGTTACATTATACAAAATAATTTTTTTAACCATGATCAAGTTTTAAAAACTAAAATAAAATAAACGACGGATACTTCATAGTTTATACATATTTATTTAAAACTTTAAAAACAAGTTTTAAATAAATATGTACTAACCATGAAGTATCCGTCGTTTATTTTATTTTAGTTTATTAGTTAAGTAATTAAATATAAACATCCAATTTAATTTACGTAGTTTTTTAGTATGCGCATATTCTGGATTTTTTGGACGGTTTCGATTAGTAACCGTACTAATAGTAATTATCTTTTCATTTCTGGTTAAAAATGCTGTTAACTTTTTTAATATTGGTTATTGTTAATATTATTGATAATAAAAAATATTTATACTCCTTTTAAAGGTTTTTTCACCAATTCTTTAAAATTAGGCAATAATTTGGGCTATTTATAGAAAATTTAAAGAAATAATTTTGATTAGGTTTGAAAGTATCAACATTTAAAGAAATAATTTGTTCTATTTTTCAAAATATCACAATTTAAAAGAAATAACTGGAATATTTAAAAAAATGTAAAAAATGAAAGACATAACTGGAAACGGTTTTTGGGCTATTTTTATTTCCATTTGTCGCAAGGCGCTCCACACAGGGCAGGAGTTGCTATATTTAAGGGGTTAAAAAGAGTGCTTTTTCTTCCCAAAGTGGCGCCACGTTGGGCTTTTTTCTTTGAGGTTTTCCCGCTCCTAATTCTTCAATTAGAGGTTTTTGAGGCAGAAGCAGTTTGCCGCAGCGGTGGTCTTGCTAAGTGTGTCTGAGTGCAAAGTTGAACGTTGCGATGTTATTGATGTTAATGGGCTATTAGAAGTGACCAATCGGCGAATGGATTTTTGGGATCCTGTGAGTTTATAATTCATATATTGATAGATTTTTTTATATTATCAGATTTATTTATTATTTCTATAATTCCATCCAAAATTATGTATTTCTAATTCGGGATAGTAACTGCTTAGGTCGAGATTAGCCTGCTTATAAATTTGTTTAGCTTTTTTATCCCTTTTCATCATGGACTAATCTACTTATTCGCTTATTTTTCATCCTTAGAAAATGAAATAACTTGTTAGTTTACTCAAAGATAATCTGTAAAGGCTGTACATGACAAATTTACAAAAATTGAAAGGTTCTTACTGTAATATGTTTTCATTACAAAACTTTGTTCTGAAAGTAAGAAAACTTTCTGGAGAACTTGACGCACCGCTGACCTCTTTGATCTTGAAATCGGATTTCGCTTCACGTAATCCTTTGAGACGTATGAAGGAGCTTAAGCCCGCGGTAGAAACGCGTAGGCAGAGCGCCAAGTAGCTTTATTTTTGTCAATTGGCGTTTTTTGGTTATTCAAGATAATATATTGACTATTCGTACATCAAAATATAATATAATGCGAAATAATTAAATAAATTAAGGATTTAATTGGGGTAGTCGCTAATTCTAGCTATAGAGACATATTAGTTAGTATTTTATTTTCTTACCTCACGTACAGATGGCGCTGTGAACGTACTTCAGCCGGAAAATATTTGCATTGTAAAATCAAATGTTTTGTGTCCAATCGTTAGTCTTTGGTTTTTATCTTATTTTAATCGTAGAAGCTAATAATAAGTAAATATTTTTATGAAAAAATTATTTTAGTTAAGTCAATTTAAAGATTGTAGTCGTAGTTAGTGTCATACATAATTATTTAAACTATTTTTAATGTAATATTATTTCACTTTATATGGATATCATGCCTTTGGTAGTGCTAATAGCAGAGCTCCCAGCAATCCCATATTTTCCAATAAGAAATATATTTCATGTATCATTTTTCTCGCGGAAATTGAAAACATGAAAGAACAGATTCTAAAAGATTTGGAATATAGCCATTGTTATGACTACTTTTAAATACAGGCTATAACACTCACGTATTTTTATATTTTAACCCTATATAACACCTTTAAAATTGGTAATTTAGTCTTATAATTCCTACATATTTTTTTGGCATCTTTGTATTAGGTAAACTTAATACAGTGGTTTTCAACTGTAACTTTCGCGGAACCATTGAAATTTCATTATTATTTATAATAGTAATATTTTTAAACAAAACTGCAGAATTATCAATTTATTAATCGAAACAACACAAATATGAAGTGGAATTTTTCAACATTGCAATAACCTTTTTATTGAAATATATCCATTTAAATTTTCTTAACTTTGATCATTTTTATTTTATATTTTACTTTTATCAGAAGTTAATAAATTTAAATGGACTTGTATTTCAGTAAAAAGGTTATTGCAATGTGGAAAAAATTAGCCAAACTTTCAAGGAAATGAATGATCAACATAGAATTTGTCATAGATCTAGAGTAAAATTACCTTAAAAAGTGTCAAGATAAAATTTAATTTCCTGACTTTTTAAGGTCAAAATGTTTCCTTTATATTTAACTTTTGTAACCATAAAAAGTCGGGGAAATCTCTTAAAACGGTCAGGGAAAACGGGGAATAGTCAGGGAATTTGAATCGGAATATTTGGTGGCAACCGGAGGGAAAGAGCTTTTCGTTTCAACATATTCATTATTCCGAAGTGTAAGTAAATCCATTGTCGCTGAAGCCTTGTAATCTAATCTCGGCCATCCCTGCTGTGTCTACGCCTTGTTTAACATCCCTTTATTAAACTTCCCGAATAACGCTGCTTCGATAAGTATCAACTCGCTGATAAGAAAACCCGGATTTGCCAATGGACCATCTACCGGCTCGAGTTATATTACGATAGAGGCAATTCTCGCGTAAAAACGCACTAGCGTACACTGCCTGTCGTCGTAAACGCTAAAACGACAACATAATACCATAAGTATTGCAATAAACCTAAGTGTGGCACTGAGCGATTATTAATAGTGAATCTTGGTTAGTAAAAATATTTCCAGGTTATGTATTTGGGTCTCAAATTACAAAAAAAGTACTTTTAGAATTATGTTAGTTATATTTTCCGTTTCAATAATTTATAATTTTTACCAAATAATCGTTATTTTTACTGTTTTTGTTTTAGTAAGTTTTGGTTCTGAGTTCCAGGCCGTGCAGCCTGAGGGCTCGGGTTCGATCAATCGAGGTATATTTGTCCCGCGGTTTTTAACAGTGTTCCGAGGCGAAAAAATCCAGGTGGACAATAGTGTGGAAAAAAGTGAAAAATTCCGGCCAGCCCAGAAGTGAATTTAGTGGCCATAAGTGAACAATAAATATTCTTACCACAGAAAATTATAAAATAATTTAAAAATATTTTAACACAGAAATTTCAGATTTGGGCTACTGAAGGCAAATGCATATGCGTAGAAATGGTCAGATTCTGATTAACATAAGAATAGTCTGTTAGTTTCATTGGAATAATTAATACTAACATTGTAAGTTTAGTGTAAACTAAGACATTTTTACAATAAACTTCTTAAAGCTTTGAAATGCAATTTTTCTTTATTATTCACTATTTGCCACTGGCCTGGACTTTTCACCAGCAGTAACGGCTTTCTTGGGGCCCGGAACTTATATTTTACAGGCGCGCTGAAAAAAGAGCCGCTGTAGACCAATTCACATATTACATACAGGGAAACAAACATTTAGAAACCACCATGGAGTATAAAAGTTTAATTTCGTATTTCTGCACTAGATGACGCCAGCGTGGATATTTTGGCGCAAAATTTCGAAAAAAAATTAAATTATTATATTTATTATATAATTATAATAATTTAAGTGCTATTTCAAGCTGAAATTTTACATAAAATATTTTAGGCAAATATAGTTATTAAAAATTTCAGCTTTTAAATAACCACAATTTAAATTAGAATTTCGCGGGTGCTATCATTTTTGATATTTCTGATTGTGAACTGATGGCGCCCTCTAGTAACAAGTAGATTATTAATAATTTATACACAATGGTGGTACCCCTGTAAAATGCTCTTCTCCCTTCTTATATGCGCATTGGTGTATTGAACCGTCTATTACAGTTTTTTCCTATTTTAGGAGATTTTTTTTGTACTTTGTATCTTACGCGTGTTTTGATATAAATGCAGCTCCTTTAGAATATCTCTAAGTTCTATTTTTCTTCAAGGTCCCTAATCTACCCTATTTTCATGCAATCCAGTTAATCCACCATAGCCTCAAAATATTTTTATAAATCCCCTCGAGAACTGTTTACAAAATAGTCAAAGCTAGGGATCCATACCTCTACTTGGAATGCTTATCGCGGCAAAAAGTGGAACTCTTTAGAACTAATAAACTAAATTAAATTTAAAAGCCAAGCCAGTTATATAATTTAATTCACATAAAGATAACGTTTTGTTTTTGTACTGGAAGGCTTTTCTGTAAAAATCAAAAATGACCAAAAAAATATGGATCCGTCATATGTGGAGAAGGGGCGGATATCGATATATCGAACTATCGATTGTGTAAGTTCAATTTTAAGTAGTGGTTGTATGTTACGCTATGTATGTTATGAGGCAATCATAAAATAAATGCTTAAGCGGGACCACAAATATCCGTTTATGTTTGGTGCCCAAAACTTAAATTGGCACCATCGACCGTATGTCGAAGCATTTCATTAAAATCACTGACGTCGGCATGACAGACCGCCACGATTTTGAATTAGACCAAAACTATCAATTGTTGGATATTTCGATAGCAACCTCTTCTGCACACGCGCATTGTCAATAATGACAAATCGTTTTTTTGTTACTTTTGATTTTTCTAGATTGTGACGGGAGCCAACCAAAAAGCTACAAAGCTACAAAGAATTTCAACAGACATTATCCCGTATTTCTCAAAAAAATATTTGCTATAAAATCCTTTAAATCGACATTCCTATTTTTCTTATGAAATGTTTGGAGCTTTTCCGTTGTCCTTCTGGAATGTCTTCCGGGAGGAGGCGTAGTTACTGTCACAGACTCTCCTCCAAACGGAACACTTTCTTGGTGGCTGGCGCAAGACCAACATTCTCCCCGTTGGCTGCGCAAAATTAAGAAAACCCCAATATTTACCTTAGCACTTTTCCTCCAACTCGCGGGTCCCGCTAGTTAATAACGACCCTCCAACACTTAATGAAGTTATTAAATTTCATGCCTCCCCCCGTCCGTCCGTCCGTCGTTCCGTCCGTCGGCAGCCCCGGGGTACCTTCGTCCAATAATAGCGAGACAGTTTGGCCGTTCCGCGAGCCAGAAATGTTTGGACTTCCCACCAGAGAAAACATCAAACGCTGCAGCTGAGCAACTTCCTCTTTATCTCCGGAATTCCGACGCGAGGAACTTTCTTTTTATGAAAAATGAATGTTTTGGTGGGACACACGTAGAATTCACACGTGAGTTTACTAGGATTTAGTGATACGTACCTGGGAGTTAATTGGATGCCCCCTGGAATTCACACGCGAATTTACTGGGAGTTAATTGAACGCCCCTGGAATTCACACGCGAATTTACTGGGAGTTAATTGAACGCCCCTGGAATTCACACGCGAATTTACTGGGAGTTAATTGAACGCCCCTGGAATTCACACGCGAATTTACTGGGAGTTAATTGAACGCCCCTGGAATTCACACGCGAATTTACTGGGAGTTAATTGAACGGCCCTGGAATTCACACGCGAATTTACTGGGAGTTAATTGAACGGCCCTGGAATTCACACGCGAATTTACTGGGAGTTAATTGAACGCCCCTGGAATTCACACGCGAATTTACTGGGAGTTAATTGGACGCCCCTGGAACTCACACTAGACTTACTTATTGAACATACAAAGGCTTAGTCTACTAGTAGCATATGCAAAATAAATTCCCATAAGTAATGAAGTAACGTGTCGATTTGATTGACTCTTGCGGGGTGCAGCGTACTGGCAGATTGTGCACAATTTCGTTAATTAACCCTAATTATTTCAAAACCAAATTTTATAGATGGACGCTTCTTTCTGGTATTATCGTTTTGTTAAAAAGTCAACTTTTTAAAAATTTCAAAATATCTGTCTTTACAATAGTAAATTGTAATTATAAATTCGTTAGCCAGACGCCATAAATGAACGCTTTGGTACCAACTCGAGGGACCAGAAAATGTGGTTTTCTTGTTAGGGGTCAAGTGCGTATGCCGAAAAAGCTTGATATCCAATAAGATGGTAAATCCAAGATGGAAATTCTAGATGGCCAATCCAAGATGGCCAATCCAAGATGGAAATTCTAGATGGCCAATCCAAGATGGAAATTCTAGATGGACAGTTCTAGATGGCCAATCCAAGATGGACAGTTCTAGATGGCCAATCCAAGATGGACAGTTCTAGATGGCCAATCCAAGATGGACAGTTCTAGATGGCCAATCCAAGATGGACAGTTCTAGATGGCCAATCCAAGATGGACAGTTCTAGATGGCCAATCCAAGATGGACAGTTCTAGATGGCCAATCCAAGATGGACAGTTCTAGATGGCCAATCCAAGATGGACAGTTCTAGATGGCCAATCCAAGATGGACAGTTCTAGATGGCCAATCCAAGATGGACAGTTCTAGATGGCCAATCCAAGATGGACAGTTCTAGATGGCCAATCCAAGATGGACAGTTCTAGATGGCCAATCCAAGATGGACAGTTCTAGATGGCCAATCCAAGATGGACAGTTCTAGATGGCCAATCCAAGATGGACAGTTCTAGATGGCCAATCCAAGATGGACAGTTCTAGATGGCCAATCCAAGATGGACAGTTCTAGATGGCCAATCCAAGATGGACAGTTCTAGATGGCCAATCCAAGATGGACAGTTCTAGATGGCCAATCCAAGATGGACAGTTCTAGATGGCCAATCCAAGATGGACAGTTCTAGATGGCCAATCCAAGATGGACAGTTCTAGATGGCCAATCCAAGATGGACAGTTCTAGATGGCCAATCCAAGATGGACAGTTCTAGATGGCCAATCCAAGATGGACAGTTCTAGATGGCCAATCCAAGATGGACAGTTCTAGATGGCCAATCCAAGATGGACAGTTCTAGATGGCCAATCCAAGATGGACAGTTCTAGATGGCCAATCCAAGATGGACAGTTCTAGATGGCCAATCCAAGATGGACAGTTCTAGATGGCCAATCCAAGATGGACAGTTCTAGATGGCCAATCCAAGATGGACAGTTCTAGATGGCCAATCCAAGATGGACAGTTCTAGATGGCCAATCCAAGATGGACAGTTCTAGATGGCCAATCCAAGATGGACAGTTCTAGATGGTCAATCCAAGATGGACAGTTCTAGATGGCCAATCCAAGATGGACAGTTCTTGATGGCCAATCCAAGATGAACAGTTCTTGATGGCCAATCCAAGATGGACAGTTCTTGATGGCCAATCCAAGATGGACAGTTCTTGATGGCCAATCCAAGATGGACAGTTCTTGATGGCCTTTCTTTAAACGGCCATAACGTTGGGTCCGATTTCCACATGGTCAACGTTATTTAATAGATAATTGTATCCTCAATATATTAAGTCGGATGCGTTATTTTCTTAAAACTAACGGTTCACTTTAAAATAAACACTTTTAAGTAATTATAGAAATCGCAGTCTATGCACTGTCATTATTTCAAAATTAATATCGAAGTCGAAATTTCAGCCTGAGATTCCAACAGTATAGACTGGTTTACGTCTTTTCGGGGCTCAACAGTACTGCCGATATCAGTAAAACTAATATACATCCACGGTGCCCTATATTAAGGTTTAAGTTCTTTGGAGTCTATTACTTGCTATACTTGTCTCCTATCTTTCATTTGATGTAAATGTTGACCGCCTTATAAGTATATTTACCGACTTAAGCGCAATATTAAGATAGGGGGCGCTTTTCGTATTATTGTTATTTACGTGCGAGACAACCGGCTTAGAGCTTTCGTGCCTGAGTCATTGTTTGTGCTTGAAAGCGTTATATTTAAAAGTCGCTTGCTGACTTAGGCTTAAGGTGGTGCCTTGGGTATTAGCCTAGCTTATTATTATTATTATTATTATACTCGATATACAGGCATGCTCTTTGCCCTCAACCCCGGACTGGTATATTTTTTGGTTTCAATTATTAGCTGGGGTATGTTTAAAAAAGTGATACTTTGGAAATATTTTTCTGAGCTGTCGATGAAGTTAAGTGCTCCAAAAAGCCAGGGATTTTTTTAAGTGAAACATGTCTGGGAAGGCGCAATCCAGAAAATAGTTCTGTGTAGTGTTTTATGTCAGTAAAAGTGTTCCTCGAATGAGCTTATAAAACCAAAAGATGTAACATTTCATTGTACAAAGCAGCCGATATGACAAAGTTCAAACTAGTGTTCGGAATTGTTTATTCCTTATCCACAAATTTTCCGATTTATTTAAAAAAAAAAACGTTGGTAAAACGAATATCATTTTAACTTCTTTAATTATGTTTTTTTTTTACGCAACCAAGCATTAATATGAATAAAAATGGTATTAATTTAAATAATTGTTTGTTTTATTTAAATAATAGGTTTATTCACCTTCGATTATTTAAACATTTTACAATTTTTATTCAACTATTGGTTATTTAAATAAATATTATTTAAATATAGCCGAGCTTATTTTATTCATGGATAAAATTAGTCGACTGCCGAACACTAGTTCAAACCAATTTGAAACATACACGTACCTAATGAAGCTACATCGAGCGTTCCAGATATTTTCTGCGGGTCCACTTTTCTCTCGAGGAACTAGAAAAAAAGCAAGTGGGTGAGCAAAGTGATTCTATAAATCTTGATCTTCATCGGTCCACGCGAAATTCCCCGTCCGAGTCAAGAGTGTATGAAAAAATCTGCATTTTCTGTGTACGTGACAAACGTAACTCGGGAACCAATACCCGCGAACAACAACTGAAATCTGTCGAAACGAGATCGCATAAAAAGTTAAATTTCTTTTGAACGAAGTGATCCAAGAATGCTATTACCTCGAGAGATATAATCGCCGCGGAAACTCATTTCCTTAAATCTTGTTACGAGGATTACACTCGTGAAAGTCATTTGCGAGTCAGCAAGGTCAAGATGGGGAAAACCATTTAAACTGGAAGAACTCTGAGCTTTAGCCGACCTTTTTCAATACTTGAGAGATAAATTAATTTCGAAAACATACATCACAGATGGATCTTACAGAGAACTTACAAGGAGACTACCCGAAGTGTAACCCACCGATTTTGTTCAAACTCGGGGGATTGGTAGACCTTCGTGTATCATGAAAAATCCTAAAGGGAATTTATTCAATGGGCAACCGTTTTGCCATGGAAATGAAAAATGTTTTTGACAACAAAAAAATAAATTTTTTTCCATTGAAAATAACATGGTATTTTGACCGATTTCAAAAATTCGAAAATGCCAAAAATAGAAAAAGTAGATAAAAATTGACAAAAAAAAATACAGATCAACTTTTGATCAATTTGAGGTCAAAATCCCATGTTATTTTCATTGGGAAAATTTAATATTTTGTGTTGTCAAAAAAATTTTCGTTGCCATGGCAAAATGGTTGCCCATTGAATAAATTACCTTTAGGATTTTTCATGATACACGAAGGTCTACCAATCCCCCGAGTTTGAACAAAATCGGTGGGTTACACTTCGGGATGTCTCCTTGTTAGTTAATCTAATGAAAAACGAAGGTGTACCAGAAAACCAAATACCGAACTCAACTAAAAAACATTTGAGAAGAAATCTTGAAACAGAGATCGGCCAGTCAATGAATTTTCTATCGTGTGTAACAGATCCTATTTCGCTTGAGGATCACATTAGGCAGGGTGACCAGACTTTTTATATTTACCATACTTTTCATGCCTTCCTATAATTTCCTTTATTTTCACCTATTTTCCTATAATTTCACGGTCTATCAAAGAACATCTAGTGAAAACATTGCCACTTTCGAACAAAATCTTGAAATGTACCGGCTATGTAAATACGCTAAGAAATCCAATAATACGAGAAATCAGTGTACAAAAAAATATCAATATTCTAGGTGATTCAAGTCGAAGTATACCGATATGCCGTAATTAAAATTACTATTTTTCCTATATTTCGCCTATTTAATTTCTTATATTTTCCTATTTTTCGCCTATTTTATTTCCTTTATTTTCCTATAATTAAATTTTAACTCCTAAACATATTTTACTTCCCTGGGTCATCAAACCCTTACCGACAATGTAGAGATAATAAAAATTATGAATAGCTTGAGGAAATTCAATTGGTACTGCTCTATGTATCGAGAAGTTAGAGAGCGTCGCTACCGATCGCGTCCCACTAACCTTCAACCCCCACCCCAATGTTCCCACTGAGCGGTTCTTCGGGCCCTTAAGGGGTCCGGCTCTTTTAACTCATAAGGGCGGTGGCGCACTCGGAAATGTTAGCTCTGTTCAAATGGGCCTATCTCCACCTCCGACTTCGGTCAGGTATGAGCTGGGAACTGGGCTTCGGCTCAGGCTAACGGAGAGGGTCCAGGCAAACTGGTCGCCTCGGAGGAATGGGTAGCCTGCTGTGGGGCGGCGGGCCTCCGTATGAGGCGCAGTGGTCCTGTTTCCCGGCCTTTTGGGGCAACACCGGGTGTCCGGTGCCAGCTGTGCCGGGCTACTTGGGCCACTGTGTGCCCGTCGTTCCCCTTTAGGAGCTCTCTCCAAAGGGTTTAGCTCTCTTCCTACGTAGGTGGAGTTGCTATAGCATCCGCTCTTATTCCCACTGCTGTGTGCGAAGTGAGGGGTTGGTCGTCCCATTGTTGCACCTTCTGCTGGGTTGAGTGGCACGCGTCTGAGGTGAGACCATCAGTAGCAAGGTACTACTACCCGTGCGGGATTTGTCACCTGTCCGGGCTTGTGGACGCTGGCGTAGGACATTATGATGAGGACCTCCGATGCTGTGCACTCTGATTGCGGTACACCGAGCTACAAATCTGATTCATATGGGCTGGTCTTCGATAACAGGTGGTTTCTTTTTGCCTGTTCTCGGACTAAAGTGTTTGTTTACCCTAAAACCAGTGGCGTAGCTGAGGACTCAGAGGCCCCCGCAAAAATCTCTGAGGCCCCCCCTTTTTAATTTTTTTATGGTTAGCGCCCCCCCCCCCCCCCGAAGCTCGAGGCCCCTATTGAAGCTTGAGCCCCCCCCCGCACCGCGAGCCCTGCGGACCATCAGCTACGCCACTGCCTAAAACGTTTTATTCGTCTGTTCTGGCGATGAGAATTACTCCGGCCATAAACAATTCGCTTGTTCCGGAGTATTAGGGATACTCTTTTTACTCCTTCTGAAAAGGAGGTGTAAAGAGGAAAAAATGGATTTTGTCGTCTGCTAGCCAGAATTTATCTGCTAAAATGCCACAGGCAGCTTCCACTTGTAGGGAATTTCTCCCGTTGTACTGAATTTTTGACTTCAAAAATGGAAAAGGGAATTGTTTTTTAAAAAAAGGGAGAAAGAGGGAATTTTCGAGTTTTCGCTCGAAACTGAAATTTTTGTCTGGATTTTTATTTATTTTATTTTATCGATTATTATCTTATCTTTATTATTGAGTGTTTTTGGCAACCTTCCGACTTTACTTAATCTTATTTTGTTTATTGGTGGTTGTCTGAGTTTTCTTTAAATCAAAAAACTATTTTAATAATTAAATGAGGTTATAATTGATTTAGTACTTTTTAAACAATGAAACAAGAATATTTTGACCCTATTTTTAAAAAACTGAGGGAATTTTTGGCAGTGCTAAAAAGTGAAAAAGGGAATTTTTAATTACCCGGAGTGGAAGCACTGAATTACATCTGCACAAAATTCTCAAATCGCGGATTTACTTAGGATATTTTCTAGAAACCACTGCTCTGAAACCAAGCAGTATGCTCTTAGACAGGATTCGACATTCTTACAAAATGGACGGAACAAGGCCTACTGCAGACACAGTAGGGTATTTACCGACTAGTAACGCTCCAGCGACTGAAATGTCCACAGTACAAGAAATTTTAAAGCAGTGTTTAAAATAAAGGACTCCTGGGGTCTTGAAAATATTGCGGTTGCTTTGTATGGAGGAACCAAGAATATATAAAAAATATGGTGATCATGATGTGAAATTTCCACATAATCTGTAATTTTGTCAAATATTGTAACCTTAGACTGATTAGAGCCGACAGAGAATGCAATTGGTACCTCTATTTGGCAGCTATTTGTGATAATATTCCGTGGGCTATTGCTCTGGGCAAAATAAACTATGCTAGGTATTAACAGATCTACTAAGCCCAAATGACCCAACTCGAAAGTACAGCCCCAGATTTACAAGAACATTTTTTACGTGGCAATTTTTCTGTACAACTTCGAGACAAAAATCCGTTTGGTAGAATTGCAGTTGACCCAACGACTGAGGAAACCGTCAACAAAGATACCCAGACGGCGGCTGCAACACGAGGTTTCAGTCTTCAACCGGAGACGGTTTCGAAATATTATCTTACATCCGAACATGATCTTACGGCAGTGTGTCAGAATGTATAGCCCGGTGTACCTAGTAACAGAGACCATACCACCGGAGGCCTATCATCATAGTGCCCTACGCCAGCGTCCACAAGCCCGGACAGGTGACAAATCCAGCATGGGTAGTAGAACCCTACTACTGTTGGTCGCACCTTTGACGCAAGCCACTCAACCCAGCAGAAGGTGCAGCAATGGGTGGATCAATTCCCACTTCGAAACAAAGCAGTGGGATTAAGAATGGATGCTGTAGCAACTCCAGCCGACACCCTATCTACACAGGTAACGAGTCAAACCCGTTGGAGAGAGCTCCTAAAGGGGAACGACGAGCACACAGCAGTCCAAGTAGCCCGGCACAGCCGGCACCAGAGTTCCCGGTGTTGTTCCAAAAGGCCGGGAAACAGGACCGCCGTGCCCGCATATGGAGGCCCGCCGCCCCACAGCAGGCTACCCAATCCGCTGAGGCAGCCAGTTTGCACGGACCCTCTCCGTTAGCCTGAGCCGAAGCTCAGTATCCAGCCCAAACCTGTCAGAGGTGGAGATAGGACCATTTGATCGAAGCTAACATCTCCCAGTGCGCCACCGGTTACAAGAGCCGGACCTCGACTCCCCGGTAAAGCCACCAGTTATTGCACACTCCGACCCATTTAGGGCCATGATCTTACGGCAGCTAAGAGACCAAATTTCTAATCAAAAGGTTAATTTTCCTCATCGCGATTTGCAAATCTCTAGAGTTAAAAGGGATAATGTACGAGCAATTAGAAAGTAATTGGACTAATCCATCATTGATATCTCGAATGCTCATCATAAAAGAGAAGCTTTCAAGAAAGTCGAACCCAGCGTGGAAAGGGTTTCCATGATCCCATTAAAAACTTCAATTAAAATCCTTTTCAGCTACGAATCCTCGATTATTGAAAGTTAAAAACAAGGAAATTATTTTAAAAGCAGATCAAAGGATATTCGCCCATATGGATTTACTAGCGGAAAACTGCGAGCTAACCAAGTTTCTGTAAAATAAAATGGCTCCGACTGAAAGTATTAGGAGATCCAGCGCGCAATAATTCAGAAACTGCGAAGAGAAAACGATACTTTGGAGGAACTTTTGATCCAAATATTTGAGCAGATGCTAAATGTTGGTCGAAACGGCGATCGAATTTATGAAGTGGGAGGCGAATTATATAGGAAAATATAGGAATATAAATAAGCGAATTATAGGAAAATATAGGAAAATAATAATGTAATTAAGTACTGCATATCTGTATACTTTCACTCGAAAATTATATCATTTTCAAAAACTCATTAAATAATAGGAAAATAGGTAAAAATAAAGGAATTTATTGGAAGGCATTAAAAATATTGGAAATCTGGTCACTCTGGGTAAATTTTAAAACACTCGGAAAAAGAATACCCGACCATATTAATTTCCGCTGACGACACTGATTCTTATTTTGCGCTTAGTTTTCAGTTCTAAAATTTCTAGTCACATTTTCGTAAGAATGTTTTGCCCCTCGGGCCCTCGCGTATCTGTGTATCTAATCTATCAACAGTTTTCGGTATTCCCACGTGACCCCTAATTAGGAAACACACAATTTTCTGGTCCTTCGAGTTGGTACCAAAATTTGGTCTGGCTCACGGACTATACGTGGAGTAGTTTTAAGTATTTCTTTAAGTTTGGTGTTTGAACGGAAAACGACTTAGTAGTTTCCGCTTATAACAGTAGAATTTCATTTTTATCGCTAGGCTGTTATTTTCGGAACCGAATACTTCCGTTCTGTCAAATATAAATTTTAATATAATATAAGCTGGCGCTCGTTTCGCCGCGAGCCCTAACTTGGGAAACACGCGAAGGATCGGTTCTTCGCCCTTAAGCCTCGGCCGGCCGGTTTCCGGGCGGCGACGAATAGCGCGCGCCTATTGATTTTAAGGAGGCCCGGATAAAAGACCATTCAATTCCTCCGTAATGGTACTCAAATCTAGCGCAATCTCTCTCTAGTACAAAGGCTTAGCGTTGAAGAGCGTCTGCCGTCGGACAAAAGCCTGTCGCGCCCCCGGGGACGAACTCTGCGAAATCCGAGGAACAAAGATTGTCGAAACGCGTGGGTGTCCGCCGAGGCTTAGGCTCCGCCGAACTCGCCACGCGACCAATAATGCCAGAGTTATTAAACGCGCGGTATTAATAAAAACCTTTCCGCCGATTTAATAGATGTCCTTTCAGCGTTGTAATTAAGCGGCTTTTGGTCGTGGGTGTCGGCAAATACCGGCCCGTGTTATTGCGCCTTTCCAAAAAATTAGGAAGTTTAAGCTGGTTGTTTGAACGACAAACGTCGGTTCATAGATCTGTTTGCCACGCTCGATTTAAAAAATCTTGGACGTTCGCGAAGAAAAATTATTTAAAATCGGTTAGACGTTCATTCAGTTCTAAGGCTTAACGAAACGAGTAGGGTTGCGATTGATTTTGAACATATTTTAAGACATTTTGGCTAACGCAGGGTACACGACGATGAGAAACAACTTGTTTGAACAGTACTAAAACGCGTCTTATGTATGGTTGTGAAAATTGTCCCGCAAATATCGCCGCTTGTATGCCAGTACCGATATCGCCTTAATTATATACAAGGCTTAGTCTGTTTTTCAAATTAAGCTACTATTTATCCTTTTTAACACGCTTACTGCTTGGAATACAATTTACCAATTTTTTTTATCTGGTAAATTTTAATATTCCGTATTTTTAGCATAACTACAGGTCAGGGAAATCGCGGAAAAGTCGGTAAATTTGAAAATAGGCCTAAACAGGCAGTTCTGTGATTAATTCGGTGATTATTACTTAGTTCGTTAATAGTAGTTGAATTAAATTTATTAACTTTCGATAACAGAAAAATATCAAGTTAAAAATTGCCTAATTTTGGTTAGGGAATTTAAATTTTAGAAACAGGGTTGCCACAATATTTTATTTCAACACCATAGAAATAGAAATGAGACTAGAAGTACGGTTAGATTGTGGTGAGGTGTACGAGTTAGAAGGCTGCCATGAGAATGGAAACACCAGTATGAGCACGACATCTATTTTAAAATATTTAAAGTTTCATTTTTTTAATAGATGGCGCTTTCCTGCGTGGATTATTATTGATTCCACTCTCATGGCTGCCTTGAGATTACCGGATAGCGCAGTGGCTCTAGTCTCATTTCTATTTCTATGTTCAACACAATAAATATTTTACGGCGTATCACATAAATATGGAGTCTTCTTGAAGAGGAATAGCATTCTATTTCCGGTAACGCGGTGACTTAAGCCTCGTCTAGTGAAAGTACCCTTAGCCGTAGAACGTTGAGATACAGGGCAGGGCTTGCCACCACCCTCCTACGCATTGTAACCCGGCCACCTGAATTAAAGGCTTCAAAAGTCGCTTGATGACTTAGGCCTAAGGTGGTGCCTTGGGTATTAGCCTAGCTGATTATTATTATAATTATTATTATTATTATTATTACATTCTAAATCATTGTAAAACTAAATTTGATATTCATATTTTTAATTTATAAATACACCGCATCACAGTTGTGTATTACTTTTATTCACGACGAAAAATTTAAAAATTAAACTGCATTTATTTACTATATCATATTGAAAGCAGGGTTGGGCATAAGGATATTTTTTTTATTAGTCAACCTGACTAGTTAGCCTCCTATCTTATTTTTTTTTAGTAGTCACTGACTAGGGGGGGGGGGTAAAAATGGGTGCATAAAAACAAGGACAGCCAACATTTTGCTTTATACCGTCAGAATTTAAATAGGAGTATGACTTTGGCCGATCAATTTTTTATTTTAAATAAAACGGGATTGATGAATGATGAATTTATGATACGCCATATTGGCCATTATTTATGAATATTTAGGTTAATTGTACACTTGTCAAATTGACTAGTGACGCCCCAGATTTCGATTAATTTTAGTAGGCAGATGCCGTGACTAGTGCCTTATATCCAACCCTGATTGAAAGAAGCATTTGTAGAAAATGGCGCCGCCCACATTTTGCCTTGAAACAAGTGTCTATAGAGCGATGCTAACTTATCTCTTTGGAAATGTGATGTACTTCTGGTATTCTGAAATGATATATTTGGAATGAAAGTTTGCTCGCTGGGATTGGGGCAGTCGGTGTACTCTGGGTTCACTCTCGAATTGTTGTCAATGTAGTATGTACCCGCTCGGTTGATTTACTGCAGGAAGAAAACATTGATTCGGGAAATACCGGCTTTGTCAATATCACTGAGCAAATATGACGCTCACCAAATCAGAATGAGGCTATTTCTCTTGCCTTAGAAACATTTAATACCGAATGCAGCCTCAAATGTTGTCTACGCTACTTAAAGTACATTAATAAAGGTTAAACGTGCTTTGACTTTGACGGCTAAAGAAAACACAGTAACAATAACATTTTAATATATTTTAGAAATATTTCCTAAACCCGGGTACACGACGAAAATAAAAAAGTGTTTAACCAATACTAAAACGTGCCTTATGTATGACTGTGAGCATTGTCTAAAGACGAAAATTTGTTTTCGTGTACCCGGCTTTACTTTAAATGTGTCTGCGATTTCACCTATAATATACGAGGCTTAGGATCATTTCAATTTAAACCAACTGGTATTTCCGATTGCTAAAACGCACAATAGGCGATATTATAAAGTAAAATGGCCTTATTGTTTTGATGGGAAAGACTACCTTCCACCATGCTTCCATTAGCTTCCCCACCAAAGAGCCTATGAATTCATCCATAGGCTTTAACTGTACTATTTCGTCGTCCCATTTTAACAAGTTCAGCAAGCATATCCGACTTTATACTAGCGCCTATTCTAAATTTTCTAATATTACATTTTTTTTATTTAAACGCTAGAGAGCTCTCTGCTCAACCTCTCTAATAAGACATTATCGAAGTGTTCTAATTTTTCAACGATGTAAAACAACAAATTATATAAAAACCTGTTAAATTAATTAAATATTTTTTCTTAATTTGTTTGTGAGTCTTGATTACTTGAAAATTGAAACCTTAAGCCGGGTTTTCATGGACGCTTTTAGCTTGAAAAAGTTTGGCTTGAGCAAGAAATAGTTTAAAGTTCGCGCTCACGCTGCAATCGCTTCTGTTTTCAAGAACGCTTGTGTTTTGCACTTGGAGCGTGCGCGTGTGAAAATAGATTGGAACACGCTTCTAGCGTCGATCAAAACCAACTAGATATTTTTACGCCCAAGCGAAAATTTCGCGCGTGACGTCGGTCCATGTGACTTCAGCCAGCCAATTGTTATGTAGTATGTGCTAGTGTTGGTACCGAGGCTTATCACACTATTGTACGCTGTTCGAAACAAATAACAATGAGTTCAACCACAACCAAATTAACCAAAAAGCAACAAAAATAAATAGAAAAAGAAGAGAAAACAACAAAGGGAAATAGAAGTGAAGAACAATTTTATAAGCCATGTAAAGGATAACCCAATAATTTGGAACCGAAAATTAAAAGAACACCGAGACAGAGATGCAGTGAATGTTGCATTTATAGAGTTGAGCAAAATTATGTAAATAGGGTGCACCTACCATCGTTTTGTTTTACACCTTCTTTTATTGTTTTTGGCCTTAATAATTACTAAAAGTTTAAGTAATAACATTTTTTTCTTAATCAAAAGACGTCCGCGATTCGGAGCCGCCATATTTATTTAACGCGGCAGCCGCCAGCTCAAACGGCACGCTAGAAATATCTTGCATCGTGAAAACGCGAAGCGCTTTCCTTGCAGCTTGAGCGCGAAATACAAAATAAAGTATACGCTTCCCACAAAATGGAAAAATCTCAATCTTTTCTTTTTCAAGCTACAAGCGTCCATGAAAACCCGGCTTAACCGTTGAACCTAGTGGCCAAAATTAACTAAAAAAATTGGCTTGCCACCGGCCTTTATAATAACGTAGGCAACGGTTAAAGTTTCACTTTCTGTTTCACTTTCAGGTTTCCAATTATCTACGAAATTCCATTTGAATCGGTTAAGAATTATTCTACGGTCAAATCTTTACACTAACAGCACATTAATTGTTGTTTATGGACAAAATGTTTTACAAATTGGTCATAGCACTTTTAACCATTGGCACTACTTATTATATAAAACCAAGAACTATTTAGATAACTGAGAACGTACACGCCTAAAAATGAATATAACAATTTCATTACATTAATGATAATTTAGTTTCCCAATTATTATCACAAAAAAATATTTTAGAACCCGTCAATTAAAATAACCATTTTCCTTCTGACCTTGGTAGCCAGTTTTTGGTCTAACCTTGGTAGTACTTTCTGCTTCTGTAAAACGATCAACTCAGGGCCCATAGAGATCCTATAAAGTCCTATATTTTTAGTAAAATCCCCAAAAAGTCCTATAAAATCCTAAATTTTTTCAAATCCTGCCACTCAGTTAAATTGCTAGCCGATATGTTGTTATTGTACTAATTAACTTTTGTGATAAAATAGTTAAATACTGTCTTTCTATTTTTAAGTTAATATCCAAGATTTCACTAAATATAGATTTTGTTTTTAAATAAATAAAGCTAGTAAATGAAATGACATATATAGTACTACAAAATAATATAATTTTGAAAAATTATACATTTTTAGAAATATAATCCTGTGAACTCCTCCGTTTTCAGTAACGTAAATACGTTATCGATAAGAGTTACGGTATTTGATAAGTTTCGTGTTCGAAATTTGGAACTTAACTTCATTTGATAAGAGTCTTAAGGTCCTAGTATTTCTTCTGCCGGTTTTTTAAGTTTACTTCCCGCCGCGCAAATATCCTGGTGGTAGGCCTAAACGAAAAACAGAGGAAAGCTTCTAAATGTCAAATTGTAAGGTGTCGTGTCGGAAGCAGCTGATGGGCTTTTTTCTAGCGACCACGCCCGCCCCTCGTCTTTGGAGCGATTAAAAGACAACGCGCCGTCGGCCGCCAGAGGGCGAGGCAGTGTTGACCCTGACCCCGCCTTTTATTGTTTTGCGTCCATTATAGCAGGGACATCGTACAACAGGAACAATTAACCCTAATTTGTTTCCCGCCCCACCCACCTCTGGAACACGTACCGAAGAAGAACGGACCGCTTTTAAACGACTTTTCGTTCATCAGATTTAACAATGCGTTTTTCTATTCGCGACCGAAACGCGTCTAGCTGGCGCCGCCGCTCTAGCGTCTGCTATTTCCGAATTACAGAAAAATTACGCAATTTGGCTGATGTAATTATTCCGCGTTAAAATTAGAATAAAAGAGTGTTGTAAGTCGGAAAATGACCGAGGCCTTTTTTCCGGAAAATCCGTATTTTTTTGAAATAATAAAAACAGTTTTCTTTCCATTCTTTCATAGAATGGCTAAGATCAAAGCGAGGGGTCGGACATTTACCAAAATTCCGTACACTTTGTCCAAAACCGCAAAATCTTTTAACTCTGTCTATGGTAAATTAACATTGAAATCCCAAAATCACTTAAAAAATAATGATAAAATCGCCAAAATCTCTACGAAATCCCGAAATCCCGTACAAAATTATGGCAAGTGTCCGACCCCTCGGATCAAAGTGTACTATAAAATTGGCTCTAAGTATACTCATCGAAACAATTGTGGCAACGTGGTTTCACTGAACCATAGTACGTTCAACTAAATCCTATAAAACTCTAGAGTTAATTCTAGTGTTGTAAGTCGGAAAATTTTCCGAAAAAAATCCATGATTAGTCTAATATATTGTTTGCAAATTTAAATAAAGCGGCATTTTCTCCTAATTTTTTCGAATCTAAAAGTAAAACTAAACCTCTAGACTAGTTTAAACTGATTAACAATATAACACTATTAATGTTTTGTATTATGTTTACTGATATTAGACATTTTATATCGATAAAAAGTTTAAAACATTAAAAACCCTTAAAGATTAATTTATGTTTAAATTTTTTATTTTTCCGATTTGCGGAAAATTATTTGTAAATTTTTGCGCTTTTTATTTGTGTGGCAAATTTACAACACTATAATAAAATATTAACTTTTTTAATTCATCCATTTTAACCCTAAAACGCGTAATTGCGCACCTTAAAATGTCCTTATGTTACTGGCTAATGTCGTCTGCTAATACGCTACCTATCTAGTTTTCAAAGGCAACCAAAAGAGGGCGTAGCGATAGCTTTGCTTCGTAAATATATTTCCCGCTCATTCTATAAATCCGAGGGGCAGCTCACTTCAATGATTATTAGGACACCCTCGTATGATTAAATCATGATTAGATTAGATTAAAATTAAATCGGTAGCTTTGGCTGTACAAAGATTAAAAATGATTAAATCATGATTAAAAATTTAATCATGATTATTAGGATACCCGGTAACAAAGTGATCTGCCCCTCGTATAAATCTCTACTTCTGGCGGTACTTGTAATTGTGATTATTTTTCGGTTTTAAAAATTCGGCGTTTGTAGGTTTGCCTGACACGTGAGAACTTCCCCGAGCGTCCCTGGTTTAAAACAATTCGGATCAAAACCATCCTTCCTGTGTGCATAGGCCTAGGTTTTTTCTGCCTGTCACCGTTTAAATGTACTTTCCTGCCAAACAAATACCCTGGTACACGTTGGCCTACCACCAGGGTATTTGTTTGGAAGGAAAGTAAATTTAAAGGGTGACATGCAGAGGAAAACCTAGGCCTTTAAGCTTGTAACATCGGTGTAGAAATCTGTAGCTTTATGTGTACTAAAAAAATAGCTAAGATTACAGATTTAATATTACCAGAAGTATTAATTTAGGGCTCGAAGAATTTTTAGGACGTAAAACTCAAACAAGCACCTTCGTTCGCAGCCTTGAGGCATTTCTACCGCCAAAACAGCTTCAGATTTGACGCCTAAAGGCTAGTTCCCACTTAGCGAAAAATGCAGTTTTCGCGAAGCGAATTGACGCGTGCGAATGAAATTTAGTGAAGCTCAAAGCTACGACGAAAATTCAATTCGTCGCGAAAGTCTCGAAAATTCGTCAAGTGGGAACTCGGCTTTACGGTGTGAGATATTTTCTATAACCTTAGTTTTTTTAACTAAATATTTACTCTTCTTCAGAGGAAATTTAAATTTTTCAATGGAATAACATTATCAGTGTATGAAAATGGAAACTTCTGTTAAAATATATTACGTACTTCTGGCATTACTCATGCTCGTAATTGGAGAACAGCTTATCACTCAGGTCGTTCCGAGAAACGATTTGTACGAGGGAGAACCTCAGTTTTCATTCCCACGTAGATCCACTAAATTTATAAATTTTCTGTAAGACCTAGATGTCGTCACCTACAGAGCGAAATTGAAACTATTTATAATTGAAATTTTCTAAATTTTTAACTATGTCACTACTCTTAAATTACTTTTGGAAACTACTTTAACTAGAATTTTAAATGAAATGAGTACTTTTATGATAATATAATATTATTAATGAATAAAATTATATTAATAACAAAAATATTAATTTTTTATTTATATGCTATATGACAATATCGTAGAATATACCGTATCCATAATAATTAATTAATACATTAGAATATGTGAATGTTTCGTATACCTAAAAATAAAGATGGAGGCTGAAATGGGGTCGGGGCGTCGGCATAACATCTTAACACCGTAGCTATAAGCTTGCAAGGACTCGGTTCTTGTCATTGCAATTCAAAAAAATGTGTGTTAGGTGTGGTTTGATATTCTGCCGCGAGAGGGAGCTGTAACGCACCGAAGTGACACTAAATAATCAGTTTTCGAAATGAATTAACGAACGGCGCTAGAATTTGGATGGGTGCGTTTATCGGAAAGCAAACGACTTCGAACCACGAAAGCATTTCCAGACCTCGCTTTAAAGGGAGTGTACACACATCTCTGCTGGATCCACGAATTTCAGATAATTATTGATCTGCGAAGTGACGTATATTTGACGTCATACTATAAAAGATAAGCCCTTCAACTAAAGTTACAATAAAGGGAAGTTGAAAAACCAAAAGATCACTTTACGTTTCTGTCACCAGGTCACACGTAAGCTAGGGTATTGGCGCTAGTTACGTTGAAAATAAGTCTTATATCACGTTTTTTTCCTTTAAAAGGAGTGTCAAGTTGATTCATATTTAACATTTTTGACGTTAGGGGTGCAGTGGGTTTTTTAGAGTGAAAAGTCCAATAATTATGGTGGATCAACGAATTTAAAATTTCGACCACCAGGTTTAACAGACGTCAGGGGTGGCGCTAATTACGTTAACAACCAGTCGTAGTGCGTGTAAGCAGACGATTAGTCGTATTTCCGTTAAATTAAGGGAGTGTGAAGTAGGATATACAATGGTGCTATAGAGCGCTATTGATCGGTAGGAGATTTAAGGCTGGTTGTCACTAGGGTAAAAACGCCACGTAGGGTTCGTACACGACGTGGAAAACAAAAATGGACAGGGAAAATTAGGCGTTTTGTTCAGGGAAAACCTGTAAATGTCGGGGAATTTGAAAATGGTTCCAAATGGTCAGGGAATAGTCGGGGAATTTTAAAATGACACAAAACAAATCAGGTAAATACATTAAAGATGTATTAAAAATACATAATCAATAATTTTCAAGATTTTATATCAAACTATTCATTTATTCTACAAAAATGGAAAATTTGGCGTTTTGGTCAGGGAAAAGCTGGAAATGTCAGGGAATTTAATTCCTGAAACTTTGTACGAACCCTGCAACGACGTCTAATGTCGACGCAAAAGATACCCTTTAGGCCGAATGGAATGCTTTTTTGCTTTCGTTTCGTGAAACGGGAGTTGAAATGACCCCAGTAATAGGAATACTCCGGAAGTCAGTGAGCGCAAATTCCCTTTGCCTTATCTCGTGATAACTCACTTCCTGTACAGGCAAGACGACGTACAGGAAGTAAATCTTCACGAGATAGGAGGGAATGGAATCCACCTATTACCACCCTCTCTTTCGAAAAGACTGTCTACTCCCTTTAAAATATCGCAAATGGAAGGTGGCCTGTGGGAGGCGCGCGGGGGTGGGTCCGCATTTAGGCTATCTTATTAAAAAGCGAGGGACATTTTTTGAAAGGCATTATCGCTTGCTTTTTGGAACAGCAAATGACTGTTTTTTTATCAGTCCGCCGCCAATCTTTATCACTTTTTTACGACTTTTTGGAAGTTTGAAAGCGCCATCTGCCAGCGATAGTGGTACGTAAAAATTTGGTTGTGGAGGGGGGCGAAAAGGGTGCCTATTTTGGCGCCAAAGCCGCTTTGCTTGTTCCTCAAAAGTGATCTGTGTCACCGCGTGCAAATCCCATCATTTGGGAGACCGAATTGAATATCAAATGCGTTTTCTGAAACTACTAAAGTTGTTGGATTTAGCATTCAAAGAATTACCACACCTAGATAATATAATTTTTTTCATTATATCTCATAATTTAACTATAATTTCCTTTTGTTTTGTTAATTTTCTATAATTTCACTTTGTATTAAGTAATTGAAAAAATTATAAAAAATTTCCTTAATTTTCAATAAAATCTCTCGCATAAAAGTCCTACAACTTGAGTACAAATTTCATATTTTGCATTCAATATGTTTTTAATATTTCTCTGCTCACTATGCATTAATGAGCGTTCCTGAACTTCATCCGTTGCTCGGTAGATGTCGCTAGACTTTAGCCGTGTTTTAGCGGCGCTAATTTCAAACAGCTACAACGAGCGCGCAAATTGCGGACTGGGCATTCAAGCTCGCAATGAAAAATCAACGCGTTAATTTAGTTGGTAGTGCATTTTTGTGTTGGAAAATGCAGACTGGTATTCCATAAATTGACAAATATCATTCCATAAATTGACAAATATCATTCCATAAATTGACAAATATCATTCCATAAATTGACAAATATCATTCCATAAATTGACAAATATCATTCCATAAATTGACAAATATCATTCCATAAATTGACAAATATCATTCCATAAATTGACAAATATCATTCCATAAATTGACAAATATCATTCCATAAATTGGCAAATATCATTCCATAAATTGACAAATATCATTCTTTAGCTTGTGGCACTGGGTGAAAACTCGGAACAACTCCTTCCGCGTTAAGTTTGCAAGTTCTCTCCTCACTGGTTTATGGGGTTTTCCCCCGAGATCTTCGGTTTCCCCTTCCACAAAAGCTTGTTGAGGTTAACGATAATAGTTAGTGTAGGGAGCTGTTGGCTCGAACGCGTGACATGCAGGGCTTGCTACCACCCTCCTACGCATTGTAACCCGGCCACCTGAATTAATGGCTTCAAAAGTCGCATGATGACTTAGGCCTAAGGTGGTGCCTTGGGTATTAGACTAGCTGATTATTATTATTAACAAAATATATATATATATCATACTTTAAATTGACAAATGAAATCCCTATATTTTATAAGTAATTTAAATATTTGGTTGGGCTGCCTGTATTAATAATGATCTTACAGAAATTGACGATATTTAATTCTAATATTTTCTAAATTCTAGTATTAGATTTGGTTGTCTTTAAATGGTTTTTATTTATTTTGAAATTTTTTTTGCGTAGCCAAAAGTTGTTACTTTTAACGTTGTTGTTATTTATTATTTGATACGCGAGTAACCAAAAAGAATAGTTTTATAAGTTATTTATTTAACAATTAGATTTGGTATTTGATCGAATTATTTAGTGGAGCAAAATTTCTGGAATGTCTTCGTTAAAGGCGCGTTTTGACAGCGATATTTCAAAGCTTTTCGCGTCCAATTAGTCCCAAATAATCTCTTCGAAACTGCAGCTCCAAGATGCTACCACGTTACGAATGCTTGTCTAATTACCCGAATAAGATGCTATACTTGGTTGCAATCTTAGAAAGGGATATATTCTAGTACAATTTACGGAATTTGATCTAGTGAGCGCTATATTTAGTCTTTGTAGCGAAAAAGTAGTTTTCTCTCCAGAACGTCAGTTGGCAAACCTGAAACGTAGGTATAGATCATCCTTGGTTCAAAACTTTAAACGCGAAAGGCGGACAAGGCTTAAGGTTTTTGAAAGCGTATTGAGAAAATTATACGGAGATATCGCCTTCAGAATCACGATTATTGTTAATTAGTTTGTATATTTATGATAGCAAATAAATTTTAAAATTTATTACCTTAATAATGTAGAAATTACCAAGTTCAATCAAAACGATATTTAATGTGATTTCAATATTTAATTGATTAAAGTTATTAAAGCTACTAAATTTACGTGATTTCAAGTGATTTCACTGCTGAATTGTACACCTGAAGTCCCTCGGTATAAAAAAATCGAGAGGACTATATTTTCTGGCCACATATCGGCTTAACAAATCTGTATCCCTCCGAATACCTCTAGTTCGAAAACGAGACGGTTCACGATTTTGGGCGAGTTAGAGGCTTCACTTATTATAGGCTTCTGGTATTACTGCTGAAAAATATTTTATTTCAGAGCGATTTCTCTATTGCAGTGTGTGTATGATATCATGCTGCCATGATATATTTTTTTTTTTTAGAAGCTCGTCATGAGCGATTGTAACGGGTGGGACAATTCAGTCCGCTCGTCCATTTGATTAATCAGGTGCGAGATATGTGTTACGGCCACGCCAACGGGGGATATTTGGGGATAGGGTTGGGACACCCGTGGCGGAAGTATGACAACCACCCGTTGGGGGATTAGTGGTCGTCCTCACACGGCCATCCACAAACTTTGCTTCCCGGACGCCTGGGATTACAGGAGTGAGCCACTACTCCCGGCCTGCCATGATATTATTCTTCTCAGAATGGAAACGCCGTAAAATTCTGTTCGTAGCGCCATCTGGAAAATGAAAAAGTGGAATATTTTAACCCCGCTCTTATAATTTATTATTATAAAAATAATACCAATAAATAATAATAAATAAATTTATAGACCCTATTTTCAAGATTATACGAAAATGTAAGCACTAGAAGGCGCCAGTTAATTCCCCGAGTTTGAGAAGTATCTCTCCATGGTGCCAGCATTTCATTTTTTCATAGTTCTTAGTTACTTCTATGGGTTCTTGGTAACACGCGATTTAATACAATACTCGAAGTCACTGTTTTCTATAAGCACTACCAAAGGCAGGGAAATAGGGAAAATTACTGTGTTGAGATGATTTCTAGCGTTGCACCCAATCCCACTTCTGATCCTACAGCAATCACCTCCCCTAAACCAAATTTAAACAGCGCGGTACCCAAGTAAACTTAAACCATGCCTACTTAGCGAGAATAACTATTTTTGGTATTTTGTTTTAGAAAATGCCGTAAGTGGCGCAGTATTTAATATTTAAGTGGCGTATTACCTTTTCCCAAATGGAGATTACCCCTCGGTATTGTTTGAGAAATTATCTCAATAGGCGAAACGTTTGACTCGCGAGTGTTTCATTGTTCATATTTTAATTCGTTCTGTTTTAATTTTCAGGTGTGCATTAAAGAAGGGTATTTAATGAAACAAACAACATCTTTTCAGGTAATTATTTCTTAAATGTTTCGGAGGGTAATCGCTTATACGGGCTCGGAGGGTAATCGCTTATACGGGCTCGGAGGGTAATCGCTTAAACGGGCTCGGAGGGTAACCGCTAATACGGGCCGGAGGGTAATCGCTTATACGGGTTCGGAGGGTAATCGCTAGTGTTCGTACGGGGTCAAAATAAAGTCGGGGTCGGGGTGGGTCTAACCCCGCGAAAAACAATTCGGGGTCGGGGTCGGGGATGGAAAATTCTTTGTATTTATTAAGAATAGAAAAATTATAAAAATACCCCAATTTTACTGGTTAAGATTAGATAGTGTATCTTGTGTAAGCCAGCCTCTGAGCCTAGGGACTATTAGTAATAGTCTTAGTCGCTAGCTACGCCGCAAAATTTTCGTTTTGAAAACGAAAACATTTGAGAGAGTTGGCCGTTTTCGGTCTATCGAAATCTGGCAGCCTTTTCTGCCTTCCGGCCTGTATCTCCATACCGAAAATGGCCGACGATTACGCCACCAAAAATATTTTACAAAACTGATCGGCGGCATTTTTTACCGTTATTTTGATTTATCGACTAAGACTATATTGTAAAAATAGATAAGATAGGTAGATTTTAAAATAGAGGTCTATAGCTTAGGCATTGTAATTGTTTAAATAAGTTGTTTTATAAATTCACAAGCTATTTCCAAACGTTGTAACTCCACACTCCTTAGCTGAGACTGAGAGAGCCCGAAAGTCGAAACAACGGCAATCATGAAACTAAAACTTAAAAAAGCGACTCAAGTCGAAGGCAAGCGTCAAGCGAGAGCTACGTCAGCGGCATCAGCCGAAGATCATACGGATCATTCTATTTTCGCCCACGAAAAAAGGGCGAGAAGGAACCTATCTATTTTATATTTTTATTATTTTAGCGAGGTGCGTCGGCGCGAAATTTTAAAATTACACTACGAAAACATAACCCCGAAAAATGGAAAACCCCGACTTGGTTTGCGACAGTCGGGGTCGGGGTCGGGGTCGGGGTCGGGGTCCCCGTACGAACACTAGTAATCGCTTATACGGGTTCGGAGGGTAATCGCTTAAACTAGCTCGGAGGGTAATCGCTTAAACTAGCTCGGAGGGTAATCGCTTATACGGGCTCGGAGGGTAATCGCTTATACGGGCTCGGAGGGTAATCGCTTAAACTAGCTCGGAGGGTAATCGCTTAAACTAGCTCGGAGGGTAATCGCTTAAACTAGCTCGGAGGGTAATCGCTTATACGGGCTCGGAGGGTAATCGCTTATACGGGCTCGGAGGGTAATCGCTTATACGGGCTCGGAGGGTAATCGCTTATACGGGCTCGGAGGGTAATCGCTTATACGGGCTCGGAGGGTAATCGCTTATACGCGCTCGGAGGGTAATCGCTTATACGGGCTCGGAGGGTAATCGCTTATACGGGCTCGGAGGGTAATCGCTTATACGGGCTCGGAGGGTAATCGCTTATACGGGCTCGGAGGGTAATCGCTTATACGGGCTCGGAGGGTAATCGCTTATACGGGCTCGGAGGGTAATCGCTTATACGGGCTCGGAGGGTAATCGCTTATACGGGCTCGGAGGGTAATCGCTTATACGGGCTCGGAGGGTAATCGCTTATACGGGCTCGGAGGGTAATCGCTTATACGGGCTCGGAGGGTAATCGCTTATACGGGCTCGGAGGGTAATCGCTTATACGGGCTCGGAGGGTAATCGCTTATACGGGCTCGGAGGGTAATCGCTTATACGGGCTCGGAGGGTAATCGCTTACGTTAGACGTTATATTCATATTATTGAAAACCGTTTTTGTTGTTTGAACAGAGATGGAAAAGAAGATATTTTAAACTCAAGCCTCGGAAACTCTACTATGCAAAAGATAATAAGGTAAGTCATCTCTCTCTCTCTGTTATCTTGAAGGAAATGTCTTGCAGTAAAATTTGACAAAAGCTAAGCCTTATAAGACGCAATCTTTTGAAACACCACGATTGGTCACTTTAAGCAATATTGACGGGATACTTTGATGGGCAACGTGAAATTCCGTGTTCCTGGTGTGGTCGAAGTTTCTTGACCCATAATATCCTGGCCCGCGACTTTTAAAACCAAGTGCCTATTCCTAGAAGCAGGCCCGTCTTAAGACCTTTTGGGGCCCTGGGCTAAATTATTTCTTAAGACCTTTGCGATCCCCAACGGTCAGCCTTTGTATGTCCGTTGTCTAAGTTCAACTACACAAAAGTATAACATAGGCCTGCTGAAAATAAGATCTTTACTGACAGTGACTCGCTGTTAGGCCTTAGAAATTGTTGGTACCGTATGATACGCGATGTGGCGATGGGTCAAAATACTTCAGACGTAACTAAAAGATACATAATATTAAATGATCATAAATCATATTTAACCAACTAAACTTTTATCCCTAGCCGCCTAGCCGGGGCCCCAAAACTTCCTGGGGCCCTGGACTGTCAGTTGTAGATAATTTTATTCGGCGGGAACTAGTTTACTTTTAAAAGGGGTTTTCCGCGGAACTCGTCGGTTTCCCCTTTCCATAAAAACTAGTAGAGGTTTATGGTAATAGTGAGTGTAGGGAGCTGTTGGCTCGCGTGACACGAAGGGCCTGCCACCACCCTCCTACGCATTGTGACCCGGCCACCTGATTTAAAGGCGTTAAAAGTAGCTAAAGGACTTGGACCTAAGGTGGTGCCTTATGTATTTGCCTAACTGATTATTATAATTATTATTTTGATTAACACGGGGGTGATTAGGAACGACCCTGAAAGTCGTCTCAAATAAATACATTCTCGATTCAGCTCCAACCAATTTTGAAAGTTATTTTTTGGAAATTTGGATTGCTGAAAAATGGAATTCATGACCTTTGGAATTTACTTTGACGGGGAGTTGGGAAGATATCTCTGACGTCACAATACTCTTTTTTTAATATGGCCATTCCAAGTCCATCCCGGAAGTCGTAATGCATCATTTCGCTTTCAAGGCTGGTTTCCAATAAAAATGTTTGGCGCCACTGTACAGGGAAATTTTAAAAATTGAAGGGTCTTCCATAAAGTTTGCTTTGCAGTTTATATTTATTTTAAAGGGCGAATAAGGGCCAAACGCCAGGACGCTGAGCGTTGACGCCAAAATATGTGAGATGAAGAACGTATTTATATATACTTCGTGAGACCTAGGAGCAACAAACACAACACCCCACAGAAGGAGAACGCAACCCGTCAAAAGTCGTGGATTTTCTTGTGTAAATTTTTCATTGGTTAGACGCTTTAGCGCCTGCTGCCGTCGGAAGGGGAAAATTCGGAAATTGTCTCCCCCCCCGCCCGTAAAACGTTTAGCGTAAAGGCTCGTGACGCTCGTCCAATGAAATTCGTACACAACCCTTCGTTAGCGTGTTTAAAGGCTAGCTGCGTTCTACTTGTGTTTGTTGCTCCTAGGTGAGACTAACCGTTGAGTAGAGGCGTTTCAATACGTATTAAGATTTTAGTTTTAGGGAACCAATGAGTTGCCAGGCTGATTGTTGAGTGGAATAATGCTCGACACGCAGCTGGGTTGTGCGGGGTGCCTACAACCCCTATTTTTCATAGTTTTACCTATATTTTTTTTCTATATTTGTTTAATTAGTTTGGGTTTACCCTGTTTAATTGCTTTTGTCCCATTAGGTCGATTCTCATTCAACCGAATCCTATTCGACCGACTGTCCCATTCGACCGACATTTTGTTTGCTCACAAGTGAAAGCGTGAAACCTAACCTAAGTTAGGAATACGAGTTAATTTATATATTCAAAATATTTTTTATTATTATTATTTTCTCGCACAATGTCAGTTCGGGTATGGTTTTTTACTTCGATTTGGATAGGCAAAAATATTCTATAAACGTTTTCGAATAAATGGGATTCGACCCAATGGGATTGCAAAATTAGAATTCGATCAATTGGGAAAGTATATTTTTTGATTCGAACCATTGGGAATTCGACCAATAGGATTCTATCCAACGGGAATATACCGTTTAATTACGATATCAAAAGCTTAAAAATTAGATTGGGATGAACCCTTAAAATTATAAAATTACAAAATAAATCTTACACCAACAAATTAATCCCAAACAATTATTTTTGAAGTTAGCAATTAAATAAGTTAATTTGATTATGAAATTATTTTTTAATTTTAACTTAAACGGCTTAGAAACTGGTAATTAAATTAGCGAATATTATTATGAAATTTTAATTTTAATTTATACGGCTTAGAAACAAATTTCGGACTAGAATAGGACTCGGAAGGGTTTTTCAAGACTAGGGCCGTGCAGAGAAATTTCGGGCCCATTGATGTTGGGCCCTCTAAGAAGCGTGCTTTTGGGCCCTTTTCCTCCGTAGCCCTGCCCTGTTCAGAACTCGAACGAAAACAATTTCCAAGGAATGGGGACCGAGAAACCTCTCCAAAGAATCCTTTTTAGGCCTAATACCATTTTTTTGTTCCGTCTTCGCGTTTCTTTCCGTAGTGAAACGCAGGCCTTGTATATCCGGGAAGTGGAAACCAGGCGCATTCATTATGCATTCCTTCAGCCATTCAAAGTCCTCCGCGTTAATGTCCCGACATAAAAGTGGCGTCCGCCGAAAGGGTCGTAAATAAGTCGCTAAATTCTTTTAACTGTGGACGTATTTTACGCCCGTAAAGGGAGCTTCTCCTTTGACTACCAAATAGGATCGCACCCCCCTCCCCCCCTCCTTGGTGTGTTTTTATTTGACAATGCGCTTCCGCGCCAAATTCGAAGATTTGCTGGCTTTTTCCCGTTTCCTTTCACGGTAATTAAAAAAAGGAAGCATTGCTATTTGCGTTTCCTCGTCTCGCCTTCCGAATACTAAATGGCCATCGTCCATTCGCCTAGGAGCGAGTTGGACGTTGTTACCAAGGGCTCTTAGCGTCACTCAACCGGAGTCTCTAGCTAGCCGCTGTGGCTCTTAGCTGCCAGGTACCAATAAATCTTTCAAGGAACTCCTCTCCTGACGGAAATATTTTCGGCAAAGAGTTTACGTTTAAAAATACTCTAGACCGTTTGAGTAGACCAACCAAGTCCTTAGATGCTCAATTATGATTATTTGTGATGACATTTACGAAGGGAGGTTTTTAGCCCGACTAGAGGTCGGCGTTTGAATAAGAAATTATACAATTATTTATATTTATCCATAACCGAGAATTATTCAGAAATATTCGAGAAAATGATTAATTTTGCATGTTAAATCGTTGTTTAATCGTATAATTTATTCGTATAAAACAAATAATACTAATTTTAATGATTAATTAAAATTTTTGTGGTTAATTTATTTGTTCCGCCGACCTCTAAGCCCGACTGTGCTACGCAACGGCGCGCTTATTAGAATCAGCTAGGCAGCCTGTAGCGCTTGAGTATGGGAGTTAATATATCACGTCGTAAGCTATGCCAATTAGAGATAGCTGCCGTTTGTCTAATCTTGAATATCCGACTCCACGCTACAAGTTTAAATTTAAGTTCAAGTTCAAGTTCAATTTTATTGTTTATAATTTTTTCCGTGTGACTATTTTAGTGTTGAAAGGGCCAAGTCATCAGTGATTTATACAACTACAATAAGCTGTGGGTTTCGGCAGGCTTTCACTATTGGGCCCCGCGATAATATAATTATTAAAGTAAATATAAAATGGTGTCTAGGGGTGTCAAATAATAAAGGAGTAAGAAGTTTGCCATGAAATATTTACTTCAAAGATAACTGTTAATTATTTAAACGATCCAATGAAATAAAATCCTATTCTATGATGCACCAATTTCCCTCTCATCTAACTTAAAAACTAAAACTACGCAATATTAAACAATAACCATACGATAACTATAACTTCAAACTATTAACAATTTGTGAACGAACCAGGGTTTCAATATGCTCCTATAATTTCCTATTTTCTCGAAATTTTCTAGTTTTTCTATAGCTATGTCCAGAAATTCCTATAACTTTAAAAATAATGTATTAGAAAACAGCCTTAACGTTTGGGAAAAATTTGCCTTCTAAATAGAGCTTAGCTCTGGCTTCGGTCCGGTGTTCCCGAAAACATCAAAGGTTGGGCTCCCAGAGTTCCTATAAATTCCTATAATTTCAATATACTCCTATAATTTCCTATTTTTTTTTAAATTGTTCGTATAAATTCCTATTTTTAGCTAAAATACTTCTATAAATTCCTATTTTTAGCTAAAACGCTTCTATAAATTCCTATTTTTAGCTAAAATGCTCCTATAAATTCCTATTTTTAGCTAAAATGCTTCTATAAATTCCTATTTTTAGCTAAAATGCTCCTATAAATTCCTATTTTTAGCTCAAATGCTTCTATAAATTCCTATTTTTAGCTAAAACGCTTCTATAAATTCCTATTTTTAGCTAAAACGCTTCTATAAATTCCTATTTTTAGCTAAAACGCTTCTATAAATTCCTATTTTTAGCTAAAACGCTTCTATAAATTCCTATTTTTAGCTAAAACGCTTCTATAAATTCCTATTTTTAGCTAAAATGCTTCTATAAATTCCTATTTTTAGCTAAAATGCTTCTATAAATTCCTATTTTTAGCTAAAATGCTTCTATAAATTCCTATATTTAGCTAAAACGCTTCTATAAATTCCTATTTTTAGCTAAAACGCTTCTATAAATTCCTATTTTTAGCTAAAACGCTTCTATAAATTCCTATTTTTAGCTAAAACGCTTCTATAAATTCCTATTTTTAGCTAAAATGCTTCTATAAATTCCTATTTTTAGCTAAAATGCTTCTATAAATTCTTATTTTTAGCTTCTATAAATTCCTATTTTTACCTAAAATGCTCCTATAAATTAATATTTTTAGCAAAAATGTTTCTAAAAATTCCTATATTTTCTATAAAATTTCCTATAATTCCTATAATTTAAAAAAAAAATTCCTGGGAGCCCTGTGGTTTATCGCTGGTGTTGATGGTAAAAGGTCCTAAACAGACAATGTCGTCGTCAGCAACTTTTAATAATTTCGCGACCCTTCTTGTTTTTTTTAAAACAAACCCATACAATCACTTCGCAACGTATAACAATTCTTGGCAACCCCCAGTCGATAATTGGAAGTCAAAATGGGGAAAATTATGAAATAGACCATTCTATAAAATATTACTTATCTGGTTATTTACTTTTGTGTTTAGAGAGGCAGAAGGTTTGGCTCAATTTTTCATGAACCAGGAAAGCTCAAATATAGAATTCTCTGGCAAATCTGCCAGCTTAGTTGTCTGGATAAATAGTGGATTTTTGATCAAAATCCTACTCATTTAACGGTTATAGTTTTATACAAACCATAAGAAATAGTTAGTTAACTATATCACATTAATTTTATAAATAGTTCAGTTACGGACTTAATTAATATATTTTGAAATAAACTTTTTTCACGTAGGCTACTTTAACTGTATTTTGAAAGTCGACTTCATGGGTGACGCTTCAGAAAATACCAGTCAAATAGGAATGAGCAAAAGAAAGTTTTTTAAACCAAACAATAAATGAATGTGTCAGTCCTAATGAAGTTGCGCTATGTTGTCTATGTGAAAGTGTTTGGCCTGTTTAGCTAGGAATTTATAGAAAGGTTTATTAAAGAAAGCGTGGCAAATGACCGAACGGGAATCGAGGCATCTGGCCAGTTATACGCCAAGCACCCGATTAAATTGAAATGAAATGAATAAATTTTGAATATGTCCTGAGCTGATTCTATTAAATACCCAAGGCACCACCCTAGGCGCTTTAACTATTACCGTTAACTAGTGTTGTAAGTCGGAAAATGACAGAGGCCTTTTTTCCGGAAAATTTTCCATGATTAGTCTTATATTGTTTGCAAATTTAAATAAGCGGCTTTTTCGCCTCTTTTTTTCGAATCTGAAAGTAAAATTAAACATCTAGAATAGTTTAAACTGATTAACAATGTAACGCTATTAATGTTTTGTAGTGTGTTTACTGATATTAGACATTTTATATCGATAAAAAGTTTAAAACACTAAAAATCCTAGAAAAGTAATTTCAGTTTCAATTTCTTATTTTTGTGATTTGCGGAAAATTATTTCGAAATTTTTCCGCATTTCATTTTTCCGGAAAATTAATAACAAGGGAAACCCCTTTAACCAGTGAGGAGAAAACTCCGAAACTGTTGTCAAAAGTGTTAACCACTCCGCCACCCCAACTTAACACGCACGACCGAGCGTGCGTCAAGCGCCGTTTATTAAATAGAAGCGGGAGAGCCTCCTAGTGCTGTGTGGCGCCATCTACAGCAAAGCCGGAGTATAAATCTTTTACTTTACACCTTTTCTGGAATACTTTCTGATTTATGACATTGAAAATTTTATTTATTTAAAACAATGTCATACGACTGTTGGCGCCATCTGTTACGAAGTCGGATACTTCCAAATCCGCTTCTAATGGCGTTACCCCTGTGAAAGGTTCTTCTCCAAATATATGAGATTTAGCTGTTTAATACCTGTCACACAAGTTTCGTTTCATATGGCTGGGCGATTAAATGTCCAAAATATAATTTGACTTAAGGTAACTGCTACGCACTCAGGGCTGTTCTCAAATTTTGTCACGCAAAAATCTACTTTCTAGACATCCCCGAGGGTGACCACAGTTCCTATATTTCGTATTTTTTTCATTGATTTAATATCCTTCCATTTTATCCCATATTATTTTAAATTTCCAATAATATCCTATATTTGAACTCAAAAGTCTGAAGAAATTGAAATAGTGGATATTTTACCCTTAGAAGTCTTTAAAACGTCCTAGTTTTTAAAGATGCTTATTTCCAACACTGTTTGTCGATAGTTTTCGACTATTTCTATTGGTTACCAACTTTTTTTCAAGGTTTAAACAATTTTGACAACTATTTTCTCTTGTTGTATAATTAATTTTATCCTTTTTTCTCTCACAATTTTCTTCCTATATTTCACTGATAAATTTCCTATAATTCCTTTAAAAGATTTTAAAATATTCTGTGGTCACAAAAATTAACAAATACGCAATTTCCCACAATTAAAATATCACCATAAGCTTTAAAATTACTAAATATCTTTCAATACTAAGCCTACTTATTTATTTATTGTTTTACCTCGAGAAAACTAACCATATTTTCGATATTTCTGAAAATCTAGAAATATATAAGAAATATCGGCAGTATTTAAGAAATATCGGCAGTATTTAAGAAATATCGGCAGTATTTAAGAAATATCGGCAGTATTTAAGAAATATCGGCAGTATTTAAGAAATATCGGCAGTATTTAAGAGATATCGGCAGTATTTAAGAAATATCGGCAGTATTTAAGAAATATCGGCAGTATTTAAGAAATAGCGGCAGTATTTAAGAAATATCGGCAGTATTTAAGAAATATCGGCAGTATTTAAGAAATATCGGCAGTATTTAAGAAATATCGGCAGTATTTAAGAAATATCGGCAGTATTTAAGAAATATCGGCAGTATTTAAGAAATATCGGCAGTATTTAAGAAATATCGGCAGTATTTCTTTAAATCAGAAATCTGGTGTACAATTTTTTTCTAAGTGGCTACCCGCTCGCAATTTATTCATAAACATTTTGCAAAATTTAATTTGTAAGATAGGGGGGCCCACAATTGAGAAAAAACTCCTGGCGCCGCCCCGGGAGAACATCGCTGAAAACCCAAAACCATCGAAATCCTTTCTTGATATTATAAAAATTATAATTATGATGATTTCCGGTATAAAACTAGGATATGTGACATTAAATAACGCTTGTGCAAACTCCTCCCATTCTTATTCCGGTGCGTATTTTTCATTTTATTTGGTCTTTATCAACTGTCCATTGTTGTTATCCGAAAGAATTCCTCGCGTCCATTTCGATTAAAATGGACTCGAATATGACGCTGTATTCTTGCATTGGACACGACGCGGTTATTATTACCCTTCCAACGAATTCTTTCCCCCAAATACCGCCGTCCAATTTGGGGTGGGCCAAATGCTCTTGTGAAGGAAGCGAGCCACAGCCGAACTGGACGTCCCCGAGACGGATGAGGGGGCTTCCCCGCGCTACGACATCGATTCGCCAATTAAGAAAACAGTAGCGCCCCCCCCCCCCCTGCGAGAAGAAATAGGCGGGTCCTAGGACCCTTTCTCTTGAGCGGTCTCCAAAGAGAGGAATCCCGGAAGCTAGCCCGTCTCTGAAAGGTCACGGGGTCACTCGGGATCTTCGGGATGAGTTATTGCGGACGGGGGGCAGAAAATGAACAAAGAATGCGCCTCCCCCGAAACCTTTTTTACCCTCTTTGTGGCTTCAATGCCCCGCATTTTAAGCCGGTGCGTTATAGATGGCGCCAGAGTTATATTTTGGTAAAGGGACAATTTTCATAAATTTCGATCTTCACACTTGACACTATTGGGAAAGGTAGAGCGGCCCTTGGATATCTACTAACTGGCTCCTAGGGCATAAAGGGGGAGTAAGATATACTGCCTGTGCTAGGAATATGGTGCCCTCTATCTGTTGTCGTCGGAGTTTAAATTTAAAAGCGCGATTTGAGAGAAGGGCCTTTCTATAAAATAAACTACTCCTGCTGAACTTGTTTTTATGTTGCTCAATTGTCACGAAATACGTAGAAGTTCAGTTCAGTTTGTGCTTAAAATTTACTCTTATGTCCAGGGATTTTCGTAGTAAAACGTCATAGATACGTCATCCCGTGACGCAGCAGCAACATCAAAACAAGAAGGCCAATGTTAGTTAATAGAAAGGCCTATTAAATTTATTTTAAAATTATGTATTAAATTAATAATAAGAATACTCCTTGGGTATAGAGGGCTTCGTCGTTGTATGTTCTAGGAGTGTAGTGCTCTATCCAGACTGGCTGAACTTCAAACAAAAAAGTTAAATAGTTAAATTAAATTAATATTAAAATATTTCTGTTCTCTCGCCAAATCTGCAGTTTCACGAATAATAATCATCTAGGCTAATACCCAAAGCACAACCTTAGGCCCATGTCATCCAGCGACTTTTAATGCCTTAAATAGGTGGCGACTAAAGCGCGGGACTATATTTGGGCTTTTGGCAACTTGTTTTCGTTTTGCGTTGTTGTCGTACGTCTTCTGGTACCAGCGTTTGAAGTTGCGGATGATCGTTATGTTCGAGGGCAGCAAAAACTGAAATGGAAACATCGTCTTCCAACATGAAAAATAAGCGTCATTAGTATTTAATTGCACGATAAAAAGATTTTCTCAAAAGTTATGTTATAAATTGTTATTTTATTTATAATCAATTTTAATTTGTGTTTTATTCCACCACGGTAACGCAGTTGCGTCACCTACAACGGCTCGCGAGAAAAATACCTCAATTCTTCAAAAGCGTGCTAGATCAAATTTTCCCTATTCTCCGCGCCTAGCTGCGTACCGTAATTCCAGAACTGTCCGCTATCCCTCAATGGCGCTAGCAGTAGGGCGCTCAGGGAAAATAAAGGTTGCAAATATTTGGACGGGGGCTTGAGCGAGCTAGTTACGTTTTAATATATCTAATATTTGCAAATGAGACCACATTTTATTGAATATAAGTCGTTTTTTTAACTACGCTGGTCCGTTATTTTAATAGGCGTCATCACCTTTTCTTTATACTCCCTTTAAGCAAATCGTAAGCTCCACCCATTTATACAAGATGAGCCAGGTTCCGCCAATGAGAAATGCGTCTATAATTCCAATTGAAATGGGTCTTGATCTCGATCACGACTTTTGTCTCATGTTCCGCGAATGAATAGTTGTCGTAGGAAATGTTACATTGCGAAATTCAAAATTCGATCTGCAGATTTATTTATTTAGCATAAGAGATTCAAGTTTCAGCAACAATAAAAACTGTTTAGCAAAAAATATTCAGAATTTAGCAAAAACAAATAATTTCAGCAAACAATATTATTTTTTAGAAAAATTATTGTAATTATAGCCAAAATATTATTCTTTTAGCAAAAGGATTTGAATTTTACAAAATTATTATTCTTTTAGCAAAAGGATTTGAATTTTACCAAATTATTATTCTTTTAGCAAAAGGATTTGAATTTTACAAAATTATTATTGTTTTAGCAAAAGGATTTGAATTATAACAAAAAGATATACATTATTTATTCATTTCTTTTCAGCCAAAAAAAATTTAATACCAAAAGATTTGAGTTTTGGCGAAATGATTTATTTTCTATCATTTAATAGATTCAATTTTTACAAATAAGTTTTGAACATAAGTATTCAATATTTAACAAACAATATTCAACCTTCAACCAAAAGAAATCACCCTTGACCTACAACAAAAATCCACCTTTAGCAAAAATTCCAGCAACGGAAATTCAACATTTGCCAAATAACGTTTAATTTTAGACAAGAACAATTTTAAAATTGGAAATAAATGATCAAACTTTCGCTATAAATGGATTTTAGTTTTTGGCAAAAAGAAGCTAACCTTGTATTAAATTTATCAGCAAATAAATATTCATTTACAGAAAAACCCTTTTTGCAATTGCTACGGACCTTCATAAAACGCTTTTCTTGGCGGATTCACGATCGTATAAAAGTTGCGCGTGTTCCAGAAATCACAATTGCTCGGCTGCAGTAGCGGCGCTAAAAAGGGTTTATTTTCGGAATGGGATCTTCGGGTCGCCTTTTAGCCGATAATAAAAGCAACAGTATATGACCAGAAGAGAAAATGCCTTTTGATATGATCTCTCTGACGACATACGAAAACCAAGAAATTTCAGAGTTATTTCACTGTTAGGAGGTTGAATTACGGCGCTATAGTCTAAAATGTATTTATATTCTACCAAGAATATATACATTGTTTGTATAAAAATGTACATAAAAATTTAGATGGGGCGGAGGAGTGACTAGCACTTTCGCCTCGCAGCAAGAGGAGCCGGGTTCGATGCCAGCTTGTGGCTCTGGGGGAAAATTCAGAACAACTCCTTCCTTGTTCAGCTTGCATGTGCTCTCCCCAGGGGGTTTTACTTTAGTTCTGGGATCCGTTCTAAATGGTCGGGGGGAATACTGTATAAATGGTCGGGTGGGGAATACTGTATAAATGGTCGGGTGGGGAATACTGTATAAATGGTCGGGTGGGGAATACTGTATAAATGGTCGGGTGGGGAATACTGTATAAATGGTCGGGTGGGGAATACTGTATAAATGGTCGGGGGGGGGGGATACTGTATAAATGGTCGGGGGGGGATGCTGTATAAATGGTCGGGGGGGAATACTATATAAATTGTCGGGGGTGGAAATGCTCTAAAATGGTCGGGTGTGGAAATGCTCTAAAATGGTCGGGGATGGAAATGCTCTAAAATGGTCGGGGATGGAAATGCTATAAAATGGTCAGGGATGGAAATGCTATAAAATGGTCGGGGATGGAAATGCTCTAAAATGGTCGGGGATGGAAATGCTCTAAAATGGTCGGGGATGGAAATGCTCTAAAATGGTCGGGGATGGAAATGCTCTAAAATGGTCGGGGAGGGAATTACTATAAATATGGTCTAATGGAAATACTCTAAAAATGGTCGAGGAGGGAATTAATGTAAAAATGGGCGGGGAAAACAGGGAGAAGTCAGGAAATTGGAATCTCAACATACTGTGGCAACTCTGCAAATATCATTATCAGTAGAAGACGGATACTTCTCAGGCGAGAGTGGTTGATGCACACTTGTGGTTCGAGTGACGGAGAAGGTCGCGGCGGAATCGGAAACATCGTCCTGAGACAGAGGGCGCTGCGGATCTTGGCGCGGCGTTCCATTCGGACGGAGCTCGGCGGAAGGATCAGCCGTTCGGAAATAAAGAGCTTCCCAGATTTATTTCTCTCCGGCTGATCGAATCGCGCGATCGGAAGACGCTATTTACCCTCGAGTAATCGAATTCGCGGACTCCTTTATGCGCCGTCGAATGGCCCGCTGTACAACGCGATACATCAGATCGAGATTGAATCATTACTTATACTGTTTAGATCGTTCATTCACGAGCTCACTAACGATATCGCGTCGAGGGAAATTATACCATTATACACTGGGAATGTCTAAGGCCGCTGTTGCCATTGTTCCGTTAGCGCGTGTGAGCCAGGGTTGCCACACGTCAGGGAAATCAGGGAATTGAAATATTTGCCTTAAAAGTCAGGGAAATCAGGGAATTTAAATATTCGCCTTAAATGTCAGGGAAATCAGGGAATTTAAATATTTGCCTTAAATGTCAGGGAAATCAGGGAATTTAAATATTTGCCTTAAATGTCAGGGAAATCCGGGAATTTAAATATTTGCCTTAAACCTACACATATGGAATGGTTAGTTAGTTGTTAGTTTAAAATGATCGGGGGTAAATCCTCAAAAAAAGGTCGAGGGGTAAATCCTCTATAAAAGGTCGAGGGGTAAATCCTCTATAAAAGGTCGAGGGGTAAATCCTCTATAAATGGTCGGGGGAATACTATATAAATGGTCGGGGGAATACTATATAAATGGTCCGGGGGGGGGGGTACTATATAAATGGTCCGGGGGGGGGGGTACTATATAAATGGTCGGGGGGACATTACTATATAAATGTTCGGGGAAACATTACTATATAAATGTTCGGGGGCAATACTATATAAATGTTCGGGGGCAATACTATATAAATGGTTGGGGGGGGTGCAATACTATATAAATGGTCGGGGGGGGGGATACTTCTCAATTCACCCCTACAACTCCTTAAAATTTTTTGCACAACCTTTTGAAACACCCTGCATATTATGTTTGGTCTCGCTTTTCTGTCGTACGCTTACGGATGCTAGACTTATGGAACGGATTTATTTCTAGTGTATACAAAGCAGTTCACACGAGCCTTGGAAAACCACTGGTTCTAGTCAGATTAACTTGCTTTTAATTTTTGGTAAAGCCGGATACACGACAACGAAGGTCTATTAGCATTTATCCTCCAGTAAAATATTGTTCGTGTGACCGCAATAACAGCGAGAAAATGGTTTTGCTGTCCAAATTCCCCGCCGAGCCCTTTTCGCAAAGCAGAGCGGACGAGCTGGGATTAAAACAAGTGATTAATAACAGCGTCGGGGCCATGTTCACGAAGATTTTTTTAAATCGGTTCAGCGCGCTTAAGAAAATAAGAAAAGGGTTTTGATAGAATTTTAATACATTTTAGACATGTAGGGTAAACCAGGTTACACGACGATAAGAAAAACTCTTTTGAACAGTACTAAAACGTGCCTTATCCTGTGGGTATTATTGAATAACAAATTGTTTTCGTGTATCCTAGTTTACCGTAAATAATGATTGTATACTCGTACCGATTTCGCCTCAATTATGCAAGGCTGCCTTAAAAATAACAACTAACCAGAGGGCGAAGTTGATAACATACCGGAAGTATATTGTTCGGGCAGTCGTTACTACCTCAAAAAGGACCTCACCCGGAGCCAATAGTTATCTTTACAAAGTTTTGGTATTTTTATAGAACTTCTAGGCACGTTCCAAAATCACCCTTAGGCATAATCCGCCATCTTGGAAAATGGCGGCCCGATTACGCCAAAATTGTCGTAACTACTTTAAAATGTTTTGATGCCTTATCATCTAAAGCCCAGTTCACATTATACAATTATTTGGGCCTCTTTAACTGTATCCAACTAATTGTAAGCAAGAAAATTGTATAGTGTGAATAGACCAATTGTAACAATTGTTCCCACTCTTTCTGTTCACACTATACAATTTTCTTGCTTACAATTAGTTGGATACAGTTAAGAGGCCCAAATAAAATAAAACTTTTATTCCAAGGCATTTTAATTGATTTTGAAATAATTAAAATTTAAAATATAAAGACAACCATTTTGAAACCACACGACCCCCCAAATTTCACACATGGCGGATCCTAGTGGCAAAAATATTATCTATCTGTATTAGGTAGTCTAACTCACAAGGAGACTTAGTCACTCGAGGTGTTACACACCGATTTTGTTCAAACTCGGGGAATTGGTAGACCTTCATATAACTTGAACAAGTTGTCCCTAATGGTATTAATTTCTCGAGATAACTCTAAATCGCGGAGAAATATCTTTAAGGGTTATTTGTTAAAAATGTTATCCCAGTTCTATCCCGCCCGGTATAAAATTTTAATTATAATTAAAATAATTGAGACGAAACGACCAATTTTAATTTATTCAGAATATCATAAGTTAAGTAGTTACCACAGTGAGTTAGACGTACTATAACAATGCACAATTGAATTAAACCCTTTTTACGGTACAAGTTTGTCAGTTGAATATAATACAAAGCAAATTTTAATGAAAGAAATATCTACAGAGGGTATTATAACGACCGTTCGCTTTTTGGTTTATAATTTTAACGGGATGGGGCCGATTTTAATTAAACGATAGTTATCGAAATTTTGTTAAAAGAATATTCCCTAAGGCCGCGCAATAAATTTAGGATAATAATTTTCCGTCGCCGTTATATCGAAAATTTAGTTTATTCGGGATTGCAAGAACTTTAATGTTGTGGGTGAGTGATTAGAAAATAAAATGGCAAACAGAATTATGCAAAATTATAAATGTTTATTTTTATTCAGAACAGTCTATGGAACGTTCTAGATTTAACTTTCATCAATAACCCAACAATATATTACCCTCCTACGTAATTGTACAGAACTGGTACTCAAGTGTCTAAGACTAGATTTGTAACTACCTTACTATAAACTCTTGTCTTAATTAACAGCTGAGAGCTGTTCGCTACTAATTACTTCCAATCTACTTAATTAGCCTCACAGGTTGAGTTGATAATTTCAAGGGTATAATTAGGTTATTCCAATTCAAACAATAAAAACAATCAATTTAATCTTACAGCTGACTTGAGTTAGTTCACAATTACTTTAACACTTTCAGTCTTAAACACGCACTGTTCATACACTTAAGTCTATTCACTCACGTTCCAAACGCGAAACACGATTTAACTCTTTTCTTGAGCGAAGACCGAACATACTAATTAAACCGCAAAGTTACCTCATAACTTTTGACCGACACCAGGACCCCGTCCTGTAGTAGTTCGTCTGACAGCCAAGAACTAAGAAAGACTAAATCTTCTTTATTGACGGCAACGGCTTTATATACGTTTATTTGGCGTTTTTTAGACCCGTCAAGATTTGACTAAAGTTCGAAAAATTGAAGAGATAATATTTTTTACCCGGTTTGATTGATAGTTCTCCACACGGTGGCGCTATATTATTACTTTGATATAGTTTCCGCGGGAATAAATAATATATACAGATATTGTATTAATCCGTTTAGTTCATAATCATAATTGTTCCTTTACTTGAATATTTTCCCTAAGGAAGTCAATGGCTCGGCGGTGAACTATCCGCATGGTAACAATGCGACCCGAGTTCAATTCCTGATCGCGATCAAATTTTACATTAAAATACTAAAATATTTAATTAAATATAAGATTAATATAATCTATAAATATTTAATTAAATATAAGATTAATATAATCTATAAATATTTAATTAAATATAAGATTAATATAATCTATAAATATTTAATTAAATATAAGATTAATATAATCTATAAATATTTAATTAAATATAAGATTAATATAATCTATAAATATTTAATGAAATATAAGATTAATATAATCTATAAATATTTAATTAAATATAAGATTAATATCATTTATAAATATTTAATTAAATATAAGATTAATATAATTTATAAATATTTTATTAAATTTAAGATTAATATCATTTATAATTATTTAATTAAATATAAGATTAATTTAATTTATAAATATTTAAAATGATGTAGAAAAATTATAGTACCTAACGTTATAACCTTGTAAAGGACATTCGTCAAAGCTGTTTTTTGGAAAAACACCGTAAATTAACAAGCGTTGGTGTCTGAGTGGTTAGAGCACGAGGCAGACCCGGGTTCGATTCCCGGCCGGCGCCAAAAAATCGCAAATTGATACTAAGACGAATACCGTGTATAACTGGTGGAAACCCTGCCATTGGACGTTGAGAGGTAGCATTACACTCAGCACTCGGTCCGTCCCAAAGTCATAAAGAAGAAGTTGGAGAGAAAACGCCCATACAAACACAACAAACTCAACACTCACAACCGTCATAACATGAACTCAACATCCATAACCATCATAACACAAACTCAACACCCACAACAGTCACAACACGAACTCAACATTCACGACCTGCAACATAACAATAACGAAATATCCGGTGAGCGTTGACGAAAAAAGACCAACCAAACCAAACCGCAAATCAATCCGTTCGAGGAACTGCGAACGCAGAAATTTCGAGAAACTGCTTACGCAATGATTACCCTTTGCCCCGAAAATGTGAACGCGTTCGCAGGCCTGACAGACAGACCCACAGACATACCCACAGACAGACAGATAGACAGACAGTCAGACAGACACGGTGATTGTATAACCCCTCCTAGGGGACTTTGTCCCCTCGGAGAGGTAAAAATCCAAAAGGGATTTTAATCAATGGGCAACGGTTTTGCCATGGCAACGAAAAATGTTTTTGACAACATAAAGTAACATGGGATTTTGACCGATTTACCTGTGAAAAAAATAAAAAAATTGTGACCAATTTTGTCAATTTTTATAAAATTTTTTTATAATTTTGGTATTTTAATTTTTTTTTCAATTTTGTAAAATGTTTCACAGGGGGACCCTTGGAATCGGTCAAAATCCCATGTTATTTTCAATGGTTATTTCCATTTCAAGTTGTCAAAAACATTTTTCGTTGCCATGGCAAACCGTTGCCCATTGATTAAAATCCCTTAAGGATTTTTCAAGTTACATGAAGGTCTAAAAATGCCCCGAGTTTGAAGAACATCGGTGTGTAACACCTCGGGTGACTAAGTCTCCTTGTGAGTGAGCTGGGTTTCATTGTTGAAACGATGGTAACGGCAAAGGTAATATCGAATTTAGAGTTTTCCGACTCATGGTTTTGTAACGAAGCTAGTGACCTCCGAAAAATCGGCAGGAAGTGGGTAAACGCTTTTGACTACGGGCGAGGCAGCAATTTCAAATATACGGTACAAGTGCAGCGGTTCAAAAGGATTTTGTTAGGTCTTTTCAGAACGAGGTTTCCTCGGCACCAAAACAGAGGCAACAGTTGAAAAAATCGTCTGCAAAAATAAATAACAAAATTTACGGTGGAGAATAGGTCAAAATTCTAGTCATAGGAAATTATTGATACCTATACCTGTTGATACTTTAGCGTGAAATAAGCATGTGCTTAACACTGCATTTTCGCATTTGAATCTTCAAACTAATTGCTTGAAAAGAATCAATTGAAATATATTTGTGTTGGCCTAAATTACCTCGTTAGTTTCAAATACATGAAAAGAATGCAAAACAAATTATAAGTTTAATTAGAGCTTGATCGAGGGTATTTTATTTATTTAAGAAAATCACATTTGTTAGAAAAAAAAGCTCGAGCTCATTTACAGTAAAATATCAAGACGCTCGTGGAACTTTTTACAGGGTTGCCACGGTACCTGGAAAACCTGGAATAGCTTTAAAAGTCAGGGAATTTGAATATGGGAATAAAAGTCAGGGAAAAGTCAGGTAATTTGAATATGGGAATAAAAATCAGGGAAAAGTCAATGAATTTGAATATGGGTATAAAAATCAGAGAAAAGTCAGGGAATTAAATTTCGGTTACAAATAGGAAACGTTTACTAAATACAGATTTAAAAATACAAAATCTTATCACAAAATAAGTCAGGGAAAATCTCCGGAGATGGTCAGGGTAAACCTGATAAAGTCAGGGAATTTGAATGTGAAAAACTGTGGCCACCCTGTTTTAACAAGTTTAATAAAACACAATTAAAGACTTATGCCAGCTAGGAGCAACAAACACAACACCCAACACAACGAGAACGCAACCCGTCAAAAGTCGTGCATTTGTATTCGTACATTTTTCATTGGCTAGACGCTTTAGCGCCTGCTGCCGTCGGAAAGGGAAAATTCGGAAATTGTCTTCCCCCCGCCCGTAAAACGCTCAGCGTAAAGGTTCGTTCAATGAAATTTGTACACAACTCTGCGTTAGCGTGTTTAAAGACTAGCTGCCTTCTCCTTGTGTTTGTGGTTCCTAGATGCATTCTGTTGGAAGCAAAGCTAAAAATATTTTCCAGGAAAATAACTAAGTATACATAAGTAATTGTTGGTCCTACTTTCTACTCCCGAAAATGATATACCTCCAAACCCACTCGTTTCACTTTAGAAACCCATTTATTGATCCGAATATTTTGGTCGTCGGCATTTCCACAATTTCGTCAGAAAAAGATAGGAGTTTCTTCCGGAAGTGGACTCGGCGATGGCCGAATATTGTCGACGCTCGAAGACATTTGGCCGCCTTTCGCTTATCTGGCGAGCTGCCTGCGAGAATAATATTGGCCAAGATTGGCAGATTGGAAAACATCGAGTAGCGGCCGCAGGGCCCTGGCGCCATCTATCGGTGGTCGCCAATTCCTCGTCATCACTTGGTGGCTCCACCCGACCTCGTTTCCGATTCATTTACCTAAGTGTCCGCCGAGACTAGGATGCGACTTCTTATCAGGAGTAAATTACGGACCTTGACGAGATAAGTTTCCGTCTAAGCTACGAAAATACTAGCTGGAGGCTGTCTGCACTACGAGATATTTTTCCGACAATTTTCTTAATCGAAAATATTTTCATTGGATTTTTTTTAAAAGTTCTCTAGATATAAGTTGTTGAATTTGCTAGATTTAATAAGTTAAATTTCATTCTCGATTTTAAGTGGAATTGAGACTTGAAATTTGAATTTGTCAGTGAAAATATATAACGTAAACTTTCATTTATATATCGGTCATGGAATGATCCAGATATCATTCGAAATCATAGAAATATTGTGAGAAAACACTGAAAATAACAATGTTTTAGACCAGTTTTTTACATTTATTGCCGGTATTACTTCGACCAAAAATATATTTCTTTGTACTTACAGAGAAGGTACCACCTTAGGCCCAAGTTGTTTAGCGACACATGTGGCCGGTTACAATGCGTAGGAGGGTGGTGGCAAGCCCTTCATGCCACGCGAACCAACAGCTCCCTACACTCACTATTACCGTTAACCTCTAAAAATTTAATGGAAATTGGAAGCCGAATAGCTCGGGGGAAAACTTGCAAACTTAACGCGGATGGAGTATAGTTCTGAGTTTTCACCTAGTGCCACAAGCTGGGATCGAACCCGGCTTCTCTTGTGGCGAGGCGAAAGCGTTAACCACTCAGCCACTAGGCCACGGCTCCCGCTGATCGTCTCGGCGAAAGCATCCTCCCTGTTTTGAAATGAATACATAATTGCTTCGATTAACGATGTAGAATTTGAAATATGTCCTGATATTTAATCACGCGTATAGGAGGGCTAACGTAGCTTTCAGGAGCACAGACTGTTTTCGTTTACTGCTTATCTACTTATATTTATCCTCTTTAATAGATATTTATAGTCGCAGTACGATTTATTTTAGAGCTCGGCGTTTGGATAAAAATTAACCACTTACTTTATTTTTATCATTGAATTGGGAATAATACTGCTAGAATTACAATTACGATTTCTGTTGCCATGGTTACGCGGGACCTGTTCTGATAAGACTGTACAAAATTCATCTTTATAATTAGGCGGTAGCGCCATCTATATTTTGTAAAGTTATATGGCTAAAAATAAACAATTATTAGCTAACTCACCGTAACTTGAGTTAAAAAGGATCGTGTTGACAGAATAAAATTATTTTAAACAACTTCAAAGGTGTGTTTGTTACGAGAAAATCATACATTTCAATTTCGCGTCAGATTCGCGAGAAAAAATCAATTGCAATATAGTTGCCACCACTAGAGACAGATGCCGCCACGGTAGAACGATAAAGTTGATAAAGTCTCCTTATTGAACGAAATTGGTCCCGCGCCAGCCAGATTTAGTTGTACCTCTATTTATTCCCAACTCAATGATTTTTATCCATAACCTACAATTATCCGAAAATATAAATTATTTTTTGCATGTTAAATCGTTGTTTATCCACGGATAATATCCTTAAATAAACAGTTAACCAAAATATTTACGATTAATCGAAATTTTGTCAGTTAATTAATCTGTTACGCAGAGCTCTAATTTATTTCTTCTAACGCTATCTGAAAAGTATTTTGGAAAAGCAACAAACAAACAACATTAGCAGTGTACGAAAATAGATCGACTTCTCTCCTAAGAGGGATGTAAGTTACTTTCGCGCGCGTTGATTCCGTCCGGGCCTGGCTGGCCAAACTGCGGGCCACTCAAATTCCGTCAACTGGCTTGTGTCTACACGGGAGGTTCGGCTTGTTAGCGTTCCTCGAAGCTTCGCCAAATAATGTTCCATTTATTTGAATTGGGTTACCGGCAGTTAGTCTCCATTATTTATTCCGCTTTGGCGCCACCATCGCCCGCGGACACCCTCTCTTCGTCGAATTCAAATCCATTAATTGTCCAGGGAGAAGATCCTTTCACGTTTAACGCCATTAGAGGTATAATTTTAAACACCCGCATTCTTACCAGATGGCGCCACCAGACTGAAAAGAATAAAATTTTAATTAGCTAAAAACCACGAAATTTTTAAATTTTTTCGAGTTGTATTTATCAAGTAAGTGTTAAGAATTTTTAATTATCGCCATCTAGTATTAAATAAAAGTGTTATTATTATACGTTCTCTAAAGGGCTTCGCCAGGCCCGTCTTAAGACCTTTTGGGGCCCTGGGCTAAATTATTTCTTAAGACCTTTGCGATCCCCAACGGTCAGCCTTTGTATGTCCGTTGTCTAAGTTCAACTACACAAAAGTATAACATAGGCCTACGGAAAATAAGATCTTTACTGACAGTGACTCGCTGTTAGGTCAAAATACTTCAGACGTAACTAAAAGATACAAAATATTAATTGAGCATGAATAATATTTAACCAACTAAACCCTCACCCCTAGAGTAGAGGCTGGTTGTCTGGCCTTTCCGAGGCACCAAAACTGGCTGGGGCCCTGGGCTGTAGCCCATGCCTTAAGACGGCCCTGGGCTTCGCTCTAAATGTTTATTTCTTTGTAAAGAATTTGTGATTTTTAATTAGTCAGACTGAGAAATGAGATTGATCATCTATTTCAAGGGCGTATCAACGATTTCATTTCGGGTGGGTTTTGAACTGCGCATCCCCTTTTGAAACTGAAAAACAAATGTTAATTCAGACCTTCTTTAGTGAACAAATCCGTAACTAAATTTACACGGTTTCTCGAATAATAGAAGAAAGTGTGTATATTGATAAAAGTGTGTCAACTCTACCTTTGCGCCCGTTAAAATATTTACTGAGAGCTAGTCTCACAACAGACTACATAACCTACTAGTAGCGAATAGTACTAGCAATTGTATATTTAGTCTATGGTCTGGCGCGATTTTATCTCTTCGATTTATTCTCCCGAAGACATACGTTCTATAACGCCTCACTCGGCGGCGCTGGAGTGGAGGAAATTTCCAATTTTGATGACGTATTTTCAACCCCCTCTTTCACTCCCCCTTTTTACTTCGCGACAAGGTCTCATAAAACGTTATACCGCACTGACACACTTTTGGGTCTCATGTCGCTTTTGATAATAGATGAGGCCCATTCAGTTTGGAAAGTGTCGGGTTTCCGTTTTGAGAGAGGATCTGAAGTAGGAGATCATGTTACTAGGCTATAATTCCTCCCAAGGTCTATAAATAAAAGTAAAAGCTGACGATACGCTTTTGGAAAGTGCTTCTAACACTTGTAAGTGGCAACACCTCCCAGCAACTCAAAATGGAAAGGCGCCTCGTCCGCACGACGTCTGCCATCTATCGGCGGCGATGCGTACTAAATTACGGAATACAGGCAGACAAGCGGTCTTGTAATTCTTATAAAGTCCTGTTTTTTAACCTGTGCTATAATATTATGTAAATCCTTGAAATGTCCTATAAAGGTTTATAAGCTTGAGTTAGTATATTTCTCCGAAATAATCTTATAAAAGATTTGCACTTTATTTTTCTTGTATTTTAAATTGAAAAAACATAATCAAATCTTTCCTCTAAGGAATTTCAATTTTCGGCGTCAGAAAACCGTTGTAAGGTTTCGTAATTTAGCAAACTTTATTATTCTAAATAAACTTTTATTTGATGTTATTTATAAAATTTCCATAAAATATTATCAAACGTGAGACGCGGATCAATCAAATGATTATTAAATCATGATAAAATTTTAAATTGTGCCTACAAGAACGGGGTGTTAAAGGGGTTTTCCAGCGGTTATAGAGTTCCTAAAATATCTTATCGTATATTATCCTTTAACTTACGGAAATCTCCCATTAAGTCCTATACGTTTGAGTATTTTTCCGAAATATCTACTAATTTCGCGACAGAATTCGCGACCGAAAACTATTGCCATCTAGCGAGAAATAAATGAAGAAAAAATATCGTCATATAATTTATCTTAAAAATGATGTCAATTTCTTAACTTTTGAAGCTTCATTGTTTACATAAAGCTTAAATTTGCCCCTTAAATCCTGTGTTTGAAAAATGTTAATCTTCTATTGTCCTATATTCCGGTAAAATAATAGTGGTTTGACTGTATTATTATGGTTTTTTTTTCTGTTTTCAGTCTGTGATTTTTGAAGAAGTTGATCTCACTGACCTCAGTTTAGCGGAATGTAGTCCCAAGAATATCAATCACAGCTTTCAGGTAATTCATGAAACTTTCCATTAAAAATGAAATATGTTTAGTAACATTCATAATTTTAAACTTTAAGTGTTAGCAACGACCAACTAAAGATAATCAGTCATATACGGTTAATTCTATTCCCCATTCCAATCTGATTCATGGCCCTCTTAACCAATCTGAACGGATCTACTAAAATTCATCGGACCATATTAAGTTAGCCGATGTTATCTGAGTTATACGTTTAGTATTAATTTAATAACATTTAAGCACATCGAAATAAACTAATTAGAAATTTTAAGGATATTTAACTGATCTGAAAATCTATAACTCTGAGCATAAATCCATACCTCTACTTGGAGCGCTTATCCTGGCGTATCGCGTATGGTAAGATCACTCTGACGGCTTTGGCCCCGCCCTCGGCCCCGCCTACGTTGTTGTTTGTTAAGTTAACAAAAACCGTCAGCCCCATCGAGATGAAAATCAGCCGCGATAACCATTCCAAGTAGAGGTATGGATTTGAAATCTGTTCAGTTTCTGTTTGTCGGTGTACAATTTATTGAGATTAGTTTCCGGTTTAAACTATCTGGTTTGCTATTTGACCCGTATTCAACTAATTGGATAATATCTGGGCGTAACTACAGATAATATGTTAACTGATTTATCATATTTATTTCCTTGCGTCAGATCATGCAACTGTTATCGGTTTTTAGTTACCTTTTTACAAGACAAATAAATTCGTTCAGGAACTATAGAATGGGTTATTCACAGAAATTGTCTCTCTCGAAGTGTATCTAAGTGCAGCCAAAAGCTCTGCTATGAAGAAAAAAACCTAAAAGAATATTCTGTAAACCGAGGGGCTAACCACTTCCTAAAAATCTGTACACCGATTACAGGAGTACAAAAATGAGTACAGCCTTTGGTAGTGCTACATCTGTAATCAGTTACGTAATCATTTTAGTACAGTCAAAGCTACAGGCTTGTACACCGATTACGCCAAGTGATCAGCCCCTCGCTGTAAACAAGTTGTTGGCCTGGATTCCGATAGGATATTTCAAAATGTCTAAATTAAGAAAATATAGTTATAATATCGAGAAATATAATTCGAAATAAATAGTTAAAATTTAAAGATTCAACTGGATTATTTATTTTATTAACTCGCAGAGAGATGTTCGTTCAAAGTACTTGCTAGTGCTTACAGCCTATAGTCAGATTATACGCATTAATATTATCAAACCAGATAGTTTTAAACTGTAACTAATCTGAATTTATTTAAAACTGAAAGTTAGAAGATATGCAGATTTCAGATGCTTCACAGCTATCGATTTTAAGTTTCTACCGATTAAATTAATTATTTTAATTACTCTTAATTTCAATTTGCTAACCACAGAAAACTGCTCGTCTTAATGAATCTGCGCAGATGTTCAGATCGGTTACTTGGGATCATGAATCAGATTAAATTTTAGATAAGATTGTTGATTAACTCCTAAATACAGGGTGTTTCAAAAGGTGATGCAAAAATGTTAAGGAGTTGTAGGGTGTGAGTTGAAAAGTATGCCTGTTTTTTCCCATTTTCCTACGATGAGTTAAAATAGCGCCAGAGAGCTTCAAAGTGTGGCCTACTAGCCCCTGGAACAAGCGCAAAACCAAGCAGCAGGGACTTTAAATACTGTTTAAGTTTACTTTTTTACGCTGGTTATGCCTCGATTTGTTTACAAAATCCTTCTTTGGGGAAATTCTTTTTAAATGGTTAGGAAAACAGGGAATTTGAATGTAAAATTTTTGTTTCCTTCTGGAAATTCATACTTTGAACCTCAAGAGTCCAACGTATGTAATATCACTTTGGTTGAGGGGCCGATCTCTAAAGTTTGCTTGTTCACAAATTGCTCCAGGAGTAGGCGAAGTGTGTCTAATGCTCGGGAGTAATGCGAACATAAAGGTTTGGGTTCGTGTGATAGGTAAGAAAGGTTTTGTAAACAAATCGAGGTAACCAGCGTAAAAAAGTAAACTTAAACAGTATTTAAAGTCCCTGCTGCTGGGTTTGGCGCTCGTTGCCGCCTACTTCCAGGGGCTAGTAAACCACACTTATAAGCTCTCTGGCGCTCTTTTCACTCATCGTAGGAAAATGGGGGAAAACAGGCATACTTCTCAACTCACCCCGTACAAATCCTTAAAAAATTTCATAAACTTTGGAAACACCCTGTATTTGTGGATTTACAGTATTTAAAAATCTACGTTGATGAAGGAATTGGAATTAGATTATTTTCAACATAATAAAGGAGCGGATGTTATAACGGATGACGGTGATCGAAATAATGACGTCACTGAGTTCGAACATTTTATTATTAAAATTGTTTACCGCTGTCAGGCAATATATTTCATTCAAATTGAATTCAGAAGGATCTCTTAATTTCCAACTGAGACCGAAAAATCCCTGCCTTTGGTTGTGCTAACCGGGACCAGTAAATTAGTGTGTCCAAAACGTTCAAGTTGAAACTCAGTCCGCCGAACCTCTGTATTCGCTGTCAGCGTAACGCTTATTGTCTTCTCAAATCATTCTCCCAAAGCGTTTTAACCTCTAAAATGAGCTGTCACAATGGCAGCCGGTGATGGGCAACGCGCAGCTCATTTCGGAGGGCTCCTCATTTCGCTCGAAAATTGTCTGGAAATTAGGCGAGCGCTGAATTTACACGCCCAGATGACCGCGTAAAAAAATGAGCAGCGATTTATTTTTATTTTGTTTCATAATAGTCTGAAAAGAGAAAAGCGTTAAATACGTTACTCAAATATTGATGGCCCGTTTGAACTCTAAAATGAGCGCCAAAATAGAGAAGCGCAGTTTTGTACTCTCAAATGAGCGCTAAAATAGAGAAGCTCCGGTTTGTACTCTCAAATGAGCGCTAAAATAGAGAAGCTCCGGTTTGTACTCTCAAATGAGCGCTAAAATAGAGAAGCTCCGGTTTGTACTCTCAAATGAGCGCTAAAATAGAGTAGCTCCGGTTTGTACCCTCAAATGAGCGCTAAAATAGAGAAGCACAGCATTGTACCCTCAAATGAGCGCTAAAATAGAGAAGCACAGCATTGTACCCTCAAATGAGCGCTAAAATAGAGAAGCTCCGGTTTGTACTCTCAAATGAGCGCCAAAATAGAGTAGCGCCGGTTTGGATAATCAAGTCAGCGCCAAGATAGAGAAACGCAGGTTTGAACTCTCAAATGAGCGCCAAAATAGAGAAACGCTGGTTAGGACTCTTTAATGAGCGCCAAAATAGAGAAGCGCCGTTTTGGATTTTTAAATGAGCGCCAAGATATAGGAGCGCCGTTTTGGATTTTTAAATGAGCGCCAAAATATAGGAGCGCCGTTTTGGATTCTTAAATGAGCGCCAAGATATAGGAGCGCCGTTTTGGATTCTTAAATGAGCCCCAAGATATAGGAGCGCCGTTTTGGATTCTTAAATGAGCGCCAAAATATAGGAGCGCCATTTTGTATTCTTAAATGAGCGCCAAAATAGAGAAGCGCCGGTTTGGATAATCAAGTGAGCGCCAAGATAGAGAAACGCCGGTTTGAACTCTCAAATGAGCGCCAAAATAGAGAAACGCTGGTTAGGACTCTTTAATGAGCGCCAAAATAGAGAAGCGCCGTTTTGGATTTTTAAATGAGCGCCAAGATATAGGAGCGCCGTTTTGGATTCTTAAATGAGCGCCAAAATATAGGAGCGCCATTTTGGATTCTTAAATGAGCGCCAAAATAGAGAAGCGCCGGTTTGGATAATCAAGTGAGCGCCAAGATAGAGAAACGCCGGTTTGAACTCTCAAATGAGCGCCAAAATAGAGAAGCGCAGCTTTGTACACTCAAATAAGCGCCAAAATAGAGAAGCGCCGTTTTGGATTCTTAAATGAGCGCCAAAATAGAGAAGCGCCGTTTTGGATTCTTAAATGAGCGCCAAAATAGAGAAGCGCCGTTTTGGATTCTTAAATGAGCGCCAAAATAGAGAAGCACAGCTTTGTTCCCTCAAATGGGCGCCATAAAAGGGAAGCTCAAATGAGCGTGAGCGCCAGGGTCGCTTGAGATGAGCGGCATTTTCGCCTCCCAAATGAGCGCCAGGAATGTTTGAGAGGAGCGGCTCCTCCGTGAAAACGCCCATCGCTGATTATGGTCTAGGCGCGCGAGAGCGTGTTCTCGGCACAAAGTTTGATTCTATGTCGTGGTTGCAGCTAATAACGCCATTCCGGAGACTGATCTTGTGCGCCGAGACCCGAAAGGAAATGGAGGAGTGGATGTCCGCCCTCAAGAGCGTCAGCAGCAAAGACTTCTACGAGGTAAGACACTCGCCCGAGAGTTCCATTCCTAAACGTCGCCATTTACAAAACTACTTGCTGAAAAATTCTAAATCCACCTTAAAATATTTTCATTTTTTTAATGTGTCAACTTCCTTTTAAAAAACAACGGGACTTGTTAAGCCACTACGTCGAAAACGTGAAGGTAAAACCTACAAGTTTCCACGTACACGTTTTAACCTGTCTATTTTAAAAATAACGTCAGCATAAAAGCCTCGAAAAATAAACAAATACCCCTTGAAATCCCGAAATTTAAATAAAATATACAGAAATACAGCCTGAAAACTTTGTACATTAAAAAGAATGTTTTTAAATTTAACAAAATTGTTCCCAATTTGTTTAAAACCGGAATATTTTGAATTCGTTAAAATCTTTAAATATTTATATAATTTTTTGGTTTTTGAATTTAACAAAAATTTACAAATACAAACAAGTTAACAATACGACGAAAATATCAATTGAATTTTTTAGAATACCTCAATAATTTCTATTAATTTTTAAATTTAACGAAAAATTGGCAAAAATACCTTAAATCCACTAACATTTGCAAAACATTTAATCGTTTTTATTTTCACCAAAAACTCGCAAATTCTTAAAAAAAATACTGAAAAACCAAAAATACTTAGAACCGATTTTTTTTATAATTTTCAAAAATTATTTTTTAATTTAATCGCGAGTTAAAAAATTCGGCGAAATAAAATACAAATAATGTTAAAAAAATAAGCTCCTTTTCCAAAGATCACGTATTGGAGAGAGAGCGAAATTAATAACGTATAATGATGCCACCACAACCACCCGCGACTCGTTGTAGGATGATGAATTGGGAGGTTCATTTGCATGGCCCCCACCCTCCCCTTCGCGAGGACACGCACGAAGCGACGATTTAGCAAATAGCAGACACTATTGATTTACTCGCCCAACTCCTGCAGTTGAACGACGCCCTCCATTTCAACTACATCTCGCAAAACATATACACATTTATGTGCACAAATGTTATGTATAATGAATTATAGCTACGGTATATATATCATATTTATCTAGGTACTTAAGGCATTTTACATAACATATGTATTTCTGCATAGATATACCATATGTGTATAGAATATAATAGAACGTGTTTAATGTGCACATCATTAGTGGATACCTTCAAGGATATATGAAGAAATTGGACAATATTTTGAAATTAGGGCTGTGCGAGTACTCGATCAGCATCGACTATTTTTGAGGTCAGCTACTCGAACTCGAATAAGAAAATTTTAAATACTCGTCGATTATCGAGTTTCAGAAATTTGCCTTAATTGGGTACTCGAATACTCGATTAAGCCACCTGTAAAACTCACCAAATTTTTTCCCGCCGACAATATTCGGGTACTCGGCAATAATCCCTTTGTCGTAGCCAGTAGAAATCCAAATGAATTTTAATTTCAAAGGCATTGAGTGATTGGCTGGCTGGATTCTTATATAAGTTTTTACGTTTTGGTTTTCGTTTTGATTTTGGATTTGAGAGACCTCGGAATTATCTCTGCCGTGAATGCCCGAGTTAATGTACTATACTCTAGCGTTTTGTTAATTATTTTTAATTTTTTAACATCCATTTAAGAAGTAACTAGTAGGATATTTAAATTTTTGCTTAATTACTTGACTACCCGAATAGAACTCGTCGATTAATCAAGTACCCGAAAGATTTTTCTAACTACTCGAGTACCCGAACGGGTTTTTCCGACTACTTGACTACTCGAACAAGGAAAATTTTGAAATAATCGAATACTCGACAACCCGACTCAATAAAATATTACCCGATGAAAAAAATTTTTGATACTCGAAACCAGACTCGATTAGAAATTCATATACGCTACAATATGACTATATTTAAACATTCTGAAACATTAATTTTTAAGCTTTATAATACAGAGTTACCGCATGTCAGGGAAAACAGGATTATCTGGGAAAAGCCAGGGAATTTAAAAATGGTCCTAAAAAGTCAGGGAAAATTCAGGGAATTAAATTTTATTTTTACACTTTTTAAAGTTAATTTTATTCTACATCTATGATAAACTCTATGATTATCATTTATTTCCTTGAAAGTTTGGCTAATTTTTTCAACGTTGCAATAACCTTTTTACTGAAATATAAATGTATTTAATTTTTTTTACTTCTAATGAAAGTAAAATATAAAATAAAAATTTTGGCCATATAAATTTATGGAAAAATCTTTTAAAAAGATTAGAAAATAGTCAGAATTTGAATTTAAACATTTTGGTATTTACAGACGAAAATATCAATTTTGCCCCTCAAATCGTTACGGGTCATTTGAATCTCGTTATTTTTAGGAAAATGTAAACTTTGTACTCGTTTTTATCAAGGGTTCCATGAAATTTGAGAGATGGTCTAAAGTCAGAATTGTTGGGGTTACGAATAGTTTTCATTGGAAATATTTATGCTCGGATTTTAGCGAAAAGTTCTATCAATTCCAATTGCTTTTTTTCTGATATCGCAGGGACCCCAGAGGTCCTATAATTCCTATAAAATCCTATATTTTCAAAAATGTCCTATAACATCCTATATTTTTAGCAAAATCCCCCAAAAGTCCTATAAAATCCTATAATTTTTATATTTTGCTCATTTCAAATCCAGCCACTCAGTTAAATTGCTAGATTTAGCTATAGGATAAATTCCTATACAAAGTCATTCTAGTCTATTCATTTGTTATTGTTAACATGGTTAGCTACTAGTATATTTTTGTGATAAAATGGTTAAATAGTTTCTATTTTTTAAGTGAAAATCCAAGATTTCTTCCTCTCAATATAGATTTTGTTTTTAAATGCAAAAAGTTAGTAAATTAAATAGCATATCCTATAATTTTGTAAAAATAGTCTTATAAAGTCCTATATTTTAAGAAAATAATCCTATTTTTCCTATAAAAAAATTGAAGAGTTGAGTGGGGGCCCTGAATTATCGAAACCGCAAATCGGCGGTGAAACTTGAGGTGGAAGGTTTTCCCAGATATCAAATGATCCCTATCCAACGTACTTGATTAACTTTAAGTAGAGTTTTAAAAGCTCAGATTCTCGCAACCCGCGTAATCGCTGGCCTAGAAATGAATCAATACGACTTGATGCTTCCGAATTCTGCGTAGATTTCCCCGGAGAAATTAGCCCGGTGAAATTCAGAACCAGACACTGACTCGCTTTTGCCCGCGAAGCGCGTTTCAGATATTTATTGACCCGCGAATCGAAAATTATTTATTACGTATAATAAACCCGAAATTTAAAAAATCCTTTGACACTCCGTATGATAGTCACAATCCACCTATAATTGCATCTAAGAAATTATAATAATTTATAAGGAGTATAAATTTAATCGATAACCATTTACCCATAGTTCTTATTAAAAACCTATTAAGTTCATGCTCATTAGAACCAGCCAGACTGGTTTAATCCAGCCTGGCTAAAACCACTTTTTTATAAAAAAAAATATTGAGAAATGAATTGGCAATATTGAAAAAACTAAAACTTAACCTTCACTTTTTGTCGTAAGTACATCCCTTACAAAAAAATTCTAGAGAAATTCTATAGAAATTTGGGTCAATTTTCTATGAATATTCTCCGGAATTTTCTATATATTGTCTATGGAAAAAACATTACGATTTTATATAAAAACCTAGGATTATCTATAGCTTTTCTATAGAAATTATATTGGTTTTCTCTAGAAAATATATTGGTTTTCTACAGAAATACTTGGTATTTCTAATAGAAAATTATTTTTTTTATAGAAGGAATATTTATTTTCTATAAAATGACAAGATGCTTTCTATAGAAAACATTAACTGTCAATAAAATAATACCAAATGTTTCTGTAGAAAACCCAAATGTTTTCTATAGAAAGAATATAAATTTCTATAAAAAATTAAGATTCTTTCTATAGAAAAGTTTAATAGTCCATAAAAAATCTCAAATGTTTCTGTAGAAAACCCAAATGTTTTCTATAGAAAGAATAAAAATTTCACGTTAATTAAAAACACATAATGCTGGAAATTATCTTTAATCAATTAAAAAACATTACAGTTGTTTACGAAAATTAAAGTTAATTTCTTTAACTTTATTGGATAACGATTACATAATATCTCTTCTTTTACAACTAGGATATTTCCCCAAAGTGTAGCCTAAAGAAATCATAATTTTATCAATATTATAAACATAAAGACCATTTTCAAATAAATCCAAAATTACACACCTATTATGGCGTCAATTTTTCCTGCATCTAGAGGAGGCTTAGCTGGATATTTTACGGAGTTATTGACTGAACAAAATTAAGAGCAAAGCTCTTGCAAATAGGGTTCCAGTAGAACACGACCTCCGTGTTGTTGCTAATTTGGCTTTTTCAATGTATACTTCATTTCCAATATCAATTTTCTAAAAAAATATTAATTGCCAAACACAAAAAAGTTATTTAAAATCAAAATAAAATACAATGCAATTAAAGTTATGAAACTGAAATTTAATCACTTGCATTTTGACGTTAATCTACATTTATAAGTCCATCATATGAGCTTGCGGCTGCAGAGCTTTCGATGCTTATTATAATGAGAGCTAGATATAAGCAATTAGGGGATCTTAAAATTCACATTACGCGTGAAAATACGCCGTCACGTTAGGGTATAAAAGTAGGTAAATGCGCAATTTGAGCATTCTTTTATTAGTAGATTTAACCGGCTTAAACCACCGGTTACAACCAGATTTAACGATACTGGATTTTTAAATATTTAAAAACCGGTTTTTGTCCACCCTGCAATTAGACCACTCTCCCTATGAATTCTGTAGTCCCCAAAGTTTACACAGTGAGTTTTTTAGCAGTTGACCTACTTGATACTTATCAATTAGGCGAACGAAATTATCGCGTATAGTATTATATTAAATTTTGTATTACGTGCTCTATGTATTTACTTACGCTTGTGGAGGATGTGCACGAAAGGGGGGATGGAAACCTTCACCAGTGGGGGCTTCAATCGCGTCAAAAGACGTCGGGTTTCGGGAACCATTTCAAAATGTCCGCTCATACTCCCGAATTATAATTGATTCTCGCTACTTTCTAATATCTTTCCAACGTAGGGAGCAGACCACACGGACTTCCTGTCAGGTCAACACAATTGGTACGTGGCCTCGCACGCCAGGCCGACGTACTGCAACGTCTGCAAGGAGGCCCTCTCCGGGGTCACATCTCACGGTCTTTCATGCGAAGGTAATTGAGGTCAAACTCTCCGTCAAGGGCGCCGAAATGGGACGCGTACCTGCGCAGGCTCGAGCCAGTTTCCCACGAAGCCGACTTTCTCTTCAAACCGGGGATGTGTGCGCTAGAGAGCTACCTAGTCTAGGTGTATTACCATTTAGCACGGTAACCTTGGGATGCAGTCCATAGGTGGTTCCTTTTAACTTAACCTTGGCTGGGTTCGTAAACGACCTGGATAACCTGGAAAAGTCGGGGAATTTGAAAATGTTTACAAAAGGTCAGGGGAAAGTCAGGGAATTTTAAATGGGCTCCAAAAGGTCAGGGAAAAGTCAGGGGAATTTTAAAAGGTTTCCAAAAGGTCAGGGAAAAGTTAAGGAATTTGAAAATGGTCCTAAAAAGTAAGGGAATTTTAAAATGACCCTGAAAAATCAGTCAAATAAATTTTTGAGTGAAAATATTTTTCAAGACCTTTACCTCAAACCATTCATTTATTCTACAAAAATGGTCAGGGGAAATTTGGCAATTTGGTCCGGGAAAACCCGGAAATGTCAGGGAATTTAATTCCGGAAATTTGGTACGAACCCTGCTTGGAAATACCGCCGGAATGGGCGATTACCAAATGGAACATCTTATTTTAGGTTAGAGATTGGAAAAGGTACATTTCAGTTTCGGAAATTTATCTATATTATGTTCGCAATTAATTTGCTATGTATGTTAAGTGGAACGGGAATGGCTCGAAAATGGGATGGGAATGCGTATTGTTTCAACGGGAATGGGTGGAAGTGGTAACGTTTTCGCTTCAAATGCAGCTCTCTAGTGTGCCCTCATTACCCCCTGTTTTACCAGGACCAAAGCCCACTTAACTGTTACAGGGAACCTATAGTGGTCCTTTAATATCTACAAAACCCTATATTTTCCCGCATATCCTATTTTCTCCATTAATTTTCTAAAATACCCTATTAAGTCCTGTTTTTTGTTAGTATATGTTTCTGAAATATTTATTTATTTATAATTCGTGATGTATAACTACCGTCGACAATTCAAGTTGGTTATGGGTCGATGAAAAATGTAGTAATAGAAATGCGTCGGAATATTTAGATATTTTGGTAAACGTATTTTTAATAACCAGCGGAAGCTTGCGAAGGTACATAAGGAGATTGATAACTCGTCTCTAAGATGAATTTTACTAACTTACTTTCGCTAATAACCGTGTCTGTCTATTGGTCAGTTTGCAAATTCAAGGCTCACAAACGGTGCGCGGTCAAAGCGAGCAATAACTGCAAATGGACGACGCTGTCCTCCGTCGGCAAGGATATCATCGAGGACGAAAGCGGGGTCAGTGTCCTTTGCTCTCCTTCCTCCTCTTGTTCGCGCGTTGAATTGGCTTTTTTGTTGCAGAACCTGATCATGTCTCACCAGTGGCTGGAAGGGAATCTGCCCGTGAGTGCCAAGTGCGCCGTTTGCGACAAGACTTGCGGCAGCGTGCTCAGGCTCCAAGATTGGAGGTGCCTTTGGTGCAGAGCTATGGTGAGTCCTAACACCATTTCGCCGTTTTGGTGTTCAACAAATCACGTTATCCTTTATTGGCCGAGCGACTGGTGCAAGGGGTTTTCCTTGTTAGGGTAGGCCTCGCGTGGCACCATTCTCCTACGAGTTGTTTTCCGGCCACCTGATTAAAACAGGAATCCATAGCTCTACTTGGAATGCTTATCGCGGCAGATTTTCGTCTCGATGTGGCTAACGGTTTGTTGGACGTCACTATGTTAACTTAACAAACAACAACGCGAGAGGGGAGCGTGCGCAAAGGGGATTTTGTCTCTCGTAGGCGGGGTCAAAGCCGTCAAGAGTGATCTTACCAAACGCGATACGGCGGGATAAGGATTCCAAGTAGATGAATGGATTCCTTCGTAGAAATGTACGAACGTAGGCTTACTTGCAATGCACATTTAGAGAAACAATAATAATAACAATAATAATCGAAGTGTAGTATAAGATCGAAGTGTAGTATAAGATCGAAGTGTAGTATAAGATCGAAGTGTAGTATAAGATCGAAGTGTAGTATAAGATCGAAGTGTAGTATAAGATCAAAGTGTAGTATAAGATCGAAGTGTAGTATAAGATCAAAGTGTAGTATAAGATCAAAGTGTAGTATAAGATCAAAGTGTAGTATAAGATCAAAGTGTAGTATAAGATCAAAGTGTAGTATAAGATCAAAGTGTAGTATAAGATCAAAGTGTAGTATAAGATCAAAGTGTAGTATAAGATCGAAGTGTAGTATAAGATCGAAGTGTAGTATAAGATCGAAGTGTAGTATAAGATCGAAGTGTAGTATAAGATCGAAGTGTAGTATAAGATCGAAGTGTAATAGCTTTTAGCGTCAACAAAATTGAGGACCCCTATTAAATAATTTCTTTCGATTTAATAATAAGCGTGTCCGAAAGTTCAAAATGTAGTATTAGCATGGACAATATCGATGACACTCGATCTCAACTAAAATGGATTAATCTGTACAAGAACCGGCTTACCTAAGGGAAAACTTGGAACCAGCTCAGTTTTCATAGCCACGTTGTTCTGTCCATTTTTCATTTATTTTTATAAGCTTAAGTTGTCGCCATCTGCTGACCTAAATCGAAAGTATTTATGAGGGCAACTTTCACAAATACTAAAATTTCTAACTACTTCTAAATATACTTTTGGAAAACCTGTAACGATAATTTTAAATGTAAAATAGCTACCTTTTATTTTATAATATTAATATAACATATTTATAAAATAAAAACAAAATAATGTGAATGAAATGTAATTAATATGCTATTACAAAATATAACGTAAACAATCTTAATGTGAAATAAAAAGAATTTTAATTTATAAAAGTAATATATTTATATAATTCATTAATATAATATTTGTAAATTAAATCATCATAATAGTATAATAAATAATAATAATAATAATGTAATATAATTATAATATAACAATAACTATAATATAATATAACAATAATAATGTTATAATATAACAATAATAATGTTATAATATAATAATAATTTAAAAATAAAATAATATAGCAATAATAATATAACAATAATTATAATATAATAATATAAAAATAATTATAATATAATAATATAAAAATAATTATAATATAATAATATAAAAATAATTATAATATAATAATATAATAATATAAAAATAATTATAATATAATAATATAATAATATAAAAATAATTATAATATAATAATATAAAAATAATTATATTTTAATTTAATAATTTTAATGTAATAATATAATAATAATAATATAACAATAATAATGAATGTTTCGTATTCCGGTCAAGAGATGGCGTTATAGATCTAAAAATCAAAATGGAGCTTAAACGGGGGGGGGAGGCGAAACATCATCACGCCGGAGCTATAATCTAGTTGCAGTTCCAAGTTCTTCCTCGCCTAAATAAGTTCTTGATCCGCACGGTACAAACTCGCTCGGCAAAATAACGGCACCGTAGATCCCACGAAATCCTAGTCTATGAATTGTTGAATCGCAGGTGCATACGACTTGCAAGTGTCAGTACCCCGAGCACTGCCCGCTGGGGCTGTGCCGGACGTCCGTGGTGCCTCCGACCGCCCTGCACAGCCTGGGCAGCGACGACTCCTGGGAAGCCCTGCGGCCCGTCGGCTGCTCTCCGCTGCTCGTCTTCGTCAACTCCAAATCCGGCGACAATCAAGGTGTCAAGTTTCTCCGGAGGTTCAAGCAACTCCTGAACCCGGCGCAGGTTTTTGATCTCATGAACGGGGGACCCGAACTAGGGTAAGACTCAGTCGCTTTCTTAATAGACGTACAGGTGGGATGTTCCTAGCAGCCTTCCATGTTTCACCTTGACCCTTTCACCCCAACAGCGGGCCCAGGGCCGCGATAAATAAATTCACGGACGCAAGAGTGCCATTATTTCTGTAAATAACTATACGTTTTCAGAGAGTGACGTGGGAAAAATGCTGCAGACCCGGGCCCATTTATATTTTGATTTTGACCCTTAAACTGCCGACAAGTGGGCCTGGGCCCTAATACTTAAATAATTTCGAGCCACAAGAAAATTTGCAAGAATTATACGTTTTCGGGTGACATGGAAGACATGTTCAAACCGGGGCCCCTTCGTATTTTGTTTTGCCCCTTTAACTGCCGACAAGTGGGCCCGGGCCTTAGTACTTAAATAATTTCCAGCCACAAGAATGCCATTATTTCTTGAAACAATTGTACGTTTTTCAGGTGAATTTGAAAACAGGTTCAAACCGGGGCCTCTCAAACTGCACGGGCCCCCGTAATATTTACGGGCCCGTCTTTATATCCGTCATCCAAGACGCCGACCAGCTTCTGTGATTAAAGACGGTTTAAACCTCATTTAAGGCTTTTAGTTGTCAAATAAGAATACAATACTAATCGTAAAGGGCTTACTTAAAATAACAGGGTTGCCAAACGTCAGGGAATTTAAAAATGAGCCGAAAAATTCAGGGAATTCAATTTATCTTGACTCTTTTCGAAGGTAATTTTATTCTAGATCTATGACAAATTCTATGATTATCATTTATTTCCTGTAAAGTGGGCTAATTATTTCAATATTGTAATAACCTTTTTACTGAAATATAAGTCAATTTAAATTTATTAACTTCTGATGAAAGTAAAATATAAAATTAACTAAAATTAAAATTTTGGCCGTTTAGAAGTTAGGGAAATTCTTTTAAAATGGTCAGGAAAACAGGGAATATGAATGTAAAAACTTTGTTTCCTTCTGGAAATTCATACTTTGAACCTCAAGAGTCCAACGTATGTAATATCACTTTGGTTGAGGGGCTGATCTCTAAAGTTTGCTTGTTCACAAATTGCTCCAGGAGTAGGCGAAGTGTGTCTAATGCTCGGGAGTAATGCGAACATAAAGGTTTGGGTTCGTGTGATAGGTAAGAAAGGTTTTGTAAACAAATCGAGGTAACCAGCGTAAAAAAGTAAACTTAAACAGTATTTAAAGTCCCTGCTGCTTGGTTTGGCGCTCGTTGCAGCCTACTTCCAGGGGCTAGTAAACCACACTTTGAAGCTCTCTGGCGCTCTTTTCACTCATCGTAGGAAAATGGGAAACAAACCCCCCCCCTACCCTGGGCCTTACAGGGTGTCTTTGGAAGAATATTATATATAATGACTACTATTTAAATATATTTATTGAAGTTTTCCTGAATTTGTTCAGAATAAGAATGTTCAAGAGTTTCAATCCATTCCGGATTTTGGTGTGTGGCGGAGATGGCAGCGTCAGCTGGGTGTTGACCGAAATAGATTTACATCATTTGCATAATCAAGTAAGCGCCGATTTAGAACGTCATTCGAATAAATTTCTTAAAGGGGAACGGTCAAGCTTTAACCAGTTAGATAGCCATATAGCCCATTAAAAAATAAAATTTATGGCGAAAACCGCATCAAAAATATTGAGTGGTTAATTTTTAATCGAAAAGCGCGCGTCCGCCGCGACACCTGGTGAGAAGTCGGTGAGACAGAAAAACAACGTAAAAGCGCGCGCTGCTGAAGACGCGAAAAATATGTTTTGCACGCGCGGCGCGTTTCAGTTGTAAGAGACCTAAGTTTAGATTGCGCTATTTTAAAAGTTAGGGTAGTTCGCACATCGCTCGTATACGGGGCGAGGAGCTAACCACTCTTAGAAAATCTGTACACCGGATTACGCTTAGATTAGCACTGCCAAAGGAAGGGACTTCAAAGATTACGCGTAATCCCATTAGTACAGTCAAAGGTACGGCTCTGTACACCGATTACGCGGAGTGATCAGCCCCTCGATATGGGGTTAGGGGCGCTGGCGGCAGCCCCTAAGATGGCGGCGAAATTTCAAACCCAAACACCTGGCGTTATTTTTCGTTTCAACTTTTTGGGCCAAAAGCAATTTTTTCAAGACAAAAAAGGTACGTGTTAGTATATTGAACGTCTTGTTAATCTTTTGATACGGAAATAAGGAAATATTTGGAAAAGCTTGGCCGTTCCCCTTTAAGATCGACCATTAACCTAAACTAAAAGTTCGGTTAAGGACTGAACATCAGCCGAACTTTTAAAACTAAATAACGGTTACTTTAATAATCATTATAACATATGTAACATTATTGTTCATAAGTATGCCACTGTACCTTTAATCCATTCAAAAATTCAAAAATCTTCACTAATGGTTTGTTTCACCACGAACCAGTAAAAAGGTGAACTACGGTAGATTTTAACCTTTTTATACATCCTTGTAATTTTAGGAGTCACACTATTGGCTACTAACAAATGTATTTAAGCCAATGGAAAACCTCTAAATTGAGAAGGAATTTTAGTCAGCCCAATGTAGCTTTATCGGAATTTATAAACTCGCTCGGTTGGTGCGGATGAAGTTAAATAATGAGTAGTTTAGAAAAAAACGGTTTGGGAAAATGGCCAATATGATTCGAGTGATCCCTTTCCGAAAATGGAACAAGTCATCGAAGTGGGATATTCCACCACCGTTATTAAAACCCATACCAAGCCTAGAAGAGATAAGCCTAGGCTCAAAAGAATCTTGTAGATGGCCCAGAAAAGCTCAACTTGAATTTCAACTATTTTTTCATATAAACCTACTTCTTTTATTTGACAATACAAATTAATTTTAGAACCTGAGTCTCCTAAAACTTCATTAATTTGTATATTAATTGCAGTAACAGCACTCAACAGTATTTTGGAGTTCATTTAGCTTCTAAGCCTTGGTTGTTCAAACCGGTTTGTTTACTAAAATAATGGCCGTCGGTTTAGCAGACGTAGAGCTAATTGCGCGACGGCATAATCGGGATTTGAGATCCGATGACGTCAAATATTACGTAGGGTATGGTTGAAACAAACCGATAGTGAAGAAATAGAGCTAGTGGCATACTTATGAGTAACTATGTTACATATGATTATAATAATAATAATTCAATTTAACCTTTTTTATTCTGCATAACAACATGTTTTACTCACTTCTCAGAGTTATACAGAGGGTTAGTTGGTTCACGGACTGTAAATTTTAGTCCATGGTTGGTTATAGTATTAGTTAAACAATAAATAAGTTTTGCGTACATATATTTCGAAACTACAGTTTGTGGTCCAAGTTATACGTATAAAAAAGTTTTATAAAAATTCAATTTCAAAAATGGCACAAATGGATTTAGCATATGTTGTTTGTTACAAAAAAAAAACTAAATATTTAGGGAAATTGTTCTCATGGATAAATGACAATATCTAGGCACATCTAGAGACTTTAAATGCGATTAATTCAGGTGCTAATAGCTTGTCTTTTGTGAATGTGAAGAGTTTACGCAATCACTTATCGACGGACTACCATTAATTCAAATAGTTCAGTATCACACTTAAGAGAAGCGCATTGTGAAAAAACTAAATGAAAAGAGACTTAAAACGGTTTTAAATTTCACAATTTATTTATTTAAAAAATAAATCCCTGAAAAAAGAGGAAGAGTTCCTCCGAAACGTTAGATTTTTAAAATAAATAAATTGTGAATTTTAAAGCCGTTTTCAGTCTCTTTTAATTTACACTTATACTAAATTACGTTACTTCTGGTTAAAACCAAATCTGGAATATGGAGCTGCATGAAAAAGGACTGAACATCAGCCTAATTATTTAAACCAAAGAACAGTTAGTGTCGCGTGTGTTACTAAAGTGGTGCTTTATTTGGTCATTATGGTAGTGCCAGATTGGAGTACTTCCGTTGGGGACCGGAAACGACTTGGCGCGCGTGCTGGGATGGGGACACGTTTGCGACGACGACACGCAACTGCCGCAGTTGCTGGAGAAGTACGAGTGGGCCACTTCGAAACAGCTGGACAGGTCAGTTCCACCTTTACACGTTGACGCACTAATACCAAAACAAAACCATTTTTAACCAATCAGTTTGAAGGATCAGGGTTGGCATTGTTTTTTATAAAAATCAAATCAATCAGATTTTTAAATTTTAAACAGGATTTTTTTACTATAAATCGTATTTGTTTTATTATAAATCGTATTTTTTTATTATAAATCGTATTTTTTTTTTATAAATCTTATTTTTTTATTATAAACCGTATTTTGGTTTATTATAAATCGTATTTTGGTTTATTATAAATCTTATTTTTTTATTATAAATCGTTTTTTTTTATTATAAATCGTATTTTTTTATTATAAATCGTATTTTTTTTTTATAAATCTTATTTTTTTATTATAAACCGTATTTTGGTTTATTATAAATCGTATTTTGGTTTATTATAAATCTTATTTTTTTATTATAAATCGTTTTTTTTTATTATAAATCGTATTTTTTTTATTATAAATCGTATTTTTTTTATTATAAATCGTATTTTTTATTATAAATCGTATTTTTTTATTATAAATCGTATTTTTTTATTATAAGTCGTATTTTTTTATTATAAGTCGTATTTTTTTATTATAAGTCGTATTTTTTTATTATAAGTCGTATTTTTTTATTATAAGTCGTATTTTTTTATTATAAGTCGTATTTTTTTATTATAAATCGTATTTTTTTAATATAAACCGGATTTTTTTTATTTTATTGAATTTATCGATTTTTATACAATTAAAGGCTCTTTAATAGTATAATTAATTGACATTTTACTTTTATCAGCTAATTAATCTTGAATTCAATGAAATCGGAATGAAATTTCATGACTTTTATAATTTTAGTGGAGATTTTCTATGTATTTTAATTTTTTAAGAACCTAATTTTTGCCAATTTTAATTCCCCCATTGAAATTCATTGTGTGATTTAAATCAATGATTTTTTTAAAAAATAACTTAAATCTTGATTTTAATCACAATTTAAATAAAAAGGAAACTACTTTCCTGAAATTTTTCGACTTGTAATTTTTTAGGAAATTAATAACTTTAACATATTCACACAAGTCAACATTTTTCAACAAGTTGAGTTTTCGATCACACGTTTTGCCCGTTAACTAGCGAAGAAAACTACTCGAAATTCCAAAAAAAAATAGTTCCACTATTAAATATGACTATTATTAAAGTATTTAAGATTAATTTTATATTTTTTTTCGGTTTTGCTTAGTAAAAAAGATATGTACGAAAACTATAACATTGAAATATTTTCAACCTAAAACTTTGAGTAGCTTGGTTTTCCGACCTTTGTTGATCAACAATGTTTTACAAAAATGTAAACTCGTGTGAATAGTCCTTTACTTCAAGAAAAACATTGTCTCGGTTATTAATGTGCGCTTGCTTTAGGTGGAGTATTATGACGTATGAAGGAACATTGCCGGTTACTCGAAAAACGTCCACTCAAGTAAATATTATCAGAAGAAAATAATATTAATAATATTAATTGCTTGAAACATGTACCTTAGCAGGTTCCTTCGGGGTGAAATACACAGGGTTTGCAAGAACCAGTCAGACTGGTTTAATCCACCCTGGTTTAAACCTGATTTAACCACCGAATTAAAATCCATGGCTAAAACCACTTTTTTAATTTATATTTTTTTAAATAATTAGAAAAATTGAAAAAACTAAAACTTAACCTTCACTTTTTGTCGTAAGTAATGAGAGCTAGATATAAGCAATTGGGGAATTTTTAAATTCATTCTGCGCGTGAAAATACGCCGCCATGTTAGGGTATAAAAGCGGGTAAATAAGTATGCTATACCTCACAATGTAAAGGTACTCTCACTCGCAAAAACTTTATTTTGAAATCGGGCAATTTGAGCATTTTCGAAGTAATGAGGGATAGATATAAGCAATTTGAGCATTTTTTATTAATGGATTTAATCGGTTTAAGCATACTGGATTTTTCAATTTTTAAAAAAGCCGTTTTTTTTCCAACCCTGGAAATACAACATATTTGACATTTTATACCGTACATTTAGAGTGGACCTTGCGAAGGTACAAGTTTCATTTTTGTAGCCTAGATAGATCCTTCTCTCGTAAGAAATGTCAATTACTTTTGGTCTTTATTAAATATAACTTTTTCATTTTGGAATGGTGCACTTTCCTCCGACAGTACGACCCAATATCAATGTACGAAGATTCCGTGGTGGCTCACTTAACTAAGATTTTGCAATCCGATCAACATTCCGTTGTGATATCATCCGCTAAGTACGTATCACGACAGAACAACAATCCGGGTTGCCACAGTACCTCAAAATCCTGGGAAAGTCGAGGAATATTTAGAACAAGTAAAATGGTCATGGAAATTTCAGGGATTTTAAGATCAAGTAAAACGTTATGGCAAGTCAGGGAATCTTTAGAACAAGTAGAAAGTCGGGGAACCGACAGGGAATCTTCAGAACGAGTAACAAGTCAGGGAACCGACAGGGAATCTTTAGAACAAGTAAAAAGTCAGGTAACCGACAGTGAATCTTCAGAACAAGTAAAAAGTCAGGGAATCGACAGGGAATCTTCAGAACAAGTAAAAAGTCAGGGAATCGACAGGGAATCTTCAGAACAAGTAGAAAGTCCGGGAACCGACAGGGAATCTTCAGAACAAGCAGAAAGTCGGGGAACCGACAGGTAATCTTCAGAACAAGTAAAAGTCAGGGAACCGACAGGGAATCTTCAGAACAAGTAAAAAGTCAGGGAACCGACAGGGAATCTTCAGAACAAGTAAAAAGTCAGGGAACCGACAGGGAATCTTCAGAACAAGTAAAAGTCAGGGAACCGACAGGTAATCTTCAGAACAAGTAAAAAGTCAGAGAAATTTAAGATCAAGTAAAAACTTCGGGGATAAGTCAAGGAATTTAGTTATATTTCGGTTTTTTTTTAGTTGGCATTGAAATTTTTATAATTTTAAATTTTTTCGGTGTTTTCTCAGACCTTATAAATGTTATCCGGTTTTGGTAGCCTTTTAGAAAATGCAGTAAATTAATTAATATTAGACAGTGAGGGAAAACCTGTAAAAGTAGAGGAATTCGAAAATGTAAAATATGTGGCAACCCTGACAATTCCTTTTTATATAATTGCAATGGCTCTTGTGTTTCTTTAGAGTACTTTGCGAAACCGTCAAAGACTTCATAGCGAAGGTGGCCGACGCCCAAGACGCCTCCGACGAAGAAGATTCCATCACCCACAAAGTACGTCACGGCAATATATTAATCTGAATCAGTCATCGAGCGACTTTTAAAGCAATTAATTCAGGTGGCCGGGTTTCAACGCGTAGCAGGGTGGAAAGTCCCTCATGCCACTCTAACTAACAGCTCCCTACATTAATTATTATCGTAACCTCAAGACGTTTTTAATCAGTGTCAGAAACTGGGATCAAACCAGGCTCGTCGATTACTGCGTAGCTTCTACCAAGAATGTATTTTCTCGATACATGTGATAGTCACTCTCCCGAAGTAGAGAAGTTATTGCAATTAGTTTGTGTTTATTGTCGAGTTTCCTCTACCAAAACTCCAATCTTTTAACGACAGACTATCCATTTTCCATTTACCACGCTGACCACGCGATTGATATTTAATTTTCGTTTAAGAAAAGGTCGGTAATTGTAATTTAATTTGAATTAGGAGATAGTCTGAAATGGGCTTTCGTCCGGTTTGAATCGTAGATTTGGATTTCTAGTTTGAGAAAATGTATCAAACCTATGTCAACTGGAATGGGAATGGTTGGAAAACAAATTCATGAACGGAATCGGGATGGGAATGGATATTGTTGTAACGGGAATGGGTGGGAATGGTAAAACCTTTCGTGGAACGGAATGGGAATGGTCGGTAAACCAATATTTGAGCTGGATCGGGATGGGAATAGATATTGTTGTAACGGGAATGGGCGGGAATGGTAAAACCTTTCGTGGAACGGAATGGGAATGGTCGGAAAACCAATATTTGAGCTGGATCGGGATGGGAATAGATATTGTTGTAACGGAAATGGGCGGGAATGGTAAAACCTTTCGTGGAACGGAATGGGAATGGTCGGTAAACCAATATTTGAGCTGGATCGGGATGGGAATAGATATTGTTGTAACGAAAATGGGCGGGAATGGTAAAACCTTTCGTGGAACGGAATGGGAATGGTCGGAAAACCAATATTTGAGCTGGATCGGGATGGGAATAGATATTGTTGTAACGGAAATGGGCGGGAATGGTAAAACCTTTCGTCGAACGGAATGGGAATGGTCGGTAAACAAATATTTGAAATGGGCGGGAATGGTAAAACCTTTCGTGGAACGGAATGGGAATGGTCAGAAAACCAATATTTGAGCTGGATCGGGATGGGAATAGATATTGTTGTAACGGGAATGGGTGGGAATGGTAAAACCTTTCGTCGAACGGAATGGGAATGGTCGGTAAACAAATATTTGAAATGGGCGGGAATGTTAAAACCTTTCGTGGAACGGAATGGGAATGGTTGGAAAACCAATATTTGAGCTGGATCGGGATGGGAATGGATATTGTTGTAACGGAAATGGTCGGGAATGGTAAAACCTTTCGTGGAACGGAATGGGAATGGTCGGTAAACCAATATTTGAGCTGGGTCGGGATGGGAATAGATATTGTTGTAACGGAAATGGGCGGGAATGGTAAAACCTTTCGTGGAACGGAATGGGAATGGTCGGAAAACCAATATTTGAGCTGGATCGGGATGGGAATAGATATTGTTGTAACGGAAATGGGCGGGAATGGTAAAACCTTTCTTGGAACGGAATGGGAATGGTTGGAAAACCAATACTTGAACTGAATCGGGATGGGAATGAATATTGTTTCATCGAGAACGGTAACGTTTGTGGTCCAAGCGCGTCTCACTAATCTGTAAATATCTTGTAGTGCGCAGTGTTGAACGAGAAGCTGGATTCTTTGTTGAAGACCTTGAACGAAGAGTCGCAGGCTTCTCTGGTTGAGGAAGCGGAAGAGTGCGACCCGACCAGGGACTCCGGCCCCCTGGTGCCCGACTGCGACGAAAAGAAGGACACGCAGAAAGCGTTCCCTCAGCCCAGAAGCCGAAAGAAAAAGGTTACCTACTGTTTCTCGTCTGCTCGAAATTGGCCGATTCACAAACAACCATACGTCAGGAAAATCGGGGACTTGTAAAATATCCCTTAATTATCAGGGGATTATCTGGGAATTTCTAAATAGGCCCTGAAAATCGAGGAAAACTTTAAAATAAACCTATAAAATCAGGGGAAAATTTGAAAATTATCGTAAATAATCTGGGGAAAATTTGAAAATTACCCTAAATAATCTGGCGAAAATTTTAAAATTAACCTAAATAATCTGGGGAACATTTTAAAATAAACCTAAAAAATCATTGGAAAATTTTAAAATTTACCTTAAAAATCAGGAAATTTTAGAATAGACCTAATATTAGAGGGAAATCAGGGAATTTGAAAATTGGCCCAAAAAATGGGAATATCACGAACAAACTTATTATTAATAGTTTGGTCAATAAAATGACAAAAAATCATAAAATATACGATTTAAATTAAATAAATTTAAATTAAAAAAATCAGTGGTGCCATTTGGTAAATCTTAGCGTGCATGTATTTTAAGGAATGGCTTTTAAAGTAGGATTTGGTGTCTTTCCAGACTACCTTCATTCAAAAAGAAGCCTTAATGTCCAGAGCGAATAGTCTGAAGAAAGCCGTCAGGCAGATCATTGAACACACTGAAAAAGGTCAGCTCAAACATGCACTAGTTCCATTTCTTAAAGGGAGTATGCACAAAATCGAAAAATCGTCTGGTAAACGCGTTAATAAATTCCTGGGTAATAACAAAAATAAATTATCATTGAAACACGTTACAGCTTTGTTTTAACGTATCTGGCGCCAATTCCCAACTAGTTTCTGTTACACCTGATGGCATAAATGTGAAATACGTTGATAAATAAGAATAAATAAATTGTAGTATAAATATCAAGGTATTTGAAATTGTAGTATAAATATCAAGGTATTTGAAATTGTAGTATAAATATCAAGGTATTTGAAATTGTAGTATAAATATCAAGGTATTTGAAGTTGTAGTATAAATATCAAGGTATTTGAAATTATAATAAAAATATTAAGGTATTTGAAATAGTGACTTAGGCCTAAGGTGGTGCCTTGGGTATTAGCCTAACTGATTATTATTATTATTAATTTCAAGGTATTTGCAATTGTAGTACAAAAATCAAGGGATTTAACTTTGGTTGCAAACAGGAAACGTTTACTTTATTAAAGTTTAAAATTTAGCCTAAAATAAGTCATGGAAAATCTCCTGAAATGGTCATGGAAAATCTCCTGAAATGGTCATCGAAAACCTAGAAAATTCAGAGAATTTGAATATAAAAAAAAATTGAAGCAACCCTGCTCGCTGAGGTCGCTTTCCAAATTCAATTTCAATCCGTTAAATGATAAGTGAAACTTGAAACATCAATCATCAACTAGGCTAATACCCAAGGCACCACCCTAGGCCTAAAGCCTTTTAAAGCCATTAATTTAGTTGGCCTGGGTGCAATACGTAGGAGGGTGGTGGCAAGCCTTTCATGCCACGCGAGCCAACAGCTCCCTCAACTCACCATTAATTGATCGCATTGTTTGTGATAGCCGTGGACGAGCAGAACGCCCAAACAAAGGAGCGCCAGGACGAGGAGGCCAAAGACTCGCTGGCGGCGGCGTGCAGTGGACCACAAATCGTCATTGAACCCGACGAATGCTCTTCATCCGCCGAAGAAGCTCCAAGTGCCCCTAAAACATTGCCTTCAACATCTACGATCCCAGTATTCCAGACGACGTTCTGCGAGGATTGTGAATCTAATAGCTTGCCGTGCTGGAATCCCTGGGGACAGCCCATGGGACAAAGTGTCGGCGCGCCCTTAAAAGACACCTTACAGGTAATTTACGCTTATTTCGTTGCTCTGCTCTTGACTAGACAAGTTACTGGTTCCCAGCCTAAACAAGTAACTTGATCATCCCATGATGACGGAAGACGTGATCATGCGCCAGCTAAAACCCGCAAACTTACTAATTCTTGCATTGTAAGGGCTGGCAATTCTAAGGCAATAGCTTTAGCAGTTTTCCTTGATATCGCGGGGCCTTTGATAAGGGGTTTAGTGCAGTTATAATGAAGGTTGCTAAGCGCTTTGATATAACTGACACGCTGGGTCTCTGGATCAAGGCTTTGCTGATGAGGCGTATAGTGGTATCCTCCCTGTTTGGTGAATCCCTTATGGCTGCCCGCAAGGTGGGGGGTGCCATTTCACCCCTGCTGTGGTACCAGGTGGTGGATGAACTAATCGGGAGGGTAGACAGGGATGGATGCTGCTGCTTCGGTTATGACGACGATATCGCCATCATTGTTACTGGTAAGGTTCCAAACACTGTTATTGTTATAGCAAGAAGGGCTCTTGCGTCGGTGGAATGCTAGGGTAGAGAGGTCAACCTTACGGTTAATCGTAGTAAAACGGATCTGGTTCTTTTATTCTCAAAATGATACAGAATTATTTTAATGATATTTCCCTATTTGGGACTATCCTGAGTAGAAGCACTGAGATTAAAAACCTTGATATTATTCTGGACCGCAAACTAACGTAAAAACGTCATCTGGACTTCATTGTCATTAAGAAGGCTAAGGTGTTACTTTGGAGGACTAGGAGTTAGCAGGTCTTGGGGTCTTAGCCCCAAAGTGGCCTACTGGCTGTACACTATGATCATTAGACCATTGCTGTGTTATGCGGCTGTAGTCTGGTGGTCAAGAGTAAAATCAAGGCTGTGAACCCGTTGTCCTTATCCCCTAGGCATAGTGCGTGACTGTATCTCTTATCTCACGACTGACCATCAACTCAATCTTTGGCTGGAGATGGATGGACAAAGGCCGGCCAAAGCGTTCATCTTTGACCCTTGGAATTGCTCTCGCTTTCCAAGTCTAGAATTAGGCTGGTTGTTGGCCTACTTACAGGTCACTACCAACTCAATAGACATTTATACTTGATTGGTATCAAAGGTGATCCAATCTGCCGGGCCTGTCAGGCCTAGGAGGAAACGTTAGCCACGTACTTTGTAGATGCGAAAATACGCAGAGCTCTCAAAGGCTTAAGCATCTTCGCTTGTATCAACTGGAAACTTCAGATTTCTTGAAAATGCTGGCGAAACGGATTGAACAATGGACCTTTAGTCGAAGTGCACGATTGGTCCTTTTTTGGCCCAGCTCCCCTTTCAATAATAATAATAATAATAACTAGTTGTTAAATATTTTCTAGAATCGGCCTCACTAGTGGCGAAATAGGTTACTATTGAAAACGGTTTTCTTGCTAGGTTAATGAAAGTAGTTATGGTAGTAATGGTATTTTCTTCAAATGACGTCACTTCCAATTGCATGACGAGAAATGTGTTAAGAGCCTTAGAGAAGGGAAACGGAAGTAAATGGAGCGAATTTTGGCTTTGATCATCTAAAATTTAGTTCGTGCCTATCACGAGATTTGGTTTCCATGGTAACATTTTCAAAATCGTAAGGAATATAAGAGTTCCATTCACGGTCCACCTATTGTATGTTCCTTGTGAAACAAGGTCTCATTGAAATTCCGTCTATGGGAATATTATACAAAGGCATACTTATGAACGATTATAATACATGTAATAACTCGACTACGGTTACTTGGTTCCAGTTGTCGTGTGATCGTGGCTTAAGTCATCGTGGGATTAAAATAAGTTTCCGTTTTATAAGTTACAAACTGGTTTTCTCGTGACCGTTGACATACTTCAAGGTCATCTTAAAGAATACTGGTTGATTTTTTTACGTCCCGATTGAATGTAATAATTAAGGGCACAAACTTAAGATGAAACCAATAATGCAATTATTTTTATTAGAGCCCTTTAATAAAATAAAATCGGGCCGATATCTGATTGGTGTCCTAGAAGCGCACGCGGGTGGGGTTTTTCCTCTCCCACCCTGTCTCACGCTGATCAAGGACAGTAGATGCAGGGACGAGAAAGCAGGGAAAGAAAGTTCGATTTTAAACGTCTTCATATTCTCGGGGAGTTAGATGTAAACAAACCGCGGCCATTGTTAAGGCGTGGTTCACCATGGACAGTATTATTGTAGTTAGTTTTTACCATTTTGATGTTTAATTAAAAATAAAATTACGAGCGTAAATAAAAAAATGCCCATTTGTTTTGAACACTTAAGCCTCGTCAAGAACCGCTAAAATCAGGTGACCGCCATTTTTTTTGTTTACAACTAACTCTCCTTGCAGTAGAAGGAAAGTAAGGGCGAGGCTCCGACCCCGGGGTCGGGGTCAGGTTCGGGATCGGGGTCCGGGATTTAAGGGGTGAAATGAGGGTAAAATCGTCGAAAAGTCAATGTATTTAGGGTATTTTTCGCGACGATTTGTTTTTTCGTATATCAACATATTGTGTCCAGGCCAACTTGTTCATTTATCTACGCTTATCTCGAAAGATACTTGAACGTATATCTTATCAAGTTTTATCGTACGGAATAAGTTGAAATGATGTAAAAATTGATAACCTAGGCGACGCGTGCGCAGATTACCCCGGGGGACGCGGTTAATTTGAATTTAAGAGTGTTTTGACGTCATGGAATATTCGTTGTTAAAGTAGAATGGAAATATTTTTAAACTTCATTTTAATATCATTGTAGTATGCTTGACACTTGAACCAATCTCACGAGTATTTCTTAAAACGAATATCTCGATCGCGTGTTATCGTACGAAATAAGTGGAAATTATGTAAGTTGTATGATACTTGATAACCTAGGCAGGAAGATAGCGCGCGCGTGCGTGGATTACCTGGGAGGCGTGGATTACCTGGGAGGCGCGGATTGCCCGGGCGCGCGGTTAATTTGAATTTAAAACATGGATTCCCTCTCCGAAATAATTCATGTACCCAAAATTGGACCGCAAGTTTTTTTCTTTTAGGGGAATCTCTATGGGAGTTTATCATTACAATAAAGCTAATAGGTCCAGTTTGGGGTACTTTTGGTCCGAAATGGGGTACATAGGGCCGAAAATGGTGACTTTGGTCGTTTTTAGGGTACTTTTGGTCTAATTTGGTCCCGTTTTGGGTACATCAGAAAAGCAGTTGGAAAAACGAAGAGCCTTATTTTTTTTTCCACCCATCTCCAAACTCCAAAAATTTATTGCTTTAATTTATTTATCGCTTCCGTAGGTATAAAATAAGATAAAAACCACTTACCTATATTTTAATTACGGTAAATTAAAAATACTTAATTAGTGTACTAAGTTACGTTTAAAAGAACCTTTTGTAACAATTCCAATATGTAAATATAGGTATAAGGATTGAAAAAATACTTAAAGTGGTTTTACTGATAAACTCTAAAGGAATTTAACTTTAAAGGGTATCTTAGATTATTGTTTTTAATTTTATTCAAGTTGAAAACGTATTAAGAGTCCTTCAAAGTACTATAAAAGGATTTTATTTACGAACTTAATTCATATTTTCTTCAAACTTTCAATTCGCTTTTATTACTATTTAAATACGGTAAAATATAATTCTTATACACAAATATAGTCAGAAAGATACTATAAAACACTAAAATTAAAATTAAATTTGTGTGGATAAGATTTGTAAATATCATTTTGAAACTAATAACTTTCACGCTTTATTTAAGTCAAGCCAATAAAAACAATTACCTATATTTTAAATACGGTAAAATATAAATACATTTCCGATATGTAAATAGGTAGAATAACACTATGAAAAGTTCCTTTTTCTTTTTTTAATACGACAACACACAACTCTGATACGCAAATATATAAAGAAAATATAAAAAAAAATTGTATTTTAACGTATCGAACGTAGAGTAAATTTTTTTTTTATATTTTCTTTATATATTTGCGTATCACAGTTGTGTGTTGTCGTATTAAAAGAAGAAAAAGGAACTTTTCATAGTGTTATTCTACCTATTTACATATCGGAAATGTATTTATATTTTACCGTATTTAAAATATATGTAATTGTTTTTATTGGCTTAACTTAAATAAAGCGTGAAAGTTATTAGTTTCAAAATGATATTTACAAATCTTATCCACACAAATTTAATTTAATTTTAATTTTAGTGTTTTATAGTATCTTTCTGACTATATTTGTGTATAAGAATTATATTTTACCGTATTTAAATAGTAATAAAAGCGAATTGAAAGTTTGAAGAAAATATGAATTAAGTTCGTAAATAAAATCCTTTTATAGTACTTTGAAGGACTCTTAATACGTTTTCAACTTGAATAAAATTAAAAACAATAATCTAAGATACCCTTTGAAGTTAAATTCCTTTAGAGTTTATCAGTAAAACCACTTTAAGTATTTTTTCAATCCTTATACCTATATTTACATATTGGAATTGTTACAAAAAGTTCTTTTAAACGTAACTTAGTACACTAATTAAGTATTTTTAATTTACCGTAATTAAAATATAGGTAAGTGGTTTTTATCTTATTTTATACCTACGGAAGCGATAAATAAATTAAAGCAATAAATTTTTGGAGTTTGGAGATGGGTGGAAAAAAAAATAAGGCTCTTCGTTTTTCCAACTGCTTTTCTGATGTACCCAAAAATGGACCAAATTAGACCAAAAGTACCCTAAAAACGACCAAAGTCGCCATTTTCGGCCCTATGTACCCCATTTCGGACCAAAAGTACCCCAAACTGGACCTATTGTAATGTTAAACTCCCATAGAGATTCCCCTAAAAAGAAAAAAACTTGCGGTCCAATTTTGGGTACATGAATTATTTCGGAGAGGGAATCCATGTTTTAAATTCAAATTAACCGCGCGCCCGGGCAATCCGCGCCTCCCAGGTAATCCACGCCTCCCAGGTAATCCACGCACGCGCGCGCTATCTTCCTGCCTAGGTTATCAAGTATCATACAACTTACATAATTTCCACTTATTTCGTACGATAACACGCGATCGAGGTATTCGTTTTAAGAAATACTCGTGAGATTGGTTCAAGTGCCAAGCGTACTACAATGATATTAAAATGAAGTTTAAAAAATATTTCCATTCTACTTTAACAACGAATATTCCATGACGTCAAAACACTCTTAAATTCAAATTAACCGCGTCCCCCGGGGTAATCTGCGCACGCGTCGCCTAGGTTATCAATTTTTACATCATTTCAACTTATTCCGTACGATAAAACTTGATAAGATATACGTTCAAGTATCTTTCGAGATAAGCGTAGATAAATGAACAAGTTGGCCTGGACACAATATGTTGATATACGAAAAAACAAATCGTCGCGAAAAATACCCTAAATACATTGACTTTTCGACGATTTTACCCTCATTTCACCCCTTAAATCCCGGACCCCGATCCCGAACCTGACTTTCCTTCTACTCCTTGCGTTTAGGTCGTTTTAGGTGATATATTCCAACAGAGTCCGCCAATACACTTTCTCGTCCCTGTATCTACTGTCCTTGCGCCGATGTGCCAATTGGACTCCGGTGTCCTTGGATCGTCTAGACATTGTCTGTCCCCCAAAGTTGAAAAAAATACATTCTTCGTGAAATGTTTATTGAGCATGTAAAGGCTAATTTGTATCGGTCTTTTAGGTTACACTGCCAACAATAGTGGGTGGAGCCAGCGTGGACAGTTCGCCGTGTCCTTCGCCGCGTCCGTTCCTGGCTCTGACGCCGTCTCCGGCGTACTCGCCTTGCCCCTCCCCCCTTCCACACGAAGCCCCGGCTCTCGGCATTCCCGCCAGCGCGTCTCTAGACGTCCTCCGTCCCTGCACGCCGACCGCCGCCTCTCCTGTCCCTTCCCCCGTCCCTTGTTCTTCCCCTGTCCCTCCGACGCTGGACGCCGACGAAGACCGCAAGGAAAAGAGAAGCCCCGTTCACAAACACAAAGGTATGGACACCATTCTATTGCAAAGAAAAATCTGCTTTGCGAGTAATCTTCACGTCTAAGGTTGCTAGAGGAATCCGACATTCGTACAAATCTCGTACACTCTAGATAAAATAAATGATTTCAGAAATCTTGAAATCAACTTGAAAGTACAGAAACCTGGGTGAAAAGTATTTCAGGGTTGCCACACGTCAGGGACCACAGGGAAGTCAGGGAATTTTTAAATAGGCTTAATAGGTCAGGGAAAGGTCAAGGAATTGTAAGCTTTTGTAAAAGTCAGGGAGAAGTCAGGGATTTCAATATAATCTTGGCACTTTTTGAGAGTGATTTTACTCTAGATCTTGGAAAAATTCTGTGATTTAGTTCTTTGAAAGTGTTGCTAATTTTTTAACGTTGCAATAACTTTTGTACTGAAATATAAGTTAACTTCTGTTAAAACTCAATTATAAAGTTATAAATTGTCTAATTTTGGCCGTAAAAAGTCAGGGAAATCTCTTAAAATGGTCAGGGAAAACAGGGAAAATGATTCTGAAAATATTGTGGCAACACTGTTATTCCAAAATCTTTAAATATGGCTAATAAAATAGAAATCAACACGAAAATCATGCTCTTAAATCTCAAAAGCAGTTTCTGATTTCTGAAATTGTATTGGAATTCAACATGATACACGTTATCTGCTCAAATGAATTTCAAAGTTTGTGAATATTTGGTTAAAACCGGGTACCCGACGACGAAGCACTTTTGTTTGGACGCCAGTATGTATTAGGCATAAGCCTTAGTTTTCATTAGCGCGCTTTATTATGTTAATTTTCTTACTCTCGTGAAGCATATGAACTTGGGGAAGTTGAGAAACGCACTAGTGGAAACCAAGCTTAACCCTCCTAACCATAGGATCTAGAAAGCCATACAATTCCTCATCCTCTTTCTTTCTATTGCATTACTGAGAAACAAAATTTTAGTGACCAGGTAAAACCCTCGAGGAGACATAACTTACATCCTACTCTCCCTTTTGAAACATGGGCTCTTGGTGGGCCCCTAGGCTTTAAACTTCTTCGGGCCCCTCGACACACCCCTCTTCCCTGTGAAGCATTAGCCCATAGTCTAGTCAGCCTGATGGATATTGCGTCACTGATAATTAAATACCCCAAATCAAATTCATCGTTTCTTGCAGAACCATCGTCTCACCATTCACCGAAGGCCAGCAGGCGTATCAGTAGCGGTTCCACCTTGAAGAAAATGGGTCACATTGGTCTTCAAATGAGTCTGGGCGTTCCGCTGTTGCTGGCGCACAAGGAGCACGGCAAGCGGAGGCTGTCGGAAGCCGAGGACCCCGTCAAGAGGGACTTCCCCATCATCAACCCGCTGGCCTCCTTGCCGATGTGGCCGAATCTCAATAACGACAGCCTCATTGGTCAGGTTCTATTGGCCAATTCCGACGTCCTTTGCGCCGCTGCCTCCCCCCTCATGAACGTTGAAGAAACTTGTCTGTAAGTCTCATATCATTTCATTTTGTTCATTTAAAAGATAAAAGGGGTGCGCTAGTTCGAAAATTAGCTAACGCAAAAAAAATCACTTTTGGACACCTTCTCCCTCGTGCCTACGAGTAACCCCCGTAAATCCAGTGACCAATACTTCGACCCATCCCCTAAAGCAAGTGACAAATACTTCGACCCATCCCCTAAAGCAAGTGACAAATACTTCGACCCATCCCCTAAAGCAAGTGACAAATACTTCGACCCATCCCCTAAAGCAAGTGACAAATACTTCGACCCATCCCCTAAAGCAAGTGACAAATACTTCGACCCATCCCCTAAAGCAAGTGACAAATACTTCGACCCATCCCCTAAAGCAAGTGACAAATACTTCGACCCATCCCCTAAAGCAAGTGACAAATACTTCGACCCATCCCCTAAAGCAAGTGACAAATACTTCGACCCATCCCCTAAAGCAAGTGACAAATACTTCGACCCATCCCCTAAAGCAAGTGACAAATACTTCGACCAATCCCCTAAAGCAAGTGAGAAATACTTCGACCCATCCCCTAAAGCAAGTGACAAATACTTCGACCCATCCCCTAAAGCAAGTGACAAATACTTCGACCCATCCCCTAAAGCAAGTGACAAATACTTCGACCCATCCCCTAAAGCAAGTGACAAATACTTCGACCCATCCCCTAAAGCAAGTGACAAATACTTCGACCCATCCCCTAAAGCAAGTGACAAATACTTCGACCCATCCCCTAAAGCAAGTGACAAATACTTCGACCCATCCCCTAAATCAAGTGACAAATACTTCGACCCATCCCCTAAATCAAGTGACAAATACTTCGACCCATCCCCTAAATCAAGTGACAAATACTTCGACCCATTTCCTAAATCAAGTGACAAATACTTCGACCCATTTCCTAAATCAAGTGATAAATATGTAATTAGGGGATGGGTCGCTGTCACAAATACTCCAACTAATCCACTTACCTTTAATGCCTTTAATCCAAGTGGCTGGGTTAATATAATAATAATAATAATAATCAGCTAGGCTAATACCCTAGACACCGCCTAGGCCTAAGGCTGCGCGCGACTTTTGAAGCGTTTAATTCTGGTGGCCGGGTTATAGTTGTACATGTAGCATATTTCCTGATTACCCTTAATCAAACTGACTGGTAGCCAGCCTAGTGAAGTATCCTAGACAAAAACCTACACAATCTAATTAAGTAAAAGCGTTAACTGTCGGTAATTAATGAGAAGGATCTCTAATGAACCAAATGTTATGAATACTTAATTGAACACTAATTGAAATTAATTATACAAAGTAACTATTGTTGACTCAATGGTTTAAGCCTACCGAATTCACGATTAAATGGGCCTATGAATAATTTGAATATACATACAATTCTACTCCTATGGTTACGTAACCCCAAAAGAATCCGTGCACTGCCGCTATGTGGTAAATTTAAAACAATAATAATATTTTGGTACTTAACCCGGATGACTATTGTAACTTTATGAGACTTAAACATTCGACACAATACCAAGTATACGAAATACCGAGAGCCCACTGCACCTAACTAACGCCACCTAGCGAAGAATATACTAATAAAGTTGTGTCTTGTGACGTAAGAGCAACATTTTAACAAGTTGGGCCAGACAAATTTTAATTTTATAAAATCAACTATTTAAAAATCATTTTTCAATGGTATAATCCCTTGAGTTAAAATAACCGTAGTTATTTAGATAATTTTAATTTAACAGAAACTATACAGTTAAAATCTGGAAATTTATGGTTAATCAGTAGATAATATCGAAATCAAATTCCAGTTCTTATAGAGTTGAACATAGTGGACCTTTGATATGTCTTGCAAGTAACCTTTTTAATTTTTTACCCTGTAGAGACGGGTTTGAAGAGAAATGTGTGATGAACAATTATTTCGGAATTGGTTTGGACGCGAAAATTACTCTCGAATTTCACAACAAGAGAGAAGAACATCCGGAGAAATGCAGGTTTGCGCTTCGCCATCAAGAACCTATTTAGGTTACTGAGAACCCAAGAGTCTAAATGCCACGCTCACTAGCCTAACCTTTTACTTAATCTCATCGGAAAACTGCCATTTTCACAATTTTATGGCGGCATCTAGTATCGAGCTTAAAGTTTGCTTTTTCTATTATTAGTTACCGAAATTTTCGATTTAATATGAACAACTTTAATTCAACATTATTATTGCCTGAAGAAAACATTTTACACAAGCTCCTGACAGATGGCGCTATTGTTCTCCAGTGTGGCCCAAGTATAATGACCTATACTCTAACGCTCTCAATAACCTAAATAAGTTCTTGTCGAAAATACTAAATGATTACGATTATTGCTTACCAAGATATGACCAAATATTTTCGAATAAAATGTCTGTGCAGATCGCGTACGAAAAATTTGATGTGGTACGGTGTATTAGGTGGAAAAGAGCTGGTTCAGCGGACCTTTAAGAATCTGGAGCAAAGGGTTCAATTGGAGTGCGATGGCTACAGGATACCTCTGCCGTCACTACAAGGAATAGTTGTTCTTAACATACCAAGGTTTGCTTTTATTCCTTTCACAATGAGCCGATTCCACACTGTCATGGCGGCTAGCGCGAGGCCACCGTAAATGTGCCGCCGACCCTAGATAATAATAATGAAATGAAAAAGTGGTTTATTGTGCATTAAAACAATACACAGAGTTTACATAACGTACATAATATTTAAAAGGTTGAACAATTTTTATAAATAGGTATAGTATTTAAGGTGGTGCATATTGGGGAAAATAAAACACATTGATAAATGAAAGAATTTATACAATTAAAACAATTCCAGGGAATTATAAATATAAATGACAGTTTTAACATTGCATTTGTTTCAAAATGGAAATTGAGTAATCGTACAGAACGATTTTTTCGCTATCTGTATTTGCAGTGTTTAAGGCCCTGTTAATAGGGTTTAATTGGTTCTTTTCGGTTTTAAACAGATTAAAATTTCTTGTTTGATAATGAGGCACACATTAAGTGATTTGGACAGGAGGTTATATTGTTTACTAATTTATATGGGAAAATTAGTTCGATTTGTTTTCGAAAATTCGATAAAGTGTTTAATTTTAACTCCAGGGTTGGACATGTGGGTAAAACTGGTAAAAACCGGAAAAAACTCTTTTCATGCTAAATTAATAATTGGTATATCTATTAAGTGACTAATTTGGTCATTGCAAATAGGAGAAATAAAAAAAGTCCAGAAGAAGAGTGAATAGAATAGAAGAATATACTGCTTTTATTATTTATTTTTTATTGAATTTTGCCACTAGAGGTGGAAAAAACTATGGAAGTACGATTTTCTACACGGTTTTTAACAGGAAAACAATAGGTGGAAAAATCTAGTTTTTTTTCACCCTTTGCAAAATTTTGCCAACCCTGATCTACTCCCTTTAAACCGCTTTTACGTCTCATTTTAATTATTTAAAAATTAATAAACTTTAATGAACATTCCAGTTATGGAGGTGGTACAAATTTCTGGGGCAACCCCAAAGAAGGAGAAGTAAGTAAGATCAAGAACCTTTTAAATAGAAGGACAATAAACTATGAGTTTCTTCTGGGGAGAGGAAAAATTAATGACCTTGCCTCCTATTGGGGTTTACAGCAGGGGTTCTGTATACGCTTATGAGCGTAATTTAAATTCTGGTTACAGCTTACTGGGCTAGTTTTAAATTGAATATTCTAAGGTTTATCTTAAATCCTCAACCAAAATTATCTATATACCACGACCGTCATGTAATTATAGATTTATGATAATAATAATTATGGTATTGCTAAGAGCCACATGGCACGAGAAGTAATAAGTTACTTCTGGTAACGGCTTAACTGTCCCTCTAGGTAAAAGGTTCTTGGTTTAAAATCTTCATAAGTAACAAACTTCATTAATTCTGTGATAATGAATTGTAGGTATTTTACATTCCAACGTTTGATGATAAAATTCTGGAAGTGTTGGCAGTTTTCGGTACTGTTCAAATGGCGGCGTCGAGAGTGATCAACCTTCAACAGCACAGAATTGCGCAGGTCAGAAATCCTTCCTATAACCTCAGACCACTTATACCCAATGGGACTCGTAATGTCACAATATGCTGCAACAGAGAAATTATCCTCATACAAACTAGGATATTTTTTGTAAAGCGCGCGACATCTGTTGTCAGTTTCTGTAAACTTTAAAGGTGCTTTACCGTGCTTCGTAATTAGTTTTTTTTAATATAAAATTTACGAATTAATACTAATAAGAGCTTCTAAGGTTTTTAATAAATTAATATTAAATTGAAATTTAAAATATCTTACTAATTAATATGAACAAGAGCCTTGAAGATTATTTTTATAAAGATGTAGTTAAAATGGTAAAAGCATGTTTAAAAGGCATATTATAAGTTTACAGTAATGAAAAAAGGTGGGCACCACCAAATTTTATCAACTACCGTAAAAGAACGAATATTTTGATTGGTACGTTACGAGTCCTGTTGTATATAAGTGGTCTGGGGGATAACATCCCATTTGAAAGTGACAATTCTGACTTTTATTTCTCATTGAAGTGTCGATCAGTGAAAATAACTATTTTGGGAGACGAAGGCGTTCCAGTTCAAGTGGACGGAGAAGCCTGGGTGCAACCGCCCGGGTACATTTGTCTCGTTCACAAAAACAAAACCCAAGTGTTATGTCGCAATAGGGTAAGTAGTCAAGTGTATTCACACGTTAAAAATCAGCCCGTGGAAAGAGTGAGGTTAGCCAAAAGTGACATAATTACCAAAAGTGTGTCAATCGGACCTATTTCATAATGAATGTTACGAGCGAAATACAAGTTGGGAGGGGAGAAGGGAAAGTATGCCTTGGGGAGGGAAGGAAGTTAAAACCAACAAATAACGCCTCGTAGTGAGGAACGGAGGAACTAAGTAGCAGTGGTCAAAGTTAGTGTATTTTTTTATTTTCGTCATTCTGTGGAGATGCTATCGCCATCTACCTACGATATAATACCATAGACTAAACAAATATCAAGAAAAGCGACAATAAATAGTCTTTTATGTTGTCGATCTCGAGTCGAGCATTCATTAAACCTTTAGCATACGAAAGTGCAGGGATTGTCACACTTTTGGGTTAGCTTATATTTCAAAAAGAATTACCCATCCCTAATATTAACCTTTGTCACTTGAGTGACCTGCAACCACTACCAAAGGTCAGCTACATGTAGATAAAGTATTGATAAATTAGAGTAAGGTTAAATTATCAGCTAGGCCAGTGGTTTTCAGCCTTTATATTTCGTGGAATCCTTCGCTATCAGAAACGAAATCCGCGGAAGTCCTGAAATTTTAGTAATTAAGTAATGTCCCGTGGGTCATTATTTAAAACAAAACTGCAGAATTTTAAATTTATTAATCCAAATAACACAACTATGAAGTAGGTAATAGTTAGTGTAGGGAGCTGTTGGTTCGCGTGGCATGAAGGACTTGCCACCACCCTCCTAAGCAATATAACCCGGTCACCGATAATCGGCTTTACAAGTCGCTAGTTGACTTAGGCCTATGGTGGTGCCTTGGGTATAAGCCTAGCCAATTATTATTATATAGGCTAGATTATTTATTTGTTATTTGGGTTTTTTACACAGGTTGAAAACCACCAAGTAATCAAGTGATTTTTAATGCCTTTGAATAAGGTGGTTGGGTTACAATTCGTAGGAGGGTGGTGGCCAGCCCTTCATACCACGCGAGCTAACAGTTCCCTACTCTCACTATTTCCGTTACACTCAAGAAATGTTTAGGAAAGGGGAAACAGAAATATCTTCCGTTTCTACGCATAGCTGAAAATAAATTTGGTTTAAGTTTAAATTCTGATTTAAATTATTTTAAATTAATTGTAACTTTTTAAAATGCTTTGTAACTGTAACTATCTACTCAAGGGGTCGGAGTGTGCAATAACTGGTGGCTGTACCGGGGAGTCGGGGTCCGGCTCTTGTAACCAAAGGGTCCTATCTCCAACCTCCGACTTCGGTCAGGTGTGGGCTGGATACTGGGCTTCGGCCCAGGCTAATGGAGAGTGGCCGGGCAAACTGGCCGCCTCGGCGGATTGGGTTGCCTGCTGTATGAGGGCGCGGCGGACCCATCTCCCGGCCTTTTGGATCACACCGGGATCTCCGGTGCCAGCTGTGCCGGGTTATGCGGGCTGCTGCGTGCCTGCCGTTCCCCTTTAGGCGCTCTCTCCAAAGGGCTTGGCTCCCTGCCTTTGTAGGTGGGGTGTCGGCCGGAGTTGCTAGAGCATCCGTTCTCTATCCCACTGCTGTGTGCGAAGTGGCGGGCTGGTCGTCCCATTGTTGCACCTTCTGCTGGGTTGAGCGGCTTGCGTCGAGGGTGCGACCATCAGTAGTGGGGTTCTGCTACCCATGCTGGTTTTGTCACCTGTCCGGGCTTGTGGACGCTGGCGTAGGGCATTCTGATGATAGGCCTCCGCTGGTGTGGTTTCTTGATTTTACCGGTACAGCGGACTATAAATTCTGACAACATGTAACTATCTACTCGCGATTAACCAAAAAATTAATTTAAGTGAAAAAGTACCAAAATTATGTAGTTTCGTTAAATTTAACTTTTTATAAATATTCAGATTCTATTTCTGTTAAAGACCCAAGTCTATATACATAGGTATAAAAAAGCAATCCTGTATAAAAGTATGTAAACGAAGACTAACGATTGGACCGAATTAACGCAATAATTTATCGTTGCGAGCTTAAGTGCAAAGACCGAACGTTGTTGCTGTGTGTGCACCCTACATTTACTGATGTTTATAATATAGAATTAATAAACATTTATTAACAATAAATGCCGACCACTTTAGAGTAGAGGCGATCATAGTGAAACCGCAGATATATTGAGATTCTAATAGGTACAAAATCGCTTAAACTGACAACGATCGAAAATTACCCGCGTGTTTATTATGCCGCTTCGTACTTATTTATAAACCAGACTCGTTCAGTAACTAAATCCATTTAACTTATGTATATTTCAACTAAATAACACGGATAGTTCTCTCGTAAGGCAGTTTTCCGAAGTGGTAAATAAAATTCAAAACGTTGGAAGATAATTATATACAATAAATGACCATCAATAACTTAAAAAATAAATTTAAATTAACAGTTCTCAGTTGCTCAGTGTAACCTAGGAGCAACAAACACAACACCCCACACAAGGAGAACGCAACCCGTCAAAAGTCGTGGATTTTCTTGTGTACGTTTTTCATTGGCTAGACGCTTTAGCGCCTGCTGCCGTCGGAAGGGGAAAATTCGGAAATTGTCTTCCCCCCCGCCCGTAAAACGTTCAGCGTAAAGGCTCGTGACGCTCGTCCAATGAAATTCGTACACAACCCTTCGTTAGCGTGTTTAAAGGCTAGCTGCGTTCTCCTTGTGTTTGTTGCTCCTAGGTGTAACCAATATTATATTTTATTTAACTTTGGGAGAATGGCTTCATGTCCGAAGAGAAAGATCTTCCCGCTTTCAAACCATCAAATAAGTCCGGCATCTCATAGTTTCCCTACGCGACTGAAGCGCCCACTGACCACGTTTTTCATCACCTCTTGTGGCGGGAATACTAGACCAAGATCGTCTTAACACAAACCCTTCTTCCTGTGTTGAAATAAATACATTTTTAGTGTAAATAATGTTTAACAACTTCATAGTTTTGCTACTGTTAATTAATTCATTTCTCCGTTCAACAAAATATTAATACTTATTCGCTAATATTTATCAAAGTTACTTATGTACTAATAAGTACCACTTATTGGCCACTATTTTACCAAAATAAAACAATGTTAGTCGTATGTAGAATATTCGAAAAAGTGTAAATTCTTTGATTAGTAAGTACTTGTTTGTTCAGCTACGTGTTCCAGCTCTGATTAGGCATATCCGTTTACGCAGGGTGTCTGGTTTTGCTCCGACAGAGAATTTTTTTTCAAAAACTTTTATAGGTAGAGTTTTGAAATTTTCAGGTATGAAATTGAAAACTAACTAACTTCTAAATTTCAGAAAAATTTAAAGAGATTTTTGAGTCTTTCAAAACATTTCAATGTTAAAATTGTAGAGCATACTAGAAAACGTACAAATAATGTTGGTACATGGTTTAAAAGACCGATTTTCTCAAAGAAAAACCAAGTTGGTCATAGGAGGCAATAGCCATGTTCGAAAATGTTGGAAATTTACCTTGGGTGCCTAATGTGTAGCTTATCATCATTACATAATTAATTTCTCATAAAACCAATGGCTTTTATTTTTATTACATCGAATAGTTCACATGAAATGTTCAACTATACCCCCGTTTGCTGCAATATGTTCTCAGCACGATTCATTATATTTCGAAAGAAGTGATGGATCATATCGGGAGTGACCCGACGCGAAGCTTCGACCATTCTTTGATCTTACTCAGCAATGCTTGCCACGTGCGCCTTGATGAAGCCCCACACGACTAAATCGAGAAATCGAGTGGTGTAGGTCTTCGCGCAAAACCATTCTGTTCAACCCATATCTGAGGGAACTTGGTGCCCAGATAATCTTTATCTAGATGTGATGGTGCACCGTCATGTTGGAACTATAGTCGTCTGTATAGTTGGCGAAAGGAATGTCGTTGAATGCGTTCTGCAAAAGATGCAAGTAGTTCTGTCCGTTCAGATGTTGTGGCAGAAAAAGGATTAGTAATTTAAATAAAAATAATTCCATCATTGAAGCGCATTCTTGATGAGAAAACAGGCATACTTAATTGAGATTAGAGATCGGCGGAACAAATAAATAAATTTCGATTAATTATAAAAATTTTGGTTAACTGTTTAATTATGAACATTTTATACTGATAAACAACGATTTAACATGCAAAAATAACGGGTTTTTTTCTGATATTTTTTGGATAATTTTCGGTTATGAATAAAAATAAATAATTGGATAATTTCTTATTCAAACGCCGATCTCTAATTGAAATGAGTAACTGGAAATACCTATGGCAAATAAAACCACTGGCGCTTAAAATACTACTTTGGAAACCGACTATTATACAAACGAAAACATATTATATACAATCTTGGTCTAAATAGGCCATACACTTTTTTCCCCAACAAATAATCGATATCGCAGAAACCAATTGAATTAATAAACTTTCCATGTAGAATGTGCACTTTAATAGAATAAAAATAATAATTTTTGGTGTCACATGAAAATGAGTTGTGTTTTGCCGATAAGACACAAATTATACACACATGAAGTAAATTTCCAACATTTTTGAGCACGGCTATTGCCTCCTATGACCTACATGGTTTTTTACAATGACCTCGTATCTTTCTGAGAAATCGGTCTTTTTCAACCAAACCAACTTTACTTTTCAAGTCGTGGAAAGTTTTCATCTACCGGTGAAAAAAATATTAATGAAAAACAAGTAAATGTTTTCCATTTATCCGAATTTAAAAATATATAAAGTTGCGAAATTAAAAAAACTACCTGTTATAGATTTTGAGTAAAATGCCCACCTATTTTTTAAAAGGAGTACCGAGTTTGACTAAACCAAAAATTGTCTGCTAGCGCCAATAACTCCTAGTTTCTGTTAAACAGGGTAACATAAATGTGAAATTCGTTGATTCACCCTAAACATGAAAGCTCATACTCCCTTTAATAATAGTGTTTTTTTTAATGTCTATTTATATTTCCCTTTCGCAGCAATTGGAAAGCGCCCTGAAAATGTGGCAGGAACGTCAGCGCACGGTCAATCCGAACCGCTCGCTTCCCGCCCTGCCCCTGTCCGAAGACGAACTGCACCATTTGGAGAGCTTCGTTCACGTCACGGCGGCTCTCATTAAGAGGTAACCATCATCATTCATTTATTCATTTACTCCCACAGTACCATAAACATTTAAAGTATTTATTTACAGTCAAATTGTAATCTTATTTTTTAAGGTTTTAAATGAAAACTTTGTCCTTTTGATATTATGTCCTTTGGATATTATGTCCTTTGGATATTTTGTCCTTTGGATATTTTGTCCTTTTGATATTATGTCCTTTTGATATTATGTCCTTTTGATATTATGTCCTTTTGGTATTATGTCCTTTTGATATTATGTCCTTTTGATATTATGTCCTTTGGATATTATGTTCTTTGGATATTAGGTCCTTTTGATATTAGGTCCTTTTGATATTAGGTCCTTTTGATATTAGGTCCTTTTGATATTATGTCCTTTTGATATTACGTCCTTTGGATATTATGTTCTTTGGATATTATGTCCTTTGGATATTATGTTCTTTGGATATTTTGTCCTTTTGATATTATGTCCTTTGGATATTATGTCCTTTTCATATTATGTCCTTTGGATATTATGTCCTTTTCATATTATGTCCTTTGGATATTATGTCCTTTTGGATGTTACGCCCTTTTGATATAATTATTCCTCTTTCAATGTAGTTTGAAGAGCTTGGCGAGTTCTTACCTGATGGTTGAACACGAACTGATTCCGCTGGTTCTGCAAACTCTGAACTACATGGACAAATTGTTCCCAAGTGGAAATGTTACAGAAGGGGTTAGTTCTATTTATTGTACCAATTTTTATCACAAGTAACATAATAACTTGAGTATGAAACTTAGCTTGGCTTCAATGCTAATTTTCTGATCGAATCTTTCTGACACTGACCCAGATTTGGACTCGTGACCAAACTGATAAATGTATTATCATCCTTGGTAGTTGAATATTACGCCTTGGGCATATTTGGAACCTAGGCGGCTCTGTGCTTAACTAAACATTGATTGAGCAATAATTCTGAAAATCAATTCTATAATAATTTTTCCAAACTGTCATACTTTTTGGTATTATGTTATTTATGCTATTAGTTGTATTAAAGTGAAAAGGAAAATCCTACGAGAGTGACGATTTCGTTTTAGTTCAGGCTTGACAGTTAACCAAAGCTTAACCTAATCACGCTTTAGCCTAATAAATTATGTTTTATGTATAATCTATTGTACTTTCAACACTTTGAAACATATTACAACTCACACGAACAACGCGAAACGTTGTTGCCAGCACTAGTCGTAAAACCGAGCTGCTCCTTGTGATTGGAGAAAGTTTATTGGACACACAAACACTTTTGGTGGTCAAGTTTTGAAGAACGTTGGTTTTTATGACCGAGGCTTAGCTTTAAATATTTCAATTTAGTAGGGCTGTGCGAGTAGTTGGTTTTAGGCAATCAAGTCGGGTATCGAGTACGAAAATTTTTCATCGAGTATTCGAGTCTAGTATAATTGAAGTCGAGTCGAGTAATCGATTACTTGAAACATTTTCGGTTGCCATGGCAAATCGAATGGGTAGTGCAACGTCTCCTTTTGGGAAATTTCATATCTCATATACGTCTACATTACGGCCGACTTTGAACAAAATCGGCAATAAACACCTCGGGTACTCTACTTGTTAGAGCAGCTTATTCGAGTAATCGACTACCTGACTATGTATTGATTTGGTACTCGATAATCGACGAGTGTTTTCCAATTACTTATTCGAGGTCGAGTTCGATGATATTAGAGTACTCGCACAGCCCTACAATTAAGTCATTTTCGAAACATCCTTTTGATTGAATAAAACTAAATTAAAATATTAATATTGCCCACTTTTATTAATGTAAATTGCCAGATGTCGTTATTTTATGGATTGAATTCCTTGGCTATCGCGGGGACGTTCCGGAACGTTTTATGAATAGCAAGGATACTGTATTAAGAGGATAAGACGCAAAGAGAAAAAATGGCGAAACTTGATTCCGGCCATGCGCATTAGATCCTAGCTCGGCTTCAAATTTTCTATTCCGTCCAGGTCAAATTTTATAGTTGTTATCTATACGGAGCCATTGGAATTCTGTCCTTGACGGAAAAGAAACAAGCCGGCGCGTCTTTCGTTTTATTTTAAACGCGCCAATGCTGCCGGCGTTTTTATAATACAGGAGGTACGGCGGGCTACCTATCCTCTTATACAGTATCCTTGATTATAGTCCCGCGCTCTACGTGTCCGTCTGTCTGTCTGTGCGCCGGGTTTTTCGTAATCCCGTCAGTCTGCTTGCCCCAATTAACCGGCGTATACGCCAGGGCGAGACAACGGGGGAAGGAAACGGTTGAGATAATTTGGTTTCTTACCCTGACTGTAGCGCCATTTAAACGCCGGAGGAATTCGTCTTGAACCCAAAAGCAGCAATTTTTTTTAATTTTAAGTATCAGCTGCTTTTATTATTATTATTTTATCATTCTATCCATGATTAATAATTTTAACGAACACGTTTGCCTTATTAATACTTTCGATTTGGCTCGATAGATGGCGGCATTTGAGGTAGAACTACATAGAAACGTAACCTGGCTTTTTACGGTATTTTATGAAGTTAACTTAACAATAAATGCTGGCGTGTATTTTCGATCTCAATTACCACGCTTCTGTAGTTGTATACTGAATGTTTTTCAAAATATTTTGCGTGTGAACTCCATTTAAGCATAATCTGCTCGCATAAGCGAAAACATTAGTACGCGTGTGTTTTCATAAGTTAGTGGCTTAGAATGAGATCATTTCAATAAATAATATTAAAGTGTTGCGAGTTTCTGCTTTTGCCTTAAGTATTTATAAATACTTTCCAATAAGGACAATTTCCACTATTAAAATAATAAAGAGTTAGGATACTTCATGACTAAAAGTTTTAAAATATATTTAAAATAAAATAAACTTTTACAAAAAGAAGAGGGACCACGCGGTCCGAAAGCTCGCCGTGTTTATTTTATTGTAAATAAATTTTAAAACTTTTAAGTCATGAAGTATCGTGACTCTTTATTATTTTAATAGTATAATTATAACGCCATGACTTAAAATCGATTTAAAATTAAAAATTTGCACTAAATGGCCCGTTTTGCTTGATGCACAACGCTACACTATTCCTACCACGAAAATTCCTTTTCGTCCTTGTCTATAAATGCTACATGTTTTGAGAACTAGAGCCGAAAACTAACAAAAATGTTGTGAATAGGCCTAAGTTTTTTAATTGCATACCTTTTCACTAATGTATAAATTCATTAAAGAAAGTCGTTTTTGAACCCTCGTGATTGGAAATTTTATTTAATTCACCCTAACTAGTCAATACAGCGCGAAGCTGAAGGAGATATAACTCCATCTGGTGGTAGAAACCGTGACTAAACATTCGTAGGGTTTTCCCAAGAATATATTTTTACTTAAGAGGAATAACTATGTTGAGACGGTCTGACGGCATCGTGGCGAAGTTTCCACTCGGAATGAGAAGGGGCCCGGAAACACGTCGCCGGGATGCGCCCCAATGGCGTCAAAAGACGTCAGTCGTAGGGAACCAATGAGATACCAAGCTGATTTGATTGTTTAAGAGTTGGGTGCGTACCCTTCGAGCATGAAAGGGATTGGTACTAACACTAAAAAGCGTCTCAACATAGTCATTTAAAGTCCAGTGATTAATTGGTAGTGTCACAATGGGCCTTTCGCGGGATCTTTTGACAAAACTATCTTTAGTGTCTTCAGGTGATCTCACGGCAGGAAGTGAGCTATTTCGTGGCCAGTGTGCGCAATCTCTTTTGGGGAACTTCCAAATTCATGCAAGATAAAATTTTCGAAACTGTAAGTTTGCCTTTTATTCTTTGAACTTTCACACATCCTAACAGGCTAAAGTTCATAATAGTTACTTTTTATTATCACATTTTATTATATTTTCCAGATGAATATTTTCAAATCGGGTTCGCCATTTATTAGTGCTTTGAACCAGTTTTCAGATAACAGTTGTGTCATATGACCTGAGAAAATAATTATCATAGATAAGACATCAGGTTATCTGAATTTAGGCTCAGATATTATACGTTCAGTAGTTTATATGGGTCAAAATGAATAAACGATAGTTTTTACCCGCGACTAATTGGAATTCATTGTAAATCGACAGAAAGAATAGATAATGTAAAAACATTTCAGATTTAACACATCGCTTTCCTAAATTCCTTTCGGAATTTTAATTACTGCTCGTTTTGATTTGCTTTCCACAAGTATTCATACTAATCCTTTAAGTCAGATAACTGACAAGGTGCAATGAATCTGGTGAGATGAATTATAGCTGAACCGTTCCGATCGGCTACTTCGGATGATGAATCGGATGCAATTTGAAATCAGATTGCAGTGTGAGGGAAATATAAGAGATAAACCAGATCTGACTGACTGATTATCATCAGATATCTGAGAATAATGAGCCAAATAACCGGATCAGTTAGCCGTTTTAAGCAATACCATTTACTAAGGATTGTCCATTTTTCACCGCTGTTTCAGTTTTTTATAAATTTCTTTATGCGATATATTCCGGCGTGATTTTAAAATCCATGATAATTCTGAATCAGGTTGGTTTGTCCTCATTGAAAAGCAATCGGTAGCCACGGTCACACTAGACCTTAGAAGTACGTTTAAGTTGAGGAACCAACGACATACCAGGCTGATATGATTTTATGCGAAAGGAGCTTACTGTTTTGGGTGCAACTCAAAAATCGCCTCAACAGTCAAAGAAATAGTCTAGACCAAAGCAAAGAACAAACTGATACTTTTCTTGACACTAACGAACACGTGTTTCCGGCAGGGTTGGCATAGAACCAGCCATACCGGTTAAAGCCACTGGGTTAAATCCGGTTATAGCCACTTGAAAATCTCCAGAAATTTTGGCTATTTTTTAAAATAAATTACAATATGAATATTTTAGTAAATTAATAGTTTTTATTTAGAAATTTAGTTTATTTTTGGTTTCATATTTAGAAACCGGTTTACTTTTACCATTTTTTCGGTAGGTTTAAAGTTCCAAAGTCCGCTGCCTCGCTTCTATCGGTGCGTCATACACAAAAAATAGGGTTAATTTCCCGAGGAAATCAAAAGAATTCAAATATTTTATATAGTTATTTCGCTTTATTTGTTTAGTTCCTTATTTACGACAATAACTGCAGACAATTTCTACTTACATATGTAAAAGGCACTGTTTATATTTTAGCCAGCTATAACAAAAAAAAACAGGTATAACCGATTAAAACCACTGGTCTGGATTTTTTCCAAAAAAGCCGGCTTTTTCCAACCCTGGTTTCCGGTCAATTATTGGTCAAATTAGCGGCACCTACATTTCTTCATCCCAATAAAAATCGCCAGTTTTCACGCTGCCAAGATCTTTGGCAGTGTAAATAAAACTGTCCTGTCACTACCGCGCAAATTCTTTATTTGACTGGATAGTGCTTTTATGGAAGGAAATAATTTTTTGATTGGTATGTATATCTGCAGGAACTGTCGTCGTCGAGCGGGGAGCAGTTGTTGGCCTTGTTGAGCAACGTCGAGAATGAAATGAAGAAGTGCTCCGAGTCTCAGGGGGTGGTGGTCTTCCACGGAGCCGAAGATGAGGTAATGCTTTCCTTAGCGAAGCTTGTACTTTTTAAAAGACATATCTTCGTCCAAAGTTTATGATTATCCGACTTGGGTCAATACATATTCCTACTTCGAAGTTTCGGTTATTTTTAGAATATTCACCTCGTGTGATGGACGCTAACTGATATTAACCACCTCTAAATGGCCAATATTTATCGATTAACCGGTTCGCATATAAATTACAGATATTTTCCGAGTAATTGGTTCGCGTCTAATTTTCTGATATTTACCGATTAGCCGAATATCATTTAAATTACCAATATTTACCGGTTAGCCGAATATCATTTAAATTACCTATATTTACCGGTTAACCGAATATTATTTAAATTACCGATATTTACCGGTTAGCCGAATATCATTTAAATTACTGATATTTACTAATTAATCGGATCGTATTTAAATAACTGATTAACCGGCTCGCGTTAAAATTACCGATTGATCGTAAAAACCTAGCGATACCGACTACGACTAAAAGATTTCTTACCGAATATTTAAAAGGGGTTTATTCAAGGATTCTTCCCTAGCTGTGTTAATAAAATGTTAATTTCGTTGATACACCATAAAAATGTAACGTTATGCTCCCCTTAAAACCGACGGACAGATGGCGCTAAGAGGATAATCGGTTTGATATTGAGAGCTAAACTATGCACTTATACACTTGAGATGCTTAAGTATGCGCTGCCAAAGGTTCCACGAAAGCGGGTCAAGAAAGGGGCGGGGCTTAAACTACGTAGATTCTCACACGTCACCCGTTTTTTTCAAATTGATTGGCTGGCTGGTCTCGTTACGAAGGAAATGAAAGACATTAACTCGGAAAATAGATTAGTTCTCACACTTAATATCCTACAGTCTAGTTCCGCGGAAAATCGCAAGGCTTAATGTCGACTAGGTGTGCGAGCGAATTCTCGGCTGTAAACCACGCCCATTTATATGAGAATCATCAGGGCCACCATAATCTTCCTTAGATTTTCCAATTATATAAAATTATAGTATCCTTATGAAACTAACCTGACCAGTTAACCAAGTAGGAGGTGAGGTCTAGTGTCATACTTACCTTTTCATATTGCTGATGATTTCACAAACGACGCCCCTCATTACAGGAGCAGAAGAAGTCTTCGCACCACCGGGGTGGTTTGTTCAAACTGAAATTCAAGAAGCAGAGCAAAAGTGGCTTGAAGGGCGAAGCGCAGCCGGGAAGCGGCAGCGTCAGGAGGAGCAGTAGCAGCAGCGGAGGCGTGCCGGTGGCGCCATCTGGCGGCGGCGCTTCGGGCAGCGGCGGCCATTGTGGCGGGGCGGCGGGCTGCGGCACTCCACCCGACACGCCGACCAACTTCAAGAGCTCGCGCGTCTCGTCTTGGGGCACCGAAGAGGTCGCCGAATGGCTGGACTTCATTCAGATGTCCGAGTACAAAGACAATTTCGTCAAACACGACATTCACGGAACGGAGCTTCTGGATTTGGAGAGGAGGGATCTGAAGGTACCACTGTTGCAACGAACGCGCGATTTACTTTCATTTCATCCATTTTTGTTTCATTTCCAAAAACATTTCTATCGTTTCCCAAATTTTTATTTGTTTCCAAAAATTTCATTCGTTTCCCAAATTTTTATTCGTTTCCCAAATTTTTATTCGTTTCCCAAACTTTTATTCGTTTCCCAAACTTTTATTCGTTTACCAAATTTTTTATTTCTTGTTCCAAATTTTTATTCGCTTACCAAAATTTGTATCGTTTACAAAAATTTTATTCGTTTACAAAATTGGTATCGTTTTCAAAAAATTTATTCGTTTACAAAATTTGTATCGTTTACAAAAAATTTATCGTTTACAAAATTGGTATGCGTTTACAAAATTTAGTATCGTTTTCAAAAAATTTATTCGTTTACAAAATTTGTATCGTTTACCAAAATTTGTATCGTTTACAAAATTGGTATCGTTTTCAAAAAAATTATTCGTTTACAAAATTTGTATCGTTTACAAAATTTTTATCGTTTACAAAAATTTTTATCGTTTACAAAATTGGTATCGTTTACAAAATTGGTATCGTTTACAAAATTGGTATCGTTTACAAAATTGGTATGCGTTTACAAAATTTAGTATCGTTTTCAAAAAATTTATTCGTTTACAAAATTTGTATCGTTTACCAAAATTTGTATCGTTTACAAAATTAGTATCGTTTTCAAAAAATTTATTCGTTTACAAAAATTTGTATCGTTTACAAAATTGGTATCGTTTACAAAATTTAGTATCGTTTTCAAAAAATTTATTCGTTTACCAAAATTTGTATCATTTACAAAATTGGTATCGTTTTCAAAAAAATTATTCGTTTACAAAATTTGTATCGTTTACAAAAAATTTTATCGTTTACAAAAATGTGTATCGTTTACAAAAATGTGTATCGTTTACAAAAAATTTTATCGTTTACAAAAATGTGTATCGTTTACAAAAATTTGTATCGGTTACAAAAATTTGTATCGGTTACAAAAAGTTGTATCGTTTACAAAAATTTGTATCGTTGACAAAATGGTATCGTTTACAAAACATTTATTCGTTTACAAAATTTGTATCGATTACAAAAATTTGAATCGTTTACCAAATTTGTATCGTTTTCAAACACTGTATGCGTTTACAAAATATAGTATCGTTTTCAAAAATTTAATTCGTTTACAAAATTTGTATCGTTTACAAAAATTTTATTCGTTTACAAAATTGGTATCGTTTACAAAAATTTATTCGTTTACAAAATTTGTATCAATTACAAAAATTTGAATCGTTTACCAAATTTGTATCGTTTTCAAACATTGTATGCGTTTACAAAATTTATTATCGTTGTTAAAAATGTTATTAATTTACAAAATATTGAATTTGTTCTATTAGGAACTTGGAATCACGAAAGTCGGTCACATTAAAAGAATTCTGCAAGCCATCAAAGACATCTCTGTGAGCAAAAGTAACCGTTGAGGAAGCTTGGGCTGATTTAATTCGCTAATACGACAAATCTTCCAAACCCAAAAGAGATTATACAAAAATTCAAAAGTGCCAAATACTTCCTGTTAGTTTCCTTTATAAAGTTAGTTTGACGTATTTGTACGAAACATTTGTTGATAGTGATTTTGTATCTATTCCGAAAGTAGCGTGACGGTGAATATTAGGAAGTATTTAGCTCTGTAAACATTCCAAAATGACAATCTCTCTCTGTATGTATATTGAAAGGTCTGAACGCGCTAAATTTCTTTTGAATTAAATGTTTTCACTCATTCACACAAACAAATCGGGGCCATTTGGAAGAAATTCGCGCGCGGGAACACGCGTTTCTCGAAATGGACTAACACCATTTTATCGTAAATAAATTTCGAGAGACTGCCTTTATAGACAAACACAATAAAATTATGCCTTATAATTGATACCAAATAATGGCGAAAGTCCGCGTGATCGCCTTGAAATCATTCGCTTTCGGGACGCAGTCTGTGAAAGGAAATGAATCCTTTCAATTACTCAAAACAGTTCGAAAGAAGACTCAATGTATAAATTGTCTCAAAAAGAAATGTTCTATTTTATTAGGGTACGAAATTTGGAGGGCATTTAACATCGTTTACAAAGTCATTGATAATTAAAAATTTGGGTTACATTGCACGTGGTCTACCTTGGACATCGTTTACAAGGTCATTGATAAATGCAAATATGGGTATCCTTGAACGTAGTTTGGGATGACCTTGGACATCGTTTGCAAGGTCATTGATAAATGTAATTTGGGTAATCTTGAATGTCGTTTACAAGATCATTGTTCAATAACAATTGAGGTGACCTAAGACGTCGTTTACAAGGTCAGTGATAATTGCAAATTTGGATAACCTTGGACATCATTTACAATAACAATTAGGGTGACCAGTGATCATTGGAATTTTTTTATAAATTTGGACATCGTTTACAAAACAAATTAGGGTTACCCTTGAACATCGTTTATAAATGCATTGTTAAATTAAAATGTAGGTGACCTTGAACATATTTTACAAGGTCATTGTTAAATTAAAATTTGGGTGCTTATTATATTTTCGCATTCGCTTCCATTCGTACTGTATTTTACACATTTTAATTCTAATTGGTCGCTCTGATTTTAAATATTGACTATTTAAATTAAGATATATACATTAAGTCTTTCAAAATCGGAACGGTTTTTTAACCATTACAAAAATGATCTATATTTTTATTTGCGCGTGTTAAAGACATTGCCTGTCTGGAATAAAGACTCACAAATACTCGCTTCACTGATAGTCTGACACTCGCGGAAAATGACGCTTTGAACGTTTGGACGATGCTGGTGTCTTTCACTCGTAAATTCGCTCACGAATTCGCCCTTGGCTTTCAAATTTCACCTTTTACAACCAGCGCAATATCCGACAGTACCACTGCGGAAATTATTAAGTGGTCGTTGAACGCTGGGCTGTTGACCAGGGACAATTCGGGTGGCGAATTGAAGAAAACCAAATTGATATTCCTTCGCACTTGTTTCGATTTGAGTGTTGTATCGTGTGCGAGTTATTTCACTGGTTTATATGTCAATTTCTTTACATTTACAAGTGTATCGGTAATCATTTTAGTCACTCGACTCACGGTTGCGTGTAAACTCGTTATAGTTGTTCGTGAACATTGGTTTTGGTCGTTTTGAACAACAGATCTTTTTTAAATGTTTTTGATGTTCGTGTGTTTTAATTATTTCCACAACGCGACAATAACGTAATTCGGGCTTACGTGAAACGCGCAATTTCTCAAAAAATTGACCTCCCTAAGAAATATTTTCTACGCATTTATTGTCTTTACACTTTGGAATTAATTGGTTCCACTAGGACCCATGAGATCGCGCTCGTAAATACGCCTGACCGAGGTTAAAGGCGCGGAAAAAAAACTAGTAATTGCGCGAGACTGGCTGGTTTGGGACCCAACGGCCTTTTCAAGAGTCAATTATTGTTTCGTGTCTGTATCTGATGAGAATCGCCACGATTGTTACTCAGGACGCTTCCGGACTCTTAGCTTTGCCACAAAGACTTTCCAAGTCTAGCATATGATTCCCCTTAAAGTAAAATAATAATACCCAATTAAGACCCCCACTATGGTACGACGTCACAGCTTTGATAACGGTTGCTTTTTTGGTTTGTCCATCAAAATAAATATCTTCCTTCCTAAACGCGTTCAAATTAACCTGGCAATAATTCTGCCAACCAAATGACGTATTTCCCATTTTCCTGTGTTGAAACTTGCAACCGCTTTGCGACAGACTGTCATCAACCACTATTAAGTTCTTTTTGCTTTTCTGATAATACGACAATCGTGGCGAAGCTGAAAGTTCGTAAACCTCTTATATTATAATCGAACGACAACTTTAATTACTCAATCCAGTAATTACACGTAATGCACAGCAATTATGTTGATTTGTGTCATAGATTCGTTTTGTACAGGGTGTAATGAGAGTTCCTCTTCCCTTGTTGTTTAAGAACCAGGTTTCCGATGGAGGTGAAACTAAATATGCATTATACTTAAAAGGCATTAAAAGTCGCAAGATGACTTGGGCCTAAGGTGGTGCCTTGGGTATTAGCCTAGCTGATTATTATTATTATTACTAGAATGTTAACGCACAGTCATCACAGTTACATCTAGCTTTATAATATTTCCTTGACATATCGTCAAACTAAAATAGCTGAACTCTTAAATTCTTCAATATATCACCAGCTAATGTACCCTACGTGACATGAGTATTTTTCAAAATATAACAAAATTATCAACGGAATATTAACAAAAACAGTGAGAAATACTTATGTCACTAAATACAATGATTTGTTTAAAAATTTCACCGACAAATAAGTATGATTATGCACTGAGATCTACATATTGAACAAAGTAACTAGACTGGCAGGATTGGAAGAAATTTCCAAGCTCAAATATAAGTTCGATAAGGGGAGGAGGGACTTTTTGAACAGCCTGTTTATAAGATTGAAATTCTCTTCGTGATTATTTTCAATAAATATATTCCTACATAATACACGTGCTAGAAGAGATTTTATATTCTTATTTATTAATTTTTGCTATTTTAAAATTATACGTTTCTAATACCTTTACACATTTTGTAATTTGTTTCGTTTCAAAGACAAAATGAGGTTTGTCTTTGTATCAGTGCTAATACGTTTTCCAAGAGAAAAACGTTATTCAATATTGTAAAAAATTAGTATTCCACTTCAGCATTGGTTCGTGGCGCCATCTACGACGGTATACCATTTTAGTAATAATAATAATCTGTGTTTATAAGCAGTGTAACAACAGACTGGATGTCCTTCTGATACAAAGAAAGTTAGACCGCGCGAGAGGGTTGTGGCTAGCCCTGCCACAGATAGCCCTACACTCGGAAGACCTCTAAAACCTCTGCAGTTTTTTATACAATGGGGCAAACAAAGTAACCCCTTTACCAACCGGCGAAAGATCTAGCAAACTCGACGTGGAGAAATTGTTCCCAGTTTTTTTCAGCCAATTGCGCAAGCTGCAGAAATACGCGAGTGTTGCGGAAACGTGATAAATTGAAATTTAAGCCTCTGTCCCGATGGTAGATGGCGCGCAAACTCTATTCCTGAAGTGGGCTACGAAACGGCGAGCTTCTAGAGACGGTAGTTTCAAGAACGCCTCGTAACTTTAAATGACCATAGTCTGTGTGTGCCTAAAATAACATATATACCCAAAATAGTTACAATTTGAACGTAAAGTAGTTGTTATCTTTGTAGGAAGTTCACTATTCGTGCTCTCATTCAATAATGACCTTTTCTCGTGATGGGTGCTTTAACTATGCAAATGTTTTATTTCACACTGAATAAATGTAATATAAGACAAATTAAGTAGTTTGAAATTGCGTAATGAACCAATAATGGAGTGCTTTGCCGTGGATTTTAACTTGGCCTTTTAGTCCGTGATTGTCGGTCGGCTCATTTGCGACACAAACTGAATGACCTTTGGTCAACAGAGTTTTATTGTCATTGTTCGTCTTGTCTTTTAACAACATTATTTCCCCAAATATTTTGATGTCGTCTCCAATATACTCGCAATAACGTAGAGGTGCGAGTCCACGATTCATTTATTAAATAATTCACTAACCAATTAACGTTAATTTACAAATCCAACACGAGGTGATTAATTCAAATATATATCAAGTTTTCTCTGATTTTCAAAAAATAATTTTAATCCCTTTATTTAACGGAAAAAGATTAATTCATCAGAATGTTTTGAGTCTTGACTTGGATCATTGACTTGATTGAGCGGTTGAACCACTTGGTGATCTTTCAATTGTTCGAATGGCATTTGTGCCAATTTGAAAATTGGTAAAAAATTACCAACATTGAAAACAAATTCAGAATTATGAGATTTGTTACTTTTGTAAGTTGGGTTTGGGGTTTCCAAACACCATAGTTGAGAAACATAATTTTGACATGATTGTTGATCAGTCTATTTGAAAATTGTTGTTGATCACCTGTTTAAAAAATTATTAAGGATCACATTTAAAAAAAATTTATAAATGGTCCATCTGTTTTTTTTTGTTTGGTTTTGTTTTTAAATAGTTTTTTTTTTGGTTAATGAAAATCACTGAATTTCTCATTTTTTTCCAGTTTAAAGTTGTACCTAATTTCAATGAAATTTTTCTTAGTTATGGTTATTTTTATGAACATTTCTGACAGTTGTATATGGCGCTTGAAATCTGAATGTTTTAAAAATTCAAAGTCTGTAACTGATCACGCCCAAAACATTTTAGAGCAAGGATATCAGATTTGAAACCAAATTTTGAACATTTGAGACAAATACTTAGACTTGGTACTAATACAGTTCGAAAATTTAAAATATACCTTTAGAGTTCGTACTAGTTCGAACATTTGAAATATACCTTTAGAGATCGTATTAATGCAATTCGAACATTTGAAATATACCTTTTGAGATCGTACTAATGCTTTGAACATTTGAAATATTCCTTTAGAGATCGTACTAATGCAATTCGAACATTTGAAATATACCTTTAGAGTTCATACTAATGCAATTCGAACATTTGCGAAAAACGTTCGTACTAATGCAATTCGAACATTTGATACCAACCTTTAGAATTTGTACTAATTCGAACATTTTAGAAAAACCTTTAGTGTGGGTACTGATGCATTTCAAACAGTTGTTTTTATGAACGCGTCTATTTAAATTAAATTAAGCGATGTTTTTTTTAATATTTTGTTCGTCGACTCCGCACCTCTGTTATGTTTCGCGTGACTGTATATATATATTCAATCCTATATTTTATACATTGCGTGTTCTTATACATAATGTTCATTTATTTGAAAAAAGTCGTCGCCTGAAAGCAAAAACCACGTAACATTTTAGTGGCTTTAAATATTTGAAAGATTAGGGCATAGTGAAGGAAGGTGATATCTTCGCCAATATTCGTGATAGGAGACTGCGATTTCCGTCACCGGTATCAGAAATAATCGTAGAATTTAAATAACCCTTTAAAATAAACGTAATTCGTGTTACTTGGTTTTGGTTTTCGCGCGATGAAATTTGTACTTAACAACAACAAAATCCTATATTATGAAAAAAAACGATTTTAACAAAACAAAAATACGCGATTTTATAACAAATTATTATATAAAAATTGTAAACGCTGCTATTAACAATTGATTCTAATCTAAATTACACAATATCTACAAGATCTTGGTGAAGAATATTTTTACAATATTTCAATACTAAAAAAATACTCATTTGTGTAAATGTTAAGAGAGAAATATCGGAAATATTTAAACTGGCTAGGACGTCAACCGATTTCATAAAAATGTCATTTTTCAGTGCCACCGCGACAGGTGCGTACGTTTCAAATTTGTCAAAAATGTAAAATAAGAACCAATAGGAATGAACTAGTTTTAAAATTTAATAAAATTTGCGCGAAAAATATTAAAACTAATATGCAAATTGGAACATTTAAAAAATCACATCAAACTTTCAAAATTATAAAATGTAAGAAATTACACTTTAAATTTCATTTAATTAAAATTATCTTTTTTGTGGGGAATAAAAATTTGTATTCAGTTGAAATCGGAACATTTCAAAAAGTAAAATTCTAAAATTTCAAAATAAAAAAATTCTAAATTTAAAAATAAAATAAATTCTACTAAATATAAAAAATTGAATGAAATTCAATTAAATCTGAGGGGAATAAGAACTAAAATTCCAAAATTTTCAACTTAATATCAAGCTTTAAATTTGAAAAATGAAAGTGTAACTTTAGATGGCTTGGAGTCGAAAACCTCAAGTTTTAGATAGTCAATTAGAAAGTCGAATTCTTCTTCAATTCGACCGCGGCCGCCACTGACATTCTTTCTTTAAATATTTGTATATAAAACTGAAAAAAAATCGTGATTAAAAATGTGATCGTGGCATGTTCACGATGATCACAAAGGTACAAAGCTTTATAAAAAGGGGGAAAATTTCAATGAAAATTATCACTTTCATAAAATCTGTACAGAATTAAGGGAGCATTTCGAAAATTAATTAGGTGGTTCTAATTACAGGAAAAATTAATAACGCAATAAAATATAAGTTTTTATATTGCAAATATCGGGATGTTGGTTAACGAAGATATTTTGTTTAAATTTAATTTCGGTTGAAGAAAGTCAGGTTGAATTTATAATAAAATTAATTTACAAAAATATTTGAAATTTCAAATTTGATTATATGTTTTTCGCGGGACCCAAAGCAATAAGTTTGGGTTATTTTGTAATTTATGTTGTGTAAATTGTTAGTAAAATTTAAGCATTTTAATAAAATTTATTTACTATGCCCAAAGTTTTTGATTTCTTTCTTAACAAACGAGCTCTAATGAAACAAACAATTTATCAGGGTTGGAAGAAAAAACATTTTTTATGTTTAACTTGGTTTTTTATTTTTTTAAATCAGGTTTTTATAAACACTGCTTTTTTAACCTTTAATGTATTTTTTGCTTTTTTTTAATCGTGCATACATATTACCAATCAACTCAAAATTAATATGAGTAATAAAAAATATGCCTAGGTTAAACTCTGCCAGTTCAAATAATTTATTTCAAGGCTCGCCAGTTTTGGTTTCGATTATTACAAGGCTCACCAGAACGAAGTTTTAGTTTTGGTTTGGTTTCTTACAAAGCTCACCAGAACGAAGTTTTAGTTTTGGTTTGGTTTCTTACAAGGCTCACCAGAACGAAGTTTTAGTTTTGGTTTTGTTTCTTACAAGGCTCACCAAAACGAAGTTTTAGTTTCATTTTTGATTTTGTATAAATGCAGGGTGACCAGAAAAAACTCGAAAATTGTATAGAAAGATTGGGAAATATTCAAGCAAATTAAAGGAAAATATAGCTAAAATAAGGATTATTATCGAAAAACCGTAGATTAAATAAAGTTAATTTTAGGATAAAGAAGGATACATGACGACGGAAGGTTTTCGGGTTATATACTACATGAGAAAACTTAAGGAAAATATAGGAAATGTTAATGTTTTATAAATGTAATCATTTCGTTAAGAAAATGCACAATCATTTTGGAATAATTTAATTAAAAAAAACAGAATTATTAAAAAAACCATTGTTTTTTTTTAAAAAATCACTTGGTTTAAACCATTGGTTTTTTTTTAAATCACTTGGTTAAAACAATAGTTTAAACCAGTGTAGTTTTAACCAGCCAACCGGGCCTTATACATCGGCCATTTTTCTGTAGTCACCGATTACGTCGATCTTTGAGTTTTTTGCAGTTATCGACGAAACTGTCACGAAAAGGGGTTCACTGAATGAAATATTTACGGCGTCGCTTAACTGGGTAGCCTAAGAAGCCATCTGCAATCCATTCTCAATGCAAAACAAGTCAACAGGTTGGACCATAGACTAATAAAGCTACATAGACAGGAACGTCGAATACGGCGAATCGTCCACCACGACGGCAGCGCTCCTAGTGAGTAGAACTGGACATTATTAGTTTTTTTTCTCTTTCGGAGAGTGTGTGCACGCGTGTGGATGAACTAGGTAGCCTTCGCTTAAGCGTTTTAAGATTAAGATGAGTATAATAGCTTTTAAACTAAGCGTCAGTTTAGTTTTTAGATTAGTTATTTAGTTTAAGATAGTAAAATTAAACTAGGAAATATGGAAAATCAAAAACGATGGATGACTCGAGGTACGAAATATTGCGCCGCCCTGCATTGCAAAATTTCTCGGGGAACAGTGTTCAACATATCATTCTTCAGGTTTCCTAAAGATGCTGAAAGGTTTGTTCTAGAAATTCATGTGAAATAAGTTTCAAGTAGGCGTAGATATAATGACTTTTTGTCTTTCAGATGTCAAATATGGGTTACCAATAGCGGTAGGTTAGACCTCCTCAAAAAACCCCTGATAACTTGTACAAGAATTACGTTCTTTGTGCAGAACATTTTGAAACAGATTGTTTCATGAATTCTGTGAAAATTAACAGTCTTGTAAAAGTGGCAATCCCTTCGATCTTTTCATTTTGCAATGGAGGCTTGCCCGTTAAGGCAAGTAGTCCTATAGGTACTACAGGTAATGATACCGGTATGGTTCGTTCTCTCAAGAGAGTTCACATTGAAAATAGTACTTGTAGCGCATCAAATAAGAAAATAAAATTTACTGGGCCAGAACCAGCTGGTATGTATTATGATATTGATGTAATTATTCTTAACCGATTTAAAACCTGTTTTGCCCAAATACCATGTTCGTATTGATTATATTTATAACATAACTCTTTGTTAGATGAAGAAGCAGTACCGGCAGGCTCAAATTCATATTGGCATCCAGATTATTTATTAATAGAGTAATTGATTGAAAATGGTTATCAAGCTACATGTAATATTTTTATGGATGAGAGTGAGGTATGTTAATCTTGTGGGGAACTACTTTGTTTCTAATATTTTCAGTATCTGTGTAACTACTATTTGTTAATTCTTTTACAGATCTATAACAAAAATTCCTTTGAAGTCTTTCGAACAAATCCAGTTAGAATATCGTTAGTCAAGCAGATCTGTGATAAATATTTGTTGGATCCAAGTTTCTTTATGCCAATTTCGAATTTCAAGGAAAGCTCTATAGAAACCGGTAGCAATAAAATCAGCAAATTTTACGAATATGTCTCTGTTCAAAAGCGTATTAATGATCCTGAACCAAGTAAAGCTCCAAGTGTTGCTACTGGTAATGCGTGATTAATAAATATTTTAAATAATTAATGATTATACAAAGGTGAAATTTTCTGTTATAGATAATGAGGATTTTGTCATTCGAAAGCCAACTGGTAGCAAGAGTACATATTCCTCACACCCGACTAGTACATGTATTTGGAATTTAGAGAAAAACGAGCCGGTACAAAAGCACCCTGATGAGCCTGTACTTAGTAAAGCTCCGTGTATTGCTACTGGTAATGCGTGATTAGGAAATATTTTAAGTAATTAATGATTATATAAAGGTGAAATTTTCTATTATAGATAATGATGATTTTGTCATTCGAAAGCCAACTGGTAGCAAGAGCACATATTCGTCATACCCTACTAGTACATTTGACTCGGCAAGTGGTAAGTATACACACATGTACATTTCCTTTTCCATAGCAAAACTCTCTGGACATTTTTATGTAGTCATTAAAACCATCGAAACACCACGAAAGAAGATATTAAAAAAGAAGCTACACACCAAATCAGCACAGCTAAGCCGTTCAAAGCGTCAAGTGGCAACTCTACGAAAATTAAAGAAAAAGCTAAAAACAAGAACAGAAAAAGTTCAAGTCATTATGAAAATGTGTGAGGAATTTTAAACACTGGAGCAAATGGAGTTTTTTGAAACTGAAATTCGTTTAGCTGGGAAAAGCAACAAAGGAAGAAGGTGGACGAATTGCGATAAAGAATCTGCATTTTCACTTTACTACCAGAGTGCTAGAGCTTACCGTACATTACGGAAGATATTTGCCTTGCCAACACCAAGAGCGCTTCGAAAATGGCTAGGAGAAATTCAGGTTGAACCTGGATTCAATGATTTTATTTTTCAAGCACTTAGCAATAAGGTAAAAGTGATGAAGGAAAAAGATAGGAACTGTCTTTTAATGTTAGATGAGATATCTTTGCGAACCGCTCTTTCGTATAATCGGAATCAAGACAAAGTGGAAGGATTTGTTGATACTGGTCTAGAAAGAGAAAAGGTTTTGGCTTATGGTTCATGGAATTTTTTCCCTTGGAAACAAGTCTTAAGTTATACTTTTGCTAGAGGAACAACAAGCTCTGAAAATCTTAGGTTGTTCCTATTTGAAAGTATCGAACGACTACAAGGAATTGGTCTCAAAATTTGAGCTGTTGTATGTGACCAAGGGCCGACAAATAGAGGTTTGTACAACAAATTGAAAATATCCGAAAGCAAGCCATATTTCATTTGCAATGATGATAAAGTATATTGTCTTTACGACTCCCCCCCCCCCCCATTTGCTGAAGAGTATTCGCTATAATTTCCGTATATACTTAATGGAAGTGTATGACAAACCAGTTAAATTTAAGAACGTTGACCAGTTTTTTCAACTTGACCACAAGCTACCCACCAGATTGGCGCCGAAACTAACACAGAGGCATATTTGCACAACAGCATTTTCAAAAATGAAAGTTAAAGACGCTGCGCAGTTGTTAAGCGATACGGTGGTAGCAGCGATGTCAACATATGTATCTTTAGGTTGGTTCTATTTTACTGAATTTTCTTCCAAACCAATGACAATTTTTCTAGGTCTTATGGAAGCTGAGGCTATCTACACGGCCAATTTAATTCTAAAAATGGATTCGCTCTTTGATGCCATGAACTGCAATAAATATAAGTCTCCAAAAATTCTTCGGACAAAAATGACGTGGAATTCAAATCACATGAAGGTTCTGCAGGAATCAATAGAAATGCTGAAAAGTATTGGATTCGCAAAGCCAGGCACCGTAAAAGTGTATTGTGTTGATGGATGGCTCTTGAGCATAGCAGCTGTTTAAGGACTTTGGACTGATCTTCACTTGGAAGGAATAAACTACATTTTTACACGGAGACTAAACCAAGATCCTTTGGATAATTTATTTGCAGCAATTCGACAAAGAGGGGGAAACCGCAGTAACCCAAATTGTGAACAATTTCGCCATACTTTCAAACAGATGGTAACTAAATCTTTTCTAGTGAGTAGTGAAAATCAAAATTGTGAAGCTGACTTTGGCCAAACATTATTAACTTTAAAATCAATTAAAAATAGCCCAGTGTTAGAAAATAGTACAGCTCCGGTTACTAATTCACCACAAAAATCAAAGAAAAAAGGGTTTCTGGCCTTAAGGAATTTGATATAGATAAAATGGCAGAAGCGTTTGGTTCGTCCAGTATTCACCTAAATGCATTATCTTATATTGTTGGTAGTCAAACGAGAAAAATTCGAGAAAAACACGATTGTAAATTGGAAATATGTACTTTCATAACAGAAAGCGAAATGTTAGAAAGTTCTAGTCAAAGATTTACCCACCTAAAAGCCTATAGCACTAAAAAAGGGGGTTTAATTTCACCTTCTGATGTTGTCCTCCAATTTATGCTTCAATGCAAAAGAATTTCAATGAAAATATGCATGTTTCGGGTGTTTTAAAGATGTTAATTAGAAAAGCCAATGTGATTGAAAATAGTGAGATTTGTGAAGGGTTTAAGAAAAATTTAGTACAAATATATTGTAGAGTAAGAATTTTCTATGCATGCAAATTCCTTAACCAAGAAATTGTGCATGAAAGTGAAAGAAAGCGAATTTTGAACAAAATGAAAAAAAATACCGTCACTTCCAGTGCAAAATAATGCTTTAAAGAAAAATTTATAAATGCTTAAAGTTTAACATTTGAGTTGCTAAGCTAGAAACATGATTTACCTGCCTTAAGTACAATAAAGTGTTTTTTTCGGTTATAAATGTTTTTTTTTAAAAAGGAAATATTGCTTAGGCATATTAATAAATAACAAGTTGGCAAGCCAAAATATACTTCTCCTCGTAAGAGTTTTCCTGTGATATTTTCTATTTTCAATGTAGCGACATAAAAGACAATGGCTCAGGCCTCTCAGCGGTAAACAAACCGCCAGCTAGAAATACGACCCGGGATCAATTCCTGACCACGACCGTATTTTATATTAAAAAATTAATTAATTTTAATTTAATTTATAAATATAAAAAATACTAGAATAAATTGACGGTAATACGTTTACAAAAGCGTAAAGGATCACGGATTTATTTCGTTGTAGCGTAATATGCGTCGGTGGTTCTGTGGTAGAACCAGTGGCGTAGCCAGGATTTTATTTCGGGGGGGGGGGGCAAGCCATTGAAAAAAAAGTAAAAAAATAAAAATATTTGTAGGTACGACCATACGTTTCGGAGGGGGGCATGTGCCCCCTGTGCCCCCCCTGGCTACGCCACTGGGTAGAACACTCTCACCTGCCACGCAGGAGGGCCCAGGTTCAAATCCCATCCGACGCTTTTGAAAATTGATAATAAGTCGTATACCGTGAAAATTTTGTGGAAACCCTGTAATTTGGTTGCTCGGTTCGTCCCAAATAACTAGTAGCAGATGGAGAGTAGAAATACCACCACCAAAACATACGCCATAACCCGCAAACTACACGCACTAACACACTAACTTACGCACTAACACACTAACTTACGCCATAATACACTCAAACAACACTTACAAACTCACAAATTGCACGTACACACATACTAAATACATATCTTAGTAGCCAATAGTGTGACTTCCAAAATAACTAGGATTAATAAAAGGGTTAAAAAGGCTAAAATCTAAAGTAGTCCACCTCTTTATACTGATTCGTGGTGAAACAAACCGTTAGTGAAGATTTTTTAATACAGTGGCATACTTATGAGTAATTATGTTACATATGCTTGTACTTAATAAGTTGTCATAACGGCCTCGATTTGTTTGAGTTGGAAAATAAAATTATAAATTTAATTTAAATGTAATTCATAAATATTTAAAATAAATAATATAAATTGACGTTAATAACTTTATAAGAGCGTAAAGGTTTTTCGCCAAATCTGTTTTTAAAAAACACCGTAGGTTAGCAAGCGTCGGTGGCTCAGTTGTTAGAGTAAATCTCTGGCACGCAGTAGACACGGGTTCAACTCCCGGCCGGCGTCAATAAATAATAACAAGACGTATACCGTGAACGTTTGGTGGAAACCCTGCCATCTGGATGCTTCGACGTTTAACGTAACCCTTAGCGCTCAATCCATGACAAACACGGCACGCACAATTACGAAGGGAAATTTATACAACACCCAATGACGAAAAGAGGGGTTCTTGGAAAAACCTTTTCCCTAATTCCAAGAAACTGCGAACACAGCGATTTAAAAAAACTGCGTACGCAGTGATTACACTTTGCACCGAAAATGCTAAAAAAATTTAAAATAAGTAGAAATAAAAATATTAAATCCATCATGTGACTATAAATTCCAAAATATAAAAATACTCTGATCTGAAAGCAGTGACAAGCTCTATAAAAGTTGTCCATTAAAGGGCAACGCACGGCCGGGAGTAGTGGCTCACTCCTGTAATCCCAGGCGTCCGGGAGGCAGAGTTTGTGGATGGTCGTGTGAGGACGACTACCAATTCCCCAACGGGTGCTCGGAATACTTCCGCCACGGGTGTCCCCACCCCTGTCCCCACGTATCCCCCCGTTGGCGTGGGCGTTACACATATCTCGCCTGATTAATCAGATGGTGTTTCGCCGGGCTCGCGGTCTTCTCAGACTCAATCAGCCCTTTCTTCCTGGAATAAAAAAAAAGAAAAGGGCAACGCAAGTGGTCAAGCAGGGGTTGGAACTATGTTTTCTTCAACAAGCCGTAAGTAGGTTTTCGAAGGATGATGTTATACCTCAATTATTGTAAAATGATTTTTAACAATATATATTTTCGTTCATCTTTATTACCATGTATTTTTAGTAGCCTTGTCGGTAGTTTATCTTCAATTGACTCTTTGCCTAATCAATTACAAATGTATACCTGGTATTCTAATTGTATTTGTTTAATTTTTGTATTTGCAAATTCTTTATGTTTCTCTTCTTTTTGCGATACATGTATAATGTAAATCCGCCGATATATTTGGGGGTTTTGCTGGCTTTTGTCCATATGCCCCTTCACTCGTAAACGTCACTTCGTTGGTATGTGGCCTTCGGACTAGCCCATTTCCTCAACATGGTGCAACCTAGGAGCAACAAACACCAGGAGAATGCAGCTAGCCTTTAAACACGCTAAGGCAGGGTTGTGTACAAATTTCATGGGACGAACCTTTACGCTGCACGTTTTACGGAACCCGGAAGACAATTTCCCAAATTTACCCTTCCGACGCCCAATGAAAACTGTACGCAAGAAATACCACGACTTTTGACGGCTTGCGTTCTCCTTGTGTGGGGTGCTGTGTTTGTTGCTCCTAGGTGGAACTCAATCTTCTCCACTCTCTCAGACAAAAGGGCAGTAAAAACCTCTAACCCCAAGGGGATACTCCCTAAAATGCATAGGTGGCATAGTTGGCATAGTTCCAGCATAGGTCGATTTCCTACCGTAAACGTTGCTACTATAGCAAGTAAACCAAGGAGCGGAATCACTATTTATAAGGCATTGTTGTTTTGTATTAGGCATAGCTCTTTTTGCAGCTCTCTGGCATAGCTCCCTAAAATCGACCGACGCGACATCGCCCCACGAGAAACGTGGCAGTTTGGATTAGCCGGACTTAGCGCGCGATACCGAGGGGATAACGAAGTCTTCGCCGAGTAATGTCGCCTGACGGCGACGCGCACCCACCCCATACTAAAAAATGCTATGGGCCATCTATAACGCAACCTAGAGGACAGCACCAAGCCTTACGCACCAGGTAAAGTCGGGCGTGGAATGTATTCTATCCCTACGAATCTCGACAACTATGCCACCTATGCATTTTAGGGAGTAGCCCAAATGTATCCGTGTTCTTCGAACTCGAGGCCATTATCAAATTTTCCTTTCTGCGTCCTCGGGAAGTTTTTCCGCCCCTTCCTCGGGAGCCATTCGGCGAACCAAGTTGGATTTGGTTTTTCATCTTTGATAATTGTCGCTTTAATGTATCAGTTTTTTAATTATGGTAATTTAAAATAGAAGAATTACACATAGTGGAATTTTTAAAAATTAAAAACATTTTTTAAAATTGTTTTAAAATCATACGAGCTTTCGAGCTCGAGGGACATTTTCATTTTACATTCATTGCTCGGTTCAGTTGCACATGCGCAGAATTTACAAGTGGTTTCCATTTTTAATTTTAATTTTTCAGTTTTGTTTTCAATTTTTACTTCCAGCTCCTATGCACCTATGATTTTAAAACAAGCTTAATAAAGGTTTTTAATTATTAAAAATGCCACCATGTGTAATTCGTCTATTGTGAATTACCATAATTACAATTTTAACTATGTATAATAACAAATTTTGCGTATCATATTATTGTTCTTATTGAAATTAGTATTTAAATTAACTGTGCCTGCCATTGTTTAAAATCGAACTATACTTTTTAATTAATTCGCGCTACAATTAATTAGCCCTAAAATTCTTTTCAGTCGGGATTTTAATAACACTGCAGTTCTCCTACTCTGATTTCATCGGCTTAGTTACTAACTCAATTTAATCGTGATTTAATCCATTTAATCATCTTAATCATGTCAAAAGTCAAAATTTCAGCCAGAGATTCCAACAGTAGACCGGTTTCGCCCTTTTGGGGCTCATCAGTACTGTGTAGGAACTCTGGCTATCCTCGGAAATCTGCCGATATCAGTAAAACTAATAAACACTCTGATTGTTTATCTTAATCATGATTTAATCGGCTTAGTTACTTACTCAATTTAATCTTGTTTTAATCCATTTAATCATCTTAATCATGATTTAATCGGCTTAGTTACTTACTCAATTTAATCGTGATTTAATCCATTTAATCATCTTAGTGTCATTGCTTAGTGCAATTACAATTTGTATTAGAAAACCAAGACCCGAAAATTGGATGGGAATCTATAATTTCTCTACGGGAATAATCGGGAATGGATTTCCACCCATAAACTGGCTCTTTATTGATGAAGACTTTCAGGGATGAGCACCATTTCTGTCTCAATGTTAAGGGTCCCGGTTGTGTCGGCGTTTAGTTCAGGAACTTCCGGTTTTAGAGCATTAATGCAGTCGGGGTTGTCGGTGTAAGACTGATTCTGTCCATCTGTCACCGGTTGAAGTGGTACCGAACTGGACTCAACTTTCGTTGGACGATAAACGGTGTCAACAAGCTCGGCTTCGGGCAGTGTTTGCTGTGTTGACAGTTGAATGTGACTGGTCGAAGCGCCACTTTCGTCACCTGCAAGACCGTGAATTCGAGTTTGACTTTGAAAAACTCTTTTCGTCACGAAATTCTGGTCGGAACTTGCGCAATTCTGGGGCTTTGTCTCCTGAGCGTGATGTCTTTTTTCGTGGTTAACTAAGGATGTCTTTTGTCTAGCCCGGTATCCGCACTTTTGGCACCCAAAGGGCTTTTCGCCCGTATGTTTTCCTTTGTGGTTCATCAGGTGGATCTTTTGAATAAAGGAGTAGCTGCACTGATCACATTTAAAGGGTTTCGCGCCCGAATGCGTTCTCTTGTGTCTAGTCAAATCACTGTTATGCGCAGCTGCGTATCTACACTGATCACAACGAAAAGGTTTCTCACCGTTGTGTCTCCTTTCGTGGACAATGAAATGACTAATTTGGTTCGTACCGTAGACACACTTTGGGCACTGGAGCCTCATCTCTTCACGGTTGCTGTCTTTTTTTCCAATTTCGCGCTTAGTAAAAGTCTCTTCTTGAAGATCTATAGGAAAAAAAAGCCGTTTTTAATTCATAGTAACAGAAAAGTTTCGTAAAAACTAAATCTGTTTCCCCAATGATCTTTCCCTTGATTTAAAAATATATTTTTGTATTTCATGGTTCTGAAATAATTCGGAATGTTTTGGTGAACTTGCCTATTTTCGAAGTACACATCTTTCTAATTGAAACACAGAATTTATATAACTGATTTTGACAACCGGTATTGATTAAATTAACATACTGTTGAAAAGTAGAGGTATCGTTTAAGAATAACGATAAACGTTCTGTCAGTGAACAGGCGAGATTTGCGGAATTTGATCGAGTACGGATTGGTCATTTTTTATCTCAATGAATCAAAACCTACTGACCTTCTGCATTCGAACATTAAAAAATCTTCCGATTTAAATAACGAATTTTTGGCGGAATGGGAAAACAAAACCAATTCGAGGTGCCAGCCTCTTTTTTACCGATTACAGCGAGTACAGCCTTTGGTATGTAAATTTAAATCGATTACATAGATGCGAGCCCGGCAAGGTTACAAAAATAATTGCCTAAATAGATAGTATAGTAGACTACAAAAAGTCAAAACCCGATGCGAGAGTAGAACCACAACCGACGGAAAAGCTCTATGTCCGGCACAGACACCTCTAAAGGAGAATTGCGAGATTGTTCGGAAGGTGGTAAGCCAAAGGAAGACGCTAAACCTCGAGACGGAAATCAGCGGGCAGTCATCGAATGGATGATGGACGTCGTCTGGCACCTGACCAAGAGTGCCAAGCGGTGATGGTTGGCATTTGGTGAGGCTGCGACAGTGAAAGCGAGACAGAAATAATTGGGTTGAGTGTGGGAGGCGAAGTGGTGAGACAAAGTTAACGCGGAAGTCCTGCCTATCCTGAGCATCTGAGGACTGACGCTACAGCTGATGGTGCTGAGCCCAAACGTGATTTTCGTAATGGCGACGAAGAGAGTGCGGGGAGTGGGTGAGGCGACGTTCATATAATTGTTGAGGAGCAGTCACTTGTTCAGCGGGGGCATCTGCCTTATCATTACCCGGGATGTCGCAATGACACCAGAGAAGGTCAATAGGAATGTCATGTCCCTGCAAAGCATTAGTATCGTGGCTACTAGTGGGTTTGGGTTGTGAGTCTCCAGAACCGTCAAGGCTGTGAGAGAGTCCTTGCATAAGACAACGTGGTCATTACGAAAGTCCGAGACAAGGCAGAGCTTTTAGCCTGAGGGACTTCTTGAAGAACCACTCCGTCCAAATGAAGGGAAAGTCGTTTGCGGGTACTTACCATATTTATTACTAACATGGTTTGGCAAAATATCCCACCAAGTGAAGGCCGTCTTGCAGCGATCTCGCAGCAGCCCCTAACGTAGTAGCCTCTGCCCACAGAGCCAGGTCATCCGCGTGCAGTACTCGATCAATTTCGTCTATTGTAGATAAAGTTTAATCTATTTCTTTATTGGTTAATTTTTGTGTAGGCTTCTATTACAGTAAAGTTAAAAAGCGTTTTTTATATCTTGAATTTCGAGATGCTAAATCTTACAGTTATTTTAATTTTTTTTCAGTTCGTTTAATTTAATTTCGTACTCGTTTATTACTTGCCTTTTCAATTGAGCAAAATGGGGTAGTAATATGATAAACTTTACTTACGTCTAACACTTGTTTATTTTTCTATATTTCGTTTCGAATCCTTCCTTAACGATGAAATTACATTTGTAAAGCTAATTTTGGTTACTTGGAAGCAGTCAGTTAACAGATCTCGCCTGTTCACTGACAAATAAAGCCTATCGTTATTCCTAAAAAGTACATCTATATCTGTAAAGTATGTAATTGAATCAATACAGGTATTTTAAATAATGTTTTTCAATTGGAAAATGTGTACTTAACTAGATTTTAATATTTGAAGTTAAGTCTCGTTCACCAAGCAAGTTCACCAAAACATTCCGAATTATTTCAGAACCATAAAATGCCAAAATATATTTTTAAATCAAAGGAAAGAGCATTGCAGAATCAGATTTAGTTTTTACGACGTATTTCTGTTACTATAGAATTAAACGGGACTTTTATTTTCTATAGGAGAGACTTTTACTAAGCTTGAAATTGGAAAAATGAGTATTCAAGATGGTTTCAGGTACCAGTGCTTAAAGTACATCTACGCTACAAAACTAAATTATAGTTTCTTGGTCCATGAAAGAAGACACAACGGTGATGATAATTTCTCCCCCATAAGGCCTACTATTGTTAAAAAGCGATCATCAACTTTCAATTTGCAGAACAAAATCGCTTCGTTATCAATCAAAGAAATTATCACGGGGAACCCGCCCAAAAAACCCGCCTTCCGTCCAACCGGACGTGGACACAAGCGGGACCCTCCCCGCTAAGACCGAAATGGTGATCAGCCCTTAAGGGGATCTCAGCTCTATCAAAGAAGTGCCAGATTGGGAGTTCCACATTTCGTTAACTTCAAAGCGAGATTTAGAAAATCGTCAAATGGGGGGGGGGGATGAGAGTATCTCCAAAAACCCAGACATCAACGACCCGGTTGAATTGGGTTCGAAAAATTTAACTTAATTTTTATACGTTGTGGCTTTCTCTCAAGTTATATTTCCGATTTTGGTGGCCGTCGAAAACTAAATTTAACATTTTACAGCCAGTTGTGTAAGGACGTTTTAGGTACGTAATATTAGAAGGTTACCAGGAATGAAATAGAAGTTTCAAACAGAGCAATTACGACGGTCAGATTTAGACAGTTTCTCTAATTTGGCAATAGCAAATGTAAGATCACAGGCGCTACCTCGAAAAAGCGTGGCATCATTTTGTAGGCCATTATTATTTGACATTTTAATGAAAAAAGGCTTACATAAAATTACAAAAGAGCTTTTTAAAGGCTATAAGAAATAATTACTCACAGTGTTTCATAAATTGTGTGTACATAAATATGTATAAAAATGATTTAAACGTGAAATAATTATATAAACTTCGTTGATTTTGTATGTTAATAAAAATATGACAAGTAAATGGTTCTGTTTGAGGGGTCACAAAAAAACGGGTTTTCAAGCACACTGCAAGTCTGGATTTTATGTTACCCCTCTGCCTCCCCCTGTTGTGAGTGATGGATCCCTTTAACAAACGACACATGAGCTTTAAAAAACTAGTTTCCCAAAGTTTTAGACTTATAATTAAATTATTTGCAAAGTTATATATTTGGGTTATTTTCGATTTTAAATGTAAAAAATGAGTTTTTCTCGAATAATTTGGTATCTAATAGACATATACCAAAGATAATATGCAAATTAAGTATAAATTTAGTGCTGAATCCTAATATGGGAGTTAAATTTCGCTAAAAAAATTACGAAACGTAATAATTGACTACTTGAAGGGTCCAATAGACTCTCAGATTTCGACTTGTACTCCACTCAAAAATTTTGAAAATTTTATATTTTTAGCCCAACAGACTAGTTACTTTAAATTATAAATGGCATCAATGAAAAATTATTTTAAAGCAGAAAAAATAATAATTATTATCTTCAAAAACACGAAACGAAATAATTTTGCTATTTGGGGGGTTCAAATGACTCCCAATTTCGACTTGAACTCCACCTTAAATTTTTTTTGAAAATTTTATATTTTTGGCCCATCTGTTCGCAGCCCAGACAGACACACACACACACCCACACACCGACAGACACGGTGATTGTAATACCCCTCCTAAGGGAATTTGTCCCCTCGGATAAATTTTTTTTGACATCCACACATCGGTGTCGACCCAAGGCCTTAGGCACTAGCACACAATAACTGATTAATCAGGGAGAGATATGTGTAACGGCCACGCCAACGGGGGGATACGTGGGGACCGGGGTGGGGACCGGGGTGGGGACACCCGTGGCGGAAGTATTCCGACCCCCCGTTGGGGAATTGGTGGTCGTCCTCACACGGCCATCCACAAACTCTGCCTCCCGGACGCCTGGGATAACAGTTGTGAGCCTTTACTCCCGGCGGGGTAGCTGTTATAGAAGAATCGTAATAATTAATTTAATGCTACCCCACGTTCCAACTTTAAGAAGCGGGTCTAATAAGCACTGTAAAAGTGAAGAAAACCAGCAATTTTGATAGGCCTTCTCTATATCTCGACGCATGACGTTTCTAACGCAATACAGTGATTTCAGTATCACGTGACACGAAGTCACCTATGCTTTTTCCCATAGAGAAAAAATTCTGCACAAAATGGCGGCCATAGCCAAAGCTACGAACTGAAACTACTGTACAGGGGCATTTTAGGCTTTCATCGCCTTTAACACGCGCAACGCTATCAGGACTTTCACTGAGATCTAAACATCTAAAATGAAACCAACCCTTACAATGATTACACTGGAAATATCGCGTTCCGTCATCAGGTTTCTTGCAAATGCAGTACGACTGATTTGATTTCGCCACTGGAGAATAATAATAATTGGGGTCGTGTTTTGGTTTCCTAACCCGCCCTGTTTTTCTGACATCTAATCCGGATTTAGAAACGCGATTATTACCTAGACGTTCTATAATCGCGGCTGCCTTTTCAAACGAATTTTTAAGTGGTGGCTCATTAACCGACGAGATATAACTTGATCTTATTATATCATTTAAGACATGAGATAGTACGACATCTTGTATCTCATTGGCGTCTTTTGTTTCAACAGATGGGCCTTGAACTATCGCTGAACTTGGTTTTAAATTATTCGCCTGGCTTTATAAATCGGTTGTAATTTCTACCTCTGTTGGAATATTTATTTATATTTAAAAATAGGAAATTTAGGCGGATTAGACTATTTGTTTTTGGAAGTACGATATGATTAGCTCATTTTGAACTTTGCCTTCTCTTGGGTGGTCAAGAGAATAATTTAAATAACAAATAGTATTCCGGGTTAAATATTTGCTAGTCGGTTTACTGGTTTGTCTTTGGTGAAGAAATGGTGTAGTAAAAAAAAATGCATGGGTAAGGTTACAAGCGTCATACTTAGGGTTATTATGTTACTTATGGTAACATAATAACTATGGGTGTAACATTAAAAAAATTAATACCGCGGTAAGCTTACGCCTCAATACCAGGTTACTAGAAAGCCGAAGAAATAGTGTTCGGTACTTACAATTGTTAGAGTTATCCGACTTATGCTAGTAGTGGCCAGGGCCGTCATTTAAGATATTTTCAGGAAATAGCAAAACTATTGGTGGCAACCCTCCGGAGAAGCCGGGAGTAGTGGCTCACTCCTGTAATCCCAGGCGTCCGGGAAGCAGAGTTTGTGGATGGCCGTGTGAGGACGACCACTAATCCCCCAACGGGTGGTTGTCATACTTCCGCCACGGGTGTCCCAACCCTATCCCCAAATATCCCCCGTTGGCGTGGCCGTAACACATCTCTCGCACCTGATTAATCAAATGGACGAGCGGACTGAATTGTCCCACCCGTTACAATCGCTCATGACGAGCTTCTAAAAAAACCCCTCCGGAAACAAGTTTTTTAAAGATCAAACGCGTTAAATTCAATATTTTATCGAAATAATTATTGCCCCAATACATTAAATTAAACAGAACTTTTATATTGTAGTTAAATGCAATAATATTCGTGTACGTTTTGACTTATAAAAATTCAGGGGTAGGGGATGCACCACCCAAATGACGTCCCTAATACAAATTTATGAACAAATCCAGCAGGCTAATATTTTAAACACACTTACATTAAAAATTCCTCTTCGATGAACGATGTTTTTGATTGATGAAAATCCAAGTAAAGTTCAGTTTTCGTGAAAATAACTATTATATTTTAACTAAAAACGCATAGTCAATCAAAAGAGAAATTATAATTAATAAAACGTCTTTGCAAAATAATCAGATAACTGACCAAAAACTCTTTTAAAAGAAGAATGATAGAAATACGAATTTTTATCGCTGCGTTTTTAAAGCGATGATTTACAAAAATAAAATCAGGAGTTAACGAGGGTTCCAGAAGCGCGTATGTCACCCGTTTGCGCTCCTGCTGTTTTGAGCTTTGTTTTGAAACATTCGGTATTTTCAAGAGAAAATTAAAATACACTGGTTCAAAATTTCAGTGCTCTCGTGACCTACGTCACTAATGCTTTTTAGCATAGAAAAACCGGTGCATACGTTATTATAAAGACCTGTGCAAGCGTCTGATTTCATTTTTATTTTTGGAAGTTTTAGTTCGCCGATATTTCCCGATAGAGGCGCTCTTCCTTTACATTAGAGTTTTGAATTTCCGAAGTTCCCGCGTTTAATCATTGTCGATTCGGTGCCTTATAAGGAGGAAGGCGGTTTTTCCTCGGCGGTGATATGTTCGTCGAGAGTTTTAATTATGATATTTTCAAAATCTTTCATTACTATAATAATTAGATAATATTTTATTTTCTAATAAATTGATTATAATATACTGTTATTTATAAGACTAGGTTATTTTAACTCATAAAATTTTTACTATTATGGTTATCGGTATTGTACCATCCTGGGGATTATCCTGAAATGAGAGCAGTAGAATAAGGAAAGGACAAAGAAAGAGATGCAATAGAAGACCAACAATGTTACAGTTTCCATGCTCTTCCAAATCCAATAGAATTAAAAAGCAAATGGTTATGTGCAATTTTTCATTCTGATATTGAAGATATTAGTGATATCAAGAACGTATATATGTATAAGAACGTTAAACGATCAAATTGGCGCCTCGTGCCATCTAGGAGCAACAAACACAGCATCACACAGAAGGAGAACGCAACCCGTCAAAAGTCGTGGATTTTCTTGTGTACGTTTTTCATTGGCTAGACGCTTTAGCGCCTGCTGCCGTCAGAAGGGGAAAATTCGGAAATTGTCTCCCCCCCCCCCGCCCGTAAAACGTTTAGCGTAAAGGCTCGTGACGCTCGTCCAATGAAATTCGTACACAACCCTTCGTTAGCGTGTTTAAAGGCTGGCTGCGTTCTCCTTGTGTGTGTTGCTCCTACGTGCCATGATGCAATCGGTTACAGAATAACTCCACCCAAAAATCCGCGTGCGGCGCGCGCTAAAGTTTAAAACCGTTTCTAGTGTAAGCGCACGCTGCACCCGGATTTTTGGGCGGAATTATTCTGAAACCGATTAAATCATGGCCCAAGCGATGCCTTTTGTTCAATGTTCTTATACATATATACGTTCTTGGTTATATAGAATAATTTGTGGAAGACAAAAAGGATCCAAGAGTTTGCAGCAAACATTTTTGTGATAAAGACATTAGTGTTCCTTGTAGAAGTGTTACCTGAGGCAATACCATTTGTACCTGAAGACAACAGAGAAAATTTACAATTAAATCCAAATAAACCTACATCTAGAAAAGTACTCAAAGTAAACTATTCCTATTATTACATGGCCTTATCTAAGTAAACAAATAAGAAACAATGGGAAACTTAGACTAAATTTAAAATGTTCCTAACTTCCTATATTTCATATTAACGTGAGATACTGAAAATAATATGTTAAAACCAATAGTTCACTTTTGCTGTAGACAAAGAATGTTCCAAAATTTTTAAAATTGCTGTTGTGATACTATAAATAATATTTTAGAAACAGTAGTACATAATTATGATTTTGTTTAAAGAAGTTCCTATTTAAATATCGGTACTATTATGATATTAATGGACGCTTCAATAAAAGATACTCGGTTTCTACTCCCCTCTCCAAATTCTTCTGGGAAGGAGCTATTTCCGGTCGGTCGGTTAAACGGTTAGAATGGCTAGCCACAAAGTCATATTTAAGCCATTTGGAGACGCGTTTTTGCCCTCATGAGAATTTTGCGTAAGATAAGAAACGCGTCGGCTCACGTGTATAAGGAACATACTAATGTTAATTTTCGATAATATATTTTAAGGTAACATATATAATGTTTTTAAAACTAACGACGTAAGTATAAGAAGATAATATTATTATTATTATTATCATCCTCTTATGGTATAAATAATTAAAATTATATGTAATATTTTTATAATACCAGGCAATTTTAAAGCTTCTCATGGAGGCAGAGTTAATTCATTTCGTATAAAATTAACTTAACTTATCGTATAAAATTATCTTTTGGAAAAAGATGAAAACTCATTCCTTTAGAACTAAACATATTTCGTTTGCAGTACGGTATGCAACAAGTTTTTCCTTTTAACCAGGTAACTTTTTTGGCATGTTAAGGCTTAGCAAAAAACTGATGTTACGTTCGAGAAAGTTTCCAGCTTTCTAATATTTCACCAAGCACTATATAAATAATAACTTGTGAGTCCTGGCTGTCGGAAATATTACTTCTTGGCAATTTCTGGGAAGATGTTTTATTTAAGCGCCTATTGGTGCCATTAAGCATTATTTACTAATAGGGACTTGGCAGTGCTACGTCACAGTTTTTTTTGCAATAGTTTTTATCATGGGGAGAAAAATATGACCACAATGGCGGCCATGGCCAAAGCTACGGAGTGTCAAGTCTCTATTGTTTCAAAATCAAATTGTTTTTAATATTGCTACTATTACTGTGATATTAAAACTAAGATTTTAAAGTCAATTCTAAATGTTTTTTTAATTTAAGGATTAACAGTAAAAATTCCATAAATAAAATGGTATTAGACAGGATATTAGCAAAATGAGCCCGCCGAACGATTCAAATTTTCGGCGCGAATCTCGAAATATTTGAAAAGTAAAAGACAACGAAGTACGCCACCTATTGGTCTTTCGCGCGTAAGTCGCCAGCTCTTGTCACCCCCTAGCTGAGCAGCTTGCACAGGCCTTTATTCAAACCCACGCCAAATAGCAACCATTAGCACCGACAAAGCTTGGGATAGCAGACCACGTGATACGTCTCTTTATTTTCGGCTGTTTATATTTTAAGTTAAAACTGTTATTTGGATTTAAAGAGATTTTGCGGCAACAATGTAAGTGATACAATTTCATAACATCCGAGTGGGGTAGTTACTTGAGTAATCAGGTGTAAAAATCGAGATAATTCGATTACCTGATTTCCGAAATCTTTGATAGTAACAATTAATGATGTAGTATTTGCTATAATTCATTTGTAATCATATTTCTCAAAATAATCAATGGTAATCACCAGTAATCATTGATAATTAATTGTGAATTCAGTTAGTGCGTAAGAAAATCGTCATTCCATAAAACTCATAATAAAATTGAACTATAATCACCAAATATTACCGCGCTGTCGGTGGACGCGGGATGCGAGGGCGGACAGGTAATAAGGGGAAAGGAATGAGGTAGTTGGCAGTGAATTGGAATCGTGACGAAATTCAAATAATAAAAAATACCTTTATTGACACTTTCCCTTTAAACAATGAATTAACAAAATAAAACCAGTTCTACTTACATAAATCAGGTTTTGAACCCTGCTTAATGGGAGACATTGGGATAACGAATTACTTTACTTTTAATTATTTAAAGGCTACTTAAAGTGTTGGTTGCACGAAATTTTAGCTATGGCTAATTAATGGTTCATTAGAAAGAGCAAACATTTTATAGCAAGTACAGAAAATTTCATCAAAATCAGTTAAGTGGTCTTTGAATTATTATAAAAAGTAGTCGAAATGGTGGAAGTCGAGTTTTTCGGCGAATTTCCAGACTTCTCGGCACCCATGACGTCAGAAAATGCGAAGCGTATCATTGGGTAATTGTCTGTAATACATATCTTTACATCTGGGATTAAAAGCAGGTTGATTTAACACCCAGGAAAAAGTCCTACGCAGTAGTAATTGAAATAGGCATACACAAGCCTACGTAGTAGAAAAACGATATGAAACCGAAGGCTCCTTGTAAATTCTTCTTAAAACGTCGGGACCCGCGCGCCACGTAGCGCGCGCGTAAAAAAAAATTTATTTCGATAATAAGCCTAATATTATGATTAAAAACCTCTGGTTTGAAAACTTCTACAAGTAAACAGAATCCCCCCACTTCAGTTCCTTCTATTTTAGGAATAAAACCACAGCTTTGATTTGCCCCAAATTGCTCGTGCTACGGAGGAGAAAATTCGCCGAAAATTTCAGGATTTTGGGGAGCGAAAAAGGTCAGTTTCGGACTCAAAGTTCATACACTTAGGTTTGGAAATTTGTTTCGACAATGACATTTTTGGAAAGAGAACGTCCTGGGCTTCAAAACAAGCCCGCATTCATTCGTTTTTATTACTATCGATTTTTCGTGCAACCAACACTTTAAGAGAGAGAGGGAGATAATATAAATTTAAATTAAGAAATTTATTTTAATGGGGTAAGAGTTTGAATTATTGGGAGTTATGGGGAGAGTAGTATCTTGGATTAATAGTAGAAGCTAACGCAAAATGTTTGCCTCAAAAACTACGTCACAACCGCCTGAGCTACGTCCGCCGATAGATGGCGCTAGGACGCGTGGGAAAAATGTTGGGCACAATCTCAGGGTAGTGCTATATCCAGGAAGCGTTAGCTTCTATTATTAATCCAAGGTAGTATACCTTCTCCGTATGGACTCGAACCGTCGAACGCTTTATGAGTTCTATTTATGGAGGGTAACTTAAAATAACATTTTTATCGGTCCAAAACAGGGGGTTGGGGGGTAGACTATTTCTGGGATTTTCCGTTTTACCGGAGCACAAATGATAAAATATTTTTAGTCATCTACGAGGGGCTTCGAGAGAGAAAAAGAAAGGGTGAGAGGGGGAACCTTTGTAACATAATTTTAAGGGGTGAGACTCAATGGCGACAGATTAGCGGGAGGATTATCGTTATAGCTTGATTGGTGATCCAAAGTGGGAGGAGGGAAAATAGGAAAATTTCAACGTTACGATAGATGAACGTCTTCCTTCTGGGGATAATCTTTCTTGATGTCTCGCAGTTCTGGGTGTTTGAAGATGACGAGGACGTTTTTGTTTCTCGACAAAGAAGGGGCGGAGCCAGGATTGTCTCCTACAAACGGGTCGAACTTTGACGACGCGTGGATTGAAAGATTTATCCTTCGGGAATTATGATTAACCGAAAATTGTTCCTACTAACGTTAAAAAGTCTCTATTTGGGGAAGTTGTTGGGATTAAAACGATATTCGTCATCAGCATCGGCGGCAATGGCTACACTGTACGTGTGACTAATACACACAAATCCTTAGGATTGTGTGTAAAAACCCTTAAGGAAACATGAAAATCGCTGAATTCATTCATCGGTATAGAGTAATGGCAGTGCTTCACGACGTCACCCATGATTTTTCTATTCATAAAAAATTCGCGCCCACAATGGCGGCCATGGTCAAAGTTACGGAGTGCTACTACTCTATTCATTCGGTAATCACTAGAATGCATTTAAAAAATTTTTAATCGGAAATCAGGTGTACAATTTTTTACGAGTGACTACCCCCTCGATCATATCAGTATTATAGCTTTCAAATATATATATTAATGAATATAAATAGGTATTTAATTATATTTTTAATAGGTTTTAAAAGTTAATATTGCTCTTTTAAATTAAAAATCAGATTAATTAATAGGTATTTACTAAAGAAACACATAAAACTTTTTTTCAATTCTATAGATAAATCTTGAGAAATTTTTGTGCGGGTATTTTTGAAAATTGGGTCTGTGTGGACCAGGGCCAGAGTAGTTGATTACATCCACGGCGGAGTGCTACACGAGACAGGAAACTTTCGCCTCGACTCTTAACAACAAATCCTGCTCATATTGGTTGGGCAGAATTTGTTGTTTATCATCTTTATCTTGATTTTTCGAAAAGCATTAATTTAAACTAATCTTATTAAAATTTAATTATTTTAAATAAACAATACATTTTAATTTTAATTACATTTTTATTAAATCTATACTAACTCCACCCTATTTTCATTGTATTAGGCAAAATACTTTACAACAAAATTTTTGTATGCGGAAATATGAATCCCGAAAGGTCAAAAAAAGGGCATTTAAGGACATTTCATCAGTTTTAAAAAATGAAAAAGAAGTAATTCTTAAAGTCATCCCCACTATGATTGTTGACGACAATTTAAAACTAGCTTACTACAAGCAGAAGAAAATAGGGGAAGTACGTATCTGTAGCTTTGAGCCGTAGAAGTCGTCGTGTGACCCACGAAAACGCCTTTTTACGCATAATAAACCAAACTGAAAAAGTAGTTCTACTTTTGTTTTGATTCAACACGGCTATAATCGACGAAAGCAAATACGCCTTAACTCAAATAGCAGATAATGAGAAGGGCAATATGTTACAATTGTTCAATTTAAGAAAAATGACTTTTTAAACGATGTATTCATCCGCGATTACCCGCCAAACCGTTTTGGCGCGAAAATTCGTGAAAAGTGACGCCTTTCCAAAGCTGACTAGAAGCGTACTTCCCCCTATTTTCTTCTGCTACAAGCTATTGAACAAAGAAACAGCAGACAACCTTTTTGAGCATTTGGAAAAGGAAGTTACCTACTTCACGGGGCGAATGTCCCAAATTTATAAATCGGGACAATGGCAAAGCATTCCCCGAAAACAAGTGGCCTACGGAGAAATCGGGTTGTCGTACAGTTTTAGCGGTAACACTTTTCGTGCCAAACCATGGGACCCAGCGCTAAAAGAAATTTGTGATTTAGTTTCGCAAATCGCCAACTACAGTTTTAAGTTTGTGTGGGTGAACAGATACAAAGATGGAAATGACCACATCGGCGAACATAGGGACAATGAACCCGACTGGGACCCGATGGCGCCCATCGCTTCGGTATCTCTCGCCAATTCCTATTGCGTCACCGAGATGTTAGGCACCAGGGACACTCACGTATACCAAATAAAAAATTTTGATTGGAACATGGTTCCCTTTTAATAATGCACCACCCAACAAATACCTTTTGGTATCATTCTTTGCCACGATGCGACACTAAAAACCCCCGAATAAACATGACCTTTAGAAAATTTTTACAAAAAAAGTTAATTTTGACATCTATCCTTTATTTAATAAATTATTTATTCGCTTAATCATAAACATTCCTGACAGCCGGGATTAGTGGCTCACTCCTGTAATCCCAGGCGTCCGGGAGGCAGAGTTTGTGGAAGGCCCTGTGAGGACGACTACCAATCCCCCAACGGGTGGTCGGGATATTTCCGCCACGGGTGTCCCCACCCATGTCCCCACGTATCCCCCCGTTGGCGTTGCCGTAACACATATCGCACCCTGATTAATCAGTTATTGTGTGTGTGCTGGTGTCTAAGGCCTCAGGTCGACACCGATGTTTGTGTATCTCAATAAAAAAAAACACATTCCTGACAAGTCATTTTCAAGTAATTAAAAAACTAGCATATAACCCGATGACATGTGTCAATTTTTAGTAAATTAAAATTAAATAGATTACATATTAACCGTTTTCCCGCATCTTATAGTTGGAAGTTTGGAACGTGAGGTAGATTTAAATTAATTATTACGATTCTTCTATAACAGCTACTCCGGAAATTGTTACGTCATTCGACAGGCCGCTTTCAATTGTATAAACCATGTAAATTTGAAATCGATGACACTTTTCAATTTTTGTTAAAACTTAAATCGTTTAAATATTAACCGTTTTCCCGTTTCTTATAGTTGGAACGTGAGGTAGGTTTAAATTTATTATCACGATTCTTCTATAACTATAAATTTGAAAGCGATGACATGTGTCATTTTTTAGTAAATTAAATTTAAATAACAATAACGGAAATACATTTTTAGTGTTGTTTATCATTTTTATTTAATTCGTCGCGTACCCTGCTGCATTTGTTACAAATATTTTTGAAGACATTCCAGATTCTGGCGGATTGACTCCAGTCTACCGTTGCGTCTAAGTCTTGAAGTTTAGCGAACAAGCCGGGAGTAGTGGCTCACTCCTGTAATCCCAGGCGTCCGGGAGGCAGAGTTTGTGGATGGCCGTGTGAGGACGACCACCAATCCCCTAACGGGTGGTCGGAATACTTCCGCCAAGGGTGTCTCCACCCCTGTCCCCACGTATCCCCCCGTTGGCGTGGCCGTTACACATATCTCGCCCTGATTAATCAGTTATTGTGTGTGTGCTGGTGTCTAAGGCCTCGGGTCGACACCGATGTGTGTGTATCTCAAAAAAAAAAAAAGTTTAGCGAACATTATTTTAAGACAGTTCTCGAAAGTTATTTGTCACCTAAGCCTTGGATCGTAGCCGAACCTTTTCGATTTAATCGCTGCCGCCAACAGGACGCTTTTGTCGCTCATCGGCTCGCTTCGGTCATCGAGTCTGGTAAGCGATACTTTTTGCACCTTCTGGAAATAACTGATTAAATGATGCGTACCCTGATGGGCCAATGTGAAGAATAGCCCCCCCCCCTATTATTTTTCGTTTTTTTTTCGATTTATTGATAGCATTTTTTACGCTGAATTTAATGGTGTATTAATTATTATCCGCAAACATGTAAATAAAAAGTTATCGGGAATTTGAGATTTCACTGTTATTACACGCAGATTTCACTGGCTGTTCTATACTTCTACCCCCGAGATAGAGTAGGACACACGAAAACAAAATTTAATTTTGGTCTATACTAATTGAACACCAATTAATTATTTGGGCCAGTGTGAAGAATTGAACATCAATTAATTATTTTCGTTTTCCGCGTATTGATCACTTGAAAACGTTATCGGGAATTTGGACAATACTTGATGCGTTATGGCTAGGTACTGTCCTCTAGGTCGCGTGATAGCAAGAATGGGGCTCGGGTGGCGCCGCGCGCCCCCAACGCTCGAGCGAAGTGAGTGCGCGGCGCCGTCAGGCGCCAATATTCTGTTTTCGATTGCACAAGTTGAGATGTTTTTTCTCACTTTGTCACTGTTGTGCATTAATTCTTTGACCAAAAATTTTATTTCAATAAAAAATTACTTTTCTTCCCCTCGCAAATGCTTTGAAATTGTAGATTTTCAACACGCGTTAACTTCGCTAATAAGCATTTGCGGAAATTTAAAAAAAATCCAGCTCAATGTCGATGCTCAAAAAACAGCACGTGCATAACACTTATTTCTACGTCATGTAACCTACTACCACTACAAATTTCATATTCAGTATTACTACTTAATACACACCAAACGTACATTTTCATTTCACGTATCCTACTCTATCTCGGGGGGGGGGGGAGTATAGAACTTCCATTAATCTAGTTACGAAAATGAATTGAAATTGGCGATTTTCAAAACTCGCTCACTTCACTAATTCTCATTTGCGGTAACTAAAATATACTATCATGCTCCTTACACACTGGGCTTTCATCTAAAAAAAGGGGGTGGGCTGTTCTTCGTCGCGTACTTCACTTTATCCGCAAATTGATCTTTTCCATCTTTCGTAATTCTCGCTGGGTTACAAATTGAACAAAAATGTGCAATTAAAACTAAACACTCTTTAAGCTCTGATTGGCTGAAATCTTTCGATCGTCTGTAACGGCGCTTAACATATTCCTCAGTTATGTAAGATTTCTATGGTTAGACCCAAAATCGGATTTGTTTTTTACGAAATATTTCGTTAATATTGTAATTTTTATTTGATTAGGTCTTTCTTGACAGACATGGTCTTTATGAATAAGCATCGCTACAGAAGTTTGTTCGTATTAAAAAGATAATTTCTTAAATCCGAAAGGGATTTTGACAGCGGGAAACTCACAAATCAGCACCCGCGAAGAGGTGCAGTTCCAGTGCGCTGAGTGCATCTACGCCACTAAGAGAAATTAACATTTCACTGTGCACAAAAAAAACACACAAGGGAGATAAACCTTTTTATTGTTACCAGTGTAACTTCACAATTGCCCATAAGAGTAGTTTGACTGTTCACTAAAGAATGCATTCCCGTGAGAAACAATTTAATTGCAGTCAGTGTAGTTACTCAACTGCACATAAGGGTTATTTGAATGTGCACCAGATAATGCATTCTGGTGAAAAACCATTTAAATGTGACATAAGAACTCGTTAGTACACCACGACCGAACACATCACGCTCAGGAGACAAAGCCCCGCCAAACCCAAGTAGCGACGGAAACTTCGCGACGAAAGAAACCGTCCAATGTAATTCACGAATTCACGGTCTGCCCGGTAACGAAAGTGGCATCACAAAAAACATCATCACAAGCACGGCTAATCGACACCCTTTGTCGTCAAACGGGTGTTAAGTCTTGTTCGGTGCTACTTCGACGCTTGACGGATGAACAGATTGAATCCTGCACCGCAAACCCCGACTGCGCCATTGCTCTCAAACCGGAAGTTCCCGAACCGGACTTGGACAGAACCAGAACCTCCCTATTGAGACAGAAATGGTGTTAAGCCCCGAATGCCACAGTGTGTCAGAATTTATAGCCCGGTGTACCTAGTAACAAAGACCACACCGAAGTGGATCTCAGCTCCATCAAAGAAGAGATAATTTTTGACTTTACGATTTCGCCAGTCGTGAAACAATAAGAGTTAATTGGAGTCTCGGCCAAATGGGACTAACGACGAGGCTTTCTTCAAGATCCCCGAGTTCCGACACTTTGGTCCAGATGGAGTTTGGCATGGAAGAAGACTTTTTCTAAATTTTGAGACTGAACTCTCTTTCATTTTCATTTCATATTTGGATAGTTTTATTTGGCACTCGTAACTAAAAAGACAAGGTTAGGCGCTCAAAATTTGTCTTGAAACACTTGTTTTTTGACGCATAGTTTAAAAGCGAAACCATGTAAAAAAAGTGATTTGAATTCTTGCAAATGCCTTGAAAAAGACTGTGTTGGTAGGCTAATTCCAGGGCCTATTTTTCGTTATTAACATCATTAATTGAACGGATTTGTTTGGCTGTTTCATTTCAATTTCATTTCTAACTAACTAAAAGTGTTTTCCTTTATAATAGCATAAGGAATGTTGCAATAGAACTATCTCAAGATTCCTCGCTGAATCACAATTTAGGAGGCGACAGCTTAAGATGATTAAAATATAATTATTATAATTTAATATAAATTATGTATTATATTGCAATTAAAATTTATTGAGGTTTTAAATTTACATGCCATACAATAGGTATGTTGGTAAAGTATATAAAGACTTTTGGGCTTCGCAACTGGCAGTGAACAATATTAATTTTAAATAATTAGCAGAAAGAGAAAACCAACTAGATATTACATATTAGAACATAATACTTGTATATTTTTGAATGGGGTGAAAGTTATTAGAGTTTGGTTATGGTTTGGGAAAGAGATGTAAAGTTTGATGCCTTCGTAAAAAATCGAGTTGTTTTTAGTCTAGTTTACATGTGGGACGTACGTTTAAGAAATTATTTCATCTCCGGTTTTTTTCTGCTTTTAGCGAGCGTAAAATGATTATGTGAACAGAACAATGATTTTTAAATCAAAATTAGACAATTATATTTATATATTTCACGTATTTTAAGTATTCAATGATCTGAAAAATGAGATTTTGTCGGTTCACAATATGGGTTGCTCATAATAATCCTAACAAATCGTTTTTGAAGTCTATGAATTTGGTCAAAATTCGTTTGAGAAATATTTCCCCACTAGGAGACACAGAAGATAATATGTGCGAGGAAATGATGTGAAATGGATATGCTCATATTTAATTTTTGAGGCAGGTTTTACTTGATTGACTTATTTCAGGCCCAAGATGCCTGAGGTCATGAAAACCGGCACTGATCCCATGGAGAATTGTAAGAGATAATTTCATCAACAAATTTAAGGTCTAAGAGTGCATATTTTTGTGTTTAAATTTCCCCCACTTATTTGGAAAAACTAAAATAACCATAGTTGCGATGGCCTAACCCTCACTAGAGCAAAATAGAATTATTCCCTCAGTTCCCCCTCATTTTGTTCATTTTGTATCTAGTGTTTTATATTATTGTGTTAAATAAAGACTTCGAGATTGAATAACGACAAAGGGTTTCCATTCTGAATTCGAATCTCCCCCTTTTTAATTTTTCTTTCCCCTGTATGTAATTAATTAACACCATGAAAGGCCACGACTTGCATTGTGTCACCATCTTTCCCCACCTTGGTGAATTAATATCTTTGAGCAAGGGTAGGAATATTTTCAGGACCGTACTCGTTATCCCAACCGAAAAGGTTGCAGGTTCATATTGCTCCCTCTCCCTCCAAAGGTTTATTTTCTCACCCTTAAAAGGTTCGTATTTTCTTCTTCATCATTTTGGCCCCTCCTAAGGTTAATATTCGCCCCTCCAATGGTTAATATTCGCCCCTCCAATGGTTAATATTCGCCCCTCCAACGGTTAATATTCGCCCCTCCAATGGTTCATATTTGCCCCTCCATAGCCTAAAAGGCAATTGTATTAACAATATAGTAAAACACTCTTTATCTATGACAAATCCATTTATTAAAAAATTAAATTTAATTCAGTATTTTTTGAAAGGTGGCTCGAATCTTTTTGGGTTAATTCAATTTTAAAATAATAATTTGAATGAATTCTAAGGTTGTCTTCGTGGATGCCGGGTATTCCAAGTTGAAAATGTAGTACGCTGCAAAGCAAACGCCAAAAGCGCTTAGAATACTTATGCATGGAATTCGATTTTATCCCAAAGTTACTTCTACTGGTATATTGAAATACGTTTCTGCCATTACTCTTATCAAGGGCGTGGGACATTCGTTATCCTAAATTTTTAAATTGAGGAATAATTTTCTTAAAGAATGAGATATACCAATATAACAAGGAGAAATAGGAGGAAAGTATGCTTCTAGTCACTTTAGCGAGTTGTCACTTTACTCTACTAAATAGGCTAAGGTTAATTTACTCTCTACGTTAATCGCCGTGTTTAAACCAAAAAAGTGGGATTACATTTTCACTTTGTATTACTATATGTAAAAGGCTTGCACAGCTCAAAACTACAATAACATACTTTCCCCTATTTTCTTCTAATGTAATATATCCAACCACATCTGCAATCCATGTACTGATATCTTCATTAAATAGTAGAGGCAAGGCCATCATTGATGCAATAATTCTTATTTCTGTAATAAGAAAATAAATATGTTATTGGTCAAGTTTACCTCACAGTAAAATATTTTACCATGAATTTTTTCTGCCTTCAAACATTTACAGGAACTTTCAAAATTTAAAAAAAAAAAACATATCTTTCAGATTTTTGTTTAGCTAGTTTTAAAATATTTTCGTGTTTAGTCTCTGCAAACTTGTACAGCATTTTGTTTATTTGACTACACAATTGACTTCTTCTGGCCATTTCTTTAAAAAACTACAATGAAAGAAAGTTGAAATTTCAAATAAGTTTTTGGATTGACAATTATATCCTATTTGAAATAAAAACTAGCCTGTTTTTCGCACAACAATGTAGGAAATTCTTCCAGTACTTCAGAAATTGAAACTAATTCGTCGAATGATTTATTTTCCCTGTAAATCAATGTCAAAGACATTTTTTCGTCTCTTAATAAATCGCCGGGCTTAGTTTTGGCCCATTCTTTCTGCAATTGGGTCACATGAGCCTTGATATTTTTTTCGTCTTCACCACCATAGTCTCCAGCTTTGACGTTCTAAAAATGTATCACACCATGTTAATCTATACTGTATATGAAAGTTTTGTGAAAAACGTACCCCACGTCGCTTTTTCTTAATTTCTACGGGCCGCTCTTAAGGATCATCTGTAACAGAATCATCCAAAAAATGACACATCTGAGCTCCATTTATTAGTCGAAGGACCAAAATTGTCCATTGCCATTTTTCCCTAGCTCATAGTATCAGCGGTCAAAAGTTTACAAAACTTAGTATAGTCTTTTTGTTAAAAGAAGTAACGGCCCATCGGTCGCTAGTCCGGGGTCATTATCAATCTTCTTTAGACCGATGTCAATCTGCCAGAATTCTAAAAGTTGGAAAAGATAATATTTACGGTGCGGTGGAGTATCTGAAAAAACCGAATTAAGCTATGGTCATAACTACGGCATAAAACATTAAAAACTGCTTTTAAACTTTAATAACAATACGGAAAAATTACCTAACCCACTAAAAACTTTGTTTACTATTAATAATAACCAAAAAAGCCAAAGTTATCTAAAAAAACGGAGAAAAACATAAATTACAAAAAAACTAAAACAGATGGCGATACCAGTGCCTTATATTTTTCGACCGCGTTATTTGAAGTTTCCATTAATTTATTAAAATTTTACATAGGAAATGTGATAGATATAATATTATTAATAATGAAATTAACGTCAATGATACTTCAATACGTGTTTAATCAAATAGGAAGAGTTATTGAAATTACTTTTATCTGAATATTATAAGGGTAATGATCAATTAATTTGGGTGGGGGTGATTATAGCAGACCGAATATTATCGTTTACCAAATTTTAAAATAGGTAGATAAATACGAAACATATTTAATCTATTGGCCGGAATTTATTATGATAGTCAGTCTAATTTTACAAATGTAAAAATGCAACTCCTATATAAACGAAATGTTTAAGGCGGACCACGTCTGACATTGCTCTGTGTGAAAAGTTGCGCTTTGACAGTGACTCGAGCTTTAAGGGGGGCCTCGAGCTTCGGGGGGGGGGGGCGATAACCATAAAAAATTAAAAAGGGGGGCCTCATAGAGATTTTTGCTGGGAGGCCTCTGAGTTCCCAGCTACGCCACTGCCTGAAAGTTCAAAATGTTTAAGACGCATCTGATGTTAAAAACCTTTAAATAAATTTCAAATTTTAGATTTCAAGAGAATGTGAACTAATTTTAAAATATAAAAGGTAATATTACCTTCGAAACGTTATTTACGAAAGACCCCTTCAAATGTAGGATTTTGTTTTAAATTAACCGCTCCTTATATTATTTTTTAAGGGTCCGCTTTCAAAAGACCTTTGTCCGGTTACAAAGGTGGGATGGCCGATACTAAAGTTCCGTTCTTAGCTCCTAATGTCCGACTCAAAAATACATCGTCCGATAAAGGGACCCATAGTGTCCGATTCAACATCCAAAAGGCTGATAATAGGGTATCATACTAACTATTTTCTTTTTACGTTTAGCATTACTTTTGTTCATATTTACCAATAAATTTCAAGCCCAGATGGCGTAAAATATTTCAAATTACTTATTTTTGCAGCTAAAAATGACTCGATTCCTTTTCCTTCCTTTTATTTATGGGTATTTTTAAAAAGTGTCCGATAATAGGGGGACTGCCCTTAGGGCTTTCTGGAATTTTTTGGTGATAAAATGATAAATCCCAAAAGACACTGCTAACCATTATTTTAAACATTCAGAAAATATTTAATGGACCAATAAAGAGTACGCCACGGTCTGGACAGAGAACCCCACCACTTCGACCAGTTTCAAACAACTGCCATCACAACCAACACATTTGGAATCACGGCTGGTCAAACAGGAGGTGAGTCTTGAACGGTGCCATTTCAACGCACCGAAAACCTCAACTGAACTAAAGCTTTAAGACCGGAAGTCCCCGAACCGGACACGGACACAACCGGAAGATTGAAATGGGGTTCAGCCCTCAATGCCACAAAGCTAATAAAAAAAACTGGTTTATGATTTGTTGATTTCCGCAACCGTGAAGGGAGATTAGGAACATCGGCCAATTGGTCAAATTAGTGAGTCTGTATTTTTGACTTTGCCAGGGTAAGAAGAAAATCGAAATCGCCGTAATAAGATTCGCATTTTTACATAGTGAGGTCAAAGGATATTCATCTACTAAATTCCCTTCCGTGGATGGCACTGAGTTTTATAAGCGCAAACGAGGGAGAAGAGCGTTAGGATTGTGCAAATCTACTGTTCATCATTACTTGGGTCCGAAGCACAGTTGGAAATAATGAAGTCAGCTTTGACGCCTGGTAAGGAGGATACTTAAAACCATAAATTAGATGACTTCAAAGATTCTCCCCTTGAAACTAGTAAAATAATTCATTAATATTAGCATAAGTGGTATTACTCTAAGTACCCAAGACGCGCTGTTCTCTGGGACGTGTTCTCCCCCTTTTCGTGACGTCAGCACGTGAGGTGGTGCAGGGGGCCGTTGCGAGCGCGAATAATCCTCGAGAGAATCGAAGAGAGAAAGATTTGAATTTTATTTCTGCTAGTGGCGCCCACTAATGTGCCAAACGGGAATTAACGGGGCGGAGGGCTAGGTCCACGCAGTAGTTTTACCAACCTTGGGTTAGGCCGTTTCTCTTGTATAGGAGATTTTGGGGGAAAGAATATTCAGAACTATCCCCCTCTCCGCGAATCGAGCCGTGCCTCGGGAATCGAGAGAAAACTCTAGAGACGTTCGTTTTTTCTTCCCCGTCGGCTTTCTACTAACCGAGCACTAAAGCGTAAGCCTACGACGGCAATGGTTAGCATTCATTTTAGTAGCAGGTATAGATAGTACTATTTTAGAGAGAGAGAGAGTTTGGCACACGGACAAGCATGGCCCCCATAGAACCCGTTCGAAGTTGGGTAATACCACTTATGATATTAGTTATGATTGGTTTTTTATTCTTTCGTGAATTATCAGAGATTGGGAATGGAAAGTGGAATTTCCGGTCAACCTCCCATCGTGAAATTTGATTCTGGAACCTGTGAAACGTTCGACTCCGGTACTGTTGCAACAGCATATTTTTCTGGATTTTTGTCTTGAACCACTGTAAAGCCGGTATTGGGGAGTTGATGCAATAGTGGGTCAGTGTGACGTCGCAACGCTTAATTGTTTTCAGTCAACGTACCCCAAAGATTCGTGTTCCACTTTCACGGCTGATGATTGTGGAAGTCACCAATGTCTGATCCCAGCGCAGAACCGTCGCTAAGACTTAATTGCCGACATGGAACTAGCGATCACTTCCTCCTTAATTGTTGACTTCTTGGGTGGGCTTGAATTTGTAAAAATTGGCGGGTGGCGGATGTCGACTCTTGTTCGGAACATTTTTCCGTGTAATAGATTTGCTGGGGAAACTCCAGGAGTCGTTTGGAATGTACCACGGTAAGAGATGAACCATTGAAGAGATTCGTTTTGTCGCTCACTGTACCTTAAAAGGGATTATTAAGTAAAAAAAAATCCTTTGTAACATAACTATGGCCACCATAAACATGGAAGTTCATATAACCTGTTCGTCGAGGAACAACAGACGCTTCAAAAAACATCTTCAAGGAATTTGCTATGAATTAATATTTCCGAGAGCTAGGACCCGCAAATCACTGTTTATTTAGTGTTTGTTAAAATAATGGAAACTTTTCACCTCAGCAGTATGCAAAAAAATTTTTCCTTTTAAGCCCGTAGCTTTTTTGACATATTAAAACTAATAAAAAACAGGAAGTTCTGCTTACAGGTGAAAAGTTTTCATTATTTCAACAAGCAGTATATAAACAGTATCTTGAAGGTCCCGGCTCTCGGAAATATTACTTCATGGCGATTTCCTCGGAGGATGATTTATTGAAGACGCTTAGTACGTGTGCAAGACAACCCAGCACGTGGTGAAGGCTTGGAACTTGAAAAGAACTAAAACTCAAGTTTACAGGTACAAAAGCAGATGGCGCTTTTTACCTAAAAACGAAGAAGAAACTAAATCGAAAAATCGTCTGCTCACACGCACAACGATCTGTTTTCAACGTGGCTTTCTGAGGCGGAGATAACGGCCAAGTTGGAAAAAATGGTGCTCATAATAAAAAGGGACCACTAAAGCGAGTGTGGTGAGCTCGATTAATCCACCACAAATATGGAAGTTCACACTCCCTTTTATCCTTGTGTATAGTTTGAATAATCCTTTCCGCGCTGCTGTACAACTCGTATTCAAGGTACCATTATATTGTTATTACTTGGTTTCTATTTTATTTTAGTAAATTCCGATCGCTTAAAAGAATTAAAATTTTTAGAAGGATTCATGGAGAATTATAGAATTAAAATTTTAATAAAAACTATTTTTAATGAAAACAAACAAAAAAACCCATGTGTTTCTCCGTTAAAATTTTAATTTTATTTAAAGGTTGGAAAACTTATGCTCAGTACCTAGTGCTCGGAATTGTTTATTCGTTATCCACAAAATTTACGATTTATTTAACAAAAGTTGGTAAAAAGAATATAATTTTCACTTATTTCATTATGTTTTTTACGCAACCAAGCATTTATTTGAAATAAAATGGAATTTATTTAAATAATTGTTTGTTTTGTTTAAATAATAGGCTTATCCACTTTCGATTATTTCAACATTTTACAATTATTTTTCAAATATTGGTTATTTAAATAAATATTATTTAAATATCGCCAAAGTTATTTTATCCAGGGATAAAAGTTAATCGAACGCCGACCTCTATCAATACCTTGTACATTTTGTGGTTTATTCGGTTCACTTTATTAGAAGTAATAGTATCGTCGGACCATCCTGCCGGAATGTCTGTTATTTTAATATTAATTGGATTTCGTAGAGGTGTCCAAACTGATATCTGTTCTTGAAATAATTGACTTATTTTAAACCGGGATTTAGACCCAAGTAATGATATACAATAAATAAGCGCATTGCTGTTGCTCACATTTTTGATGACAAAAGGTGTCAATCAGCCGTGCTTGCGACAGCGTTCGCACAGTGTTTCAAAATCGACTTTTTTGTGCCAAAATTAATTTTCAACAAAATATAATGAATGTGTATATATTATTGATCACTGTTTTTAGCTCAGTCCGAAAATATAACTTATATTCTGGTAACTGCCACCAGGCGGCCAAACGTTCCCCTTTGGGAATTTGGTGGAATTTCTTTAGTCAATGTGTGTAAAGGCTTCTGCTAAACGTAAATTTAAATTACGGTGAAAATCGGTTGTACAGAAGTTCTGTAAAATGCGCTCAAAGGTTCAAATTTGATCAAAATATGGCATATTCAAACGGCCTTTTTCCAAAATGTTGCAAGTAGTTGCAGAAAAAATCATCATAATTTGGTAGAATAAGTTCCGCATTATAACTTGCAAAACGTCCGAGTGCGAAGTTGCGCGAAGTTTTCAAGATATATACATTTTTATAACTCCGAAAAACATTTTTTTAAAACGCAATTTCGCCAGGTCTCTGTTCATCTTGTTTTCCTTCTTTCCACTACAAAATATTCTACGCCGGATCAACTTCTATTTCATCCTCCTGTTAGTAAGATTTTGCTGTGCGCTTGCGCATGTAATTTCCAACAATTTAAAATTTGAGATACAGTAGTTTCATGAAGGCAAAAATTAAACTAACAAATCTAATGTCAACAAAATATTGTTACAATGGAATTGTTTTTAGTTTATTTCTGTCTGTTATTTTTAACTTATTTCACAGTTAGTAGAAACTATACTTAAAGCAAATCGTGCTTTTAAACAGTGTATATATTGCAAACCAAGTAAGTGATGTGTTCAGTGGTTACTAGTTTTGTTTCAACTCTTAATTTTGTGTTCGTCATGTACCCATTGAATTTAACTTTTTTGAAATCGCCACTTTCTTTAACTGTTTGTCCAATATAAATTTGTTTTTAAACACCTCCTAAGCTCTGAAAAATTATTTTTAAAATTAAATTCAACGCTGGAATGCCAGAATTAAGAACTAATGAGGTTTGTGTTTCTACTTGCGAATCACAAGTGGTTAAGAATAGAGATCTAGTCGAAATTTTCCTGAAGGGAAATGATTTCGCAGAAGAATTACTCATTTGTTTAGAACTTATCAAGGATCCAGAACATTTAACACTAGATGAAGCAGGATTAAAGTTACAAGTTAAGAAAATAAAAAATTTAAAAACAAAGTTTCTAAACAAGTACAAAAGCAGCCATCGCATCAAAAACCATTTCCTGACAAAGAATGCGGATTGGTTAAGTAAGACGTTCACCAATATTACACTAGAAAAAACCTCGGTTAGCAAAGATATTTGTACCGAACCCAGCACTAGTTCCACTGGAAGGCTAACTAAGGATTTTTCACTGATGCGTCCTCGCACACAAAAAAGGGACATTTCAGTATTATCAAATACCTTGTCTGATCAACCTTTGACAAAGGTTTTGAAGGCTGTACAGTTGTCCGCTAAGCGAGATGGAGAAAAAGACATTTCCACTCTATTGAAAGAGGTGCTAAAAAGTCCTGCACGACCACATAAAATTATTAGTCAAATTAAACAACCTAATATGTTTCGGAAATATACCCCACAAGAAGCTTTCGCTCTGATAATTGATGAGGGCTTAACGGTGAAGACTTATAACCGCTTGAGAGAAGGTGCAAAATCCCATGGTATCGATTTATACCCAGCGTACCGTGAAGTGCTCGAAATAAAAAAAGAGTCCAGACCCATGGAACCTGTTCAAATATCCGACACATCAGCGGTGATTCCATTGTAATTCCTTTTAAACCATACGGTTACGCGCATTGTACACCTACAAGCTGAAGTCTTAAGTCAGTATTTCGATATGTTACATATGGAAGAGCAGAAATTCACTCTTACACTTTCTTGGGGATTTGATAGGAGTACAGGGCAATCTCAGTACAAACAGTCGTTTTCGTATGAGAACGCGAATAACGACGACCAGGGATTGTTCGCCACCACCGTTATTCCACTTCAGTTTAAGTCTGAAAATGGTCACGTCTTATGGAATAACCAAACGCCCCAATCTGTTCGATATTGTCGACCTTTACGACTTAGTTTCTGCAAGGAGACGGCGGATGTAATTAAAGAAGAAAAGTGCCGAGTCGATGAAGAAATAAAGGCTCTTTCACCACTAGAATTTTTTTTTAAAACAGATAAAAAGTTATCGGTCGAATATGATTTAGCCTTTACTATCATTGATGGAAAGGTATTGAGCATCGTCACCGGAACGAAATCTCAACAATCGTGTCCCATTTGTGGAGCTACCCCATCTCAATTCAACAACATTTCTAACTACACGTTCACCCCTAAACCTGAAAACCTCAAATACGGAATAAGTCCACTTCACGCGTGGATACGATGTCTAGAATTCTGCCATCACCTTGGCTATCGAAACTGCGACGGTTTAAGATGTTGGCGCGTAGACGGGGACGAGAAAAAGCAAATCTTTCAGAAGCGTAAAAGATAAATTCAAGAGAAACTGTTGTCCCAATTGGCACTTAGGGTTGACTTTCCGAAACCGGGTGGAAGTGGGTCTTCCAATGATGGCAACACAGCACGAAGAGCGTTCAACGAAAGGAACCGTCGAATATTTGCCAACATTTTAGGATTGGAGCACTGGCTAATAGAACAGCTGCACGTAATTCTCGTCGCAATATCATGCGAATTACCAGTAGACGAAGATAAATTTGGAGAGTATTGTAGAGGTTTACTTCACACATACCTTGAAAGTTACGGCTGGTACTACATGCCTGTAAGCGTGCATAAGCTTCTGGTTCATGGAAAAGACATAATAAAGTCTTCTACTCTACCATTGGGATTGCTCAGCGAACAGGCTGCAGAATCAAAAAACAAGATGTATCGCCAGTATAGAGAGTTCCATGCTAGAAAAACTAGCAGAAGAGATAACCTACTTGACATCTTCAACCGATCTCTAGATTCGTCTGACCCGGTAATCTCAGATTTTTCGCTTGTTGAAAGAAAGAGAAAAAATAAAAACAAACCACTACCTTTGGCTGTTATTCTTTTGTTGAAAGAAAGTGATCAAGTAGAATTTTTGCAACCGCCATGCGCTAATGCTGGTGAAGAGTTCGACATCGATTTGGAAGATTCATTTGATTTACATGCGGATATGCAAGGTCTTGGTCTTATTTTGGAAAATGAGGAACATTTTTAAATAATATTTACTTAATTTTACTTATATCAATTAAAAACTTAACTCGTGCAAATAATGAAAGTGTATTTTTATTTATTATTAATTTTACTTGTTGTTACACGAGTATTTTTCATTACTTATTTCAACGTAATTTGTTCAAAATGCACAATACAAGATAATAAATGTGTGTTTGTTCATTTATATTGATTCTTTATATAATAATCGGCAAATGGTTCTTTCAATTTATTGTAGGTTCCTGTTCTAAAGTTGCTAAACAAAGGAAAAGCAAAAATTAAAATGATTTAGTTTTGTTTAATTTAATTTATTTTTTGCCTTCATGAAACGACTGTATCTAAAATTTTAAATTGTATGAAATTGCATAGGACAATCTAAATCAATTTCTGCGAGAGCATGCGCACAGCACAATCCTACTAACAGGAGGATGAAATAGAAGTTTATCAGGCGTAGAATATTTTGTAGTGGAAAGAAGGAAAACAAGATGAACCTGGCGAAATTGCGTTTTAAAAAAATGTTTTTCGGAGTTATAAAAATGTATATATCTTGAAAACTTCGCGCAACTTCGCACTAGGACTTTTTGCAAGTTATAATGCGGAACTTATTCTACCAAATTATGATGATTTTTTCTGCAACTACTTGCAACATTTTGGAAAAAGGCCGTTTGAATATGCCATATTTTCATCAAATTTGAACCTTTGAGCGCATTTTACAGAACTTCTGTACAACCGATTTTCACCGTAATTTAAATTTACGTTTAGCAGAAGCCTATACACACATTGACTAAAGAAATTCCACCAAATTCCCAAAGGGGAACGTTTGGCCCCCTGGTGGCAGTTACCAGAATATAAGTTATGTTTTCGGACTGAGCTAAAAAAAGTGATCAATAATATATACACATTCATTATATTTTGTTGAAAATTAATTTTGGCACAAAAAAGTCGATTTTGAAACACTGTGTTCGCTGTAGGCGCAATCTAGAAGCGCCACTTACGTTAACAGGAAGGCCGTAAATTCGAGTATGATATTTTGAGGTGTTCTTCGTCGTGAAGATCTGGTCGCAACTCAGGCATTTGTGGGGCTCTGTCTCCTGAGAGTGAGGGGCTTTTGAGTAGTCCCCTAAAGTGTTCTTTTGTCTAGCCCGGTATCCGCACTTGGTGCATGCAAAGGGTAAAGGTTTCTCGCCCGTGTTTTTCTATTGTGGACTGATCTCATTGAAACATTGAATACATTATCTGGTGCGCAAACAAATTACTCCTAGACGCAATTGTGTACATACACTGCTCACAACGAAAAAGCTTATCTCCCGTGTGTTTCCTTTTGTGGATAATGATATGATTATTTCGGTACGTGGCCTAGAGGGACTCTGGGCTTTGCAACCTCATATCTCCTCGGCTGATCATATTTCCAATTTTGCGCTTTATAAAAGTCCCTTTTGGATGTATCACTTTAACACAGCTCTGCCAAGAATAAAATTCTACGTAAAATATCCAATGTAAGCCATATATAAGTAACTTTCGTAAACACCAAGTCCGATTCTTCGATCCATATCAAAACATTTGTGAATGATAATATTTTCTCAAAATTTTCTCGAAACATTGTTGTCCAGTCCAAGTCACGAAACAAATTCCTCCGCGCGTAGTCGTCTGTATCTCCGGGCCATAAATCACAAATTAGAGTGACCACGTGAGGGCGTGAATTCAGGAAAAAGTTTGGAAGCCAATTTAGTGTTAAAATATTCCAGATTCGTCTGCTTGCAGGAAAATTAGCCGTAAGAGCAAACTAAAAGCAGAGAGTGTATAGTATAGAGAGACGTATATTCCTATTCCCGAATAATAAAATTTCGTACACCGTTTTTTAACTATACGGTAATTGAAGAGAAGTTGAAGATCCCTACACGCGATGTCGCTAGTGGGAACTTTTCATAGTATTGAACGTCTGGAAATTGTTTCCTATCATTTTAGGATGATGAATTATTTGGTTAATAAATTAATTGAGCGTAAAATTTCATTGGAAATATGAAAAATAAGTACAGCAAGGTTTACTAGTTTATAATATTTCAATATTGAAGGTAATTTTTTTATTAATTCAAGAAATTTATGGAGAGCAGCCTAAAGGACCGGTGCCTAGAGAACAGATGTAGAGAAGGTAAAATTAAAATTCAATTTGGAGGGAAATAAATTATGTAATATAAATATCAAATGTATAAATATTAAGAAAAACAATTTTAAGAAAATTTTTCTTGATATTATTAACAGTTTGCTGTCTAACCTTTACTGTGATTTAATATAGAATCGTGGTCTATATCTGGTTTTTGGAGGGCACTTTGTATGTAAAATTCGATGTGTTTCTGGAATAGAACACTCGAGCGATTTACTATAAATTATTCAAAAACAACTTTTTCAAAGCTTTGATTAATTTGTTAGCCGTTACGCAACAACTGCTGTTTACAAGCTTTTGGATCGAAATAAGTACCCATATCAGACAATTTGGCGCCCGTACATTTATTGTTTTGATATATAAGATATATTTAATCAATACTATTCTGTAGCTTAAGATATTGCATACTCCGATTTTCGTTCGTATGGTTTGTGTCTTCAGTATTCAGTTGAAAGGAAGGCCCGTTCGAAGTCTGCAGGGCGATGGGGAAAACTTTCTCCATAAGTTCTAACGGTTTGGGTCCACTTGCGCAGTTTCCATTTGCGCACTTCCCACTTGCGCAGTTTCCACTTGCGCAGTTTCCATTTGCGCACTTCCCACTTGCGCAGTTTCCATTTGCGCACTTCCCACTTCCGCAGTTTTCGTTTGCGCACGTTCCCAATTGCGCGTTTCCCATTTGCGGAATTGCTATTTGCGCAGTTTGTCATGTGCGCAATTTACCATTTGCGCGCTTTTTCCCGATTGCGCAGTTTCCCAATTGCGCGGTTTCCCAATTGCGCGGTTTCCCAATTGCGCGGTTTCCCAATTGCGCGGTTTCCCCGTTAGCGCGGTTTCCCCGTTAGCGCGGTTTCCCCGTTAGCGCGGTTTCCCCGTTTGCGCGATTTTCCTGTTGCGCAGATTTGTTATTTGAACGGTTTTCCCATTTGCGGGGATTTTTATGACTTAAATATTCACTATTAATCCTTTTTCCTAGAAAAAGGGTTATTTCTGGCAGGTAAATTTTAACATTACCTTGTTTACCATCCAGCTGCGCTGCTAGTGTTTGTTTAATGTCCGGTTGGGCTATAAATACCAAAAACAATTAGGTTTTTCTAAGTTAAAATAGCATTAGTTGAATTAGTCTCTTGGGGAAAATATATATAGTCCAACAGCGACTCGAAGCTGACAGTTCCAGCTTTAAGGACGATTTTAATGATGGCCATACCTCTTAAACAATTGTAGGCGGCACAATAAAAACGATACTTTTTCGTATTTTATAACAAATTTATTAATTTTTGTATCATTCTTATTGTTATAATAGCAAATTAAAGATAACAGCAGCATTAAAAACTTATTGGTTTTGAAATATACGTCCTCTGTAGTAGAACACCTATATGAAAACGGTGCCTACGCACCTGCGGCGCGCCCGGCTAACCTAACCGTTGCGCGCTAGCCTTGATATAACTACCTCTATATAAAAACTATTTCGTTGAAATGGCCTCCAATATAGGACAGTTACGTCCTATGTGAGAGGCCAATACCAAGATATTTCGTTAGAATGGCCTCTGTCGTAGAGCACCTCCTATAGTTAAAAACTATTCTTTCTGACCCCTAGGAAACATGCAGTGCAATTAAAAAGGTGCATTTTTGGTGGAAGGCACTAAATTTAAATAGCAGCCAATATACTGTCCTCAGTGTTACAGATACTACATTTTCATTTAGCCTAAAGGCTGAGAAGCTACGATTCGCTTGTCGACCGAAGATTTATTCCCAACAAAATAATTCAACAACCGATATGTCAACTTCAAACAACTTTAAATTATTGGTATGGACAGCGCGACCGGTAATTAAAAATACACCAGCAGCACAGTTGGATGGTAAACAAGGTTACGTTAAAAATAAACTACCTGAAAAAATCTTATTTCAAGAAAAATTGTTTAAAATAGAATATTCAGGTGGTGAGAAGCCGCGGAATAGAAAAACCTGCGCAAATAGAAAACAGCCCCATTGGGAAACCGCGCAAATGGGAAATCTGCGCAAGTGGAAAACCTGCGCAAATGACAAACCTGCGCAAATGAAAAACCGCGCAAATGAAAAACCTGCGCAAATGAAAAACCTGCGCAAATGGAAAACTGCGGAAATGGGATACTGCGCAAATTAAAACTGCGCAAATGGAAAACTGCGCAAATGGAAAACCGCGAAATTGCATTTGCGGAAATGGGAACTGCGCTAATGGGAACTGCGCAAGTGGCCCATTACCGTTCTAACCGGTGGGGGCCAAAAGATCTAAACGGAGTGAGCCGGCATCTAAGTTTAAACTCACTCACCATTGATAAGAAAAGTCAAAATATTATAATTTCGTTATATTTAATAGGAAAGATACGTACGTCAGGACGGAAAATGTGAATTATCCCACGCCAACAAGTGGCCTTTGGATGAACGGACTTCAATATAGCTTCTCGGGTTAGTCATTTCCAGCCCAGCCGTGGCCTTCCGTACTTCGAGAACTAGGTCAAATAGTTTCCACAATAGCCGGAGCTAAGCATAACTTTGTATTATTAGGTTTTTCCATTTGATTGCTCGGGATTCGCTCCGAATCTGTCTCTGACGTCACAGAGCTCGCCCCAATCGACTAGAGTACAACCGCAAATGGAACATCCCATTTACATAAATTCGCGCTTTGTCCGTTTTCGTCTGCTACTAATTTAAATTTTCGCGTCTTGTTCTGCCATTTGGCCCAAAATTCTAAAAGGAACACGCAAAAGTTTGCTCCGATCTCGATCCGTTGATCTTCGAAATCGGCTGATCGGTTTTGGGCGATCTCGGAATTAAGGAGCCAACTGCGCGAGTGTCTTGCTAATTGTAGATAGAATTAAGTCTTAGATCGTGTCTTTGCTTATTGAATCGACTGTCCGCCGAATTAAGTTATTATCTAAAATCTTACACGCCGTCTTATTAAACTATATATGAGGTTAGCGCACCATCTGGTCCGGAGTTTAAAACTCCGTCCAAAAAAGGCGCCACTGTAGTTTTAACGTCGATGGGCACTCCTATCATTTTGAGCTGTTTTGAGTGAAAATTTCGCCACTTAAAAAAGAGCGAAAGAGATTATCGAATTTTCACTGATCAAAGTTTATGGAGCGCGAGATGAGCAGGCCTTTAAAAAAGTGGCCATTTGGGAGCCCGCCAATGGCCACGATAAATCGGGAACTGCAAAATTATTACATTTTTGTTTGTTAGTCTGTGCAAAGAAAATATGAACCTCGGAATCACTTCTTCGCGCGTAGTCAATTCGTGACCGAACACTATCTCTACGCCCACTTTATTTCCACATAGAAACCTAGAGAGGTAGCGGTTGAAGTAGACGCTGTTAGCTTTTCCTCATCATTATTCGTAAATTTGACTTTATAAAAAATGATACTGGCATTTTAATATAATTTTTACCTCGATTGCTTATATTTTGTTATGAATAAAAAATATTTTCAAACTATAACTAAAAGCCCTTGCAGTACAAAAATAATAAAGTACTATTAGTATAAATTATAATTAAAACTATTAGTGTTAGTTCTATCACATATATGTTTCAGCAACAATTAACATTTAAAAACTAAAACTTTAGATTTAGATTTATTTCGCGAATGGCGGATCAGTCACCCTGTAGTAAATGTTCATCCAGTTAAGTTCCAGGAAAATGAAGACAAATGTGTCGTGGTCCAATATCACCCAATGTCCCTTCGAAAACCAAGGATTCTGATTGTCCTCTTCCACAAGCTGGCAAAGACCTTGAAACCTGAAAAAATAAAAGACAGTAATTAAAACCATATTTAAGTGTTATCTATTAGATTTCCTAGTAGTGTGACAGTCATTATTTTCCGCAAGTTACGTTTTTACTGAGAACCAGTTCTACAACGACCGTAGTCAGGGCCGTCTTAAGACCTTTTGGGTCCATGGGCTAAATTATTTCTTAAGACCTTTGCGATCCCCAACGGTCAGCCTTTGTATGTCCGTTGTCTAAATTCAACTACACAATAAGCAAACCAAAGCTTTTAATTTCAAAAGTATAACATAGTCCTACTGAAAATAAGATTTTTACTGACAGTGACTCGCTGTTAGGTTTTAGAAATTGTTGGTACCGTATGATACGTGATGTGACGATGAGTCAAATTACTTTAGACGTAACTAAAAGATACATAATATTAAATGAGTATAAATAATATTTAATTAACTAATCCCTTATCCCTAGAGTAGAGGCGGTATGGATGGCCTTTCCGGGGCCCCCAAACTGGCTGGAGGCCCTGGGCTGTAGCCCACTTAGCCCATGGCTTAAGACGGCCCTGACCGTAGTTTCTTCTTACCATAAGTATGGTGTTCTTACAGTAGCTTTCTACTAGTAGTCCGGTCTGGAATTCAAAACAAATGCTGGTATTTGATCGATACTTAGAAAACTCGCTGAAACTAAATCTACGAAACAAGCGATCTGGAGTAAATTCCACATACTATCATATTCGAGATAATAAGCAACATTTCTATGAAGGAACTTTTATCAACTGAAAAATTAAAATCTGAGCTAACGGAGTATATTAGCGAATTCTCACTGAAACATAGTGTGTCGGAATCCAATAAACTTAAATGGTGCGTCGTAACCTAAGGATTGCAAACTAAAAGCAACCAGCCTGTTAATGCGTGTCTGAAGTCCCGCTCTCAAGAGGAAGCGGACACAATTATTCTTCTCCATGCCTTAAATATTCCCAAGACATCAACAGTGGTTGTTGAGTCACCAGATACAGACGTTCTGTTGCTGTTGATTTATTTTTATACATCTCTTCCTTCCCAAACATATGGCACGCCAAACAGGACAAAATTAAGTTCATGTCTTGAGATACACTTTTTTTTGTCTTGGGAGAAACTTTTTTTTGTCTTGGGAGAAACTTTTTTTTGTCTTGGGAGAAACTTTTTTTTTGTCTTGGGAGAAACTTTTTTTTTGTCTTGGGAGAAACTTTTTTTTTGTCTTGGGAGAAACTTTTTTTTGTCTTGGGAGAAACTTTTTTTTTTGTCTTGGGAGAAACTTTTTTTTTTGTCTTGGGAGAAACTTTTTTTTTTGTCTTGGGAGAAACTTTTTTTTTTGTCTTGGGAGAAACTTTTTTTTTGTCTTGGGAGAAACTTTTTTTTTGTCTTGGGAGAAACTTTTTTTTTGTCTTGGGAGAAACTTTTTTTTTGTCTTGGGAGAAACTTTTTTTTTGTCTTGGGAGAAACTTTTTTTTTGTCTTGGGAGAAACTTTTTTTTTGTCTTGGGAGAAACTTTTTTTTTGTCTTGGGAGAAACTTTTTTTTTGTCTTGGGAGAAACTTTTTTTTTGTCTTGGGAGAAACTTTTTTTTGTCTTGGGAGAAACTTTTTTTTTGTCTTGGGAGAAACTTTTTTTTGTCTTGGGAGAAACTTTTTTTTGTCTTGGGAGAAACTTTTTTTGTCTTGGGAGAAACTTTTTTTGTCTTGGGAGAAACTTTTTTTGTCTTGGGAGAAACTTTTTTTGTCTTGGGAGAAACTTTTTTTGTCTTGGGAGAAACTTTTTTTGTCTTGGGAGAAACTTTTTTTGTCTTGGGAGAAACTTTTTTTGTCTTGGGAGAAACTTTTTTTGTCTTGGGAGAAACTTTTTTTGTCTTGGGAGAAACTTTTTTTGTCTTGGGAGAAACTTTTTTTGTCTTGGGAGAAACTTTTTTTGTCTTGGGAGAAACTTTTTTTGTCTTGGGAGAAACTTTTTTTGTCTTGGGAGAAACTTTTTTTGTCTTGGGAGAAACTTTTTTTGTCTTGGGAGAAACTTTTTTTGTCTTGGGAGAAACTTTTTTTGTCTTGGGAGAAACTTTTTTTGTCTTGGGAGAAACTTTTTTTGTCTTGGGAGAAACTTTTTTTGTCTTGGGAGAAACTTTTTTTGTCTTGGGAGAAACTTTTTTTGTCTTGGGAGAAACTTTTTTTGTCTTGGGAGAAACTTTTTTTGTCTTGGGAGAAACTTTTTTTGTCTTGGGAGAAACTTTTTTTGTCTTGGGAGAAACTTTTTTTTGTCTTGGGAGAAACTTTTTTTTGTCTTGGGAGAAACTTTTTTTTGTCTTGGGAGAAACTTTTTTTTGTCTTGGGAGAAACTTTTTTTTGTCTTGGGAGAAACTTTTTTTTGTCTTGGGAGAAACTTTTTTTTGTCTTGGGAGAAACTTTTTTTTGTCTTGGGAGAAACTTTTTTTGTCTTGGGAGAAACTTTTTTTGTCTTGGGAGAAACTTTTTTTGTCTTGGGAGAAACTTTTTTTGTCTTGGGAGAAACTTTTTTTGTCTTGGGAGAAACTTTTTTTGTCTTGGGAGAAACTTTTTTTTGTCTTGGGAGAAACTTTTTTTGTCTTGGGAGAAACTTTTTTTGTCTTGGGAGAAACTTTTTTTGTCTTGGGAGAAACTTTTTTTGTCTTGGGAGAAACTTTTTTTGTCTTGGGAGAAACTTTTTTTGTCTTGGGAGAAAGAGAGGAAATCCGCGTGGAGAGAAAGTTGGTAGCCGCACTGGGCGAGAAAGCGTAGCGCATGCGTTGAAACATTTATCTCCTCTTGGAGAACTTTTTGGCATCGCGTCTTGTAAAACGTTTTTGCCTCTTGTATAACTTTTTTAAAGCCCCTCCCCTCCCCTCTCTCGAAAATAAGGCGATAAATCTGAATTTTAGGATTTCTCGTATCGTACTAAATATTATTCACTTTATTGAGCGGAGCGAGCGAAGCTCTCTTAGCAGCGAGTTCAATGGGAAAGTTTTGTCCGTTCGTCCGTCCGTCCGTTAGTAAGTTTCAAAGGAGGGGGGGGGGGGCGCAAGATAAAGAGGCATGGTATGAGCCACGGGTTGTGAGAGAGAGAGAAAGCGAGTAGGTAGGTGGGTGCTAGACGGGGATAGGAACGGTCGTCCCTTAGTAAGTTTCAAAGGAGGGGGGCGGAAGATAAAGAGGAATTGTATGAGCCACGGGTTGCGAGAGAGAGAGAGAGAGAGAGAGAGAGAGCGAGAGGGTAGAGGGGGGGGGGGGCGCTCAGCGGGGATAGGAGCGAGTTGTACGGGAACGTTTTGTAGAGAAGTGGAGGGGGTGGGGGCTCTGATAATTCGCAGAAATATCTCGAAAACAGTAATTGATGAGGGGAATCCCTTCGAGGGTTTTTTTTATTGAGAGATAGGGAAACTGGCAATGGTACTATAGGCAAAGTCATTGATATTATCTATATTTCCACCGATACTCGCGAGTATTTAAACGAGTTGCCACTGTGTACTTGTTAATTTTCCAACATACACACTCAGGTCCGTCGTTATACAACAATCTGATACCGATCCCACCAGACACCGTTTCGTTTAAAAAGGGGGCAGCCACTTGTACTCGTAAGCAACTCCCACTGCAACTTGCTTACGCAATCAGCATTCATCGTTCCCAGGGCTTAACACTTGAGCAAGCAGTTGTTGATCTCGGACCCAACGAATTCGCTCTCGGCATGGCATAATTTTCGATCCCAGATTTAACGTAGAACGACTTTTGAAAGTCAATAGTAAGACCGGGCTAGCTTTTAAAAAAAAAGAACTGGAGAGGCTGAAACTACTATGATATGAATGTCATAAAAATAAAAGTTATTACCTTAATTTCTTTAAATGTGTGTTCAATATTTGAATTATTTATATTGTCGCTAGCTCGTTCCGCTCAGGTTTTTGTAAAAATTCCCGTTGGGGTTTTGTGACGCCCTAGTATTATTAGTAATTAAACTATTTAAATCGATAGCAATAATTAACGTTACTAAGTTCGGGTTAAATATTGAATTTATTTAAACGATTAAATATAGTTCTTATAATCAAACCGCGATTAATTGTAACAGTTTCAATAAATAATTACAAAAAGTACACAAGACCACACCGAAGGAAAGTTAACTTCGATGATTAAGTTTGCACTCTTGGTCGGTTAAAAACGATTAAATCATGGTTAAAATGATTCAATGAACTAAATCTTGATAAAATCAAGTTAGTTATTAATTTGTTTAAATCTCGATTAAGCGGATTATATCTCGATGAAGTTGATTATATCTCGATGAAGTTGATTAAATTTCAATTAAGCTGAGTAAATCTCGATTAAATCTGATTAACTCAAGATTAATTCTATTCTCCGGCCATACTGAATAGACAGCTAAGGGCCTGTTGCCAAAGCCCTAGCGAAAGTGCTAGCCCATAGAATTTAACATATGCGATTCTAGCAAAGCAGACTTTTGCAACAGGTCCTAAGCCTCAGAATCTTTTCACCGACGTCATTCCGCCGCAAGGTGGGCGGAATGGTTTTCAAAACAATTTAATTTTAAGATGGAGGAGAACTCGCGACGGAACGACCTAAATTATAAACTATACTAAATAATATCAAAACGCTTCTAGATAGCGAAAAAACACGAAAACATCAAATTATATTTTAAAACTAAAATCAATTAGTAGTAAAATTAGTTGGAATTTAAAATTATTAGCATAATACACATTTCAACCAAACTTTAATATTTTGATAAAATAGTGGGATATATAAATTAAGTGATTTCTCAAAATACATATCTTAATCTACATTAATAAGTGTAATCGGAAGCCTATAGTAAGATAAACCTCTAACTCCCTATACCGCCAACGTAAAACTTTTGAAACGTCTAGTTTTCGACACGGAGCAAAGAAGGTTTAGGATTAGCAAATCTCGTGAGCGCTACATGAAGTCTTTGTAGCGAAAAAGTAGTTTGCTCTCCAAACGCGACGATTGGCAAACATGAAACGTATCCTTGGTTTAAAACTTTAAACGCAAAGGACGGGCAAGGCTTAACGTTTTTCAAAGCGTATTGATAAAATTATAGGGAGATATCGCCTTCAGTTCTAACATTTATTACCTTTATAATGGAGAAATTACCAAGTTCAATCAAAACGAGGCGAGTCTCAAAATTTAAAATCCCCAGCAAAATCCCATTGATTTCAGATTTCAAGTGATTTCAATATTTATTTGATTAAAGTTACTAATGCTACTAAATTTACATTATTTCTAGTGATTTCACTGTTGATTTGCACAACTGAAGTCCCTCGGTATGAATATATCGAAATGACTATATTTTATGGCCAGATATCGGCTTAACAAATCGGTATCCCTCCGAATACCTCTAGTTCTAAAACGAGACGGTTCACGATTTTGGGCGAGTTAGAGGCTTCTCTTATTATAGGCTTCTGATGTAATTGACCAGGGTGCGGCTATAATCATTGAGGTATATGCATTTCAATATCGAACACATTTATACAAAACGTTCATATTTAGATTCTCAGAATACGTATGATTAAACCATCAATAAATTAACATTTTAATCTACATTAATAAGCGTAATTAACAAGATAAAAATTGGCCTGAAGGTGCCTATATTTAATGAGATATATGCATTTCAAATATCGAAAAATGTGTTGGTTATTTCTGTTAGAGATCGCTGTATCCTAGGATATTTATTTTATATTTTCTGGCAGTCCTGCCTTTGTATCTTATACTAATAAACGCCTATTCTATTGTGCCTTCGGGATATCAGCGGGCTCATGAATAAATTTTCGACCAACTGTAACTAAAGTAAAGTTAAGTAAAGTTTTCGAGTAAAGCCGTATCCGTGGCCACGTTTACAGGGTAAAGCTAAAATACAGATTGAAAATCAAACTGAAATTGGGTGACGACTACCGAATAGACAAATTAAATGTCAATAATTATAGGCAGTAGGCACTGGTCAATGCGTGCCCAAGGTTTGTTAGATGCAAAGTCTTGTTGGGTTGTTGTGGACCCAGGATATGGAGCAGATTGAAGAGTTGCGCAAAAGGCTGTAGACCATAAAGCGAGGGCTATATTTTACAGAATAGTAAATGATGAAAGTCTAGACGATATAGTAGACTGTACTACAGCGGAAGACATTTGGGAAACCTTAGAGCGCATTGATACCAAGTACGACACATGGCATGGCCTTTTGCTTATGAAAGATATTGTGACCACAGAGAAGAAACCTGATGAAACCATAGGATACAGTGGATACTATTTGTCAAGACAAAATGCTCTCTATCACAAAGTTAGAAATGCTGAGTTTGATGCAGTTATTTCTGGATTTGCAGTACTTGGATTACTCGAAGAATATTAATATCTTGCTGGAATTCTGCGAATTGCAAAAGAAGATTTAACTATGACTTCTTTGAAGTTCAAGTTACTTGAAGAGGCACCGTTTTCAATCTGAGAAGAATTACGAGCCCGATAGAAAAGAATCACAGCAAGATAAAGCTTTAGTAACGCAATTCAGTGTCCAAAAACGTGGAACATCATATAGAAGAAGCAGAGGTGGCATGGCTAGAGGAGGAAATTCAAGTAGAAACACACAATCACCAAACCCTAAGGAGTGTAGAGTTAAATCCCATGCCAATTACAGATGTTACAAATGCCTTGAGTTTGAGCATATTGCTGTAGATTGCACTCACAACGAACATAATAGTCAACCTAAGTTTTTACCAGTCAATACCTATAATATGACAATTTTCACCAACAAACAGGAAGTAGCCCAAGAAAGCAATAGCACACTCCGTAATGCAGCCCTCTTTGCGACGCAGTACACCGCTAGAGGCTCAAATGGTCATTGGGTGGTTGACAGTGGATCAACCGATCACATGCCATCCCAACGTGACAAATTCATTACTTTCACAGAGCGAAAGGCCGTAGTCAACTGGATGACCGTGGAAACTATAATTTGACTTTGAGAAATACTGTCTACGTACCTGATTTGAAGGGTAATTTAATATCAACTAGCCAAGTTACTGACAAGGGGTATCATGTAATCATGAAAGCGAATTTAGCACGAATAGAACTGGACGGAAAATTCATAGCTGAAGGTCGAAAAGAAGGTCGTCTCTATAGTATAAATGAAGCCGATACCAGACCAAACCCTACTACGACGTCCGTTAATCTAGCAGAGTCAAAGCGATTATGGCATTGGAGATTGGGTCATTTACATGTTTCGGCAGTTGAGGATTTGGAACGAAACGGTACGTGAACTATGGACGTTGGTGAAGAGAAGGACACCAGTTGTTGCGAAGTTTGTATGGAAGCGAAATTGAAATCTAAATCTTTCCCAAAGAAAAGTTTAACTGGAGAAGACAAGCCTCTTCGTTTGGTACATTCTGATGTTGTTGGACCAATTAAACCCAAATCGAAAGGAGGAGGTTCTTACTTCGTAACATTCATGGATGACTATTCACGGTACACCGAAGTGCATATATTGCAACGACAAAGCCAAGTAGAGGAAAGGTTCGACGCGTATCGAAGAAAAGTTGAAACATTTCACGAAACCAAGATCGCTGCATTAAGAAGTGACAATGGAGGGGAATACATGTCCAACTCATTCAAAAACATGCTAACAGACAGTTAACGGTACCTGGCAGGCACGCTTCAAAAAAAAAGGAGTGGCGGAACGAGCCAATCAAACGATTATGGATGTGGCGCGATGCAATCCGGTATGCCAACATATTTTTGGGCTGACGCAGTAGCCACTGCCGTTTACATTCGGAAGAGTTGTCCTACGAAAGCAAACAATGGCCAAGCGCCGCTTGAGCGTTGGAAGAAGACACCAGTGGTAACCTCGCACTTGAAAGTATTTGGATGCAGAGCCTGGGCAATGAATGATAAAAGAGACACAAAACTTTCCCCTAAGGAGTAGCGTGGATAGTCATTGGATATGACGGCTGTGCCAAAGCGTACCGTCTATAGAACGAAACTTATGACGAAGTGTTCCTAAGCCGTAACGTCAGGTTCGATGAAGACAACTTCCCAATGAAAGTAAAACTTGATGAAGCGATCGAAAAACGTTAATTCCTGGAAGACTTCTTATGGCGCATTTTGAATGTACCAGTGTTAGACGATAGGGATGCGGATAATGACGAAATGGAACCAGTCAATAAACGCGACGCAGAACCTGATCCAAGCAACGAAGACGAATGTAGTACTGGCGATTCGGGGAACGCTATTAATGTAGATGACGCTGTTGCCGAAAGCATACCTCAACTAACTAGGAGTGGCAGAGAAATATTAACCCCAATTTGGACCAAAGATTTCGTGATGAACAGAAGGTGTAATAGTGCTCATTCTACAGAAAAACCAGTAGACCCTCGATCAAGCAAAGAAGCATTAAATGGAGGAGGTATACATTGGCGAAAAGCTATGCTTGAAGAAGCAGAAAACCTCATGAGAAATGACACTTTTGAGTTTGTTGAAAGACCGAAAAACAGAAAGACAGTTAAAGCTAAATGTATATTCAAAACAAAGTATGAAGAAGGAAAATTAGCGAGACACCGAGCCGGATTTCTTGCTTTGGGTTACACCCAGATCCCTGGAATGGACTATGACCAAACGTATTCACCAGTCGCTCAAACGAAAACCACCAGGCTATTATTCGGAATAACTGTTGAAATGGGCTGGCATATTGAACATTTGGACATCACTGCAGCTTACCTAAAAGCGGAATTAGACGAAGAAGTCTATTTAAAGATACTAGAAGATTTTGACGGTCTAAATGAAGACTTAAGGAAACAATTTCCAAATGCACATACCAATGAAGAGCTAAAAACCAAGGTCTACGTTTGGCGACTACGTAAAAGTATTTACGGTCTTCACCAATCCGGACGTCTATGGAATAGACATTTGGACGCACTGTTATGTTCCCAAGGCCTTAAAATATCAAGAGCCGACCCTTGTGTATATTATCATTTCGACGGAACTCTCATCGTCACTACTTACGTGGACGATTTGGTGCTCTATGAAACCCTGGAGGCGATCGATGCCTTAAAGAATGCACTAAAAGGACATTTCGATGTAACAGAATTAGGAACCGCTTAGCACGTTCCCTCCACGAAAATTCGTAGAACTGAGAATAACGTTGTTATTTTCATTAACCCGAGGGGCTATCCACTCTTAGAAAATCTGAACACCGGATTACGCTTAGATTACCAAAGGCAGGGACTTCAAAGATTACGCGTAATCCCATTAGTACAGTCAAAAGTACGGCTCTGTACACCGATTACGCGGGTGATCAGCCCCTCGCCTTAACCAAGCACTCTTTGCGACTGAACTGTTAAGGGAGATGGGTATGCGCTATTCGAAAGCAGTAGCCACACCACTATGCTTAGGTGTGAAATACAAACAATGTGATGATGGTCAAGATCTCGATATGGATAAAGCCACGATATACCGAAGAGTAATTGGAAGCCTTTTGTATTTGGCCACCCACACATGACCCGATCTCGCATTCTCAGCGACATACCAGAGTCAATTTAACCACAGGCCGTCTGCTGACCATTGGACAGGCATGAAGCATATTTTACGTTACTTCAATGATAACAAGAATCTATCACAGAAATTTGAGAAAGGTGGAAAACCACTTCAAGTATATACTGACGCTGATTGGGGTTCAGATATTCAAGATCGAAAATCATTCAGTGGATATGTAATTAAGCTAGGAGGCGCTGCCGTGAAATAGAGTTGGACATGCCGAAAACAACGTTGTACCGCGTTAAGTACCGTTGAGGCTGAACTTGTAGTTCTCAGTGAAGTGGTGAAAGAATGCACATGGATTAAGAGTCTACTGAAAGAAATCGGGCTAACAGCATTTGTACTTCAACCAATAGTCGTACAAATTGATATGACGTCAGATAGATCTAAATACATATATCTCCGGATGTTTCATGTTCGAGATCTTATTGAGCAAGATGATATTTCTCTCAAATACGTGAGGACCGAGGAGAATCTTGCCGATTAACTGACCAAAATAATTCCTAGTCCGAAGATGCAGCAACATCTTAAAAAATTAGGGATCTCTGATCCAGGAGGGTAGTTAGAGGTCGCTGTATCCTAGGATATTTATTTTATATTTTCTAGCAGTCCTGCCTTTGCATCTCATGCTAATAAACGCCTATTCTATTGTTCCCAACTTGATTAGACTTTTACTTCTTATTTCCAGTTATAACAATTTCCCTTGCAACAACATGGGGGGTTACACTGATATTAGAAAAGGTTCATTTGAAAGTTCCATTTTTAAAAGGGTTCAGTATTGAACCAATTAATTTTCATTATACATACAACAGTGCCGTCTTTCCCATTGGGCAAAAAGGCCCCATTTTTCAATTTTTGAAATGCAAAAGAAATTTTAATCAAAAAAAAATTTAACATTGCTCAAAAGTCCTAAACTTCATATTTAGTCGCGTCTATAACCAGGGTAAATCTAAAACGAATAAAGACTTTTGATTATTAGTATTTTTTAAATTCAGAATAAGCTTCTTCTCTAGTAACCTTTAGTAGGACAAGTGAAACTATTTTAACCGATAGTTGTAGACTATAGTGACGATAGACTTCGCACTGGAGGTTAGAAACTTGGGTGGGGTTATTAGGGGTCTCGCCCATAGCTTTGCTTAGCGGCCTCTAATTATGTAAAGACGGCCCTGACGTCCAATAAACCATCGGATGGTCATTGTTAAAAAAGGGGTAATTAAAGTTCAAAAATTAACTATTGGAGGTTCCTACTCCAACCAAGGTTCAAAGGGAGTTCAAAAATTAATCATACCCCAGTAGCGCAAAGAAATCGGCCCGATGGTGTCGGTTTTCCGTCGGCCCTACTTTCCCGAAAGCCGTCCACTATCTGCTCGAAATATGACCGTCGGCCGACTGCACGTTTAATAGTCCAGATTTAGTCGTCCGCGGTGTACTACCCTAGTAGCAAAAAAGTGCTAGCTCAGCGCTATTGAAAAGGCACCGGAGATAACTGCCGGCCAACTGTGAATTAAAGTGGGAGGCATGACCTACCTGGCCAACACCACGTTTTAGTGATAGCTAACTTTAGGCGGCCCAGCACTCATCCGATCTTGAGCCACCATTAATAGAACCAATTTGCCTACACAATTTCACATGCCACGCTTTATAAGCACACGGCCTTTCCTCCCACCCGTTCTCCTGAGCTCTACGCTACTGAGAGGGTTTATCTTCCCCCTCCAGCACACGGCCTTTCCTCCCACCCTTTCTCCTGAGCTCTAGGCTAATTAGAGGGTTTATCTTCTCTCTCCAGCACAGGACCTTTCCTCCCACCCGTTCTCCTGAGCTTTAGGCTAATGAGAGGGTATCACTTAATAATCTTTGGTACCAAAGTCTTGTTCTCTCGCTTATAGACTAATGCAATATGATTTTTAGACTGATAATGAAACGGCTACCTTCCAATGCTGTTTTCTGGGAGGGGCTCTTCGAACTCGTTAGAGAGGTCGTCTGGAACTCGGAAGACCCCAAGAGGCGTGTTTGTGAAGTCCTCGTGAACGTAGGGAACATTTGCGGCTTCAACCAGTTTCAAAGAATCACAGCTCTCTTGATCTTCCCAAGTGATGTCATGCAGAGGGTGGTTGAGGTTTGCCAAAAAGGTCACATTTCCGGTAGGTACGTTTATATCACCCTAGATCAAACCAAAAATGTATAAAGATTATTAAAGGCATACCAGCTTTCTTTCAAGGCCCACTAGCTCAACAGAGTAGGAGGTCCCAGCGCAATCTTCTTTATTTCTGATTCCCAGAAGATTATCCGCCTTCGTGTAGTTTTGTCCCCCTTTGTAACCCGGCCACCTGAATTATTGGCTTTAAAATCGCTTGATGACTTACGCCTAAGGTGGTGCCTTGGGTATTAGCCTAGCTGATTATTATTACCGGCTGAAAGGGGGTTACTATTACGCGAGGAAAACGGAGGATTTTTTTAATAATAATAAGCTAGGCTTATACTAAATAAGCTATCTTAGGCCCAAATTATCCTACGACCTTTAATGCCATTAATATAAAAATGCCTGGTTTTAAAGCGTAAAAGGATGGTGACAAGCCCTTCATGCCATGAAGCCAATAGCTCCCTTCACGTACTATTAACTGTTAACGGCAACAATTCATTATGGAAAGAACTAGAGAGAAAACCAATTAACTAGGAGTAAAAAGCTGCGATCGGACCCGGCACCTCTGGCCGTGAGGCGGAAGTACTCCGCCAGCCCACCTTCCGGGAAACACGAGGTGCACAGGCTGTTGCCCACTTATCCTTGGTTTACCTGAATACGTTCTTTCTCAAAGTGAAAAGCTGCATTTTACCTTATGTATCACGCCGTTTTGTATCGGACGCAAAAACATTTTCTTTTCAATTTTCGCGGAAATACGAATAGTCAGTTACAGAAAAGTTAAATTTAGGAATTGAAAATATAAAAGTTAAATACTAACACAGACACTACCTTTGGCAAAGCTTTAAACTGTATCTAGATGTTCTAAAGTCAGTTAATTTAGGAAGAGAAGGCTTATGTCAGTCGCGAAGGTTAAAGCGACAGATAGGGTTAGTGTTTTAATTGGAGTACAGTTAAAATTTATCACTACTCTAAACGGGCGACTAGTACGTTATAAGTTACCCAACTGCCATAACTAACCGTGATTTTCAAGGCTGTGGCTTTGGTTTCGTCTTCGTTGTACGTGAGCATAATGAGTTCCGGGCCGTAGACGCTGTAATTCGCTTTGAAGAGCCCTGGTTGTATCGGATAAATTGGTTTCTTACGAGGCACTCCGATTCTGTAGAAAGTGCACGAATTCCTGGATGCCAATAACGAAATTATAACAGCAATCAGAATCTACAAGCTTTCTTATGTTTTAACAAAACTATTTGGCGAAATAAACTGTTTCGCGCCAAAACATGGCCGCCACCATTTCGCCTCGATTGAAGGACACAATTTTGTATATTGTCTGTAACGCTAATTAATTATACTTTACTATTTACCTTTGGTTTCCCCCTAGCGACTACAAAAACAAGGTTCTCGGAGCTCCTGAAATCGTAAGATAAAACTAGGGATATGAAAACTTATTACTCCGGGTTTACGATGCCAATGGTCATTTAATCAGGACACAAGAATACACTATCAATGAGGTTCTTAGGCAACCGTGTACATCAATTTACACAAAAAAACGATTAACTTCCCCTACACTCCCAACCCAACAATAATGGTTTCTACCCACCCACTAATAAACCCCGACACTATCCAAATATTAACACAATTTATTTACTAATCCCCAATATTAATAATTACTGCCAAGCCATTTTTCGAGAAAGTACTTATCGTGATAGTTCGGAGAAATCGGATGAAACGCACGGCACCTCGGAAAGACGAAACTTGAAGAAATTTGATTAGATGGCCACAGAGGAAGAGTAGAGCTTGAGGTGACGTTGATATCTCTCGAAACGGGGAATGATCATTCCTTGTATTGGGTCAGCTTTTGGATTTAAATCTGTTTGCCACGACCGTGAATTAAATTATTTTGTCCTAGCCTCCCAGGATTTTATCTCGACAATTCGAGTTTGGTTTCGACTCCGTGGTACACCCGGACTTTTGGGACTTTTTTTATGCACCTGAACTCAGGAAGAAAACCTTCCTTGCCTCGTTCTATCTCCTCCTTTATTTTGTTTTTCTCCGTGCTCCTTCTTTTTGTTGTCCCAGGACATCCGGGCACCTTGGGGTCGCGGGTCACGTGGGGGTCACGCTTTGGTGGGAGGAGTTTACACTACCCAATCCAAAAATTACGAGTAGTCATAATACAGTTCTACAATTATTTATGATTTACAATTGATACTAAGAAATTTTAAAAGTTATTCGGAAGATGGCTTTATGGCTTATTCATCATGGCTTGGCAGTTGGCTTGGCAATTACCCCAATTACTAACCCACCAAAATAAACTAATAAATTATACAAAAAAGTAAAATCCCCTGACAAGTAAAAATATTCCCCCAAAATCCCAGCATACACTTTCAAAATAAAGTCATAAATTCGTCACAACGAAAGGAAAAACATTTTTCCCGAGAAACTCGGACGGTTTGGCGATTTGACCATTGGCATGTTTTCTTTTTGGATTTAAGAAATGGAAGAGTAATAAAAGGAGATGAGCTCTGACCTTGCCCTACGCTAGGGGAAGAAACCACTTAAGGTAGCCCGCTTCCCGACCTCTGGGACCTGGGGACACTAACGACCTTTTCGGGGAAACGAACCGCCGATAATAAAAAAGGACCTTTCTTAAAATATTGACGAAATATATAAATTTAGTGTGACATGTCTTAAAAAAATCCTGTTGTTTACACCGAAATAAAGATATCTCATTGATTAGAGTAATGCGCTTTATTTTTAAAAATACTATCTTCACGTAGATTACCTGGCTGAATATTTAGAAAATAACAAATTAAATAAATGGTATTTTATCGCAATAAGACAAATATGCCTACTAGCAACCGTTCATGAAATTAACAAAATCATGGTTTGTTCAAAATGGCGTGAAACAAAAGTTTTTTATGATTTAAAACCTCTTTAATTCCCTAGGGAAAATTAGTTGCTATTACTATCCTATATTTTCTTTGATTTTGCTTACCAATAGTTGGCGTTGAACCTGTTCCGAAGTTCAGCTGGGTTGTCAATTTCCGGGTCGTAGCCTGGGGCCAAAGGTCCGTAGCCTTGATCTCTCAGCCACTTTTGGAATTCCTATTCAAATCGAGGAATTTTGGTAGGGGTAAATCAGAACGGCCAAACGTTTATAAGCAGGTCCGCCGAGAGCAGGCCCGGGCCTCGAGAAAACAATTCTGGGCCTCAAGAGCCCCTATATATCTGTACATAGCTATTAGTTTTCAACGAAAAGTGAACTTCTTTTATTCAAACATGGGCCCCAGGGTGTACGGGCCCCGTCTCATCGAGCCTGCTGGCAAATAGAAAATGGTCTGTAGAATACAAACTTTACCTCCTCTTGGCTTGTTAGGTTTGGCAATGGGTTTTCAGATTTCAAAAGGGAAACTTCAAAAGCATTGATGTCGTTTCTTTTCTAAAAACAATAATACGGAACATAACCAGAGATAATATACCTATGCTTATCAGATGGTCACTAGTGGAGATGAAGTACATTTAAGATTTCTATAAAGTTTGGTCACCCTTTATTACGGTTTGCATTAAAATAACCAATTTGAATAATAATGAATTAACGGGGATTTAATTTCAAGGTAGTCAGCAACATTACACGGACAGGTATTTTTTTATTAACCTTAGTTTATATGCTTCTATAACTAGATAGTGTACGATGGTCTGTTACTACTTTTTGCTACAGCAGGGTACACGACGACGAAATAGAGTGGAACGTTGTTCAATCGCCCTTTTCGGCTATCCTAGTTTATTATAAATCTCTGAGCATTTCACAACTACCCACCGAATCCTAGTGATTTAGCCACAGAGGGCAGTTACGTAGGTTCTTCGCGCAATTAAAATAGTTCAAATGAGAGTTTCGATTTACCAGAAGTCGAATTTTGGCCTCCTTTCCAGCAGAGGTCAGAATCAAGACTCGTTCTCCGTCCGAATCGAACCCGACCGAGAAGAGCTTTCTTCTCTTCAGAGGATGTGCGCAGCCCAAGAAATACGGAGCGTACAGCTCCATGGCCACCAGCTGGCCCTGTTCGTACTACGGTAAGGAAAATTGACACAAATTATGAGCGTAACTAGACCATGTTTACTTGTTGGGTGTACGTCCACTGTTTAATGTTTGAACGCACCCTTTTTAAAGAGAGTATAACTGAAAATTGAGGGATTGCAAGGTTGTTTCAAATCTCCATTCCAAACTCCGCCAAATCTACACTTTGGTATAATAGAACGATAGGAGTGTTTCCCCTAGTTATGAACTAATCACGTTCAACTAAGCTAGGAGGAGCGCCTGTTAGGAAAAGGTCGAATTTGGAATAAGGTGATTTAGTAGGAATAGAGGCTCCTACTATCTTTTCACCCTACACGGTGTTTCAAGCGGCAAAAACATGAAATTCGTTGATCCGACGACCACCTTGATACTCCCTTTTTGAAGTCTTACCTGAATATCCAGAAGACCACCGAAATATTTCACCGAGAGTCGCCAAAGACCCATGATAAATCCATACGGATGCAATACTACAAAATTAAAAGTATTCTTTTGAGCGACTAGGTTAATAAAAATTCTTGCTAAAATAGTAAGAAAGCTTTTAGAATTTTTATCTTTAAACATTATTGTTGAAAATAACGATTTGAAAGTTACTATTGGTTCTTCGTCAATCAGCACGCTTAAAATCTAACGAAATTTATATCGGTACACGCCTGTTTCAAGCGAATATCATTAACGATAAGCTTATATTGGATATAGATACCTCTAGAATATATATTTTATATTTGTGGTAATACGTACTTTTCGTGTAGAAATTTCTGGCGCTAAAACGCTTTTCAATGCTGCCAAGTTCAATGTTGTAGTCTGAAATTAATAAAAAAAGGTAACATAATGCACCTACAACGCAAGGACAGTTACCGAATGCGTGAAGATGGAAACTATTAAGCCTAGCCATAATATTAGTTCGCATTGAAATAATTTAATTAACAAATATCTGGTCGTTATTAGCCCAAATTATACAGTTTACAACAATTTTTTTTTATATAATAAATTGTGTGAAATTGTTTGTTCTTTAACAATATTTCAATTAAAGTGGACACGAATTTATGTTTATAATGAGTTTTAATTTGTCACGAGTGCAACGACATACCCGTATAACACAGTCTTCTCCAAATCCTTTCGAAATCCGTGGTATCTCTGAATTTCCGGGAAACCAACGACAGACATCGAATTTCGTATGCCTCGAGAAAAGAACACACGTGCATCAAAATCTCTTGTGGAAGATCCTCTATATTCAATAGCTCCATAATTTGCACGGTGAAGTTCCTACAGAATCCGAATCGCTTTACGTTAATATAATTTCAAAGTCGTCATCATTACACATTCGTTTACCACGAACCGATAATTCCTCGACGACTCCGGACTCGTCTCAGCCAATGGTAAAGCGTGATTTAGAGGGAGGCGTGACTTAATGTTATCTTTCACCCTTTGTTTTAGCATGCTCAAGCCTACGTTTTTTGAAAGCAGCGTGTGGAATAGATATTCTAGGTGTTTTTGGCAGATGGAATAGATATTGTACGTGGTTGTTTGAAATAAAAAAAACATTTAAAAGGTATACCTCTTCAAATATTTCACCTTGTTATATGGTCCATATATTAAAAAATGTAAATTTTGATAAATGTCCTTGTTTTTCGAATGATATAATTTTTATAGTATATTTATTTTAATATTTTTTAGCAATTGTTTTGATGAAAACGGAAATGGGGTCAGGTGCAATCGGTCTGCGCGTGGCAAGGGCGTATCCAGGATTACATTTCATGGGTTTTTTACTGAGGTAGTAAAAACATGATAGCCCTCTCACCCAACCACCCTTAAATAGGCCCGTGGGTTTGCCTGCCTACTAGCATGCTTAGTAGGGGCCCACAACAAAGATATTTCGTGTAATGGCCTCCGATATTGGAGAGTACGCGTCCTAAATCGGAGGCTTCTACAAAGAGAACGAAATATCTTTGAATTGGCCTTCCATTTAGGTCGGGTTTTATCAAAGCACCATAATTCGGAAGCCAGCTCAGCGAAATCTCTTTGTAATCATCTCCGTATCTTGTCGCAGGTTCCTGTTATATATTGCAAAACCCATCATTAAAAATAGCAATACAATAGTCAATTTTGGTCACTTTTGTAACAAATTAAAATTAGTTAATTTCGTTGGACGGTTTAGCTAAGTGAAAAATATTGCACTATAATAATAATACATTAATAATGTAAATTTTAATCTATATAATAATATCAATTTCTTGATTTAGTAAACTCTGACTTATCATTCCAATCAAATAATCATAATAATATACACCCTTTCAAATACTAATAATTGCCGGTTTTTTTGAACGCATCTCGCAGCTTGAGGTTTGCGAACTTCGAGTTGCCATTAGTTTTAATTTTATTTAATGCTTCTAGTAGCTTCGAAAACACACCAAGGCTAAATATAAGCCAACAAGAGACCCAACAGCGGATTGTTTACAGGGGAGTTAGTTTTGTAGTTCGTCTTTTATATAAATTTTTTAGTCAGTTTACCTACTAATAACCAAATTAGCCAAAGGGAAACCACTCCATTTTAGATTTTTGTCAAATCTTACCATTTACCTTACGAATTATATTTTATCTTAAATTAGGAAATGCACTTAATATTTACTCCTACTGAAATGCACGTTTTTGAGAAGTCAGTGAACATAACCACGAGCGGAGTGTATTCATCCACGGAAACCTACATTGCATCTTCACTGCCGAAACTAATCCTTTCATCGAGTTTGTCGTTTCTTCAAATGGACTACGACGTAATAATTCGAAATTTTTAAATATTACTCTGAAGTTATGACGTCTCAAATCCAGAATTTTTCTTTAAGCATACGTTAAATTATGTTTTTTGCTTTAAAAAAAAGCATGGTTGCCAAAAATGAAAAAATTATTAACATTTTAGGAGGAGCTCCATTTATTAAAGTTAAGTTTGACTTAAGAACAATCCGAAATGCAGTTTAACGGTTTAACATTGAGCTGGGTGGTATACTTTTATAAAGACTGAAATCAAGGGATACTCTTAGAAAAGTTAGAAATGCAATATTAAAGTTACGATATAATTAGTTTAAACCTTCAAACCTTAAAAGCAAAATATATATACTTAAAACGATCTATAAAAACCTTGCCTTGATTTACCCATTAAGATCAATTTAAAATTGGGTAATTACCAAGAATTACTAGGATTCCCTAAATTCAATTAAATTTGAAAACAATTATAAAGGTCGAAATCAAGTTGTAAGACACATACTAATCTCTCAGGCGTATAATTCAATATGGCATTAATCCAAAATGACACTAGAAAAATACTCCCAGGCTTAGTCCAACTGAAAATTAGATTGAATCCGGTGTGATTATAAATTTCCAACTTAATCATTTTTGGAAAAATCCCTGAATTCCAATCTTATCAAGAACTAAAGAAAGTCTGTGTTTATAGGTTAATGTTTCAAAATTTGCATGTTTTGTTACCTTATTAATTGTGGTTTCAAATAATTAATTTATTTTATCTCCGGAATTTGGGAACTCTTCTAGTAAGAACAGTTTCAGCTTTAATTTTCCGAAATTCCGCATTGACTCTATTCCGCTCTGTAGTCAAGCCGCCACGGTTCAGTCGGATGTCGAGAAGATCTCACGCCACTCGACCGAATAACAGGGCAAGGTGCTTAATTGATATTCCATCCAGCTACGGTGTAATACTTTCACTTTTACCTGGACTGACTGGGAGGCGTACGTGATCAGAACGGAACTCGACTAAAGAAGCCAGCCGAAGAACCCGTAACGTATTATCGGGAGATCATGACTCTCTGCTCTATAGCTTAAAACAACATGCTGGAAACGGAGAAAACCAACTATGTTCTAATGGCCTCTCAGCTGACTAACGGGTAAAAATGATGCACATGGGTACTAACTCCACCGCAGAATTCCTCGAAAAGCTGCAATTGTTGGCCACCCTCTCCAAGCCTCTGAGTGTGAAAAAAGTCGCCACTGACCAGATACTTGAACTCTTCACCACCACACTTGCCAGCCACGCAGCTCCCAGCGCCGACGCCCAGACCACCGCTCCTCTCCTGCAAACTAACGAATTACTAGTAGAAGTGCCCTAAAGGGACGTGCAAGTCATATCGATATCCAAGCTCCATCTTGCACTGCAACCACAGCGGCGAGACCGACCATCACTCATCGTACTGTAGCGAGTATCCATTCGCTTCCAGTCCAAAGAAAGCCAGCTTCAATCACCGTTCCGAGGGCACCGTCGATATCAATGGTGAGAAAGGAGGAATTTCCCTCACCCCAATGCACGATTTCCGCAACAGATAAACATGGACCATTTTTGGCCCAGCCGTTAGTAACATAAGGCCATTTCTCCTTAGCACTGGAGACATATTAATTTTTATTCCAGCTCATGTACATAAAACTCCCATAGTTTTAACCTCGATTCTGGCAGCACAAAAAAATATAAATACAAATGTGTTTCGCTCCGCTGAACTACCATTTCTATCTGCAGGCTCTATTAAGCTCCGCTTGGGGGATGGTACCCTTATCAACCCCATTGGCTCCACAACACTCTCCCTGCACATTTGGAAGCTCTATTTTTACTATTGAGGCTCTTATCATAAACAACTTTCAACAGGATCTACTACTTGGCTTAGAACCACTTGGAAATCAGCTTTAGTTTTCGACCTGTTTCGTTGAATAACCAAATCTTTCCACTAACACCTATCTATTTTTGAACACTATAGCAATGTACGTTGCGCCTCTAACACTACTATTTCAACATTGTGTGAAGTCCCACTTGAAGTCGGCCTCCCAAAAATATTGGACACGTTGCTTAGCCAAGGGTTACGTGACACATACATTTGAGCAGCCGGTGCATTTATTGTTGGCAAGTATCCCACTGTATCAGGCTTTAACGTTTTGTTATTGTTTATGATAATGTTAAACCCAGTCCATGAACATATATTTGGCGTTTCTTCTTGCATAAAGCGGGTTAAAATCCGCACGAAATTTTTAAGCTTAGCAACGTTAACTTCGTTTACGTCAGTTATCAAAGGTTCAAGTGATGTTATAGCTGGAGGACTTTTCTTAGACTCTGATACAATATTCGGCAGTGTTACGATACTTAATGGAATTGATCGTTGTTTACCCTTTCCCCTCAGTTGGTTCTGAGGTGGTATAAAGAGGCAGTCAGGACTTGTTGTTGGATGATTATGCCATTAACTCGGTGTGAGGTTCCTGATCCACTTAAAGTTTCTTCCATTTGGTCAATATTATAAAAAGGTTTAATGCTACGTAACCGTCTACAAAATGTTTTCGGGTACCTTAAAATAAAACGTATACATTGTCTTTAAAGTTTATTAAAAACTTATATTTTGTATTATAACCAACCATTACTTATTTTTCGTGTACATTAACAAAAATCATTTACGTTGTGTTTAAATTTACCAAAAACTAACATTTTATAATACCATAAAAACAACACTTGATATCGAATATGTTATTATTGATTTTGCTCTGGGATGATATAAAAGACCGCAATCGAACATGTTTCAAATATTTAACCTTTGGTCACAAACGATGGGACCAAGTCTGTCTAGGGATAATAACCTGGTAAGAAAATTAAAATTACTCTGTCTTAATTAAAATTTATACTCTAGAATATTACAAACATGGATTCTATAATGTACTCTTAGGATTATTATTTAATCCAGCATTGTTGATATTTGTCATAATCATCAACTCTTAACAAATCAGTCTGAATATGTTGCTACAAAGACAAGCGTATTAATACTATAAACGTTAATTTTCAAATATTATTTAATAATCCTTTAAAAAACTGCGTAAAAAATTGCATTAATAAATTCGTGTATCGAACTCTTACGAGTAAATGCGTGTAGACTGAACAAAGAAAATAATAAACAGTATTTTTTCGAAGATCCTCTTATATGAATCAAATTTTCTAATTAATCTTTTGTGTATTGCATTAATTAATCTAAACATAAATTCTCGTATCGAACTCTTACATGTACAACCATCTTTTGGAAAATTTTGTAAACAGAAAGTCATTAGAAATTACATAACAAGATCACGTATTAAACAAGGTCGGTCCGCTTATCAGTTTTGACAGAAGAAATTTTAGTTTGTTGAAGACAGTCAAATAAGGAAAGAAATTAGGGAAGAGTTTAAGGACTATGAAGATGAACTGTTGGTACTACAATATAGAATTGAAAAAACTGAGCCGAACACAGATAATAAGATATTTTGAAAAAGAGCCTTCTAACGAGTCTTTGAAAATGCTTTCGGAACGAGCATCAAAAACTGGGTTCTTAAAGGCGATGGACAAATTAGTGCTTTTAATAATTGGTTCGTTGTTTAACTATTCCCTTGGAGGGGTTTTGCAATCACCGTGTCTATTACGGTGTGAGGGGGTTGTATATGGGTGGATATGTGTTTGTATAGTTTGTATGTCATGGCGCTTTTGTTTCTCTCCTCTCCGTCTGCTACTAGTTATTGACGTTTGGGACGGACCGAGCGTTAAGGGTTATGTTAAACGTCTTAGCATCCAAATGGCAAGGTTTCCACCTAATGTTCACGGTATACGTCTTATTATCAATTTGCGAAAGCATCGGTTGGGATTTGAACCCGGACCCTCCTGCTTGACCGGCCAGACTTCTACCTTAGAACCACCGACGCTTATTACGCTCGTCTAAAAATTTTAAATTTAGCTTAATCGGAAGCGTATATTAATAGTTAATAGAGTTTTACATTTTGGTTCTTATTTAAATTTAACGAGATGTCATGTTAGATTTAAATTATTGCGTAGAAGAATTTCAAATATTGCGGTTTGTCTATTGAATGAAAACTAATCCGGCGATTTGATGTCGAGCCCTGCTGCTTGCCAGCCGAGTGTTCTACCACAGAAACACCGACACATCTTAAGCCACAACGACATTCCTAAACGTATTAACTTCAATTTATTTTATAAATTAATAATATTCATAAATTAAAATTAATTAATTATTTTAATATTAAATAAGATCTTGGCCAGAAATTGAACCCGGGTCATATTATGAGCTGGTGGGTTGATTATCACTGAACTATTTTTATACCGTTATGTGGATAGTAAAAAATATAAGGGGCAAACTCTAACGAGGATAGGTATATCTTTTTTTTCTTGCCAACTGTTTTTTTTTTCAAAACGAAGGTCTTCAAAACTGCGGCGATCAAATTAAAAAAATCGTTTCTCAATTTTCCAGTTTGTTCTTTTTTCAGAAACGTTAACACAATGTGATATAAAAAGGGGCTTCTATCCTAGAAGCCAACCACAACTTCCAGGTGCAAGCTAATATCAACAACATTTCCTTTCCGTTAATGTGCAGCATGTTTCGAGTTTACAGTTTCATCGCTTTGATCGCGATGGTAAGCATGTTTCTATGTGATGTGTTTTCTAAACTCTTAAATTCTGGATTTAAATTGCTAATGCGCTTTGAATTAAAATATTAATTTGTTCTCAAAACAGTGTTTTGGCAAATCCATTGACTACGAACCGGTTGTACAAGTTCCGATTGGTGAGACTGCGTTGCATCCATTCGCACCATTGACTTCTGAAAGTGTTGTTTCTTCGGATCTTATCGAGACTCTGATTCACCCATCCGTGGTTATCAAAGAACCTCTGCCCGTCGAAGTCGCCCAACCAGGATTAGCCATCAGTGAAATTCACAGAGAGGTTGGGGAGATTATCGACTACTCTGCCCCGTCGTTCGATTACAAATCTCCTGTCATCGACCTACCAAAAGGTGCCCAAGAAGTGGTGGACCTTCCCCATGCCAACATTGATCTTCCGGGAAACAGCATGGTCAGCGAAGAAATCCATCTGAACCTACCCGCTCCCATCATCGAAGCCCCGAAGCCAATCATCCACAACAAAGAGGTCGTCTTCAGAGTTCCTCAGCCTGTCATCTACATTCCCAAGCCCATCATTCAGCACAAGCCAATGATCTACCGAATGGGACACACCGTCCGGGTTTTAACCCCCATCGTCAAGGCGCAGTCCTACTTATTCCAAGTGCCACAAGCTCAGGTCACAGGCAAGAGCGCCTACACTCAGCCCATACCTGAAAACAACAAGGGGAAGAGCATTATGTAGAACGACTTACACGTTAACTAATTATTTAGGTCAATATGTAATTTTGTACATAATAAATCGTATTTTTATGTAAATATCCTCTGATCTCTATCGTCCTGTTGCATTTCCCTATACGTTTCACAGCATAACTATTGAAGTTTTAGCGGCTTAAACGATATGCTCTAATTATTGACGGGTATCGAAAATCCGTTGATAAACGGTTTTAAAACTGTGATAAATTCGATAACAAAAAACCTTTCGATATCGTCAACAAGGCCCGGCAAAAAAACGACATTTAAAACCGTCGAAAAAAAGTTATTTAAACTTTTTATTCATTAAAAAATCAACGGTGTTAATTAACAACACGTCTCTAAAAAAACTATATTGTAAGATGAAATCAACCTTTAAAAAACCTTTAGCACACCGCTTAAAACGTCACTTGTTTAACCTTATATCAACCATAACAAACGTAAATTAAACTTTTTAAATAAAATTAGAGTAACCATTTTACAATGTGGAAAGCAACAGAAAAGCGTTCAATAACATTCTGAAATTATTTCAATAATTCTCAATTTTCTATATTCAGATTCAGAAAAAAATAAAACTAGACCATGCCTTATTCATGTATCATGATCTGGATTTCTAAAAAAAATATTTCCATGTAAGCCACCGACATACTAATTTCTTTTGGAATTTAATTATACAATTGTTAAAATATCCCTTATAAATTAAAAAATGCCATTTTAATTTTTGAAATTGCAACCGCCAAATATGGGTCAATTTGATTTCGAACTGAAATTATTTCACCACAGTTGTCGTATTTTTTAACATCAGATGATTGATTTTTAACATTTACTTTCTTTAACACTAGTGAATTTTGTTATACAAGGCACGTTTTGTATATCAGATACTTTATTTTTTTTAAATCAGGTACCACTGTTATTATTATTATATGGGCTACTATTTATGTTTTTTTCTAACTAGGTTAGTATTTTGTTAGTATGTATCTGGTACATCTTACATAAAGTTTTACATGAGGTAGTTTTATGTTTAGTGTATAACACTTTTCTCAAGGTTGAGATCAATACTTTACTTACTTTCACAGCACGCACATTTGAACCATCACAAAACACTTTACCAAGATCAATCTTAGAACAATTAATTGTTTTAAAACCATTCATATTCCTTATTTTCGTTAGTCTAAATGCAGAAAAAACTAAACGATCAGCTAGTTGAGATCAAACTTTGAATTTCACTCTAAAAAATATTCTTGAAGAGTAATTTTTGGTATGATTTTTTTTAAATACTAAAAAGATATTAGCCTTGTTCGCATAATTAAGTGACAATTTAAAAAAACCCGTCTATGTGACCAAAACTAGAATCTTAAACTAAGCCTAGTTTTATTTATTTATCCCATGTTAACAAGAGCATGCGAGTTTCAGCATTAGCTGCATTTTCAGCGGGATCAGTTGGCTCATTGGATTCATTTGAACGTGATTATGAAGATACTGTAGAGCTCAAGTGCGTACTTGAGAGTTGTTTTTAATATTTCAACCAATTAGAAACGCATCCGCTTAAAGCAATCGTTTTAACGTAGTGCAGCTATAAGACAAGAATTTGAACTTGTTAAAATATTTGAACTAAGAAAATTTGTGAATTGAAATTACCAACAACATCTTTAAGAATCAGGGTTTTAAATTCCATTTTGTTATGAACGGTCCAGTTTAGTTGCATTTCGAGATTGTCAGTCACCAAAGATGCCATGAATTTTTTGGTGCAGTCTCGCCACGATTTATCAAATTTACACTACTTTGATTTATCAATAAGAAGTTTGTTCAATAATCTTGAATTTAGATCAACTTGACGTTAAGATACTCTTGGTTTTTCAATAATTTCTCTAACACTATTTAGAAGGAGAAAAATGATTTTTACAAAAGCATTTCATTCGGTATCCAAAAAGCACATGAAAGTTTCACTAAAGTCACAATTATATAACAGGATGATTTGGGTCCATCAAAGAATATTAATTCGTGTCTGTTAATAAAAGAAGAACTGAGGAAAAGTGGAAATACTTTGACTAGGTGTTAAACCAGCAACAGAAAAATTCCTTCCTGAGGTGTTTTAATTTTTCGCAGCATCTGGTATGGATTAAATTATGCGCAGTACAATTCCTAAATGGAAAATTAAAATCTCCTGTTTTTAATTAGATTAGCTATACAAATTTCTATCTCAGTTACAATAGTACTATTTTGACAAATTCTTTAAAATTATGACCGTATTAAAGCACAAATTTTCTACATTATCTCAGTTTATTTATTTTTACTAAAAACCTTAGAATATGCTTTAGCTACAAAATAGTAGTATTAGTACGTACTAATAAACTATAGATACTATGTCCTTTCATAATATCTATAGAGTTTCTAGAAGATACTGAAGTAGAAGCAGCAGAAATAGGACCCTTCGATACTACATGTACATTTAAAATTTGAAAATTAATAGTTTGTTCATCGGAAAAACTAAATTGTAGTTATAATACCAGTTAGAATGAACAATAAATTTGTAGAAGAACTTCCAGAAGTAGACAATTCATCAGGTTTATCAAACCCAATCAATTTTATATTTTTTAATACATTATTTAACAATTGATAACTAGAATATTATTACCAAAGAAATAAGTCTTATCAGGGCTTAGTCTAATACCAGTATCACATAAATCTGAATCTATGCCATTTAACTATTTGCAAACAAAAGGATCTAAGAAATAACTAACATAATTAGCTTTTTGAAAAAGATATGTCCATTTTTTGTACCAGATTATTTTAGCTGGAGGTGAATTCTGGAAAATATTTTGAGAAGCTTGGATTAGTTTCAAATCTGATTTCCTTGTATTGGCTAATAGAACAGTTATTACATTAGATAAATTAATGGGTACATTTGTGCAGGGTGAGGCTGGTATAATTAGATCTAGTACTAGTATTTGTTCCATTGCGCAAAAACTCAGCTGCTAGAGTGATCAAAAATCGCAACAATAACTACCATTTATACCCTTCATGGTACGCTAAATGTTTAAAATCTCGATGGTCAGTACTAGGTGTGACAACAAGTCTATACTACCATTGAATATGAAATTACTAAAGACTAAAGAAAAAATTATTTAAATAAAAGACTACTTATCTAGGTATCAAATTGTTTGAAATTAATACGTATTAAAAACACTACACAAAAATTTTTGTTAACAAACTTTACATTTTTCCTTACGAAATAATTAATAGAAGACCGCTAATCTTAAGATAGTTCGTCATTATGTCTTAAATTTTATAAAATTTACGAACCTTTAGATATGAAATTTGGAACTTTACGAGGACATTTTTTCGGTGTCGTCTTCTTCGGTGTTGATTTAGTATATCTTTTTTTTCGGGTGTTCTTGTTTGCCTTTTTAAAAATTCGTAATATTGAAGCAATCATAGTCTTACTAGATGTTTGTGTAACACATATGCCATAATAACTTGAATCTCCATCTGATAATTATGGACCGAATATCTGTGGGTGTCTATGCTTTCACTTGCTTCCAGTATCTAAATATCACTTTCTGTGCCAGCATTTGACTGATTTTCAAATATGTTAAGCTTATCTTTCGCTATTTTGAACTCATCTGTAAATAGTTTAGTATTATTGCTTTATTTTGATTTGGAATTAATTAACATATTTCAATCAATAATTTTTGGGATATAAGTGGACAAATTTCGTATAAAATTGTTATTTTTATTGCAATGTAGTCCATTTATAGAGCACAAATTTAACAAGGAAGACAGTAAATATTTATGGGTCAAAATATTACTCTTTCTCTTAGAAAGTTCTGGATCTTTGATTTCGAAATCATTTGTTCAGAGTTAGTTTCTATTATTAATTTGGTTTTAAGAATATTTATTAATTATCTAAAAATTCCAAAGAGTACAGGTAAATTTGGTTTTTTACAGAAAACAAATTCATCTTTGGAAGTCGCACATTTCAAAAAAATATTATCATTTAGTTACTTTAAAAGAACACTACTGTCATGACTTGCCCAACATTTGCCTTGGGTATTAGCCTAGCTGATTATTATTATTTATTAAACGGCATTTCTCCAAGATTTCCCTTAGATTACAGGCTTTATGTTAGTAGGAGGAGGGTGCATGTTGAAACCCAAACTTAAATATTACTCATTTGAATTTTTTTCTTATTAAAGCAAAATGCATTGTTTAAACGTCATCAAGGGCATACTAAACCATGTCATTACAATTAAAACCAAATTGAAGTGCTTTTTGCTTTGAAAAATTGGGAGTTTATAGTCAAGTTATAAAAAATGTCTCATAAAGTTTTGAAAAAACCTAAATAAGCTTATTGATGTAAAATTTTACAAACTTAACAATAATTTTAAAGAAATATTCTTAACAATTTCCGCAAAAAATTCCCAAAAATACTTTTGAGAATTGTTAAGATAGTTTTACAACGGTATATTGAATCAATTCTAAAATAAACAAACCAGTTTCATAGAAAGTCCTTGTAATAGTATACACCTGCCATCTGGCATTTGGTTTTTCATAATTTATTAATGCCTTTATGTGTTTTGGGCAGAGAGATACGGTAGCCAGAAAGCATCTGGATTGTACCACGATGACCAAATGAGTCCAATTTCGTTTCACCCGAATTTGACAATTCAGTAAGTTCTACAAACATGAATTGATTCTAAAAAAAATAGTATAATAATTAAATTAAAAAAATTTATTTAGTTCTATACCATACCCCAATAGCGAAAATTATGAATTTTGGAACTTAAATTCTACTTATTATTAACTTTTCTTGAAATTAAAAGGTGCTGCGATCATAATTTTCTCTTCGTTAATTTTATACAAATCATAAACACTATTTCAAACATTATCGATATTAACTTAGATAAAAAAAACTTGACACTCGAAAAGCCAGTTAAATGAATAATTGGGTCTGCATAACTACTAAAAATTATTCAATAAATATATTCTGTAGTGTTATTTGACAAATTATGATATTTGGTATAGAGACGATATGCGTAATGTCAAAATGTATGCAATAATGGATTGGAGATTCCAGATGTATTTGAACTTGGTAAAACATACCATTTTTGAGAAATCATTTCAAATTCGGAGGATAGCAATCGTCATCAGAAACATCTTTAAAAGATCTCCCAATGAAGATAAACTTATCACGATTTTTTATTATATTTCCAATTAAAATTATTCTTTGATCACGCATTTGGCAACAATTATCACAGCTCTTCAGAGAAAAAGTGAAGCCGTTGAATATCAATTTCCATTACTGTACACCACTAAGATCATTGGACAATTTTTATGTTCCATTTTGGGCTCAATACACCGTTGCTGGTTAGTATGCTGGTCTAATTCTGTTAAGCGATTTATGACATGTTGTGGTGGTTTATGTGGACTTCCAACTAGTATTTTTAGCTTCCCCAAATATGACTCGAACGGGAATGACGAGAAGTTGTTTAAACTACCATATATTTCAGCATGCTGCGCAAGATGAACTAACTTGTAAGTTATGTATATTGTAAACATAAATGCTTTGACCATAATAATCTTTGTCACTAGTAACAAATATCTTCAAAAATGATTCTGCATAGTTAATTAATTCTTCTTGGAGCAGGCATGCGCAAAATAAAAATAGTGCAATGCAAAATTTTACAATGTTTCACTAAACAGTCAGGCAAAAAAGGCTTCAAAACAGAAACACCATCGTACAAGAGAAACTGGCGAAACTCTGTAGCTTCCCAATTGTCAACATCTTTAAGGCTTCGTGGCTTACGTGAGAACTCAACGGGTGCATGATGTGAACATTCAAAAAATTTAAGCGACATATCGTTGATTACATAAGAGTGGTGCCGCCAAGATTTTTTCCCACGTAGGCACTACAATTTGGGGCCCCCTCTTGCCCACCAATTTTTAATATATTTACTTTAACCATAAGTAACATAATAAACATAAGTATGACACTACCAATTTACCTAATGCCTTTTTTAAATAATGGTCTGTTTCGCCATAGTAAATTATTATGTGACTAAAGACTAATAACTCTTGGCGAATTCCTCTTAGTCTTTGGAAACCGCCGAGTGATACAGCCAAGGCCCATTAAAATTTAAATGCTTTCAAAAATGTAAATAACGCTTACTATGTGTGGAAATATTTATGCATTATTATATAAGGAGATAAAAATAACTATTATAAACATTAAACATTAGCTAGTTATTTTCGAATTTAAAACATGTGTTTTCGCTGGTAATAAAAATCAGCTAGGCTAATACCCAAGGCACCACCTTAGGCCTAAGTCATCAAGCGACTTTTGAAGCCATTATTTCAGGTGGCCGGGTTATGAATAACAATCTGAAACTATACTACTACTATAACTAATAAAGTTTCTTTGTCAACTTATATACAGGGTGATTCAATGTTCAGTACAGAAATTTCTGGTGGTTGTAGGGGATGGGCTGAGAAGTATGCAGGTTTTTGTCGCGTTTCTCTGCGACGAGTTTAAAGAGCGCTTCAAAGTTTGATACCCCCTGGAAGTAGGCTGCTGCAAGCACGCACCCACGAAGCAGAAAAAAAACTATTTCAGGGCTTATTACCTACCCATTCGAAACTATCACGAGATTGAACGGAATCGCTGGTCATTATAGTGGACTCAAAGTATCGTTTAATAGATCCAGATTGGCTCTTAATTAGAGTCTCTTCCATTTTGCTCTTTCTCTGCTTTTGGAAACCAGACGGGGTTTTCCTCAAACTCATTTTAAACTAGGTTGTCTCAAAAGAGGTCTCAAAATTAATTTAATCCTACACTATTAATCAGCTAGGCTAGGCTAATACCCAAGGCACCACCCTAGGCCTAAGTCATCGAGCGACTTTTAAAGCCTTTAATTCAGGTGGCCGGGTTACAATGCGTAGGAGGGTGGTGGCAAGCCCTGCAAGCTACGCGAGCCAACAGCTCCCTACACTAACTATTACCGTTAACCTCAACAATTTTTTATGGCAGGGGAAACCGAAGACTTCGGGGGAAAACCCCTTTAACCAGTGGGGAGAGAACTTGCAAACTCTACGCAGAAGGAGTTGTTCCGAGTTTTTACCCAGTGCCACAAGTTGGGAACGAACCCGGCTCCTCTTGCTGCGAGGAGAAAGTGCTAACCACTCCGCCACCCCACCAACATTCCGCCACCCCACCAACATTCCGCCACCCCACTATTTTACAATACTTATATGTATATAATTCAACTATGATCGCGAGTTCTAAATTGCTGCTTTATCGTACGAAAACAGACTGGAAAATGAAGATATATGAAAATGGTATTTAAGTATTTTTGAAATAGGCTCTACAAACCTAAAAACAGACTGTTAACAAAAAAGAGAAAGTGAGTCACCCTTTTGTTCTTTGAAATAATGCACTACATGTCTACATCTCTGCCACTGACGGTCATTTCAAAATAGTCGTCAAAATATAGCGAAGAGAACTATATACAATCCTTAAATCTAGTCACAAGATAGCTTGTTCTTTGTTTATTTTTCTCTGTCGCACCTGTACGATTTCGTGTTTCGTGTAGCCACGCGCGTAACTCCCCCTCAGCGGGAAGAGAAGTGACGGCCGCGTAAGGCACCCGTTGCGTTTTTGCTTACGCGCTTACCCCCTGGTATTATACAATGGGTATTATCCTTTTTAAATATGTGCCCTAGTTGATAGTCACAAGTTTGATATTTTTCAGCAATTTCTCTATTAATTCGGCTACGGAAAATTAACCAATATGAAAAAATAGGGCCCCCTTTTTAATAAATTTGGGGCACCCTCTAGTTTTCCACGTAGGCACGTGCCTACTCGTGCCTATTGCTGGCGGCACCACTGCATAAGACGGCTGCTTAGTTTAAAATTTTGCTCGCGAACAATTTTTTATCGTGCGTTTTACACTACCTATACAATGTAATCAAAAGGGAAATCCTTAATCATTAAAATTGGAAGATCCAAAAATTTAGTTCGGCCATGTGGTGCTCAATTTGGGTTACATTTGGAAAACTGATGTCAGTTCTAAGAGGGGAGTCAATTTCATCAAAGATCACTTTGTCCGTATAGTTGCCTAACACTTCACAAAACTCACAGCCACCAAAGTACCCGCCCTGATACTTTTTACACTTCAGATATGCTCTAGCAGGGGCATCGCGTGTAATTGCTTCAATTAATAAAATAAATTTTACCTTGGACACGCATACCATTCCTTAACAAATCAAGAGTTTCTTCAATAAATCTTGAAGAAATTCACCTATTGGGCTTGGTTTCCCGGTCCCATAAAATATTGCAACTGCAAATTCGAGGGGCTGATCACTCCGCGTAATCGGTATACAGAGCCGTACCTTTGACTGTACTAATGGGATTACGCGTAATCTTTGAAGGCCCTGCCTTTGACAGTGCTAATCTAAGCGTAATCCGGTGTAGAGACTTTCTAAAAGTGGTTAGCCCTCGTGCAAATGGGTAAGTATCAACTATCTGTACTCCGCGAACAAGAATGGGCCAAAATTCTACCATTACACTGTTAGAGATAGGTAGCCCATCTATATTTATTGAGATAGTAATTAAATCTAAATCAGGATTAATCAATCCAGATTTTATGTTTTTAATTAGGCCAGTTCTAAGTTTTAAATGATGATATTGGGTCCGGCTGCACCTCAGTACGAATAACCGCGAAAGAAGCATGTTTATGAGATAATTTGATATTATAAGGAATAATTTCGAAACTCATTGTCCCAAAGAAATTGGTTTCAATTAGGTAGAACTCGCGAGGAACCAAAAAAATATAAGCAAGAAATACAATTAACAAACGTAATAACATCATTCTTCGAATAAGAATTTCAACTATTTTTATTCAATCAAAAATTAGTTAAATTAAATTACTAATTAACTGGGAATGCTGAGAAATAAATACATCAAAATATTTAAACAAATATTTTTTAAATACCTTGATTTACAGTGATGTAAATCAAATATAGGTACGTAAATTCCTATATTTTAATCTACGAAGCATGTTTGCAACGGAAAGATATCGTTTTTATTATAGGTGCGTGTCCGGCGGCATCGTAAGTAATTCGATTTAAGCGTTTAGGCCTTGGGCACGTTTCGTTACATAAGAAACTTTTAAAAAATTATAAAAAAAAAAACAAATACTTTGTGCCGAACAATTTTCTAAATATATATATAAATAAAAATATAAGAAAAAACTATTCGGACGGCGTTATTCTTGGAAATTGCCCTAAAGTGCCCCTTACCAGAGTCGATGACCGAAATTATACTTGACGATAGCTAGAGTAAAGGCTAGTTCCCACTTGGCGAATTTTCGAGACGAATAAAATTTTCGCGCAATGAAAAAAGACGCGTTTTTTGCGGTTGCTGGGGGAGCGGTTCTCACTTCAGCGCGAAAATTTAAAAACGCTGAAAACAACTCGTGCGGGTTTTTAGTAATGTTTTAGGCCTAACATAAAACATCAGTTCAAAATGAACCAAATGGATGTTCCTGTTGATAATTTCAATAAATAAACGATTCTATTCGTGAGATAATTACCTTTACTTCAGTATCTTGGTCATGTTGGCCGAGCCGCTTTACTAAAGACCTAGGCTTAATAAGTGACGGACGGGAGCGGAATAGATCGAGGGAACGAGTTTTCTGATTGGCTGAAGCTTTTTATCGCCAAGGTGTGGACGTCAAAAAATAGAACATTCGCTAGATACCGCGGAGACGCGACTTTAGCGGCGAATTTGAAAGAAATCGCCAATTTTATTCGCGAGCGTCAATTTTCAGCGCGATAATTGTTTTTTTCGCTTAGTGGGAACTAGGCTTAATGCACCTCATTTTTTATTGGCCGACGAAGCGCCGCTTAAGGCAGAATATCATAAGCACCTATATTAGGAAGCAAAACTACAACCGATAAGCAAGTTCCAAACTAGAAGTAAAACTGGACTCAGGCCCATTCTTGCTAATCAAGCTGTGCCATCTATAACGCGACCTAGAGGACAGTACCTACTATATATATATATCTCTCTCTATCTATGTATATATCTATATATATATATATATTTATGTCTATCTATCTATCTATATATATATTTATATCTATATCTATCTATCTATCTATCTATCTATCTATATATATATATATATATATATATCTATATATATCTATATATCTATATCTATATCAATTGATATATCTATATCTATAACTGGAATTCTGATGACCATAAATGGAATTCAGGTGAGATAAACGGTCATCAGAATTTTCGTAAATGTAAGCTAAAATCTCATTAATTACTTTCAAACTCTTCTATTGTTTTTTCGTTTGTTGGAACTTGTTCGTCGTTGGACTTGATGCCAAGCGATCCTAGTTCCCAAAAGTTTCGAATAGTGGCAGAGACCTTTGTTTTTTCAACAACGACCCGTAACACTTGAACCATGTCCAATTCCGATTTGGCTTGCGTTTATTGGTCCCTGTTAAGTTCAACCCAAAAATGGTTTTTTGAGCTACTAACGTTGGATCTCTCTAGTGTGTTGGTATACAACTGCCAATAGTAGTCGCATCCTATGAGAACTATGTTGGAGGCGCTCTTCGGGCTTGGCACAAATTCGTCCGCTAACTTGTAATTATTGGTTTTTACGAATTTTTCCATTTCTTCGCAACTAATGTTAGTGACCGCTTGAAACAGGTGAGGTACCTCTATAGCTACTGATTATATTTGGATCCCATCTCCGTTATCAATTTCTAAGGTTTTTTCCTTCTTCTGGAAGTCTCGGGTTTTTCATTTCCAAAGTTGTTTAGTGTGAGGGTAGTAACTCCTATAACTAGCAGGGTAAGTTGACTAGATATTTTTTTCCTGAACGAAGGTGGATTTGCTTCCCCCGTCCTTAACCCCTGTAGCATTAGGATGTCGGTCAAGAGTCGGGTATGGGTCTAAAAGTCATTTTCAGGTCGACGACCGTATGCCGACTCAAATTGTTAAATTTTTTCAAACCCCAAAAATTACAAATTTCCATTTTGAGACTTTATAAAGTCGGCAAGTCGACTTTAATGTACAGTCGATATGCCGACTTGATAGAGACCACACATGTATTTTTTTCATATTTTTAAAATAAATGTATTTTATTGTATAATTATACTTGAAGTTAATTTTTACTAATTATGATTAATTAATTTTTAGAAATTAATTTGCATAAGAAGTTACTTCCCCTGTAGCAAATTAGAGTCGGCAAAAGGTACTAAACAAAAAAGTCGGCCGACCTCTGGATTGAGGGTCGAAATGTCGTAGGGGTAAAATGGTCGGCCGATTACAAACCGTCGACTCTTTAACGCCAATTAATTGACCTAAGAACCGACTCCGAAACGACGTCGGGCTGACTTTATATTAATGCTTATTTCCGACCCAAAACTGATCTCATTATTAGATTTTCGAATACAAATAAGTTTGAAGAAAAAATAAAAGTGAATAAAAAATTCATCATCATCAAATAGTCAGAAAATAATTAAAATATCCCCTTTTCCTAAATAAATATGGTCGGTTTCATAAAGTTAATGTCGAATCCAATAATTAAATGTAAGGTCTATTTCAAGTTGGATAATGGTCGGCATACCGATCATAAATAGTCCCAAAAAAGGATTTACGGTTTTAGTGTCGAAAAACGTTTCGACGTTTATAGGTCGGCATTTGGTCGTCGACTATAAACCATTGAATTGGGAATAATACTGCTAGAATTAAAATTACGATTTCAGTTGCCATGATTACGCCGGGCCTAATCCGATAAGACTGTACGAAATTCATCTTTATTATTATGCGGTAGCGCCATCTATATTTTGTAAAATTATATGGCTAAAAATAAATAATTTTTAGCTAACTCACCGTAACTTGAGTTAAAAATTATCGTGTTGACAGAATAAAATTATTTTTAAACAGCTTCAAAGGTTTGTTTGTTACGAGAAATCATACATTTCAATTTCGCATCAGATTCGCGAAAAAATTCAATTGCATTAGTTGCCACCAATAGATACAGATGCCCCCACGGTAGAACGATAAAGTTGATAAAGTCTCCTTATGGAACGAAATTGGTCCCGCGCCAGCCAGATTTAGTTGTACCTCTATTTATTCCCAATGCTATAAACCGACTTTTCGACCGTACACTCGGTACCCCGACTCTAAACCAAGGACTATATATAAATAGACTGGCGTGTTCAATGGCTCAACTTGCATACGATAGCAGACACTGGTCAAAATTTCCCAGCGCTTCATAGTGCTACTAGTGGCGCCTCTAATGGCTGGTCAAAGGCTTCTCCCCTGTTTCGAAAGTGTTAACTGGTTTTTTGTATGGAGACGCCTGTCTAGTAAGTGAAGCGTATATAGTTTTTGCTATAAACTGACTTCATGTGTTACAGGGGTTTGCGATTTACGATATTATTTCATAATATTAATTCCTGATTTTTATTGATATTGATTAATTATACTCTAAATAGATTAAAAAAATTAAAATGTATTAATAAATAGGCCTATTGATACGAGCACAAACGTTTTTCAAACGCTTCATAGTTTAAAAAATTCAAAAGCACGCGCCAGTTGATATTTTCGCAGCGCCATCTCCGGACTAGCAGCATGTTAGAAGTTTATTGTTATTGGCGAACTCGCTTGAGATGAGAGGTGTAATTGTTGACTTGTGCGCTTAATTTTCTATTAAAAATTAATGGAAAATCATTGAAATCTCGAGAAATACTTTAAATCGAAACTAAAAAAGTAAGTTTTTCAATAATATATCATAATAAATAATATATCATAATAAATAATATCTATATCAATTAATTATAGCTTTGTGAACAATGTTTTGCATGAGCTGTTAGGCCTTCGCAATTACAAGGTCATGTGTTTTATAAATAACATATAAAATGGACTACAACATTGAAAGATAATGATATTTGTTAAAAGTATTTGAATTGTAATTGTTTTTACTTATTAAAATCTAGAAGCTGGCCTGAAAGGTTTCTACTATATTAATTCTAAAAATGCAGAAAAATTGAAGGTGAGCCAGTGGCCGCCCCTCTGAGGAAACTTGACCCAATAGTGCCAAATAGTTACGCCACTGCGAATACGTTTATAGTTTTTGACGGCTACCAAAATAAGGCGTCAATATCTGTCAACAAAATTCCTTTTAATGTCATAAGAATTACCATTTATGTAAGGAGCCAGTTAATGTCACCCGAATTCCCTTTACTGTCATCAGAATTCCCGTTATTGTTATGGACCGCGGTTAATGTCACCCGGGCTACTACTCCTACAAGTAAGATAATAATAATCAGCTAGGCTAATACCCAAGGCACCACCACCACCAAAGTCATATAGCTACTTTTATTTCCTTTAATTCAGGTGGCCGGTTTATATTGCTTAGGAGGGTGGTGGCAAGCCCTTCATGTCCCGCGAGCCAAATGCTCTCTACACTTGCTATTACCATTAACCTTTACAAGTTGTTTATGAAAAGGGGATTCCTATCAACAGTGGCTTGACATGTATTGATGATAACATATGTTGATTTTATGTGTAAAAGAGGTTTTAATAATAACCGGAAATGCCCATTTGGGAAAGGGTGGTGTGAACTTGAAATTGGCGAGTCTCTAAACCCGCTACGCTTAACAAATAAAATTAATTCGCATTTGAAAGAGCTTTCAATAGACTTGTAGAACATACAACCCGGTCTACCAGAGGGAGCTATTCAGATTGTATTGAAATAGGTTTTACACGAGAGAGAGAGTAAGTAGTTTCAATTAAATCATTTTAAAGTTTTGGTTTTAGCTTTTAATAGTTTCAAGTTTTTGTTCATCAAAATTTCAGAACAAAATCGGAGTAATTCAATTTACTTGGTTTCCCGACGAATACCTTAACAGTTATTTGGAAATATTATAAATTAAACAACATGTATCAGAATTTATAGCCCGGTGTACCGGTAAGATTGAAACCACACAATCGGAGGTCTATCGTCAGAATGCCCTACGCCAGCGTCCACAAGCCCGGACAGGTGACAAATCCAGTATGGGTAGTAGAACCCCACTACTGATGGTCGAACCCTTGACGCAAGCCGCTCAACCCAGCAGAAGGTGCAGCAATGGTTCGACCAGCTAACCACTTCGCACACAGCAGTGGGATTGAGAGCATATGCTCTATAGTAACTCCGGCCGACACCCTACCGAGGAAGGTAGAGAGCCAAACCCTTTGGAAAGAGCTCCTAAAGGGGAACGACGAGCACACAGCAGCCCAAGTAACCCAGCACAGCTGGCACCGGAGATCCCGGTGGACTCCAAAAGGCCAGGAAACAGGGCCGCCGTGCCCGCATATGGAGGCCCGCCGCCCCACAGCAGGCTACCCAATCCTCTGAGGCGACCAGTTTGGCCGGACCCTCTCCGTTAGCCTGAGCCGAAGCTCAGTATCCAGCCCAAACCTGACCGAAGTCGGAGGTGGAGATAGGACCATTTGAACGGAGCTAACATCTCCCAGTGCGCCACCGCCCGTGATGGGTTACAAGAGCCAGACCCCGACTCCCCGGTGAAGCCACCAGTTATTGCACACTCCGACCCCTTTTGGGCCCGGAGTGTGCAATAACTGCAATGAAACAACAAGTGAACTACTTAGAATTTTCGTGCGTCACGTAATTTAGTTTGCCTTCCCCCTTTCGCGCGGATGGAAATAGTTTATTAATGCGGCTACAACGATCACGTGACTTAATCGGCCGCTTTACTAGGTAAATAAGAAAAGTAGCGGCGATGAGCCAAAAAACAATTCCTCTGGCGAAAGGCGATTGGTCGCTGGATCGTTTTTTTTTTTTTTTTTTTTGCAGACCCCCGGAATTTAGAAAAGTCGTAGTAGGTATGTAAAGGTTATTTTTTCTTATTTATTGTTATTTTGTCAAGATATAAAATTAGTAGTAATATTTTGTGCATATTAGGGAAATTTTACAAACTCAAAATAGGCCCAACATTTTCAGTAGACGTAAATTATAATGATGAATGTCTTACTACTGATGTCTGTGGTCTAGGTCATGGTTTAATCGAAAAGTTAAAGGCTGAAAATAAGTTAGAAGACTTAATCAATCTGCTGGTGAAACAACCGAACTTTCCATTTGTTTGGAATAAATGGTTAAAAGAAAACTCTTTCGGGGAGTTTGCTAAAGATTTTGGAATCTTTGATTGTGGTGAAACAGAGGTGGCCCTTACAGTTTATTGGATTGCAAGCAAGGTGGCGAATGAAAATGAAAAACTAAAACGGGCCAAAGAAATAGCAGCATCGCTAATTGCCAACCAGGAAATACGGACGACTTTTCTAAAAAAAAAAAACCCCATCAGGACATATGCAGGTTAGGAGGTGGAGGCCTGGTAGATATATTAAATATCAACAAGGAAAACGTGAAAATTTACAAGAAGATAATGAAAAAGAAAAAACCTTTAACACAACATCCGCGTCATAAGGCCCATAAATTGTACCAGATTAGCTTGTCTTTGCGAAATATGGACCAGTTTCCGGAGGACATTCCCCCCGTCTTTATTCACATTAACGAAGGTGGACTACTTGTACCGCATGTTTTCCTCATGTAGTATGTCAAAGAGGTTAATGATCTCGTAGTTGCCGACTGGACTAAAGGGCATTTAAACACAATTTTCCCAAAAAAGTCTTGAGTAAGTTTTGAAAGAAAATCTAACCTTAAAATCAGTAAAAACAGAAGTTTATAAATTAAATTAAATTAGAAATGATAGTATTTCTAAATATTAAAATTATAATAAAATGGTATGACAGTGCACTGAGCCGTCTATTACAATGATTTTGTGAGGTGGCGGAATGGTTAGCGCTTTCGCCTCGCAGCAAGAGGAGCCGGGTTCGATCCCAACTTGTAGCACTGGGTGATAATTCGGAACTACTCCTTCTGCGTTGAGTTCTCTCCCCACTGGTTTAATGGGTTTTCCCCCGAGTTCTTCGGTTTCCCCTTACATAAAAACTTGTCGAGGTAAACGGTAATAGTTAGTGTACATGTATGGAGCTGTTGGCTCGCGTTGCATGAAGGGCTTTCCACTACACTCCTACGCATTGTAACCCGGCCACCTGGATTAATGGCTTTAAAAGTCGCTTGATGAATTAGGCCTAAGGTGGTGCCTTGGGTATTAGCCTAGCTGATTATGATTATGTTTATGATTTTATCATATACACTACTGTTATGATAGATAATTTTGTTAATCTCGTCCGATATTATTGGCCACGAATAGCCGATATATCGGCTGTACCCATTTCGGTGCATCCCTAACAAAAGTTCAAGGGGAAGTGATAAAAATAAGGGTTATCATTTATTTTGTTATCATTTACATATAATAGTCCAGGAGACAGAGGGGTGAACCGTCGGATTTGGACCGGCAAAGGTATTTTGAATGATTCTGGTATTTTCGAGGGCGCTGATCACGAATCTGCCGGGTGCCAGAGCGATAAAGTTGGGAATTTTAAATTATGACGTCATCAAGATGGCCGCCGGTACCATAACACTAAACGGGATTTACCCCCAGAACGCCTTGTCTGAATATTACGTTTAAGGTGTCATTTGATAGATATTAGACTTTTTAATATCATAGTCGTGATGAATTACCAATATCTATCACCAGGGGGCAGTGTGATATTTTTTAAGCCCTTATTGTTGATTCTTGCAAAGAATTTAGGCTTGTAATATCTTATTTAAAAGCATTTCACGACCGCTAAGTCATTTCGATGCTGTTAAATTAATAAATTATTCATAACTGCCACTATGGAGCGCTGTGATAATTTTAAGCCCTTAACTGTGATTCGTACAAACATAAGTGGATCATTATCTCTTAGTATACAAATCTCTATGCTACCTATGTCCACAGTCTTTGTCGGGGTCGGTCTATCAGCACTTTACAACCGTCCTATACTGTGTATCGCCTCCACCTCACTCTGAATTTATACTGCCGAATCTAACGTTTCTTACATTTCTTACGGTACGTTTCACGTCTGAAACGTGTCTCGAGCGTCCGAGAGAGATAAATTTTGGGGGTTGGCTCCTCGAGTCCTTCCCCTAAAAAACCTATACCATGCCTCTGAGAATCTAATTTTTCTAGATAGATGTTCGGGCCCACGAGGGGTCGGAGTGTGCAATAACTGGTGGCTTTACCGGGGAGTCGGGGTCCGGGTCTTGTAACCCAGCACGGGCGGTGGCGCACTGGGAGATGTTAGCTCCGTCCAAATGGTCCTATCTCCACCTCCGACTTCGGTCCGGTGTGGGCTGGTAACTGGTCTTCGGCCCAGGCTAACGGAGAGGGGCCGGGCAAACTGGCCGTCTCGGCGGATTGAGTAGCCTGCTGTGGGGCTGCGGGCCTTCATATGCGGGCACGGCGGACCCATCTCCCGGCCTTTTGGAATTCCACCGGGATCTCCGGTGCCAGCTGTGCTGGGTTATGCGGGCTGCCATGTTCCCGCCGTTCCCCTTTTGGAGCTCTTTCCAAAGGGCTTGGCTCTCTACCTTCCTAGGTAGGGTGCCGGCCGCCGTTGCCAGCGCATCCGCTCTTATTCCCACTGCTGTGTGCGAAGTGGGGGCTGGTCGACCCATTGCTGCACCTTCTGCTGGGTTGAGTGGCTTGCGTCGAGGGTGCGACCGTCAGTAGTAGGGTTCTGCTACCCATGCTGGTTTTGTCACCTGTCGGGGCTTGCGGATGCTGGCGTAGGGCATTATGATGACGGACCTCCGGTGGTGTGGTTTCAATCTTACCGGTACACCGGGCTATAAATCTGATGCATGTCCAGGTAGATGTTCTCTGCTCCGCACCTTTAGTTGCCGTCTCGACCACTCAGTGGGGCCTCCGCCGAACAAATTTCGTGATTTTTATCTCTGGCGTTTGCTCGATATACAAGCTCTGACGTCACGAAACCCAGACTAAGGTACCCGACCGAGACCCGGAATTTGGCTACTTAGAGATCCACATCCATTTATGGTACAGATAATATGTAGGCTTGCAATATCTTATTTGAAAGAATTTCGCTATCCCTTGATCGGCACAATACTAAAGAACCCCTAATTTATTAATATATTCCACTAGGGTGAGCTGTTATAGGTGGAAATTCAACACATTACATATGAATAAAAATATTTATTCAAATGACATACATGTATTTATCAGTTTTCGTCTTATCATCGTCAAATTCTACAACAACTGGATTAACTGAGTATTTATTTTTACAGTTATCGCCCCCTTCACATTTGAAATAAGACGTACACTATAGGCCAGAAGAATTGAAGTTACATCGTTTCACTTGAAGGCGAGCCCGTTTTATGTGGTGAACTGTAGCTTCATTCCTTGGGGGAAGAGATTTAATCTTCGGTGGGTCTTTCATCCGGCTAAAAATTTTGTCATCTCAGTCCATTGGCTTCCACCATACAAATTTACCATGAAAGCTTTACCCGCTTTTGTGTCATTTTCTTCCGAGGCCATCTCGTCGCGCATTGGGGAAAGATCTAGTTTCGATCTAAAAAAAGATTTTAAGGCACCAACCTTCCCTTTCCAAAAACGGGTAAGAAACAGAACCGCACCCGGTCAAAGCCTGGAAGGGCAAAATAGAGCCACTTATATCTCCCAATTTGGAAACGGTCTTCTTTATATCAATTATTCGTCCGTCAAACATCTTCGTCGACACTGTGAAGCTTATTTTGTATTTCCAAAAACAAAAATGAACAGAAGGAAAATACCGGTATCCTCCAATTCGTTGTTGAGTTTAAGGAGATAGCTTATAATTGTGACTTCGGCCGCTTCGTGTGCGAATAAACATTGTTCCTCTCCAATAAGGCAAACTTATTTCGTTGTAAGAATTAAAGATGGCTATAATTAACTGACGTTTTTTATCATCACTTTTCATGATCATTTCTTTAGGGGGAAGTACCGTGTCCTTTGTCCAAATAAGTTGCTCTGGAGATGCGTTTCCATTGCGCCGAGCTCTTTCGTGAGATTTTATTGACCCTTCCTTATATTTATCGAAAATTACAAAAACTTTGTGATTACCGTTCATATATTGACATATCTTAGAAGGAAGGTCAGAAACAGTAACAAGTTTTGGCCATGAAAGCCAGAGAGATGGTAAAGAGCTTCGTTACCATCAACCAGTTCCACATCAATATCATTGGATTTCTCGCTTGCAAACTAATGTAAACTTTTCTCATATCTCCATATTCGTCAAACAAAGAGGTCGGGACTGCCGAAAGTTCGTACTTAAATAAATCTTCCAATTTGACCTATCTCTTATTAGGCATGATACGTAGCCGCACATAAGGCATTTCCATATCGTAAAGTATTGTTTGTAAAAATCAGCATTAAGGGCTTGACAATTATCATAGCACCCCCTAGTGGCATATAGTAACTTAACCGCATCGAAATGACTTAAGGGGAGTAAAATGCTTTTAAATGAGATATTACAAGCATATATTCTTTGCAAGAATCAACATTAAGGAATTAAATAATCACATTGCCCCCTGGTGATAGATATTGGCAATTAATTACGACTATGATATGACAAAGTCCAATATCTATCAAATGACACCTTAAACGTAATATTCGGACAAAGCGTTCTGGGGGTAAATCCCGTTTAGTGTTATGGTACCGGCGACCATCTTGATGACGTCATAACTTAAAATACCCAACTTTTTCGCCCTGGCACCCGGAAGATTCGTGATCAGTGCCCTCGAAAATACCAGAATCATTCAAAATACCTTTGCCGGACCGAATCCGACGGTTACGTCAAAAAAGTCTATCTGTCACCTTATCAACTCTACATTGTGTTTAGTTGTCGATATTTTTCTTATTTTTTACATAAACACGCCAACCTGTTTGAAAAAAAGCACTATGTTTGGTTTACTGATGATTCTGGTTTTCATTTAGTTGGAGCTAACATATAAATCCACTAGTCAGAGTTATTAGTTAAAATGATATTTTTTCTACATTATCCACTTCTATAAAACCTTAACAGTTACTTGTTACAGAAACCAACGTGGTGTTGCAGTTTCCTTATAGTTACTGCGTCTCATTTTGAAAGAGTTAGTAAATTCAAATACTTGGATTTCGAAAAAAGAAACAATGCAGTGGTTTTCCGCACTGGTATCGATGGGTTATAATTTGGAGCGGCTGTTAAGCCGAGGTGAACGACAAGAAGCTAAGCATATACGCCTGCGACATTTGGACACCAGGAATCTAGATTAACACAACCCCTACCATGGTCTCCAGCTTCCATTTTCCTAACCTAGGGTGGTATTTTGAGGATATCGGCTTCTTTCGGATATTTTTCCAGAATATGAGCAATATATAAATCATAAAACTCCAAGGACCTGCAAAGGTGCTCACCTTTTTGACTGTACTTGAGGAATAAATATCAGATTCAAGCCACATTTGCTCAATTGCACCGCTTGCCACACATTTTCCAAGAGCAGCGTGGTTTAAAATAGAACTGGTCTCCTGAATCCTGCTTTGATACCCAGTTTCATGGCCAGCTCAATTTAACGCTTTGTGCTATTAATTATAATTATTATTTATTCAATGCTTATGAAATATACATTTTTATATTAAAGTAAACAATCTTCGCTATGACCTTTTTAGGATGAATTAAGAACGGTCAAATAGATTCTAGTCAGCTACCTCCATGTTTGGATTCACTTTACCAACATTCGATGCGCGCAAACCATCAAGCGGCTATTTGGCGTGAAAGTTTGGAAAAACAACCAGCTATACCTAGTCCAGATGGCCAGGGATGGATAATTGACGACAACGAAATAAAAGTAAATTTTATGAAAGTGCAGTCTGCGCCTAATTCAGTTTTGGAGCTAATGGCTTGTAAATGTAAGAAAGAATGCAAGTTGCCTACATGCAAGTGTATGGAAAATAACATTCGCTGTTCTCCAGCATGAATTCTTGAAGATTGTGCCAATATGATAGAGAACATGGGGATTATCGACTCTGATGACGAAGAATAACGCTTAAAAATAAGTGTAACGTGTAAATGTTGTATATGAAAATAAAATTGATTTTCAAAGGACCCCACACACGGCCTATGAAAAAAACTTTCGTCCAATTTTGTTGAAACAAATGTTGTACTACCGACCACGGTGAACTAATATACGTTTGAATTATTGAACAAAGATAATTTGTTTTTCCTCTAGGTACCTTCGAAAAAACCGATTTTGCCATTGAAAATATAATGTTAAGTTGTCCACGGTTAGTATGATATTATTATTATACTAACTAGTATTATATACAATATAATGATTAAAACGTTACACAACCTATGATATTTACTATTTTTCAGACCATTTTTGAATAACACATCCATAATGAATTTTAAGACTAAAGCTGGGTACGTGACAATTGTTTAAGTGATGAGACGTTAGTAAAGAGTTTAATTGTAGTATTTCTTTTAATTATTATTTTCCTATTTAGATTTAGTCTTTTACTTAATCCAGCTTTTCTTCCCCCTAATCATTGGCTTCAGTTCAGTTCGCCCCCTGAAAGATTTTTGGCTTCGCTCTAGTCTAATCAGAGTTTCATCGTCGCGTGTTTTGTTTCAATTAAATGTTGTTACAAAGTCTTGAAATAACTAATTAATAATTATTATTATTGTTATTTTAAAATGTAAATATAATTTAATCATCACTAAAGCTGTTATAAAATATTTTCGTACTTTAAAAATTATATATTAATTATCAATACTTAAAATTAGAATGCAGATGGCGATACTAATGGGCTCTATTGCCAAGGCGCAAATAGTGCGAATTTTTAAGAAAAAAAATCAACAATTCATAGATAGATGGCGCGTCGAGCGCCATAATTATCTTGGTCGCGGGCTTGCAGTTCGTAACGGTCCCCATACATCGCTTTTGAATTGACGTTGTGTAGATAAACCATGGTCCAGCGGCTGTCCCATGGCAAAAACTTCTAACCTCCAAATTTTTGAAAAATTAGATTTTTACGCATCAGTATTACTAAGGCTTGTACAAAAATACTGTAAAAATTTCAGGTAAAAGTCATAAATATTTAACTATTCATGACTTAAAAAATGGTTTTGGATTTTATAATTTTCGCATTAAAAACCATGTTAAAATCTTATAACTTAGGTTTTGAAAAAGTCAAATATCTCAAAATTACGATCGTGTCGGTTATTAGGTTTTGCCATGGGACAGCCGCATAGCTATCGCTTAGATAATTTTAATTAATGCTCCGCCAATGTAATGTAGTTTGCGGACGCCATTTTTCAAAGGTAAAATCCTAAACATTTCTATAGCTATAAATCATTTAATATAATAACGAGAAGAAATACTACAGTTAGACTGTTTACTAACGTCTATTCATTTACACATTTGTCACGTACCCAGCTTTAAGCCCCATTTTCATGCTCGCTGGTAGCGGGTAAAAATCGACAAAATCCGCTTCAGCTATACACTTTTTCCACTTTCCGCGTCGATCTGTTTCAAACAGATATTTTAGCTTTATTTTCACGCTTGCGAGTGGCGGAAGCGAATTTTGACGATTTTTATCCGCTACCAGCGAGCATGAAAATGGGGCTGTAGTCTTAAAATTCATTTTGGATGTGTTATTCAAAAGCGGTTTGAAAAGTAGTTAATATCATAGGCTGTGTAACGTTTTAATCAATTTATTATAACGTCGGACTCGCGAAGATAGATTTTTTTTAAAACTAGATGATACTAATCGTGGAAACTTAACAGTAAGTTTTTCAATGGCAAAATCGGTTTTTTTGTAGGTACCTAGCGGCAAAACAAATAATTTTTGTTCAATGATCACCATGGTCGGTAGTACATCATTTTTAAATTTCAACAAAATTGGCCGTGTGCGGGGTCCTTTTGACTTTTTTCAAAGTAAATTTTTCTCATTGAACATATTGAGGTTTTTCCAATCGTCGATGAGCTATATCTTCGGAACTGAGCGAGATAGCCTATAACTGCACTGGACTGCAGAGCTATAAGCTTTCAAACGTTGGCGAAATCTAGATTTTTCCCCCTTTCGACCCCCATTTTGGAGGGAAAGCTGTGCGTCCGAACCGTCCACCAATTTTCCCCATACTCAGGAAATACCATTCTCATTTTGCCCGGCCAGATGAAACCAATCGGCCTAAATTTGGCCTTTGGCTCAACATTGCGCTTTAAGGCTGCGTCCGTTATCTTCCAGGCAGGCCGTGATAGAAAAGAACTAAAGCAAAGTTATAAAACGAACTAAAAAGGGGCCTCCTGGAACTCCGGGAACCCCGCACCTCGAATTCACCCACTAGTCCCACACCTTACGCCGGCCCTGCATGTGTGCAGTCTATCGCTCCAATTGTTCCGGGAAAGTTGCACTCTTCTTGGTACCTCAATTTCACGGCAGCTTTGTGCACTTCGGTCACAGGAAACTTTATGTACAATGTACTAGATGCCGGTTGATAGCCTTTGTAACGTCTCTAAGACAACGGCTTACACTAGGTTGGCTGACTCCAAGAAAAACGTTATGGCCTACATCCATTTGGTATGACCCTCTCGAATCATACCTCAAATCGATAAGAACTTTGAAAAATAACGTTTAATTTTATTAGTATAATTTAAAATAGTTAGATTTGTGAGATTTCTTACCTTCAAATCTACTGCGAAAGCGGTGGTTCAAATTCCTTGGAGAGGCTCCGTCAATGTTTGACAAAGGCCTAAACCATTCCACGCGTTAAGCGAAAATTTCTTCGGAAACGAAGATCATCTAACTCCCACACTTGATTCACACCTCTATAAACCCTATGAATTGGTAGATCGCGACGTTCAACGCGATCACGATATTCATACATCAAACGAAAAAGCTCAAGTCGGAAAAACAAAGCAGCCATTTTAAACGAAAATGCAAAGGCTTAGGATATCCCACCGCCAAAAAATGAATCCCAAGTTAAGAAGTAGTTTAAGGTTTATGAAATATAAATTTAGCCTCGCTATTCTTTAAACTTACTTGAAGTAATATCAAAAATTCAGAGTTGTAAAATACCACGAAAAATATCAAAATCGCAGCGAAAAAGAACCCACTCTACAGGGAATCAATGGCGACCAAATATTAAGGAAACGTGAGTGAAAATCAGGGGGGTAAACTACCTAAATGAGAAATATCCCCCATTTGCCTGGCTACTTGTATTTGGGATTTAGACTTACAGAATAAGCATTTTTGTCATTTAGGGTGCCAACTGTCCAAATTCCAAATGATTTGGACAGACTCGATAAAAATGAAAATTACAGAATAGCCTCCCAGAGCTAACATCTCCCAGTGCGCCACCGCCCTTCTGGTATACAAGAGCCGGACCCTATTTCCCCGGTAAGGCCACCAGTTATTGCACAATCTGACCCATTTAGGACCAAGGTGAACGACCAGAGGCATATACGCCTGCGAAATTTGGACACCAGGAATCTAGTTTAACACCACCCCTACCAGGGTCCCCAGCTTCTTCAGCTAACGGACCCAGGGGCGGCTCAAGGGCCGGGCAACCCGGGCAACTGCCCAGGGCGCCGGTTTGAGAGGGGCGCCGAAATTGAGTTGTGCACCTTTTTGGTTTACCAAGAATTTTTTTATGAAAGCATAAAATAATTTGAAAGATCTTTAGCTAATTAGAAATACAAATCGTTTCCCAACCAAAATGTCCAACATCGTCGGTGAACGTTTTTTTGCGACTATTTATTTTACAATAGTGAATAAACCATAAAATAACGGTGCATATATTTCTGACGGATGAAGCATTATCCTGGTATTTTCATTATAAACCAGGGTATATAATATGAAGAAGAAAAAGTAGTTGCGATACTACAAGAATTCATAGAAGTGTGCCAGAATTTTTAGCCCGGTGTACCTAGCAACAGGGGTCATACCACCGGGGGCCTATCATCATAGTGCCCCACGCCAGCGTCCCCAAGCCCGGACACATGACAAATCCAGAATGGGTAGTAGTACCCTACTACTGATGGTCGCACCTTTGACGCAAGCCACTCAACCCAGCAAAAGGTACAGAAATGGGCGGACCAATTCTCACTTCGCACACAGCGGTGGGATTAAGAGTGGATGCTCTAGCAACTCCATCCGACACCCTACCTACGTAGGTAAAGAGTCAAACCCTTTGGAGAGAGCTCCTAAAGGGGAACGAATGGAACACAGCGGTCCACATAGCCCGGCACAGCTGGCACCGTAGATCCCGGTGTGCTCCAAAAGGCCGGGAAACAGGACCCCCGTGCCCTCATACGGAGGCCCGCCAACCCACAGCAGGCTATCCAATCCGCCGAGATGGCCAGTTTGCACGGACCCTCTCCGTTAGCCTGAGCCGAAGCCCAGTTTCCAGCCCAAACCTGACCGAAGTCAGAGGTGGAGGTAGGACCATTTGATCAGAGCTAACATCTCCCAGTGTGCCACCACCCTTATGGGTTAGAAGAGCCGGACCCCAACTCCCCGGTAAAGTCACCAGTTATTGCACACTCTAACCCGTTTAGGGCCACAAGAATTGAAAGAAGCCCAAAGTAATACAGTACTTCAATGTACTTGCTTGCTATTTCGTTGTCGTTTATCCAGCTTTATGATAAATAAACTAGCCATCTTCAAGAATTGTATTTGTTTCTCAGGCTATTATGAACCTGCATTCAATATTCTAAAATGCATTTAAATCGTTTTCGATGGCTAGTTCCAAAGCAGTCTATCGGTACGATTTAATCTGTCGTGTTTCCGTGGTTACAGTTAGTCTCTTCTATTTTACGCGCACGCGCAGAAAGCCATTTATTAGTGTCAGTTAAATAGTTTTAGTTAGATAGATATTAATTAGAGTCACGTTTAATTGAATTAAGATGTCCGAGAAAAAGAAGCATTCTGGTTCTTCATATAAAAAAGGAATTGAAGAGAAGTCGTTGAAGCAGAAAAGCAAGCGACAGCTTTAAAAATGTTCATAAGTGTAGGCATATGTAACATAATTACTCATAAGTATGCCTCTGTATAACATTTCCATTGAAAAAAATTCAATGAGACCTTGTTTCACGCGGAACATACATTAAGCGGACCCTAAAATGCAAAAATGCTTATAATCCTTGCGCTATTGAAAAGGTTACCATGGAAATGAAATCATGTGATCGCAAGGCACGAACTAAACTTGACATGGGCAAAGCCAGAAACGCGCGAGGAATTCTCACTAACTTCCGTTTCCAATCAGTAAAGTTGATGACGCTTATTTCGTCACGGAATTGTAAGTGACGTAATTAACGTCATATCCCGTGAACAAGGTTTCATTAACGAAAATGCTTTTATGGCATACTTATAAGTTATTATCTTACATATGGTGAAGGCCTTAAAAAATCCCGCAAAAAAGTGTTTTAATTAAGTTGTTAAAGCAATTAATGTAAGGAATAAAAGAATTAAGTTTACTAAGAACAACCCGCGAATTAAAAATAAAAATATCCATTATTTGTATCTTTAACTCACGGGTTCTTCGTAAACTTTATTCTTTTATTTCAAATATATTAACCGTGATACTAATCAGTATCGACATTATTATTAATGAACTTAAGGTATACTAGTCTTGCCACCTTACCTAGTGTTTCAAGCTCCATGTAAAATGACCATGTACCATAAAGAAGGTATTAAATATGTTTACACAAAGTATTTAGAAAGTGATTATAGGGATTATTTATTGTTATGCAAACAGGGGGGTAGTTTTATTTAGTCTCAAAATAAGAGGGGCACCAAAAATCCCCCTTGCCCGGGTGAAAAAAAATTCTTGAGCCGGCCCTGAACGGACCCTTTCCTAACCCGTGGTTTTAAAAAAACTGGTCTCTTGAATCCTGCTTTGATACCCCCAGTTTCATGACCAGGTCAATTTCACTCTTCGTGTCATTAATTATTATTATTATTAATATTATTTATTCAATGAAACATAAATGTTTATATTAAAATGAACAAATAATGCATTTATATCCCCTTACATATGCGTGACGAGTGTGCGTAGTGGGGTTCATGTAAATTCTTTTTAGTATTGAGGGCTACATTTATTTATACACTTATACAGTTAATTTGGAATTTACAGTAAAAAAGACAAACACACATAAAAGGGAACATATTAATAGTGACTAAATGAAATAAATTATTGAAATTTGGGCGAATTAGTATTATAAGAAATAACAAATTACAGGATCGTGGTCTAAAATACAATTAATTATTTTTAAAATTTTACACAATTAACTTCTCGCTTTACCACAATGGCAAAATATTGAATAACTTATAACCCAGATACATTGCTTGTTTTTGTGTTGTAGTTTAAGAAAATCTTGGTAATTCAAAATTTATTAAATACTAAATTTACGGTAAAAAGATAAACAAACTTTAAACTGTAAGAGATAACATATTAATAGCGACTAACTTAATTAAATTATTTAAAAGGCGAAATAATATTGTGTGAAATTACAGATTAAAGAATCGTGGTCTTAAATAAAATTAATTAATTATTTCTTAAATTTTACACGGTTAACTTCTTACAATGGCAAAATATTGAATAACTTATAACCCAGATACATGTGTTGTAGTTTAAGAAAATATTGGTTATTTAAAATTCATTAAATACTTTAAGGTTACAAATTTGATACAAAATTTTTTCGTGACCTTTTTATTTTGAAATATTATTGACAACGGTTTTAACAAATAATTGCTGTAAGGTCATAACTTTAAAGGTTACATATGCTAAATTATTTGAGAATCGATATAGTTTATTTCTACTATTTTTCACCAATTTAATTAGTGGGTCGAGTATATTTTTGCTTGCACAGTTCGCAAAAGTCTCACGTTAAGATCATTACGAAAGAATCTTGACATATTTAAATAAAAACTTAAATTTTGGTATAAATTGTTTATGTGCCATTTTAAATAGTTGCATATATATATTGCTAGTCTAATTGATTATTATTAGTATTTGTTCTCAATTTAATAATAAATCATTTGGTAGTTCTTCTCTTCGCCGATTTCCAAAAATTATATATTTAGTTTTTAAGCGTTGAGGTCTAATAGATTCCTATTCAAGTTCCGAGTCGAACTCCATCTTGACCAAAGTATCGTAGATCGTGGAGGCAGCCTCGTCGTTGTCCCCAATTGGCCGATGCTCCAACTCTTCCCGCTTCACGACTGACAAAATCGGCAAACTATAAATGAGCTCTTCTTTGATGGAGCTGGGATCCACTTTAAGGCATTGATGACTGAGCACCGTTTCTGTCTTAATGGGAAGGGTACCGGTTGTGCCTGCGCCTATTTCAGTTATTTCCGGTTTGAGGGCATGAGTGCAGTCGGGTTTGGCGGTGCAAGATTGAATCTGTTCATCTGTCACGCGTCGAAGTAACAGCGAACAAGACTTAACTCCCAATTGACGACAAAGAGTGTCGACCAACCGTGCTTGTGACGGTCTTTGCTTTGATGGTAGTCGATTGTTACTGGTCGAAGCGCCACTTTCGTTACCCGGCAGACCGTGAATTTGAGTGTGACCTTGGAAAGTTTTTTTCGTCGCGAAGTTTCTATTTGTGCTTTTGCGGGGCTCTGTCTCAGGAGTGTGACGAGCTCGGTAGTGTTTCACTAAACAGTTCTTATGTCTGGCCCGGTATCCACATTTGCTGCATCCTAAGGGTTTCTCGCCGGTGTGTCTTCTTTTGTGAACAATCAAACTGCTCTTTTGAGTGCAGCAGTAGTCGCACTGGTCACATTTAAATGGTTTCTCTTCAGAGTTGATTCTCTGGTGAACAGTCAAATGACCCTTACGTGCAGTTGTGTAAGTACACTGACTGCAATTAAAAGGTTTCTCACCGGAATGCACTCTCTGGTGAACGGTCAAATGACTCTTACAGGTAGCTGTGTAGTTACACTGGTCACAATGAAAAGGTTTCTCTCCCGTGTGTTTTCTCTTGTGGACAATGAAATGATTATTTCTGTTCGTGGCGTAAACGCACTCTGCGCACTGGAACCTCATCTCTTTCCGGGTCCTCATGATTAGTCAGTTTCCCGCCGTTAAAATCCGTTAGAAGTCCCTTTCAGATTTAATGCTTTTCCATGAAAACCACTTCTAGAAAGACCTAAATAAAAGAAAATTACCAAATAAGCCATTTTAACGAAATGTTTCTTAAAACCAAAATCCGAAACACTGATAGGGTGCAATGATTATAATTGAAAAATATGTAAAGCGCCGTTGCAGACGATCGACAAGTTTCAGTGAAATTGCAATTTGTTTTTATTTCTGATTTTTAATCCATCGACAATCTGCCAGAATAAAATATAACTGAAATATAAATTTGACGATAAACAAGAACTGATTTATGAACGAAACTAAATCGCAAAACATCCGAGGGGCAGGTCAGTTCCTTGATTAACGACGCACCCCTACAAAAATTAAATCCAATTTAACCGTGATTAAAAAGATTAGATCATGATTAGAATGCTTAAATCACGTTTAATCATGGTTCGAATGTTTGCATCTGATTTAATCATGATTGAATGATTAAATATGATTGAAATGATAAAATCTGATTAAAATGATTAAATCCTGAATACAAATATTAGATCATGATTAGAATAATTAAATCACGTTTAAATTGTGATTAGATTGATTAAATCGTGATTAGATTTTATATTATCGATTAATTTTTTTAATCTTGATCACCCTGATTTAATCACGATTATCGTGATTAAATCATTTTACTATGATTAAGACGCACCCAAAATGGAAGTGACCTGCCCCTCGAAAACATCCCAAGATTGTGATAAGTTTCTTGAAAGATGGAGCCACTTGGCTATATGAAAATTGATCATCACTCTATTTTTAAACTCCAATATATTTCTTTCAGCAAGTGACTTTGAATTTTTCTCCCAATCAACACACCGTAAATTTAAGATTCCGTATGCCGTAGCCCATCAGATGGGCTATCGATGTTCAGCTCCAGTAATAGAATTCATGGTTATTAGCATACCGCCCATAAATCAACCTGAGCTTTATTATCAGCTAGGCTAATACCAAAAGTGGATCAAATAAAAGTAATTAAGGGCCCATAGAGCAACGCTAAAATCATTCAACTCATTTGACGTCACGCGTCTACCCGTAAGTCGAGGGGCAGTTCGAGAGGGCGGGTGGAGTAATTCGGCACGTTCCCAACAAAAAAAACGCGCAGGGTCTTCTGGGTAACCCTCTTCGACCTCTCAAAATAGGCGCGAAAAGTTGGGCGTTATTTCTCGGTTAAATTGTTAAAATGGGTATTTAAATTTTTTAAGTTAGTATAAATTAATTCATGTTTTCTAAAGATTCATAAAAGTACGCAATACAATTATTATTTGATAAATAGAAAAATTACAAAGAATAAGGCGACGAATTGTGATATTACAAACTTATCTAAACTTTCAAAGCAAGTGCAAAGGCCTACAACCACAACTGGATATACCATAAACTCCAAAAATGTGTATTGCCAAGCAACTGATGAATTAAATTTAAGACAAGAAAAATCTGAAGAAAAGGCAACTCAGTGCAGCCGCGATATAATTATTTCACCCAAAGGGAAAGCAAACAAGTGTTCTGAAACTGATTCAAACATAACTAATCCCATGAGAGATTTTTCATGTCAAATTGATGGAAATTTTACGCTTCATAATCTTAAACTAAAAGACCCTGTCTTAGAAAAGTTTCCAATTGAAGTTTTACAAACCCTCAACAAACAGCAGTATAAAGATGTTATATTTGAGGTAATCTAAATAAGCATTTATCAAAAGTGGATCAAATAATTAATCCACGTTTGTATTTATGGTGTGAGCGAATTTTAAATTAAAATTTGTTTTCGTTAGATTAAAAATATTATTCGAGGAGTACATGCTCTAACCTTCGTTCCTCCGCTACTGGGCCTCATTGAAGAAGACATCGAACCAATAAACATTCTACTCACCGAATCTGGAAAGTGTACTTTATCCGTAGTTTTTAAACCGACTGAAGTATTTAATTTCATTACCGGTAACATTTTTGACCAAGAAAAGTTTGAAGATATTCTCAACTTATTAGTAAACAAAAATTACGTATATTGTTCTGGTATATTGAAAGATAAAGTTCAAGGGGTTTGTAACCCAAAACTTCGATTTTACAACCACCCCTTTCCTTGCTACCAATCACAAGATGGCCCAATATTTCATCTTTCGGAAAAGAAGAGAGGAAAAATTGAAAGAATTCAAAAATGTAGTAGTTGCATAAGCTTAACAAATTATCTAGGACGAGCCCAAAAAAGGAAAGCAGAAAAAACTCCAACAACAAAATTTAAAAGGCTTAAAATAGACAGTCATTATAAAGCATCTTATTTAACACCAACGTCTAAAACTTTGAGGTTGCGTAAACTAGCTAGCGCTAGAAACGTACTGCTGCAAAAAGAAAAAAAAATGAAAAAAATCCTGGAAGACAGAAATCTTACACTGAGCGAAAATAATTCTACACAAATGTCCAAAATTGTCCAGATTTTAAATCAAAATTTATCAAAAGAAGTTCAAGAGTCGATCACCAACATCAGAGGAACCAGTGAATTTCAGGCTTCATTAACAAAAAACTGGGAAAATGAATCGTTTGTTCAGCAAAAAAAGGATTCAACAGATTTCTTATCCGACCAACTTAAATGTGAAACTGGTTCAAAAAGCAACACTTGGAGTTCCATTACTTATCGAATTGCTTTATCCATTTATTTGAGAAGCCCGGCAGCGTACGAAGCGTTAAAATCATTTAAAATTCTCCAGCTTCCTAGCGTTAGTTCGCTAAAAAACAAAACAAAACATTTGAATAGCAAACCAGGCATTGATCACAAGTACCAGCAAGACGAGGCTGCAAAATATGCAGATTTTCAAAGTAAAAAACATTGTAAAAATGAAAAGGTCGCTCTTGGAGAGGGTGTACTGATCTATGATGAGGTTAAAGTGATAGACAAGATCATATGGAATTCGAAATCACACGAATTTATTGGACTAGCAATGACTGAAGATGAATTTTAAACCTGCATGATATATTTGAAGACGGAAACAAAACAACTCCTTCTGCGGCTCAGTACATTTTGCAATTTCTATGGAGGGATATGTCTTCAGGATATGATGTAATTGGGCCCTATTTTACGTCAAGCTCTTCAGTGAAACATAGTTTTGTTCTTGCTTGCCTTTATGAAACTATTAGAGTACTTGAGGCGTATAATTTTTCCACTATTGGAATTGTGTGTGATGGAGCGAGTGAAAACCTAACTCTTATAAAATTAACAACAATGCGACAACGATGATCTTTCGAATATAAGAAAACTGCAACTGGTCTTGATTTCTCGGTCAACCCTTCTTTCCCTAATCCATTTCGAAAAGGCCGCTTAATATATTTTGTTATTTGTCCCACCCATCAGTTAAAGAATATGATAGGTGCGTTATATGCATCTAGAAATGGAGGTCCGAAAGACTATAGTCTTTGTGGATTTAGATTTGGGTGGAACCAACTTATCGACTTAAAAAAAAGGGAAGATGAAAGACAAGAAAAAGGTCTTTTAAGATTTGAACCAAAGCTGCAAGAAAGTTACATAGTTCGAGATTCGTGGACTCGGTTAAGCGTCATACCCTCAAAGATTTTTCAACAAGAAAATGTTTTATCAGAGCTATGTGCCTTCCACGAGGACATCGGTAGATCACATACTGAAAGAATGAAAGCTTTTCAGTGCTACAGATATTTAAGAGCCTGTAATCAATTATTTGAAAATGGGTTGATTTGTCAAAAGAAGGTTTCTAGTATGGATAGTGAAATTTTAACCTCTATTCGTAAAGGATATGATTACTTTGAATGCTGGGTGAGTGACTTGATAAAAAGTAACCCTGAAATTGAATTAAACAAGTCAACGCAAAAAGATTTCATCTCGTGGCAAACTTGGGACCTTTTAAGAATATCGGTATTTGGTTTCCTGTCATTATGTGAAGACTTCATCTCTCGTAACCCTGGCTATTTCATTGCCCCCAGTAGAGTTAACGGCAGTGCAGTCGAGAGTCTGTTTAGTTAGTTTAAATTCACCTCAGGCAGCAAATTATCAAGTGTTAATTATTCTACAGCTAGAAAGTCTATATTAATTAAAAGAAATATTCATGGTCATCATTCGGGAAACAAAGATTACAGAGATGTGCCACTGTATTTAAGGGAAGCTAAACTATAAAAACATTAACCAATTTTATTTTGAAAATATGGGAAAATTAATTTGAAAGTGGTGTGTTATTGAAAGATCAAATAAATCAGAGTAATTTTATTTGGAAAACTTATTAAAAACATCATGGTACTTAAAGGCCGACTACATAAATCTTCGGTTTATTCTGTCTTTCACTGGAAATAGGCTGACTGCATGGCGCACGTGTATTGCAGTAAGCCTACTTCCAGTGAAAGACAGAGCAAACCGAAGATTTATGTAGTTGACCTTTAAATAAGTACATTATGGCAGGAACATTTATCCATTTGTTAAAAACATAAGTATCAATTTTTTTAATAAACAATTTAAAATGACTTAAAACTCGCAAGTTTATTTTCTAGAGCTACTCATAAATATAAAAGTCCAATAATTTTTTTTTCCTTTTTCTGGAAGTTATTCTTCCCGATGTAGACGGCTGATAAGTTATTGGTGAGTTTTCTACTACTTGAGGCCCCTCTTTAACACTTTCACTTCTACTATTTGCTTCAGATTTTTTCCTTCGTTCAATCATGATGGGCTCCATCACGGGTTTTAAATCAACAATTACAAGTTCGGCATTCTTTGGTTTAGCTTTCATAAAATTTTTCACTTTCCTTTTATCTTGACTAACTCTTTTGGGTTTAGGTTTGGTCAGTTCTTCTTTGTAGTCTTTATCTTGACTAGTCTTTTTTGCGTTCGAATTTTTAGGATTAGCTCCGGTCAGTTCTTCATTGTTTTTACCTTGACTAGTTTTTTCAATTTTGAATTCTTGGATTTAACGCTGATCAGTCGCACTTCGTTGGCTTCATCTTTACTACCCTTTTTCGGTTTTGAATTCTTGGATTTAGATTGGATCACTTGTTCTTTGGTGGGTTCCTTTTGACTAGACTTTGAATTTTTAGGTTTTTGACTATTAAGTTTTTCTTTTTCAGGGTCATCAGTTTGGGATTGAGATTTACGTCCTCTCTTTAGTTTTTGTTTCTTTGCATAAAGATTGTCTCTTAAATTCTGCCCGCCTTTTGACATTTTTTTCTTTGCGTTACCCGAAATAAATTCTTCAGTGGTAGCATGCACAATTTTCCATACCCACATTAGAAATAGGCGTTGTTGTATATTTTCTTCCAACGTAACATTTTCTTCTTTAATACTGTTGTTAAATATTGCCTCGTACTGATCCAGGTTTTTTCTAACTGTCGCTGCAGCTACCTAAATTGTAAAATATTGAGTTAATTTAACGGCCATACAGGTCCTTAGATTAAATTAACTTACGGATATCATTGCTCGCCCATGCTCCTTGAAATTTGTTGGGTTAACTAGCTCTTTAGTGTCCTCCAATACACGCCTGATAAAAGGCAAAAAGTTGGGTCGAGGAAAAAACATACCACCTTTCAAATCTCTATTTATCAACTCAAATGGTAAATAAACTAATTTCATTTCGTTGGTCATTCTAATTTCAAAAGTTGCTTGATAAATTTCTGTATTTTCAATGTTCTGTTGCAATGATAAGTTTTTGTTTTCTTTTCCTCTCTTCGTTCTTCTCCAAATTTCTCCAAGCGTGCCTCCTCCTAAAGTGTTTAGGCCTCTAATTGTTTCTGGTTCTTTTCCGTAGCTTAAGCTTTCACAGTTAGTAGTAGAGGTTTTGAAAGCGTGGGATTTTGTTTCTCTCCAAACTGCCAAAGAATCAGTCAATAGATATCCAAAAACACTGTTCGCATAAAAACTCAGAACCGGTTCTAAATCTTCAGAGAAATACAATATAGTCAAAGAATATAAAGCCCCAGGAATGGAAGGTGTAGCTCCGTCTAGTGGAACTTTTGCGCCTCTCGTTTTTAAAGAGAGACTGGGTTGCGTTAACCGTTTCCGGTTACTCTGATTTGCTTTGCCGGAAGTTTCAAGCTCGGCCAAAACACGCGGCCAATAATATCAATCCTTCCATTCCTGGGGCTTTATATTCTTTGATATAGTTATGTGCGTTATTTTAGGAATAAGGTTTTCTTCCAATGTTTTTGCTTCTTCAAAGTACTCTATAATTAATTGCCCCATTAAGTCTTTTTTCCCAAGTTTTCTTTTAAGGGTTGCGGTATCAATGGTTTCTTTCAATGATAAAAAAGACTGAATTAGGTTTTCAAAATGAATGTTTACATTTTTATCTCTCATCAACATTTTGTGTAGTTCAAATCTTTGTTGGCATTCTTTAATATGATTTTCTTCATTGGCTTGATTTTGAATAAAATACGCGAAAAGGTAGATTAGTCCATAATTAAAAGGGATAATATATCTAAATCCTAAACAAATTTGAAGAAATTAAAAAACTTACTAATAACTCGTACCGATAGGTCTTCGAGCGAATCTCGGATCAAATAAATCTTCGAGTAATAAACTACATAAAAACTAAATAAAATAGCCAGAAATTCCAACGGTAGACCGGTTTCGTTCTATTTGGAACTCATCAGTACCGTGCGTGAAATCTGGCTGGCAACAAACACAACACCCCACACAAGGAGAACGCAACCAGTCAAAAGTCGTGGATTTTCTTGCGTACGTTTTTCATTTGGCTAGACGCTTTAGCGCCTGCTGCCGTCGGAAGGGGAAAATTCGGAAATTGTCTTCCCCCCCGCCCGTAAAACGTTCATCGTACACAACCCTTCGTTAGCGTGTTTAAAGGCTAGCTGCGTTCTCCTTGTGTTTGTTGCTCCTAGCTTTACGAAGTAAAGGCTTGTTAAAAGTAGGACGAAGAGTAGTGAGCGCCTGGTCTTACACGTGCTACGGTTAAGAATATTTATCGGGTTAAAAATCAGTCGCAAAAACTTCAGCGGTGAATTTAAAAAACGGGTAGTACATTTATGTTAGCTAACAGGTTTTATAATAAAATACCCAAGTTCTTGTGATTTTTTTATTACCTCTCCGAGGGGACTTTGTACCCTAGGAGGGGTTATACAACCACCGTGTCAGTCTGTCTGTCTGTCTGTGGGTCTGTCTGTCAGGCCTGCGAACGCGTTCGCATTTTCGGGGCAAAGGGTAATCGCAATGTACGCAGTTTCTTGGATCACTGTGTACGCAGTCGAATAACCGTTTTAGCAGTTTAAAGGTTGGCAAAACCACCATGTGACGGTAAGCGTTAACGGCTATTACGTTGCGTTTGGCTGCATTTGTCTATCGTTAACGCTCACCGTCGCGCCAGTTGTTATGGGTACGTTCTCTCCAACTCCTTCTTATTGACTTTGGGACGGACCGAGTGCTGAGTGTTATGGCAACCTCTCAACGTCCAATGGCAGGGTTTCCACCAATTGTTCATGGTATTCGTCTTAGTATCTATTAGCGATCGCATCGGGCGGGTTTCGAACCCGAGACCGCCTGCTTGACAGGCGGACGTTCTACCACAGAACCACCGACGCTTATTACGCTTCATTGAAAAGTAGACCTTCAGCTTTATCAGAAGCGTATTTAATAGAGTATGGAATTTTGGTTTAATTGAAATAGAACAGGATTTCGTGTAAGATTTAAATTATTTTAATATAATATGTATTTGGGTTTTAGGCAAAGGAAGGGTCGTATGTTATTTTTACTGATCGAGATAATGTTGTATTTTATCTATTCTTTGATCTTATATTTTTATCTTTGGTTTTTTGAGATTATTTTGTTTCCACGAAAACGTCCAGTTTTGGAGCAGACTTTATAGTGTGTAGGTCGTGTTGTTTAGCTTATCCGGTTTCATGATAATAACGTCGAAAATTCCTGTTTGTTAATGGTAAGGTGTCGCACTAACTATTCCGTCTACCGTCATTTATTGATATACGAGCTGTGGTTTAGTCAAGTGGATTTCTGTGCTTTGTGAGGGTAAGTTTTTCGCTTCTTGTTAATACATTTTTTATTGGTGTGGATATTTGGACATCTACGATTCCTAATGCAGTCATTGATTCCCTGGGTGTGCGAGGCATTATATGATATTGGAAATTGGAAGGTATTTGACTTTTTCATGCGGTATGTGCCACAACGTCAACTGGAAGTTTACGAGTCGTCCACTACCATCTTCACCAAGGACGAGTGTTGAAATAAAATGAGCGTTAAAGATGCGGCAAGTATTTCGTAAGCGAGAAAATACAAATACCCTCTGTAGATATTTCTTTCATTAAAATTTGCTTCGTATTATTTACTGATAAACTTTTTCTGTAAATAGGGTTAAATTCAATTGTGCATTGTTTTAGTAAGTCTAACTCGCTGTTGTAACTACTTAATTTATAATATTCTGAATAAATTAAACTCGGTTGTTTCGTCTCAACTATTTAAATTAAAATTAAAATTTTATACCGGGCAGGGATTGAACCGAGATTACGTTTTTAGTAAATAACTCTGAATTGCGGAGATATCTTTAAGGGTCGTCTCGAGAAATTAATACCACTAGGGACCATTCTTCCGAGGAGAGGTATATTTTGGCTTGCCAACTTGTTTAAAAAGAAGTAGTAAAAGTGTTTTCTACTAAAAATATGTTTTTATTTGGTACAAATGGTAAAAATTTATGCATTTACACAAAACAATACCGGAAAATGTTTCATTCCATACGTAGGATTAAATTATAATATTATTTAGATAAATATTCATTCATATTTAAAATCTATATATAACTACAGGTTTCCATAATCTAAACCTACAATACTTTCTCAATTGATAATTGCATGCAGTAAATCGTGAAAACTGGACACCTTCAAATCCTGATTTCATTTGTAATGATCACTTTTTAGAACGGGATATACCTCGCTGGCGATCGCGCAAAGTTAAATAAGCGGCCCACTCAAAAAAGAGAGGCTGACGCCATCTAGAGATAAAGAATGGAGCATAAAGATATTGGCAATTGTTTGTGACGAATATCATTAAAAATACAGCCTCTTTGTAACGAGGCAGCTCACCAAATTGGAGCACAGTCGATGAGAAAAAATATAGGAGAGGGAAGTTCAAAAGTTACTGTACAAAAAATAATAATACAAATAATAAAACCAAGCATGAACTACCAAATACTGAGAATGACTACAAATAGTACTGAAAACTACTGACAATAAACTGTAGATAAAGTCATATAATAGGAATAACCTTTGTTATAATTTGCATATTTTAGTCCAGGTACAGTAGCCTATCTTACTCAAGGTTGGTAAAAATACTGCGTACTTAAAACTTTAGGTATGATTATAGTAACCTAACTTATTTACAACGAATATTGCAGATACTTACAATTCAAACATGGTGTTTACAAACTATATAGTTGTCGACTAAGGAACTGAATAGCAACAAACAAAAATGTAGGAGGGAATTTCAAATAATGCTTTACAAAAAATAATAATAATAAAAAACCGAGAATAAACTACATAATACGCCGGGAGTAGTGGCTCACTCCTGTAATCCCAGGCGTCCGGGAGGCAGATTTTGTGGATGGCCGTGTGAGGACGACCACTAATCCCCCAACGGGTGGTTGTCATACTTCCGCCACGGGTGTCCCAACCCTATCCCTAAGTATCCCCCCGTTGGCGTGGCTGTAACACATATCTCGCACCTGATTAATCAAATGGACGAGCGGACTGAATTGTCCCACCCGTTACAATCGCTCATAACGAACTTCTAAAAAAACGAAAACAAAAACTACATAATACTAAGATGACAACAAATAGTATTGAAAACCGCTGACAATTAACTGTAGATAAATTCACATAATAGGAATAAATTTTGTTAAAATTTGCATAATTTGTTCCAGGTACAGTAGCCTAACTTATTTACAGCTTTAGGTACGATTATAGTAACCTAACTTATTTACAACGAATATTGCAGATGCCACAATTCTAACAAGGTGTTTACAAACTATATAGTTGTCTACATATATCAATACTAACCGATTTATAATAATAAAGGAACTGACTAGCAACAAACACTGTAAAGGATTTAGAGTATAATAGAATTAATTTTTGTTTGTAAATATAATTGGAATAGTTTTTGTTTAAATTTTCATATTTCAGAAATTTCCCTTAAACCTTATTCTGGAGTCGCCAGGCATTCTTTGCTGCTTTCCAAGATACTAGGATGTGTTTGACCATATTTAAATCGTTCTCATTAGACTCTTGGAACCCTAACAGTGATTCAACACTTCTGAAGCGGTTTCGGTCACGCCATAGCTGGGTGTCTTGATGAGTAGCTAGCACTGGGCAATGATAAGGATGTGGTAAATGTCTTCGATCGGGGCGGCAATTAGGGGGTAGGCCTTGGAACTTAAATTCGCGAGCCCCTGTCAATAATGCTCCAGATCTTGCATCAAATAATAGGCCACTAGCCCAAGAACCATCGTAGAAATATTGCATCTGGGGGGTGGCTTTTGCCCGGTATACAGCCAAACTACGCTTGTTGTTAATCTCATCACGCCACTTAGCTTCGCCAGCCTGACGGGCCTCTTTGGTTACAACTGCCGCCCATTGAGCCTCGTTAGTGGTTGTACCCCGCTTAGTGCCCACACCATACTTTCTGTCCAGCTGGGCAATGCGTTTAAATAGTCTTGACTCAAAACCTTCCTGTCTCAGGGAACGAAAAACTTTACCAGGGAGCATATCTGAGGACATATGTAGAAGTCGGCCGGAGATATTTCAATTTGCTTACAGCTTCTCTCTCTTCCATTAAGCTCCAACCCATCTCACCTTTAACCGCCACATTAGGGGAAAAGGGACCTGCGGAAATGGCCGATCGGCCAACTACACGTTCGGCATATTCTAGGGCGTCAAGGGTGACTTTGGAGATCGTCACCACCTCATTTCCATACGTAATACCAGGAATTGCCACTGCTTTCCATAGAGTACGAGATACTAAATAATTGTTATAGGAATGGGTAGACAGATTTTTCACTGCCCAACGGAGGCGCGTTGCCTTTAAAATTAGTTTCTTCTCATACTGTTCCAGATAGTTGGTATTGTTGGAGAAAAGAATTCCCAAGTATAAATGCTCTGTGGCCTCTATTAAGGCATTACCTTGTAATAAAAACACAGTCGTTTCATCAGTGTTGTTTAGCTTGGTTTCAAATATTACAACCTTTGACTTTTCTCCACTAAACACCAGACCCCGACTGTCGCCAAAAAAGAGGTGCAAATGTCCAGTAGAGACTGGAACTATGATGACTTGTCCGATAAAAGTAGTATATCGTCTGCAAAGAAAAGACAAGGTACACGGAAATGTGTCACATTGTCCCCTCCAGATTAAAGTGGGGTTATTAACGGTATACCAAAGCGCGACGCTGATAAGTCAGATGCCAGGTCACTAATGCAAGTCAAGAAGAGCACCAGAGATAATGGGCAGCCTTGCCGCAGTCCAATAGAACATTTCAGGGGTAGAGTAGTGACTCCCTGTACAGTGTAAATATAGGCGCTGTCATCGTAGAGCTTCTGTAATTGGCGGAGCGAAGACTGATTCAACCCAATATTACGTAACACATCCCACAATTGGTTATGACGGACACTATCAAATGCTTTTTTAAGGTCAAGGAAACCAGCAAACAAAGACAGTCCTTTCTTGGTCTAGAGTTCAAATATTTGCGAAAGTATAAACAAGTTATCAGCTATGCGGCGTCCTTTACGGAAGCCATACTGGGCCTCATTGAGGACGCTATTTCGCTCCAGGAATGAGCTTAATCTTTCTTTCCTAATAATTGCATAAACTTTATACAGTATAGAGTTCACTGCGATTGGGCGGTAAGAATTCAGGTCCTCCTCCTCTTTATCCTTTCCCTTGTGTATTAAAGTGACTCGAGATTCTTTCCAGCTCGTTGGAAGACTATCGGTAACCCGAATCCCGTTAAGTATATAGGTAAGGCATCAGTGGCGTAGCGTGGGAGGGGCAAAGGGGGCCATGGCCCCGGGCGGCTTAAATGTAGGGGGCGGCCAGCGGCCTGGGAAGTTGAAACGAACGTGGCTGGCTGAGATCGTGGACCGAAAAAGTGACAAGAAATTATTGAAGGTCTACAATGTGCACGTCGAGATTCACAAATCTGGGTATCTTGGCAATCGAACAAGAGGTACAAATTTAATATTCACCATTACATTAAAGAGTTCGCGTTGCAAAAAACACGCAGAGTAAAATTTTAATTTTTAAACGACTTGAATCAACAGAGCAACAGAGTACCACAGAATTTTCACTGATTTTATGCTTAGTTGCGAAAATAGGGGGGCGGCAAATTTAGGGTCTGCCCCGGGCGGAAGAAATACACGCTACGCCACTGTAAGGCATTCTCTAGCTAGGGGGCCTAAGGCCAGAATTGTCTCTGCATATATCCCATCCGTGCCAGCAGCTTTTCCGCGATTCAGCTTCTTAATTACTTGGTCAAGTTCAGATTTCAAGAACTCCCCATCAATGTCCCCAGAGGGATTTTGTGGTGGTACAGATGTAGCTATGGTTAAAGGAGCTTGTTGTAGTAGTTCTTTTTCCAGGTCCTTCATGTATTCAGTTAGGCGGGCCAGCATAGCAGGCTGGGAAGTGACTAGTGTACCCTCTCTTGACCGAAAGCCCTTAACCTTAGGGATAGATTGGACCTTTTTTCGCAACTTAGCAAGATGTTTCCAAAACTTTTTTCCTTGCGCTTTACCAGCTTGTAGGATTTCTAGCTCAACCTTTTTATCGACCAGTTTTATTTTCATTGAAATTAACTGTTTGGCATATTTTTCTTTGTTAGGAATATTTCCCATTTACTGCGAATTTCCTCCACTGGGGCATGGTTACGCTTTGCTTCCCTATGAATCCGACATGCAGTCTTCCTTTCTCTAATAGCATTGGAAACTGCTGGTCCCACCATTTCTTAGGCGTTACTCCTCGTATCAGTTGGATACGATGAGACTTTTTCTTTAAGTTTGCGGTCATAGCTTCTTTAACTGCAGATTGAAATGAATCGTAATTAGGGGGTGCAGTCAGTGCTAAAGACCAATTCTCCATAAAAGCAGTAAAATCCTTTAAGCGTAAAGGTCATCGAAGTCCCAGAAGTCTAATTTTGGTCCAAGGTCTGACACAGGTAAATTTGTTGGGCTATGAAAAGCAGCGGGAATTAGTTGCAATGTTACCGATATGAGGTTATGATCACTGGCCAGGCTCAAATCCCCAGCTTCGTCAATTTTAATTGAGATAATCCTGGGTAACAGATTTTCACTAAGTAGTACGTAATCAATGGATGATTCCAAATTACCTCTATGCCAGGTAATTTTACCATTGCATTGTGGCAGAAGGTTCCCAATAACTGAAGAGGTGTCATTAGTAAAATCACGGAGCAGCTTTCGATTACCACATTCATACTCATCTAACTCTCCTATATGAACATTCATATCTCCCATTACAACAAACTCCTCAGGCAACTATAAAGAGATTCATTCCAAGCTCCAGAGTCAGCACCGGTAGCACAGTAATCAATGCACATTGCTAGAGAAGGTGCAGCCTCACTGGTAAACCATATATGTTCCTAGTGCTCGGAATTGTTTATTCATTATCCACAAATTTTCCAATTTATTTTAAAAAGGTTGGTAAAAAGAATATCATTTTAACTTATTTAATTATGTTTTTTACGCAACCAAGCATTTATTTGAATAAAAGTGGTATTTATTTCAATAATTGTTTGTTTTATTTAAATAATAGGCTTATTCACTTTCGATTATTTAAACATTTTACAATTTTTATTGAACAATTGGTTATTTAAATAAATATTATTAAAATATCGCCGAGCTTATTTTATTCATGGATAAAAATTAATCGAATGCCGAGCACTATATAATGTTCCAAACACTTTTTGAATATTCTATGGGTTGGCTTAATAATAGGGGAAAGAATACCAATGCCTCCACCCTTTTTCGTTTTTCCAATTCTTTTTAGGCCTTACCATTGGAAACCATTAACTATAGGAGGCAATGCAGCATCTCTTAAATGAGTCTCGGTAAGGCACATTAATCAAAATTCTGGGAGCATATAGTTTGTTCCACTTCGGCCCACTTTTGTGCTGTAAGGCCTCCAGCTATATCCAAGAAGCCAAATTTCAATTCATTAATATTTGAGATCTCTTTCTTCACACATTTCTTGTTAGTCCTCTTTGATCTTCTTGCCCTTTTCTTTGAATTATCCCCTGTAGCAAATTAGAGTCGGGCCGACGTCGGCAAAAGGTACTAAACACAAAAGTCGGCCAACGGTCGGCCGACCTTTGGATTTAGGGTCCAAATGTCCTAGGGGTAAAAGGGTCGGCCGACCGTCAGCCGACTACAAAACGTCGACTCTTTGCCGCCTTTTAATAGACCTAAGAACCGACTCCGAAACGACGTCATCCCGACTTAGAATGTATGTACTGTATAATTACGTCGAAACGACTTACTTTTTGATATTTTAAGTGACTGAAAATGACCAAATAAAACCACAAATATAGCTATATAAATAGCTATATAAATGTATGTAGTTGGTCAAGTCCCATGAACGGGAGTGAAACAATGAGTTTATTTCCGTCAATCGGAAAGCTCTTGAATCTAGTGTACACTCTGTCTGAAAAGTTTGTTCGTCCTATAATTTAAAACTTTAAATGGGGATAACTTATTTTCTAGAAATGCTAGAAACAAAGTTCTAAGCTTGCTGAAAAGAACAGAAAAAGCCCTACAATACACATATTTTGACATAAGGAAACGCATAGGTTTTGACCTATTTTCGTCTAAACTTTCCAAAATGTGGAATAGTAACTTTTTTTGCCGCTCAGAAACTTGATTTTATATTGTGATTTGCATATTCCTGTGGGTCGATTTAAATAGGAAAAGTGTTTGAATTTTTAAATTTCAACCAATAGTTCGCGAGCTACGGCCTTTTAAATATTAGTAGATAATACGCATTTAACTAATTGGCGCAGCACGCAATACTAACATATCAAGAAGGTTGTTTCGGCATCACACTTTTATTCATCGACTTCTTTAACTGCGTAATTAGTCATCTTAAATTAAGGAGATTTGATCAAATACGTCAATATTACTTATAATTCCTTCTATATCTCAAAACTCAATTACAACTTCTAATATCTCATTAGTAGTTTATTTAAATGCCCCTATTGAATTATTTTAATGCCCCTATTGAATTATTTTAATGCCCCTATTGAATTATTTTAATATCTCAATATTTAATTAAATCGGTTCCAATCATAAATGGAGACTATTCCAGCAATGTCGTACTATGCTGAAATCTAAAGACTCACATTGGTTGAGGAGACACTGACTGTATACTTAACACTCTGTAGAGGCTGCGTACTCAGTTAGTGACTGACTGGACATTACTAGGCTGTACTAGTTAGTTCTTCGGGCTTAGTAAAAGCAACGAATAAATCTTCATTAATAATATCTTAGCCTAACATATTTAGCTATATACGAATGTAACCTACTTGAGCTGATATATTTTTAATAAAGAAACATTCTCAGATTGAATATATAATCTTTTTCGAAAAAATATAATACAGAAAGGAAGTTATTTTAAAAATATTTCAATTTGTTTTATTAAATCGAAAAAGTTTCACAGTTTTGAGCGATTAATTGGCAAAGTGCGACCTTAAATTGACCCTTTGGGCCACAGGGGTAATAAATAAATGTAAGGTCTATTATAAGTCGGATAATGGTCGGCATACCGACCATAAATAGTCCCAAAAAAAGGATTTAAGGTTTTAGTGTCGAAAAACTTTCGGACGTTTTTAGGTCGGCATTTGGTCGTTGACTATAAAGCGACTTTTCGACCGTACCCCGACCCTAAAACGACTTCATGTGCTACAGGGGCTGACAACGATTGGGCCGTACATGCACTTCATCATCGATAACCAGGTCATTTGATACCGTCAACTCAACACTCTCAAGGAAGGCATTCACGGCACAATCAGGAACAGGAAGTATCTTACATAAATTGCCGTTTAGTGGGCCAGACTGGTCTGACCCAACTGGGAGTTTTTTTCTATAGGAGATAGTGTCTTTGTGCTAGTACTATTTTCTCTCTCTTCTTGAACATTTTCAATAAATGCCTGTGCAGTTTGTCGACGGTGGGAACGTTGCTTTCGTAGCTGGTAGCTTAGTCTTTGCAAAAGAGATCTATCTGGTGCCATTGTTACCTACTTAGACATGGTACTGAATCTAGTGGAAATTCCAAAAACACTATGCTTCTTAAGAAAAATGGAAGAATAAGTTTTTAAAAAAGACTCAGAACTTGAACCAGGTCTTAAGCTAGCCTCAAAAACGAAATACAATCATATTTATTTAACATCACTTTCTCGCATGAAAGTGAATTATTGCACTCAAGTGTTAAGCGTCTCTATGAGAGCCGCTATTAAAACCCTAGTTGGCTGTAAAGGCAGATGTTGAGGCTTGGACCTTCCAACACATTTTGACAATCCAATATGCTATTAAGCCAAGAAACTACCTAACCGATGGTATAGTGATTACTGGTAAGCTTACTCTAGTTAGGAAATTGAAAAACTTTAATTATGTAAATTTCCACAAAAACCTGGCTTATTTCTAGTAAACTCCATTATTGAAGCCACACGATAAGGGGCAAAACTTGCCTTGACCGAGAAATTTAACTAGGATCTTATGGAAAGTTTTTTCAGAAAGAAATAATCTCAGCTCAATGGAATTTCACAACAACTTACTTAAAATAAAAATGTAAAGCCGCTCGATGTGGTGCTAATAGTTAGGCTAATAGGCCTAAGTTATGGAGCGCCTTCTAAAGCCATTAGTTCAGGTGGCCGGGTTACAATGCGTAGGAGGGTTGTGGCAAGCCCAGCATGCCACACGAGCCAACAGCTCCCTACACTAGCTATTACCGTTAACCTCAACAAGTGTTTATGAAAGGGGAAAACAAACAACTCGGGGAAAACCCCTTAAACCAGTGGGGAGAGAACTTGCAAACTCAACTCAGAAGGAGTCGTTCCGAGTTTTGACCCGTGCCACAAGTTGGGATCGAAACCCGTTCCTCTTGCTGCGAGGCGAAAGTGCTAACCACTCCGCCACCTCAAATGCTAAGTCGGCAAAATCTGTTAAAGTTAAATGGTTGAAAAGACTGCTGATAGAAAATGCCGTTCAGAATTAAAATTACGTTGTAAAAAAGATTTCACTGACTAAATAATGATATTTGCATTTTAATATAATTTTTACATCGTTTGCCTATATTTTAATATGAATATTTAAGATAAAACGTTCTTATTTTTTAATTGCTTTGTAGCAGACGCTAGGTCATGTGCGCTACCTCGAAGAAACTAGCGCCGTTACGCCACCTAGACGCGTCCAGGTGGCGAAAAGCGTAAAACACCTTCTAAAGGAACTACGAAAAACAATTAGCTCTACAGTTACCATTGTAACATCTATAGATAGCGCCTAACAGCAAACGATGCAAGACGTTTATTTTCATTGTACTACCTTTAAATCAATTAATGGTCATATATAAGCTTAATCTAGCTGAGTTGCTGTGTTTTTATCTCTAAATAAATGAAATAAATAAACATTGCCAGCAACAGCAGCAGCATTTTATAAGTGGAATAAAGATTTCGTTGTAATGACGTCATGGATAGATCAATACAATAAATATTTAATAATAATTAGGTTTTTTCGTAAATACATCTATTAAACCCCGAATATAAAAAATATGTTTAACTGTAACTAAAAGGCCTAGCATTACAAAAATAGTATAAGAACTATTAATAAAATTTATAATTAAAACTATTCGTGTTAGTTCTATCACATGTATGTTTCAGCAACAATTAAATAACATTTAAAAACTAAAACTTTAGATTTAGATGTATTTCGCGAAGGGCGGATCCGTCACCCTGTAGTAAATGTTCATCCAGTTAAGTTCCAGGAAAATGAAGACGAATGTGTCGTGGTCCAATATCACCCAATGTCCATGCGAAAACCAAGGATTCTCATTGTCCTCTTCCATAAGCTGGCAAAGACCTTGAAACCTGTAAAAATAAAAGACGGTAATTAAAACCATATTTAAGTGTGATCTATTAGATTTCCTAGTAGTGTGACAGTCATTATTTTCCGCAAGTTACGTTTTTACTGAGAACCAGTTCTACAATGACCGTAATTTCTTCTTACCATAAGTATGGTGTTCTTACAGTAGCTTTCTATTAGATTAGGAGATAAAATTTGGCCAATATCCACTGCTCGTTCTCAATCTCTCTATCACAGGGTCTTTCCTCCCACCCGTTCTCCTGAGCTCTAGGCGAATGAGAGAGTTTATCTTAATAGTCTTTGGTACCCAAGTCTAGTTCTCTCGCTGATAAACTAATGGAATATGATTTTTAGACTGATAATGAAACAGCTACCTTCCAATGCTGTTTTCTGGGAGTAGCTCTTCGAACTCGAGATGAAGGTCGTCTGGAACTCGGAAGACCCCGGGAGGGGTGTTTCTGAAGTCCTCGTGAATGTAGGGAACATTTTCGGCTTCAACCTGATTCAAAGATTCACAGCTCTCTTGATCTTCCCAAGTGATGTCATGCAGAGGGTGGTTGAGGTTTGCCAAAAAGGTCACGTTTCCGGCAGGCACGTTCATGTCGCCCTGGATCAAACCAAAAACGTATTAAGATTATTAAAGGCGTACTAGCTTGCATTAACGGCCCACTAGCTCAACAGAGTATGAGCCCGCAGCGCAAGCTTCTTTATATTTGATTCCCGGAAGATATTTTCCGCTTTCGTTGAGTGTCTTCCCCCCTTACCTGCTGAAAAGGGTAGATAGAGAAAACCGGAGGATTTTTGTAATAATACCCAGGAAGTTATCTTAGGCCCAAGTTATCAAGCGACTTTTAATTCCATTAATTTATACGGCGTAGGAGGATGGTGGCAGGTCCTTCATGCCATGGAGCCAACAGCTCCCTTCACTTACTATTAACGGCAACAATTTATTATGGAAAGAACTAGAGAGGAAACCAAGTAACTAGTGAGGAGAGAGCTCAAGGTAAAAGGAGTAAAAAGCTGCGATCGAACCCGGCTCCTCTTGCAGTGAGGCGAAAGTACTCTGCCAGCCCACCTTCCGGGAATCACGAGGCGCACAGGCTGTTGCCCATTTATCCTTTGTTAACCTGATACGTTCTTTCTCAAACTGAAACTTTCCATTTTACCAAATGTATCACGCCGTTTTGTATCGGACGCAAAAACATTTTCTTTTCAATTTTCGAGGACATACGAATAGACAGTTATGGAAAAGTTAAATTTAGGAATTGAAAATATAGAAGTTGAATAGTAACACAGACCATGGACTAATTAACAACAGGGACGGCCCAGATCTATAACATTTCCCTATAAAGACGCCAAAAAAAGGTGTTAACGCGTTCAGCAGCGTTGCCAGCAAATATTTTTTATCCTGGTGATTCAAACGTCATAAACAGGAAACAGATTTTTAACGGTTTTAGCCATAGATATAGGAAATGTATATAAAGGTCTAGATAAAATATTTCAAAGGGAGTGAAAACGGAGGTGACAGCTAGCAGAAACGCGTAATTTCTGCAGGCTATCCTTATAACGCGCTATCTATCGGTAAGAAAGCTCGTGCTATCGTCGCGAGAGCCATTGTCTCCGGCTTAAAAACTATACTAAAAGTCACCAACAGATGGTGTCTAAAGACTACGGCCTGCGGAAAGGTCAAGCACTTAGTACTAAAATCCTAAGAGAGCTCGCGCTCTTGGTCACGTGCCTTCCTCGGTGTCTGCTAGGTGTCAATTCCGTATTTTATGTTATGCTTAGACGCCCCGTAATTTATCTAGACCTTTATATACATTTCTTATATCTATGGTTTTAGCGGTTGGGATTTGAATTTTCAGATTGTTGTTTACAAAGGAAACCCCAAACGTCTCTCATAACCATCCATGTTATCACGTTAAATTAATATAATTTTTTAGTATAATTGGTATAGTTAAATGATATTTTTCCACCTCCGATTCTAAGATAGATTCGAAATTATCTCGGAAATTATTCATCATCAAAAAAAGGTAAACAACTATTAAGCCTTGGTACAATCATTTATATTTATGAATAATATTATATTGTGATGATAATAATTACCATAACAAATTTGGGAATTGCTCTCAGACGGTAAGCAGAATATTTTATTTTATGTACTATCGGAAAAGCTCGACATTCTAAATTTTTACGACGATTAATTTAAAATACTAATATATTCGCACCGCATGGTAATCTCGTGGAGTCGTGGTTCAACTTTTAAATTCCAAGCTTCTTTCCCTATTTTCTCCCCCCCCCCGGTTATTTTGAATCACCAGCCTATACAAGCATTTCCTTTTATGCCCGCGAGTACCGCTAGAGTGCGTCGATGCTTGTTCTTTTTACCTTTTTCCCGGGCTGGACCGTCCCTGTTGTTAATTAGTCAATGCACAGACACTACCTTTGACAAATCTTTAAACTGAATGGCTCCATTTTACCTTATGTATCACGCTGTTACGTATCGGACACAAACATTTTCTTTTCAATTTTCGAGGACATACGGATAATCAGTTATGGAAAAGTTAAATTTAGAAATTGAAAATATAAAAATTGAATAGTAACACAGACAGTACCTTTGACGAAGCTTTAAACTGTATCTAGATGTTCTAAAGTCAATTAATTTAGGAAGAGAAGGCTTATGTCAGTCGAGAAGGTTAAAGCGACAGATAGGGTTAGTGTTTTAGTTGGAGTACAGTTAAAAGTTATCACTTCTCTAAACGGGCGACTAGTACGTTTAAAGTTACCCAAATAACCAACCGTGATTTTCACGGCTGTGGCTTTGGTTCCGTCTTCGTTGTACGTGAGCATGATAAGTTCCGGGCCATGGACGCTGTAATTCGCTTTGAAGAGCCCTGGTTGTATCGGATAAATTGGTTTCTTACGAGGCACTCTGATTCTGCTAAAAGTGCACGAATTCCTGGATGCCAATAACGAAATTATAACAGCCATCAGAATCTACAAGCTTTCTAAGGTTTTAACAAAACTATTTGGTGTAATAGACTGTTTCGCGCCAAAACATGGCCGCCACTATTTCGCCTCGATATGTCCGCCATTGAAGGACGCATTTTTGGTAAATCTATCGGGTTATTGTTTATAAAATAACTGTTGTTTACACCGAAATAACGATATCTCATTGATTACGTTAATGCCCTATATTTTATAAAAATATTATCTTCACGAAGATTACCTGGTTGACTATTTAGAAAACACCAAATTAAATAAATGGTATTTTCTCGCAATAAGACAAATATGCCTACTAACAATCGTTCATGAAATAAATGAAATCATGGTTTGTTCAAAATGGCGCGAAACCAAGTTTTTATGATTTAAAACCTCTTATACCCTAGCGAAAATTAGTTTCTATTATTATTTTATATTTTCTTTCATTTTACTTACCAATAGTTAGCCTTAATCAAGAACCTGTTCCGAAGCTCAGCTGGGTTGCCAATTTCCGGGTCGTAACCCGGGGCCGAAGGTCCGTATCCTTGCTCTTCCAGCCACTTTTGGAATTCCTATTCAAATCGGGGAATTTTGGTAGGGGTTAATCAGAACGGCCAACCGTTTTTAAAGCAGGGCTGCCGAGAGCAGGCCCGGGCCCCGGGAAAACAATTCTGGGCCTTAAGAGCACCTATATATCTATACATGTACATAGCTTTTAGTTTTCAGGGAGAAGCTAATGTACTTATTTTCTTCAAACCCGGGCCCGAGGTTGAACGGACCCCGTCTCATCGAGCCTGCTTGCAAATAGAAAATGGTCTGTAGAATACAAACTTTACCTCCTCTTGGCTTGTTAGGTTTGGAAATGGGTTTTCAGATTTCAAAAGGGAAACTTCAAAAGCATTGATGTCGTTTCTTTTCTAAAAACAATAATACGGAACATAACCAGAGATAATATACCCATGCTTATCAGCTGGTCACTAGTGGAGGTGAAGTATATTTGAGATTTCTATGTAAATTGGTCACCCCTTTGTACGGTTTGCATTAAAATGCCCGATATGAATAATTATGAATTAACTAACATAACACGGACAGGTATGTTTATAAACCTTGGTTTATATGCTTCTACAACTAGATACTGTACGATGGTCTGTTACTATTTTCGGCTACAGCAAAATACACGACGACGAAATAGAGTGAAATACAATTCTATAACCCTTTTCTACTTCTTGTATCCTGGTTTATTATAAATGTCTGCGAGCATTTCACAACCACCCACCGAATCCTAGTGATTAAGCCACAGAGGGCAGTTACGTAACTTAAGGTTCAAATGAGAGTTTCAATTTACCAGAAGTCGAATTTTGGCCTCCTTTCCAGCAGAGGTCAGAACCAAGACTCTTTCTGCGTCCACATCGAACCCGACCGAGAAGAGCATTCTTTTCTTCAGAGGATGTCCGCAGCCCAAGAAATACGGAGCGTACAGCTCCATGGCCACCAACTGGCCCTGTTCGTACTAAGGTAAAGAAAAGTGACTCAAATTATGAGCGTGACTAGACAGTTTTGCCTTGTTGGGTGTAAGTTCATTATTTTATGTTAAAATGCACCCTTTTAAAAGAGAGAAAATTGAGGGGTTGCAAGGCTGTTTCAAATCTCCATTCCAAACTCTGCCAAATCTACACTTTGGTATAATACAACGATAGGAGTGTTTCCCCTAGTTTAGTTGATTATGAACTAATCACGTTCAACTAAGCTAGGAGAAGCGCCTGTTAGGAAAAGGTCGAATTTTGAATAAGGTGGTTTAGTAGGAATAGAGGCTCCTACTAACTTTTCACCCTAAACGGTGCTTCTAACGGCAAAAAACGTGAAATTCGTTAATCCGACGTCCACCTTTATACTCCCTTTTTGAAGTCTTACCTGAATATCCAGAAGACCACCGAAATATTTCACCGAGGACTGCCAAATACCAATGATAAATCCATAGGGATGCAATACTACAAAATTAAAAGTATTCTTTTGAGCGACTAGGTTGATAATAATTCTTGCTAAAATAGTAAGAAATCTTTTAGAAGATTTATCTTAAAACATTATTGTTGAAAATAACGATTTGAAAGTTACTATTGGTTCTTCGTCAATCAGCACGCTTAAAATCTACAAGCCTGTTTCAACCGAATAACATTACCGATAAGCTTATATTGGATATAGATACCTCTAGAATATATATTTTATATTTGTGGTAATACGTACTTTTCGTGTAGAAATTTCTGGCACTAAAACGCTTTTCAATGCTGCCCAGTTCAATGTTGTAGTCTGAAATTAATAAATAAAAGTAACATAATGCACCTACAACGCAACGACAGTTACCGAATGCGTGAAGATGGAAACTATTAAGCCTAGCCATAATATTAGTTCGACATCGACCTAGAAATATATTTAATTAACAAATATCTGGTCGTTATTAGCCCAAATTAAACTTGGGATACATCTTACAACAATTATTTTTTTTTAATAATAAATTGCGTGAAATTGTTTGTTCCGTAACAATATTCCACCAAAATTAGATTAGAAGAAGTTACTACAGAGCCTGAAATTCTGGAAGCGCAAATGCCTTACAAAAGCGTGGAGGGTAAGTTTCTTTCTCGTTGAAAATTTCACCCCCTTCAAAAGGAGAGAAGATTCTCGAGGGACGCTGGGTAACGATACCGCCATCTAACGTGAGCTAACGAAATGAAAATATCGTCTGCTATATCGTACGTTATACAAGGCTAAGATATTAAGAGTGGGACTGGGACGACACCTATTTACCTAAGTTACTAATATATTTAAGAAAAGATTTCAGTTTATTTGTTTAGTCAAAACTGTGTTATTTAAAACATATGCTTCAATATTCTTTACATTTTTTATTTATCTTCAATGCCAAAATTGCTAAATAGAAATTTACTTACTTCATAATTTAATTCTACGTGATAATTAAAATTGATCATCTTTGAAATATCACCAACTAATGTCCCAACTACCACTGATTCTGTAAGGGTGGACTAACTCTTCGTTTTGATGTCAACCTTGGTAAATTTGTAAGCTTTTGAATCGTTTTTATCTTTAATTTCCGGCTTAAGAAACTGATTTAAAACTTGGCGAAGGCTTAATTTTCTTTGCCGTTGTTTGCTTATTATTTGCCAATTGGTTATCGAAATTATACGCTACAGACTTATTTTTCGTTGTAGATTTGCTAAATAAATAATAACTATATTGAGTTGATGCATCCTAGGAGGATCGAAATTCATATTCCTAGATGCATCTGTCTAACTTTCTAACAAAGACTTTTCAGCCGTACCAGGTACCGATCTCGGTCTTACTCCCGTGATAGGGGGGGGGGGGATTGCCTTCCCGCCTACTCTTCCCCCTCTATCTCTTATAAGTTAAATGCGCCCCCAGTGGGCTCTATGGCTCTATTATAACTTCCTCTAATCTAATTCTGATTTCACTGAAAGCTGACAAGTTTTTATGTTTTTAATAAGTTTTAATCTGTCACCAGTGCAACGACATACCCGTATAACACAGTCTTCTCCAAATCCCTTCGAAATCCGTGGTATCTCTGAATTTCCGGGAAACCAACGACAGACATCGAATGTCGTATTCCTCGAGAAAAGAACACACGTGCAACAAAATCTCTTGCGGAAGATCCTCTATATTAATTTCCTCTATATTAATTTCCTCCATAATTAACACGGTAAAGTTCCTACAGAATACAACATGCTTTACGTTAATTTTCTTTCAAAGCTCGTCATCATTACACATTCGTTTACGAGCCGATAATTCCTCAACGGCTTCGGACTCATCTCGTCCAATGGCAAAGCGTGTTTTAGAGGGAGTCGTGACTTAATGTTATCTTTCAGCAAACTTAAGCCTACGTGTGTTGAAAACAGCGTGTGGAATAGATATTGTTGGTGTTTTTTGGCGGGGAAACATTGGTTTTAGAAATAAAAAATATTAAAATGGTATACGTCTTCGGATTTTTCGCCTTGTTATATGGTCCATAAATTAAAAAATGGAAATTTTGATAAATGTAATTGTTTTCCGAAATATATAATTTTGATAGTATATTTATTTTAATTATATTTATTATATTATTTTTTTAGCGATTGTTTTTTGATGAAAACGGAATTGGGGTCAGGTGCAATCGGTCTGCGCGTGGCAAGGGTTATATTTCATGTTTTTTTGGGATGTGGTAAAAACATGATAGCCATTTTTCCCAACCACCCTTAAATAGTCCCGTGGGTTTGCCTGCCTACTAGCATGCTTAGTAGGGGCCCACAACAAAGATATTTCGTGTAATGGCCTCCGATATTGGAGAGTACGCGTCCTAAATCGGAGGCTATTACAAAGAGAACGAAATATCTTTGAATTGGCCTTCCATTTAGGTCGGGTTTTATCAAATCACCATAATTCGGAGGCCAGTTCAACGAAATCTCTTTGTAATCATCTCCGTATCTTGTCGCACGTTCCTGTTCTTTATTGGAAAACCCATTATTTAAAAAAAAACACACACAATATGTAAATTTGATTTGGGTACATTTGTTCGAATTTCATTCGTCCGAACGGTGGTACAAATGTCCGAATGATCATTTGTCCGAATGCTGGAAAACAGGATCGGATGTCCGAAAACGTATTTCATTTGCCCGAAAAATTTATCACAACGTTTGTTGGTGATTTAGTCGTTCAATTTATGTTAACTTTACTGGCGAATTTCATTAGTTCGAATAATCGCTTGCCCGTTTTTTCGAACATTAGGAATTGGTTGTTTTTTTTTTAAATATTGTTAATATAAGAAAATAGTAACATTAACATTAACGTGAACCTTACCTAACCTAACCTAACCTAACCTAACCTAAAATGTCCACAACATTCAACGCAATTTCCACTTACTTACCAAAAAAACAGCAATAAGAAATACTAATTTAGCGACAGAATTCGGACAAGTGAATCTACCGATTCGGATGAATGAAACAAACAAGTTGTCCAACAATTGAAACAATTCGAACATTTGTTCCACCGTTCGGACGATTGAAATTCGAACATTTGTTCCACCGTTCGGACGATTGAAATTCGAACAAATGTACCTACCCCGTAAATTTTGGTCACTTTTGTAGTAAATTAAAATAAGTAATTTGGTTAACTCTGAGAGAAAGTGCATTTTCCTAAAATATCAACTAAGTTACTTCAACCTTACTCTTAACTTAGAATGTTAATTTCGATGGATGGTTTAGCTAACAAGTAAGTGAAACGTATGGCACTATAATGATAATACATTAATATAGTAAATTTTAATTTTCATAATAGTTTTAATTTCATGATTTAGTAAACTCTGACTTATTATTCCAATCAAATCATCAAACTAATATACGCCATTTCAAATACTAACATCAGTCGGTTTTTTTCAACCAGGCTTCTCCCAGCTGGAGGTTTGAGAACTTCGAGTTACCATTAGTTTTAGTTTACGCATCTAGACACTTCCAAAACACACCAAGGCTAAATATCAATAATCAAGCAAATAAGAGACCCAACAGCGGATTGTGTTCATCTTCAAAATAGACAGGTACCCTATTTTTAGCAATTGCAGCGCCACTCCGAGCGTCATGTTTGGGAAATTTACATCGGGCTCTGCTTTGATGGCCTTAACTACAATCATAACGAAAAACCCGGCGGTTATTCGACCACTTTTCAGACAATTCGAAATACCCAATATTTAAACCCCCTTTTCGAATATTCGCGAATATTTTCAGGCTTTATTCGATTCAACCAATCAAATATTCGGTTTGATATTCGATCGAGTTATTAGGTATAGGCAAATATTTGGGACACCCTTAAAAATGACTATGAAATAATTTACTATAAAATAAATTACTATTAAATAATTTACTATAAAATAATTTACTATAAAATAATTTACTATAAAATAATTTACTATAAAATAATTTACTATAAAATAATTTACTATAAAATAATTTACTATAAAATAATTTACTATAAAATTATTTACTATAAAATTATTTACTATAAAATTATTTACTATAAAATTATTTACTATAAAATTATTTACTATAAAATTATTTACTATAAAATTATTTACTATAAAATTATTTACTATAAAATTATTTACTATAAAATTATTTACTATAAAATTATTTACTATAAAATAATTTACTATAAAATAATTTACTATAAAATAATTTACTATAAAATAATTTACTATAAAATAATTTATTATAAAATAATTTACTATAAAATAATTTACTATAAAATAATTTACTATAAAATAATTTACTATAAAATAATTTACTATAAAATAATTTACTATAAAATAATTTACTATAAAATAATTTACTATAAAATTATTTACTATAAAATTATTTACTATAAAATTATTTACTATAAAATTATTTACTATAAAATTATTTACTATAAAATTATTTACTATAAAATTATTTACTATAAAATTATTTACTATAAAATTATTTACTATAAAATTATTTACTATAAAATTATTTACTATAAAATTATTTACTATAAAATAATTTACTATAAAATAATTTACTATAAAATAATTTACTATAAAATAATTTACTATAAAATAATTTACTTTAAAATAATTTACATAATATAATTTACTATGAAATAGTTTACTATAAAACCATTTACTATAAAATAATTTACTATAAAATTAATTACTAAAATAATTAACTATAAAATTTAAAATAAATCTAATATATAAAGATGCGTGTTTGTTTGTTTGTTCGTATGTATATATATTTTTGAACGCTAAAGGAATCTAGAGTTTTCAACTTAGGTCGACCACATTATTTTGGTTACTATCTCATGGTACCCTGACTATAGTTTTTGACGTGTTACGGTGGGCAAAACAACTTTAATTAATTGAATTAATTCAATAATTAGGAATATACAAGATAATACAATTTGATCTTAGTCAAATACCGGGTACCTCAGCTAGTATGCTATAAAATAATTAAAATGAATATACTATAAAATAATTAAAACAAATATACTATAAAATAATTAAAACAAATATACTATAAAATAATTAAAAAAATATACTATAATATAATTAAAACAAATATACTAGAAACTAATTAAAACAAATATAAAATAATTAAAATAAATATACTATCAAAATTATAATTCGAAAAACAAGAACCATATACTTTTATCAAAATTTACATTTTTTAATATATGGTGCAACTAACAGGTGCCGCGAAAAAACGAAGAGGTACACCATTTTAATAGTATTTATTTCAAACACCAATTTTTTCAAGGCACACCATCCAGGTCAAAATTAAAAAGAAAAAAAAACGGTTTATTTCGCTGAAAAAAATCTGATATGTTTCCAAAAGAATTTATTTAAAGTATAATTGTTAATTTGGAAGAAAATATTTAGATTGAAGAAAAAAAATATTTATTGAAAAAAATATTTTTGAAAACAACATTTGAAAGAAAAATATATTTTTGAAAGAAAAAAAATATTTTTGGATAATCGCGGATCTCTTAAAACGCAAATAAGCCGATATGTAGAAATCTTGAAGCTTCTTTAGGCTTCGTCAAAGGGAGTGGTGTACAAAAATATGCTTTGAAATCACAATAGACCTTTCCATAGAATGTTCGTTACGGTAAGAGGGGGAAGGAAAACTGTTTGTGCAAGGATGATTAAATGCTTAAAGTATAAAAGTATTTCGTGTACTTAACTAGTCGTAAAAGGAGAGGATTTAAATATTTAAAATAACGAAAATACTAGCTAATAAATATCTAAGTATTAACAATACTTTCTCAGAGTGGATTTGAGTATTGCAATAATAATTCATTTAATCTAAGACCATTTACACCTGGACTATAATGCCAACGTTATAACTCCGATTTCAGAGTGTCCGCTACAAAACACCACCAAGTGGAGAAAATCCGAGAAAGTAATCCACAAACATGCAGCAACCCCCTTTTTTTTATCCCCCTTCTTTAGGAGGCGCACGGTTCGCGCTCTCTTCCGCTGTTTTTCTCGGACTCGTTGCTCCTCTTCATTTTTAGCGGGTGGACGAGTATCTAACATAGAGCTCGGCGTTTGGTTAAGAAATAATCACTTTATTTTTTTTTATCCACAAACGAAATTATCGTTAATTATTAAATTGCTATATAGCCGTGGATAATATCCATGGATAAACAGTTAATCGTAATTTTTATGGTCAATCAAAACTTGATCGGTTAATTTATCTGTTTTGCCGAGCTGTAATCTAACACCATGATAAAAATGAGTAAAAAACATTTCCTTAAAAAATTAGAAAATTCATAATTAAACATACCTTCAACAAGTTTCCAAAACGTTTAAGGTGGGATTTCAATAATCTTTGCCATGTGGTTTCCACTTAAGCGTTTACGCCGGAAATAACGGGCGAAAATTGGTCACGACTCGCGAGGCGACCGAGTTAAATGTCGGGAGAGGAGGGGGCCGCTATGAACGAATGGAGCGCGAAGTGAACGCGTTTTTTCAGTTCGAATTCCCTTGTGGACGAAAGTTGCCTCTAAATAGCGATGGTGGCGTTGGGGTAGCGGCGACACTAGCCTAACAACAACGCCTATCTTCATTGCAGTCCAGGTGTAAATGCTCTTAGATTTAATTAATATCGAAAATAAATTAATATCAGATTGAACTCCGAAGTCACTAAGCCTAAGTGCCTAACCCGAGGTCCTTGTAAAATGTACTGCCAACTTTTTATTCAGTTGTAGAAAAAAACAGTGAAAGCACGTAAAAATATTTTCGTGTATCGTCAGTATCGCGCCATTTGTTTTTATGTTTCGCTCCGCCATTATACAGATCTGCTGAATTCGGGTAGCTTTAATGTTATATTACAGCGAGCTATGTGATATTTTCGCCTTTATTATAAGAAAGAAATATCTGTGATATGAATTAATGTATTTTTAAATGGACCTTTGAAGCATGGAATCTGATAAAGTAATTAAAGTTAAAATAGGTAAGTTTATAAGATGAAATTTGTATCTTTAGACTTACGCCTTGGCTGGCTTAGGATTTGGAATAGAACCATTATTTATTATTATTTTCTTGATAAGGACTAGGAGATACAGAAGTGCAATTTCCAGATCCAAACAAATTGACCAATTGGGAAGATGATGTGAATCAATGGCCATCTGTGACATTTGATCAAATATATTCCGACCTCACTAATACTAGAATAACTGAAAATAAAGATGGGTAATTTAAAGCTTTTAAGAGCTTAGAAGTCTACAACTATTTATGGAGTTGTTAGGTCGGGACCATTTTCCATCACATGCATAATGACGTTGCCATAATGAAGACAAAAGTAATTCCATCTCAAAATATCAACAACGAGCAGCACGAACCCTGGGTTGCCACACTAAAAAATGGGACAGTGTTATCGGCATCATGTACTTACATGTCTGGCTTGGCAAAATGCTGTAGTCATGTTGCAGTTTTGCTATTTAAAGTTGACTATGCCCATTTAAAAGGACTCACACAAACTGGCTGTACGGATTTTTTAGCCAAATGGAATTCTGGCACTCAAAAAAATATAGTTCCAAAGAACTTACCTGTTCCGAATGTAAAGATTTTAAAAATAAGAGACATTTCAAATTCTAATGACCAAGCTCAAGAAAGACTAGCAAATTCTCAGCAATCTAAACCAATGTTTACAAGCCATGAAAATTTAAAAAAACACCTATTATCAAGTCCTTTATCACTGGTACTTCAAGACAAATCATCATTTTTCAAACACTAAATAACATCGTAAAGGTTGTAGACCAACGCGCTCAAATCGGCTCAAATAAATCTCAACCACACTTGTAAAAGTGAAACTATTTTAGATGAGGAAAATATAGTCATTTTAAATTGTCAACGTTGTAGGGTGTTCTACGAAAAGTTAATAGTTTTATTAGATTTTAAAAGATAAAATTTAACAACTAATACAATTAATCAATCGGGTAGTGCAATATGTTCTCAAAGTCGTATGATACGAATAACTGGCAGTGGCGTAGCGTGGGTCATTGTCGCCCGGGGCAGAATCATAATTCCAAGGACGATAGGAAGAGAGGCGAAGTAGAAGGGATGAACGCGCCAAAATCATCCTTGTAAAAAGGGGCAATTTTGCCACCCTCCTAATGGTGGCGCCAGGGGCGGTCCGCCCCTCCGCCCCCCTCGCTACGCCACTGATAACTGGTTCCACTGCTTATAATATTTCCCAGAGGGAACCCACTAATCTTCAAAATTTTCTTCGTACAAAATTGGGATTCAAGAAATTTTCTACAGCTGCCATGGAAAGAGGAATTCTCCTTGATCCAGTCGCTCGTGAACAGTTTAAAGCCATAACTAGCTATAATGTTATTGAAACTGGTACTTGGATTTTTGAATCGGAACCTTGGTTACCGGCTAGTCCCGAGGGGTAAGACAGTCTCAGATAATCTGTACACCGAGTTCATGCATTTGGCACTGTTAAAGGTACATATTTTCAAGAGTTCGCGAGTTCCATTTAGCACTGTCAAAGGTACGGCAGTGTAGACCGAGTTCGCATAGTGTCTTACCCCTCGGCTAGTCCTGATGGATAAATTGGGAGCTTCGCCATTTTAGAAATAAAAAGTCCGAATTGCAGTTATGCAAGAAAATTAATTCAAAGCGGGAAAAAATTGATAAAAAATGCGAAAGCGAATTTTTCTTAAAAGAAAGTAGTAGGTATTATTTGCAAATACAAAGTGCCATGTTTTGTATGAATCGACACTACTGCTTCCTTTTCATTTACAGCGAAGAAAATCCTGTAATTTTAGAAATTACATTTGATCCTAGCATTTTTCAAAGAAGCAGAAGTTCCCAAAACAATTCTATTTTACCACAATGTTGTGTTACATTGAAGAAATGTACAGCCATAATAATCTAGTATTAAAAGAATATGAAAATTTTTGTTCTGAATAAATTACATGTTTTATTCTAAATGAATTCAAACAATGTTAAAAATGTTCCAAATTGAAAAGAATTAAAATACAAAGTAAGTGTGAAACATTTTTCTTGGTTATGAATGCTAATTGTCAAATAAAAATTTACATTTCCTGAGATATTATTGGTGACTGTAAATTACAAAGTGCAGCGCAAGTAATAGCAATACCTAAAACTATTGAAGTAGTTACGGGTAATATCTGCTTAAAAATTCTGAAAGTTTTCCACCTGCCAATGACACGCTCAACGGAAATTCTAACTGAAGCAATTTTTCTAGTTTTGTGCACGTCTTCAGCTGGTAGCTGTTTTTCCCCTTAGAGAAAGCTGGTATATTTAATCCGGCATAACGTTCACTCAATTCTTCTTCAATTTAAAACCCCTTGATCACACATTAATTCGTCACTTGGTCAAATGAAATCTAATATTCCACAATAAATAAATTTGTCACTAGCGCGTTCATCGGATCCGTCTGATACTAACATAATAAGACCATTTGGTGATATTGCTGTTAAAAATTTCGCAGTATTTTTCTTTTTATAATTGCTATAAGTTAACGCTTTTGTCAGATGAGATCTAGGACCATCAATGAATATTCTGTGCAGTCTAAAATGGCAGTAGTGTTAGGATACTTTTCTTTAAATGCAGTTGGCATGTTCGTTCGAATAGTCTCTCTTGGTAACCAAACTACTAGGGGTTTCAATGCATTTGAAATTTTTCTGATCCATGTATTAAATATGTTGCTAGCGAGGCTTGTTGAAATACCAAATCGTCACCCTAAATCTCTAAATTATGATCCAAGCCTAAGTCGCATAACTACTATTAATATCAAGAGGAAATAGGGGAGAGTGTAGCTCTTCACAGAAAGTTAAGTTAGAATATTTAATAATAATATTTTTACTTTAGTTTATTACTCGAAGATCTATTTGATCCGAGTTTCGCGTTACTCGAAGACCTATCGGTACGAGTTATTAGTAAGTTTTTAATTTTCTTCAAATTTGTTTAGGATTTAGCTATATTATCCCTTTTAATTATAGACTTATCTACCTTTTCGCGTATTTTATCATCCTAGCTCTTCACAGAACGCGCGCGTCGCCTTGTTTGAGGGGCAAAAAAATCCTCAAGAATAGCTGGCGCCCCCCCTCCCGCAGAAGCCTCATCAATTTTTCATGCGTATCTCGTTTTTTTGTTAATTTAAAACCGAACTAATGATTGTTTTATATGATATTTTTATTAACAAAGGTTAAAATTAAAAGTAAATTTTTATTTTCAATTACGAAATTTAGATGAAAGGAATATTTCGTCACGTGTCTACTAAGCTTTGTAGTAGTCTGCCTGCCTGGAGTTTTACGGTTTATGTCCAGTCAAAATGGCAACGCAAGGAATCATGAATCATATTAAACCCAGTCATTTTGATATAGAATTTTGAGTTAGACGAATAAGGAATTTACAGGTACATAATTATTTATTATATATGTAAATATTAAAAGCCACGAAACCAAGGGTTAAAGTTCTGACATTTAAGCGCGCTTTTCGTAGATAACGAGAGATAAACGTTTCCCTGTTTACCTCGGTCAGCACTACATTCCCGAGAAGAATGACGTTGGGGTCACATGACTTACGCGCGTCTTTATTGGTTCTCGCTCGCGGGGGGGGGGGTTGAAAAGATTGAGCCCCTCAAACCAGGTAGCCAGCGAAGGGAAGGTCATTTTTACCTCTCCGAGGGGACAAAGTCCCTTAGGAGGGGTTATACAACGACCGTGTCTATCTGTGGGTCTGTGGGTGGGTCTGTCTGTGGGTCTGTGGGTCTGTCAGGCCTGCGAACGCGTTCGCATTTTCGGTGCAAAGTGTAATCACTGCGTACGCAGTTTCTCAAAGGGTTGGCAAAACCACCGTGTGACGGTGAGCGTTAACGGATGCATTTGCGGTTTGGTTTGGATGGTGTTTTTTCGCTCACCGTCGTGACGGTTTGGTGTATTACGTTTTTGTAATGTTTATGCGTAGGTTGTGAGTGTTGAATTTGTGGTGTTTGTGTTCTGATGGTTGTGCATGTTGAGTCTGTTGTGTTTATATGGGCGTTTTCTCTCCAACTTCTTCTTAATGACTTTGGGACGGACCGAGTGCTGAGTGTAATGCTACCTCTCAACGTTCAATGGCAGGGTTTCCACCAGTTGTACACGGTATTCGTCTTAGTATCAATTTGCGATCGCATCGGGCGGGATTTGAACCCGAGACCTCCTGATTGACAGGCGGACGTTCTACCGCAGAACCACCGACACTTGTTACGCCTTATTGAAAATTAGACCTTCAGCTTTATCGGAAGCGTATTTAATAGAGTACGAAATTTTGGTTTAATTGAAATAGAATTGAAATTGAAATTATTGCATCGAAGAAATTCTAATTTAGCGTTTCTCTATTGATTATAAAACAAATGCGCCACCCAGGTTTCGAACCCAGACCATTCGGCTTGGCAGTCGAGCGCTCTATCACAGAACCACCGATCGCTGCTTAGATTCACTGAAATTAAGACAGGCATCGTAAGCATAATAGGTAATAAAGTCTTTTTTTATTAATGAATTTATGAAGGCCTAATCTGGTATTTTTTAAAGGTTAAATCTTGTTTTAGCGCAGTCAGCCGAGATTAGAGGGTTAAAGGGTAGACCCTGTGGGTGGTCCACTTTCTTAACGACCTATATATAGTTCTGTTAATTCAAAGGAGATAATTTAACGTTAATTGCTTTAAGAGCTGACGGTTAGTCAAGTGGCTCTCTGTGCTTTGTTGATGGTAAGGTTTTTGCTTCTTGTAAATACATTTGGTGTGGATATTTGGATATCTACGATTTCTAACGCAGTCAATGATTTCTTGGGTGTGCGAGTCATTATATGATATTGGAAGTTGGACGGCATTGGTCTTTTTCATGTGGTATGTGTCACAACGTCAACAGGAAGTGAACGAGCCGTCCACTACCAGATATCTACGGTATATTCATCAAGGGCGAGTGTTGAAATAAAATGAGCGTTAAAGATGCGGCAAGTATTTCGTAAGCGAGTAATTCCAAAAAGCCTCTGTAGATATTTCTTTCATTAAAATTTGCTTCGTATTATATTTAACTGATAAACTTGTTCTGTAAAAGGGTTTAATTCAATTGTGCATTGTTATAGTACGTCTAACTTACTGTTGTAACTACTTAACTTATGATATTCTGAATAAATTAAAATTGGTCGTTTCGTCTCAATTATTTTAATTATAATTAAAATTTTATACCGGGCGGGATAGAACTGGGATAGCATTTTTAACAAATAACTCTAAATTGCGGAGATATGTCTTTAAGGGTTATCTCGAGAAATTAATACCACTAGGGACAATTCTTCCGAGGAGAGGTATATTTTGGCTTGCCAACTTGTTGTTTTAAGAGGTACACTGTACACTCAAACATGGGCAGTTAGAATGAAGCCAAGGCTTATGTTCTTCACATAGGTAATTTTTCCATATAAGTAATTTTTTATTACTGTTTGAACAATGATAACACTGCACAGTATTTACCCGAAGAATTTTGGTATGCCATTTTATAAAAAAAAAACATTAAAGGGAATATAACCTCAGGTATTTGGTGTAGAACACCAACGCTTGCAGCTCTGGCCGCTCTTGCCTTTGGCTTTAAAAATGTTTGACGCCACTGAACAGGGACATTTGAAAAATTGAAGGGGTCTTCCGTAAAGTTTGCTTTGCAGGTTATATTCCCTTTAATATTAATATAGATTCACAATCGATAAAATTTCATCTCTAACAACAAGACCTATCATTGAAAAACATAATAGCTCGGGGAAACTTTCAGATCTATAATGGCGAAGAAAAAATATTTCATGCCGACACTAACGCCATCTTGTGATAATAAAAAGCCAACAAATCTAGTATTCCGGTAATAGCGTAAAGTAGAGCCATCGATGTGTCGGTATATGCACTTTTTCATTTATAGCTAAAATATTTTATTTTCTCAATTATTAGACCCGGTTTTTCTTTCCCAATTTTTCTTCCAAAAATATTTTTACCTCTTACAATAATATTTTTTTTTCAGAAACCTTTTTTTTTAAATATATTTTATTTTCTACTTTTTTTTCAGCGAAAAATACCGTTTTTCTTTAAATTTTGACCTGGGTGGCGTGACATATTTTCCACGCCTAAAACACCTACAATATCGATTCCACCCGCGGTTTTCAACACGTACGAAGCTAAGCTTCCCAATATTAGTATGACTTGTATACATAGAAGTAAGGAAAGCGTAAACTTGACCATGCTGAAACTATCGGTGAAAAAAAACATGAATTAGTCGCGCCTCCCGCTAAAACGCGCTTTGCCATAGGACGAAACGAGTCCGGAGTCGTCGAGGAATTATCGGCTCTTTAAATATCTTTACTGCAACAAAACTATTTGTCCCGAAGAAATGTATTTCGATCCTATGTTTCGATGAGGTAGAACTCGCAAGGAAACAAAGAAATATAAGTAATAAATACAATTAACATACGTAATAACAGCATTTGACAAATAATAATTTTACGTATTTTTATTCAATCAAAAATTAGTTAAATTAAATTACTAATTAAATGGGAATGTTCAGAAATAAAAACATTAATGCATTTATATCAAAGATTTTTAAAATAACTTGATTTACAGTGATTTAAATAAAAAATAGATACTTAGGTTCCTTTATTTTATCTATGAAGCACGTTTTCAACCGAAAGATAGATTTTATTCTAGTCGCGAGTCCGGCTGCATCGTAAATATTTCGATTTTAGCGTTTAAGCTTTTGGCTCAGTCCATAGACTTTCAACCAATGATGTTACCATGGCTCAATGGATTTTTTTCAAACTTTACATATACCTTCGCATGCATGAAAAACCTTGTACTCCAAAGTGTTAGTCCAAAATAAAATTAAGTTTTGGAGATATAGGCTCTTAAGTGTTACCCCTGGTTTTGAGAATGTCAAAAATACTAATTTGTCACCTAATTACCATATTGCCAATAACCTCTTTTTTATTTATGCAAAGCTCTGCAAAATCGGTTTTCTAGAGTACCTTTGTATGGGGAATTCATTAATTGCCACCAAATGTCTCTATTGTGAAGCGTTTCTAAGTTACAAAGGCCTAAAGTCATTTTGTCTTGGTTTTGGGGGGTCCTATTTGGGCACCCGTAACGGTCTGTGGGACTAATGGTAAAAATAAACTGAAAGTAGCCTTGGAAAGCCATTAGGCTGGCCTAAAAAAGGATGCAATAAAATTAAGGTATGTTTGCTTTTTTTTTAAATTTGGCGTGCTAAAAACTAAATTTAAAAAAATGACAAATGTGTAATTTATTTTTGTTTTATTTTTTGTAAATAACATTATAACATTTACTTTACAACCAGAATTATTTAGTAAAATGCTTAAGAATGCTATAGGTTGACTAAACATAGTTTCGAAATAAATTGTGATTTTTTTTAACTCAACTTCACTAATAGTAAATATTCTAGCTCTGGTGCCTTTTCCAGTTGGTTTGGAAACTGGACATAAAATTGATGAGTCATCAAATAAAGGCCAAGACAACTTATTTGTATTTTTGTCTCGCTTCATAAACTTTAAGAGAAAATCATTTTCTTCTTTGAATGTGTTCAAAACTAAGGCGATGTACCACTCCTTATCGTAAATAGCTGCAACGTATTCACCAACAGCTATTTCATCGAAAGACAAAACGTCTTCATTAGCTCGTACAACTTTAACTTTTGATCCAAAATCATCAACTGAAATTTTATACATGGTCAGTTCTATTCTGTTAAGAGGAACAAATTTATGATGGCTACGAGTTCCAATTATTGTGGAGAATTTTTATTTGGCGCTTGAAGTGAAGCTCGCGCAACCAAGCGCTTAACAATTCCTCCTAAACCATCGCAGGGACTTTTACCGTGACTAGTGGCATCTTGCACGAGAAACGAATAACTTTCTGCGATTTTCGTGTAATTGTCCTTTAAGATTTTTTAGGTAAGTTGATTGTGATTTTGCAATGAAATGATGCGGAACGGTACGAATGAGACATCTAATCAAACAAGGTATGAAATCGGCAACTGTTTCATGAATATCCAATAATTTGGTTTGCCCATCAACATGAACCCATTGTTTAAACGAAACCTCATCATCGAAATCGATTTCCATTTCTTCAAATAGGGTCGTCAAGTAGTTTCAACATTAAGGTTCTATAATCAATTTTAATAGGCAATGCAAGAGTCATTAACTTCAGATTTTGGTGAAATTCACAGATACACACTGTGCATTCCTTTTGAGGAGACCGTTACACACCACTTTGGACACAAAGAACAAAATTTGGAAAATCCAATTTTTATGTTAGGTCTACTACTTTTGAACTGAAGAAAAATCTCTCGAATATTTGACAGTAAAAGTCGTTTTTGCTTTTGAACTTTTTCGCCATTCACACGAATAGTGACAAATTCTTTTTTGCCGGGACACATTCGGGACACTTCATCATCTTCATAAAATGTTATTCCTTTATTTTCAGTTTCAGCTGAAAGTGCATTCCAGTGGCGCCTTTCTAAATTTGGCAAAATTCCGTATTCTTTCTTTAATTTTCTAGCCGTTTTATGGGGCGTCCATTAATTACGTGAGGCGTTTAGGGGGGGGGGTCGTGCTGAATCTCACCCAATCTCACGTGGGGGAGAGGGGGGTATCGGAAAATATCACGTAATTTTTTTCCGCAAGAAACAGCGTAAAATTGAGACCAAACTGGGCTAAATTTATAAGTAAAGCATGTTTCTCAACTAAAATATGGCTAAATGCTACACAATAACACCTTGCGCAGTGGCGTAACTACGCTGATGCAGTGCATTGGGACCCACCGTAGATAGGGTGCCCATACACCTTCACTTTGTCGACTATCCGATCGGTGTTCCACGAAAAAAACGCCGTATAAATAAAGTCAATTACAGAGAAAATTAAAGAAGAACATACATAATAAATATAAATGCGTCTGTTGTAGTATTGTCCAAGATTCCAATTACGAATTTTTCCTTTCTAAGTCCGGCGGCTACCAACGTAGTAATAACCATAAGTTATAAATTCCATCCAACCACGTCGACGTTTTAGCCGATCGACGATCATATTCAGTCTTATAGATTAACGAAACCTGATTATACCGTTAGAAATCACTCATTTGACTCAGTCTAAATTAAAATTGTAAGTTCTTTTTCTTTTCTGTATTATTTATTACTTCATTAATTTAACATAACAGTGATAGTGCATATAGTTAAGAATTAAGCTTAATAATCCTGAATTAACGTTTAAGATCTAAAATCTTAAAATCGAAAGTGAAACTAAAACTATTGCTTTCCTCAAACACCCCATATTTTTCTGATGTAGTAGGGTACACTACCACACAAAATATAATAGTTTGTTTAGGTAATACTATTATACCATTATATAAAACCCATTTTAATTCCAACTAATTCTAAGGTTCTACGTAGGCTATGATGGGAAAATATAATAATAAAACCTTTATAGTTATTCTCTTTACCGAAAAAACACGTTCAAACAATCTTATTCTGTTAAAATACCTTGAACACGTGTGCATTTTGCACCTTGTTATTTGCAATTTAAGGAGTTCTACTTTACTTCACTTTATTTTGCAACTGCCTTGAATTTGTTCATAAAACGGAATACACGACGGTGGCGTATTTACATGTTTTGTTAATAGACCGTTTCCAGACAACGTTCTGTCTATACTAGTCTTATTAAACTAGTCTTAAATATAAATAATAGAGCAAATTGTTTTTTTAAATAAATTTAACGCTATCAAACACATACTAACGTATTTACACTAAAAATACGCATTTTGAAAATCTCACGTGATATTAGGGTGGAGGGAGGGGGTTTAGCCAAATCTCACGACATCTCACCAAGGGGGGGGGGGTTGAAAAATCGTCAAAATCACCTCACGTAATTAATGGAAGCTCCCTAGCCTTTAGGGTGTTGTCAAACTGGCACGCCAATGAAACGAAATTAAAATTTCTTATTTAAAAATTACGCGCTTTTACGCTCCATGAGTTTCAAATTTTACGCCAGATTGGAATTTCAAGAAACAGGATTTGAAACTAGATGGGCTAGGTTGACGCCAGCTCGCCAATAATTACAATTTCCAAAATAAGATAGCACATATTTAGGCGCCCATTTCGCGCTATTGTGCGCCACTAGTTTCAAATTTTGCGCCATAAGGGTTCATGACTTATAACACATTTAAAAATTTTGAATTCAGTTGCAAAACTCATGAAAATAAGTAAACGTATTGCATAATATCGCTTGAATTATGCGCTATTGGGCATAATTCAAATTGGGCATAATTCAGATTGGGCATAATTCAAATTGGGCATAATTCAGATTAGGCATAATTCAAATTAGGCATAATTCAATTTAGGCAAAAATACATAAGTTTAATCATTTTTGAAACCAGGCGAGCCAATTTAACAAAAATCACAAATGTCACAAATTTCTATGTAACTAACTTTGTAATATGAGAAAAATTACGCGCTATTACGCGCCAACGATATTTTATTTCGAAACTTTCTGCATTGGTCTCAAAATCAATTTGAAACATGGCGAGCTAACTTAACGCAGAATGACAATATGAATAATTAGTTTCCTGAAATAGCCTTAAATTACGCGCCAATTAAATCATTTTGGAAACACATATAAGCTACTTAAAAAAGGTAAAATAATATTTTATTATTTGGTTTCTCAAAAACGCCTATAATTTCGCGCCATTAGGTGCCACCACTTTTAAATTTTGCGCCAAAATGGGACTTCGAAAATAATTAAAAATAGTATCTTAACTTGTAATACATAAGCTACGTAAAAATGATAAAATATAATTATATTATTTAGTTTCCCAAAATAGCCTATCATAACGCGCCGATTAGGCGCCACCACTTTTAAATTTTGCACCAACATGGAAATTAGGAAATAATTAAAAATAGTACCTTAACTTGTAATACATAAGTTACGTAAAAATTCTAAAATATAATTTTATTATTTAGTTTCACAAAATAGCCTATAATTACGTGCCAATTAGGCACCACCACTTTTAAATTTCATGTTTTTTTTTCTCTAGTGTAAATGCATAACGTCAGACGTATACATTTCCTATTTTTTTACATACATTAGAAAAAATAGTTGATTATCCCTTTCTTAAATTTAAAACACATCTTAAGCTCAACAAGAATCAACTAAACAAGAATTTTGAAAAAGTCTTTTATTTAGTAGAATATATGTAATAACTTCAAATCTACTCGGAGTACATTTTCATTAGGCGCCATTCTTATTTAGCTCAAGCGGTGGTTTCAAATGTTTGTACATTTTTATATTTATATTTTTATTTGTATATTTTTTATTTTTATATTTATATATTTTACTATTTTTTAATCTCCGTTTTCGCGTAAAAATTAAAAGTGGTGGCGCCTAAAAGCGCGTAGTTCGGGCGTATTTATAGGCTAATTTATGAAAATAATTAATCAAATAATATTTTACAATTTTTACGTAGCTTATATGTGTTTAAAGTTAAGATACTATTTTTAGTTATTGTCGAAGTCCCGTTTTGGCGCAAAATTTAAAAGTGGTGGCGCGTAATTGGCGCTTAAGTATAGGCTATTTTGGGAAACCAAATAATAAAATAATATTTTAGCTTTTTTAAGTAGCTTATATGTGTTTCATAAATGATTAAACTTATGTATTTTTGCCTAATTTGAATATTATTGAATTTTAAGTTGCTGGAGCCCAAGAAAGCATAATTCGACCGAATTTATGCAATATGTTTCCTTCTTTTCGTGAGTTTTGCAACTGAATTCAAAATTTTTATATGTGTTATAAGTCATGAACCCTTATGGCGCAAAATTTGAAACTGGGGCGCACAATAGCGCGAAATGGGCGCCTAATTATGTGCTATATTTTTTTTGCAATTTGTAATAATTGGCGAGCTGGCGTCAACCTAGCCCGCCTAGTTTCAAATCCGGTTTCTTGAAATTCCAATCTGGTCCGAAATTTGAAAATTATGACGCGTAAAAGCGCGTAATTTTGGAAAAAGATTTTTTTATTTTCGTTTGATTGGCGCATTATTAGAAACCTTCTCATATTATCGAATTATTAGAAACCTTATAAGCAAACTTTTTAAACAAAAAAATTTAAAACAAAGTTTAAGTAGGTTATTTTTTCCTTATTATAAATGAACGGTTAGTATAGAGGCTACAACGAAGGAGAGCAACGTCACATTAAATAGAGCAACTAGATTCAAACTTCAACTATTTGCTTTAAATATACGTAAACTTTCTTTATCTATAAATGGCTATAACCAGTATGTTTTACCCTGCGAGGAATTGTACACTAACTCATTTTCAAATAAAGACGCTAAACAAAATAACAATTTGTAAATATTGTAAATATTTTAGACAATAAAGAAATGTAGAGATGTTTTAATTAAAATCTCTTTATTTATTATTATAAATATTTCAATAATAAAACAGTTTAAAAATAAAATAATTTAATTGCAGTGATGTTTTAAAAGCAAACCTCAATTCTACAAAAAATAAAGATTTAAAAAATACTTTATTTTAACTAGCGATAAATCTATTTTAATAGATGCTTTGCGGACATCTATCGACATCAATGGAAAATATTATACTAAAAGTTTCAAGTGTTATTAAAATTTTATTTCCTATATTATATTTATGGTATGTACTTGAGCCAATATTGGTATTTAAAATAGCTTAATATAGAAGTAAATACATTACTTAACGCATAGAAAGCGTAATTATTTATATTATTTATTAATTACCTATTATTAAGGTTATTTTTCTTACTTTATAAAAATTAATTATATATTATTTACAGAGAGTTCTTATTTAAAAAAGCTTCGAGTGCGTTTAAATCATACAGATACTCAATGTAAAATAAATATTATATTTATATGCATAATCACACAAATACAAAAACCAATATAACGCTAGCTAAAAATTATGAAACAAGTTGGCAAGCCAAAATATAGCTCTCCTCGGAAGAATTGTCCCTAGTGGTATTAATTTCTCGAGATGACCCTTGAAGATATCTCCGCAATTCAGAGTTATTTACTAAAAACGTAATCCCGGTTCAATCCCGCCCGGTATAAAATTTTAATTTTAATTAAAATAATTGAGACGAAACAACCGAGTTTAATTTATTCAGAATAATATAAATTAAGTAGTTACAACAGCGAGTTAGACGTATTAAAACAATGCACAATTGAATTTAACCCTATTTACAGAACAAGTTTATCATTTAAATATAATACGAAGCAAATTTTAATGAAAGAAATATCTACAGATGGTATTTGTATTTTTCTCGCTTACGACATACTTGCCGCATCTTTAACGCTCATTTTATTTCAACACTCGCCCTTGATGAAGATACCGTAAAATAGCTATATTCGACATCTGGTAGTGGACGACTCGTAGACTTCCTGTTGACGTTGTGACACATGCCGCATGAAAAAGACCAATACCGTCCAATTTCCAATATCATATAATGACTCGCACACCCAGGAAATCAATGACTGCATTAGGAATCGTAGAAATCCAAATTTCCACACCAAATGTATTAACAAGAAGCAAAAACCTTACCATCAACAAAGCACAGAGAGCCACTTGACGAAACAACCGCTCGTACATCAATACACGTTAAATAAACGCCTTTGCATTATTATAATTTTTTTAAGACGATAATAAAACCCGTAAATAAATAACCAAAAACCCACAAGTTCTACCCTTTAACCCTCTTATCTCTGCTGACTGCGCTAAAACAAGATTTGACCTTTAAATTTTCATACATAAAATATTTAGACTTTAACAAGTTCACAAAAATTAAAAAACAAAGTTCAATAAAAAATATATACAGATATTGTATTCATCCGTTTAGTAAAAAAACCCCTTATCATAATGGTTCCTTTACTTTAATATTTTCCCTTAGGAAGTCAATGGCTCGGTGGTGAACTATCCGCATTGTAACAATGCGACCCGAGTTCAATTCCCGATCACGATCAAATTTTACGTTAAAGTACTAAAATATTTAATTAAATATAAAAATAATATAATTTATAAATATTTCATTAAATATAAAAACAATATAATTTGTAAATATTTAATTAAATATAAGATTAATATAATTTATACGCAATGGTTACGCTTTGCTCCGAAAATGCAAACGCGTTCGCAGGACAGACACACACACACAGACGGACAGATACTGTGATTGTATAACCCCTCCTAGGTTACATAGTACCTCAGTAGAAGGAAAGTGAGGGTGTGGCATCGATCCCGGGGTCGGGGTCAGGTTCGGGATCGGGGTCCGGGATTTAAGGGGTGAAATGAGGGTAAAATCGTCCAAAAGTCAATGTATTTTTGATATTTCTCGCGACGATTTGTTTTCTCATATCAACATATTTTGTTCAGGCCAACTTGTTTATTTATCTCCGCTTATCTTGAAAGACACTTGAACGTATATCTTATCACGTTTTATCGTACGGAATAAGTTGAAATGATGTAAAAAGTGATAACCTAGGCGGCGCGTGCGCGGATTACCCGGGAGGCGCGGAGCACGCGTGCGCGGTTAATTTGAATTTAAGAGTGTTTTGACGTCATTGAATATTCGTTGTTAAAGTAGAATGGAAATATTTTTAAACTTTATTTTAATATCATTGTAGTGGATTTGAGTGTTTTGACGTCATGGAATATTTGTTGTTAAAGTAGAATGGAAATATTTTTAAACTTCATTTTAATATCATTGTAGTACTTAAATACACTTGACACTTGAATCTATATCACGACTATTTCAAACGAATATTTTAAGTATGAGAAACGTATCGTTCTCAAATGATACTTGAATATACTATAAAAGGGGTTGTATAATGTTGTGGGAGGTCATTCCACGGTTAACTGCGGTAGCTATATTCAAGATGCCTAAAGCCCAACATATTTGCCCTACATGCGCGAAAAGTTTTTCTACCAAGTCCCACTTAAATCGGCATGTTAGAGAAGTACACGGTGATAGACATAAGTTTGTCTGTGAAGTATGTGGTAAGAATGTGGCTAGATTGGAACATTTCAAGAGCCATCAACGAACTCATGACTTGAACGCACCCGGCCCTTCCGAACCCATGGACCTGTCTCGCACAGAATCACCAATGCAACGTTCGCCATCACCAACCCGTCCACCATCACCTAGTCTGCTTCAAGACATTCAACTGGAATCTATCCAACCATCTGCATCAGCTTTACCCAACAGCCCAACACCATCACCTGTTCCCGCCTCACCAATACTTGATGAAACACCACCAGCATCTCCAAGTATGGTCCAGGCCCTAAATGATACGCTAGCGTCTATCCGTTACAATGCCGAGGACTATGATATTGATGTGGCTATGTTTATCGGACGTTACCGAGCCGCTTTCCGTAAATTGTTAGTAGAAAGACTCGCCAGTAAACGTGGAATTAAATGGTTCTTACTCGTAAGATCTGTTTATATGAGACCTTTGGGGGGTGCGGAACAAAGTGCGGAAGTGAGACCCTATTTCCGGAGCATTATGCAGACAACATTAACGGTCGATGTAATTGAAAACTTTGAAGCGACAGGTATGTACTAAAATTTATAAGTTATATTTTGAACTAAAACATTATATTTTCGATAGGATCGGGTTGGGTAATTGACCGTGTTCTGTATGTAGAATTAAATGTAGCATCTTACCAACCGTTGCGAGGGTCATCGTATATGGAACTACCTGAAAAACTATCTCGACGTCACGCGATTCTTAATATTAGAAACGAAAATGACGAGAAATGTTTTCTCTGGTCAGTTCTCGCTAAACTTCACCCAGTTCCTCGGACTCAAAACGCTAATCGTGTTTCCAAATATACACCTTATGAAAATGAACTTGATACCAGTGATATATCTTTTCCTTTCAAATTAAACGCTACGGAACTTAAAAAATTTGAATTAATGAATAATTTATCAATATCTGTGTTCGGCTTTTCGGGAGACATATTCCCTCTTTACGTAAGCGCCAACAAGTGTTGTAAGGAAAGGGAGGTTGATTTGCTATACATCACCGACGAAACTAAAGATATTGACGATGGGAATAGACATTACTGTCTTCTACGAGACCTAGGAAAACTGCTACAGCATCTAACAAAACACAGAAGTACAAGTTATTATTGCAGGTAATTTAGTTTCCAATATATTAGTGTGTAATCTACTAATTATTTTCTTTATTAGAATGTGTCTTCACCGATTCAGTGGAAACAACGCGGAACAGCGACGTGATGCGCATATCGAAGAATGCGCCACCCACGGCGTCCAAAAAACAGTTTTCCCTACCAAGAAGAAGACGCTTTATTTTGATAAATATGAGTGGACAGAAAAGGTAAAAATAAAAATTATTTAATTTAACTCTTAATGAAATGAAATTATTAGGTGCAGTATGTATTTTACGCCGATTTTGAAGCAATCCTACCGAGAGTTCAAGGATGTGATCTAGATCCCGATTTAAATACCAGCAAAGTAAACATGCATGAAGTCTATTCTAGAATTAGAGAAGGAGTTGATGGAACTCATTGAGACAAATGTACCAATGATTATTACCCCGGAGGAGGAACAGTTTCAAGCTGCTACGCATTGCTACATTTGTCAGAAGCAGCTAAATCAGGGAAATATGCCCGCTATTCGAGATCATTGTCATTTCAGCGGCAAATATAGGGGGCCAGCGCATAACGTCTGTAATCTTCAAAAGAAAGTTCCAGAATTTATCCCTATTTTCCTTCATAACCTTAGCAGGTGAATTTATTAAGTTAATTAACCAGGAAATAAACCTAATAATAATAAATCTTCATAGGTACGATTTACATCTTATATGTCAGGAGATTGGTCATTTTAAGGAACAGACACTTGACTGTATTCCTTCCACTAGCGAAAATTATATTTCGCTGAAACTAGGTAAAATATATTTAATTATGAATTTAACCTTAACATTAATTTTATTGTTTTTTAGGGAGATTTCGGTTTTTAGACTCTTATCGAGTTCGAAGTGATAGCCTCGATGCTCTAGTATCTAATCTCGTTTTGGAAGGAGCCAGTAAATTCCAGATTGTTAGGAAATATTTTGAAAGTGAGAAAGTTCAACTGCTTTTGCGGAAGGGGGTCTACCCGTACGAGTATATGGACGATGAAAAGAAATTTGACGATACGATGCTGCCACCTAGAGAAGCGTTTTTCAGTTCATTGAAAAATCAAAATATTTTAGAATCTGATTATTTACACGCCCAAAATGTTTGGACAGCGTTTAATATTCAAACATTATGTAAAATTACAATAGTATAAATATTTCAAATCTCTTAAACTCGGTTTTCGTAGGAGAATACACCGACCTCTATGTGAAAAGCGATGCGTTGCTCTTAGCCGACGTTTTTGAAAATTTTAGAACATTATCTATAACTCATTATAAACTAGATCCCGCTCACGCTTACACCGCACCAGGTTTAGCCTGACAAGCAGCTTTGAAGATGACCGATGTTCGCCTCGATCTCATACTTGATATAGATCAACACTTATTTATTGAAAAGGGTAACGCTTTTGTGATATTTTAAATATTATTGTATTTACATTGAATTTTTAGGTATTCGAGGCGGTGTTTCAATGATCTCAACTCGTTATTCTGAAGCGAATAACAAATATATGCCCGACACATATGATTCGTTTAAAGAGAGCAGTTATATATGCTATTTAGGTAATTTACATTTTTTTAAAAAAATATTTTTTTTTATTTTTTTTTATTTTAATTATTTTAATTTTAATTATATTAATTAACTTAATTTAACTTAATTGAAAATGCTAATAATTTGTACGGTGCTGTTATGTGTGAACCACTACCGCTAGGCGACTTCCAGTGGGTTCAGGAGGATGATTTGCAAACATTCTGTGAAAATATTCTGAGTATTCCCAATAACGTTGAAAACGGATACATTTTAGAGGTAAATAACAAGTGTTATAATTATTGAATTATATTTTTAAAGAATTGTTTCCTTTGCAGGTGGATCTTGAATATCCTCCAGAGTTGCATGACTTACATAACGATCTCCCAGTAGCGGCGGAATCTAAAGTTATTACACATGATATGCTATCTCCATACTCCAAAGATCTCTTAGGAAAATTAAATATTAAGGAGAATCAAAGTCTACCAAAACTTCTTCCTAATTTAAATAATAAAGAGAAATACATAGTACATTACCGCAATTTAAAATATTATGTAGAATTAGGTTTGAAAATAACCAAGGTTCATCGAGCTCTAACCTTCACTCAAGGAAAATGGTTAGAAAAATATGTTTGATTCAACACTGAACAGAGGAAATTATCCAAGAGTTCATTTGAAAAGAATTTCTGGAAACTTATGGTTAACCTGTTTTCGGGTAAATCAATTTAAATAATTTATTGCTGTTTTTTCCCTTACTTCATTTACTTCTTTAGAAAAACAATGGAAAATTTACGGAAGCATATAAATTTCGAGTTGATTCATAAACCAGAAAGAATGTTAAAAGTTACAAGTTCCCCGCAGTTTGAACACTTTACCATCTTTAATGAAGAGTTAGCCGGCGCTCATAAGAAGAGAACTAAAATTGTTCTTAACCGGCCTATATTTACCGGATTCACCATTCTAGATTTATCCAAGGAGCTCATGTATCGGTTCCATTATGGATTCATAAAAAATACGTACGGGAACAAAGCATCACTATTATTTACAGACACTGGTAATTTAATTTAATATGCATTTTTTATTTAAATAGTACTAATATATAAAATATTTACAGACAGTCTAACGTACAACATTAAGACGGATGATGTTTATAAAGACTTTGAAGTTCATAAAAACCGCTTTGACTTCTCTGATTATCCACCTTCGCATTTCCTTCATTCTAATCAGAATAAAAAAGCTCTCGGTTATTTTAAAGACGAGACAAATTCGCAGTTAATTCAAAGCTTTGTAGGACTTCGTCCAAAGCTTTATTCTATTAAATTGTACGGGGAGTCTAAGACCGCTGAAGAGATAGAAAAGGAGTTGCGATTGGGGAAATCTTTAGAGTCAATTTTAAACCATAAAAAGGTTTGTAAGGGCGTTGCCATGAACGTTATTAGAAACGTCATCCGCCACGAAGACTATGAACGTTGTCTTTTTAATCAAGAAACCATGTCAGCCGAGATGATGCGTATATAGCTAGTTTCAAGCATGAACTATTTACTTTAAATACTAGAAAACTTTGTTTATCACCAAATGATGATAAGAGATATATTCTACCCTGCGGGGTTCGTACATTAGCGCACGGTCATAAAGATATTGAAAAATTATAATGAATGCTTGTATTTATGTATATATAAAAAACTGCTATTGCTATAAATTGTAAAAAATTATTTTATTGAATACATTTTGCACATAAACTCTTTAATCATTTTATCGTTTACATATTTATCTTTCTTAAACCTAGACACAATGTTATACATTTCTATTCCTTTACACCTGTTTATAGCAAAATAGATACAGAATGCTCCACACGTATTACTAGAATTACTCGGTAATTGATTAGAATTAAATAATAAAGTCATTAAATTTAAAATAACCTGGCGGGTTTCCAAAGGAATCCATGAATTCACAATTTTTATGTTTAGAAAAATATATTAGAACCCAGTGTTCTCCAGGTTCAGCACTCGTATCGGTATTTACAATAAATAGAGAAGGGAATATTTTTACACGCCTCGAAATATACTTTTAGTACTTAAATCTTTTTCAAGAATTTTAGTTATCTGTAGCGAATCCATTAATTACTGTAATCGAAAATCACGGTTCGATTTTTATCAATTTCAATCAAATTTTGAAACTCAGCGTAAATTAGAATGGAAATCGTCTCCGGTAACGGTTTTGCAAATTTTAATTCTAATCTCAGGTTACTGTTTTTTACAAGATGCAAGTGATTAGCGTTGTTATTAAGATCCGAGGTTAAATTGTACGCGAATAAACAATTTCCGTAAGGGTAATCTTCCCGACTTATCTGATTCCCTTCATCTACGTTCCACTGATTAGTTTGAATGAAAAGATTGCAATACGCTTGAATATATTGATTTTCCTCAAAGTTTAGAGATAACCCCATTATGAGGGACGCTGCTACCGTCAATGTACAATCCAATGCTTGATAAATCGAAATGTTGAAAGTTGTACGGTGATTTTTTCAAATCTCCTAGAAACGCTTTTGGTTCCACAAACCCGATAACAACTTTCTTGGGTGCTTGTCCGGTAAATAAATGATCTTGCACACTAGCCATAAGACCAGCGGGTATAGAAAATGAGGTGCACTCCGAACGAGTTACAGGATATTTAGCGGTTCCATATTGTAGCGCCTTGGCTTGAGCGAGCGATAGTTCCGGTATCACTTTAACTTTCCTCAGATAAAGGGAAGCTGATAAAATCTCCACTTTACATTTTACGTCGGAGTGAACGCAAAAAGCTGCTCTATTTTTATCGAATTTAAATTTCAAATCAACCATATTTAATAAAAAACGTGGTTGTTGACATAAATCAGTATGGACTACGCCTAACAAGTCAACCGCCCCTCGTTTAGAGAAACCATCGTTATCGAAAAATGAATCGAACTTCCCAGGCGTATCCCGATAGAAAAGTGAACTCGTTAAATAACTTTTCTTCGCAGAATCTCCGAACGTTAATAAAGTTTGTATCATACTTTTATAAGCGTAATTTTGACTGGAAGGTGTTACTGATCTTTCATTAAGAAATACGTGGACGTCGCTAAAAAGCGAATGAAGAAACAAATTCTCGGGGGCGATATTGTCGGCTGGAGTTCCGGCGGCCCCACCCGCAACACCTGGAACCGCGGGTTGCGGTAGTTGACCATTATCTTTAGTTACCTTAACTCGAACGTGCAGCAAAGTTTGTGAAAGGTCTATATACGTTTCAGAGTTACCGTTGATAGAAAATGTAATTGATGCGTTATCAACTATATTTGATATTGGATTATACTCAACCCATTCTCCACCAATAATCGAAGATTGTGTCATAGGTACTTGAAACAAATCTAGCTCGGAATTTATACACTCAACTGAGTGCGGGTGTAAAAGGGACATTATGAGAATATATCGGAACGCTTAGGGAACCGTCCTTTCGCTATCATGCCTGCTGTTGAAATGGCGCTTTTCGACTGAGTTCGTTTCCTTTAATTTCCGGAACCCGTCATTCTTTTAATATGATCCGTAGCTGAAGATGTAAGCCTCATGGCTTCATCAGCTGCTGAAGCTAATGTTTCCCTTCCAGCGTTAATAGAATGCGATTTAAGCGCTGTTTTAATTGGGACTCCGCTAACAACATCGGTCGCTACTTTCGCTCCGGTACTTAAAAGTTTTTTTCCCAAGTAAGAAGCGCCTTTCTTCAGTAAAGGTACCGCGAATCTAAACGCTGAAGATAATATATTTCCTAGTCCATGTCCTCTTTGCACAGCTAAACCTCTATATACAGGTATTCCACCGAAACCAACCTGGTTTAAATAGTAACTTTCATAATCAGTTCTTGAAGGTGAATATTCAGACCTCATGATGTTAACTGTTCGCTCTCTTAAGCTAGAATGAGGGTGTGTCCTGAATGATTAAAGGTTTATAGTGAAGTCCACATTTTACGGGGTTTAAAATGTAATACAACGTGAGCTTTTCCACTATGAAACTGTATTGGCTCACCTAAATCATCTGTTATATTAATCTCTATAGTCTTAATATGATTACACACGACTGGTAGGTAATGAGGTTGTGAAAATATTTTTGTAGCTGTTTTCCCATTAGACTCGGCTTTCTCTTCGACGCTTATGATTCTTAATAGAGGTGCTAAACTATCCCCAACAACGTTATTTTCAACCAGATCTGAATAAACGAATAAGGAATGTAGCCCAGCGTTCATATCAACTGGGTAGGGGGTTATCATTGAATTTAAAATGGTGAAATCATTATCTCTTCTATCCTTAAAACCTAGTAAAATCGATAGATCGGGACCAATTACAACTCTGATTTTCGGTTGCAATTTAACTTTAATTCGATTAGAATAATTTAAATAACCGAATGCAACTTGTTCTTCTTGGTTGTGGACGTTCATAACATGTAATAGTTCTTCCGGAGTTTTATAAAAACCCGCGGGAACTTCAATTATTTTATCATATTCGAGAGGGTCTTTAACTAGAGGGTTATCAGTCATTTTATCATATTCGAGAGGGTCTTTAAAAACCAATAGATTAGGTTTTCGAACGTTATACCATGTCCGAGGATAGCTTATTTCCGCTAACCCAACTTCGTACTGTTCCTCAAATCTTAACGGTTCAGCTAAATACGTTCGAAATTTACCAACGCTATTATCTTGGTAATATAATGACGAGGAATCTGAAGGTAGCGTTACGTAAAAACTCATTTTAAATCCACTTCTTGTATCCAAGAATTAAATGTAGGGTCGTAATCTTGCCACTTGACATACAGTTCTACGCGGCCGTCCGATTTTTTCCTCTTTTTTATTACTTTTTCGATTATGAAGTAACAGTCTTTTAAATCTCGACCAACAATCTGAACCTCCTCTCGATAGAATACTCCTAAAATGGGGTTAGAATTTAAATCCATCAGCTTATATACAGGTGGGTCACGTGGTAGTCTCTCAGCTATTTTAAACAATTCTGTAGTAAAATTCGGGTTATATTTCTTATCGAAAATTGATAAATTTCTACTTATTCTACAAATATTTCCAATTTCAAACGCGTATGTTAACGGAGGAGAAAAATTTACCGAACCGTAAAGATTTTTCCATATTTTAGCAGAGTTATCTAGAGTAACTTCCGCGGGTTTACATTTAATTGATCTGTGATAACTATTGTTATAAGCGTTTATAATATCATCTAAAACGTCGATATATTTAAGGGTGTTATTCTGCGTGAAATAGCGATATAAACGAGATTTAAAACTTCTAATGAATCTTTCAATAATGGACGCTTTCATTTCCGATCGGGTAGCGAAAAATTTAATGTTCCTTCTTTCTAATTCACTCTGCACTTCTTGACAGACAAATTCGTTTCCATGATCACTTTGAATTCTTTTCAAAAATGTTACGTAACGCTTCTAAAATTGTTACACCTTTCTTATTTTTAACTGCTACAGCCATAGCGTATTTGCTAAATATGTCAATAATACATAATACGTAGCGGAATCCTGAATTATATTTAGACAGCTTCTGAAAATTGCCAAGTCCGCTTGCCACTGTTCGTCAATTCCATAAACAATAGTTCGATTTCGTTTGAATCGTCTTCTAGCAGGTTTATGCAGCGTATATGTATCCTGCTTTATTAGAAATTGTTTTACTTTTTCCAATGAAACCTTTAAATCTTTCTGTCGAGCTGAATTATAGAGCGTTCGAACTCCAGCGAATGACCCTGGGTCTGCGGGATTAGTATAGATTTTCTCAAGTTCTTTCTCCATATCGGGTAATATTTTGATGTAATGGCATGTAACGCCAAAAAAGGAAATTAAATAATTCTAATATTATAATATCTATGATAATTAATACAGCTGTGATAATTTTCGGTGATTTTGAAAATGATTGTGATAAATAGGCTAAAAGTCCCAAAGAGACTGTTTCTGTACAACCTTCCATTGTAGGCTTATACTATGAAATGAGAACAACATTATCAGGTTAATATATTTTATTTAGTATTTATCCAAGGACTAGGTGAAGATGATGATAACATTGAACTACTTGGTGGTGTATGAAATACAGCGAATGTTTTTAACAGTGTCAATATTACAGGATTTTTAATTAAACGTTTTGAAATATTTGACTTATGAATGCCCTCGTAAAACTCAGTAACTCCTATAGGATCAATTGCTGTTCCAGGCGTTTTTCTCACAGCGTCATACAAAAGATCGATTATATTAGATCCTCCAATCACTTGTCCTCGAATAGAAAGCTCTCCTGAGTTAGTCCATCTAATATATCTCGGATCTTCCGTAGTCGCTCGGTATAATGAAATCGCATCACTAACATAAGTTGCAGGTAGACGACAATTATCGCTCATTGCAGCCACGAAAAATGGCGCTGGTTCTGGCGACCTGCTGTTACGACGAACGTCGGTTTCGTACCGACTTCAACTTCATTGAATATTTTGAGTCGATAAAGTTGGCCCCCCTTTTTTGATTTCCCAGAAAATTTCTCTATAAATTTTATTAACCCACAATGCGACAAAATGCGAGAACAAGAAAAAGAGATGCGACTTAACCCTTATCGAGATATAATTAAAATTAAAAGGGGGGCTAAATTAACGTCAGCCCCCATAATTTCGTTATTCAACCAGGATACAATATCATAGCCACTACATGTCAATGCGAAGAAATGCGACAGATATAATTTTGATTGCGAAAACATAGTTTATGAGAAAAAAATAGAGAAAGTGGGGGGCTAACTAAACAGTAGCCCCTCATATTAATTCATAATTTTAATTAACATTAATATAAAGATACGTCAATGCGAATTAATGCGACACCATTTTTACCGAATGCGACAAATTAGGTTATGAGATAATTGACAAACGAAAAAAGGAGGCTAATTTAATGGCAGCCCCCAAATTATAAAAAATAAGTTAAAAAAATTACATTACGTCCTTAACGCCAACCAATGCGACAATCGTTTTTCCAAATGCGACATCAATAGAAATAGTTCTTCCTAACCAGATTGGAATATGACCAATAATAGATAAAAAAGGGGAGCTAGTTTAATGGCAGCCCCCAAAATATAATAAAGAAGTTTAAAAAAAATCATTTGCGTGTTTAACGCTAATTAACGCGACAATCGTTTTTTCAAATGCGACCTCAATGGAAAGAGTATTTCTTAGCCAGAATTTTTTTTATCAGAATTAGAAAAAAGAACAATCTAAGGAGACGTCAATCAAATTAATGCAACACTATTTTACACGAATGCAACAAATTAGGTAAAGTAAAAAGCTAATTTATTGGTAGCCTCAGAATATTAAAAATTTGAAACAAAATATTAAATTATGTCTTTAACGCGGACCAATGCGACAACACCTTTATTAATTGCCACAACATTTAATTCCGGCGAATCTGACTACTAAATGCACCCCATTTGTCTTTTAGAAACGATAGCTTTATTCAAGAAAACTGATAGCACCAATTGCAAATGATTACGAATCATCTCGATTCGAAAGAGACATCTGGGTGACTGCTTGCGACATCATTTTAATGAATGTGACCTTATTTTAAATGAATGGGACATCATTTTAACTGAATGCGACATCAATATAAAAATATAACATCAATATAAATAAATGTTACATCAATATAAATGAATGCGACATCAATATATATGAATCAAATTGATTTAAATCAGCCATCCCTGATAACACTTCCTATTCTTCCAACGCAATTCTTTTTCTTATTTCTGTTTCACCATTGGTCTTCGGTGCCTAGGGACTGACAATTCTCCGCTATGTTTAACTAGTCTTTGAAATTATCAGATAAAGATACCTAAGTACGAATAACCGCGAAGATATACATCTGTATGAGCACTGCCTTCTATAATACCAGCCCTAAAAATGCCAGCAAGGATTATTTTTTTTTACATTTTCTACCTGGCAATATTTTCACGCTAGATGTCGTTCTTCTGGTTGTGTGATTTGGAATGACATAACGAATAGGCAATCGCGAACCTCGTGTCGACAATGGCCGATTTTGCGTGATAAAAATTGTGTAGCTTTGATTTCAGGTATTTCTGCTTTTAATATTTAAAATTTCTTACAAAAGGGCTTGGTTTTAAATATACAAAGAAAAATGTAATGCCTATCAGAAGTTAAAACGCACTACTTATCATGGGGTGGCGGAGTGGTTAGCACTTTGGCCTCGCGGTAAGAGGAGCAGGGTTCAATCCCAACTTGTGGTACTGGGTGAAAACTCGGAACAACTCCTGCGTTGAGTTTGAAAGTTCTCTCCCGACTGGTTTAAGGGTTTTCCCCGAGCACTTCGGTTTCCCCTTCCATAAAAACTTGTCGAAGTTAACGGTAATAATTAGTGTAGGGAGCTGTTGGCTCGCGTTGCATGACGGGCTTGCCACCACTCTCCTACGCATTGTAACCCTGCCGCCTGAATGAATGGCTTTAGAAGTTGCTTGATGACTTGGGTATTAGCCTTGCTGATTATTATTATTATTATCTTTTCTTCTTTGGAAAATCAAAAAAGGACTATAATGGTTAACACTTGCATCATAAAGGGTTGCATAAAGGATGGAAGTCAAACTACTAAGACAAGTTTTAATTCTTTCCCTAAACATAAAATGGCAAGAGATATAATGTAACGTTACTGAGAATACATGAATATGCAGCACGAATTTTAAGGACAGCGATTTCAATATTTCAACAGGTTGAAAAAGTAGGTTATTACCAAATGATAGTCCGACATTATTTAATTTAGAACCAGCGGTTAGTAAACAACTCCAAGCTCCATTGAATTGCAGTCAACTTTAGTTCCTAGAAATTATCCTGTCCATGAAAATTACCATTGGTCCAACACTAACAAAGAGGCAGAATTATATGTTGAAAAAATTCTGTAGCCCAAACTCCGAAGAATAGGTCAACTTTAGCACAAACTCTAACTTCAACCATAAGATACCAAAATAATGTTAATATATTACGAAAAGACTTTCTGTAAAACCTATTTGAGTCAGCTGAATTTAATATCAGCCCAACTTCAATTACGAAATCGAAAGTCATATTAGATAATTTATCTTCACAAAACCAAAAGCGAAAAGCTGAAAATGTGATGAACGATATTCGTGATGTACATGTAACTGAGAATCAACAACACTGTGATCAGAATGAATAGCCTAGCGACGGTTTTAATCACAGTATTACTATTAATGAAGTTCCTAATGAAATATAAAAGTACCTACTGTAGAAAGAAATAAAAAGCACAAAAATTCAACATCATCTCGTAATTGAAGAAATTAGAGAAAGCTCATGCCCGTGCCAAAATAATTGAGGCAAAAGTCAAAGATATTAAACTTCTCACTACTCTTTAAGGAAGAAATATATTACCGCAAATCTGGGAAATTATTAATGCAATAACGAATGGAATCCTGAAATCTAATATTATAGCAGAGCAGCTACTTTGTTTTGGAAAACGAAAAGCCAAGTTTAATTAAACAACTCTGGGAGTGTGTTTTGTGGAATCAGAAATCACCCGCAACTTATAGGAACATTAGATAACTTTGGGTTTTATACAGGGTGTTATGAATTGCTCTGACTGGGAATTTTTTTCAGAAACTGCAAGATATAGAGTTGCGAAATTTTCATGGTATTAATTCTAGTGTGGGATCGCTTTAAATCGTAAATTTCAGAAAAATAATTTTGGGTTTTTGTAAAAAATATTTTTTCACCGATAGGTGCTAGAAAAAACGTTTCAATGAGAAAATTGTGAGGCTCTATGATACCCCCGTTTGCCGCTATACTTGTTTGGGCACGATGAAGCATGTTTTGATCATATTAGGAGTGACAAGTTCGAAGGCTGCAATGATTCGGTGATGCAAATCTTCGATGTTCTCAACGGGCGTCACGTAAACTTGCGCTTTGATGCACGGAGTTAGGTCCGGACACCTCGCAGGCCATAGAACGTGACTGTTCCTGCCAACCGGACGCTGAGGGAACTCGTTGTTAAGATGCTCCACTACACATCTAGGTACGTGGGGTGGTGCGCCGTCATGTTGGTACCATATCTGTCTGTAAGCTTCCAGAGGAATATCTTCTAAAGCGTCTGCTATTTCGTTCTGCAAAAGCGCCTAGAGGTCGGCATTATCTGACCGTTATCCACGTTATTTGGGGTTATCTATGGATAAGTATGAAAGTCCGATAATTTTTTTTGATTACATGACGTAGTAGAATTAATCAAATAAAATAGTTGTGGATGTAGAAGATTACCATTTTAATAAAAAAAATTATTGCGTTAAAACATTTTTCCAAATCTCTTTGTCAACAAACTAAACCGTTCAACTTTCGACAGAGAAACAAATGTTCAACTTATCAATAACAAAATAAAGAGTCAAATAGATAGTTTCCGTAACATTATTTTTTTAATTTTTTTTAGAAAGAACTCAATAAATAATTGTTTATGGAATTGTTTTTTAAAGGTTTTTAGAATCAATTATACAAAAACCAATATTTTAATTTGTTGAATCGTTATCCTTCCACCATAACTTCAGAGACATCATGTCGGTAATTGTATCCGCCTGGAGACTTCCCCTCTTAGTGGTAATAAGATCACTTCCAGCAGAAAATGCACTTTCGGCTGGCACTGATGTTGCTGGTATGGCAAGAGAGTCTTTCGCCATTACACACACCGAAGGATACATAATTTGGTTATCCTGCAAAGAGGACATCGTAATTAAGGATGTATTGGTAATAGGTTTTCTAGATTGAGTATGTAAACCTGTTTGTTTAGTAGGATCAAAATTTGGTCGAGTCTTGTATCAAGTACTTGATTAAGAAAATATTATTTACGTAGTCAAGTTAAGAAAAACGTCCGGTTACTCGCACGAGTTTATTTAGTTTAGCACTTTCTTTACGCGCGTAAAAAGGTCTAATGCTTGTTTTCCACTGGCGCGCGCAACGACGCGTTTCTCAGCTTTGAAACGTTCAAACGTTTTTACGCGCGTAAAGAAAATAACATTATGAAAACAAGCATAAAGCGCGCGTCATAATGTAATTTTCTTTACGCGCGTAAAAACGTTTGAACGTTTCAAAGTTGAGAAACGCGTCGTTGCGCGCGCCAGTGGAAAACCAGCTTTAACGTGTCAAAACTGAGGAACGCGCTATCGCGTGCTAGTGGTAAACAAGTGATATGCTTGTTTCGGACTTAAGACCGATCCACACTAGGAATTTTTCGCGATTTGGCACGCTTTGCACGCATAATCGCTGGAAACGTGTCTCGTCCACACACGAAAATTTTGAAAACTTTCTGTGTGAACGAGATGCGTTACAAGCGATTTTGCGTGCGAAATCGCGAAAAAATTCATGGTGTGAATCGGTCTTAACGCGCGCGATGGCGCGCGCCGGATGTAGGAGGGTTTTGCACGCGTATAGAAAAATACATTATGACGCGTGTTAGTGGAAATTAAGCTTAATGCTTGTTTTTCACTATAGTGGCCGTAACGACGCGTTTCTCAACTTTGACAAATACAAACGGTCTTACGCGAGTAAAAACATAAGACGCGCGCTAGTGGAAACTAAGCTTTACAGTCGAACGATAAATTCACGCAACTGCTTTATGAACGGTTTTTAGTTTCAATCGCTCAAGATCGTGGAACAGCGGATATCTCTCCATCACTTTTACTCCTTTAACGTTAAAGCGAATATCGCCGATAGCAAATCTCGGAAATAGCGTCGCAGCGAGCTTATAACATGTACCCAACGGAATTAGAAAAATAATAAGTCAGCTTATACTGTTATTAATAGATAAGGTATAATTTTCCTAATCTCGAAAAAACGACTGTAATCACAATGAAACCGTTATAATTACTTACTTTCCACCATTGTAATATGTTGGTTTTAGGTGGCTGGAGGTCATCCTGGAAGAACTTCAATAGTTCAGACCCGCGAACGAATTTGGCTGGGCGCTTCGGGAAAAACGCGAGAATACCCGTGCGATCTTCGTCAACGCATGCGGCGTTTGAAGTCGAGGCTACGCTACTCTTCTCGTAGTAGGTATTAAAAATATTTAAAATCTTGGTCTTAATGGATTTAGCTTGGGTTTTTTCGCAATTTGCTTGAATGAAATCCATTTTTAATGTAGGGTCCAAAGCTAAATAATGAAATAGTGAAAATAATATTTTACTATACGTTACATATATACAGAGCTTAATGAAGGTTCTAACTTAAGATTTGAAAACATTAATAGTAGGAACATTAAGCTATGTGTTATGTTTCGAAATAATGGCAATCATAAGTTACAACAGTGTGACGCTTTCTAGTTGTACAACGCAACGTTTTTAATTGATAGCAGGTGAAAACTATTCGCCAGTCTTGAACCGTTCGGACTGTCGCTACGCAAACTACTCGCCGGATATAGAATTTTCGGACAGTTCGGGCGCAGACTCTTCGCTCTCGAAAACAGGTTTTCGGATCGCTCGGGACTGTCCGAGCAGTACTTGCTCTCGAGATGGAACTGGGCTAGAACTCAAGTAAAATTCGTCTACTTGTTAGTCAGCCGTCAAACATAGCCCCTGCCTTCTCCATTTTTAGTAGTTCTTAACCCATCTATTCGAAAAAAAAATACCGAACTGTTCGGAATTTTTAGTGACGTCGCATCTCGGTTTTGAACAGTACTGTGGACTGTTCGGGATTGGCAAGAACCACACACTTGTCTTAAAATTGCGAACTACTGAATTGATCTAAAAACATTTTACTCGTATATATAAATTATATTCATCAAACTACGTGGAAATAATTTCTAGGTAGTAAATTCTAGGAACCGGAACCGATAATATCAAAATTTAATAACTGGAATCGAAACCGGTACCCTTAAAGTAAAAATTTTAGAACAGGAACCGATAAACCGAAACTTTAAGAATAGGATCCGGAACCAATATAGCTCAAAAACGTTGAACCTTTGCATCCGTACTGTTCACTACCCGTAAATAATACCCAACCCTTTAGCTTTGACTTTACAAAAGATACTACCTAAGATTGTACTTTCTGTACTCGGTGTACATAATTATCAAAGGTAGTGCACCCCTCGCGTTTGGGATAATGAAAACCAACGTGCTTGTAACTAGTGACGTATGAAAAAATATCGTACCAATAGCTATCCAAAATGCTTCGATATTCGAAGATTCACGATAGGTGTTGAGCTTAGATCTAGCAATTGAGCACGCTTCCTCCAAAAGCGGGTCCATAGTTGGATTGTTTAGTTTCTCAAGCAACCAGTGGTAGGCCGGCATTACCATGGACATAGTGGGATATGCCACAGAGGAAAAGGAATTCGTTGCTTCCTTGAAATCCTAAAAAAATTTTGTATTTTAAATTTACCTACGCTGTTACGAGTTTGTATAATTTTTCCGGCCTGCTCTTTCAAATGAAGAAAATTAGGAGATAGTAAAGTCAGATAAATATAGGCTGGCAGTTTGGTCGGGTTTAAGTAACCTGAACCCGCGTTTTGGATTTAACACGATTTGGCCCCAAGCCCAATGCGCATTTTCCGATCGGGTAGGTTTCTAGTAACTTGAACTAGCCGGTCTGTAAGCCTAGTTAATATGTTACTATTAGCAACACTAGAACAGGGGCGTAGGAACCGGGAGGGGCAGGGGGGGTAATGCCCCTCCCTTGAATTTTGCTGGGAGGGGTGATTAATGTTATTGCCCCCTCCAACTTTTTGGTCAGTTGAAATCTTCAAAAGGCTCAAATTCTCGTTTTAAAAGCATATAAAGCTTATAGAACCTCAACTGTGTTTAAATTTCAGTCTTTTCCCGCTTATTTACATAGTGGTAAAAAGTACACATGCATTCGGAGAAGCTACACTCCATTAAAAATTCAAAACCATTCTCCAGAGACCTTTCCATTTCTCTTTGCCCCCTCCAACTTCTAGAACGTTCCTACGCCCTTAGTATAACAGAAAACGTTGCCTTTGAGTACATTTTCAGAGTTATAGCGCAATCAAGGTTTAATTCAGCACAGAGCCCTTTAGCGTGTAAAATATGTCCAAGCCGATTTGTACTACTATACCAAGGACCAGTGGCGGAGCTTGGGTTAGTAGCGCCCCCACGCCGCGTAAGATTTTGCGCCCCTTATATATATATGCGGAAAATGAGGTGAAAATGCCGCTTTATTTAAATTTGCAAACAATATATTAGACAAATCATGGAATGAAAATGTTTTTAATATTTTTCGGAAAAATACCGGAAAAAAGGCCTCGGTAATTTTCCGGAAAATTTTCCGACTTACAACACTAAAATTATATATATATATATTTGCGCGTTGTCGGTTCCGGTTCTGGGTCCTAGCATTTTTCATTGTTCAACAAAAATGTTGTAGGGTACATGACGGTACTTAGACAAAACTACATCGAATATCCAGTGGCAGCGCAAGGGGTAGGCTACGCAGGCTACAGCCTACTTTTATTTCGCTTGTAGGGGCCCTAAATCTAGATGAAGGGGCCCCGAACAGCCCCCTAAAACGATCCTGCTTGATGAGCTAATTCTATGCAGTAAAACATAAAGTAGAGTAAATATCGTAACGTGACTTGATAATCTAAAAAGTCTCCGGCGTGTACCCTGCGTTATGAACTAATTCTTCGAAGAGTAAGTTCAAATCAAGTAGCGTAAAACTCGTAACGCATTTAAATAAACTACTCGTGTTTAAAGACTGAACTACATAAACTTTAAACCAGTCTTTACCTACTTTTGGCGCCAACTATAAATCTTACTCACTTTATAGTCCTCGAAAAAATGCGCCCCCAAACCTCTTGCGCCCCCACGCAGTTGCGTACCCTGCTTACCCTATATCGCCGCCCCTGCCAAGGACGAATAAAACTCCCGCAACGGTTGCGCGTTATATAAGCCATTGGTTACCAAACTGCTCCGTCACTGAAACTAAGATTAACCAGCATCTGCACAACCCCAAAGGTCAGACGGATTTTGGTATTCAACAGTCTATTAATACGTTCGAAATAAATCTTCGGATAAAGTTTCGGAAACACTGGTTTATGTTTCCACCGTTCCGCTTGCAAACGTTCAGAACATTTCGGCTGAACCGCTATCGCGTAGTAACTTAATATCGTTTGGTGACGTCGTCGCATCGGCGTTCAGGTAACACATGACTATCACATCGCATTCAAAACCAAACCTATTAACGAAGTGTTTCCTAAACACTACAAGCCACTTCGATATCGAAACGACGCAACTCGTCTCCGAGGGCTCGTGTGAACCCGACTATATCCCACTTACAAGTTAGTTCGGTTGCTAGCTACTGCGCGATTTCGTTGTTGAAAATGGCTGGGTCAGAATTTAGCATTAACGCAAAACGAAGTATCATACTCAGTATTTTTAAAGTTACTTATGATTATACTAACCTTAAGCAAATTAAGGAGTACGGATAATGCATCCCATTCGGCGTCTGATAAAGTAAATTTCCTTATGTCTTTATCTGTTTGCATTATAGCTTGCAGAGACTAAAGAGAAGATATTTACAGCAAAAGTCAAAATTTCATCTAAACACGACCAAATCGCTAATCAAGAGCGTATCAAGGATTTTATTTCCGGAGGCGTAATAGTCGAACAATTTCCCGAGACTCATTTAAGCTAACCCCCTGCCACTCATCCATTACCTACGGGGGGTTTATCTACTAAAACCCTCCGCTTCGATACGCCCTTGTATGCAAATTAAAGACCTGTCTTAAGTACGTAGCTCGGGAAAGCATGTCGTAGGTTGAATTCCAACGAGTCTTTACGTCGAGTACTAATTTCAAATCCTTTATCCCAAAAGAAACATTCAGCTGTGATAAATTCTCTTCACGAATTCCAGATAACCTTATTTTGGTGACCACATTTCGAATCTGTAAACCGTCGATAATTTGACTTTGTTCAGAATTTATTTTAAGCTTATGTAATTATTACCATGAAGCGATATTAGACCGATTTTTAAAACAATAGAAAGACACCGACGGTCGATATATTACAAAAAATAAGGTATGCTCGAGAGGCCAACGACTTGTCTACATACTGAACATAAGAGTACAGAGAGGGTCAGTAAAGCGTTTGGTAGTACAGAGTTCGCGCACTCTAAGTACAGCCCAAGCTACAGTATCGTACACAGATTTCGCGTGGTGATAAGCCGTTTTGAAATAGAAATAGCGCGATACTTCGGCAAATATGCCTTCGAGGCTAAACTAAAATTAACAATAAAATAAAAGTAAATTTGATAGAAGCGCAATTACAGGATTTATTTAGAAAGGGAATAGAACCTAGGCTTTTTGGAATCGAAAACCTCCACTTTCACTATCGGCGCTAGTTGGCGAGTTCTCGCTAAAATTGTTAAGGTCTTCCTTGAAGAATTCCTTGAGGTTATATTTCGTTTAAATTACTAACTCTTTAGCATTACCTTTGCCACAGCATTTCCTATGTGACAGTCCGTACCTGTCCACACATCGACTGCATTCTCTCGATACTCTTCAATAGTATCAAAGTTTGGTTGCGATTTCAGGTGTTTGAGTAGTTCCTGGACTGCTAAATTCAGGGGACGTGGGCAAAGTATCGTATACTAGGACGTCACTTCGGCCGCGTACAGGGACCACGGCCGGGTACAGAGCAAAACGAGTTTCCATAGAAGTCGTTGCTACACTCTTCGCTATTCTCAATAATTCCCAGATTATGTACTTAGTTTATTTATTGCTATTTCAATAGTATAATCCAAAACATCCGCTGCGTCTACCATGGCACCGATTTACATGTAAATATTCTAAGCTCGTAGTGCATTACTCTCTCTCTTATTGGGCAACACGGTCCTTTACCCCCAAATTACGAAAAATATTAAGATTTCATTATTAAACCCTCAAAAGGTCGATTGCCAACTAAGTTCTTTAATATTTTAGGGCTGTTCGTAAATGACGTAAAGCAAAAACAAATTTTCGAAATAAGTTTATACGTAGTTCTCTATTGTTTCAGAAGTGGGCAAAAATGGTGAAAACTCTTCCAAAATGGGCGCTCACTCATTGCCAAGCTATTGTGAAATATCATCGCTAACAATTTTTGCCCACCTCTGTATTTTTTTACTTTTAGATACTATTCATACTAATCATAAATAAAAAAGGACTAAATTGAGACTTAAGTTTAAATGTGCAAATGTTGCAGTACAAAATGAAAATAAGTAACGTAACATTTCCGCGTACCCTTCCTTTCCCCCAGTAATTTTATTAACGCTTCAACCAACCTGCCTCCTCTGCGTTATGAAATTTGTGAAAGGCGCCTTACCAAAGTAATTAGTCTTTTAAAGTTCGTAAATTGCTGGTATATCGTCTGTTAAGTGGACCATTTTCATTGATAAAAGACCAAAGCTTCTGTTTAGCAGACACAAATTCAGCAGTTTGCGAGCTTCTCACATAAGCCACGGCGTGGCTTTATCTTAATCTAAAGGGCTAATTTCGCAATATGTATAGCGATAAACTGTACAACCTACCTTACACGTATCTACTACTAGTTGCGATTCTCGTTCGTAGATAGTCATTAGGTTTGATCTCAAAACTTTGGCCGATTGAGGTAATGAATCAACAAGGGTAGTATTTTTGGTACACAGAGAATGTAGTAACGCTTTAAATCTGGGATGTTCAATTGTAGAAACGGCTGATCTGTTTCAACGACCCAGCGCCTTAGGCAATCCTTCGCGTGGTCGATGGCTACTTCGCTTGGCTATACGGGTCAAAAGTCTAGTTAACAGTCCACTCGATTTCTTAAGTCATTCTGAAACTTACCTTCGCGGTAAATAAAACGCCCACCACCGACGAGTGTTTTTTATCCAAATGGTATTTCAGGTGGCTAGTTCCTTGGTAGTTCAAAGAATCCTGAATTTTGTACTCCCTACAAATTGTTAAAAAAAAATATTCTAAGACTTTGGTGGCCACTTTATATGACACGATATGTAAAACGGTACTCCTCTTTCAATTAGATCGTGATAAAATAGTTGAAAATGAGCTTAAAGACTACTAAAAGCTAGACCAAGTCTGCACCTATCTGTGCACGCCTAGCAGTGCTTAACGGTTAAGTGACGCCATTAAATTGTACCCAATTGCAAATGTTTTACCGTTAATATGCCCTATGGTCTGGAACAAACAGTGGTGTAAATTCAGTCCGCTTGCTGTAAGAGCGAATGCCCACAGGGGGTTGAAACTGGCCCATTGCCGAATATATTAAAAAAAAATAAAAAAAAACCACCCCCGTTTGAGTCACGAGTTCGCCTGTGATGGTAACCTTTGAGGATCCATTGTTTAGCCACGGCAGTCCAAGTATAATTTCATGATACGATCCCTTTTTTTAATATTCAGTGTATATGCTCACGGGGCCTGTGTTATCCGAGGTAAGTGAGCCGATCGCGTTGGGTTTCCCACTTAGCATCGCTTAAAGAAAATTTATTGGTGGGAGGGGCCAGCTCATTTGTCGCTGTACGCTGAGACACAAATGTATTTAGTAAAGTTTACATTTTCTGGCAACAAATTAAACCCCGTCACTCGTAAATACCAAAATTAAAGCATGGAGTACTTACTTCTCGCAATATTTACGATGAGCCATACTACCCACGATTTGAAAATGAGCCCACACTGGACTACGCACATTTCGTTTCATATTGAGGTTATCATTGTGCGTTGACTCTAAATCATTACCTGCCATTGCCTAAATCTAAATACTTTTAAATACTCGTAATATATCCAAAATCAGTATACGCCACCACTTTATTACCACCCTCGGATGCTAGCAGAAATATACGAGCCGACAAATTACCATCACATAGCCCAGCAGCTTACGATTAATTAATTCATTTAAACAGTAACCAAGTAAACTTATTTTGGATTTTTTTAAACACATCTGGGTAGGTGATTCACCAATTCAATTTTTTTTGTAACCTGAAATAAACGATTAAACATATATCAAACAACCGAAGCTTCCCTTATTTAAAAAAACGTCAAACGAAAATAAATCATAAAGCCTAATTCTTTTAAATAATAATAACACTCCGCGGGTTGTTATAATGGTCATTTTTTAAATTTAAAATATAAGTGTGTGTTCAAATATTTATGTTGCACAGCTAACTGATATGGATAATTTTTTAATTAATTGAGACCGGTCAATTTTAACTGCGAATAATTATCTATGGATAACTCTAAGATTGCTTAATCATGGATAAAAGTTAACTGAACGCCGACCTAGCGCCAAGTAGCGTTGTCCATTAAGAGGAGCTGAAATGAAAAATGGGCCAATAACTCGATCCCCGAGCAAACCCACCCAAACATTTTTTTTGCAAGGCACCACCTTAGGCCTAAGTCATCAAGCGACTTTTAAAGCATTAATCCAGGTGGCCGGGTTACAATGCGAGACAACAGCTCCTTACACTAACTATTACCGTTACCCACGACTTAGTTTTTATGGAAGGGGAAACTGAAGAACTCGGGGGAAAACCCCTTAATACAGTGGGAAGAGACCTTTTAAACTCAACGCAGAAAGAATGGCTCCGAGTTTTCACCCAGTGCCACAAGCTGGGATCGAACCCGGCTCCTCTTGCTGCGAGGTGAAAGTGCTAATCACTCTGCCACCCCACCCCAGTCGGAGTTGTTGTTGGGGATTTTCATCACAACACATGTGGGTGTTTTGATGGTTGAAAGGCCCATCTCTCCCAAAGGAACACTCGTCGGTTACCAGCATTTGATTGATGAAATTTGGGTTCTCATCAGACATGGTTATTAGCCAGTTGCAGAAATCAAGTCTACGTTTCGTATCTCCTTCGTGCAGAGCTTGGTGGAGGGTCACTCGATACGGATGGAAGTTGTGATTGTGAAGAGTGGTCCACACGTAGTTCGTCGATAATCCGAGTACGTCGCTTGCACCTTTAACGCTTGCTCGAGGATACGCAAGAAAATAGGGTAGAACGTTGTCTTCCAAGTTGAGGGTTTGACGACCTTGTCCATTAAATCTGGGATTGACGTTTCCGTAAGTCTGAAAGTCACGAACAGCTCCAAGAACGGTGTTGTGGCTTGGTCTTCTATCTGGATATTGAACGGTGAACAATTCACTAACCCTATGCGCGTTACGATTGGCTTCACCATAAAATTACTCGACCATAAAAGCACGCTGATCACGAAAATAATTTAGTGGCATGTTGATTAGACTCAATAAACGTTAGAGAATGGTTGAAAACAAAAATATTTCACATTACATACTAATTTAAAAATTGATCTTTGAGCGTAGTTGGCCTACTGATATGTTTTTCGGCCTACTGTAGACTTTTTTAATGGAATTTAATCATTTAACGTGATTTCTCATTTACGTACAAAAATGCGAAGGCTATTGGCCCCTAAGGACAGCTTGTTTTTTTCATCAACTCATATCTTCGTGAAAAAGTGTTCTTTTCCAATGAAACCAATTTATTTGAACATTATCGACAGCACTCTACAACTTTCTCATTGAAACGTTTTTTTTTCTAGGACCTACCAGTGAAAAAATGTTTTTAACAAAAACCCCAAATTATTTCAGATTTTTCTGAAATTAAGGATTTAAAGCAATCCCACACTAGAAATAATACCCTGAAAATTTCGCTACTCTATCTCTTGCAGTTTCTGATAAAAATGCCCAGTTAGAGCAATTCAAAACACCCTGTATTTTCCTCACCTCATAACATTTAAGCACTACCTCGGAAGTACAACAGGTGAAACAGTTTGAATTAAACAAGGAAAGTGACACCTAAGAGAAGAATCTGAACGAATAGAAAAATAACACCAACGACGGGGTTCTCTAGTACTTTATGAAATGTCCATTAACTCTAAATAGCTTTATGATAGAAACCTCGACATGATTTTTTTTGACGAAAATGATATCACGAGAGAAGAACTTAGAGTCAGCGAATCTCTAGCAACGCATTTACTATGCTAATATTTCCAAAGTCTTTCATCGAAGTTTAGAATTCCAGTTGCGTATTCCTTTGTTTCCAAACTAAGTTGTGAGGGTCAACACAAAATGACCCAAAATGTAATTGAAGAAGTTGAAAAGGAAGGCTTTAGAGTCTCCGCCTAGTTTTTGACAACGCCGAAATATACGTATCAACCTTCCAAAGATTTACTAAAAATTATATTCTGGAACCAGCGCTTTTCGCCTTCGATCAAAGCCACATAATGAAAAATCTGAGAAACCGGTTTCTGGCGAGATACTTTGTTCTAATGGGCTGTATAATTTCATCAACATTTGTTTAAACTGGGTGATTTGGACGTTACCATTTACTTTAGGGAGGCAATATCAAAATGGTTTGATATTCATAATATGCGAAGTAAGAGATGAAAGGTTGATTTAGCGGGATCACGAATTCATTCCAGTACTAGAAGTAATTCAAGAAAATGCCACGCTCCAGGAAGAAAAGCAGTCTTTTGAACCACGAAATCCACCGTAGCACTTATCAAATACCTCTTGGAAATCGATTTTCATTTTGTGTTAACCAGCAAGCTCTCAAGTTACGCAATATAAATGTTCTTTAGCCACGCACCTTCGCCCTAAAGGTGGATAAAATGACATGATGGATGCGAGGTCGTGATCTACAGACAAAGAAAACACTAAAAATTGGAATAGTAAAACCCTAAAAATTTGGAAATACGTATACGCAACAAAAGTAAACTGATCACTTTTCAACAACTATTAAGGCATTGGTACCATTTCGAAAAGTTGTTAGAGGTACCACCGCATCTTCTGAAATGGAAACTAAATTCAAAGGCATTCCAAACATCATTCTTAAACGGATCAGCATTGTGTCCCCTCGCCATTCGTGCATGCTCTCGTTTCACAAAACCGCAGTAGCGTTAGTAGGCGGCTATATTGTGCGGGTTGCAGAAGATAATCCTGAATGCGACAAGTGTTTGGACCGCCTGCGACAACCGAGAAGTAACTCTAAAGTTTTGTGTATTGATTTTAAATCACTTTCTGGATAGAGGTGGCCCTAGATATCCAAGTAAATATCTCATTAACATTTTGAGTATTATGGCAGACTTGGTATTACTAAAAATGAATCTTTAAAAGTATTTCTGCAAGTCATTCAACCTTATTTCACAAAAGCTTTAGAATTGGACTGTGAAAAATATGGTTCGCGAAGTTTTTGAGACGTTTGTTGTATAATTACTCCAAAGATCTTACTGATTAAACGCCAAAACATTGCACTCCAAACCACTCTCACGAAACATGTTAAAATGTAATTCAAATTTCATTGCGATATTTACCTGTTGAAAAGCTGGTTTTCAAAAAAAACTCTCACGAAAATATGTTAAAATATAAGTAACATGACAAAGTGATATTTACCTGTTGAAGAGCTTGTATATAAATAGACAATTTAAAAAATTTATATGTTGAATTAGCCTAAACTGTTTCCTGATGTTTTAATTACCTGCCCAATCCTAAATCGGGACAATTGTAAATTTTTTCAAAATGTGACCAGAGTCTTCCCCGCAAATAAAATTTATGCGAACGAAGAAGGTATGTCGAATAAGGAAATATACCGAAAATTGTTAACAATTAAAATACGAGATGGAACTAAATTTATAATAGGATGTGATAAAAATGATTGGGCCAGGGTATTCAGAAATAGAGTGAAAATAAAAGAATCTAACGTAAAAGAAGAAAAGAAGGTAAAAAATAAACTATCTATAAGCGCTCCGAAGCGGGAGTTTAGCAGAATTTGTTATTATTTTTTTCCGTTTCTTTCGAGTTTTTGTTCAGTGGCATTTCTATGTAATAAACGTCAGAGAAGGAAGTCGTCATAGCCCGGGAGTTTAGCAGAAATAAATAAATAAGTTACATTGCTTCTACGACGCCAGTCAAAAGGCCTACGCCACATGTATATACGTGAGATATAAAACAATAACAAACCGAGTAGGCGTATATTTAGTAATCAGCTAAATCTAGAGTAGCTCCCTTAAAAAACCAAGACCTAAAATTAGGTTGTTTAATCGGGGCCAGATTAAACAAAAACATTAACCCAATATTTGAGGATAAATTAGTAGGAACGTATAACTGGACCGATTCGATGATAGCTCTAGCTTTGGGTAACTGGGAATTCCACTGAATGGAAGCTGTTCGTCTCGAATAGAGCTGTCGAAATACAAAGGCTGTCTCAAAGAGAAAATTGATATCACTGCCCAGGGAGGGACAATCTGGCCGACTTTCCCACCCGCGGTGTAAAAGCGGCAGAGTTGCGGGACAATAAAAAATGGAAAGAGGGCCCTACATGGCAAAAGAACCAATGACCGAATTGCCAAATAGGCAGCAACCGTGTGAGAAGGAATAAGAATCCGTATCCAATGAAAGGAGAAAAATAACCATTACCGAAAAAACAAGCGTGCCAAATTTAATAGACCTGTCCAAACACTATCACCTAAACAAAGTATTAAGAATTACCGCCTATTTATTCAGATTTCAAAATAACTCTAACGGAAGGGAGAAAATAACCGGGCCTTTTACCACAGAAGAATTAAATACGACAGTTAAAAAGTAATGAAAAAAATCACCCTAAATCCAAAGTAGCATCCTTAAACCCACTTTTAGACGAATCGGGATTATTACGCGGGGGTGGGCCGCTTGGAGCAATCTAACCTCTCATACGTTGAGAAACATCCTATCATCATTCCAAAAAGCCATAAATTGGCGAAATTGCTAGTTATTAGAAGTCATAAAAAATAATAATAATCAGCTAGGCTAATACCCAAGGCACCACCTTAGGCCTAAGTCATCGACTTTTGAAGCCTTTTAATTCAGGTGGCCGGGTTACAGTGCGTAGGAGGGTGGTGGCTATTATATTACTTGTTTATTACTAGGGGGCGCCACATTAGTATTGTTTGTTAGCCTCCAACGAGGCAAGGGGGACCGCGTGTGTACAACTAAGTTGGTGATGAGACTAGACAGTTAACTTGAATAAAACTACAATATAAATGTTAACCTAATTGCAATGTCCTTTATTGAAATACAACTTGGTGACAGAAGTGGGATCTATAAATGATGTAACTATTGAAGGAAATTATCTTATCTTTGAACAATACTTCACCATAGTTAGGCATAGTCAAATGGCATAAGCCTTGGCGACCTAATGGCGACTACCAACATCAAATATCCTGATCACTTTACTCCAGGCTCAAATCCAGCAGAAGCATGGCAATTCTATAAAGAGAGATTTGAAATTTTTGCCGAGGCGGCTAAACTAACTGGGGAAGCTGATGTGAAACATTTACGTAATATTTTCTTACATGTTCTGGGAGCTGAAGGGCTCAAGATATATAAGACATTAACAATTCTGACTCCGCATGACGCCAGAACTCTACAGGATATTTTCTCTGCCTTTGACTCCTATTATCAGCCATATCATAATATTATATATGCACGATATAAATTCCTTACTGTGAAACAAGCACCAGAACAACCATTTGTAGATTACTTATTAACACTCCAAACGCTGGCTGACAGTTGTGACTGGGGTACATTGAAAGAATCTATTATAGCGACGGTTATCACTATTAGAATAACCAACTCAGAAGTTAGGAAGAAACTTTTAACACAACCCACCTTAACTTTATCTCAAGCTATTTCCATATGCCAAACTGATGAAACTGCCAACAAGCACTCACGGTCAATTGCTGTAACTATCATGCCAACAGAGGAACCCTCAGCCACGCTAGATGCTATCCAGAGACAAAATTATTCCCGACCAACTTTCCGAAGGGACATATCACGGCAAGATACTTTTCGCTCATCAGGAGCAGACTCATTTCGCCCACGTGCATTTAGTGATACTACGTTACAGAAACCTTGGCAACGTCCTGGTTGCCCTACATATCATGATTCGACTCGCCCATCATACGCCAAATGTTCTCGCTGTGATCGTTCCCATGGCCCACGGCAGCTGTGTCCTGCTAAAGGAAAACGTTGTAGAGGCTGTGGTGGCCTAGACCATTTTATGATTAAAGGTCGAACAGTGAACTCATTAGAGCAATATCTTCCAGGCGAACAGCCAGTGGCATCCGCATATCAACACTTAGATTATATTACCCAGATACAAGGTAACCAAAAGGATAATGATCAAAATAAAGAAGACCCATTTCTTCATCTATTTTCATTAACTCGAGCTGAGCTATACGTAGTGGTGGGAGACCCATGGACCGCTACATTGAAGGTTGATGGCCATAATGTCATCTTTAAAATTTATACTGGCGCGCAGGTAAACATACTTCCGGAAAACTTATACAGGTGTTTCCCAACACAATATATCATGCAACCACCAACATAAGCTATTAAAGCCTACTCTGGCCATAATATTGAGGTTTTGGGTACAGTTACCTTGCCATGTACATCTACGACTACAACAGTGCCTACTCAGTTTCATGTCACGAAACAGAACAATATCCCGATACTTGGGGGTGCGACGGCTCTCCAGTTGGGACTCATCGCACGTTTACCAACCAGTACAGTGGATCATGTGACGTCTTGTTCAACATCCAACCTGGTAAATTTACATTCGAAGGCTTCACTCCCCAATGCCATCAACGTGACACAGCCACCAAAAGAACTCTTAAAAGATTATCAGAACTGTTTTGACGCAATGGGTAAACTGCCCGGTCAACACAAGCTACGGCTGAAACCAGGAGCAATACCATATATCTCCCCACCACATTATATTCCACAACGATTGAAACCTAAAGTGTACGCAGAACTAAACCGGATGCTAAATTTGGGAGTGATTGTACCTGTGGTCGAACCCACCTTATGGGTTCATCCGATAGCTATTTCTCACAAACCTAACGGTGAAGTGCGAATATGTTTAGACCCCAGGAAATTAAATGAAAATCTGCTACGTGAACATTTCTTAATGCCAATGCAACAAGACATATTTGCCCAATTACACGATTCCAAGGTTTTTACGGTTTTAGACGCCCAAACCGCCTTTTGGAAAATCGCATTGGATGAGGAAAATTCGTACCTATGTACTTTCAATACTCCATTTGGCCGATTTCGATTTAAACGCCTACCTTACGGTATAGCTACGGCTTCTGAGATTTTCCAGAGGACTATGAATACAATATTCGGGCATATCCATAATACTCATATCTCAACGGATGATTTTCTCATTCATGCGAAAGAAATGCCTGAACATGTTGAGATACTAAAACAAGTCCTAGAGCAGGCACGACGCCCAGGTCTAAAATTCAGCACAAACAAGATCCAGCTAACAGTACCAAAAATTTCTTACTTGGGCCACATAATATCATATCCAGGAATTCAAGTGAATCCAACTAGAATTGAAGCTATACGTGAAATGCCCCCACCCAAGGATAAAACTGAACTGAGACGTTTTTTGGGAATGATAAATTTCTTATCAAAATTTATACCCAATTATTCTGAACAAACAGCGGTTCTAAGACAGTTACTAAAAGGCACAGTGGAATTCTCATGGGATGCTAATTATCAAAATGAATACGACAATTTAAAAAACGTTATCACGAAGGCCCCAGTCCTTGCCTTTTATGACCCAAGGAAACCAACGGTCATCTCTGTTGACCGACCCACAGAATTCGCATCAATGACATTAACTCCTACGCAAAGAAACTATGCCCAAATTGAAAAAGAATTACTAGCAGTAACGAACTCTTGTAAACACTTTCAATTCTACATAGCTGCATCTCCAGTCACGGTACAAACCGACCACAAGCCTTTATTGGCGGTCATTAAGAAGCCCCTGACATTGCTTTCTCCAAGACTACAACGTTTATCTCTAGAACTGGCAAGATACAATCCAACATTGATTTATACACCGGGTTCACAGCTCTTCATTGCTGACACACTATCACGTGTGCCTTCATTACGATCAATTATAAATACTGAACCCCTGGAAGGTCCTTATGTCACACTCTATGGACTTACCACACTATCAGAGGAACGAGAACAAAAGTTAAAACAAGCCACGTTACAAGATAAGGTTCTGCAGTTACTAAAAACATATACTCAAGATGGATGGCCGAAACACTATAACAAAATCCCATTGGAAGAATTAAGATTTTTCTGACCACTACAGGAAGAAATCCACGGAGAAAATGGACTATTATACCGAGGAAATTGTTTAATCGTACCAATGGAATTACGAAATAACACTATGGCACAATTACATTCCGCACACTAAGGTATTACAGCATGTTGGGCAAAAGCCCGACAAAATATCTTTTGGGCAAATATGTCAAAAGATATAACAAACTTTATTTCAACATGTCCAACATGCTGTCAAAGGAGCCGAGCAAATACATCAACTCCATTGCAACCTCATCAAATACCGCCGTTACCATGGCATACGGTTGGCACTGATCTGTTCAAGTATAAATCCAAAAATATGATACTATTGGTTGATTATTACTCGAAATATGTGGAAGCATAGGAACTCAATTCCACGAATGCCGAAGCTGTAATGAAGTTAATGGTTCCCCACTGGGTGCCAGCCGTTAGGCAACTAGCGAGAAATGTAGTAAAAGATTGCGTAATCTACAAAAAATTAAGAGCAAAACTAGGCGATAAGCCAATGGCGCCGTTACCTGCCGACAGAGAAGACCAATCTTCCCATTCTCTATTATTGGTATCGATTTCGCGGGACCTTTAATTGCGAAAATTAATAATAAAGAACAAAAGACCTGGATATGTTTGGCCACCTGCGCAGTAACCCGCGCAATTCACTTAGAACTTGTACCCTCCCTTACCACGGACAATTTCCTATTAGCCTTTAGAAGAATAATATCATGTGCCAGCGATTGTCTACACCGACAACGCTAAAATCTTTGAAAGGGCTAATACGGATCTCCGTTTGTTCTGGAAAAAACCTTAACGAAATCTAGTTGAGGGAGTATTTTGGGTCCCAGGGAATATCTTGGAAGTTCATAATTGAAAGAGCCGCTGGTACGGTGGGTGGTGGGAAAGATTGGTACGGTCCACCACGACAACTCTTAAAAAATTTATAGGAAAAGATCTATTAAATTACCCCGAATTAGAGACCACATTGATTGAAACCGAAGCCATTATTAACAGTAGACCAATTACTTATAATTTCAATGATTTCAATGAACCAATGCCCTTCACACCGGCTAAATTTCTTGTTCGACGGAGAAATTGTTCTCTTCCACCCATAACATTTAAAAATCAAAGAATACCATTGTCGCGCCAAGAAATAACCAACGGTTAAAATATCGTGAAAAAAATTTGAACCATATTTGGAATCGTTGGTGACATGAATATGTCATGGAGCTACGTTCCACCCACCACGCCAAACTCGCCAAAGGCGAAACCGAATTCGAAGTCGGGGATGTGGTGTTAGTATATGAAGACAAGATATCGCATCACTTGTGGCACCTCGGATTAGTGCAAAAAGTTATAATCGGGCGCGATAAGAAAGTAAGATCGTACGTTGTAAAAACCAAAAACAATAACATTACCAGACGTGCTGTGCAGCACTTGTGTAACCTCGAAATTACAAGTGAAACGCGTAATTTGGGGGGAGTGTAAAGAGTTTGGAAGTGTAAATTACGCGCTTTCATTTGAAATTATTTTAATAACAACAAATTTAATCTAAATGTATAAATTTAAGCTTACAAAGTAACCTTTCTAAAATGTATAACATTAACCCTCTTTAACTGTTTCGCGCAAAAAATATCTATTGTCGCGTTTTATATTTCAGCTTTTAAACCATAAAATTGTATTCTACCTTCACTTTCGTTCTCAAGCAATTACTGTCAACCTTTGAAATCTTATCTCTGCTTGATGAATTGGTCATAAAGTGTAGGACAATGGGAGCGTTACTGCGCCTCGAATTTACCCAATCTGCGAGAAAAGAGTGACCTTCGCCATTGTCCGCGCCGCCGACGCCGGCCTTTCTTGGGGGTCCTAGTGAGATAATTTCTCACGAATTTCTACCCTTTGGGATGCCGCGCGCTGCGAATTGGTTAAGTGGGGGATACCGGGGCCGTAAAAAAGGGGAACCCAACCCTTCGACGGTGCCCATTGCGCTACACTTGACCACATTATTGGTATGCTTCAATTGATAATGCAGTTTCACCATGGACTCTATTATACCTAAAGGGACGGGTTATGCCTGTGGCTTCCACAACGCTATTCCCCTGGTTTCACAACGGCTTTTTATTTTGGGGGTATCAGGGAAAGGGGAAGACACAACTTAGGATATTCAAGGACATTATTAAGCGCCAAATCTGAATAGCAGACGACTAGTCGTCGTAGTCGACGTTGAAATCGCTTTTAGAACAGTTTCAAATATCACAAATAACTTACTTTAAATTAATATAAACTTAAATTACTGACAGTGGTATTTATTAATAGTTTAAAGATGGTTAAAAAGAAATGTATGTATTCTTTGTGTAATAATAGGGATAAGCGGGATAGCGAGCCTCAAATTAGGTATTTCCCATTTCCTCGTCCTAAGAAAGAAACTGAAAAATGTAGAAGATGGATTGCTGCTTGTGGTAGATTTGATGAATGCTTACATTTATCAAAGTTTAACAAATCTACACTCTACATTTGTTCTGAACACTTTGTTGGTGGTTTGGGACCCACTACTGAGCACCCGGACCCAGTGCCTTTTCAAGAAAATCTTGATACTCTACAGCTGATGGTAAGTAATAATGAAAATACATTATTTGAAGGGCAACACAAGTGAGCTGGTAAAAAAGAAAAAGCAGCATGCTTTTCAGAGGCGGGCAGAGTCCACCGTAAATTTCGCACTTTACTGACTTTACCCATTTTGCCAGCTCACTTGCGTTGCCCTTTAAATTTCGAATTACATTGTACGTACTAATTTTCTATACACTTTAGTATCAAAATGTGGATTTGTCTCTTCCTGATACGTCTATTAACGTTGTGAAGGATAATTTCAACCAAATGTGCAGTACTCCTGCGAAAGAAAAGGTGGAGCTTCCGAGAGTGGACTCTTTATTCTCCGAAACCATTACTTCCACAACCCAAGAAATAGATGAGTGTTTAGGGACTTCAAGTTTAATTGATTTTGAAGAAACACAAGAATGTAATGACAGTGAAGAAAAAATATTACCTACATCAGACCTCATAAAGGTTGAAGAAAAATATGCAACATCTTTCCCTATACCAGAGGATAAAGTGTCACAATTTAACGAGCCTTTGACAACTTCTTACACTAATTACATCAACCACTCTCTGGCGGGGAAACCAATACCCAATGGATGGGTTGTAGCTAGCGTAGATGATTGTCTTGTTTTTTCCCAAATGAATATACAAAAACGCCTAATAATCAAATCATTCTCAATTAAAAATGGTTGTTCTCGGGGAGTTCTCACGGTGCATGGTCAAAGCCTGGAACATAATCTTATTATACTGCAGTTGCTTCCAGAAATACATAATGTCGACATGCTGTTTGTTTTACTAGAAATAATAGATTCTTTGGCTTTATGCTCTGGAATTTATGAGACACAGCTTGTGGGTCATTTTGATAATAAGGTCAAAATGAAAGGAGTCAAAAACGTATGTACAAATGCTGTGCATGCTCAAAACTGTGAAAGAGTTCTTCACACTTTTAAATCTATTAATTCAAAGAATATTTCAACAACAAACCTATGTGGAAATTGTATGAAATATAGAAAATCACTAATAAGAGGCAAGATTTGAAGCAAGCAAGACAGCCGTGAGAATAGAAATAGTTATATGTACAGAGCTCAGCTACAGAAAAAATTAAAAGAGCAGAAACAAATCAATTTGCAATTAAAAAGAAAAATTAAAAGCATTAAGAATAGATTACATTTGCAATTGAAGAAAACTGGCCAAACCTTATCCTGTGAAGATTCAAAATTTTTTACCACCTTGCTAGAAAAGCATAAAAATGAACTTCCTAAGAACACATTTAAAAGGTTATTTGTGGAACAGCAAATTTCTGCGTTACAAGCTAAAAATAAACGACTAAGAAGGTGGCATCCAAAGATATTGCAATGGTGCATTTATTTATATAGGAAGTCACCTGCTGCGTATCGCTCCATTGTGTCAACAGGTGTCATTGAACTACCATCTAAAAAGACACTGTACAATCACTCATCCCATATAGGATTGAAATCAGGGTTTAATATAGAAGCATTTCGAAAAGCAAAAAGGATGCTTGATAGTTCATGCCCCAAAGAACATCAGCGTTACGTGAGCTTAGTTCTCGACGAAATGAAAATAAAAGAAGACATTATTTACAAGGCTCATACTGGGGAATTAATTGGTTTCAGCAACCTTGATGAGGTTGGCAATGAGATTCTAAAATTAAAATTCGAAACAAGTGAGTCCGAAATTCCAGAAGTCGCAACCCATGTTCTGCAATTGATGATCAAGAGTGTAACTGGAAAATTCCAATTCCCAATTTTTTATTTCCCATGCAAAAACATGGACAGCGACAATTTGCAAACGATTATCTCTGAAGCTATTGGCAAACTAGAATTCCACGGGATAAAAGTTATCTCAGTTATCACAGATGGTGCAAGCACCAACAGAAGAGCGTTTAAAAATTTTGTTCAGGACGGTTATAAATGGGAGAACATTTATGCTGCTGATGAAGAAAGATGGGTGTATTTTATTTGTGACCCGCCCCATTTGCTAAAAAGTGCTCGACACGCTTTTTCAAACAGCAATTTTCATTTAAAAACTAAATATTTGTACCGCAATGGTCAAAATATATTGTGGACCACAATTTTAACTCTGTATGATGAAGATTGTGCAAGGGCTCCTTTTAGGCTTCTTCCAAAGATAACCAAGGACCATGTCTATTTAGAAAGTTATTCTAAAATGCGGGTACGGCTAGCTGCGCAAGTTCTCTCGAAAACTTGTGCCGATGCCCTCGAGCATGAATATGGTTCCAAACATTCTGAAACTGTCAAGTTCATTAGAATAATGAACAGGTTTTTCGATTTAATGAATGCAAAAAACCTGAAAACTGGTTTGTTAAAAAGAAACGGTGATTTGGAACCATATAAAGATCCAGCTGATCCACGTTTAGAAGTAAGTAATCATTTAAGTTCAAAAATAGATATAGTCGATACCTAAAACCTTACATATTAATTTGATTTCAGTGGCTAGAAAATGACTTCATTCAGTATTTCAAGGATTGGGAAACTGAAGTGAAAAATAGACCAGGCAATTTCACAGCACACGAGCGGAATAAGATGATAATTAGTAGAGAGACAATTGAAGGTCTAATTATGACAGGTATTGTAAAAAAAAACTAGTTTCTGTAACTTAAGAATAATATCTAATAGCGGTATATTCATAATTTTCAGCTCAATCTGTTCCAGAAATTGTTCGTTTCCTTTTATCAAAGAACGCAATGTTTGTAATGACATATAACTTATCCCAAGACGTACTAGAACAAGAGTTCGGTAAACATAGAGGTTCTTGTGGTGGTAACACCAACCCAGACGTAATGCACTATGGACAAAATGTAGACCGTTTTATGCAGCTAGAAAATGAAATAACTGCCCCTTAAGCGGGTAATACTTTAGTACTTTAAAAACAAATAAACATTTTATTTTTGAAAAATAATGGTTTTCCAATATTTTGAAATTAAAATTCATCACAAGTTCACTTTTATAGGAACAACTAACAAATTCATATGAAAGTATTTTTTGGCACTTATTATCACAATTTTCATAAAATAGTAACTTATAACCTACCCACTTACCAGGCACACTACCTATTTCTTTCCTTTCGTACTTTCACTTAAACCTTTTCTCAAAGCAGGTTCTGATTTTTGTCTTTTAGGTAATTTGCTGAAATGCTTTGCCCGCAAATATAACATTAACCCTTTCCCCCTAACTTTGAGGAAACTTTCAATTAATTTATTTAATAATTGTTTAGGTGCTGTAGAATAATTAATTAGGTTCCATTTATCTTGAGTTGTTTGGTTTTCGAGAAGGGTATCAATAGCTTTCTTTTTTCTTTCAGAATTAAAATCTAACAAATTTATTCCATGCCTACCGTTATAATAGTTGTCCACTAATTTATCCATTAATTGGAAAAATTCAAATGTATTTTTGTTTACATAAAGCAACCCCCACGGTTAGTTTGGGTGACCCATGCTGTTATGGCCAAATCTGAGAATTCTTGGTCTAAATAGTCCTTAATGTTAGAATAAGACCCCTTTAATGCTAGATTATTTCTATATTTAAAAAATTTTGTATTATTAAATACTGATTTCACAGTAGCCCCAGCTACGTAGTATAATATTTGTTCATCTTTCAAGTTCCTCAATCTTGGTGAGGTTTGGCAAATTGAAGGATAATTCATTGTTTCCTTACTTTCTGTAATTTTTCCCATTTCATTTTTCGTAAGTTGAATTAAAGTTAAAATGCAACGGAGAAACTCAGCAGCGCATGACCTTTTCAGATATCGTGAGAAGCAAGAAAATATCTGAAATAAGATAATATTATTAGAAAAGTTACGGAAAATTATACATTAGATAAGGAAATTTTTACCGGTGGTGCTATAGAAGAAATATTAGTAATGGCTTCTTCTAGGAAATAGGCGTTTGAATGAGCCTTCTGCGCTTTTGACCAGAAATTGTTGGATGTTTTAATATCACCAAATTCTTCATAAACCATGCTATACCCTTGGGCCCAGAATGGAGCTCTCTCTTTTTCACCAATACTGATTAATTCCTCCAAAACAGTAACTAAATTTTCATTTGGCGAACCAAGTAAATCTGAAAATTTAGCTAAACAATCATTCACCATTTTTTTAAACTGATCTTGTGAAAATTCTATAAAAAAGGTTTGTTAGAATATTTTTGAAGAATTAGAAATAGGACTAAATACCTAACTAGAAGTATACCAGTCAGTTTCACTCTGGTTCTTTTCTTTTGAGAACTTGATTCTGAATTGTTTACTAACGTTACCAGACATTCTGAAGAACCCCGCAGCTCGCTTCGTTGAAATTCATCATTACATTCAAGTAATGCTGAGACATCTAAATCTACATATTCTTGTATGAATAACTCTGAACTTTTCTGGTCTAAATCGGTCACTGCATAAAAATTGTCTTCTTTGGAGTTATAATTTGGGGCTAGTAGAGATATACTGATAAAAACAGAAAACATTACATTTAGCAAAGGCTTAGCATGAAAGATGATTTTTTTTTAATTTGCTAATATATTATGCACTATTCATTAAAAAAACAACCTTCTAATTAACTTATGTAGAAAAAATACTAACGTTTCTGAGTAAAAATGATCTTTATGAGGTTCGTTTCCCTTTTTTCTTGCTCCTTGAGAATTTAACACTTTCACTGCCCGCGCCATTTTCTGAAATTCTGATTGACCTTGACAAACCTAACTTTAGGTACAGCCAAGTAGTTTTCACACAACGAAATTGGCCGAAAAGGGTCTCACGTACAGACAACAAAATAGCTGGATAACCCGTCCCTTTAGGTATAATAGAGTCCATGGTTTCACGTAGCTTTTCCGTTTTTGGTGAATATTTTGGTTTTTTCGCTGGGGAAATAAAAATAACCGATGTTTATAAAAAATAAAAATATGCTTTTAAGAGTGGGTATTTGATCATTTTTAATGATTTACGGGAATAAAATACATTTTTTATGAAAATCTGCAGATTTTATCGGTTGCTATTATGAGAGCGAAACATTGCACTTTCAGAATAGCCGTCCACGTGGTTCTCTAACCCATTAAACGTTCTCTCGCGGGAGATAATTCTGGACTAATTGAATTTCTCCAGGGAAGTAATTATTTTCTGAGATGTGAATGTTTTCAAAAAGAAAGCTTCGTGATAAGCTAACCGAGTTTTACAAATAATTAAGCCAAGTCTTAAAAGTGCACGAATAACTAATTTTCGACTAACAAATTTTTTCAAAACCATATTTTTTTTTATATTTTCAATATTTAAAATTCCACTTTCTAATAAACCGGAGCCGAAGCCCGGTTACCAGCCCAAACCTGACCGAAGTCGGAGATGGAGATCAGACCATTTGATTAGATCTAAAATCTCTTAGTGCGCCACCGCTCGTGATGGGTTAAAAGAGCCGGACCCCGACTTCCCGGTTAAGCCACCAGTTATTGCACACCCCGACCCGTTAAGGGCCAAGTTTCGAGGACAATCAAATTTAAACATCCTGTATACTTAAGGGCCCCAATAAGAAAAGCACACGTTACCTATATTGGCCTCAATATGCCTCGGTACACATTATTGCGGTATATGTAGACTTTTACACTCCCAGATATACCCATAAATTTTAAGTACTCGGTTTTCAAAGATAATAATTTAATCCACATAAAGATGATTAAAATAATAAACCCGTAAAAAAGCAATTTTGACCATACAATTATAATATTTTAAAATTTAATGTCAAATAAAATGAACTTTCAATTGTTTATAACATGAACGAATTTACGTTAGCTGGGATTATCTGGGTGCGATTTGAGACTCGGCTTTCGTGTAGTCTCCGCCTACAGCAGAGAGGGATCTTGCCATTACGAAGCGAGCGGTGTGTCTTCCCCCTTTAGCTGTCTTCCCCCTTTCACTGGGAAATAGAACAGAATACATCACATTCTCATTCTTGTTTTAGTTAATATGAATGTTAAATAAATTTGTCAGTAGTAAATAATTAAAGGACTCTTGTATTAAATGTTCGCCTAAAAGCAAAAACAACGAGCCGTATTTGTCGGGAACTTTGGTAAATATTGAGTTGAATAAAAAAACGGTAAAATAAAAGTTTGTGCTTGATAAAGAAATGTCAAATCTTCGCGACTATTTGGAACATAAGAATACAGCTTTCGCCACTGATGTCAGTTTTCATCATAGTATATAATTAACTCTTTAAAACAAAAATCAATTACTTAATGTTACGTGGTTTTTCCTTTCAAGCGACGATGTAGGTTTTACCTCTGTTTTACCGACAAATGCTGACGCGGAATTTTAGCAAATGAAAATATAGAGTTAATCAGAATATATCACAAAGAATATATTAATTTGTATTTCAGCAGAATGACTATTTTGAGACACACCAATATTCCCTTGGGCCGAAAGGCGGGCGGGGGGGGACGTCACTCGCGTTGGACCACGTAAGTTTTAAGTAACCAATGAGATGCCGGGTTGGTTTCATTTTTTAGAGGGAAAGATTTTAAGGGGGATTCGAAGCGACCCTCAAAATCGTCTCCACCTCTTCATTCTCCCTAAGCTCAAATAAACTAATTATTGCTATTATTTACTATTTCATTATCGGTCGCCAGGCACTACTTTGATTTCTACAAGATAGTGCACGTCTTCGTTTTTCGCTAAACCCTGGGAACTTCTAATAAAAGTAAGTTCTAAATAAGTTATGTATTTTAACCACTAAAGTTTATTAAAAATAGTCATTATTTACAGATTAAAGATTCTAAACCTAATATCGAAAGACCATGAAATTGTTATTACTCAGTTTCATATTGGCGGTTCATGTCATTTGCTCTGTGATGTGCGCAAGTTAGTAATGAAGCCTGGTTTTTTAAAGGCTGTTTTTAAACATACTAATAAATAGAAGATAATAATGAGAAAAATAAAATTAAATAAAATATTTATGAAAGTGAAAGGGTATAGTACAACGGGTATTCGGTGCGGAACACCAACACTACCAATATTGGTCGCTCCCTCCTATGGCTGCAACCTGCAGATATTTCAAGTCAAGTCAAGTTTATTAAAATAATACATTGAAGTTAAAGGGTCAAGCCATCAAACGACTTAAAGTCCTTTCGGGCGTACGGAGCGGGTATCTTCGATATTTCCGAACCATTTTAGCATTTATTTTAATTTATCCAAAACGAATCTCTCTGTAGAAAACCTGGTTTAACCGAATGTTGCATTTACCATTATTACAGCCTGTAGGAAATTGAATGAAAAAGAAACCGTCACTGTTAATGGAAAAATACGTTCTTGTAAGACTGATGCGAAAGGCCGGCAATTGGAGTGTTCCGTAGACTGCGATCATAAATTTATTTGTGTAAGAGAAAAAACCTCACTGGCCAAGTGCGACTTAAAGACGGGAAACTGGATATTTCCGAAATGCTTATTAGAAGGTAACTAAATGAATGAATTAATATTTATTGACCCTTTAAAATCCGAATCCATTTTGTCTCACGTAGGTAACCATTATCCGGGTCGCCTACATATTTATTCAGTTTACTCTGTTTCTCACCAAAAGTGGATATTAAAACAAAAAGTATACTTCGTCACCCTTTCCTTGCTCCATGTAACCTGAGAGATCCCTTCTCAGGGCCAAATTGCTTCCATTCCCCTTTGCGTAAGGTTACTATTGACGGTCATCGCGCAGGGACATGCGAAAAAAGTCTTTTAAATATAGAGCCGATAGATTTTGCTTCCTAAGAGAATTAAAGAAAAACTAAATCGCCTTTAAATTTAAATTCGTATTGAATCGGAGTTAATATATAAATTTAATCTTTAGGGAATTAAAAATATTTTTATTTTATTTACAATTTTCTTTTTTAAAACTATTGGTCACGTGTCTTACTTTTCAAGAATAATTTCGTTGTCGGTTACTGTAGGTAGGATTTCGATTCGCGAAATTAATTTAATTAATGCCGCGGAAGAAAATTCGGATTGCAAAAATCAGCAAACTCAATGTAACACTTTTACAGTTTTTAAAGATTTTCGTGATGTAGGACTACACACTTTTGAAACTAGGGCAGTCATAACTCATAACTCATAACGTCAAATAGCAAAGGCCCAGATAAACTTATTCAAAGTTTGAATAACTTTATCTAAGCCTTTGCAATATCGCCCGTTTGAATTTCAAACGGACGATATTGCAAAGAATCTACGCTGGTATCGCTAGTGTCGGATCGTACTATTTTGGACAAGAAAAATAAACATATGACGTGAGAAAGCTAAAGCCTGATTGGTTAGTTCCAATAGGGATAAAGGGGAGGCCTCAGATTACAAAAGGTGTACGGCCAAAGGCTGGATTCGAATATCAAAGTATACTTTTGGTTTTAATATCCACTTTTGTTCTCACTCGTAGTTGGCTGCTTGCATATAGCATATGTGTCTTGCCGCGAGCGAACTTCCAGTGAGAGACTGAGTAAACCGAATAACTATGTAGTCGGCCTTTAAGGGTTTACCTTACGGTTTTGATTGGATGTTCTTTACGGTTTCCCTCATGCCTACCATTGGCTGTCCTTAAGTGTTTCCCTTCCGTAAACCTTTGAATATCCTTAAGGGTGTTCCTCAGTCATTTCATGGGATACCCTTAAACGGTTTCCTTTCAATTATTTTTTGAAGCCTCTAAAAACTGCTAATTGTATGGAACTTTTAAGTGGTCCTTAAATTACATAATTATTAAAAATGTGTATTATTGCTATAAAACTTCACCAGTAGTAACATGATTTGGTTTAATCATAATTAACAAATAATTCAATATTTAAATTAAATAAACATCATTATTAGTTCTGTTACCAATAATAAAACACTTAAAATTTCTGAATTTTCGATAATATCATTTTCTAGAAGAATAGCTAGAACGAGCAATTTAAAACTTTCTGTATACACAGTAAAAGGTGCATTTATTTACCATTATCCAGAAAATAGTATCCCTCTGGATTGAAGAAACTAGAATATTGCTTTGAACAAACCCTTTCAGAAATTATGAAGCATCGATGCGAGCTTCGGGCAGGGTTCTTTAAAAGCAGCATTGATGGTTTTACGAGTTAAAACGCCTAAATTACCGTTATTTCCGGCAAAAGCCAAAATTAAACCTCGTACGGACCCTAGACATAGTCAAGTTTCGCGACAAGTCATAGACCTCGCCCAGTCTTTTTACGGGCCCTAGATGTCATCTTGTTCCGTTGCGAGCCCTAGAAATATTTTCACGCCGCTACAAAAGTTAATAATTTTTACAACCAAAGTTAATAATTTTTACAACCAAAGTTAATAATTTTTACAACCAAAGTTAATAATTTTTACAACCAAAGTTAATAATTTTTACAACCAAAGTTAATAATTTTTACAACCAAAGTTAATAATTTTTACAACCAAAGTTAATAATTTTTACAACCAAAGTTAATAATTTTTACAACCAAAGTTAATTTTTACAACCCAAGTTAATAATTTTTACAACCAAAGTTAATAATTTTTACAACCAAAGTTAATAATTTTTACAACCAAAGTTAATAATTTTTACAACCAGTCATGAATAGTGTATATCGTCGGAATGCCAGCGCCACCACAATGTGCTCGTTAAATAATAGAGACAGTATATTGCTAGTCCTTTCTCCTCTCCAAACCTACGGAGCAACCAAAATTGGAGGCTTCACCTCTGAACTGCACTTAAGAACAGAGACTACAAAGTTGCCCACTACGCGAATTTTATCGGTATTCAACGCGTCCTTTTTTTTAAATTACGCCACGGTATCGTAATTACATAATAAAAGTAATTAAAAATCAATTGCAGACGTTCGAGCTCTAATTAATCACCACTAAGCCATATGGAATTGTACCTAGTGAAATGGTTCCAGCGTCCATATTATTATATTAGGGGGCGCCAAAATTGCAGCTCGCCCCTGGCGCCATTTTCTCTAGCTACGGCCCTGAATGATTCTACGGATACAATACGTATTCATTTTTAACCCACTTTTCTAAAAAAAAAACACAATTTATTTCTAAAATATATTAAATTTGGTCCCCATCTAAAGCCCTTATTTTCCACTTTGGTGCCATTATGAATATTTTTGATGTTGGGATACTCGTTATTGATAAAGAAATATTGAAATACGGCACAAATTGCGTTGGAAAAATGTACTTAACAATGCGATAAATCTACCTTAAACATTCATTCTCATATAGACAATATCGGTCGATTGGGAATAACTTTCTTATTGATGAATAATTGTGTCGATCGCTTCATTATATTAATGAATATCGAATAGAAATGATTTATTGATCGAGTGAGAATTCGGTCCAATACAAAATCTCGTGGATTTAAAGGGCTTGCCTCATCCCCTGAAATAAATACCTTTCTACGCCCTGGTACAAGACAGTCAGTGTTCCATTTGTAAATAATATCTCTTTTATTTTTAAGGTAAATGACATATTTACTATGTACATATATGAGTGTATTAAACTTATAATTTTTGGTCAGATAGCTAAAGGTTTAAATGTAATTTTCCAAAACTTGACGAATATCAACATTTGCTCGAAAATTTGATAAATAACACGGGTTAACTAATTTAAATTTGAAAATAAATAAAAATTTACTTTGTCAAAGGAAAGAAAAGCCAGAAACCCTCTTCAATTGCAGATCTTCTTGCGCCGCTCTTAAGTCCACGAACTATAACGTTGAAATCGTAGCGGATATGTATATTGCCTATTCACATTTTTTTTAAATCTACCTATTAATTTATTGTAGTCTCATTTAAAACCTTCAAATTTAAAAATAACTACATTTAAGTCGATGCTTTTCAGACAGAATCGCTCATTTATTAACTTCCACGGGTCGAAACATAATTGTTGGTCCGCTAAAAGTTCACGAAAGGGTAGAAAACTAGAAATATACTGGACCCATGGCCCCAAAGGTAATAGAGAAAAGGAGTAACAGGTCCCCCACTCTACAAGCCTAAATGTCGACCTGTCCGCAAAACATTCAGAAAAAGTACAAGAGAGTTTCCGGTTAGCTTCGTTTTGATTGGCCTAGCGACGCCGACGCGCCACCTATTGATAAGAACAAATATGAAACCAAATAGATAATTATTTTGAAGTTTTGATTGTAGGATATATTTTCAGCATTATCAACTGCAGTTTATTAGACCACAATTTTATTAATTTAAAACTTAATATCATTCTGGGCAGGTAATTTAAATAGCTACAGTTGTTTATAATGTAAATTTAAGTGATTTGAAGAGGTGTTATTGTAAACCCTTGGCTTTTTATTGAACATATCATATAACAATTAAGTTTTATTTCAAAGTGATAAAATAACAAAGGCAGTGCAAAATGGTATGAAAACATTGTATCTATCTGTTGAGCACCCAAAAAAATAAACTAAGTGGGTTGCGGTTCAATAATTTCCCTTCACCCAAAACTGAACGTGAAAATGTGAAGCATGTGGACGTAAGGGCTTCATGATATCAAATGTGAATGGCTCAACATACATAAGTGGTAACCATTTTAACGTCTTCATTGGGCTTACAGAAGACAACCCAGATCAGATTCCATTGTCAGAGGTTCTAAGCCCTGAGCTACTGCCATTATTTTTTGTTGAAAAATCTATTTCCGAATAAGTGGTAATTCAATTTCTCACCAATCTAAATACTAAATTATTTCAATATTACCTACAATATTAACTTTTTTAGCTAAATAATTTTATCCAAGAAACACCATCAATTGAAAAGGGAGTTCAAAACGCAGAGGTAATAATTTTAACTTTAATTCAAATATGCTTTAATTTACTACAAATATCAATTTTTGTAGGATGAAACTCCTAAACCCAAGGAACGAAAATATATGGAACGAAAGCAGTTATGTTTACAAGGCGAAAATCAAAATATCACAAATACTCTCAACTTTTCATTAATAACACCACCTATTGGCTGGTGCATGGAATTCAAATCTAATGGTATAATCCTTAGCCAATACAAAAATGATGTAATCTTGTTGCGGTGCTTTTTTTATAACCCGCAAAAATGGATATGAAAACTAAAGCTTTGGGTGTTAATTTAGCCCCGGAAAAGCTCTTGGAACATTTTGCCATGGAAACTAACAGTGATATTTACAAGTTCCTATTAAAAATTAATGAATTCAAAGTTTGTCCCGGGAATGATGATGATGACATGGTTTTAATTTACAAGTCGCGTATCAAAAACAATCGCAAAAAGAAAAGCCATTATTCAGAACAGTTAAATTCGGATTATAGTAATGATTGCCATGGTTTGATTCGAGAGAGAAAGAAGAAATGTCAAGCGTGCCTTGTTCACAGACGAAGTTTAAGAGTTTTGAGACTACATTACCGTGCCAAAGCATTGACTAAGATTGAAGAAGGTAAAGTTATATTAAAAAAACATGCATCTAATAAGAGTAAGCGAAAATCAAAAACCAGACTTGTATTAACTGAAAAATCGAAAATAAAAGAGATTTGTGCATTGAAGCGACTGCTTAAAGCTCAGCTGCAGAACGAGAAACCAGGATCTTTCATGACTATTTTTTCGGAACAGCAAATAAGAGCCCTTGAACTACCGAAATTTGGAAAGAGGTGGGATGAGAAGTTTATTAAGTGGTGCTCTTATAAAAAAAAACAAATCCAAATCAACGTACGAGGCATTAAAAAGTCTCGAACAATTTTATTGCCAAGCGTTAGGACATTATACAATCATCGTCATACTGTAGATAACAAATATGGTTTCAGTCAAGAGGTTTTCGATTAGATGGTTGAAGAGACAAATATAACTAATCCCGGAGATAAATATTTTGTTCTATCATTAGATGAATGTGTGTAAACCCTGATATACTTAACTTATAACTGGTTTTAAAGATATTAGTGAGCACCACAACACCTTAGATAATTTGGAACGCAAGGTTCAATGTGATACAACTTCCCCGCTTGCAACCTACATCTTACAATTAATGATTCGTGGGGTTACAAACAGAATCAAAGTTCCATTTGCTCATTTTCCAACACCTGGTGCGTCAAGCAGCGACCTCTATTGTATAATATGGGAAGCCATCAGCTGGCTTGAAAACTCGGGATTTCGAGCAGGAAATTTTTCCGCATGTATGCCAAAGTGGACCAAAACTATGAAGAACCCTTGTGTACAACAAAATTTCATGCAGATGATGAGCAACGAAAGTTGTATTTAATAACACATGCACCGCACCTTATCAATATTTCGTACTTTATGGAAGAAAAATGAAGAAGTATCATGGAAAGTTAGCATGCATTTGTAGTATACTCATCTTAAGTTGAGAGGTTAATTTAAGCATGTTTCAAAATTAACTTATGGGCATGTATATCTAAATTCATACTCTCGGATGAAAGTGAACTACGCTGCGCCGGTTTTGAGTGAGACTTTTGCCTCGGGAATTGAAACATTCAAAAAATATGATATACATGTAGTAACCACGAAATTCTTCACAATATTTAAAATTTGTTGGACCTGTGTAATGTTAAAAACTGAAACGAATCCCATCGCTTTAGAAGATCCAAAAAAGACCATACGAATATGTGTATGATGAAAGAATGAAAGTAATATCAAAATTGCCATACAAATTACATTCTTAAAACTTTTAGTGGCTGGAAGGTGATTTCATAAAGTATTTGGATGATTGGGAAGCAGAGGTAGCTGATCGTCCTGGGAAATTTTCCAAAACTGAAAGAGACCGTATGCTTTTAAGTAGAGATACTATAGAGGGTTTAAGAATGACTATTAAATTCAAAATTTTGTTTAAACTACCTGGTGATAAATATCTAAACTTTCATTTTACGACAGCCAATCCTACTCAAGTCACTTCTCCTATTAATTATATAGAACTGATTTTAAGGGAAATTTATCTTTAGCTCTTTCAACGGAAGCTGTCGTTAAATTTATACTGAACAAAAGTGCCAGCACTTAAATCAGGACCCACTCGAACAGCATTTTGGAAGGCACCGTGCTGCCGGAGGAATAAAAAGTAACTCATCTGTTTGGCTCTTTCAAGCAAATATTGATAAACTTAAGTCTTTGGTAGATCTTGCGCTGGACGCAACTAATGGAAACACCAAAAATCTGGATATTTAAATTTTGTATTGAATATTGGTTTGTAAATAAATTTTTTATTTAAGTATAATTTTTGCGTTAAAAACTAAATTGAGACATCAATCCCTGTTTAACAGCTTTAATAATTTTACAGTCAAATATCCTTCATATTTATCAAAAACAAAAATTTCATGCATATGGTAAAATTAAGTTGAGATCAATTCCCATATCACTTATAAAGCTAAGATTGTTGCTTTCAGGTATATATAGCGTAGGAACTGTGTCTGAGATAGCATTAGGTGCTGAGGCTGCAAAACTATTAGTGTTATTGACTTTTTTGACCCCGACTTAATTTCAGTTTTGGTGAACACCTCTTGAGATTTTTTTGGTACATTTTATTGACTAGAATTATTTTCTTTTAGGTCTTCGCTCTTAGCGATTCTTTAGTATCATGTTGGTAGTGTTCTAGCACTTTTCGCGTCAAATATTTCCATCTGGTGTTTCAAAAGGTGTCTAGCACAACGAACAACCATATTTCTTCATTTTCTTGACATACAGATTTCCAAAGCTCTCGAATATGTCTCATTTGCATGATATGTCGTATGGTAATTTTTTAAGTCGTATGTTTCAAATTTTTGGAACTTCCAACTCATAGAAGAGGCCTGAAACTTTTTGATTTCAACAATGGCTTGGTAAAAAGTGTTCTTAACTTTAATTAATCCTCCTCGTGACAACTTATTGATCCTCTCCTCAAAGCCATCATCCTCATCCACATCCTAGCTGGCCTACTCCGTACTATTTCCAATTTGGTTCCTAATGATGTTTTTTAAAGTAACTTCTGTGCATTTTTTCTAATTTGTTGTCTGGCGGTATATCCAGCCATGTGCCAAATAACATCCCAATTCTTTCGTGTTGGTATATTACCGTTTGTAACTTCAGCATGTAGAACGACTATTTGTAGAAATCTCGATACTAAACTATTTTATAAATAAATAAAAATTTAAAATGTTTTTCAGCAATCTATTTTTTCTTTCATCAATGCAAATTTTGCTCCATTCCATATAAAAGGTATCCCTTGACGTGAGTTGAGTTGTTGTGTTGCAACTAATCTCCGAAATATATGAACAATTTTTTTATCTTAGTTCTGGAATTTCTGGCTCTTCATTTTCTTTTCATTTAGGAAGAAACTGACTTACAGCTTCGTTGTCAATTTTAAACATTTTACGTTTTCCAAACAGGTCTTCATTACTTAAGTTAACTGCGTAGCTAACAGCACCTGAATTAATTGATAGTGTTAAAATAACACCTTTTAATTGGTTTTAACTCTATTAAATTATCACCTTTTAGTATATACGCCTTTTTGAACATTTAATTTCCTAAATTATTATCACAGCAACGGTTCAATAAGATTCTTTTTACAAGCAAATACAAGAAGAAGAATACGAAAACTACCTAGCAATTTCCTTTATTCAAATTCGCAACGTAAATGACGTCATGCCGGAAGCCCCTTTGTAGAGGCTTGTACCACAAAAGAGCAACAAGTTTTGGAAATCCGGCCACTTCTTTCCTTTATTCTATTTGATGGCTCGTCACGGAAAGTGGGAAAATACCTAAGATATAAAATTTTTTCATCTAGCTCCGTTGCAAGCCCAAGACATATTTCCACGCCACTACAGGCCATTCGCCCCAAGATATATCCTGTTAAATTCCAGTACGACAGTAGTGAGGCATTGGTGCATTTAAACTTGATTTTTTTTATAAACACCTTATAATTTTAATGAGGTCAAATCCCTAACTAAACCTAGAAGTACAATTCCAAATATTTATTGAAATCGATGGATCAGAATGTGTTTCATCACACTATAGCGTTAAGGAAATAGCTTCCGCTATAAATTGAATTTCGAACTTAGGTGACTCTCGTACGACTTCTTGAGTATGGTTTTCAAAACAAGCAAAAATTAAATACCTAAACATTGATTTCCAAAAATTGTCCTCGTTTTAATACATTTTTATTAAAAGGTTTAACTTGGAAATGACGGTAATTGATGACGCTTGAAAGTATAAATTCCGCTGCCCAGATTCCATTTGAAGCATTACGGAAATATAGCAATACTCTACAACCATAATAAACGTTTAAGCAGGATATTTATAGAAAGGGCGTCATTTCTAGAACGGAAATGATACCATCGTATACCATCTATCATAATTTTATCGCTAAAAATAATAATAGTCCCACTAGAAATCCGCGAAAGTGCGATGAGAAAGGGTGATATTTTCCAATCTTTTATGTCTTCCCCCTTCAAACTACGCTTCTGACAAATGGCTTTGGCTTCTTCTAAGTCAAAAATTAGAAAGTGCAGAATCCATGGATTAAATTCCATCGAGGGGGGATTGTGCAAAATATAAGTATCGTATAAGTGATAAAAAAAACCCAAAAATAAATCTGAGATACACCATTGACTGAACTTAGCCTTAATTGCGCCAAAAATCGGAAAACCAGTTCAGTGGTAATTTCATACTTATTTATATTGTGTATGATAAAAATAAATAGCGCGTGTTCGTTTTGTCTTGTTCAAAATTAAGTGTTCCCCTGTCACCGATTTTCACCGTTAGGTTGCGTTCGGCGCGGGTATCTTCGATATTACCTAGCCATTTAAACATTCTTTACTTAATTAATCCATAACAAATCTCTCTGTAAAGAACCAGCTTTAACCGAATGTTGCATTTACCTTTTTTACAGAAATACCGGGTACATTCTGTGAGTACTTGAAAGAAAATGAAACCGTCATTGATAAAGGAAGAATAGGTTCTTGTAAAACTGACGCGGATGGCCGCCAATTTCAGTGTACCGTAGATTGCGTTGATGAACATAGTTTTGAAGATGAAAAAAAAGAACTGGCCAAGTGCAACTTAAAGAAGGGAAAATGGACATTTCCGAAATGCACATTAAAAAGTAACTTGACAATTGAATGAATGCATATTTATTGACCCTTTAAAATCCGAATCATTCTTGTCTCAAGAAGGAAACCATGATCCGGGTTCGCGGGTACTAAACTTTTCCGTTGGCTATCCTTAAGGGTTAACCTTACGTTTTTTATTAGATATCCTTAAGAGTTTCATTTCCGTAAACATTTGATATCGTTAAAGGGATAATGAAAAGACTATCGAAACTATATTCAATCGATATATAATCCAGACATAAGTACGAAAATTATACTCACAATGTTTTGTCGATTAAATTCAATTTTTAATTAGTTAAAACCTTCGGGGAAAAGGGGCCTTGTCCATTTCGGCCTCTTTCAACGGTATCTTCCACGCTTGCTCCATTTGTTAACTAAACAAATCAGAACAAAATTACATCACCTTCGTCGCAGCAAATGATAAATCTAGTCTATTTTTATTTCCGAAAGAGACAGTCAGTCCTCGTAACAGTTTTACCTTGCTTAAGCCTTAACCACTCGTTTGTAAATTTCTACCAAGTTTTCCAAAATATTATTAATTTATACCGCTCGGAGCATTTCCCCAACAATAATCCCCCACAATTTTATCTACGTTAAATTCCCCCCCCCCAAACGGATTCCCTCCCTTACCACAAATCATCATTGTAACAAGGTTGTGGATCACAATTATTTGGATTTTTACGGTGAGATAATTAGTATTTTTTTTAAATCGTAAATTGTTTTATTCCGATATTTTAGTTTTGAAATCGTTCCTTAAATTTTTTGCTTGCTGTTTTTACATGTTTTTTTTTGTGAGAGTTGAACTGTTGAAGTTAGTATGGAAGAGAAAAATTTTGGTGTTCAACCATATATGTTTGAACCCAGGTTATCCGAACATCGAAGGGTCTCTGAAGAAGATGAGAATGTAGTTAGTGTTGCTCCTAATAATGAACTTTTTGGAAATACACACTGGTTAGACTGGTTAGTAATTATGCCAAATTCTACACACATACTATTTGCTTTAAATTTAAAACCTAAATTTCTTACCATAAATTTAAAACCAAATAGGTGCAGATGCAACAATTGCATACCAATGTACAATAAACGTACTCTTAAATATCCAAGGAACCCAATCTTCAGGTTTCCCTAAAACTTTAAACGACTGCTTTCCGAGTTGAAGATCCTTGGGAAAGCTATGCAACTCTATTTGCTTTTCTTTTGTATTCTGGCGAGTATTGTTACAGTTATAAACTGCAGAGATATTTCCTCCTCCTCCAGACATCATTAGAAGTTCAATCTGGTGTTTCCTCTGTTAATAAAATCTGAAGCAAGTGTTAGAAAATTCAATACCTGAATTTTACAATTTAAAAAAAATATCTCACCAAACAAATCCAAGTTGTTCTGATACTCTTCCGGATTGGCAGATTTTTTTTACTAAAGTTCAATTCCCACAAAAAAAAACAATATACAATTTCAAAAAACACCAATTAGCTCATCGTAAAAATCAAAAAAATTGTGATAATCTTCAAGATTGGAAAATTATTTTGGGCGAGCTAAGGCCTAGGCATCCACAACCTTGTTACAATGCGGACTTGTGGTGAGGGAGGGAATTTCACGTAGATGAAATTGTGACGGATTATTGTTGGCAAAATGTTCCGAGCGGTAACAATTAATAATAATTTGGAAAACTTTAGGCTTAGGCTTAAGCGAGGTAAAAAGTTTTGAGGACGACACTGTATTTGCCAGAAATAAAAATAGACTAGATTTATCATTGCCTGCGGCAAAGGTGATGTAACTTTGTTCTGATTTGTTTAGTTTAACAAATGGAGAAATCGCGGAAGATACAGTTGAAAGAGGCCGAAATTTACAAGGACTATTTTCTCCGAAGTTTTTAACTAATTCAAAAATGAATTTAATCGACCAAAAATTATGAGTATAATTTTCGTACTTATATTTGGATTAGAAATCGATTAAATATAGCTTCTATAGGCTTTTCATTATCCTTTTAAGGGTTTTCCTGAGTCATATCATGGGAAACCCTTAATAATTTTCCTTTACATTATTCATAAAAGCCTCTTGAAACTGCTTAATGTATGAAACTTTTATGTGGCCCTTAAATTACGTTATTATTAAAAATATTTAATATTGCTAGTTAAAACTTCACCAGTAGTAACATGATTTGCTTTAATCAAAATTAACAAAGAATTCAATATTTAAATTAAATAATCATCATAATTAGTTCTGATAGATTAGTAGAGAATAAAAATTAAAAGTTAATAATTTTTAAAACCAAAGTTAATAAGGATTTGGTAATATATATAGATTAAAACAAAAAGAAGTTTAAAGTTACAATAAAGGACCCGCGAAGCAGATTTCTTCCAGAAAATGTTAAAAAGCTCTAAAAGAACCAAAGATCAATAGAGTTTAACATTGGAAAGTGGAAGAAGAATATCAAGCAAAAGCCCCTGATAACAAAGAGTTACAATCGGAAAAATGAAAGCTTATCAGATCACTCCGATGACTAAGAAATAGTTTATAATAGTTTAAGATTTCTGAATTTTGTATAACATACTTAATAACCACTTTTTAAATTAAAAGTTATTTTAATAATTTTAAATAAATCCCAACCCGTCTCGATCCAGTTTTTCGTGGATTTAATCTCTCCTAATCCAACCCCCGATACAAACTAAAATTTCTTCAGAATTGCTGAAATTTACAAATTCAAGAGTTCCGTTACCAATAATAAAACCCTTAAAATCTCAGAATTTTAGATTTATAATTTTTGAAAAGAATAGCCTGATCGAGTAATTTGAAACTTTCTGCATACACTGTATAAAAGGTGCATTTAATTACCCTTACCCAGAATATAGAACCCCTCTGGATTGAATAAACTACAACGGTACTTCGAACCAGTGTCGTAAATTGACCAATGCACCCCACGCACCGCATTGGGGCCCACATTAACCAAGAGGCCCACCAGTTCCTTCGTTCATGTCGAAGGTTTAAAAAAACGACGGTTTAAAAACGTTACTAAATAAACGAAGTATGCATGTATTTGTAAGTCCAGTAACTAAATAAGCGGCGCTGTCAGTCCGTCACATATTACCGTAAATTCGGTACATTTATAAGACCAGTAACTAATTATTAGACGGTCTGACGCTCAAAAAGGTTAATTAATTCATTTTCTCCGATTTTTCTCGGAAACGTCTTAAAGGGTACCTATTGTTCTTACAGTGTACCACTAAACGACCATAGAATATTCTATTGCTAACGCCTTTTTCGCCAAATAGACCAATTTAGTGGCGCCCGTATATGAATTTAAGCCCCTTTAAAAGGAATATAAAGTTATCTTCTTTTTCCATATATTGCCAAAATATTAAACCCAAAAAAAATCTATTTCTATGCTCTTTGTAGTATTTTTGATATACCTTGCCAGTTTTATGAAAAATCAAGTTTCAATGCCAGTACGACAGTGGTGAGCCATGGGTACAATTAAACTTCCTTTTTTTATAAACACCTTATAGTTTTAATGAGGTTAACTCGCTAACTAAACATGCCACTACAATTCCAAATATTTATTGTAATCAATGGATCAGAATAAGATTCATCACATTGTAGCCTTAAGAAAATAGTTTACGCTATAAATTGAGTATCGAACTAAGTTGACTCTCGTACTACTTAAGTATGGATTGTCGGAACAAGCAAAAATAATAACATAAATATTGATTTCCAAAAATTGCCCCGGTCTTAATACATTTTTATTAAATGGTATAGTTCGGAAAGGACGGTAAGTGGTGACCCTTGAAATACCTAATTCCTTTGGCAAAAATCCATTTTAGGCATTACGGAAATAGAGCTATGTCAAACTCTACAACAATAATAAACGTTTAAGCAGGATATTTTTAGAGAGGTCGTCATTTCTAGAACGGAAAAGTCTCATTTCCCAGTTTGAACTAATTTACATATAAAACAAACAAAACACAAAATTAAATGAAACAGATTATTTCAACGTACCAACATAATTTGATCTTCTGCATTGGTTATTATTGCCTTATATTTAAACAGAAGCTATGTAATATATTTAAATTTTAACATTTAGTAGATGGCGCTTCGTAATGTGATTTTCTTTACTAATTTAACCATTAGAACTAATACAATTAACTACATATAAGAAGTTTTAGGAATGAAATTATTTTATGACACCATCATATTCAGACTATCATAATTTTCACGCAAAAAATAATAATAGATGTCGCGAAGAGAATGGGCGATATTTTCCAATCTTCTGTGCCTTCCCCCTGCAAACTACGCTTTGACTTCTTCTAATTGCAGAGATTAGAAAGTGGAAGAATCCATGTTTTAATTTTCATCGAGGGGGGATTGTGCAAAATGTAATTATATAACCAACGTTAATAATTTTGAAAACAAAAGTTAATAATGTTTAAAACCAAAAATTAATGTTTAAAACAAAAGGTAATAATTTCCTAAACTAATTTATCAAAAATGAATCTCTCTGTTAAGAACCGGGTTTAACCGAATGTTGCATTTACCATTATTACAGCCTGTAAGAAATTGAAAGAAAAAGAAGCCGCCTTAGATAATGGAGAAATTCGTTCTTGTAAAACTGACGCCGATGGCCGGCAATTGGAGTGTACCGTAGACTGCAATAATAAACATGTTTTTGAAGATGATAAAAACGCTTTGGCCAAGTGTGACTTGACGACGGGAAAATGGACATTTCCGAAATGCATATTAAAAAGTAACTAGAAAATAGTATGAATTAATATTTTTTAACCTTTGAAATATAGACCCTAGAGGAGGTAAAAGTGTGCAATAAGTGGTGGATTTACCGGGGAGTCGGGGTCCAGCTCTTGTAATCCATAAGGGCGGTGGCGCACTGGGAGATTTTAGCTCAGTTCAAATGGTGATATCTCCACCTCCGACTTCGGTCAGGTTTGGGCTGGAAACTGAGCTTCGTCTCAGGCTAATTAAGAGGGTCCGTGCAAACTGGCCGCCTCGGTGGATTGGGTTGCCTGCTCTGGGGTGGCGGGCCTCCGTATTAGGGCACGGTGGTTCTATTTCCCGACCTTTTGGAGAACACCGGGATCTCCGTTACCACCTGTGCCGGATTATGTAGACCGCTGTGTGCCCGTCGTTCCCCTTTAGGAGCTCACTCCAAAGGGTATGACTCTTTACCTACGTAGGTAGGGTGTCGGCTGGAGTTGTTATAGAATTCACTATTAATCCCACTGTTGTGTGCGAAGAAGGAAATGGTCCACACATTGCTGCACCTTCTGCTGGGTTGAGTGGCTTGCGTCAAAGGTGCCACCATCAGTAGTAGGGTACTTCTACCCATGCTGGATTTGTCACCTTTCCGTTCTTGGGGACGCTGGCGTAGAGCATTATGATGATAGACCTCCAGTAGTATGGCCCCTGTTACAAGTTACACCGGGCTATAAATTCTGACACACTGACCTTTGAAATACGAATCCATATTTTGTCTCAGGAAGGAAACCATTATCCGGGTTAGCGGGTACAAACAACAACAAGCATTCAGAAACTGCAAGAGATAGAGTTGCGAAACTTTCGAGTATTATTTCTAATGTTGGATCGCTTTAAATCCTAAATTTCAGAAAAATCAGAAATAATTTCGGGTTTTTGTAAAAAACATTTTTTCACCGGTAGCTGCTAGAAAAAACGTTTCAATGAGAAAGTTGTAGAGTGCTGTCGAAAATGTTCAAAGAAATTGGTTTCATTGGAAAAGAACACTTTTTCACAAAGGTATGAGCTGATGAAAAAAACAAGCTGTCGATAGGGTCCAAAAACTTTTGCATTTTTGTACGTAAATTCTCACTGGGGTTATCCTCACGATCATCAACAACAATTCCGACTGAATGTTTGGGCGGGTTTGCTCGAGGATCGAGTTATTGGCCTATTTGTCCTCCCAGCTCGTCTTAATGGACAACGCTACTTGGCGCTTTTGCAGAACGAAATAGCAGACGTTTTAGAAGACATTCCGCTGGAAGCTTACAGACAGATATAGTGCCAACATGACGGCGAACCACCCCACGTGCCTTGATGTGTAGTGGATCATCTTAACAACGAGTTCCCTTAGCGTTGGGTTGGCAGGAACGGTTACGTTCGTTGGCCTGCGAGGTCTCCGGACCTAACTCCAATGGACTTTTTCTTGTGGGGGTTCATCAAAGCACAAGTTTACGTGATGCCCGTTGAGAACATCGAAGATTTGTGTCACTGAATCATTGCAGCCTTCGAAATTGTCACTCCTGATATGATCAGACGCTCGTTTGAAAACATGCTTCATCGTGAACCAACATGTATCGCTGCAAACGAAGGTATCATAGATCCTCACTTGTAAAATTCTGATGTTTATTCAAATAAAATGTTCAATTAAATCTTTTGGCCCCTATGGACAGATTATTTTTTTTCATCAGCTCATATCTTCGTGAAAAAGTTCATTTTTTTTTGCAATGAAACCAATTTATTTTAACATTTTCGACAGCACTCTACAACTTTCTCATTGAAACGTTTTTTTCTAGCACCTACCGGTGAACAAATATTTTTACAAAAACCCGAAATTATTTCCGATTTTTCTGAAATTTAGGATTTAAAGCGATCCCAAACTGGACAAAATACCCAGAATATTTCGCAACTCGATCTAGTGCGGTTTCTGAAAACAATGCCAAGTCAGAGAAATTCAAAACACCCTGTATACGCCTGGGGAACTCATACTAAAAAGTATAATAAAAACAAAAACTCTAAATGATAAAAAAAATATTAGCAACCGTTTCAGTTAATAATTTTGAAAACAAAAGTTAATAATTTTGAAAACAAAAGTTAATAATTTTGAAAACAAAAGTTAATTACCTAAAAATTGATTTCCAAAAATTGCCCTGGTCTTATTACATTTTTGTTAAACGGAATAATTTTAAGTGGTGACACTTGAAAGTCAAAATTCCGTTTGCAAAATTCCATTTGAGGCATTACGAAAATAGAACTTTATCAAAATCTACATCAATAAAAAACGATTAAGCGGGATATTTTTAGAGAGGTCGACTTTTCTAGAACGGAATAGTCTCATTTCCCAGTTTTGCACTCTTTACATATAAAACAAACTATATGAAACAGATTATTTCAACGGAGCAACATAATTTGATCTTCTGTATTGGATATTATTGCCTTATATTTAAACAGAACCTATTTAATATATATAAATTTTAAAATTCAGTAGATGGCGCTTCGTAATGTGATTGTCTTTACTAATTTAACCATCAGAACTAATACAATAAACTACATATAAGAAGTTTTAGGAATGAAATTATTTTATGACACCATCATATTCAGACTATCATAATATTCACGCTAAAAGTGATAATAGTCCCACTAGAAGTCCGTAAATAGCGCAAAGAGGAAGGGTTGTATTTTCCAATCTTCTGTGCCTTCACCCTTCAAACTGCGCTAGAGACAAATGGCTTTGGCTTCTTCTAATTGAAGAGATTAGAGAGTGAAAGAATCCATGGTTTAATTTCCATGGACGGGTGATAATGCAAAACTGAAGTATTTTATAGGTCTAAAAGGTGGTGAACAGTTCAAAACTACAACCGAAAGATATCCTGGACACACCATTAACTGAACTTAGCTTTAATTAAGTCATAAATAGGAAAACCAGTTTGGTGGTAATTTCTCACATTTGTCATACTTATTTATATAATGTATGATAAAAATAAATTGCGCGTGTTCATTCTATCTTGTTCAAAATTAAGTGTTCCCCCATCACCGACTTTCACCGTTGGGTTCCATTCGGAACGGATCAATTCGATATTACCTAGCCATTTAAACATTCCTTAGTTAATTAATCCATAACGAATCTCTCTGTAAAGAACCTGGTTTAACCGAATGTTGCATTTACCATTATTACAGAAACAACGGGTACAGCCTGTAAGAAATTGAAAGAAAAAGAAGCCGCCATTGATAATGGAAAAATACGTTCTTGTAAAACTGATAAGTATCGCCGGCAATTGGAGTGTACCGTAGACTGCGATGATGATCATATTTTTGAAGATGATAAAAAGACAGTGGCCAAGTGCGACTTAAAGATGGGAAAATGGACATTTCCGAAATGCACATTAAAAAGTAACTAGACAAATGAATGAATTAATATTTTTTGACATTTGAAATACGAATCCATTTTGTCTCAGGAAGGAAACCGTTATCTGGGTTCGCGGGTACAAACAACAAAAATCTCTGATAGCGCTGTTGGGTACCTTTGTTAAATACTAAACACACAAACTGAAAATAATAATAATAGCTAGATTCTTATTAAATAGCACCTGCTTCCTCTTTAAATATTGTCAACAATGGTTAAGAAAATCCCTGAGAAAATCTTAAGTTTTGTTTTGGGAATCTTTGGGAAATTTGACACCTTTTTCTCAAAACAATTTAGTTTCCCTAACGCAATCCTTTGGCTATCCTAAAGGGTTTACCTTACGTTTTTGATTATATATCGTGAAGTGTTTCCCTAATGTATACCATTGGCTGTACCTAAGGGCTTCCCTTTCCCAAACTTTGGATATTCTTGCAAGGATGAGTCATATCATGGGATACCCTTAAAGGTTTTCCTTTCAGTTATTTTAAAAAGCCTCTATAGGAACTGCTAAATGTATGAATCTTTAAATTACGTAATAATTAAAAATATTTATTATTGCTAGTTAAAATTCATCAGTAGTAACATGATTTGGTTTAATCTTAATTAACAAAAAGTTAAATATTTAAATTTGATAAACATCATAAGTAGTTCTGATAGATTAGTAGAAATTTTACATTGTATAATTATTTAAAAGTTAATAATTTTGAAAACAAAGGTTAATAATTTAGAAAACAAAAGTTAATAATTTTGAAAACAAAAGTTAATAATTTTTAAAACAAAAGTTAATAATTTTTAAAACAAAAGTTAATAATTTTTAAAACAAAAGTTAATAATTTTTAAAACAAAAGTTAATAATTTTTAAAACAAAAGTTAATAATTTTTAAAACAAAAGTTAATAATTTTTAAAACAAAAGTTAATAATTTTTAAAACAAAAGTTAATAATTTTTAAAACAAAAGTTAATAATTTTTAAAACAAAAGTTAATAATTTTTAAAACAAAAGTTAATAATTTTTAGAACAAAAGTTAATAATTTTTAGAACAAAAGTTAATAATTTTTAAAACAAAAGTTAATAATTTTTAAAACAAAAGTTAATAATTTTTAAAACAAAAGTTAATAATTTTTAAAACAAAAGTTAATAATTTTTAAAACAAAAGTTAATAATTTTGAAAACCAAAGTTAATAATTTTTAAAACAAAAGTTAATAATTTTTAAAACAAAAGTTAATAATTTTTAAAACAAAGTTAATAATTTTTAAAAACAAAAGTTAAACATTTTGAAAACCAAAAGTTAAACATTTTGAAAACCAAAAGTTAAACATTTTGAAAACCAAAAGTTAAACATTTTGAAAACCAAAGTTAATAAAGAATTTGAAACATATATAGATTAAAACAAAAACAAGGTTGAAGTTACAAAAAGACTAATAAAGGACCCGCGAAGCACATTTCTTCCAGAAAATGTAGGGGAAGGTTGCTGTAGGAGTTTCCCACGGGAGTTCGATGAATTCGGAAGTAAATACAACTTGATTTAAGTTTAAAGTTAATCTTTATTATTTCTTAAAAAACACCACGACAGCCAACGGATAATTAAGTGATCACCATCAAGGGTAGTCCCGTCTCATCTTCCAATTAGCAATGCAGCCGCCTTTTATATTCATGAAACAGCCCGTGCTCTCCTGACCCTTGATCGGTGATAAGGAATACCTCGGACCAGTGGCGCCATCTTCCCGTCTCCGCATCAACCTGTTGACCCGTTTAGGCCCAATCGGGGTTTCCCATACAAGCTCCCCGTTACATCTTCCCCCCCCCCCTACATAATGGGAAACCCCGGAAAAAACCACCGCCAATACAAAACCATGGATAATTTTATTTGAAACACAATTCTACAACAGGCAAATCCCATATAACCGCTGGACATTGACTAGAACCGCTGCCGCCAACCCCCCAACCTCCTCATTACGCAGAACCGCTAAAGAGTCAATTAAAAACCGCACTACCCCCGGAACAGTAACAGAAACCCCCGAGAAATAGTCCGCCGGAAGACCCCCAGGAACCAACAAAGGAGCCCCAGACTCTACCACGATACGCCCCACCGGAACCCGACGGAAAACCTTGCGAACCTCCTCCATCGAGGGAAACGTTGCCAAAGGACCAAATCCAAGCTTTAAGTTGGGAAAATGAGCCATCATTTGCCCCGCCATCCCCTCGGACCCCGAAAAGTTATGGAGTAATACTGCATGTCCCACCGAAAGACACTCCTTCAATGCCCGAAAAACCTCCGGATATGCTTCACGACACTGCACAACCACCGGATAGCCCAATCGATGAGCCAACCCCAATTGTTCCACAAAAACCGCCCGCTGAACACTAAACCGAATTCGCCCCCCGATAGTACGATCCAATGGCTCCAATAGCGACAACCCGCCGGTAACACAATACTTTGTCCATCATTTCCACGAAAGATGCCCGACTAAGCGCCAATGCGTTACATGGTGGTACGCCTACCACGACCCACACTAAATCATTCCTAACCAACCGATCCAAAGAAATTGGCAAATTAGCCGGAAGGGCCAAACTTGTCACACATCCCCGAAACCCCGGCGAGAAATATTGAGGCATAGATTTCACGAAACGGTCAAAAGATATATGCAACGGAAGAGCTAAACGTTTTGAAATTTGAGATATATATCCAAAGCCATCCAAATGATGATAGTCCACACCGATCCCCCGAGAGCCCCCAGAAATCTGTACCGCAGCCGAAACCTCTGGAACCGCCGAAGAGACACCGACCGGAACCGCCGAAGAGACGCTGACCGGAACCACCGAAGAGACGCTGACCGGAATCGTCGAGGAGACGCTGACCGGAATCGTCGAGGAGACGCTGACCGGAATCGTCGAGGAGACGCTGACCGGAATCGTCGAGGGGACGCTGACCGGAATCGCCGAGGAGACGCTGACCGGAATCATCGAAGAGATGCCAACCGGAACCGTCGAAGAGATGCCAACCGGAACCGTCGAAGAGATGCCAACCGGAACCGTCGAAGAGATGCCAACCGGAACCCAATCCGTCCTGGATCTTCCCAGAGAAACTGAGCATAATGGTTCCAAACCCGGCGTAAATCCGGACCCCAAGTACGGCAATGGAGACATCGTTACATCGCCTAACGCTGATGCAGCCTCCAACACCTCCCGAAGCAATGCATCCCCTGAACTCAGCACTTCCGGAGAACCGTGGACGCAAACCACATCCTCCTCCATGTCCTCAGGACCCACCCCCAACAACAAAACGTCCTCCTCCGACTCCCAATCCGTCAAAGCGCATGACTTGCCAACGGACCCCGACATACTAAACCCCAAAGATAGAGAAGAGAAAAGGGAAACAGGAGAGAGAAAAAATTACCAACCGCAATATAACTACCCTAACGATACCCGACAGGACCCCGCATCAAGACCCTTGCCTGGCCCACCACGGAGAGAAAACCTGAAAAAAAACCACAGCCCGCCCCCACCGGAAAAGACATATGCAAGAGAACAGAACCCCACCCATGATTTCCCCTATGAAGGAATTGCCGACCAGAATCTCCCCTCGACTTTAGCTTAGAACCATCGGAAGTAATGATGAAGCCCATCAAGGTAACCCGTCGCAAAAACCCCTTCCACCCAACAGCATGGTCCCCGAGACCACCCGGGTAGTTCCTCCAATTGCACCACGTCCCCCCTCCAGTGGACCACAGCTCCAATGACCCTGTTCCCCAATTTCTCCAGCCGTAGTGTCACCAAGCCCGAACCCCCTACACGGACCACCCTGCTTCGGAGAGCCGAACAAAGAAAACGCAGCGATACCCCGTCCAGAACCAAGAAGAGAAACAAATTCGCCAGTATGTACGTTACCGACGTGATAAGAAATCACCAAAAAAAATCCCGCTCTCTGGATCCCCAATGAAGCTGACGGAACTGCCGCCCGACGTCTGCCCCCGGTTCGAGTTTCCAACTACCAGTTTGATAGTGCCCGCCAAGGTAAACCCGTCGCCGACAGAAATCCTCCTCAACCCACCAGAACCAACCCCGAGACGAGCCAGGTGAAGACCATCATTATGCTTCACGCTTCAGTCCCAGACGACGACAACCGCACCAACTCTCCCCGGCTAACCCCCTAGGAAGGGAAAATAATCAATTCGTCCCGAATTCCACCGCCCACGTGCCAGCCGGGCCGCCAAGGAAAACCATCCTCCACCATCCCACAACTCCGTACCCTCCTGTCTCTACAACTCCGAACTATCGCAAACCATGACGACAGACCCGAAAGAAACCTATGTTCTAAGTCAACCCGACGATGGACCCCGATATCCCCAACCATCAACCGTAATATTGCCCCAGCAATTAGTACCACAACCGACGGACCCCAGATAGAACCGCCACCAACCATGTCCCTCATTATAGAAAACAAGCTATAAAGAAACCCTTCCCCATTTAAAAACCTTCCATAAGCCCCATTAAAAATAAACCAAGACCATCAGAAGATAGCCCACATAGAACATTGTATAAAAAAACTAAAACCAGCCCATTTACCATAGGAAAGACATTGCGGAAAAAAAACTCCAAAACTTACGATCAGCGGAAAAAAAAAATTATCTCGGCGGTACCTCCAAAAATGTAGGGGAAGGTTGCTGTAGGAGTTTCCCACGGGAGTTCGATGAATTCGGAAGTAAATACAACTTGATTTAAGTTTAAAGTTAATCTTTATTATTTCTTAAAAAACACCACGACAGCCAACGGATAATTAAGTGATCACCATCAAGGGTAGTCCCGTCTCATCTTCCAATTAGCAATGCAGCCGCCTTTTACATTCATGAAACAGCCCGTGCTCTCCTGACCCCTGATCGGTGATAAGGAATACCTCGGACCAGTGGCGCCATCTTCCCGTCTCCGCATCAACCTGTTGACCCGTTTAGGCCCAATCGGGGTTTCCCATACAAGCTCCCCGTTACATACAACCAAAGCTTTCCTGAAATTTACAAATTCAAGAGTTCCGTTACCAATAATAAAACACTTAAAATTTCTGAATTTCAGTTAATATAATTTTCGAGAAGAATAGCTGTATCGAGAAACTTTAAACTTTCTGTTTACAGTGTAAAATGTTCATTTATTAACAATTACCCAGAAAATAGTACCCCTCTGGATTGAAGAAACTAGAATGTTGCTTTGAACAAACCCTTTCGTTGAAAGAAGCATGGATGGTTTTACGTGTTAAAACCCCTAATTTACAGTTATTTCCGGCAAAAGCCAAAACTAAACCTCGTCATGGACCCTAGACATAGTCAAGTTTCGCGACAAGTCATAGACCTCGTCCAGTATTGTTACGGGCCCTAGAGATCATCTGGTTCCGTTGCGAGCCCAAGACATATTGCCACGCCGCTACAGGCCATACATCCCAAGATATATTATATTGCAAACGCATTTTTTGTCTAGTAGACCAAGTTAGTGGCTCCCGTATATTAATTTCAGCCCCTTTTAAAGGAATGTAAAGTTATCCTCTTTTCCCTAAACCTTTCAAAATTTTAATCCTGAAATGTCAATTTCTACCCTCTTTGTAGTATTTTTGATATAACTTACCTATTTTATGAAAAATCAAGTTTAAATGCCAGTTTGACAGTGGTGAGCCTTGGGTGCATTTAAAGTTAATTTTTTTAACACCTTATAATTTTAATGATGTTAACTCGCTAACTAAACCTGCAACTACAATTCCAAATATTTATTGAAATCAAGGGATCAGAATGTGTTTCATCACACTGTAGCCTTAAGCAAATAGTTTTCATTATAAATTGAGTTTCGAACTTAGTTGATTCTCGTACAACTTGGTTTGAACAATCAAAAATTAATTACTTAAATATTGATTTCCAAAAATTGCCCTAGTCTTAATACATTTTTATTAAAAGGTTTAATTTGTTAAGGACGGTAAGTCTAAATTCAGTGGGCAAAATAATATTTGAAACTTTACGAAAATAGAACTAAATCAAAATCTACAACCATAATAAACGTTTAAGCAGGATATTTATAGACAGGTCGTCATTTCTGGAACAGAAAAGTCCATTTCCCAGTTTTGCACTATTTTACATATAAAACAAAATACATAGGGAATTATATGAAACAGATTATTTCAATGTAGCAAAACAATTAGATCTTCTTTATTGGTAAATATTGCCTCATATTTAAACAGCAGTTTTATAATATTTAATTTTTAAGATTCTGTAGATGCAGCTTCGTAGTGTTATTATTGTCTTTATTAATTTAGAAATTAGAACTAATACAGTAAACTACACGGAAGAAGATTATTTTATGATACCATCGTACTCAGTCTATCATAATTTTCATAATAATAATAGATGGCGCGAAGAAAAAGGGTGATATTTACCAATCTTCTATGCCTTCCCCCTTCACACGACGCTTATGACAAATGGCTTTGGCTTCGTCTAAGAGCAGAGATTAGAAAGTGCAGAATCAATGGATTAATTTCCACGGACGGGGGATTGTGCAAAACTGAAGTATCTTATAGGTCTAAAAGGTGGTGAACAGTTCAAAACTACAACCGAAAGATATCCTGGATACGCCATTGATTGAACTGAGCCTTAATTGCGCCATTAATCGGAATACCAGTTTGGTGGTAATTTCTTCAAAGTTTCATACTTATTTATATTATGTATGATAAAAATAAATTGCACGTGTTCGTTATGTCTTGTTCAAAATGAAGTGTTCCCCCATCACCGATTTTCTCCATTAGGTTCCGTTCGGAGCGGATATCTTCGATATTTCCGAGCTATTTAAGTTTTCCATAACGAATCTCTCTGCAAATAACCCAAATTAACGAATGTTGCATTTCATTTTTTTTTCAGAACCAGCCTGTTTATTCTGTAAGAATTTGAAAGAAAAACAAACCGTCACTGTTAATGGAAAAATTCGTTCTTGTAAAACTGATAAGGATGGCTGGCAATTGGCGTGTACCATAGACTGCGATGCTAACTATATTTTGGTAGGAGGTAAAAAAGCAGTGGCCAAGTGCGACTTAACGACGGGAAAATGGACATTTCCAAAATGCACTTTAAAAGGTATCTAGACAAATGAATGAATGAATATTTATCGACCCTTTGAAATGGCAGCTAATGGGCCATAGTGTGCAATAACTGGTGGCTTTACCGGAGAGTCGGGGTCCGGTTCTTTTAACTCATAACGTCGGTAACGCACTGGGATATATTAGTCGTGGTCAAATGGTCCTTTAACCACCCCTGGAAACTGAGTTTCAGCTCACGCTAATGGAGAAGGCTACCTTGGAGGACTTGGTAGCCTGCTGTTGGGTAGCGAGTCTCCGCATGAGGCACAGTGGTCCTGTTTCCCGGCCTTTTGGAGCACACCGGGATCTCCGGTGCCAGCTAAGCTGGGTTATGTGGGCCGCTGTGTGTCATTTATCCCCTTAAGGAGCTCTCTCCAAAGGGTTTGACTCTTTACCTACGTAGGTATATAGGTTGTCGATTGGAGATGAATAAAACATCCACTCTCTATCTCACAGCTATGCGCGAAGTGGGAACTGGTTGCCCCATTGCTGCGCCTTTTGTCGGGATGAGTGGCTTGCGTCGAGGGTGAGACCATTGTTAGTGGGGTGCTACTACCATTGTTGGATTCTCACCTGTCCGGGCTTGTGGACGCTGGCGTAGGGCAGAATGATGAGACCCAAATATGAATCCTTTTTGTCGCAGGAAGCAAACCATTATCCGGGTTCACGGGTACTTTTGTAAGACACTAAACACACACATTAAAAATTAGAATACCTTGATTCTTACCAAATAGCACCAGCCTCCCCTATTAATACTCTTAAGAATGGTTAAGAAAAAGTAACGGGAATGGAGTAAGTTGGGACCTATCAAGGATCAGATTATTATATTTTAGACTAGAGGTATGTTTTGAGAATTATTAAAAGATATGTTGTAAAATTTAGTTTTTTTCATAAATGTTTGAAAATCATTGTTGTTAATTTTCGTTACCTTTTCATAAATTTATATACATATTTATCAGATGAAAATGTATATATTCTAAAACCACTTTCTTAAAATTGAGCCTTGAAACCGTAATAGTAAGTTGATAAAATATTTAATTGTTAAGCAGTAGGTTGGTACGTTCAGGGTTTTTATTTTCGAGAAACCTTTCCAACTCAGGTTGTAGCTAACGCGCTTGTATACCAAAAATGATTAAAAGACTGAGTCTAGGTTTCTGTAACGGAAAGCGTATATTTGGCCCGCTTGATGTTGTTAACATTTGGAGCGTTATCTGCTACACTTTTATTACCCATTTGAAGGCTTTCCTGCAAATTTTATCGCAATTTTGCGATAGGTTTTTATCTTTTAATGCGTTTTAATAACCTTATTTCCAAGGTTTTTATGTATTGAACTGTGTAGAAATAGAAAAAATTAAACGGTTAAGGAGTTGACAACGCTATACGCAAGTCAATTTCATCCATAAGGGTACGAAAAGGAGAAACCGAAATTATAACCCAGAATGATACCATTGCGATACTTTGTGTCATATCTGAAGAGACTGTCCGAAACCGAACAGAGCGTCTGGAGTAAACAAGAGATAAAATAAACCACTGGGTCTCTTCACGGCAAATAGCCAGGTTGATCGCGCAGTGTCCGAAGCTATCGGGTACTTCGCTTCCCTTGCAACGCAGCACATTCCAAATGACACCACAAAGTTCATCCAGTCCAGGAGGTTAGACAGACCAGTCGCAAATAAAGTTAGAAATAAAGCGGGGGTTTTGCTGTCGGAAAGATAAGCCAACACGAAATCATCAACAACGACGGGTATGTCTGCGTTTTCGCCTACAATGTCTTCTCCTTGAAGAGCACTACGAGACAATGGTAACCTAGAATTCAAAGCTATGGCGACTGCATGCTACCTGTAAGATAATATGAAAGGCAAAAGACAGCTTCGCCTTCCGAAGAAAGTCGAGAGCCTATTCCAACTTGATATTAAGGTAGAACAGCCAACCAATTTTACATATCGGTATCTATAGAAAAATGACACGGCACAGGTTTGACCCACGAACGGATAAAGCAACGAAACCACTGGAAAGTATTCATACGCCATCTATGAAGGGAAATTATTCTACCTGCTGTTTAAGTAAGAATTCTCCAGCATCTGAATTGAGGTTTTCCTGACAAAGAAATCGAAGGCTTTCAACAGATCCAAAGACTTTGTTGCCTTTTGCAAGAAATACGAACACACCATTCGAATACTCACGACTGATAAGGCCGTAACGGTACAGAGTATGTTAATGAAAAAATCGACCGAGAGCCAACGGAAGATGGTTGGTTTCAATCATCACACCCTGATGCCGTACACTCCAAAGGAGAATGGGTTGATGCTGCACTCCAAACTGGATTAACCACCAAAGCTCGGGGCTGAAGCAGTCATCAAGACAACGTTCATCCTGAATTACACGGTGCCAACCAGTATTCCCGTATAAACGCCGTTTGAGCTGTGGACTTGAAAACCAGATCCATCACTCAGGCCTCTCAGAGTTTTTGGAACTGAATGCTCTGCGTATATCCCGAAGAAGCAAGAAAATTGTATAGTGTGAGCCGAATAATTGTAATACTTGTCCCCACTTTTTCTGTTTACACTATATGTCACCACTTTTTCTGTTCACACTGTACAATTTTCTTGCTTACAATTAGTTGTATACAATTAAGTGGCCCAATTAGTCGTATAGTGAGAACTGGGCTTAAGTTGTAAAATTTGTAACACATCAGACTATCAGTAACGCTAGATTTCGCTCTCGTCTGGGGTAGGAAGACAGCGTTTCAGAAACAGCTAAAAAATATTTTTTCATTTAATTTGGGGGCCCTGGTGGCCCGCTACCCCGTTCAATTGATTTATTTTAAGGGCCCCCTGATTTTTTTAAGGGCCATTGGCCCCAGGACTACCGCTGTTTCCAAGTCTGCTAGCAACTATAATAATCTGGAGCCATGCAGACATCAGAGCCATAAGTATTAATTCTATTTTGTAAATGTAGGGAATATTAATGATGATGAAGGAATTAGTTTTTCAGATATGTTGATTTTATTCCTTGGCCTAAGACCTTGGCCATTGGGATACGGAAGTTAATTAAACTATTTAAAACACATGGCAGCGATGATAATCTAGTGACATTTACTAATTTAAGTCCTTGGAATGATATACAGGAAAGTAATGTATTGTCAGAAATTACAAATCATTTATAAAACATATATAAACTTAGCTGACGACTTGACTATTTTGGCGGGTAAAATTCCGTATATTTTTTTAAAAAACGGACGATAGATGGCGTTAAGAACTAAGTCATTTTCGAATTGAATCACCAAATTTCTAGCCGGGGGACGCGGGGGTGGCTTGTCAACGAACGTTTTTCACGAGAGGTATAATAAAATAAACCGTCCCTACCTATAGAGGGTAGCTCAACGGCAAAATTCGTCCCGACTTGCAATTTGGCCTACTTTAAGGATGATGAGTCCGCAACGATGCGGGGTGGCGAACATAGTTTTTGGGGGGTGGGGCAAAGGAGAAAATAGGGGGCAGTTGACCCCGAAATTTGCGTTCAACGATTTGGACCGCGTTTGGTGTTGAGCCCGATGATAATTTTGACGCTGAGTCGAATGAGACCAATCACAGGTCTGTACGATTAACTGTTTCCGATTCATTTGTACTGAATTACGTGGTTGCTTTTCTCTAATATGAAAAAAAAAATTAATTTAGAACTCTGGTCAAGTTGGGTATCGTTCTGTAGTATGTGTTAACGCGGGTCGCTAGTACTAATAATTTCCGAGTTATGACCATAAGTACACTCAAAAAAGTGGTTTTCTCGAAATTTCACTAAATATTGGACAAAACCAACAATACTTTCGGATGTTACGTATTGTTTAGTGCCGAATGTCACCGACCGCAAATCCGTACGAATTATAACTAAATATGTGAGGAACATTAGAATAGGAAAGAAGCAAAATAAACGGTTACATCGGCGCAGTCGGATCTAACGCGTTATTAGCGGAAACTTTGGCTTTTATAACAGAAGCCGTTTCAAATCTATATCCGAGAGGAACCATTTTGAACACTTTAAAACACAGGTGTTTAGGTTTATGCTGGTTTTGTTAGTCGTCTAGGTTTCAAACGTGTTTCTATAGATTTTCGATTCCTTCTCGTGTTTAGTTGTTTAGCCATTTTGTCCGTTTACATCTATAACGCGTTACATTGCAATTCAAGTGTTTAAAAGCTAAACGTTGTTTTTTCTGAGTGGATCCGTTTTGAACACTTTAAATCACAGATGTTTAGGTTTATGTTGATTTTGTTAAACGCCTAGGTTTTTTATGCGTTTTTATAGATTTTCTCTTGCTCCTTGTGTTTAGTTGTTTAGGCATTTTGGATTTAAACATTTTGGTGTTTAGTGAATCAACGGCAAAAGTAGGCATTTACATTTATAACGCGTTAAATTGCAATTCAAATGTTTAAAAGCTAAACGTTGTTTTTTCTGTGTGGAAACAAGCCTTTCTCGTTATGCCACGCTTTGCAAAAAAATGGCGAATGAAGCGCGTTCAAATAGTGACTCCACAGACTGGCAGAACGTCCGACGAGCTTTTAGCCATGAAGAAGCACGAGGCTTAGGAGATTGTCAATCCCCCGCCTGGTCGGGAAATCTATGGCTATCGTTGGGTCTTCCGAATGATAGTAACGGAGAATGTACGATAGAAAAATACAAGACTATGTTCGTAGCGAAGTGCTACTCGCAATGTGAAGAAATAGACTACGGCCATAATTTTCCTCCAATCGTACGTTTCGAGACCTTTAAATCTTTTTTAATATTTACGCCTAGAAACAACTGAGTCTAGGACAATTTGACGTGAATACAGCGTTTCATTACGAGGATTTATCGGAATAAATCTTCAGGCGGCAACCAAAATGTTTGGACGATGGGAGCGGCTGATTCAGGAAACTCAGAAAACGCCTCTATGGTCTAGAGCAATCGCCATGCTCTAGGACTGTTGTTCTGAGCTCACGCTATTTCGACCATCCTTCCATAGTGTGATGCAGAAAAAGACCAGCCGATCAAAATCCGTTATCGTTTGTCTGATGGAATTCACACAGGTCTCGTGGTCCATCCGAAGACAACCGTCAGTTACGCTCTCAACAACGGAAACAATCCGCTAAAGATGTCGTCTAGATCCTGGACATTAGCGTTGTGCCAATTCTTTAAATTGACAACGCTGGAGCCATCAATTTGATTCGAAATACAGAGTTCAATCGACGTACGTACTAAGCACATCAGTATCTGACAATACTATTTTCGAGAACTCTTTGAAGAAGGAACATCGAAGTTCAGTATGTTCCCAGTGAAGATCTGCTTGTAAATATCCGAACGAGAAAGTCGTCAAGGTGGAGTGTTGACGACTAATTAGGAAATTGAGTTTTTTAACACTTCGCGTTGAAGTGTAATGTTTGTACATTATTTATTGTATACATGGTGTTCCCAAATTGCGCGATCAGGGAATTTGTTTCAAAAACCATGTACTATAGAAAACGGATACTTTCAGGTTGAAATTTTTATTTATTGATAGGTGCTCGTTGAAAAGTGTCAATAAGAAAGTTGTAGACCATTATGCTTACAGGTTTTTGATAAAATATATATTGCCTCCTACTACCAACTTAATGTTTTGCTTAGTGAAAAATTTACCTTTTCCGACCGAACCAACGTTACTAGTAGTTTTTCGAGTATGCTCTACAAGTTTCTCGTTGGAACTTTTCAAATAGCATCTATCAGTAGAAACAAAAATTAAAACCGTGAAAATATTATGATTTTTCTGAAATTTACAAAATAACGCCTTCCTACGTAAAAAGTAAATCCTGGAAGTGTCAGTTTTCTATAGTAAATGGTTTTAACAGTATAATCTATATTCAATCAGTTCAGTTTAGTCCGCCTTGTCCTATACAATGACCTTTAACGGAGGTGAGCAAATATTGTAAGCAACTTCCAAAATTGAATGTTAAATTTTCTCCCTCGATTGATCAACTGAGCGAGCGCTCACACCAGATGATTTTATTTTATTTCTCTTCAAAGAGGAAACTCAGGGCGAGTGCCGATAATATCACTCATCCAGTGATTGTTCACTGCGCGATAATAATAATTAATCAGATTGAGTAGAAAATATAATTTTTAAATTTCTTCTCACCGTGCGGGGAGCGGATTCCGGAAAACTGACTATTCCGTCGCTTAGCGCCATGAGAAATTCAAATATGAAAAAACTACCGCCTCTCTCGGCTCGATCTCGCTCTGCCCGCCATCAGCGCTTTCTAGTTAACGAACTATCCCGCCGTTAGGGGACGCGGTGCTTAAAATTGAGCAGACTAGAGCGTCGATCAGCTGATCTCGCTTACTGCACCGTTACTATCACCGACTAAGCGAACTACTCGACGTTCACCCTGAGCTAGCTCAAATTATCTCTCTCGATGAACCAGATCAGTTAACCTTTTCAGTTTACACAGAGCCACGTAGTGGCAAATGTGAGAAGCTCTTTAACTGCTGGATTTTCGTCTGCTAAGCAGACGCTTTATTGAAAAATCGTCTGCTTAGCAGACGAAAATCCAGCAGTTCATGAGCTTCTCGCATTTGCCACTACGTGGCTCTATGTAAACTGAAAAGGCTAATTGAACTTCGTATTTGAAGTACTCGCTCGTTACGAGATCATTTTCATAAGAGATTGCTCACAATTTTTGCTCACCTATGCGTTATATTATATTAACCAGTTTACTTGGTTGCTGGTGTTGAAGTCAAATTACAACAAAAACTTTTTAAAAACAAATTTTTATAAAAGTTTACAGCTGCAAATTGAACAATATTAAAGGGACTACGTATAAATGCACGAAAAAACCACCGTCTTATGATTGCACTGCTGTTTGCAATGATGAAACCTACATTCTTCAAACTAAAAATCCAACCCGCACGTGCCAGAAGAACAACACGTGGAGTGAATCCTTACCGTACTGTACAAGTAAGTATTTCTCAAATTATTACAATCCCAAATAATTTAAAACGTCAAACATTGTCCGAATATATATCACAACTTTTGATATTTTCGATTATCTGGTAGTGATCGCGTTTCATGATATTGCTACGGTATGAGTATGGATGCGCTTATTATCAAACAACAATATGAAAAGGTAATAGTGGTCACCACTTAGTAATGCGAAAACAAATATCGGCTTCACTTCGCTTTAAAAGATGACCGAGGTCCAAATTCGAGTAATAACCATTTACCTCAAAAGTACGTGTAATTGTTCGAAAACTACTAGTTCCGTTTCGGTGTCAATCTGTTAAATCAGCGTTATTTTATTTTAATAGGAGCACTACCTATAGCAAAATGAAACAAGTTGGCAAGCTTGCCAAAATATACCTCTCCTCAGAAGAATTTGCCCTTGGGTGTATTAACTACTGAACACGGTACTCAATGATATTTCTCCATCAAAAGCGTCCTCCAAAACAAAATTTTTCCGGGTGCTATCCCAACCAGCAGATTTTTTTTTATTTTAATTATAAATATTACAAATGTTATTGTATTAAACAAATTTCCAATATCAATAGAATAAAAAACCCACTTTAGACCCAAAAAGTAGTTAAATTACCAAAGCAACAAAATGAGAAATAGAAAATACCAAATTTAAAATTATTAGAACGCTCACGAAACGTAAAATATACGCGCAAGAAACTATTTTATAGAGAAAAACCCACCCATTGTATTATAGGTCTTAAACAATCAAATTTATATGGTAAAAACAAAGTTAAAGTGAAAACCAAAACTATAAATGAAAGCACAAATAAAAACTGCGGGGGCTCATGACGACAACCCAACGAAGCCGATAAAAATCAATGCAAATAAAAAATCGTACACATGAATTATCTCCCACATTATCAACAAACAAGAAAAATAACTAATAGAAAAATATAATAATAACCCAACTAAGTAACAAGTTAATTAAAATACTTAGGAATCAAGAAAAAGTCAATCTAAATACCCACAGTAAGAAACATTGTATTAACAGAAATATGCAATAAAAAATTTATAATAATAACATTATAATTTTTTTATGGCACAGTTCTGTTAATTTATAATAATAACTTTATCACACAACAAGGTAATTCATATACTTAGAAATCCAGAAAATGTCAATACATATACCCACGGTAATGAAAATTGTAATAATAAACCAAAAACACCTTTCCGTTAGAAATTCCCGGCTTATAACGCACACAAAAAAAACCTTAACTGAATAGTGAAGGCTAAACCACAGCGCATATCTCAAAATATGAAACCAACGTAACCATATTAATGAAAATGTATCACACATTTAAAGCCGATAAGAAAACACGTAAAATTAATTACGAAATTACGAGTAAAGTAAGCAAAATAAAAAAGCGCTTTGTATAACACTTGAAATTGTATTTATAAATGACCCTTGTCAGCTCAAAAGTACCGATAGACAAAAAACGAACTAACAATGTAAGTGGACATCCCGCGGGTTCAACCCTTTAACCCTCTTATCTCTGGTGACTGCGCTAATACAAAATTTGACCTCTAAAATTTCATACGTAAATAAAAGGAAAATTTAACAAGTTGGCAAGCCAAAACTTACCTCTCCTCAGAAGAGTTTGCCCTTGGGCGTATTAATTACTGGACACGGCACTCAACGATACACCGTCGTATTCGGACCGTCCACTTAAAAACATGATCACGGTCCTATCCTGACCAGCAGAATATTTTTATTGCAATTAAAATAAATATTTACAAATGTTATTGCCTTAAACAAATTTCAATATCAATAGAGCAATAAACCAACTTTAGCTCTAAAACGTTATTAAATTAATTAGGCAACAAAAATGAATAATAGAAAATACAAAATTAATAATTATTAGAACGCTCAAGAAACGTAAAATATAACCATGCGCGAAACTATTTTTAAGACAAAAACCAACCCATCGGAAAACAATATATATACGAAAAACAAAAGTTAAGGCGAAAACAAAAACTATAAGTGAAAGCATTAATTAAAACTGCGTGGGCTCACCACGACCACCCAACGAAGCCGGTAAAATTCAATGCAAATAAATAAAACCGTAGACATTAATTATCCCTCACATCCTCAACACTTTCGAGAAACGAAAGAAAAATATAGAATAACTCAACCAAGCAATAAGTTATTTAAAATAACTAGGAATCAAGAAAATGTCAATCCAAATACCCACAGTAACACAAATTGTAATAGCAGAAATAAGCAATATACAAATGAATAATAATAACCCAATCAAACAACAAGGTAATTCAAATACTTAGAAATCCAGAAAAAGTCAATCCATATACCCACGGTAATGGAAATTGAAATAGAAAAACCAAAAACACTCTACCGTTAACAATTCCCGGCTTATAACACACAAAAAACCCTTAACTGAATAGTGAAGGCTAAACAACAGCGCGTATCTCAATAAAAACAAGTTGGCAAGCCAAAATATACCTCTCCGTCATAACACACTACACATAAACATTACAATAACAAACTTTCCAATAAAACTGGGTTGAAACTGTCACGACTGTGAGCGTTAACGAAAAAAACAACCGAACCCAACCAAACCGCAAATTTATCCATCAACGTTTACAAGGTGGTGTTGCTAACACGGTTTTTCGACTTTGCCCCGGTAACGCGTTCGCGGCACACACACAGACAGACAGACAGACACGGTGATTATGAAACCCTTCCTAGGGGACATAGTACCCTCGGAGAGTTAAAAATTAAACTTAATAAAGACGCGCGAGCTGTAACAAGACGCGGTTGACGGGTCGCCATGGCTACCGACGGGATTATACGGACGCTTTAAAATCAATTACAAAACAACCACTAAATATTTTTTAACGCGGTTTTGAACATAAATTTAAGATTTCTGTTGTCTATACGGCCACGCTTTTCGTTGAAGCTTAGGAAAGTTTTTAACGCTCTTTTCATTATTTACACTTTTTCTACTTGTCTTCAAACAGAATATTGCGGACCTACGGTAAAATGTTCAACGTATTATTGTGATAAATGTTGCCAATTTGCCTCAAATCCCAACAAAATACAAAACTGCAAGATTTCAGAGAGAAGGGACGACGGGAAATACTGTATCTGTAAATAAAAAAAGAATTGAAAGTCGCTTGACTATTCAAAATAAAAATACTGTAATAGATTAAAAATTCATAAACGGCTCTTCCAAATCTCACTTGAAAGCTAAATAATACGCATTTGCACATTTCGCTACCTTATTTAAGAAAATCAGGTGTCCCCACTTAAACGAATTTCCTTTTTGCTGTTTTTCCAAAAACCTTTCAACCTTTTATTAAAATATTAGTTCCAATGTTAAAGATTTCTTACCATTATTAAGCCTCGCGTTGTACGGTTTTTTAAATTTCAAATAGTTGTTAATCGTATTTACCTGATTTTGGATGTATGGTTTTTATTGTCTTAAGGTAGAAGATCATTAAAACCTGACTTATAATACGCCTAAAGTCATTATAATTTAAATTAGAATTAAATTAGGCCAAAATACAGAAAAACATAGAAATTTAACTTTTAATTTTCTTTAAAATTAAAATAGTACCGAAAGTTGATTGTTATCATAAAGTATTAACTCCATTTCGGCCAAATGATTGTGCTAGCGTGTAAAAACCTCAGTTTTAAAATGGAATGTTTTGGAGCTTCTATTCAAATGTTTGTATCACATTAAGGAATTTGCGAATCGGTTTATATTATCTTAACTAAATATTTAACTTTTTCAACAGTAACTGTAAACCATCTCACAAAGTATCAATATTATAAGCCTCTGAAAATGTATGTACATCAAAAATATAAACGAAACGGGTTGGGGTGCGTATCGAAATTCTTCAGGTGGAAGGGTACTATAACAATGTAGAATTGCTATGATTTCATATTTACTGCCAGAAACTTTATTGCTACGCACAAACAATAATGAGTTTATTTATATTTAAGAAGAGCGACTAGGTTTTATAGTTGCTCCCAATCCACATCACGCTCTATCGGTAGGCTCATTCCCCCATTTATTGATTTATTGGTGAAAAATATTCATCGCAATTAAAAAATGTAAAAGGTTAAGCTAATTTTAAATTGTATAACGAAAAACGCAGTGGTAGAGAGGGCAAAAATAGGGAATAGCTACAGCCTCCGTTGCATTAGATCAACACTTTGTATGAAAATATTGAAGTAAAAGAATCTTTTTATGGCAATTCCCTGACTTGCTCAGTGGTGAAAGTGGAAGATCATCGAATTACACTCCAAATGAAGTGGGCTCGAACCTAAAACTAGTTTTTTTTAACTTCGCTGTTACTAAACAAATTTTACCAAATTCTAGTCGTTATTTCCATTTCACGCTCCCCGTTCAACTCGCAAGTAATTGTTTCGTCGAATAAGTTTCAATAAACAATGAATGTGTTTAGTGAATTTTTTTTGTAATTATTATTTAAAAAAAACATAGATACTTTTTCATTAGGCCGTCCTGGTTTTCTTGGGTCAGAACTCCCGAGGCTAGCAACCACCCTCCTAGTTTAATTACCTGTATTAAAGCTAAGACCATTTACACCTGCACTCTAAGAAATTACCGTAACTGAACAGTAATTCCATGGTTAAATTGACAGTAATACGATTGTTTCAAATTGTGCCGTTAAATAAACTGTCAAATTAATGTTGTGCTATTTAACAGTAATCTGACATTGAAAATTACGGTAAAATGAAACTTCAATTTTTTACTGTTACATTAACTGTCAAATTAATGTTGTCATATTTAACAGTAATCTAATATTAAAAATTACGGTGAAATATACCTAACTTTTCTTTACCGTTAAATTAACGCTCAAATTCATGTGGTACTATTTAACAGTAATCTGACATTGAAAATTACGGCGAATTAAATTTAACCGTTAACTTAACAGTAAAATGATTGTTATACCACTTAACACTAACTTGACATTTAAAATTACGGTGAAATGAAAGTTGAAATTTTTACCGTTAAATTTATGGTGAAATTAATGTTACGCTACTTAACGGTAATCCAACATTTAATATGATTGTGAAATGAAACTTGCATTTTTACCAATAAATTAAGGGACAAATGAATGTTATGCTACGTAACGGTAATCTAACATTTAAAATTATGGTGAAACGAAACTTGAATTTTTTTTCGTTAAATTAACGGTCAAATTATGTTATGCTACTTAACTGTAATCTGACATTTAATATTAGGGTGAAATTAATCATTAACATTTTAACGTTAAATTAACGGTCAAAGTAATGTTATGTTACCGTCCTTAATGATAATTTTGCATTTTTAATTTCGGTGAAATGAAACTTGGATCTTTACCGTAAATTTAACGGTAAAACTAATGTTACGCGACTTAACGGCAATCTGACATTTAAAACGAAACTTTACCGTTGTTTTTTTTACTCAAATCAAAAAATTAACAGTTTTTCGTGTGGAGAGGCGAAAGTTTTTTCATTTTCGGGCTCAGCATATATGGCTGCCATATTTACTATTTTGGAAATTTCTCGGCCTTTTAGCGAATCTTCCTTGCGGAAACAGAACTCTAGTTAACTCTTGCCAAGGATTCTATATTTTAACAAATGGAATATACGAAGAAAACATAATTTTGAACATGAAAAAATTCATAAATCGAACTAGAGCAGCCCATAGACATAATAAAGAAATAGATAGAAATAGAAAGATTCTTCGGGCGGTTAATACGGAAGCGACGCCAAGCGGATAATCATTTCTTCCTATGGTACTATGCCTGTCGAGTGGGTGATAAAATAAAAATTATCACGTGTTCATGTTTGTAATTTTTTAGGGACTCTCACATGGTTCGCGAATATTTCGCCGTTAGGTGGAGCTTTAAAATTGTTTTTCACGAGCGCGAGTCATTATGTTATTTTCTTTACGAGCGTAAAAACGTTTGTACGTCTCAAAGCTGAGAAACGCGTCGTTACGGCCACTAGTGGAAAACAAGTATATGGAAGTGGAACAGAACACTAGCCATGACGGTTGTCTGCCAGTTATCGCTCCCGTATATTTTAGGCGAATCACAATCCGTGTAAGGTATCTATTTCTTTATTATATAATTGGAGCAGCTACAGAAAGCTTATAAACTGACCGTAGACAGTGTTGCCAATGTGTGGGATTTTTAACTTTTTTTTTGCTGTGAGGGCTAAAGAGATTTTTAGGCGAAAATTATTGATTTTGTAGTATTTTTTTGAACGTTAAAGGTTTTCACATTTTTTTTTGAGAAAAACCACTATCTCAAAAAAATATATATATATCTAGTCAATCTATTTGTGTATTGTATAATGCCTTAAGAGTTTTGTATTTTGTAAGAAATTTTTGTAATTCATGATTCATCTAGTACTTGCCCTCGCTAGCGTATGAAAGATATGTTTCCCCTGAGTTTTGGGAGAGGGCGTGGCTAAAATGGTTTGGTTTGGCTGAAAATTTTAAAACTGCCAGCGTAAGGCAGCGTTTCCAGACCAAAACCTCGGTCACAGTTACACCTCGAAATCGTTTCGAAGAGCTTTGTTACTGGTTTTCAACGCGTTCACACTTGCCAGAAACAGCTTTAGAGTGTTTCAGAGCGGTTTACAGGTGTTCGTGTGAACACTTGTTTTCGAGGTTTTCTATAATTTTAACTGTATACTATATTCCGCCAGGACAGTGCCGCGGTAAAATAAGAATTCAGGCAGATTTCTTGGGGCCCGGGGCAAAAGTTTTACTTGCGGGCGCTTCGTTTTGCACCCTCCCTTGAGATTTAAAATCCTCTTTAAAATCTTTCTGATTTGCACCCCTCTTGAACTTTTTCGGTGGACCCCTACAGCTGCGGGCCCCCTACCAGTCCCTCATGGGCCCTTTTTAGCCGGGCCCTGGGGATTTTGCCCCTCTGCTCCCCGTCTGCACGGCCCTGAATTCAGGGCCGCAAGGCTGCCGTTATTACTAGAAGTATCTCTATGATTTCGGAAGACACCAAACCCGGGTACCTCACCTACTCGACAGGCGTCGCTTAAACGTAGTACCCCAGGAAGAAAATAATTGTCTGCTTGGCGTCCCTTCCGTATTAACCGCCCGTAGAATCTTGGGTCTATTTCTTTATTATGTCTATGGTTGCGAAGGTTTAAATTTTCTGGACGTAGTACGTTAATTTCCTTGACCTGGCAACACTGCCAGTCGTGAAATTTTGGTCCTGAAACATTGGTAACACTGAAAGTATGGAATTGAAACAGTCATGTAACACGTTGGAATTTTCTGTTCTGCGTGGCTATTTAAAATTGAGGTAGTTATAATTTTATTTTGAAATACGTTTTTTATATTTCATTAATTTTACTCTAATTTAGGAAGACTGTACTCTAAACAAAGTGTTCTGCGGACAGTTGTAACTGGTAAAACCGAGGTCGTGGTAAGTAATTTTAGCTAAGGCCTAGTTATTATGTAAGGTCAGATTTCCTTAATCTTAGATCCTAAAAAGTAAATTCGAACTTTTTCGCCAACAGTATCTAAAATCTATCATTTAGGTAACAAGAGGGTAAATATTTTATTAAAATTACCAACAATTTGTTTACTTACTACTATTCGTGGTCATACTATTGTAGCCAAAATAATTTTTTATTAAATTATTTATTACCTTGTTTCCACTTTAATTTCTCTAACAACTTTGTCTAAAAACGTAATTTACAGTTCAACTGCTTAACATTTCACTGTGTGATTGAAAGAAGGCGATTTCATTAAAATAATTCATAGTTTTATGGCATTTATGCGGTTTAATTAAAAATTTAAATTATTATAACTGAAATTTACATTTTGATTGCAAATTAACGGTTTGTATGAATTAAATTTTACAGGTTGATTGAAAAATATAGGTTTGAGAAATTGTTAATTTATGGTTTGAGTATATCTAATATTACTGGTGAATGTACAATGGATTTTACTAGAACAGTAATATGAAACATGTCTCAACCGTTATTTAAACTGCAAAATCAATGTAAAATTAACTGTCATGTCACCGTAACATTCGGTTAAGTCAACGTACAAAGCATAGGCACGTCACCGGAAAATGCACAAGCGTGTCACCGTACAAAGCACAGTCGCCGTAAAATATACAATCGCGTCAGCCTAAAATGCCCAGTCGCTTAATCGTTAAATGCACGGTCACCGTATAATGCACATTTGCGTAACTGTACAATGCACAGTCACGTCACCGAATAATGAACAGTCGCCGTAAAATGCATAGTCGTGTCACCGTACAATGCACAGTCAGGTCACCGCACAATGCACAAGCGTGTCACCGTACAATGTACAATCTCGTCACCGTACAATGCACAGTCGCGTAACCGTACAATGCACAGTTACGTCACCGTACAATACACAGTCGCGTCACCGTACAATGTACAGTTGTGTCACCGTGCAATGCACAATATCGTCACCGTACAATGCACAGTCGCGTTACCATAAAATAAAGGTTTCAAAAACTGTTACTTAGAAACTCCTTACACAGTAATATAAATCTCATTGCTACTGTATTTTTTACTGTAATACGGACATAAATTTTAATGATCAATTTGACATTTTTTTTAACAGTCAAATCTGACTGTAAAATATACGGTAATTTCTTAGAGTGTGGACTACAATGCCAACGTTATAACTCCGATTTCAGAGTGTCCGCTACAAAACACCACCAAGTGGAGAAAATCCGCGATAGTAATCCACAAACACGCAGGAGGCGAACGGTTCGCGCTCTCTTCCGCTGTTTTTCTCTTGACGCCGTAAATATCGGGTGAAAATTGGAGGAGCGCGAAGTGAACGCGTTTTTTCAGTCCGAATTATCTTGAGGACGATAGTTGCCTCTAAATAAGAGATGGTGGCGTTGGGGTAGCGGCGACACTAGCCTAACAACAACGCCTACCTTAATTGCAGTCCAGGTGTAAATGCTCTTAGATTAAAGGCAATATAATATGACTTGGGCCTAAGATGTTGCGTTGGCTAGTGGGTAATAATTTTTAAATTAATAAATTCCCCTCTAGCAGTATGCTTAGTGGACTAGAATTTGGCGGAAACTGGTGGCAGGCCTATTGTATCAAATGACCAAGTCATAATCAAGACTAGGATTTTCTCAGATGTTTGTCAGAAATGTTTTTAGTTATTATAATGAAATATACACCCTTTTTCAAAAACAATTCTAAAGGACCACGTCTGGCTCTAGTACAAGCGTGAGCCCGTGACTGCCCGTCGTAGAACTGATTCACGTACTTGTTCAAAAATTAAAGGCGTGTTACGAATATCCTCACAAACTTCAATTACGCGTGGTCAAAAGTCCTCAAAGTAACGTACTTTGGTGTTGAATATTAAATACTTCAGATAGCCCCAGAGGAATAAATCGCGTGGGCTTGAATCTGGAGATCGGGCCGGCCACTCAACCACTCTGCGTTGACTTATTCACCTCAAAGGAACCAATGCATCCTGATTAGCTCTAACTTTACGACTAAAACCGTAGGCCACATGGTTCAAACGGCTCATCTTCCAGTAATTCGGTGAAGTATTTTGCAGAAGACGTTTCGTGGTGGAAAGGTGTAACAGGTAGGGAAGCAACTCCTCACGCTGGCTAATCAAGGCTCTGCTACTTCCTTAAGCCAAGGTGTGAAGTATTGCGCTATGAGCTGAGTGATACCGGGGAAGTGAAATTACGGTATCGCTAACGATCACCTCGGGGTACCAGGTGACATTTAGTTGTATTGTAGCCTTCCGCCAGGACAGAGGACTCTTTGCTTGATTTTTTTACTTCTGGGATCTTTTACGAATTCCTCTAATAAAATCAAAAACCAAAAACATTGTCCGTCATCGGCAGCAGCTGGCTCTAGCTAGGAGAAAGGTGTATCTTAGAATGCTACCCTCCCGTCAACAAGCCCAAATTGCTAGGAAATGGATAAGGGTTAAGTAAGACCGTTTTAATTTCAAATAAAGCGGTAGTTCGGCACATATGCCTTCGAGGGGGAGAATAAATTAACAATAAAAATAAATAAATAATCAGATATAATTTTGGTTAATAAAGTAATTACGGGACCAGAGAAACACCATAAATCACCCAAATGAAAGTTTTTCGTTTAGGAAGCAGGGGTATCCTGTTCCGAACTTGAATATTAGTCGATTTGCTTCGGTAATTCTACGATTTCGGTCGTCGTTAAGAATCTTCAAAACACGGATCGACTGCGCGTAGTTGAAATTTCGAGTGATTTGATTTTGGTCCGAGTGACTCCTTATGTCTAGCAGGTGTTCTCTTACACGGTCATCCAGACAACGACCGGTTTCACCGATATATAACATGTGACAGACAGTACATTACAGGGCGTGAATCAGGTTGGACGTACGGCACGTAAAAGACCCTTGGTGATAAAATTAGACTTTGAGTGACGACAGCTAAATTTGAGCTAAGGTAGGCGCAATTATTACAACGTGGACGATTGCATTTTGCAGTCCCGGAATGATTTGCGGGTAAGACGTCTCCAGGTAGAGAGCTAGACACGAGTAGAGATTTGATATTCTGGTCTCCCCGATAGCAAAATCGAGTCGGATCTTGGCAAATATCTTTAGTTTCGGGGTCAGTCTGCAGGATCCTGAAGTTATTTCGAAGTATTATCTCCACTGCATAAAGTTGATGATGGTAAGTCAAGACAACAGTGGAGGTATCCGATGAAACAGTTGGAGCAAGGATCTACTGAAGACAACACTTATACTAAGTGCTTCCAAGGCTCGCAATCGTAGGAAGTTGGCAGAAGACTCAGAAAAGAGTAACTCCTCTCCCAACAAGAGACCACGAGAGTCAGACCAATACTCTCCAAACTCTCAACAACTGGCTCCATAAAGGTCCAAAGCTCAGACCTTCAGCGAAGCTGTCGGTTCGACGAGGATGGCCATTATAAAAGATATCTTTCCCTCGAACTGTATAACTGAGGAGGAGATGGGCACCATTCAGCGTGGGGTTCTGTAGAGGTTAGATGGAACATAATCGGGTGATCCTTTTCCTCGATTCTGGTTCTGCCTTAGTTTACTTGTATAAGGATAAGTTCACTGGTAATAGGTTATGTAAGGAGTTCGACCTACACGAAAAGGTTCTTGGAGGAACGAATATTTGGTAAAAAAAGCCAGTGACACGGTGACAGAGGATCTCAAAGTCTAAAGGCCATCGGACCCTGAAGAGGTCAAAAATAAGGTGGTACTAGTCTAACCAGCAGGAGTGGTGGTAATTCCACACTCACCGCTGGGGAGGGCAGGAAGTAACACCGGTCAACTTAAAAACTAGACCCGTCGCATTAAAGTGGTAACGATAAATCTTCACAACTGTAAGGCAGCTTCTACTGTACTCTGGCGAAGGCTTGATAAGTAACAAATTGATGTTGCTCTTATTCAGGAACCTTAAATTGCCAATGGAAAAATCCTTGGTCTTAATAGTGCCGGTAATGTCTATTATGACTAAACATCTTTATACTATTCAGCTGAAAGACAGTCATTCTTCTTCGGCTAAGGAGACTAACTCATATGTTAAATGTTCACTTTTCTCACTCCAGAGTCACGAACAGAGCCGACTCTGATCCTCTTCCCATTATGATTGCACGTACCAAAAGAGAAAATTAGCAAATAAAATTGTCTCGAAATCCAGGCTTATTTGGGCTATAAAATCTTTTAAGCGTTATAAGTCTCCAGGACCAGATGCGATTACTCATTTTTTCAGGAGGGCATTGACATTCTCTGTCTCATTCTGTGTTGCCCTGGTTATATCGCAAGCATCTGGAAACTTTCTATGGTGATCTTCATTCCGAAACCCGGGAAATCTAATTCCCTCGAGGCTAAGGCCTTTAGGCCGATCTCTCTTACCTCCTTGTTCCTAAAGGTTTTGTAAAATTTAGAGGGGGAGGTTATTTCTCAAATGCCTCTCTCAGTGGCTCAGTATCCCTATCAAAAAGGCACTCAATGGCATAAGTAATTGCATAGAGAGGGCTATTTACTTTAAAGCGATCTCTTTAGCTGTTTTCCTTGATATTGAGGGCGCTTTTGATAAGGTGTTTAGTGCAGTCATAAAGCGCTTTGGCATTAACGACACTCTGTATTTGGATCAAAGCTATGCTGACCAATCGTGTGGTGGTATCCTCCCTGCTTCGTGAATCGCTTATGGTCGCCACCAACCGTAGCGGCCCGCAAGGGGGTGTTCTTTCACCGTTGCTGTGGTGCGTGGTTGTGGATGAATATTGGTGAGACTAAACCGAGATGGGTCCCGCTGCTATGGCTATGCTGACGACATCGCCATCAACTTCACGTGAATGTTCCCCAACCCTATTAGTGATTTAATAAGGTATCTTGCGTCAGTGGAATGCTGGTGCAGGTAAGTTGATCTTACGGTTAATCCTAATACAATGGTTATCGTTCCTTTTACTCGAAAAAGGATACAAAACTTATTCGGGACTATCTTGAGCAAAAGCACTGAGGTGAAGTACCTTGGTGTTATTCTAGACAGCAAACTAATGTGGAATGCAAATCTTAAGTTTGTAGTTAGGGAGGCTAAGATGTTACTTTGGAGAACCAGTAAGCAGGTTTGTCATGGGGACTTAGCCCCAAAGTGCGCTCTAAGAAATTACCGTAAATTTTAAAGTCAAATTATATTATAGTAAATAATACGGTAACAATGGGATTTATACTACTGTGTAAAGAGTGTGAAACTAACAGTAGTTTAAAAGTTTATTTAACAGTGACATGACAGTTCATTAAACTTGGAATTTGTATCAAAAATAAAGGTTAAGACATGTTTAATATTACATTTGTGGTATACCCAATTTTACATTCACCGTTAAAATGTAATCAAACCGTAAATTTTAAATTTCTGAAACCAAAATTTTTCAATCAACCTGTAAAATGAAATGTGTAGAAACATTTAATTTTTTATTCGTAAAGCATAAACATTTCCAATCAAACCGTAGATTTTATATTAATTTTAAACCTGTTGAAGTTTTTAACAGCGACACTGATCAGAGCGCCGATACCGAAATAAATCCAGTGACGAAAAAGTTTTGATTAGAAAATTTGCTATTGAAACCTAGTTTCTAAACCCATGTTTTTGTTAGAGAGTGATATAAACTTATGCCCAACTTGGAACCAAACTGGCGATAATGTTTCCAAGCGGGTGTATATTAGCTAATCACTTGTCTCTTTGTTTTTAGTTCTAGAAAAATCTCTGTGTCAGTCTACTTTTGTACGTCTTCATAATAAACCGTATTATTTTATTTAGCTCCGTATTTTTGATATATTCCGTAAAAATCTAAGTTTTCACACCTTAAACCACGTCTTCAAGGTCATCCAATTTTACAAACTTGAAAACCTCCCACCATAATGAGTTTGTCTAGCAAATTTCGATGTAACACGAATTGGTTTCGAGTTTTGTGCGTTTTCTTTCAATTTTCATTTTAACGACCTTTGTGATTTTGAAAAACAGTTCCTCGACTTCCTATTGGTCAAATTCGATCGAATCAAAGCTAATTAGACCTACAATGTGACGTGAAACACTTTTCCAATTGGAACCAACTTTCTAACACTTACGGTTCTCGCGTTAGGTTTTGGATGACCTTGAAGACATAGTTCAAGGTCATTGAAATTTTTAAACTAAAGATCCTCAATCCTGATGAGTATGTGTAGCAAATTTCAGTACTCTAACACGAGTATCTTAAGAGTTATCAGCTCCCGAACCTCGCTTTCGACACGTTATCAACTTAACGACCTTCTTGTTTTTCATCTAGCATTTCTCGGCTTGCTATTGGTCACATCCGATCAGGTCAAAGCTATTTGTAATTAAAAAGTCACGTGGAACACTTTGCTAGTTGGAACCAACTTTGTAACACTTACGGCTCTCGAGTTAGTTTTTGGATGACCTTGAAGACATGGTTCAAGGTCATCGAAATTTTCGCAGTAGGTTTCCCCCTTCCTCTTCTATATGACTTGAAAATTTCGAAATCGTACCTAAAACAGATTGAGATATTCGCCCTGGTTCATTTTTAGTGGACACCCTGTAATGGGGAAGTCTTATCTCTTAAAAGATAACGGAAAGATAAGACTTTGTTACAAAAAATATATTCATTGTTTTTTATTTCTTCAACACTCGCCCTCAATGAAGATATGTCAGGAGTGGTAGAGACTCCGGTTCTGGCGATGTTGTTTGAAGGTTTGATCAGGTAGTGGCTTTGTGAGGATATCTGCGACTTAATCTTCGCTAGGCACTTAGGCTATATTCAGGATGCCTTCATGGACCAGTTCTCGAACGTAGAACTGCCGGACCTCGATATGTTTCGTGCGGCGATGAAACTCTGGATTATGGATTAGTTTCATCGCTCCGGCGTTGTCGATTTGCAGAACTGGAATCTGGTCTTGATAGTGGGTTAATATCTTTATCCCAGACAACGTCCTTGGCAGCTTCGGCGGCAGCAACCAACTCTGCTTCGGTAGTGGAACGTCTGGTTTTGTCACAGCCTGCATAATCTGCGTCACAGTAAGGGACCAGGATTGAAGTATCAGCAGACCGGAACAAGAGGCCCATCGTCGTTGTTCCTCGTAAATACGTTTGACGGCATTCCAGTCAGTCTTCGTTGGGTTAGTCATTGCTTGCGAGGCACGATTGACGGCGAACACGATATCGGGACGTGTGCCAATAGCAGCATAACGAAGGCTCCCTATGGCGGAAGAATAGACTGCTAGAGTTTCAAATTTATCTAGACTCACTTCTTTCAGGTTTGAAGTGACAGCAGGGGTCTTGACGGGTTTTCAGTCACTCATATTGAACCGCTCCAAGATTCTCCAGAGATAGGCTTTCTGGTGAAGGAAAATTAATCCGTCGTTAGTAAAATCAATTTTCAGCCATAGATACGTTGCGGCGTTTCCTGCAGTGATCTCGAACTCATCTGCGAAATGGTCGACGAAATTATCAACGGCCTTAGTTTAATTTCCGGCAACTAAACCGTCATATACATGCAAAATGAGTATCAAGTATACGTCACCATTGGTGTATATGTACAGACAAGGATCGCCGTAAGATCGTTTGAAATCGTTATCGATCGTAAGACCTGGTCAATGCGCTCGTTCCAACACCTTGGCGACTGTTTTAGACCATATAGACTTTTCTGGAGTCTCCAAACTCTCCCGCTTCCATCATCAAAACCCTCTGGTTGGCGTAGGAAGATTTCTTCTGTGAGATGACCATGGAGAAGCGCGGTCTTCACATCAAACTGCATCATATGCAATTTCTTCTGGGCGATTGTACTGAGAAAAAGTCTCAGCGTCTCAAAACGGGCCACTTGAGCAAACGTTTCTTCAAAGTCAATGCCTTCCCGCTCGGAATAGCCCTTTGCGTCGAGTCTGGCCTTGTGTCGTAGTACCGTGCCATCTTCGTTGTTTATAGTCGTGAAAATCCAATGGCTCCCGATGGCTAGTCTTTCGGGTTGTCAACGGATCTGGATGGCTCGTCTTGACTGCTGGACTCTTGATATCTGCTCATCCTGTCTGGTGGCATCATCATAAGCAGGGATAGAAGTTTCAATGGAACAACGCTCGGGGTTGAATTTTACGTCTCGGGACCGGAGAACTTTTCTTAGTTCTGGAACGTAAACTCGGTATCCATCTGCATCAGCTTCATATCCAACCAGAAACCCCTTGTAGGCTTTTCTGGATAATTTCTTGGGATTCACCTTCGGGACATGGACGTAGCAGTCAGTTCCGAATACTCTCAGATGCGTGATGGACTGGGCAGGTTTCCCAGACCATAGCTTAAGTGGAGTATTCCCAGCAATACGAGTCGGTGCTGATCGGTTGAGAATGTAGATTGTCGTATTGACAGCCTCGGCCCAGAGATTCGGCGGCAGATCAGGTCTGGAATGGAGCATGGCTCTTACGGATTCCATGATCGTCCGGTTTTATCTTTCAGCGACGCCATTCTGCTCCGGAGCGTACGGCATTGGCGTTCGATGAGTTAGACCAGCCTCTTGAGTAGTAATACGGTGAAATTCGTCGTTGACATATTCGGTCCCGTTATCAGTGATCAATTCTTGGACGGTATGGTCATAATTCTTGCAGAACGCGAGAAACTCTTTGAGATAGTCGACCACACAGGAGGTAATAAGGCTTTCCACCCAGCGACGGCGTCGGTGATGGCCCCCAGAGATCTGAATGTACTCTTTCTCCAGGTTTCGTGGCCTTGTCTGTATGGGTACCAAAACTGTGACGAGTCATCTTCCCATAAACACAGCCCTCGCATAGCGTGTCCGTTTTCAGATCGATAACCTCGTATTTTTTCCCAAGCGTACACGCCATACTTGGAGGTTAGCTTTCTTGTCGTTCTTTGGATCTGCGGCAAGGTAGATTCGAGTTGTAGGCTAGTCTACCGAAATATCCAAGCGGTACAGAGATTCGACTTTCCCAGGGAGACATAGTTGACGCTTGCCACTCTTTACGTCGTACAGCCCACAGGTAGTTGATGATGCTTGAAACTCTAGCTTCGGATTACACTTCACGGCAGCTTTGAGTGAGAAGACATTACATGCAAAATTGCCAATAAGCTAGACATCATGGATAATGTTGCAGAGAACGGCATTGCCAACTTTGTAACGTATTCGGATGTCCCCTTCTCCATCTGCTGTCATGTGTGCCTTGTTACCAACTTGCAGCGTAGCTGAGCTATCGAAGGGTCGGAAGTTATTAAACTTGGTCGCATCATTCTTAACATGCTGTGTTGCTCCCGAGTCAAAGTACCAGCGGCTTTCGGTGGATGACACAGCCATCAGGCCATTTGCTGCGAAATAACCGTCGCTACTATTGACCTCTGTGGTGTTGCAGCTGCCTCTGGCAGATTTCCTGGCTTCTTGCAATCTTTTGACAAATGACCTGGCACCTCGGCCGTTTCTTCCGAGGATTCCGGTTCGTTGCCCATCCGGAGTTACCGTTGTCCTTTCGACGAGCTATTAGCCCGGATGAATCTGCCGAAGTGTTGTCGTCTCGGGTTGCGCAACCAATTAGAAGGCGCTCAAGCTCAGCGACCGTTTGCTTTTCGTCCGGCAGTGTGTGCCACAACATACTGAACTATCGGTATTCATCATGTGGTAAGGACTCAAAGATGCAAGCAATCAGGATACAGTCATCAAAAAAGATATCCTACTCTCTTTTAACAGTCGTCAGAATGTCAGCCCACAGTGAACGCAATTGGGCGAGGTGTGTTGCAATATCAACGTCAGAGGACTTTGTGGCTCGCATTAACTGAGCGAGAAGCTTCCGGAGCCCGTTCGACGACTTCTGTTCGCAAATCTCGAGAAGCTTATCCCACATCTCTTTCGGCGTCTCGCAATCGGTAATCATGTTCTGGACTTTGCGGGATTACGCTGATCAAATGACCGTACGGGTTATGCTGACCGCTACTTGATATTTCTTAAGGCAAACGGATACGTTGCTTCTGTCGACGTGGATCTGATCAGTTCTGTCCAAAGCCTGTGTAATACCGTAGACATCTCGGATTATTAGGACATCGCTGACTTGTCTTTTCCAACTACGCCAGTTCTCGGGACCAGACAGCTACCTATGCCTTGGCGCAGGAGACTGTCCATCATCAGGATTCGGTAGACCAGGAAGCAGGAACCAGTTGAGAAGCGACCGTCAGTGGATCATGGGCATCTTAAAGTGGCGCAGTGGGAGCGTGCTGGGCTCATAACCTGTTGAAGTTTTTAACAGCGACACTGAGCAGAGCGCAGATACCGAAATAAATCCAGTGACGTCAGTTAAAAGTAATGAACGGTTTATTTACAACTTGGTTAAAATATATATACATTACAGTTAATGAAACGATGGTAGTACAATAGAAAACTGACTAGTAAGAGCGGACTAGTATTGTTGAAATGGCGATCACAGCTATACGCAAGTTTGTTATATATAGGGGAAGTCTTATCTCTTAAAAGATAACGGAAAGATAAGACTTTGTTACAAAAAAATCTTCATTGTTTTTTATTTCTTCAACAAAACCGTAGATTACACATTCATAATGCATTCAATTTCCAATCAAACAGTAGATTTCACATCTAAAATGCACACAATTTCCAATCAAAACGTAGATTTCACATTCATGATGCATTTACTTTCCAATCAAACCGTAAATCAATATTCCTAATGCAGTATAATTTCCAATCAGTAGATTTCACATCTATAATGCATTAAAATTCCAATCAAACCATAGTGTTCACAATCATGATGCATTCAATTTTCAATCAAACCATATTTTTCACATTCATAATGCATATTATGCATTAAATTTACAATAAAACCACTTAAATAAAAACTATGAACCCGCGAATTTAGTTTTTACGAAACTTTGGCCCATAAGTTTGGGGTAATTACCTTCCTTATCTTCGTGTCAGTCTAGCTCTGGACAAGATCTGGACCCCTGCTAAGCCTCTTGGTAAATCCTTCACTGATTGAACCGTTAAGTAAGTATTTACGGTAAAGCTCATTTTACACTCTGTTATAGAAAGTGGGATTCCTGTAGTTTCAATAGACAATTAAATCAACTGTAATAACACTTATCTGTTACATATTTTAAATATAACCTATTCTCTAAATAGCTTAGTATTTTACAAATAAAACCAGCATGTCAACTATAAAATCCTTTAATGTATTCAAATAACACTTCCAAATAATGAAAAATGGGACCTAAAACTGTTGGCAGAAGATCTTTAGTCTGAAAATAAAATTATTGTTTTATTTTTCACAGAGGGTCTTGTAATAATTACCCGGTAGACTAACCTCTTATTTAAAAAATATATACTTTAGTTCCTAGTACTTAAAAAAATCAAATTAGAAAAAAAGTAAAAAGGACAGACAAATGTAGAGAATGGGGTTGGGGTCACCAATCATATAGGGACTTCAGTTCCTATATTTTATCTGTGAAGCCCTTTTTAACGGTAAGATAACGATTTTGTTTTAGTCGCGGGTCCGGCTGCATCGTGAACTAACGATTTTCGCATTTTGAATCGCATCAGGGAGGCTATTCTCTAATTTATCTCGATCTCACTCTCGATGTCGACTCGAAGTCAATCTCGAAGGCGATCACTTCGATCGAGAAGTCATTTCTCGATAAACGCTATTCTATACTTTATCGAAATCGAATTCGAAGTTATATATCTCGACTCTCGACAAGCGAGTAGACCACGTGGGTTCTACATATTTCCGGTTCTAATCGCGCATAGGCTCTCTATTTTCCGACCAATAAGAATACACCATCACAAAAACAGCTGATTACAAACGCCCTTGTTTTATAGTTTAGAGAAAGGATATTTATTTTCATTGTAATACTGCAGTATATATTTAAAGTTCAAATAGAGCTCGGCGAAACAGCTAAATTAACCGCTAAAGTTTTGATTAACCATAAAAATTACGATTAACTGTTTATCCATGGATATTATCCACGGCTATATAGCAATTTAACATGTAAAATAATCGGGTTTTTTTCGGATAATTTTCGTTTGTGGATAAAAATGAATAAAGTTATTATTTCTTATCCAAACGCCGAGCTCTAAGTCCAAATGATTTATTGTTTGATCTCTTATAACTCTTTATCTTTGAAAATTACGCCTATTATCGATTTCTAAGGCTATATTGAACAATTCAAGACGAGCTATAGCAAGCGCCATTGCTTTTTTCCCTAAGAAAGACGGTTTGGGTAGTGGTAGCTTTTTGGCAACACGGGAGAAGGGGGGGGGAGGTGGTTAAAAAGAACTACTAGCTCGATGATTGGTTACAAGCACGTAGATATAGAAATTCTAAGGGGGGGGGGGACGGGTTATAACACAACCAGATGAAATCGCAAGCGCAGCGAGCGCGAAATTTTTCGTTAGCAATAACGCATATTTAAAGTACTTGCTAGACTCGGGACGAGTGACAATGACATTTCCGATCGAGAAGTGCTTACAGAATAGGGTCCCTGGTTCACAGTAATATTGATCAGTTGGAATTTAAAAAAAATCTCGGGGAGTATTCTTTAGTCACTGGGACAACGGAAAATGTAGTAACTGCTCATGGTGTTTAGTTTTTAACATTTGCGCAATGAAGTGCTGAACGTGATGCCATTTTGTTTGGCGGAAATGTATATTTAATTCTTAAAAATCAAAAACTAATTAAAGCTTAGTACTACAAAATGGGCATCCCAGCCCCATTATTATATTACATCGTTGGGCCATATAAAATAATTCCTAGTGACATAGTAACTAGTGAAATAGTATTTAGTTACCACGTGATCCCACCTCCATTTTTAACTTTACTTTCGTCGGCAGCAGATATTCAAGCCTTACAATAATAAAATTTATTTTATTTTTAATATTATTTGTTATTTCCACCGTGTTTTTCCACCACAATTATTTAATATATATTACAGTACTTATATATATATATATATATATAATTGAACCAATATATTACTGGGAGCTATTATTATATTTAGCAAAATATGTATTCAGTCTTTGTACTGTTTTGTTAATAAAATACATGTTCAGTAGTTTTACGTTACCTCATTTTCCGTTGAAAATTTAAAGGTATTAAGCAGTAGTTCGGTTTAGGAAATAAAACACATCAAATCAAATCCAATCAAATTCAAATTATTTTATTATCTTTAGAACGCTACGTTACTTTATATTCCGTTGTCCCAGTTACTAAAGACGCGGCCAACTCATTCGTCGACGTTTCTGTGTTAACCTATGAGCAAAAGGTCTGACTTCTTACTGTTTATGAAGTGAAATGGATAAAAAAGTGTAAGAAAGATCTCAATTAAGAGAGCAGAAGGTTTAAATATGCTCTGTGGTAATGCCCTGAATGGTCTTAAATGTTGGAATTTTTCCTAACCACTTAAGAGGTATAAAATGAGACCTTTATTTATAACAGTGTAGCCTCTAGACAAACCTAGGTCGTCGCTCGCGGATTTAATGCTGGGTCGGGGATACGCAGTAAAGTAGGCGAGTATTGTCTCATCCATGTTTACGTTATGTTGACCACCTCGACGAAACCTTGGATTGACATTTCCGTTGAGGTCCAAGTCCCGTATAGCTCTGAGAACGATGTTATTGGTTGGTCTTCTGATGGGATAGCGCATACGAATTAACTGACTAGCTCTAGTAGCGTTACAATTAGTTTATCCGTAAAACAGTTGCCCATTTAAGTCCGCTCTGCTGCAGAATAACCCGGCATACTCGACTTTACTGACTAAATTGAGAGTGTGATTTTAAACATGAAAGGTTACGCTTTTTATAGGAAATCGAAACTGGACTTTTGTTCAAAGCATTCAAATGTTAAAACCTTTTTTAAGTACTAGAAGGTATACTGTAGACATTTTCCTCAACAAAGGTACTACACCTACCCTGAAATATTTTTTTGAGAAAAAAGCACTGTTCGAGCTATTTGGGACACCCTGTATAATAATATAAGTATGACACTATATTATCCTGATTCTTATTTGAAAATGATAGTTGCTTTCGAAAATTATCATTAAAATCAATGCGTAGCAAAGACTGAAAACTATTTGGAACTGTCAAACAAATATGCCCAAGAATTGTATCAACAGCCTATCTGAAGGATCAGCTGAGGCTTATTTAATAATTAAACGCTTTCAACGGTAAAAATAACGTTTACTTTGGCGAAATATCGTTAAATTATCGAATTGGAACATAAAATTGATTGCTATAATCATCCTTATAAAAGGGAGATATTTTTGAATTTGAGACCTCGTTTATATCGCTATCACAGAAATTTTGACAACTAAAATGGTCCTCTCACATTGTTAGTCTACATAAAGCCTCGTAGGGACAAACTCGAGAGCTTCTTTATCCGTTGACTTCTCGTCTGTTTGAAAGACGGAAATCCATCCGATTATGAGCTACTAGAGTTGATCGCTCTACGTAAAATAGGCTAATTTCCGACCACGCAATCGTTCTGTGACAAACTACCCTTAAGATAAACCTTTCCGTGTCATACTTATAACTATTATGTTACTTATGATAGTAATGACTTATTTTGCTAAATACGCGTTTATGAATTCCAGTTAAATAATCGACCCTTCTTTTTCTGATAATGACCCTGCGAAATCAATGATGAAATCAAAGGTATATAAATATCTCTTAGGGAGAAATATTCAGCTCCCTACACCACAAATAATTTTTTCACTTGAAAAATGAACATTCTCAGGTTCTCGCTGATTTTTCGAAAGATGTTTCGGAAGAAAAATGGCGCCCATTGAAATCTGTATCGAGCATGTTTCTTTCTTACGGCTTAGAATTATACTTTTCTCGTGAGATGATATTAAATATTTCTGATGATCTGGAAGTAACAGAAGTTTATAAGTAGCCATTAAAATGACAAATAAAGGTACTAACTTATTTATAAATTTTATTTTATTGATATGATTGGTTTATTTAATCACAATTTATTGTGTATTTTGCAGCGCACTTATTCGTGTTTTGAAAAATTAGCGGAAGCCTATAAAAGCACTTTCAAACAAATAACATTTAGGCGATTGACAGTTCCTAAATAAGATATTTATTATATACTTTTGATAATACCTACCAAAATTAAGTAGTAGATTACATATACGTCCTGTATTACAGTGAAATAAAAGTAATTTCATTCTATTTAGTAAATGCTCCGCGTGATATCAATGATATGGAATTAATTCTTGCTCGTTCTTTTTTCGGTCTTTCAAAATGGAAAACGAGTATGAGTTTACAAATAGTTAAAGCATTAACATTAACGTTTAAGAGGAAATCCGTTGCGAGAATTCTAAATGACTCGAAGGAATTTCGGTGGGGTTCAATGTTAAACGCGCGAAACCGAATTTCAAGGATACATAAAAGCTAAAAAAAGAAAACATTTTCCGTCGAAAAGGAGTCCCAGAAACTTACTCAGAATGGGTGCAATACGCAGTTTCTACTCACGCAAACAACCTTTAAACGAGGCAGGGACAAATATCCGCCTACCAAACGCCTCTCTCTCTCTCCACCATTCATTAGAAAAACTTTCGAGTCAAAACCTGTTCTTCGAGTTACAAAATTATTTAAAGGTACGATGTTCCGATAATTCACGGACGGCGAAGAGAAATATATTACGTAATATTCCCCATCAGCTGCTGATCTTTGGCAATTTCTAAAAAAAAATTCAAAGGAAGTGAGGTTCAATTAATTATTTATCAGATAAGTTCCAATCGGTGTTTATCGTGAGCGGTGTCGGGTTTTCGTGCGTCTATATTTTGGTCTTAAAAGGAGTCGGAGTTTCTGGTTGGAAAGACGAGTGTTTTAAACGTCTGATCAAGCAAATTTCGAAGATGAAAACGTATTTTACCGTCGTTATTCTACTGTTCGTTTATTTTCAAGTTGGTTGGTCAGCTAGGTCATTAGTAGGTAAGTGTTATTATATTTGGTTCATGCTTGTAAATGTAAAAATGCTTATTGTCAATTGAAAAATTAAAATACTAATGAATGATTAAATTTCAATTCTTAAAACATTATTTGAAAATTGTTAGAATCTTTCAGTTAGAATATTTTCGTGATTTTAACAATTTTTAAATAATGTCTTACTTTATTTAACCCTCGATGTGTATTTCTTACTAGTTGGTAAATATACTCTATAAATATTTCAGTTGGTTGAAAGGTAATTTATAACTTAAGCACTAATTAAATAATTAATTAAGTGCAGAATAATTTAAAGCTATTTATCTCAAAATGCGTAGAAAGTTATATGGGTCGTTTTACAATAAGGCTATAATTAAGTTCAGATAAGGGTCTCAGTTAGTTTGATAGCTTAAGCGCTTAAAACTAATTAAGTCCGTTTTTTTAAATTAAATATTTTAATAGAAAAGGGTTCGTTTTACCATAAGTCTATAATTACGTTTCCAATAAGTGTCATTTAGTCAGAATAGTTACTGATAGCTTAAACACTAAAAATTATTTAAGTAAAATATTTTAAATGAAATGTTTTAAGATAATTAAAATTTATGAAATAATTAAAATACAAAAAATAATATTTTGGTGCAATAGAAACTATGGCCTTGAGAGGTTGACCCGAAAATACCGCTTGTCTACAGCACTATAGCCAATAAATAACGCAGATATTTTAATTTATATAGCGAAATCAAGCGTTTTCTGTCCAATCGTTATAGTCTTTGGATGCATCTCCTTTTAAACAGGGTTACCATCTTTTTTGTAACGTAAAAGTGGATGTTTTAAGTTGTAGAAATTATTATAAATATAATATTTTTACGGTCTACTCAAAGTTTGTAGGCCATTTTTCTTTCTTACCATTAAACCAATAGGAAATATCATACTTATTGTTATTTTGTTACTTATGCTAAGACTTGCAAATCATGAGTGGCAGATATTCGGACAGAATTCAGAACAGACAGAAGAAGTAAACCTATTCAAATATATTTGGAAATATTCTATATTTTCATTTAAATTGGGGTCCTGATGACCCCTCGACCCTGCTACGAATGATTTATTTCGAGGGTCCTTGCATTTGTGTTTAGAGTCAATGACTCCCAGACTGCCAATATTTAGAAGTCGGTTTCACGCAGGGTTGGCAAGAACCAACCTTATTGAGTTAATCCACCCTGGTTTAAAACGGTTTTAAACACGGAAACAAATCCATGGCTAAACCTACTTTTAAAAAATATTGAGAAATTAATTAGAAATATTGAAAAAACTAAAACCTAACCTTCACGTTTTGTCGTAAGTAATGAGAGCTAGATATAAGCAATTAGGGGATCTTAAAATTCATTTTGCACGTGAAAACACGCCGCCATGTTAGGGTAAAAAAGCGGGTAAATAAGTCTAGTAGAAGGAAAGTGAGGGCGAGACGCCACTCCCGGGTTCGGGTTTGGGTTCGGGATCGAAATCCGGGATTTAAGGGATGAAATGGGGGTAAAATCGTCAAAAAGTCAATGTATTTAGGGTATTTCTCGCGACGATTTGTTTTCTCATATATCAACATATTATGTCCAGGCCAACTTGTTCATATATCTACGCTTATCTCGAAAGATACTTCAACGTATATCTTATCAAGTTTTATCGTACGGAATAAGTTGAAATGATGTAAAAATTGATAACCTAGGCGACGCGTGCGCAGATTACCCCGGGGGACGCGGTTAATTTGAATTTAAGAGTGTTTTGACGTCATGGAATATTCGTTGTTAAAGTAGAATGGAAATATTTTTAAACTTCATTTTAATATCATTGTAGTATGCTTGACACTTGAACCAATCTCACGAGTATTTCTTAAAACGAATATCTCGATCGCGTTTTATCGTACGAAATAAGTGGAAATTATGTAAGTTGTATGATTAATAACCTAGGCAGGAAGATAGCGCGCGCGTGCGCGGATTACCTGGGAGGCGCGGATTGCCCGGGCGCGCGGTTAATTTGAATTTAAAACATGGATTCCCTCTCCGAAATAATTCATGTACCCAAAATTGGACCGCAAGTTTTTTTCTTTTAGGGGAATCTCTATGGGAGTTTAACATTACAATAAAGCTAATAGGTCCAGTTTGGGGTACTTTTGGTCCGAAATGGGGTACATAGGGCCGAAAATGGTGACTTTGGTCGTTTTAAGGGTACTTTTGGTCTATTTTGGTCCATTTTTGGGTACATCAGAAAAGCAGTTGGAAAAACGAAGAGCCTTATTTTTTTTTCCACTCATCTCCAAACTCCAAAAATTTATTGCTATAATTTATTTATCCCTTCCGTAGGTATAAAATAAGATAAAAACCACTTACCTATATTTTAATAACGGTAAATTAAAAATACTTAATTAGTGTACTAAGTTACGTTTAAAAGAACCTTTTGTAACAATTCCAATATGTAAATATAGGTATAAGGATTGAAAAATACTTAAAGTGGTTTTATTGATAAACTCTAAAGGAATTTAACTTTAAAGGGTATCTTAGATTATTGTTTTTAATTTTATTCAAGTTGAAAACGTATTAAGAGTCCTTCAAAGTACTATAAAAGGATTTTATTTACGAACTTAATTCATATTTTCTTCAAACTTTCAATTCGCTTTTATTACTATTTAAATACGGTAAAATATAATTCTTATACACAAATATAGGCAGAAAGATACTATAAAACACTAAAATTAAAATTAAATTAAATTTGTGTGGATAAGATTTGTAAATATCATTTTGAAACTAATAACTTTCACGCTTTATTTAAGTCAAGCCAATAAAAACAATTACCTATATTTTAAATACGGTAAAATATAAATACATTTCCGATATGTAAATAGGTAGAATAACACTATGAAAAGTTCCTTTTTCTTCTTTTAATACGACAACACACAACTCTGATACGCAAATATATAAAGAAAATATAAAAAAAATTTACTCTACGTTCGATACGTTAAAATACATTTCCGATACACAAATATAGATAAAGAAATACTATAAAATGTAAAAAGGTAGTTTTAAAAATGAAAGAAGTTTAACAATATAATTATTCTAATATAATTTCAAAATCAGGTATTATTTAAAGTACAAATGCATAATTTAGTGAAGCAATTCTTATTTAAATACTTTTATTTAATTAATTTGTGTATCTGAAATGTATTAATTGAAAAATAAGTGGGTTTTACTATTTATCACGGTTTTATATATTGGAATTGTTACAAAAGGTTCTTTTAAACGTAACTTAGTACATTAATTTATTTTGGAAGTTCAAAACGTATTAAGAGCCCTTCAGAGTACTATAAAAGGATTTCATTTACAAACTAAATTAATATTTTCTTCAAACTTTCAATTCGTTATAATTTGAATTTAAATGAAAACATCATGGATTATAGGTGCGTAATCTACTATTAGACCGAACGGATTAAAAAATACTTAAAGTAAGTGGTTTTACTGATAAACTAAAGGAATTTAACTTTAAAGGGTATCTTAGATTATTGTTTTTAATATTATTCAAGTTCAAAACGTATAAAGAGTCCTTCAAAGTAATTTAAAAGAATTTTATTTACGAACTAAATCCATATTTTAGAAGTTAGTTTGTATGAAATACTTACTAATACCTGAAAAATGGACTTTAGAGTTGATAAGATTTGTAAATATCATTTGAAACTAATAATTTTCACGCTTTATTTAAGTCAAGCAATTACATTTTTAAAAATGAAAGAAGTTAAACAATATAAAAATTTGTAAATATTGTAAATATTTTTAGGTAATAAAGAAATTAAGAAATGTTTTAATTAAAATATCTTTCATTTTCCACTACATTTTTAAAAATGAAAGAAGTTTAACAATATAATTATTCTAATATAATTTCAAAATCAGGTATTATTTAAAGTACAAATGCATAATTTAGTGAAGCAATTCTTATTTAAATACTTTTATTTAATTAATTTGTGTATCTGAAATGTATTAATTGAAAAATAAGTGGGTTTTACTATTTATCACGGTTTTATATATTGGAATTGTTACAAAAGGTTCTTTTAAACGTAACTTAGTACATTAATTTATTTTGGAAGTTCAAAACGTATTAAGAGCCCTTCAGAGTACTATAAAAGGATTTCATTTACAAACTAAATTAATATTTTCTTCAAACTTTCAATTCGTTATAATTTGAATTTAAATGAAAACATCATGGATTATAGGTGCGTAATCTACTATTAGACCGAACGGATTAAAAAATACTTAAAGTAAGTGGTTTTACTGATAAACTAAAGGAATTTAACTTTAAAGGGTATCTTAGATTATTGTTTTTAATATTATTCAAGTTCAAAACGTATAAAGAGTCCTTCAAAGTAATTTAAAAGAATTTTATTTACGAACTAAATCCATATTTTAGAAGTTAGTTTGTATGAAATACTTACTAATACCTGAAAAATGGACTTTAGAGTTGATAAGATTTGTAAATATCATTTGAAACTAATAATTTTCACGCTTTATTTAAGTCAAGCAATTACATTTTTAAAAATGAAAGAAGTTAAACAATATAAAAATTTGTAAATATTGTAAATATTTTTAGGTAATAAAGAAATTAAGAAATGTTTTAATTAAAATATCTTTCATTTTCCACTACATTTTTAAAAATGAAAGAAGTTTAACAATATAATTATTCTAATATAATTTCAAAATCAGGTATTATTTAAAGTACAAATGCATAATTTAGTGAAGCAATTCTTATTTAAATACTTTTATTTAATTAATTTGTGTATCTGAAATGTATTAATTGAAAAATAAGTGGGTTTTACTATTTATCACGGTTTTATATATTGGAATTGTTACAAAAGGTTCTTTTAAACGTAACTTAGTACATTAATTTATTTTGGAAGTTCAAAACGTATTAAGAGCCCTTCAGAGTACTATAAAAGGATTTCATTTACAAACTAAATTAATATTTTCTTCAAACTTTCAATTCGTTATAATTTGAATTTAAATGAAAACATCATGGATTATAGGTGCGTAATCTACTATTAGACCGAACGGATTAAAAAATACTTAATGTAAGTGGTTTTACTGATAAACTAAAGGAATTTAACTTTAAAGGGTATCTTAGATTATTGTTTTTAATATTATTCAAGTTCAAAACGTATAAAGAGTCCTTCAAAGTAATTTAAAAGAATTTTATTTACGAACTAAATCCATATTTTAGAAGTTAGTTTGTATGAAATACTTACTAATACCTGAAAAATGGACTTTAGAGTTGATAAGATTTGTAAATATCATTTGAAACTAATAATTTTCACGCTTTATTTAAGTCAAGCAATTACATTTTTAAAAATGAAAGAAGTTAAACAATATAAAAATTTGTAAATATTGTAAATATTTTTAGGTAATAAAGAAATTAAGAAATGTTTTAATTAAAATATCTTTCATTTTCCACTACATTTTTAAAAATGAAAGAAGTTTAACAATATAATTATTCTAATATAATTTCAAAATCAGGTATTATTTAAAGTACAAATGCATAATTTAGTGAAGCAATTCTTATTTAAATACTTTTATTTAATTAATTTGTGTATCTGAAATGTATTAATTGAAAAATAAGTGGGTTTTACTATTTATCACGGTTTTATATATTGGAATTGTTACAAAAGGTTCTTTTAAACGTAACTTAGTACATTTATTTATTTTGGAAGTTCAAAACGTATTAAGAGCCCTTCAGAGTACTATAAAAGGATTTCATTTACAAACTAAATTAATATTTTCTTCAAACTTTCAATTCGTTATAATTTGAATTTAAATGAAAACATCATGGATTATAGGTGCGTAATCTACTATTAGACCGAACGGATTAAAAAATACTTAAAGTAAGTGGTTTTACTGATAAACTAAAGGAATTTAACTTTAAAGGGTATCTTAGATTATTGTTTTTAATATTATTCAAGTTCAAAACGTATAAAGAGTCCTTCAAAGTAATTTAAAAGAATTTTATTTACGAACTAAATCCATATTTTAGAAGTTAGTTTGTATGAAATACTTACTAATACCTGAAAAATGGACTTTAGAGTTGATAAGATTTGTAAATATCATTTGAAACTAATAATTTTCACGCTTTATTTAAGTCAAGCAATTACATTTTTAAAAATGAAAGAAGTTAAACAATATAAAAATTTGTAAATATTGTAAATATTTTTAGGTAATAAAGAAATTAAGAAATGTTTTAATTAAAATATCTTTCATTTTCCACTACATTTTTAAAAATGAAAGAAGTTTAACAATATAATTATTCTAATATAATTTCAAAATCAGGTATTATTTAAAGTACAAATGCATAATTTAGTGAAGCAATTCTTATTTAAATACTTTTATTTAATTAATTTGTGTATCTGAAATGTATTAATTGAAAAATAAGTGGGTTTTACTATTTATCACGGTTTTATATATTGGAATTGTTACAAAAGGTTCTTTTAAACGTAACTTAGTACATTAATTTATTTTGGAAGTTCAAAACGTATTAAGAGCCCTTCAGAGTACTATAAAAGGATTTCATTTACAAACTAAATTAATATTTTCTTCAAACTTTCAATTCGTTATAATTTGAATTTAAATGTTGGGCTTTAGGCATCTTGAATATAGCTACCGCAGTTAACCGTGGAATGACCTCCTACAACGCTATACAACCTCTTTTATAGTATATTCAAGTATCATTTGAGAACAATACGTTTCTCATACTTAAAATATTCGTTTGAAATACTCGTGAGATAGGTTCAAGTGTTAAGCATATTTAAGTACTACTTACGCGTTAATGCTATTAAAATGAAGTTTAAAAATATTTCCATTCTACTTTAACAACAAATATTCCATGACGTCAAAACACTCTTAAATTCAAATTAACCGCGCCTCCCGGGGAATCTGCGCACGCGCCGCCTAGGTTATCAATTTTTACATCATTTCAACTTATTCCGTACGATAAAACGCGATAAGATATACGTTCAAGTGTCTTTCGCGATAAGCAGAGATAAATGAACAAGCTGGCCTGGACACAATATGTTGATATACGGGAAAACAAATCGTCGCGAGAAATACCCTAAATACATTGACTTTTCGATGATTTTACCCCCATTTCATCCCTTAAATCCCGGATTTCGATCCCGAACCCAAACCCGAACCCGGGAGTGGCGTCTCGCCCTCACTTTCCTTCTACTAAGTCTGCTATACCTCACAATGTAAAGGTACTGTCACGCGCAAAAACATAATTTTTAAATCGGGAAATTTGAGCATTTTCGAAATAATGAGGGCTAGATATAAGCAATTTGAGCATTTTTTTATTAATTTAACTGGTTTAAACGACCGGTTACAACAGGCTTTATCCATATTGGATTTTTAAATATTTAAAAAAGCCGTTTTTTTGTCAACCCTGGTTTCACGTGGTGCATTGTTGCCAAATCAGTCAATTTTTGAAAATCTGCCATCTTGGAAAATGGTGACCCACTTTTATTATATAACGTTTTTTTCTTCGTTCTTAGGAATCCCGCCCCAGTACAGATCGACCCTGAGAAGAACGTGGAAATTTCCGGAAAATGAGAGTCGAGGAGATTCAGTGACTTTCACTGACGAACTAGAATCCTGCGAGTACGGCATTCACAAGAAACACGGATTTTGTTTGAAGCTGACGGAATGTCCTTCGCTACGCGGAGATATCGCGAAACTGAAAGCCAGGCCGGCAGTTTGCTATTACGAAGGCCCTGAACCAATCATTTGTTGCCCCAACACCGCCGAAAGCGGACACACTAACACCTTACAGCAGAAACAGTCCACAATAGGTAGAAGAAGTTAAAAAGAGGGTTATTAAAATAAAACATATTGTTACTTTAATTTGAACAAGTTGGCAAGCCAAAATATACCTGTCCTCGGAAGAATTTCTAATTTTGAGTGTTCAAAGCGAAACATGTATCCGTGGTTCTGTGGTAAAACGCTTACCTGTCGCGCAGGAGGGCTCGGATTTGAATCACGCCCGATACTAACGCAAATTGAAATAATTTATACTTAACCCAATGAAAAGTTTTTCCCTAATTACAAGAAACTGCGAACGCAGTGATTACACTTTGCCCCGAAATTGCGTACGCTTTCGCAGCCCAGACAGACAGACCCACAGACAGACTGACAGACACGGTGATTGTAAAACCCGTCCTCCTAAACTTTGGCAAGTTGGTCTAAATTAAAGCTAGAGTTACATTTTCTTTAAACTAAGGTAGCTTCGGAACTTAGACATAATTACCGTAATATATAAAAATTACTCTGCCTAAAGATTATAACGTAATTAATAAATCAATATTTTCTTGTAAAAGTAGTTTAAGAAAGTTATTATATATCATATTTCCACCCGCACTATGTTTGACGTATTTTGAAAAATCAGAGGGAGCCCGCGAAGGAACATGTTCTGATAAAATATGATTATCAGTAAAAGGAAATGGGTAATTTTCTCCGAAATGTATTTTGGAACGTCACTTTGGGAATTTTCAATTTCACTACTTTCTATACCGGGTGCTGCCTTACGCCTTTTACCAGTTTTAAGCTAGTATAGTACGTTATAGGGAATACAGTATAGTTTGAAATAAGGTATTCCCTGAAACTTACAATACACCCCCGGGTTGATGGGAAGCTAAAGCTGGTCCAAGGGCAACGAAAACTCAGCAAACTACATAAACCTTGATTTTGTACAAAATAGTGATAAACATCGTAAGTTCACAGTAATGTTTCATTTAAGTGTGTAAGTTCCCTTTCTTCTTAAAGGATTATTGATAGCCATTTGCAGGATGAGCAGACCTTTTTGGTGTATTTCACACAACGTCAGTAGGTCTTTCCTTCGTCATCGTCATAGTGGGGTAGCCGTATGACGTTGAAGCTACGTCAAATTACCTCATAGCTATTAGTAATTATTTCGTTAAACGAACGCAATTGTGAAACATAACTGTAGAGTAGACTTATGTAAACAATTATTGTATTTCTATTGGTAATCAAGTAAGCTCGCTTTCAGTCAACTGATAAAATGTATTTGTAGGTTGCGGGAAAAGACCAATTGACCTGTCCGGGCGAAGTGGCCAGAATCCACTGGTCGCGGGAGGCAAGGACGCAGCCCCGCACTCGTGGCCCTGGATGGTAAGTAAACGCGACACAGTATCCCCATAGTAAAGTAAAAGGTACATCCAGGACAGCTATACGTGGTAAAATTGTCACTCCTCAGCGTGCTGTGGTTTCTGGTGGAGTCCGGCGATTTCGGGCTCATTTCTAGGATAGCGGGACAACCACCTTAGCCGGACGTACGTTAATAATCGTATTCGTCGATAACTTTGGTAAAATGTTCACGATATTATTATTTAAAAGGGCCATTCTTGAGACCACTCTTATTCTCAGAACCACGCTGATTGACCTCTAAAGGGAATTGCCTGATAAGATTACAGATAGCTGTTTTGAAGGAGTAGAGATTCCGTTATAGGCATTCTATGTTATTTCCTTATCCTAAAATAATATTTTTGGCAGGTGGCAATTTTTGTAAAAAGGGGAAACAATTTTCGGTATCATTGTGGAGGAGCGCTTGTGAACGAACAGCACATCGTCACTGCTGCTCACTGCTTTGCCGGCAGTGCTAGGTCCAGGTCAGTCACTCACAAAGAGGCTCCTATACAAAAAATTAACATTCGTTACACTTCTGCAGACCGTTCTGCAATTCTGCTTCTTATAAGCGCAGTAGTGCCCAAGTTTCCAAATTGTAAAGATTAAATCGTGATTAACTGGTTGAAATTGATTAACTGGATGAAATGTGATTAACTGGACTAAATCGTTATTGACTGGACTAAATCGTTATTAACTGGATGAAATAGTGATTAACTAGATCGTGTTTAAATTCTTAAATCACGATTAAAAGATTAAATCACGATTTGAATGATTAGTTTGAGATTTACATGATTAAATCGTGATTGCAATTTGAACCATTCCACCATGATAATTATGACAGACTTAAGCATAGTGACATACCTCTCGGTCGAGATCACAATTTTTAAGGTCGAGGTAAAGATTTCCTAAAGAACGTATAATTCGTCGTCCTTGCACTAAACAGTTTTAATATGACGTAAAAAAGTTTGAATACGTGTAAAACAGCCTATTGATAACAATTTCCGTGTTACTGATAGTTCCAGTCCTTCAAACTCAGTTTATGGTCTCCCAAGTGTATCGAGTAATTAAATCTAAGTGTAGAGGCAATAAAAATATTTCCCACGGGGTAATTTTCCCCCTCTTAGCAATCCTTTGGATTACGGCGTGCGCCTGGGAGCTCACGACAGGCGCAACGGAACGTTGCATTTCTTAAGATCCATCACGATTCACGGGAAGTACACCGCGGCGCAACACTACCACGACATCGCCGTTCTCAAACTGCGGGAGCCGATCGAAATAAAAAGGACACTCCAGCCAGTGTGTCTGCCCAAGAAGGGCTCGATCCCCGCGAACGGCAGCCGGGCCATCGTGACGGGCTGGGGCGACACTTCTTTCGGTAAGTGATCTCTGTGCCTTCAAAAATCATTCAACAATTCACAATTTATGTTAACAATATGATTAGTGAGTATAACCTCTTCTTACCGTTTTTGGTTATTATTTAACCAATTAACGATCTCAACGATACTTTCTCCAAGGCTAAGGGAAGATGATGGTAAATGCTAGTCGTGGCCTTTGGTGGGGTGAAAGATATCGGAGCGAGAGAATGATTATAAAAATAAGGGAAGGGAAAAAAAGGAGGAGGTTCGGATTTCAGTCTGGTAACACTTTGCCTGCGATTAAATTCCAAAAATCTTTATTTACGTATTAAAATATATATACATACAATGAACAAATATCGGACGGTAAGGATATTATATTATGCAATACAGTAAATTAGGGCGTGGGTTAATATTATACACTCTACGGAACACAAAATAATAAACGAAAGGGAAATGGAAATCTAATTCTGATTTCCAGTCATTAGCGCGGGACATTCAAATGCTCTGACCACAATTTTTAACATTAAATATTTAGATTACTCACAATTATTTATGGGATCAGTCCCCATTTCTCGGGCGAAAGCCATCGGTTTGTTTAGGCGAGGGAAATGAAAATACTAAATACACTATTCTTAAATAAAACTACAATTAAAAAAATGCTACAATTAACTTCACTCCAATTAAGACTTATATAACAAAAAGAAATACACCACACTGCGAAAAAGATTTATATATATATATGGGACAGAAAACAATTCGGAACGACCGTGAAAATAGTGGGACCTCCTAAGGGATAATCTACGGATAAAATGAGCTCTCAAACTCGGGCCTGATTTTATCCTCTTCGGACCATGGCGAGGGAAAAACCCTTTTTGCTTCTTTGTATTTTGGGAATTCTTCCAGTCTTACTGGCTACTATAGATTCTGACCCTAGGTATCTACGGGGGGAGGGAAGGAACGGAAAATTGTACTCATCACTGGTTATTTTCGGCTCGTCAGTTTGCTTTTCTCTGGGACGTTGTAGCACTTCGTTACGGTACGATTGGGGTCCGGATTGCGCAAGATGCTCACACACGTGGTTTTGGTTTCGCGGGCGTGGGATTTGACAGTTCGATTCGATTACGGCACGGGACACGGATTACGGCAAGGACGTCCGGATTTCTACGTCGAACTTCAAGACGGGGGCGTTGGCGGGGATGTAGATACGTCAAGGGTTTTGATTCTGGAGTTTCCGGCTAGGCGTTGGAAAGGATCTTTGATGTCGGATGGCTTTGGATGGAATCAGCTGATTGGTTTTCATGGGCAATTTGGTTTATCGCCATGGAATTGCGAGGGCCTGGTCCGGTGAGGCGAGGGAGATCTGGGTCCCTTTCTTTCCGGACTTCTAGCGGCGGTACATCATGGGTCCCGCTGGACTTCCGGGTAGCTTATTCGTCTTGTTCCTTTTTCATTCCGGTTCGCAATGTCTTTTTTCGGTCTTGTTCCTCGGTTTTGTTTAACGGATATGGGGCGGAGTTCAAATAAAAATAATTGGTGACTTCACTTTTTCCAGTGGTCATTGGCTGGTTGGTTTCACGTGGTTGCGGGGGTTTCAGAGGTCTTTCCATTACTTTTGTTTTTGAAGAAAACATCCGGGGTTGAAATTCGGCCCTTGACAACGGATATAAGCGGGGGTATCGGTTTCTATCTTGGAGTAGGCCAAACTCGCTTCTCTGGTCTCTTTAGGGTTACCTGGAAGCCTGAACGGAGAATAGCCACTCGGAAATATCTCCATGGAGTCGCGGTCCGCTGGGGGTATTAAGTAGTTAAAGTAGACCTTGCCCGGGCGCACCTCGTGATTGTTGAAGGTCTTTTACGCGTCCGCGCCAGCAAGTCTACGTACGTTGGGAAATACTGAGCCACGAAGAGGAAAGCTTTTAATTAGCACCACCTTGGCGACGGATTAAATATTAGCCTTGTGGAAGGCGGGGATTTAGTTTATAATTTATTTGACCTATACTTTTTAAATGATCAACTTAATTTTTTGTTTAAGGGTGAGGGTAGATCATTTGCTATGATCCTTATAAATTTCACTTAATTCCTACAGATCGTAGGATAAAAAGGGGGCTTTTAACATAAATATTGTAACAAGATGGTCAAAACCAGTAATTTTCTAGAAGGCGAGGATTTTTATATATAAGAGAATCATGTTGCGTATTTACATAACACTAGTAACAAAAGTAAATAAAAAATATAAGTATGCCTGAGGAGAAGGTGAACCTGAAAGGTTACATGAGCTTCTATCCGTCATATTAGGTACCATTTTCGAATTAATGCAAAAATCCTGACCTATATCTAATATCTAAAGATACCTGGGGATATCAGATATATGATATCTTCGGATATAAAATATCTGATATCTGAGAATGACATATAAATAATATCTAATATTTGAAGATATCTTCGGATATGAGATTAACTATATGTAAAAAAGTTCGATATCTTATATTAACATACAAACGATATCTGAGAGTAACACATAAACGATATATGCGAATAACATATAAAGAGATATTTGATAGTAACATATTAATGATATCTAAGAATAATAATAAACAATATCCAGATTTCAGTCGGAGGTGTAATGTATCGATTTGTATTCCCAAAAGTTCAGTCTAGAATTTTTTAAATACATTCTGATGTAGAAATATTTGGATAAAGGAGAAAACACGAAAAACTTCAGAAAAATGAATTTTTAAACAAATTATTTCATCGTTTAGTTATTGTTGGGTAAAGCAGGATACGAGAGGTAAAAATAAATTATCGCGCGTCTATACTCAAAGTCATTACTTTCGAACACTACCATAGGCGGAGATTTTTCGGCCTCTGCCAGAAATATAGTCCGCTAAATAAAGTTATTTTTGTGAAATATTTATGATTAGAGTTTAGGATAAATTTATTGTCTGCCCCTAATATGGAGTAAGAGCTTGAAAGGGCTTTTAAAAAAATTAGCATTTTGAAAATATTATTTTCCCTCGTAAAAATTTAATTTAAAATAACACCGTGACGTAACGAGCTCAACCACCGTTATTCGTAATATCATGGAAACCCAGTTTTAAAAGATTTTACAAAAAAGGATTAACGATTGGACAGAAAAAGGCAAATTTGACTAGGTAATTTAACATGATGATTTTTCTGCGCGAGCTTTAGTGTTAAGTCCGTGTAAGATAATTTTATATCTGTGGGTGCTCTTATTTGTAAATTGCGCCCTTAAAAAACGGAAGAGGAGTAAGGCCATCTATTGATCAGATAATGAAGTTACTCGGATGTTTATTAATGTTTACTGTCGACCGCTTTAATTGTCTCAGGTGACATTGTTTTCGAGTATAGTCAGGACACACCAAACCTGAAAATTGGCTTTGGAAATTCTTAATAACTGGGCCAACAAATAATTTTAATTTTGAAGGTGTGGCTACAGAATCACTTGTTTGAGTCACGTGATGGAAGGGGGAGGAACTACCGGAAATTCGACCCTATTTTTCATACGATTCTGTGAACATTTTTAACGTACATAAATGTTTTATTTTTTGTAATTTCTGTTAAGGTGGAAGAGATAGCAATATATTACAAGAGGCTGGGGTAACGATATTTCCAAACGCTCAATGTAACACGTCGTATAGTACCCTATCCGGATCTTCGTTCCCAAAAGGTATCACCAGCAATATGGTCTGCGCTGGTGTCAAGAACGGAGGCGTCGATGCTTGTCAGGTAAAACCATGTTTGTGCAAATAGACTATTCTAGTAATTCCCCCGCGATTGCTTCCCCTCTTTTGAGAATAAAGGGACCAGGGTTTCGCCACTTCAAGGGCGTCGGAAGACACACAATTTAGGAAACAAATGAGATGATTTTTCAAGGGCAAAGAGCCTACTCTTCGAACAGGAGGGGGATGCTAATAAAGGTGTTAACATAAATAAATGCATTATTGGTTATATCGAATGTATGGCTTAAAATATTATCCAAACTTATAACTAAGTTATTGTTGATTTTTTTGTTAGTCCTAATGAAGTAGTGCTATATAGTCTTCGTTATCGGTTTTACCGACATGTTTAGAAGCGACTATTGCAGTCTCTTCAAGATTTCAATGTGCAAAATGACTATTACAGGGCGATTCCGGAGGTCCTCTAGTGTACCTCGAAGACGACAACTGGACATTTCTGGGTGTAGTTTCCTTTGGATATGGCTGCGCCCAAAAAGGATATCCCGGAGTGTATACCCGTATCACTTCCTTCTTGGACTGGATTGCATCCAAAACATAAGTTCCAGGGACAGCGGTGTATTAATCCTAAGGGCCAAAAGGTAGGGTGCTCGAGATGAGGGCGGAGCAAGCTCAGACAGGTGCCCTAATAAAGATTATACCTAAGGCCCTTTGCGGCACCACTGTCTATAAACAATTAATACTTTGATTATGAAACCAAAGAACTTTACGTAGCTAATGAAATCACTTTCAAATAAAGGAAACTTTCACTCTAGGTTTTTTAATTATATTGCTTTTAATTATATCTTTTTGTACCCTCCAAATTAAAATAATGTATATAAATTGTCCCCTTGTGGAGTTATATCACCATCCAAATGTGGGATTAGAATAAACCCTCTATAGATCGATTTACAATTTTTAAGAACAAAGATGACTTTAAAGGGGTAATATTCATCCGAGGTAACGTGGTGATGGCGTTATTTGATAGTAGATGGCGCTCTGATAGCAGCATGACGTCATAATTTTTATTTTCAACGATTGGTTGAAAGTTTTCAGTTTTTAGTGGAGAACGGTTTTGTCGAGATTTAAAATACAAAAATTATAAATTTTGGATAAGAATTTAAAGTACTATAATTTAGAAATTAATTAATAACTTTTTAAAAAAGTTTATTTTTCATAAACTTTATAGTGTCGCCATCTACCTCAAATATTATTAAATAGGAAGGTACCTCATGTGGATTTCGCCCCTTTTTGCATATTTCCCTGTAGGCAATATGTGAATGCGTCTATTTATTAATATGTAAGATTTTGAAATATAGTGGGAAACGCGAAATTGTGTTAAACGCGAATAGACATAAAAAAGGCGATTTTACTTTGCTGGGTCTAGAGCACGTTCTCCAAATATGCAACTGTTAGTTTAAAAAAGACATTAAAGCTAGTATCTTTAATTTTTGATGTTCTCAAAATGTAAGTAAATAAAGTAACGAATAAGAATATTGATGTACAACAAGAATATGACTAATGTTCACTTTACAAAGTTAAAAAAACACCAGTGGTGGTGGATTCAGACGTACAAGCCTTCAGGGGTACATTGAATCCTACCGGATTCAGGTATGCTTATGTTTAAGCGAATAAATAATTAAATAAATAAAGGATAGATGTCAAAATATTTTTATGGTTTTCCAATGGATTACAAAATTAACCTTTTTTTGTAGAATTTTTCTAAAGGTCATGTTTATTCGGGGGTTTTTAGTGTCGCATCGTGGCACAGAATGATACCAAAAGGTATTTGTTGGGTGGTGCATTATTAAAAGGGAACCATGTTCCAATCCAATTATTTTATTTGGTAAACGTGAGTGTCCCTGGTGCCTAACATCTCGGTGACGCAATAGGAATTGGCGAGAGATACCGAAGCGATGGGCGCCATCGGGTCCCAGTCGGGTTCATTGTCCCTATGTTCGCCGATGTGGTCATTTCCATCTTTGTATCTGTTCACCCACACAAACTTAAAACCGTAGTTGGCGATTTGCGAATCTAAATCACATATTTCTTTTAGCACTGGGTCCCATGGTTTGGCACAAAAAGTGTTCCCGCTAAAACTGTACGACCACCCGATGTCTCCGTAGGCCACTTGTTTTCGGGGAATGCTTTGCCTTGCCCCGATTTATAAACTTGGGACATTCGACCCGTGAAGTAGGTAACTTCCTTTTCTAAATGCTCAAAAAGGTTGTCTGCTGTTTCTTTGTTCAATAGCTTGTAGTAAGCTAGTTTTAAATTGTCGTCAACAATCATAGTGGGGATGACTTTAAGAATTACTTCTTTTTCATTTTTTAAAACTGATGAAATGTCCTTAAATGCCCTTTTCCTTGACCTTTCGGGATTCATATTTCCGCATACAAAAAGTTTGTTGTAAAGTATTTTGCCTTATACAATGAAAATAGGGTGAAATTATTATAGATTTAATTTAAAATGTAATTAAAATTAAAATGTATTGTACATTTAAAATTAGAGTTATACAAAATAATTAAATTTTGATAAGATTAGTTTAAATTAGTGCTTTTCGAAAAATCTAGATCAACATTATCTTACTTATGAAATTAGGGCCTAACTTTCAGTGTCTTTTGTCACCGAAAATGGTGCAGTAATTGTTTTTCCTTCGGGTGTCGAAACAACAAATTCGGCCCAACCAATATAAGCAGGATTTGTTGTTAAGAGTCGAGGCGAAAGTTTCCTGTCTCGTGTAGCACTCCGCCGTGGATGTCATCAACTACTCTTGCCCTGGTCCACACAGACCCAATTTTCAATTATCAAGATTTATCTATAGAATTGAAAAAAAGTTTTGTGTTTCTTTAGTAAATACCTATTAATTAATCTGATTTTTAATTTAAAAGAGCAATATTAACTTTTAAAACCTATTAAAAATAGAATTAAATACCTATTTATATGAATTAATCTATATATTTGAAAGTTACAATAATGATACTATCGAGGGGGTAGTCACTCGTAAAAAATTGTACACCTGATTTCCGATTACAACATTTTTAAATGAATTCTCTGATTTTCATGTTTCCTTAATGTTTTTTGAATTTCATAATATATCTACTGATTAACGGAGAATTTCAATGAAAACTGGTTGAATTACATTGCATGCTGTTTGAATTCCTTTAATTTCGATTATTTTTACCTCTCCAAGGGGACTATAACCATGTCTGTGGTGTGTGTGGCTGCGAACACCGGGTCAAAGTGCTAACCCTGCCTTCGCAGCTTCTTGTATTTTGGAAAAGGTTCACGGCAACACCCCCGTTACGGTGAACGTCAACGGATAAATTTCTCATTACGTCTATGGTATGTTTTTACGGCAGGGTTTGCACCAAATGTTTAGGGTATACGCCTTATTGCCATTGTCATTTTGCGATGGTATCGAGCGGGATTCGAACCCGAGACCTCCTGAAAGACAGGTGAGCGCCTACCATAGAACCATCGATACATGTTATGCTTCAATGAAAATTATAAACTCAGCTTAAGCGGAAGAGTATATTAAGAGTTTTAAATTTTTTAACGTATCAAATTATAAAGGTCAAATCTTGTTGTATTTATAAAAAAAAAGCTACAGAGTGTTTCGCATAAAAACTTTCTGAGGTTAAAAATAATTAAATTAAATTTTGAGAAAGCCAAATGCCAAAAAGGAATTCCGTCACTAAGGAACGAAATTGCGGTATTGAAAACTGAGTGGCATTCTCCCTGATGTCGGCGGCCAACCAGGGCCGGACTTAGAGATTCTGGGCCCATAAGCAGATAAAGAGTCTGGGCCTCTTTTTCACTCGCTGCATTTACTCTTATCCCTGGAACTAGGCTGTGCCTGAATTTCCCTGATTCAGGGTAGAAGTCTGAGCTCTACGGTTATATTACTAAATAAAAGCTCTTAACAATCGTCGACTGAATATGCGATAATTATGCAACATTGCGATTTAAGGCTGCGTCCGTAAACTGCCAGGCAGAAATTTTGCTAATTCTACCTAGGAATTACTCCAACATAAATACGATTGATATCGTAGATTTATGTCTTCGAATACAGTAATTACGATCACTGGAGGGCCCCTTAAAAGGATGGGCCCCTTAAAAGGATGGGCCCTTAGGTGGTTCTGTGGTAGAGCGCTCGACTGCCAAGCCGAATGGTCTGGGTTCGAAACCTGGGTGGCGCATTTGTTTTTAATCAATAGGGAAACGCTAAATTAGAATTTCTTCGATGCAATAATTTCAATTTCAATTAAACTAAAATTTCGTACTCTATTAAATACGCTTCCGATAAAGCTGAAGGTCTAATTTTCAATAAGGCGTAACAAGTGTCGGTGGTTCTGTGGTAGAACGTCCGCCTGTCAAGCAGTAGGTCTCGGGTTCAAATCCCGCCCGATGCGATCGCAAATTGATACTAAGACGATTACCGTGTACAACTGGTGGAAACCCTGCCATTGGACGTTGAGAGGTAGCATTACACTCAGCACTCGGTCCGTCCCAAAGTCATTAAGAAGAAGTTGGAGAGAAAACGCCCATATAAACACAACAGACTCAACATGCACAACCATCAGAACACAAACACATCAAATTCAACACTCACAACCTACGCATAAACATTACAAAAACGTAAACCGTCACGACGGTGAGCGAAAAACACCATCCAAACCAAACCGCAAATGAATCCGTTAACGCTCACCGTCACACGGTGGTTTTGCCAACCCTTTGAGAAACTGCGTACGCAGTGATTACACTTTGCACCGAAAATGCGAACGCGTTCGCAGGCCTGACAGACAGACCCACAGATAAAGGATGCACATACAACAATTAAATCACCTCATTAGTTTTTTGAACGCGTAGCTAGTAAGTTTAATCAACCAAAACCAACGTGGGTAACCGCGTCATCCGATAATTTCGCCCCTAACAACAATATAAATGATTGTGGCCCAATGATCTGCCTTTATCGGGAAATGGCCCTAGAGATTTTAACACTCTTTGCTATCCAATTAAAACTTGTCGCAAAACCTTTAAAGTAGAAATTGAAAATAGAAAATTAAATTTTGATTAAAGGCCGACTACATAAATCTTCGGTTTACTCTGTCTTTCACTGGAAGTAGGCTGACTGCATGGCACACATGTAATGCAGTAAGCCTACTTCCAGTGAAAAACAGAGTAAACCGAAGATTTATGTAGTCGGCCTTTAAAGTAATTTAAAAGTATACTTTATTAATTTTGGGCTAAAGATGCATTTGTTAAATGGCGGAAACTTTTCAAATGATTAAAATATCTATGATAAAAGCACAACAAGAGGCGATATGCCTCTCGAGACATCAAATGGGGCGATATGCCTCTCTCAAGACATCAAAAGGGGGCGATATGCCTCTCTCAAGCAGTGGCGCACCCAGGAATTTTTATGGAGGGGGCCATGATTGGTCTAGAAAACTAAGTTGAAATAATTTGAAGAAATTTAATGAAAGACAAAGGCTAAAATCTTTATAAAAGTTTATTATATGGTAAAGTCTAGTTTTCGTTTCTTTTTACAAAGTTCTTGGACAACTTCGCTGGTGGAGACTTTAATCTCTCTATGTATATACAACATAGCCAATCCATTTAATCGCGATTGAGTCATGGTTGATCTTAAATAAGTCTTTAAAAGACGTAACGTTGAAAATGACCTTTCACTAACGCAAGATGTTACCGAAAGTGTTACAAATATTTTAAGTAAGCTATATATGTTATTTTATCGCATTTCGATAACGCGTCAATAGCATTTTTGCAGGGATTGCTTGAAACAGGGTTTTCAAATTTTTTGTGCCATAATTTAATTTCTGCTTTTAAAAACGCTGAATTAGTAGTAGACAAATCACGTTCGTAAAATTCGCAAAGCTCAAGAAATTTATTTATTTCACTTTCTGCTAAGATATTTCCTTTAGGGAGAAGAGTGAAAAAGTTTTTTAAAATGCTCCGGTGTCGCGTGAAACGTTCGTGGAGTAGACTTAATATTTGGTCCAAAAATGGTAAAAAAGTAGTCCTCCTAAAATATTCTTCGACGGAATCCGATGGAACATTGGATTTTAATGTTTGTTTCGATGTAGTCCTTGGCTTTTTAATATCGAAATTGAAGTTATTAGCTTTTAAACACGCTTCATCGTAAATTTCTTTAAACGAAGATTCAGGTGATTCACGAAGAACACTTATTTGATCCACAACGTCATCAACAAAACTTAAGAGCATTTAACAGGTCACTATAAGATTTTTGCATTATTTTAGACAATGGTAATGTATACGCAAATACTTTTTGTATGGTATATAAAGATATCATAAAGCTAAATTCGCACAAAGAATTAATCAAACGTTTTGAGTTAGAGGTCGAGTCTTTATCGTCCCATGTAGACGTTATTGCTTCAAGACTATGTATTACAGCATCATACAACTCTACCATAGTAATAATTGCTTCCTGTCTTTCTACCCACCTAGTCGGGCACACTCGAAGTAGTTTCTGCTTCATAGTTTCAGGTGAATATTTATCAATATTTTGAATCAATACGTCTTGTCTTTTTGGGGTATTAAAAAAATTGTACACCTTTTCAATTATGCCGATGCAATTTCGTATTTGCGTCACCGAAACGGCATTTCCTATTGCCAAATTTAAACTGTGCGACGCGCAGTGAACATACAACGCTTGTGGATAAATCGCTGATATGTGAGACTGAACATCGTTAAACTTTCCACTCATTGACGCTGCTCCGTCGTACCCTTGCCCACGTAGATACGACAAATCGATTCCATAATCGGTAAAGCTTTCTAATATTTTATCAGACAAGGTTTTACCTGTAGTACTAGTTACAGGAACGAACTGTAAAAAATGTTCACAAATTCTGATGTCGTTTTCTTCGTCTATATATCTTACACACAATGAAAATTGTTCCGTTGTAGATATGTCACAAGTTTCATCCGCAAGAATGGTAAAACATTTCGCTGAATTAATTTTCATGACCAAACGGTTCAAAATTATATCGTTACACGCATTTATTATTTGGTTTTGAATGTTCCAGCTGATGTACGTTGTGTTTTTACCACAATGCTTTAAATGTTCGATAAGGTTTTCGTCACCCGCATCGACTCTCGCTCTTAACAAAGCTCGAAAATTACCTTCATTGGCAACTGGTTCGTTTTCAATTGAAAATTCACCATAATCACGATGACCCTCTTAGGGAAATATTTTGCCGACCGCATAAAATTACTGTTTTCATTATCGGTTCTAATCGTTTTCTATTAGTTGCTGCTTGAGATGCACTGCTTAAATCAATTTGTCGATCGATTGAAGTACAGTGTCCGTCTCGTATCTCGCGAAGCTTTTCGTACGACAAAACGGCCGTTATATGATATTGCGTGTGTTGATGATTATAAAATTTTTCAATAGCTCTTTTCCAGTAGTTATAACCTTGCGTAACTAATTGACCTGGATCTTCGTTTTTGTTTTTTCCAACATTAATAGGAGCAAAAAAAACGCAATATCTACAATACGCATTGTTTTCCACTTTGGAATACAAAAGCCATTCAAATTTTTTAAACCAACTATATTGAAAACTTCGATTATGACTCGCAGCGGACGTTGCGGGAAATTTAAAATTTGGTTCAGGTTTCCATACCCTTTTCAATATATCCAAATCTTCCTCAGAATTTAATTTTCGTTCTTTCAATATTGCAATATCGCCAGAGTAGTCAATAGCTAAAGACCTACTATCTTCTTTCAGATGATCATCAATCGTCGGATTGGTAATTGAAACATAATCCAAATTAGTCACTACGTCGTCCGTAGCCTCGATTTCCGCAGCCTCAGCCTCGCCATTGCTTTTGTCATTTGAACAATTAGTTTTTGATTTTTTTACGAAATAATTCAGTAAAGTACCACTTATAGTGCGTTTTTTATCAGTCATAATGATAATGATAATTACCAGCGTCAATCTGCCAGAACGAAAATTCGAAAAGAACATTTTTGGCTACAGTAGCGAACGCGACGAAAGAAGAGGAATGTTGGTCTATACTAAAGAAATACGAATTTAACAGTTTTATTGAATTTCTACGTCCCTGGGACCCTAAAAAATAATCTGAGAGTGCCCCGTGGTGCCCCCTCAAAACGTCTCGGTGCCCCCTTAAAAATATCATTATGCCCCTAGAAAAATTTCAAAGTAAGTAAACAAAATCAATAAAATATGTCCTATTTACAGTTTGGTCTAAGCTACAGAAAAACGAATTAGGGAGATACTGCCAGGGTTATTATTTCTCAAAAATTGACGAGGGAGAGATTAATGACATTAACGTCATTTGTATACGTTTAAATGCGTTATCGTTTCAAATTAATTTTATTCTGGGAGCTCCATAATTGACCGAAATATCAATGACGTTAGCTAACCCTAAAACGCGCCGTTTTCGAAATCATGACCGGCATACGGTAGTATTCTATTTGAATTTTAGAAATATTGACGCGGGGAGGTTAATGAAATTAACGTCATTTGTATACCTTTAAATGCTTTATCGTTTCAAATTAATTTTATTCTGGGAGCTCCATAATTGACCGAAATATCAATGACGTTAGCTAACCCTAAAACGCGCCGTTTTCGAAATCATGACCGGCATACGGTAGTATTCTATTTGAATTTTAGAAATATTGACGCGGGGAGGTTAATGAAATTAACGTCATTTGTATACCTTTAAATGCTTTATCGTTTCAAATTAATTTTATTCTGGGAGCTCCATAATTGACCGAAATATCAATGACGTTAGCTAACCCTAAAACGCGCCGTTTTCGAAATCATGACCGGCATAGGGTAGTATTCTATTTGAATTTTAGAAAAATTGACGCGGGAGAGGTTAATGAAATTAACGTAATTTGTACACCTTTAAATGCTTTATCGTTTCAAATTAATTTTATTCTGGGAGCTCCATAATTGACCGAAATATCAATGACGTTAGCTAACCCTAAAACGCGCCGTTTTCGAAATCATGACCGGCATACGGTAGTATTCTATTTGAATTTTAGAAATATTGACGCGGGGAGGTTAATGAAATTAACGTCATTTGTACACCTTTAAATGCTTTATCGTTTCAAATTAATTTTATTCTGGGAGCTCCATAATTGACCGAAATATCAATGACGTTAGCTAACCCTAAAACGCGCCGTTTTCGAAATCATGACCGGCATACGGTAGTATTCTATTTGAATTTTAGAAATATTGACGCGGGGAGGTTAATGAAATTAACGTCATTTGTACACCTTTAAATGCTTTATCGTTTCAAATTAATTTTATTCTGGGAGCTCCATAATTGACCGAAATATCAATGGCGTTAGCTAACCCTAAAACGCGCCGTTTTCGAAATCATGACCGGCATACGGTAGTATTCTATTTGAATTTTAGAAATATTGACGCGGGGAGGTTAATGAAATTAACGTCATTTGTATACCTTTAAATGCTTTATCGTTTCAAATTAATTTTATTCTGGGAGCTCCATAATTGACCGAAATATCAATGACGTTAGCTAACCCTAAAACGCGCCGTTTTCGAAATCATGACCGGCATAGGGTAGTATTCTATTTGAATTTTAGAAAAATTGACGCGGGAGAGGTTAATGAAATTAACGTCATTTGTACACCTTTAAATGCTTTATCGTTTCAAATTAATTTTATTCTGGGAGCTCCATAATTGACCGAAATATCAATGACGTTAGCTAACCCTAAAACGCGCCGTTTTCGAAATCATGACCGGCATAGGGTAGTATTCTATTTGAATTTTAGAAAAATTGACGCGGGAGAGGTTAATGAAATTAACGTCATTTGTACACCTTTAAATGCTTTATCGTTTCAAATTAATTTTATTCTGGGAGCTCCATAATTGACCGAAATATCAATGACGTTAGCTAACCCTAAAACGCGCCGTTTTCGAAATCATGACCGGCATACGGTAGTATTCTATTTGAATTTTAGAAATATTGTAAAGGTTTTTTGTTTATTTTTCTAAATGTCATGTTTAGCCTTCCACCTTGAGCGTTACATCTGGGCAGGGAATGATACCAATAATCGTTGGTAGGGTAGTGAATTAAGAGCAATGATCCGTGCGCCAGATCTATTGCTTCCATAGAAATCTCATAGGTAACTAGAATGCTGCCGTGTAACTGGCAAATGGGCCAAACGCCGTGGCAGACGATAGCCAGATCTCAGCCAATCAGAGCTCAAAGAGTGGTTCTGCCAAGAATTTAATGTCACCAGAGAGAATGACGTCACCTATCTCCCGCTATAGTAGCGGATCCAAGGAGGATTATTATCCTCCTTGCCCGTAAAAAAATATTCTTTAAAACCTCTATAAAATCGTATAGAGAGTGATAGAGGGCAAAAGGGGTTCTATAACCTATAGAGTCTTCTATAGCGAAAATCATAGGAAAACCAAGAATCAATTCTACAAACCATTCTTTAGAATCTATTTAAAATAATTTCTATTAAAACTCTTTAAGGCTTATATATTTAAGTATAATTTTGACCTGAACTTCTTAATAGCTAATGTATTTAAAGTATTACGATGCTTCTTAAGAAACCATTTAGTATCTTAATAGAAACTCCACTTTTTAAAAAGAAGTATTCTTTAAAATGCTTATAGAAGCCACTAATATAAAACTAAAAAACCTTTAAAATGTTTATAGAAAACCCTTAAAATGTTTATAGAAAACCCTTAAAATGTTTATAGAAATAACTTACTTTGATCTTTAAAATCATAAGTAAGTTTCTAAAGAAATTCTAAAAAAACATTTTAGAAAAATGACCCATTTTCCACAAACATTCTATAGCCACATTCCATAAACATTTTATAGAAATAGCTTAAGACTACTCTATGAAATTTTTATAGATCAACTCTATAAAATACCTTATAGAAATTTTTTGTAAGGGTGGCGGAGCCACTCTACGGCCTCTCATTGGCTCAAGGTTCAAGGCGAACTGGCGTCAAGCTCAGCCGTAGGCGGCAGCATTCTAGTTACCTATGAGATTTCTATGATTGCTTCCGTCGGAATTTTGTTTGATTTCCCAAACCTGACGTCACGATGACGCAATTTAAATAGTCTTTTTTGGCCTAGGGAAATCGATGCTATTGGGGCCTTTGGGTCTAGATCTACCTCGTTATCTCTGTGCTCAGCTATAGAATCTTTTCCATTTCTATATTTATTAATTAACACGAAGTTAAATTCGCATTTAGCTATTTCTGAAACCATTTTGCACAGATGTTTTAACAGAGGGGTCCATGGTTTCGCGGGCAAGGTAGTGTTCGAAAAGGAATACGTGATACCACTTGTTGCCTGGGTATCCCGTAAAAAAATATTCTTTAAAACCTCTATAAAATCGTATAGAGAGTGATAGAGGGCAAAAGGGGTTCTATAACCTATAGAGTCTTCTATAGCGAAAATCATAGGAAAACCAAGAATCAATTCTACAAACCATTCTTTAGAATCTATTTAAAATAATTTCTATTAAAACTCTTTAAGGCTTATATATTTAAGTATAATTTTGACCTGAACTTCTTAATAGCTAATGTATTTAAAGTATTACGATGCTTCTTAAGAAACCATTTAGTATCTTAATAGAAACTCCACTTTTTAAAAAGAAGTATTCTTTAAAATGCTTATAGAAGCCACTAATATAAAACTAAAAAACCTTTAAAATGTTTATAGAAAACCCTTAAAATGTTTATAGAAAACCCTTAAAATGTTTATAGAAATAACTTACTTTGATCTTTAAAATCATAAGTAAGTTTCTAAAGAAATTCTAAAAAAACATTTTAGAAAAATGACCCATTTTCCACAAACATTCTATAGCCACATTCCATAAACATTTTATAGAAATAGCTTAAGACTACTCTATGAAATTTTTATAGATCAACTCTATAAAATACCTTATAGAAATTTTTTGTAAGGGTGGCGGAGCCACTCTACGGCCTCTCATTGGCTCAAGGTTCAAGGCGAACTGGCGTCAAGCTCAGCCGTAGGCGGCAGCATTCTAGTTACCTATGAGATTTCTATGATTGCTTCCGTCGGAATTTTGTTTGATTTCCCAAACCTGACGTCACGATGACGCAATTTAAATAGTCTTTTTTGGCCTAGGGAAATCGATGCTATTGGGGCCTTTGGGTCTAGATCTACCTCGTTATCTCTGTGCTCAGCTATAGAATCTTTTCCATTTCTATATTTATTAATTAACACGAAGTTAAATTCGCATTTAGCTATTTCTGAAACCATTTTGCACAGATGTTTTAACAGAGGGGTCCATGGTTTCGCGGGCAAGGTAGTGTTCGAAAAGGAATACGTGATACCACTTGTTGCCTGGGTATCCCGTAAAAAAATATTCTTTAAAACCTCTATAAAATCGTATAGAGAGTGATAGAGGGCAAAAGGGGTTCTATAACCTATAGAGTCTTCTATAGCGAAAATCATAGGAAAACCAAGAATCAATTCTACAAACCATTCTTTAGAATCTATTTAAAATAATTTCTATTAAAACTCTTTAAGGCTTATATATTTAAGTATAATTTTGACCTGAACTTCTTAATAGCTAATGTATTTAAAGTATTACGATGCTTCTTAAGAAACCATTTAGTATCTTAATAGAAACTCCACTTTTTAAAAAGAAGTATTCTTTAAAATGCTTATAGAAGCCACTAATATAAAACTAAAAAACCTTTAAAATGTTTATAGAAAACCCTTAAAATGTTTATAGAAAACCCTTAAAATGTTTATAGAAATAACTTACTTTGATCTTTAAAATCATAAGTAAGTTTCTAAAGAAATTCTAAAAAAACATTTTAGAAAAATGACCCATTTTCCACAAACATTCTATAGCCACATTCCATAAACATTTTATAGAAATAGCTTAAGACTACTCTATGAAATTTTTATAGATCAACTCTATAAAATACCTTATAGAAATTTTTTGTAAGGGTATATTAACTGTTTCCCCGCGTATTTTAATTTGCGCTAATGGCCCAGAGAAATATTCTAAAGTTTCCTCCAAGTAATTAAAAATTTTATAGCCTAATTCACTTTTTAGCAGAATGTACAAGCTAAGTTGTAAATCTTGTTTTTTTATTATTAAGGGTGCTGAAATTTCATTATCTTGTAATTGTGAAATTATTGTTTCTTCACTAGTGTGGACCATGTCTAACCTATAAAATAAAATATAAAATATTTTAATGGACATTAATATACGTTATAACCAGGAGTATAAATAATTTTTATTATCCGAAGTCAAAATATTTTTTTTAATGGCGGGAATACTTCCACCCCGAAGCGGGAGCTAAAAAAGTTGACTTCTGGCGTGACATAGTGCTAGTTGATGCTTACCATAATTTTGGTGGTTCCAGCCTATATCCTTCTTGCGATGAAAGCACACAAAATATGCTAGACGACGTTGGCGTTGTTAGAAGACCAACTCTTGTCGTTGGCGTGGGAAGTAGGCCAACGCTTCCGTTGGGGCTTGCGCACCTCTTGTTTTTTGACAGGCAGGACATGCGGGGTCTTTCTCCGCTATGTGTTCTCTTCATCCGAGAAGAGTTTGTCATATAAACTTTTACCTAAGACGTATGAAAAGATTTAATTATATTTTAAAGAGACGTTGTCTTCACGATTAGTAATATGTAAATTGAGTATTACTTATAAAGTTTGGTTCCAGACGTTCCAAATCGGTAGTTACCGAAAATGGCGCGGATGATTTTTTACCGAATCTGGTTTCAATGTCAAATTCTGCCCATCCGAGATGTTTCGAGCTTCCACTCACGACTTACGGAGAAAGTTTATACTTCCCCGTTGCTCTCCAGAGTCCGAGAGTTGTCTCATTTACATTGACCTCCGGCACCACGGTGGCGGTGGTCCACACCGAACCAATTTTTATATTCACTTTCCTATACATTAAAAAAAAATTGTCGTGAAAATCTTTATTCAAAAATAAAAAAATAACAATAATTCTATTACTTTTTGAGAAATAGCACTGTCGTGAACAGCGAAATAAAAGACGCGAACTTTTCCGACATAAAAACCGGTAAACCTTTTTCCTCTTATTTCAAAACAGAACTGGCCGTTAATTTATTTTTACACGTGCAAAATAACACCTTTTTTAACAGCAACCAAAAACTCACTTTCACGCGCGCGTGCGCTATATAAACATTTGAAAACGAATATAGGTACATGTACTATACAAAATTACGATGTGTACAACCGAACATTCCGCCCGCCTTGAAATAACGAATTTCAAATGAGATAGTAAAAGTCCGAAAAGTTACATTTGCATACATAAATAACCCTTAGTAAACAGTTTGAATACAATTAAAATCAGTCTAGTGGTAACTGGCATAATTTAACTACGGGTCTTTTCAGTGATTTGTCAGAGGTTCTGACAGTTACGACGCGAACTTGATTGTCTTGTCCTGGATGAAGTTCAGTGATTCTTGCCATTCTCCACTTGGTTGGAGGTAAATCTTCATCTTTGAGCAAGACCAAGTCGCCGACTCGTAGATTCGGTTTTGGTGTAGTCCACTTTGGACGTTGTTGAAGGCGAGAGAGGAATTCATTTCGCCAACGGTTCCAAAAGTGCTGCAGTACTTGTTGGCCCAATTGCCAACGTGACAGGCGGTTGACGTTTTCAGAAGTGAGATCTGGTTCGGGTATTGCGGTGAGCGCATCTCCGATTAGGAAATGTACAGGTGTCAACGCATTGAAGTCGTTTGGATCCGAGCTTAACGCCGTTAAAGGACGTGAATTTAAGCAAGCTTCGATTTGGCAAAGAAGCGTTTGCATTTCTTCAAAGTTTAGAACCATGGTGCCAAGAACTCGTTTCAGATGATACTTGACGGACTTCATCCCGGCTTCCCAGAGGCCTCCAAAATGTGGCGCTGCAGGCGGGTTGAAGTGCCAATTAATTCCTTCGTCTGCGAGCCATCGTGATACTTGATCGTTGTTGTTTGTAGAGACTATGAATTTGATGAATGTTTTCATCTCTCGATCGGCTCCTGTAAAGTTGGTTCCACAGTCGCTGTAAATGTCGGCGCATTTTCCTCGTCGAGCAACAAAGCGTTTCAATGCTGCCAGAAATGCTTCGGTGGTCATGTCACTGACAAGTTCAAGATGAATTGATCTTGTGGTAAAGCAAGCGAAGACGGCAATGTATCCCTTAAACCTGAAGTGACTTCGTCCCTTTATTAGTTTAAGGGTAAATGGTCCTGCGTAGTCGACTCCACACTTCAAAAATGGCCGAGCAGGATTTACTCTCGCTGGTGGTAAATCGCCCATAAGTTGCTTTACAGTGACTGCCTGCTGTCGTACACATGAAACACATCTTCTGATATGGAAACGTATGGCATCACGAAGACCGACGATCCAATAACGTTTCTGTAAGACAGAAGTTAGTAGTTGAGCACCTCCGTGAAAATGTTTCTCGTGCTCGTGTTGTATTAGAAGTTCTGTTAATTTGCTCTGTCTCGGTAACAGTGCCGGATGCCTTTGTTCGTATGGTAAGTTGGAGTGGCAAAGTCTGCCACCAACTCTAAGAATCCCATCTTGATCGATGTACGGACGCATCGAAAGGAATTTACTTTTCCGTGGTAATTCCTTGTTTTGTTTAAGGCAAGCTATCTCTTCGTTAAAACTGTTGCTTTGGACGACCCGAATCCAATGGGATAGCGCCTTTTCGTTCTCTTCCTTCGATAAAGGTCCAGTAATCCTCAATTCTGTCGCATTTCGCGAATTGAAGACAAAACGTAGAATGTAGGCGGTGATATGAATGAGTTTTTTAAGCGCTAAAAATTTGGAAAGGAGCGTGAAATCCATTTGATGATGTGTTACTAACGAAATAATTCTTCTTTCCTCGGATAAACATTCATTTGGCTCTGAGAGTTCATGTAGTTCTTGCGTTGTTGCGGCGAAAATAAGGCACTGCGGTCCATGCCACCAGAGACCATGATTTCCCAGTTCGCTAGCGGATATTCCTCGAGAAGCGCAATCTGCAGGGTTGCTATCTCCTGAAATGTGATGCCATTGCGCTCTCGGTAGTTTCTCGTGGATTTCTGACACTCGATTGGCTACGAACGTTTTCCAACGTTGCGGTGGAGCTTTCAACCAAGCTAGGACGATTGTTGAGTCCGACCAGCAATGAACATCAGCTATATCCAATCTCAATGACTCCCTGATCAGTTGAATCAGAGAAGCCAAAAGTAATGCACCAGATAATTCCAGTCTCGGAAGTGTGATTTGTTTGAGCGGAGCGACTCTTGTTTTCGCAGCGATCAGTTGTATTTTGATTTGTCCGTTGTTATTCACCGTCTTCAGGTATACGGCAGCTGCGTACGCTTTCTCCGATGCGTCACAAAATCCATGCAGGCTAATGTCTGTAGCATTAGCTTGCGAAATGTGCCGTTGAACCGTAATGTTTTCAATTTCTGGTAAATCGGTTCGAAACGACCTCCATTTAGCTTCAAGTGGTTGGGGAAGTTGCTCATCCCAATTAAATTTTAGCTGCCACATTTCCTGTAACATCAGTTTCGCTCGAACGGTTACTGGTGCCAACAGTCCCAGAGGATCGAATATCCTTGCTGTATCCGAAAGAATCGTACGTTTAGTGATTGAACTTCTTGACGCTGGAGAAGTAACCATAAACGAGAAATTATCAGCCGAACGAGTCCAATATAGGCCGAGAGTCTTGACTGATTCGTCGTTCTCGATGCATAGTGGCTTTTGTAAATCCTTCATGTTGGCTGGTAGTGTATCCAATAATGCAGCTTCATTCGACGCCCATTTCCTTATTTCAAATCCTGCTTGAGATGTAGCTTGAATGATTTCTGATTGAAGTCTTAAAACGTTCTCAATCGTTTAGTCTCCGGTCATTAGATCGTCCATGTAGAAGCCATTTTGTAAAGCCGAAGATGCCAACGGAAGTGTCTCTTTCACGTCATGGCCGAGTTGCTTCAAGACTTTAGTTGCTAGGTATGGCGCTGATGCGGTTCCATATGTAACCGTTAGCAAACGGTATTCGAGCAAGGGTTCGTGTGAGTTGTTTCGCCAAACAATTCTTTGAAGATCGGAGTCGTCTGGATGTACTCTAATTTGACGAAACATTTTGGCAAGGTCTGCTTTCATTACAATGCGATGTTGACGAAAGCGAATAAGGAGGTTGACCAAATCATCTTGAAGTTTTGGCCCCACTAGCAGATGATCGTTTAGGGAAACTCCAGTTGTAGATTTGGCAGAGGCGTCGAACACCACACGAACTCTCGTGGTGGTACTGTCTTCTTTGAATACCGCATGATGAGGCACGTAGTAAGATGGATTGGTTTCGATTTTTATTTCATTCGAGGGAATGAGTTCCATATGTCCAAGGGCAATGTATTCCCCCATGAACTTGCGGTACTCCTCATAGAGATTCGGGTTAACACGTAGACGTCGTTCTAAGTGAGAGAATCGACGGATTGCCATTTGTTTAGAATCTCCAAGTTTTGGTGCATCGTTTATCTTTGGTAATCGTACAGTGAATCTTCCTGTAGAGTCACGTGTATGTGATTCTTCAAAGTTCTTTTCACATTGAATTTCTGTTGGAGATAGTATTCTTCGAGGCTGGATGTCTTCTAGCTCCCAAAGATGTTTCAAATCTGCTTCCAATGTACAATGGTGGACCTTTATTTTCGAACTTCTTCCGGACATCAGCAATGGACCGGAAACTGCCCATCCGAAAAGAGTATTAAAGGCACCTGGAAGACCTTCTTTCCCCTTGCAAATGCCATCTTGTAAGAGCTCTAGATACACGTCAGCACCTAGTAAAATATCCACTTGTCCAGGGCTATGAAAAGTTGGATCAGCAAGTGTTAAGCCTTTCAAATGTAGACAATTTCCAGGATCGAACGGACTGTTAGGTAAATAATCCGTGACCTTTTTCAGGACGATTGCCTCGACGATGACCTCCGACGTGTTAATGATATTTGACTGAATATTCACCATGACACTGCCTTGAGAGGTGTTCATTCCGGTTGCTCCAATTCCGTCAACCGAGACGTTGAAACGTGTTCGCTTCAATCTTAGTTTCCTCGTGAATTGTTCCGTGATGAAACTGGCTTGAGAACCCGAGTCCAGAAGCGCTCGGGCTGGATAAAGTTGCTCGTCAAGTCCCTTGACTTGGACCATTGCGGTTGCCAAGATAACTTGGGTTGATCCAATTATTTCACGAGATGGGCATGAAACTACACCGGAGGTTGCCTTCGTCTTCGTTAATTCCTTCTCTTGATGTAGAAGTGTGTTATGTCGTGCGTTGCATTTCCTACAATGACCAGATTTGCAGTCATTGCTTTGATGACCGGTTCGTAAGCAATTGAAACACATGGCACTCCTCTTGACCATGTTCCAACGCTCGTCCGAAGATGCATTCAGAAAATTGGTACATTTGTATACAGAGTGTATTTCGTTGCAAAAGTGACACGTCTCGCTCAGAGCACCATGATGAGTCTTTGTACTCGGTCTCTGATGTAATGGAGGCTTCGACTTGATTGCAGTAGTTGTAGGCGGAGCTGCTGCTAAGGCTCTGGCCCGTTGTTCAAGAAATGTAACGAGATCCTCGAAAGTTGGTCTTTCGGTCCCCCTCAGGGAAAGTTCCCATTGTCGGCGAGATTCTGAATCCAGTTTTTCCTTTACAAGATGAAGTAGTATGGAGTCCCAATGTTGTACTGGTTCTTTGAGAACCTTGAGCGCCCTTATGCATTCGGCGGTGGTATCGATGAGCGTTCGTAAAGCGGATGAAGATTCTTGGATGACGTTAGTTTGACTGAAGAGACGTTTTACGTGTGCATCGATGATTTCCCGGGTATTGTTGAACCGATTGTTTAAGATATCCCAAGCTTCCAGATAATTAGCGTCAGTTACCGGAATAGATTGAACTAGGAGCGCTGCTTCGTTTCGTAATGATGACTTCAAATACTGAAACTTCTGAGCTCCGGTGAGCGATTCGTTGTTGTGTACGGTGGCCGTGAAGAGATCATGAAATGGAAGCCAATCGACGTAACCACCGCTGAATGATGGAAGTTCCAGCTTAGGTAAACGTACATTACTAGCTGGTCTGACTTGTCTCACTGGAATGTTTGCTGCTCTTTCATTTGATTCAGTGACGAGTAGGATTGTCAGATCTTCGAGTCGAGCGACTAGAGGGTTGTATTCATCTTCGTGATCCGCGAAGTCGTCGTCGTCGGGATCGATATTTGCAACTACGGCATCGTGAACCTCATCCAAGTCTTTCGATAGATTTTCCACCTTGTCTACATACAGCTTCAAGGCGACGTCAGATAGATTCGTTGCTGTTTGACCCACCGCATTTTCAATCCTGGTGATCTGTCCCTTGATAGCTGCTCTTCTTCTCACCAGAACATCCATGATGACTTATGTTGATTCGTTTACGATCGGGATATGATCGATGGTTTAAACGGTTTCCAACGGAGAATCCACGCTAATTTTCACTGTCTCTCACGGAAAGATAGCCGATTCGATGATTAGTTGAGGAACATAATCAAGTTGACGAATGTATCCGGCTCGACGGACCAAAAAATGTCGTGAACAGCGAAATAAAAGACGCGAACTTTTCCGACATAAAAACCGGTAAACCTTTTTCCTCTTATTTCAAAACAGAACTGGCCGTTAATTTATTTTTACACGTGCAAAATAACACCTTTTTTAACAGCAACCAAAAACTCACTTTCACGCGCGCGTGCGCTATATAAACATTTGAAAACGAATATAGGTACATGTACTATACAAAATTACGATGTGTACAACCGAACAAGCACATATAAAATATATTTTAGTTACACCAAAGACTTTTTCGGTGCAAAGCCTGGTGTTTACTCTGCATAACGCTATTTTGAGTGTAATAAATATACTGTATTTATCTTTAATTTGTCTACGCTTACATTCGCCGAGAAAAACCCGTAAAGTTAGGCTAAAGCTTCAAGCTGAACGAAATTAGCCATTAGCGAAGTCCGCCGTAAACCAAAACTACTTAAATATATTAGGATCTTAAAATTGAATGGGTGCATTCAGTTATATTCAAATTAAAGACCTTATAATAGTTCATACTATAAAATATAAAACTACTATTTTTAAGAAGTAACAAAAAATATTATTTAAAACGGTATACACATATCAATGAATTGGTATAACTAAGCGATATTGAAATGATAGTACAAAATTGTAGAACTTACATTAAAGTTGAAAGACAATCGTTACTAGAATAACTTGTGATGAACACGTAGAAAAATGGTAGCTTAGCTTAGTCAAAGCGATCGATCAGAATGAATGAATCTTATTTCCTCTCTTTTCTTAACCGGATTATGCCCCCTCATAAGGGCGTCCTATAACCCATTATGGGGTCGGATACGATGGACGATGATTGAAATGGGAAAACCAAACAATTTTACAAATAAAATTTTGAGGGTTTTGGAGCGCATTCCGAACCTTTTTTTTTACGAAATCCACTTGTCCAATTTCCGGCGTACGATTCAAGGGGTCTTATAACCCAGCTCGTAGATTTGGTTCATTCTTCTATTTGAAGAATTTCTGAGCAGGTGTATACTCTGGTGTAAGCAAATTTACTGTAAGGCGTTCTATATTTTTTGATTGAGCTTTCCCATTCGGATAAAAGAAACGAGTTTCTGTCTGAATTCATGTTCTCTAATATTATCAATTAAGAAATAGTTTATTGGTGTGTGTTGATACACCTGAAAAGCTTTTTTTCAAAGTAAGATTTTTTAATTATTATAATTTATCGGTCAAATTTCTCTACTTTTGTAACTTAAATTTTCCGTAATTATCTTATTCAAAAATATTTGACATTATAAAAATTTTCTAATTTTTATAATTACAAATTAACATGTCCGTTACTACTAAAAACATAGGTATATTAAGCTATATATAGTGATATAGTGTTATTTTAAAATAAGATATTTCAATTTTCCATTTTGTTTTAAATGGCCGGCAAGTTTTTGGTCAAACACGGTCGAGTTAAAAATGAAGAACTAGCACAAGCTATGTTAAAAGCTATTAGCTACGACTTCTCTAGATTAGAGGAATTTAACACCTGTGGAAGTCTCTGGTTAAGTGTTTGTTCTGATTTACAGTTAAGTAAGAAAAATATTAGGAACGCACGACGCACTTTGTTTTTAAGATATAGGGATAACTTCATGGGTATGCGGTCGTACATTTATGCGCAAATTCCGAACCATGAGAAACAAAAAGGGAGATCACCACTAAGCATATCGATAAAACCGTCTTCAGCAATTAACGTTTGTACCAATTTTGATAATTCTGTTTGTCCCTCAGATCCAAATATTCCTACACCCGTTTCTAATAGCATATTTTTCGATCATGGGTATGCTATACCTACAGACGTCGAGGTTACATCCGATTCAATAAACCATGTCACTAACTCTATTCAATGCCCATCTAAAATAAATTTTTCCCAGCCTATAGTGGAGATTCAAAATCTTGAAAACCCCAAAGAGAGACTACCATTAAGCCAACCTACAATTAACGATTTTACCGATGATAACAATTCTGTATCTTCTTCGCGTACAAATATTCCTACTACCGTTTTTAATAGCTTATTTCTCGATCATGAGTATGCTATACCTACAGAAATCGAGGTTACACCCGATTTAATAAACAAGGCTAATAATTATATTCAATGCCCAGATAAAATTTACTTTTCTCGGCCCATAATAGAGCCTTCCGACCCCACTGAGGATATTAAAGGAGTCCATCTTAGGCGTTGCGGTAAGCATATCCCCCCCCCCCCTTGCCGTGCCGGCTTCAATTTCGAGGGTTTAGCACCGCTTTTAAGTGGCGCTGAAAGCAACGGCGCTTCGACTGAGTCAAAGACTATCTATTTGGACCGAGTATTCCTACGCCATATGTAACGGTTATTTATAAATTTTAAAATGGAGAGCGATTGTGTATCAAGTCTTCCTAACAGAAATAAAAGAAAATAAAATGATTTATTTAGAAACAAAACTAAGGTTTGTCTTTTAGACGAGTATGATAACTTTGAGTCAGTTAAAAGTAACTGACTTGCGATTAAAGTGAATTTAAAAGAAAACCCAGTTAGGCCTTGCCATACTGATCACAAATACAAAGAGAATGAAGCTAGGCGTAAAAGTGGTGAGTTAGTTTTAGGTTTAAAATCAAAAGAAATAAGATTTGGAAAGAATACCTTTCCTACTGAAAATTTTGTGAGTGGAATACCGAAGGTAAATGTATATTTCATACAACATTTACTACACATTCATGAAAAGTACTGTGAAGAGTGTTATAAAACCAGAACAGAAACGATTCAAAATGAGTATGAAAACAGACCAAACAACATTTGTACAACTTCAGTCGGAATTTGGAGCAGAAATGAAAAACGTTGTGGAATGTAGAGATGGTAGAGAAACCCTAACTAAATTTATTGAAACAGGTTTGTTCCTTAATTGTTGTTAAGCAATTATAGATTGCAAATTGCTTTTAGTTATGTATGTTTATTTGCCTAGGTACTAAAAATAACACGCTGTCAGTGAACTTGAATCGTAGTTTTCAAGAAGAAATTCTCCCTCGCGAAGAAGATCTACTTGATGACGAAAACTGTGTGCCACTAGAATTTGAGTCTCCAAAAAATCTTATACCAACTAGAAAAAGGAAAACCGTCGATGATTTTCAACTTGAATTAGAAAAGTAAATCAAAATATAATTTACGTTAATTACCTTACATAAGTTATGACCATAAGCATATAATATTCTTCAAAACAGCGTTATAGTCTCTTGCAACTAGCTCTCAGTAAACATTTTACACTTTAAGGATAAGAAGTGTCATACTTTTAAAGAATATTATAAACTAAGTTCTGACTTAACAAATGTTTGCTACCAATCAGTAGGTTGGAGAAAGACAGAAAATTCAACTCGCCCAGATGATTATTTTCGGAGAGGTAAATTTCAATTTAATGTTCTCTGTATGTATGATTTTGATTGACTTTTATCTGTAGCTCTAATGTCATTGATGTTTCTCCATTGCGTCTTTCGAAAAGTCCAAGAATGCTGACTATTAATAGTTCTCCACTGGCTCGCTGTAGCACTCCAAAGACGTTGTCTAGAACTCCAACAAAATTGGCTATAAGTAATTCACCATTGGTTAGCTTTAGTAATGCAGAAACGCATTTTAACTCAAGTTTTAAATCAAAGTAAGAATCTTTCATATATGAATAAAAGTATCATTGATTATTTCGTTAAATCGTAATTAAATGAACCTAAGTTATATGACCACTATATTTCCCATGTTGGACAGTACCATTGAGTTGGGAATATTAATCTAGAGATCCAATCAAATATTACGAATGTGTCGTCTCCTCTAAAATGACGAGAAAACGTTATCATATGACCCGTGGCGCCATCCATTGCTTTTGGAAAAAAAAATTTTTGAACGAACCATTGAGAGACAGACGGCGCCACGGGTAGAATGATAAAGTTTTCTCGTCATTTGGGAGCAGACGGCAGTATTCTTATTTAAAAAAAACTAGTTTCGCGAAATACTGAAAGCCGACGTTTTGATTGGACCTCTAGATTAATATTCCCAACTCAATGGATTACCAAATAGGGGTTAGCCTAGGGCCCCAAATAGTATTATGGTCAATAATAAAAAAAATATATACGCATCATCTTGACATTAAAAAAAAAATATTTTATTTGCGGTCTGAACTTGCTGTGGCATTTTACTAAATAATTTGATTTAGTTAAATAGATGAAAGCATTTGAAAATATTTTTAAATTTTGGTATTTTGTTTTCTTTTAGTGCTACTTTTGGCAGTCCTCTAGCGCCGAATGTATTGACGGAACCTGATGAGTGTTTTGAAGATAGCGTTCCTGACAAAGTTGATTTTGCATGCTTTGCTTCAACAGTGCTGTTAGAAAATTTTGTTAAAAACTTTGTGGGCCCAATTTGCCAAGTTAATAATTGCAATAGACCATTATCTTTCAAGAAGTATTTTTCTGGTGCTATATTTTACATTTCTTGGAGATGCAACCGAGGTGAAGGTTACCATTATGCCAAGTGGCAAACCACTGATGATAATTTTAATTTGAAGCTTTCAGGCTCTTTATTGTTTTCAGGATGTTCTTTCTCAAAAGTAATTGTAATTATCATAAAAATATAGAAAGCCTGTATTAATTAAACTATTCTATTTAGTTTGAAAATTTATGTAAGCTCTTGGAAATAAAAGGCTTCGGTTCAACTGCACTCATTAAAAAGCAGGTTGAAAAATGCTATCCCTCTATTATGCAGTTCTGGGACTCTGAACAAGTATAATTTTCACAAAAAATCAATTTTACATGAGTTTCGTCATTGATGTCTATTTTGATAAATTAAACTTATTTTCCAGGTGTCACTGCTTGCTAGTAGTTCGGAAGGGCTTATTATTTCCTGTGACGCAAGAAATGACAGCCCAGGATTTTCTTCGAAACACTGTTCATACCATGCAATTTGTTTAAGAACTGGAAAGATCATTGGTGTGGAATTTGCTGATTGTCGTCTAACAGGAAATAAAAGTCCGAATATGGAACCTCTCTGCTTTCGTAATTTGCTGAACAATCTTCAAAAACATCGGGTCATTAACGAAGTAGTAACTGATGGGCATGCACAAATAAAATCCATTATGAGTAAGATTTGATAACTTATTTTCATTATTCTGTAATTAAAAAATATTCCATAGGTAAAGAGTTTCCGCATATCAAACATTCACATGATATATGGCACGTTGCTAAACTACTTAGAAAAAGGCTTGCTGCAGTACGTTATGATTTATAAGAAGAGTTTGTAAATTTCTTATCGATAATACCTCTTTTAGGCAAGTAAAGAGAAAGGTAATGATGAAATAGTTGAGTGGATTGATGACATTATTAATCATTTCTGGTGGTGCTCCAAGATGTGTGCGGGAAATGCAAACAAAATGAGGGTAAGTGATTGGTTTCAATTTCTAACTTTGATTTGTACCTAAAAACACGATTATTCTTTTAGATTTTGTGGCTCTCACATTTACACCACATCCAAGATATTCACGAATGGCCATTAGGATCTTGCCAGCATGATAAAATTGAAATAGAAGGGCGAACTAAGCCTTGGCTGTCTCGTAAGAGTACAGCCTTTAAAAATTGCAAATAATTATTTGTGACAAATCTTTCTTGAAAGATTTTGGATATTACAAAAATTTCAGGTTTTTTTTCTTTGGTTTTGACCCCGTCTAGGATGCAGGTTCAGGACACATTTAATTTGTGCCAACCGATATTTCCTTCATCCTTATCATGGTAAAAGTTATTATTAAAGTATATTTTTTTAATCCTTTTAGACATACTGGTTCTCTGGAATCATACCATAGTCTGCTGTTGAAATATTGTCCAAAAAGAATCAATTACCCGTAAGATTTAAATGATTTAATATTAATTAATTATCTCTTATACAATTGTAATTTTATTTGTAGCTGGAAAGGATACATTGCTAGAAATATACTAGCAGTTTTGGATTTTAATAGTAGTGTTCACAGACCTGTGAAAAAGAACAAAAATGGTGAACTAAGGTAGAAGAATACTAAAAACAATTATTTAAGTATCTTGCCTGCGATTGAGACCTCTAATGGTCTGTTTAGGAAGCTTTGAGAGGAAAGGATTTTCTCAGTGGCTCTGTTCATTTTCCATAGCATTAGTCATTTATACAGTCATTAAATAATACTCAATTAATTTATACGATGCATAAATTCAGATTTATCGTGCTACGACTTTAAAAAGGTTTTGAAAGGAAGTGATTAGCATTTCGCATTCTATCTTTCATTCCAATCCTTTTTGAAATTGTTACACCCACGTATAATTCATATTCAAACCCTAGAGCCTGTAGAGCACATCACCTAACTCACAAGGCACTAGTTAGCTTCCCATCCAGGTCAGCTACCTCGTTCTCTTTCCTCACTCGATACTGAGCTTGCACCCTAAATTCCCCTGTACCATTTTCTATGTGATTATTATGTTTCCGAATTAAATATGATCTTAGCACAAAGTATTATCATTCGTGAAACCATAGAGGTATAAATCCAATCCTCTAAATGGCTGTCACTTTATGGAAAATTAACATCATCAGTGGTGTAGTCCTAAAAAAAAAGAACCAGGGCGCTACCTGGATACAGCCAACTTCGATTTCGCGCGTGATCGAAGTTGGCTGTACAGCCATTTTAAATGTACAGCCAACTTCGATTTCGCGCGTGATCTAAGTTGGCTGTACCAGCCACTCTAAATGTACGTCCACCTTCGATGATTAGCATGATGGAAGTTGGCTGTACCCAGGTTACGAATTGAAATTGTTATGGTATGATTTGGTATCATAATAAAGTAGTAAACGTGAAAATTAATTAGATGGATAAAAGGTGATTTACGAAATAGAAGCAAGGCGTGCCCTAACTAGTTGGAAAAAAGAGGCCCTGCCCTTGAAAAAAGCACCGGGGGGGGGGGGAGCTCTGGCTCGACTACACCATTGAGAAAATCTTCTCTTTTCGAAGTTTCCAAAGCCTGTCGCTTGAGGTTTCAATCGTAGACAAAATTGTTTAAGCACAATACCATAAGATTTTCAGTTCTCTTAGGTTGACATAATGTGTATTATATAATAATTATTTTAGGATGAAATGCAAAAGTTCAAAGGTCACCAACAAGTGGACAATTGTTCCTGTTAAAACTCCAAAAACACACAACTATGCAAAAGAATTGTTAGACCTGACTTTATCAGGAGAAATAGTTCGGAGTCTAGAGGAAATGTTTCCAGAGAATCCCTCTATAACGACTAAAAGAAAAAACATTGCAAAGACCCCTTTCCCGGAAAGAAAGGAACTGCTAATAGCAAGAGAAAAATATGCAAAATTTGGTGAAAGATTGCATTTACCTTTTGAAAATCCACAAGCTGAAAAATAAATAAGTAAAATTCAGATAACACTAATCACAAAAGGCTTTTATTTTCAAGTTGAGAAAAATTTATGGAATGTTTAACTTCTTTTTTATTAAAAGAGACAGTTCTTCTAAGTGTTTATCATCGTGTTATTTATTTACAATTTTGACTGATGCTTTTGGGACATGGTCCTTCTCAAACTGTAGCTAAAAAATTTATTTAAAATTGTTTAACTAGCTGAGACTGGGCCATGGCTCAAAAGCTTCTGTCAAAGTTATAAAAAAATACTGTTAAAATTTTTCATTTCAGAAAACTTCTTTAAAACCAACATATCTGTTGTTTGGGCTTGGGTATGTTGTTCTAATCCTATGAACAACGCATGATGGTATTACTCTGCGGTTACCATTTCCCAGCTTACCCCATTGCCAAAACACATATTGGCGATAAGCTGAGAAACGGTAACGTTTATTGTAATCTCCATCATTGTCATCCAAGTGGACCAAATTTACTCTCATCTCCATTTGAATTTCTAATACTTCACGGTCCAAAATTAAATTGTGAAAATTTCTATAATTTGTGATGCATCCAATGTTCCTTCGCCTGGAACAGCATTTCCTTTCTAATGGTGTGTCCATTTCAACACAGTGATCACATTTACACCAGTTAGGGTGCCCACCATTAGAAGGATCCTTGGAGAAATTTGGAGGTTCATCACAAACATGATTTTCATTTTGATTTTCAGACATTTCTTGTAAAATAAGTTCATACTGTTCTTCCATCGGCTCCAGGATCGTATCTACTAATTTGTCACCTTCACCGTCGTATACATCATTTTCAGTTTGTAGATAAGTTTCCAGTGAAATATGTGGGTTTTCAACCTGTATTTTTGTTAAAATGAGCCTCATTTCTTTTACTGAGAGTTTTTCTATTGAAAAATCAATATTATCTGCTTGTGTTCGCTGTGTAAAAAATGAAATTTAATGTATTTTAAAGAGTACTGAATAATAATTAGTGCACTAAAATGACATACCAGCTCTATAACTTCTATTTCATTCAACGTAAATTTTTCTATCGAGACATCAGTTCTGTCGGCTTGTTGTGACTGCGTTTGTAATGAAAATCTTATTTAGTTTCGGAGTACTGAATATTAATTAGTTTGGCAAAAATACATACAGGCTCCATATTTTTGAATTTACGTCTTTGACCAGCTTTCGTATTGGTCGCAGCACCTGCCGATTTCTTTCCTGGTTTGGTTTGCTAAAACATATTTACTAAATAATTGCACAACATTGATTTTTAATTAGCTGTAACACCTACATTTTTCTGCTTTGTGATCTTCAAGTCAGTTTTCATAAAAATATCTCGCTCATGCGGTAGCACTACAAATAATATAATGTGTAAATAAATTGTCTTCTAGTACTAACTAATATTAGTTTTTACCTTTAGAGTTTTCAATGGCAATTTCGGCCCGTTTGGGTTTCCTGGATTCTATGGCCAAAGTATCTTTTCCATTCAAACACTCGTAATTATTTCCACATCTGCAGTTTGCATTACATACGGTATTTTGTGCCCTACACGAGCACTTACGCCCACTCAAACAATTTGTTGAGCAGGTACAACTTATATCTTCCATAATTCTTAAAACAACTTCGAAGTAATAATCGAATGGAACACGTGTAAATATCCGGCGTTGTTTCTTGGTTTTTAAAAAACTATATATAGAAAATCTTTCGTTTTTCCCATAGATGGCGCCACACTGGACCAAATTTCGCACAAAAAATTGTAAACTCTCGCGTGCTACCCCCCTTCTTCCCCCATCTTCCCCCACAAAAAAGTAGACCTAATTCGACCCCCAACTTCAGTGATGGATCCCTTTAATTTAGTTGACAGTTCGACGTATGAGGATGCAGTTCAAAATAGAGCAGAAGGGAACGAGGGGGTTGTTTGTCTATCAACTGCTAATTATCAAAACCCACTTTTTGACAACGAATTACTTACTAGGAAAACTGGCCGCGTTCGAAAACCTAAAATCGATCCTAACTTTAATTATTCTCCCTTAGTTAAATCAAAAAAGTTGTACTGCATTTGCAAGCAACCGAATGATGGGACGCGATATTTTCAATGTTGTCAATGTGAAGACTGGTTTCATTTTAGATGTGTATTTCCAAATACCCTTTCTCGAGTTAAAAGTGATAAAAATTTAAAATGCCCCTTATGCGTTAAAAACGTCAGGCGACGAAGTGTTGAGAACGCCTATCAAAATTGTTGGTTTTCATCCCTATTTCAATGCTTAATAGAAACTACAGCTTTTTCCAATAGTTCAAGTATTCTAAATGAATTAAATCAATGCGTTGACGCGATTAATTGTAGTTCCGAAAGTCCCGTTTCATCCTCCGAAGTGAAGGTTTTTTTAGATTATATTCAAAGTGTATCGGAAAACAAATTAATGTCAGGTAGAACTGAAGACCCAGTCGAGTTCTTCGATTTAATAATTTCAAAATTTTGGCCACTCTTTAGTATCGATAATCTCGAGGCAATCCATTGTTGCCACGTATGCGACAATAAACAATTTTTATCTTTTGAGGCAATTTACAAAATTAATCCTAATTTAAAATCAATTATCGATTACTCGGATCGGTTAGAAGTAGGAGAAAATCGTTCTTGTCCCAATTGCAGACGCGTAACGAGACACCGTGTGTCCACCCCTCCCAAAAACCCCTTATTGATATTTAGTTTACAGAGGAGAAACGACAGGGGGGAACATACGAAAGAGGAGTGCGAATTACCAGGAATTTTAAAATTCTATGGTTTGAAGTACAATTTGAAAAGTTGCGTAGTTCACGCCGGTGACGAATCTACGAGTAGCCATTATAAAGCGTACGTAAAACTAGATTCCTCAAATTGGGGTTGCTACGATGACGCCGTAAAATACACAGCGATAACTTTACTAGGCCGCTTCAAGAGGGGAGAAATAATTAGGATAATTTAGCTTCAAATACCGAACTGACAGTTAATTTGGGAAGTTTAACTTCAAAGCCAGAAGGGGAAGTCAATTTGGGTGGTTACCTTCAAATACCGAACTGACAGTTAATATGGGTGGTTTAACTTCAAAGCCAGAAGGGGCAGTCAATTTGGATGGTTTAGCTTCAGATAAAAAAGGGGTAATTAATTTGCTTGATTTAACTTCAAATCCAGAAAGCGAAGATAATTTAGTTGGTTTAATTTCAAATCCAGTAGGGGTAGTTAATTTGGGTGGTTTAACTTCGCTTCAAGAAGGGGAAAATAGTTTGCGTGATTTAAGTTATGACCCCGAAGGAGAAGATTGTTCGCGTGTATTATCTTCTACGCCAAATCCCAATTCTTACAGCTCTTTCACTTCTCCACTTTCACCCGAAACTTATAAACTCGTCCTGGGGCGCGACGAATATAGCGAAAGCGAGTTAAACGCGGTCCGACCACAAGTTGTGAATTTTCAAATATCCGAGGGGGCGTGGGAAATATTGTCCAATTCGGAGGTTTATAAAAGAGAGATAGACGATATTCTCGAGCACTACAGTCCTATTTGTCATTGGAGCGTATTATACAAACACTTCCACAAAAATTCACCCGCGCATTTAATTTTTTCATGCAACTTGTACTGTAGGCTTAACACGTGTAACATGAAATGTAGAATTGAGATTTTTAATGATTTACGGGGTAAAATTGTGCACGAAGGGAAACCTCATCACGAAGCCGGGACAATTGGCTCTCCTCAACTCCGTGGCGAAAGAAGACGGTTAGTTAAGAAAGAGTTTTCGAATAATTTAGCTTTAAGACCTAAACAAAAATTACAATGGAAACTGTACGGATAAAGATTTTTCAATGGGTTATTTAAGGAAAAGCGTAGTTAACCCCAACGTGTTAAAACAGGCAAGGTACGAAGCGTTGCGCGAATTGCGTTTGGACAAAGATGTCATTTCCAGCTTGAGTAAAATGACCGACGATCCAATCCTTAAGCGATACGTTCAGCACATTGCGATCAAGTCTTGTTGCGTAATTTATTTGTGGAAAAAAGAATCGGTTAACACCAGGGGCGTAGGAACGTTCTAGAAGTTGGAGGGGGCAAAGATAAACGAACAGGGGTCTTTAGAATGGTTTTTAATTTCTAATGGAGTGTAGCTTCTCCGAATGCATGTTACCACTATGTAAATGGGCGGGAAAAGACTGAAATTTAAACACAGTTGAGGTTCTATAAACTGTATATGCTTTTAAAATGATAATTTTAGACTTTTGAAGATTTCAACTGACTTAAAGGTTGGAGGGGGCAATAACATTAGTTGCCCCTCCCAGCCAAATTCTAGGGAGGGGCATTGCCCCCCCCCCTGCCCCTCCCGGTTCCTACGCCCCTGGTTGACACTTTTAAGGAGCACTGTAAAAGGGATATTTTCTTTATCGACGCTACTGGGTCTGTAGCGCGTAAATTAGACGGTAAGGCTTTTATGTATTACGTCCTCGTAATGCGACACCCCGTCTTAGTAAAAACAACTTCCACACCAATTCCACTCGCCGAACTCGTGACTAACGACCAACACGAAATCACAATCTCCAACTTTCTCGCGACTTTTATGAAAGCTCAAAATTGCGCGCCTAATAACATGAAAACCCCCGGGGTAATTTCGTGTGATAGATGTTTAGTTTTAATTAATTCTGTACTAAAGGCATTTAACAGGGAAAATCTTAGCGAGTATTTGCTAAGGGCTAATAGGATATTAAAGGGGGTGGCAACCGGCGAGGATTTAAACAAAACCATAATATATTGTGGTACATGTCACATGATGAAGGATGTCAGCGTGAAGGCGACAAACGTTCCTTCGGACTTTACCTTTTTAGTGCGCTACTTAATAGCGCAACTTTAGCTGAATTTAAAGACAGGTTGTATAGTTTAGCTGTTTTATTACTATCAGAAAAACGAAACGCGTTTTACGAAGAACATCTTGCGAAAATCATGTCGGTTTTAGTTAACGTATTATTTGACGAAATTGGATCCCAAGTTCCGCGTAATGATCTTTTGATAGCCGATTACGTAGACAGCGATTTAATTGTAGTATCTGAAGAGGTTTTAGCTGAAGCTGGTGACACCGCTAAGCCGCGTTATCCGAAAAACGAAGAGGAGTTTTGGTTGCGGGGAGGAAGTAACAAAATTTTTAAAGTTATGTGCGACAAAATTGTAGAAAAGGTACGCGCTGACATACAGAAACACGTGACAGCTAATGATACGGTCGATAATCCTAGTTATGGTATTAGATTTTTTGAATATATGCAAAAAAATTATTTTCCTACTTTTGTTTTATGGAGCAGGGTTTTAACGGGGGATTTAAGTAGACACTTTCAGACAGATGAGGTTCCGTCGTCATACAATCCTCGAAATGATTTTATAAAAGGGCAAGTTAATTACATAGACCAGGAAGCAACCACCCAGGCGCACATCGAGGGCTACAACAAAGTTTTAAAAAGTCAGGCACTGTGTTACAATCGGTTACGCGTAGACGCGCTTGTTTCAAAATTAAATGAATTTAACCATAATTTATATTTAGAATATGTTAAACTCTCTAGGAAAGTAATTCCAAATCAAAACAGAAAGAGACCATTCGAACAATTAGAGGAAAAATTTAAGCATACGCCGCAACACGAAAGGGGGGAATCGGACATCGTCGGGAAGAATTTAAGGGGATATCAAAGTAAGCCGGGAAAACCATTGGGCGAAATTTTAGAAAGGGGTGCGAGAAAGGGTTCTAAAAGGGTAAATGATAATAGTTTAACAACTCCTTCAAAAAAAAACAATTCTAAAGAAAACTTTGTTTACGGTGGAGGAAATTTCCGAATCAGAGAAAATTTTTGAATCCGGAAAGGAATTACCCGAAAGGCCCTGGTAGATGACTTTCCTGATTCAGAAATAACTGAAACGAAAATTTGCGAATCAGAGAGGAGATTTCCGAATCCGGATGTAATTCGTCTACGCTGGTGGTGGTTGACAACGCGGAACATATGGATATAGATTCTGACTCTGACGACACCGACGACGAAACTAGTGGGAAAAAACAATTCCGCTTAGGCAAAAAACAATTAGAAAAAATCGCATCTCAGAAATGCTTTACCGTATTTATGGTAAACGGTTATTTTCAAACTCTTAGAGCGCGCTTTTCAAAGAGTCAATATTTAAAAACAAATTTTTACACTATCATGGCAAAATTTATAGACGATTTAAACCGACTTTCAGAATATCAGTTAAACTTTTATTTGAAATATTTTTTAAAGAAAATTAACAGATTTAAGACCAGAGAAGTAACCTTTATTCCTATTATGGTTAAAAAAATCATTTCTTTCTGGCAATCGTGAAATTGATCAAAAAAGACGTGTTCAAAATTACAGTTTACGACTCTTATTGCGAATACGACGACTTCATCGACGAAGAAAGAAGTCCTTATAAAGGAAAACATCGAAATGAGGTAGATCAATTGGTTCGTTATTTCAAACATTTCAAACTGACGCCAGCCACGTGGATAACGGCGTCGAACATTAACCTATCCTGTCAATATTTTTTATACAACTGCGGACCAGCTATTTGCCTATACGCTAGATGCTTATCTGAAAATTTATCAGGCCAAATTAACAAAACTAGTAACGATATTTCGAAATTTCGCGCAAACTTTCAATCGGAATTTCAGAAATAGAAAATATACAAATGAAATAATTTTGATCAATTTCACTGGTTTCAGTTTTTTCTCGGTGCTTTCGCGTGGAAACAGTCTCCTTCGCGTGAAAGTTTGACAACGATCTCTCGTTTCCGCTTTACGACCCCCGAAAACGGAAACGAGTTCTTTGTCAAACTGTCACGAGAAAATGACGGTTTCTTCGCGAAAGCACCGAGAAATCACTAGTTTTCGACTATAACGACGGAACCTTTTAAATATATGGGTAGTAGTTAAAATCGCGAATGTTATTAGAACGGGATATATCTTTCTTAGCTAAAAGACCGATATGCTTCTCCTACACCATCCACAGAGGCGATATGCTTCTCCTACACCATCCACAGATGCGATATGCTTCTCTTATACACCATCCACAGAGGCGATATACTTCTCCTATACACCATCCACAGAGGCGATATGCTTCTCCTACACCATCCACAGAGGTGATATGCTTCTCCTACACCATCCACAGATGCGAAATTTTTCTAAAATTCAAATAGAATACTACCCTATGCCGGTCATGATTTCTAAAACGGCGCGTTTTACGGTTAGCTAACGTCATTGATATTTCGGTCAATTATGGAGCTCCCAGAATAAAATTAATTTGAAACGATAAAGCATTTAAAGGTATACAAATGACGTTAATTTCATTAACCTCTCCCGCGTCAATTTTTCTAAAATTCAAATAGAATACTACCCTATGCCGGTCATGATTTCGAAAACGGCGCGTTTTAGGGTTAGCTAGCGTCATTGATATTTAGGTCAATTATGGGGAGCTCCCAGAATTAATTTAATTTGAAACGATAAAGCATTAAACGTATACAAATGACGTTAATGCCATTAATCTCTCCCTCGTTGTTATAATAGATGGCACTTCACGCCTTTTACGCGGGTTCTTATCTATTTGTATTTCCGGATCTCACACCGTATATAAACCCTTGTAACAAAGAGAACGCATGCAGAATGTAATAAAGCCTTTTCAGATCTTCTTTATCCATATTGACTAACTAGAACCAAACTTACAACTTGGTGTCAGAAGTAGGATAGCTAAAGTTTATTCGTTATTTTTTTTCTCTATATAACTTTTGCCATGGCATTGCCATCAGCCTTCCGGAGTCCGGAGCATTTCGATCCGTCCAGTATCAATCCTGCCGCAGCCTGGACCGCGTACAAGGAAAATTTCAAGATTTTTTCTGTCACCACGAAGTTATCAACCGAAACTGCAAGTACTCAAAAAGCCGTATTCCTATATACCTTGGGTGCAGCTGGGCGCAAAATATACGATGATTTAGTTATACCTATAGCACAAGGTCAAGATGAGCCTACGCTTGATGCCATTTATGCAGCATTTGACAGTTATTATGCACCGTATCATAATCCAGACTCCCATCGCTACACCTTCTTCCATACCAAGCAGAAACATCAGCCGTTTGACGAGTTCTTGACTGACCTCCGATCCCAGGCCCGAAACTGTGAATTTGACGACGTTCATGACTCTCTTGTACGATATCAGATCCTTGCAGGCGTCTATAAGGCGGAGCTACGAAGAAACCTCTTCACCCGCCAAAACCTTACTTTGCTTCAGGCAATAGCCATTTGCCAGGCTGACGAAACTTCTACTGCCCATGCTGCACTACACCGCAATGAGACTTCCATAGTTCCTCCTTCGGCAAATATCGATGCCTTGTACCACCAAAGACAACCTAGCCTTCAATGCCGCTGTCCTAACTCCCGAACCCAACTGCGATCCACAGTAATGAGGTATCCACTTCGACTTCAAGGTCAGCGTCACCAGCGAGCACCGCAACGATCTCTACCTCCACGTCACCTGTCGTTTCCACAGCAGTTTAACACAGCCTATCGCCCACTTTCAACACAAACTCCATGTTCTAACTGCGGTCTTCTCCATTACCGCCAGGGTCGATGTCCTGCAGCAGAGTCCACCTGCCACAATTGCCACCGGAGAGGTCATTGGGCAGCCTCTTGCCGCTCAAACACCCTTCAAGCCCTTATTACCTCAAGTGCCAGCAACGACCAAATACATATGGATGAGCCTCCAACGGCTTACTCTTTACAACCATCTCAAGATAGTCACGCAGCATACTTACCCTATTACGAACACTACCCGGAAACTTACTCTCCTGGATCTAGCGGATCACTGCCAACGGAAAACATACCACAAAGTTTCTTTTTCAATCCTCCAAATACCTACATGTATGATTCGGATTTTCACCTTCACACCTTGACGGTTACATGTGACTCCAACATTTCCGACCCTACGGGCAACAATGATGAGTGGTATGAATATATAAATCTTAATGAAACTTCAATTCTCTTCAAGCTCGACACTGGATCCCAGGTGAACATTCTCCCACAGCATATATACGATGACTTACCAGTGAAACCTCCCATACTACCCCCCCTTCGACGCATCGTGGCCTACACTGGGCACATCGTGCCAATTACGGGCATGTCTACGTTTTTTTGCGCATCGTTTGCAGGTAAGCGACAGCTGACTTTCTACATAACACCTGCTTGCACCACAGCTATACTGGGCGCCAACGCTACAGAGACTTTGAGTCTGAACCTCAGAGTACGCCAACCTCGATCACTAGCCACGAATATGGCTGCCTTAAATGAAGTCCGCCCGGAGCCCGATCCCATACGTATCATTAATCAGTTCCCGGACATTTTTGATCGAATTGGAAAATTGCCAATTAGGTACCACATCAAACTAAAACCAGATGCTGTTCCTTTCATATCTGTTGCCCATAAACTTCCGCATGCCTTACAACAACCCTTTTATGAAGAGCTGCAACGAATGCTTAAGAATGGTATTTTAACGCCTGTACATACCCCAACACAATGGGTCCATCCTCTTGTTGTAGAGCCTAAATCCGATGGAAGCCTACGTCTTTGCTTGGATCCAAGAAAGCTTAATCATGCCATTCTCCGTCAGCACTTCCCATCACCGACAGCTCAAGATATTTTTTCTAAGCTGAGCGGTCGCACTATCTTTACCGTTTTAGACGCCAAGAACGCTTTTTGGCAAATCGAACTGACAGAGGAAAGTTCATTCCTCTGCACATTCGCAACCCCATTCGGTACGTTTCGGTTCCTGCGCCTACCTTATGGCATATGTACCGCTTCGGAAGTGTTCCAACAGGTAATGTCACTACTTTTCCCGTTGGAAAAATTCAAGAACACCCATATTGCTACTGACGATTTCTTACTTGCTGCGACTGGTATTCAAGCACATAATGATCTATTAACTCAGGTTTTACAGACTGCTCGCGAAAATGGCTTAACTTTCAGCTCGAGCAAGATTCAACTCGCCGTACAGCGGATAAAATATCTGGGCCACATTATTACACCAGATAAAGTTTCAGTTGATCCGGAAAGAATAAAAGCCATAGTCGATCTGCCTCCACCTACTGATGCTCAGGCCTTAATGCGTTTTCTAGGTATGGTGAACTATATAATGCGATTCCTTCCAGCATACTCTGAATAGGCTGCTCCATTGCGGGCCCTTCTTAAGATGAATGCTGTTTTTCACTGGGATTCAAACGTGCAGAACGTCTACGACTCCTTAAAAACTCTAATATCTACTGCGCCAGTCTTGGCGATATGCCAACCTCTGCGCCCATGTATGATCACCGTCGATGCGAGTGCAATCGGAATTGGGGCAGCTCTCATACAGGATGGCAAACCGGTAGAATATGCATCAACGAGACTGACCCAGACACAGCAGAGATACTCGCAGATCGAAAAAGAACTAGGGGGCGTCCTCTTCGCTTGTGAACGATTCAAGAACTACATTTCCGGAACCCACGTCAATAAAGAGACAAATCACAAGCCACTCACAGCAATTGTACATAAACCCTTGCATCTTCTTTCCCCCAGGTTACAGCGAATGGTTTTGAGGCTGATGCGATATCATTTTACACTTACATACGTCCCTGGAAAAAACCTTAAGATCGCTGATACCCTCTCTCGAGCAGCGCTCCCTCAGACAAGTCTGGACACTACCGAGATGGAAGGACCTCGTGCGACACTCTATTCCCTAACGGCACTGTCGGAGGAGAAAGAACGAGCTTTTCAAGAAGCCACTCGCCAAGATTCAGCTCTCCAGGCAGTCAGCACGTACATTTATCAGGTATGGCTTAGTTCGCAGAACAAGCTACCACCGGCTGTTATCCCTTATTGGGCCTACCAGGATGAGATCCACGAAGCCGGAGGCCTAATCTACCGAGGAGATCGTCTTGTGGTACCAATCACATTGCGAACCGAAGTAATGAAGCAGTTACATTCAGTTCACCAAGGGGTAAACGCGTGCCTATCAAAAGCTCGGACGCATGTTTTTTGGCCGAAGATGACAGCAGATATCACTCAGTTCATCAAGACTTGTGAAGTCTGCAGGACTAGAGACCCGGCGAATCCAGCGATACCTATCCACCCACACAAAGTTCCGGAACTACCATGGGAGACTGTCGGCGCAGATCGTTTCCAGGTTCACAACCAGAAACTGGTACTCTTGGTGGATTACTTTTCCAAGTTCATTGAGGCCAAAGAGCTGCGCAACACTGATACTGAAGCAATTATAGGATTTTTAGAGCCTCACTTTGCACGGTACGGCGCTCCACAACGGCTTATTTCGGACAACGGCCCTCCTCACGCATATTACAAGCAGCCCACACTATCCCAGGTCGAACGGAATGGCAGAACGATCCATACAGACACTAAAGAACCTACTGGTAAAGCACGTCAAGAAGGAAAAAGCCTCCACTACGTTCTGATGGAATACCGAAATACCCCGATCGGACACCTTCCGACTCCTGCACAGATGCTCATGGGGCGACACCTCCGAACTCAAAATACTACTTCCCGAGCAACTCTTCTTCAACCTCAGTACCCGATCCGTCATATTCAAGCCGCGTTACAAGAACGTCAAAGCATGATTGCACAGGCGCAATCAAGAACTCACTACCCAATACCTCCAACCTTTTCTCCCGGCGATGCTGTGTATTACCAGGACGATCACCGCTATTGGCTGCCAGCTGAGATTATCTCAAGAGCATTGGAATCCCATTCATACCATATACAGACGAGGGCTGGCAAGAATCTCATGAGAACACGGGTCCACTTAAGTCCACGATTACAGACGCCGAGGTGGACGAAACCGGACCCTTATCCGATTGTACATCTGCTGCCACAGACTACTGCCAAAGACCAAAACCGAAAATCTTCATATAATGAAAGGCTGGATACAGGAAACTTCTACTGTGCAAGACATTCTACAATACCGGTGCCTCAACTTATCAACCTCCAAGAAACAGGTCTACTACCTAAACCTCCGCAAGAAGACCCAGTACTACCTGCGGTTCCACTCTTTCGCCGGGAAGACATTCCAGCACCAGGGCCTTGGGAAAGCCGTTCACCTATCGTCAACCGACAGAATACTATACTGCCCAGAGCTCATTCGTACATTCCACCATCACCAATACCATCGACCTGTCCACCGTTCACTTGCTCACCATCATCTGTACCAAGGGCGAACCAGGTTACCCGCTCAGGACGCCACGTCAGAAAACCAAAACTTTTTTATTGTTAAAAAAAAATAAAAAAGAGTTGTTATAATAGATGGCGCTTCACGCCTTTTACGCGGGTTCTTATCTATTTGTATTTCCGGATCTCACACCGTATATAAACCATTGTAACAAAGAGAACGCATGCAGAATGTAATAAAGCCTTTTCAGGTCTTCTTTATCCATATTGACTAACTAGAACCAAACTTACAACACTCGTCAATTTTTGAGAAATAATAACCCTAGCAGTATCTCCCTAATTCGTTTTTCTGTAGCTTAGACCAAACTCTAAATAGGACATATTTTATTGATTTTGTTTACTTACTTTGAAATTTTTCTAGGGGCATAATGATATTTTTAAGGGGGCACCGAGACGTTTTGAGGGGGCACCACGGGGCACTCTCAGATTATTTTAGAGGGTCCCAGGGACGTAGAAATTCAATAAAACTGTTAAATTCGTATTTCTTTAGTTTAGACCAACATTCCTCTTCTTTCGTCGCGTTCCCTACTGTAGCCAAAATGTTCTTTTCGAATTTTCGTTCTGGCAGATTGACGCTTGTATGATAATTTCAACTTGATTTTTCAAGCAAAAAGTACCTCGGATAACAAATTTTCCTTCACGTTGAAGACTCTGAAGAGTACCCAAGGTTCGTAAAGAAGAGTACCAACTACCGAACCGAAAACGAGTCGAATTTCGTACTTTTTCTATAATTGTAATAAAGCAGAGTACGTGACGGTGACTTTATTTTGTATTGAGTTTAAACAAAACTAACTTTCTTTTTATTTACTTTAATGTATTGAGTAAATTCATCTTTATAACTAACAAATATTGCACTCTAGTAATTTATTAGTGCCAAATATAAAAAATGAATGAGCTAGCCATAAACCGTAAGAGGTTCGGTAAATATATTATTTTGAAAAAGATAATATATTTACTGGACTTCATATGGTTTATGCTTCTTCGTTTCTTTATAATAAGTTACTAGAGTTTAATATATGTTGTTAAAAAAATGAAATTACTCAATACACTCTTTTTAGAAACGTTTACTGTTCGCCGCCATTATCGTAGAGACAACCAACGAGCCAGCCCTCTACCGCAGAAATTTCCTCCCCCCAAAACCGGTTTTTTCATTACCCTCCCCGTAGACTGTAAGGCAATGGCGGTCGATTGGGGAGGCGCGTTTAAGAGTCTTTACATTTAAGTTAAATCTAGACTCTATCGGATAAACTCTATCCAGGGTATATGAAAAAAAAAACTAGTTTTGTTTAAACTCAGAATATTCTCCGTTGCTTTCCCTGCGTTATCTCATTTTTTAAAACAAAAGAGAAAATGTCAAGCAGGGACGGAAATAAGCGCAGAGTCCAACGGAATCGAAAAGCGTAGATGAACTCGTAGAAGAAATAAGAAATCATAATTTTTCGGGTAAATTTAAAAAACCGATCATGGTCTCACTTCGGGAGGATATCGAACAATGATCGGTATTTTTCTGAAAAATTACGAGTTTGTACTCTAACTTTCGATTTTCGTCCATATGGGAATACGACCCTTCAATTTTTTCATTTCGTTTCATGGGGGCGATATGCCTCTCTCAAGACATCAAATGGGGCGATATGCCTCTCTCAAGACATCAAAAGGGGCGATATGCCTCTCTGAAGACAGCAAAAGGGGGGCGATATGCCTCTCTCAAGACATCAAAAGGGAGCGATATGCCTCTCTCAAGACATCAAAAGGGGCGATATGCCTCTCTCAAGACAGCAAAAGGGGGGGCGATATGCCTCTCTCAAGACATCAAAAGGGGGCGATATGCCTCTCTCAAGACATCAAGAGGGGCGATATGCTTATCTCAAGACATCAAATGGGGCGATATGCAAATATAACATATCTGTAGGAAATTTTATTAAAATGCCAAACCTATATCTTTGGGTATATTTTTCTCAAAATTCCTACAGACCACAAAAAAACCAAGCATTTACGGGGCGTGTGCCATAAGTACCTTTTACACACGAGAAAATTTTAAGTTCATATGTGTTTGTACTATAAATTTCGTCGATATAAAAGAGAAACTAATTGGTTTGAATATTTTCTAATGAATTGTGAAGATCCTATTCATGCGCTTAAAAAAAGCTTCGACAGGCCTATATGGCGTGTCAATTTTCAGTAAACTAATATTATTTTTACTATTTTATATCTACTAAAATAGTAAAAATAAACGTTTTTTAAACCTGGAAATTATTACGTCATTCGACAGGCCGCTTTGAATAGTATAAACTAAGGGTGTGCGAGTCCTGTTTTTTGAAATTCGAGTCGAGTCTCGAGTCTTAGAAACTTGGACTCGCGAGTCCTCGAGTCCAAATATTAAGGACTTGATCGAGTCCTCGAGTCCTAAAGAATTAGGTTTAAAGCTTTCGAGTCCAATACGAGTCCGGAATGTTTTTAACGAGTCCAATTCGAGTCCTAATTTTTATCGAGTTCAATTCGAGTCCTAAGTTATCGTGGCCAATTCGTCTGAAATTTATTTACCCCTGTTTAAATAATCTTGCCCAATAATAATGGACTCGCCGAGTAATAATGGACTCGCCGAGTAATATTAGACTCGCCGGGTAATTTTCAAATTATCTATTTACTCGAGTCCGCTTCGAGTAATTATGTACCCTTTTCGTGGGAATCGGGTACCCGTGCGAGTAATAAAATTACGTATTCCGAGTCCGAGTCCGAGTACTCGGACTCGGACTCGGAATACGTAATTTTATTAACGAGTACTCGCAATTTTCGAGTACTCGCACACCACTAGTATAAACCATGTAAATTTGAAAGCGATAACATTTGTCAATTTTTTGTAAATTAAAATTATATAGTTAACATATTAGCCGTTTTCCCGCTTCTTATAGTTGGAGCGTGGGGTGTTAAAACATGTTTGTGATTTTTCCTTGATATTGGCCCTTTAAGAATTTAACATATTTAAATTGTAATTATATAACTTTATTAGTTTTTCACCGTTTATTACCCTTAGCAAACAAAATCCGTTTATAACAAAAAATGTATTTACAATATTCTCCTGTATAAAATATATTGGATTTATTGAACACGGGCTTAGAGAGAGTGAGCGAGTGCGAGTTTGGCGCACGCGATCCCTCAGGCGGGAAAGATTCGAATTAGGCACGTGCTTTTAAAAAAGAAAAGACTCTCGGCTTTGTGTTTTAAATAAAGTCAGTTGCTTTTTCGTTTTCATAACGAACTGTTGTCGTTTTTGTCTTCTGTTATGATCCGGATTCATTTAGGCATTACGAACCCGCAAAGATTTTATCTTTTGTATTTTTTAACGGACATTTAGATATTTCAATACCCGCTTAGTCGAGATTTCACATGGGGTACGTTTAAACTAATTATTACTGATCTTCTATAACGCCTACCCCGGAAATTGTTCCGCCATTCCACAGGCCGCTTTGAATAGTATAAACCATGTAAATTTGAAAGCGATGACAAGTGTCAATTTTAGTACATTAAATTTAAATTACAATAACGGAAATACTTTATTATTGTTGTTTATAGTTTTTTTTTAATTTGTCGCGTACCCTGCTGCATCTGTTACCAATATTTTTGAGACATTCCAGTCTTTCCAGATTCTGTCAGATTGACTCCGGTCCGCGTAAGGTGTCTATTTCTTTATTATGTCTACGATTTTGGCCTGAACAGAACGAACCCCGTAAAACTGTTTAAAATAGCCCGAACACACCCATGGGATATTTTAGCATGATTATCAGGCCTAATAGCACTCCTATGGCCCGATAATCAGTCTAAAATAGCTCCCGGATAATTTTACTCGAAAAACCTGCCGAAATAGAGCCTACGTTTTAAATTTTCAACGGAGGGGGAACATTTTTGGATGAGGCAGAACGCATGACCACATGACTTTTAGTTTAGCGCGGACTTAACGTATTGAAATAATCATAAATAATTTGGCCTATAGAGTAGTAGCACTCCGTAGCTTTGGCCATGGCCGCCATTTTGGTCGCAAATTTTTCATCTATAGGAAAGAGCATGGGTGACGTACTAGGACGTCACAGTGCCATTACTCTATAGTAGACCTTAAATTGACAATACATGGTTTGGGCTTAAATTAAGTCTAGCCTCTATCAAAAAAAGTTCAACAAAACTGACAAATCGTTTCGTGATGGCGAAAGCATCTTCCAAAAACTCTTAGCGAAAATTATCTAGTCATAGCCTGAAATCTATAGAGTAATGGCAGTTTTACGTCACACGACGTCACCCATGCTTTTTTCCTACTCATAAAAAATTCGCGCCCACAATGGCGGCCATGGCCAAAGCTACAGAGTGCTAGTACTCTATTGGTTACAGAATATTCAGATTAAGTAGTAAAAAGTGGCCAAAACATTCTTGAAGAGTAAAATAATTACGCAAACAATCGAATACTTATAAGCCTTTAACCTATATAATATTTCCCATATAAAAATATGGAAAATTACAAAATATTATTGGCAATGAATTCGAAAAATAAATTAAAACAAAATAATCTATTGCTTTTCATTTGAATGTTATTACTGCAATTTTTCCTGTATGTTACCTTTTAGTTTCTAATTTCAATCTCATTTGTATTGGACATTTGTTGGGATGAATTCCCAAAGAAATACAATTGCTAACCTAGTGGATTGGGATCACGATTCCTATTAATTTAGGGTATAATGACTCATTTTTAATTTATCCTATCAAACTCATATATTTGGGTATTTTAAGCCATTGAAACTCTGTCAATTTTTTTACCCTTTAATTAATACTAGAAGTAACATTATAAGTATGACACTTTCTATGTTTTTAATTCTAATTTAGTGACCAATCCTTTTTTGACACTAACATTCTTGCCCAGCTCCGATTTGGACTTTCCCTAGATGTTAACATCCTTGGTACTAGTATATTTTGCTGTAGGCATTTTTAGACACTAGAGAGCTCTGTGCTGAGACCTAAGCCTTGATTGCGCAATAGCTCTGAAAATCAGCTCGGTTACCCTTTTTCCTAATTGACATATTTATTCTATGTTACTTATGATGATAAAAATATAGTTTTGGGAACTATTGACTGGGAGCCCCACCTTGATTTTTTCTTAAAATTAACTTCATAGAATTACTTAATGTGGTGCAATTGTTAGTTATATAATGTGGCCTTCATTTAATGTAACTCTTACGTCAATGTTTCTTATTTTTGTAAGGAATTTTCTAGCATTCTTGCAAATCACATGAAAATTATACAAATAAAGCTGTTTTGTGGCCTAAGAACAACATTTTATATTGATACTTTTTAGTAATTTTAATTCATAGATACATAAATAATGGACTATAAATTAAGTCCTTCAGTAAAATATGCTTGTTATTTTTTATTTTTATGTTTTTTATTTTTGTTTTAAGAATGCCAACCTGTTGCAAGGAACTTTCAAACAGAAATTGAAAATGCACAATAAAGAGTGTCAAGAGGAATCGGTGAGAAATCCTTCACCTCCTCCGGAAATCACCGCCTTAGAAACAAACTCTAATGGAGAGACTGTAGGAGATAATATTGGCAGCACTTTGTTTAGTCAGCACTGGCTGTTTCAACAGCTAATGGATGTCATTAAGGTAAAGAAATCATACAAAGATTATTTTCTTTAAAAGTCTTAAATTGAAAAATTAGAAGAAAAAAAACAAATTTTTAGACCTTGTGGAAAATTCACGAAATTCTCCAAAGAACTGAAGAAATTTTGAACTTTTATTGGGTATTGCTATGAGATGTCAGCCATTTGTGAAACTTCTGTATGCTTTACAGAAAACAAATTTGAGAAATCTTCAAATGAACTCTAAAAGGAAATTTGGGGGGGAAATCAGTCCTACAATGGGTGTTCAACCTTAAGCAAAAACACAAAATTGCACAAATTGTTGTCTGGTTTTCTAAATCACACTGAGATTCAAAATATCATACACAATAATTGTAAATATCCACAACCTTGCTCAAGTGGCTGTCTAAAATGGCCTGAAAGAAGTGAAAGCTCGATTAAATTGAATTAAAAATCCCAGGGTATTATTTTATAGTTGTTCCTATAATTTCAATGTGTTCCTATATTCCTATATACTTTCTATAATCACACTATTTTCCTAATTAGCGATGAGCTTAGGCCGGAAAACGTCTGGTTTTAGATTTAGTTTGTATCTCAAATTGCTGGATTAAGATGTGTTTTATTTAATTGGTCCTTAACTTTAACTATTAACTTTTTCCTTAGTATGTGGATAGTAAGTCTACTACTGAATTGACCAATGAGAGTGGAATTGCCACTCTTCCTGTAGAGCTTGACAAAGAAATTGAAAACTCCATGTGTGTTCTTTGGGACATGTCTGTTGAATGTGTAAGTTGATAAAATTTTAATTTTTTTCTTTAATCTAAGTGGAGAGAACAAATCATAGTCTACGGATGAAATGATTTCCTTAAACCACATCTTGCTAAAAATTGAATTCTCTAACAAAATTCTTATCAGATAAAATAGGATTAAAAAAATTAATAAATTGGGACTGGAGTAAATTTATGTAGTCTAGAAAACATTTTTAGCATTTATAACATAACTTTACATAAATATAATGCAATTAGTAAAGCAGTTGGAAGTTTCTGAAATGTTTGATGATTTCAGAAATTACTACTGGCTAGGCTAGTTTGATAGTGATAAATATGAGCCAGGATTTGGAATAAAGAGGAGTTGTATTCTACCTGACCACCATTGTTTAACTTGGTACTTTTCAGCAAGTGACCAACTTCCTTATGGACTTCAAGGCAAAGGACATTTTTATGGGAATAATAATGAAGACAAATGCTCCCAGGTTACAGGTGAGTGATGAAAGAATAATATCAATTAGCAAGTGATAGTAGGTTATCATATGGTCAAAGAGTTTTAATACTAAGAAAGCAACCTATGATAATAGGAAGAAATTTTTAATTTTAAAGGAAATAATCTTGGGCATAATTGCGAATATGGCTACACACAAAGATGCGTGTTCTAAGCTCGTTGAAGACAAAGAATTCATGTAATAACATTTTTCATTTAAAATAGAAGGTGTTTCATGAATTAATTTATGGTGTACTCTCTTGTAGGTTCAAGGTTTTATTAACAACAGATTTTCAAAATTAAACTTTTTTTTTGTTACATTAAATGGTAAACGCAAGTAGTACGTTAGGCACAAAGTGACAGAAATTGTCATTTGTGGAAGAAAATGTCTTGGACTGGAGGGTATTTTCTAAAGCAAAAACTCATTCTAACAGCTTTCTTGTAGTTTGGGCAAGAATAAGATAAAAATATGGCACTATGACGTATTGGCATAAAATGTTTTAAATTTTTCTCGTCGTTGCAACTTTTTCCTACCACTTTGTGCCGGATACTTGCTTTGCCCTTTTTTATATTTTTAATAATACTTATATCCGTATTTGTGCATGTTCTGTTTTGTTTCATAAGGGTATGCATTCTTCAAACACTGGCCTCGGCAGATTCACCATCACTTATTCAAACAATAAGGTGTGTTTTTTTTTAATTATAATCTTGCGTGGTTTATAAATGAAATCAAGTTGAAAAATGGCTTTAACTTTTGCTGTACAAAAAATTAATCCCAAATGGTCCTAATTATTATAAGAATAATCGAATTTTTTTAATAACTGTTTTTAATTTTGGATGACTGTCTAAAAAAGGGTTAAATGTGTTGATTTGTCTTTTAACATGTTCCTAAGTACTGAACACTTTCTGGTAGTATCAAGAAAAAGTTACATTTCGGCTTTCTCTTAGCTATACCAATAGTTAAATAATTGTATTAGCTGATATTGTAGAAAAACAAACACACACATGCATTTTCAGATCTTAACGAATTCCTTAGTTGTCTAACGTCCTTACCGTCTAAATATTCCAAGTTTTTAATCACATCTGCCTTCGGGCAAATCTAACTTTTATAGGTTTTAATTGTGCCATCATGTGAATTTCAAGTTAATTTTTTTCCCAATATTATTCAGGTTTCTTAATTGCTGTGTTGCGGAAGAATCTCTTGGCAACAAAGTAGTTACTTTAATTAAAGAACTTGAAATTTGTCTGGAGTGCTTGAAATTCATTTTGACGAGTTCTCTAAATGGTAATCTTTTTTGAGATTCAAATTATGTCATTAAGTTTAATCGACTATCATTAAAGAACTTAGCGTTGCGAGAATAGGAAGTGGAATACTATATTATGTTACATGTACTTATGCTTATGGTCAAGGTAAACACTAAAATGTTAGTGTAAAACATCACTAGGCTGGTGATTGATTCCTAACTGTCAAGATTGAATTCACATTAACTGAAAATATGAAGGCACAACTTAAGCCTCTATTCGTTATTCATGAACAATATTCTCGTGCGTGCAGTATTTTTTCCCCTTTTAGAGGGATGGTTTCTCTTCAGTAAATCAGGAGATGAATAGGGTTCTGCTTTCATGCAGCTAACGTTAATTCACTCTTGCTATAACTTATGTAACTATTTTATAGTAATTTACAAAGGCGGTCCGAATGAGAAAATTTGGAATGACCACTTAAAGCCCAGGAAGTAGGGTTGACACCTCCAGAAAATTTTTTCTTAAATGACCCAGTCTAAATATGCATAGAACCTTAAAGAGATATTCTGAAACTATAAATTGAAATTTTTATTAATAGTTGAACTTTTGAAATCATCTTTGAAAATTGTGTATGAGTGCTTGGATAAAGATGACGATTTTATCACTTATTTTGCAACTGACGAATATGTTAAAGGGATTTTTGACGCTGGAAGTCAAATAGTGTAAGTAACTTAGGATATTGTAATTTTATAGTTTTTCTTTCAATATATTTTGGGTTAAAATTTTAATATTTCAATAAATTTCATCACTTTTTAGATGTTCTTTTACTGTGATATCAAGAATGTATTTATTTATATTTAAGAAGAATGATTATGTTGCGACAATTGCCGGGCACGTTGAACGCCTTTCCCCCGTCTCGCGCGGGGGGGGGGGGGGGAGAGAGACAAAACGTCACTGGCGTTTGATTTCCATCGCGTTAGGTGACGTAAATTTTAAGCAGCCAACGAAATACCGGGACTATTCGTTTCATTTTAAGCGGAGGAGCGTACTGGGGGGACCAATGGGTGGATTGAGAGAAAGGCTAAAAACCGTCATTCTCCCTAGGTATTAATAAATACATTCTTGGTGATATCAATAAGATGATAATTTACATCAAATAGTTTTAATTTGATTAAATTGCTAATATTATTTGATACACAACCGATATTAAAATAAATTGTTCACTTATCTCATACTGGGTTAATTTTTTCATCATTACGCCACTGATCTTTAATTCGTCCTTTTTAAATTTGGAAAAGTTGGAGGGGGCAATAAGCTGATCAGACTGACTAGATTGGTTAAATTTTATTATATTCAATCTACTTTAAATTAGTGTCATTCCAAGCAAAGTTTTGTATCACTAAATTCATTGTTGAATCACTTTTTAATTGAAGATCGTTTCTAGAATCCTCACCACTTTGCTGAATACTATTTCAGCTATGAACCTTGGGATAGTGCTTTCATTTTTTGCAGATGCCTTGTGCTAGTCCTTAGGTAGGATCAGCTTATTACAATCCCCATACAGCTAATGTTTTGGGATGACCCCTCACTCCCTCATTTTTTATGCTCCTGACCCAAATAACACTTTTGTTGCCCTTTATAAAATTTTCTTTTATTGTTGTTGTTATATATGTATTTAAAATTACAGTTCTCTGAAAGAATATGAGTCGCTCGATGAATTTTGGCACCTAGCTCAGCTGATGACAACTTATTCTATCGCTTATGCTACTATGGGTAAATGCTTGATTTTAGACCTTAATCATACAGTGATATCATCTTGACATTAACCATCACAGCTTCATAATATCTTCAATGCACCAATTTTAGAAATGAATGCCAGAATGCAGTTAAGAATTAAACCTGGTGAAGGTGGATTATTTTGGGTTCAGCTATTATTACACTAGCTTATAAAGCCGAAGTCTAACATTTTACTCTTACTACGATAATTCTCACACTTTGAAAAATGTCTACAAATAAAACTGATAATTTATAATTTTTAAATGTAAAAATTATTTTTGACCAATATAAATCGGTTAAATTACACATGGAATAAGTATTTTTCAACTAACTTTTTAATTTAAAATATTTAAAATAACAGGAGCTTGAGTCTCCTTTTCAATTATTTTTACTTGAAAATTGTGTACCAGCAGGGTATTTATAAGGATCTGGGAGAATATTTTAGTCAGGTCAGTGGAGAGACAAAAACAAGATGGGTTGCGTTTTATTAAAGGGCAACAAAAATCATCTAGGAACTAAATAGCAAAATCATCTGCTATATTTTTAGTTTAAATCCAGCTGGGTGCTGGCGAAGGTTTACCTTCTCCACTTTTATTTAAATTTTGTACCAACATAAAATTAAAAATCATGAAATCATGAATTCTCACAATTCGTAATGCATTTGACAAAGGGGCCATGGTCTTACTCTTTCAATTTTCTTTAAGCTCGAAGCCTATAATTAAAATTTTTTACTCTAGACTTAAATTGATTTTTTTCTCTAGCCAAATCACAACTCCAACTAGTTAATTATTTCAAAGTTTACATGGGTGAAATTTCTTCTGATGACAATGTTATACCTGCCACTCACCGTCTACACCCAATAACCGCTGCCCTTGCAACAATTAACGTGCTCATCAGTAATTCACCCTCATCATCTATTCAGGATTTCACACCTATTAAAGGTAACTAACATGGATTTCAGTCTTTTTTTAAAGTGTAGTGATACATTATGACAATTAAAGGGACGCTGTATCATTGTAATTTCCCGCTTTAATCTCAAGAATGTGATTGGTTACACCTGGTTTCAAAACGAGAGACCACTTGAAATTCGTTTAGAATTTTTAATATGATACTGTGGTCACTTTAATGCTTGATTGAAGTGTTGGTTGTACGAAAACCTGATATTAATAGAAGAAATAATTTTGACTCCTAGTTTGTCCTTAATTTGGAATGCCAAAACATTTGTAATGAATAACCAAGATTTTTTTGCATCAATGCTCACCATCACGCCTTTTTGATTTAAAAAATTACAACCGGCAATAGGGAAGAAATTGGTTTTATAAACCTATAGGTTGTTTAATTGGTTTAACTTGAGTATTGATTATAGGTGGCTTAATTTCTTGGCTATAACCAGGCTAATCTGGTAACTGTCCAACCGTAAATATTTAATTTAGAGATCCCCTGACCAGTCTTAACTTGATATATATCATTCAGCGATTCCCTTTTGAATAAAAATGGAAAGTATTTTATTGAAGCACCTATTAAGAGTTAATTTGTCATATTCCTTTTTTCCACCATTTTGAAATTTGCTCGTCTAATGATAAAAAAATTAGATACCTTTCCAATTTTGTGTAACCAAAACTTTAAGGAAATCTGATGTGTTTATGATTAACTTGTATAACAATAGGGGGCAGGGAGCATTTTAAGTTCGGTTTTAACCGGTATAATTTGCTGCCAAACTGGAACGCCTATTTACAGGCCTTTCAGTTAAAGCTGATTACTGATTCTGAATAATAATTTTTAATTTAGAAAGTTATAATTTATCTAAATTTTTAGATTCACCCATCATGGAGTATATGAGAAAACTTAGAGATGCCTTAGCAGAATTTTGTAAGCCCCATGAAGACCAACTTAACAAAACTGGTAGTGAACACATTGTCAAAGAGATATTAGAACAACTCAATGTAATGATTGATTACTTTGTTTAATTAAAACTTTTTCATACAGTCCCACAAGGGTGCATTGTTCTTATTTCCCAACTATCCACAAGGAATATGAGAACAATACGGGTCAAAGTTACAGCTAAAATTATTTTTGAACAGGAGCCATTTACAAAATATGTAACTCATTCCTCCCCCTCATAATAAGGTGTAACAGTTAAGATCTCCAACCAATACAAGTTATATTGGGATTGCGCAGGCTTTTATTATTAGAATCCATCTTTAATATAGGTCGATGAAGGTAAGTGTGATCAAAATATTTTTATTTTGGGAGTTTACAGGAAATTACTCCTAAACTAAAAATAGCATCCTCTTCAGAATTGGTACCATTAATAAGCCACTATAGTATATACCACACAACTACGCAATCAAATTTAATATCGAATAAATATGTATTTAAATATTAACAGAAGAAAATAATAATAATAATAAAAGGCTTTATTGGATGTCTCTTTCAGAAAAAAAATCTGATTTACAAAGAGGTCCCCAGTATTAATTTAAAAAATAAAATAAAAATAAAATAGGGGAAGTACGGATCTGTAGCTCTGAGCCGTAGAAGTCGTCGTGTGACCCACAAACACCTTTTTACGCATAATAAACCAAACTGAAAAAGTAGTTCCAATTTTAACGCTATAGCGTTATTAATAGATTAGTTCCTAGTGGATTTGAGATACTGAACCCAAACTTAGAATACAGATAACGAAGCTTACGTCTGACGCTATGCTTAACCCTTATGCGAAGGCTTAGAGAAAAATTTATAATCTTCGTTGGATTTGAAGTACGGGGCTTAAACTTTGCATATAGGTAAAGGTGGTTACGTTTGGCACTATGCTTAACCATATTAACACGCGCCAAGGCTTATAGATCCTACACGAATTTTCTTCGTAGTTTGGACTGGATTTGAGATACGGGGCTCAAACTTTTAATACAGTTAAGAGGCTGAAGTTTGACCCTATGTTTAACTCTTTTAACCCACGCCAAGGGTTAGTCACCGTATGCGAATTTTCTTCGTAGTTCCTATTGGATTTGAGATACGGAGCTCAAACTTACAATAGAGATAAAGAAGCTTATGTCTAACGTTATGTTTAAGCCTTTTAACACGCGCCAAGGCTTAGAGAATAATTAATTAATTCACCCATGTGGAACTAATATTACGGCCTTGGCCGACTTGTTTATACATATTTTACCCATATCAAAGTTTAATTGGCCTTCATTTTTTATCGCAACTGTTTCTTTAAAGTCTCTCTTAAAATAGTTTTGTTCTTGCACCACTATAAAAAGAAAATTTAAAATCTGAAAAGCAGAACACAACAAATGTATAAAATTTATTGAAAAACATAATGCCATAGCAAATCACGTATAGACTACACAGGGACACAATATAAATTTTGACGAATGAGAGATAGTGGCGCGAGAACAAAACTATTTTAAGAGACTTCAAAGAAACAGTCGCGATAAAAAATGAAGGCCAATTAAACTTAGATATAGGTAAAAAATGTTAAAAAATAAGAAGTAATAATCTAATCTATCATTGTCATTTTAGTTTAACATATAAGCTTGACAAGGAGTGTCATACCCGAAAGCTTGCGGTATTTTTAAAGTTTTTAAAAATAAACAAGTACAAACCATGAAGTATCCGTCGTGTATTATTTTATTTTAGTTTATATATCTTGACCATGGTTAAGGAATTTAATTTGTATAATTATTAATTGTTAATTTCTATATATTTCATTGCAATAGCATGTAAAGAGCCAATTCGTTGCAAAGTTCAAATGCTTTTAGTGGCGTACCCTGCTACAATTGGTTTTAAGTTTATGACAAAGGTGGTAGTGAGACTAGTCAGCTACTGCTAAAACTGCAATCTTTCAATAATAATTTTTGCATGCTTCAATTTAATTTATTTATTAGTTACATGAATAATATAAAAATACAAGCAAAATAATTTTATTCATAAATTTTGAATATATATATTTAGGAAAATTTTATCTAAGCTTGTAATTTATGAAAATCTTCCAATAGTTTCATTTTGTCTGAAACTGCTAGCCAATTTATCAAACTTTTCAATACAACACTAGTAACAATTTTTTGCATAAAATGGTGTTTTCATTTTTCTAAAACGTTTTAAGGAAATCACCAATTAAATCTCTATCATTCTGGGCTTCCTTTATCCTATTTTCAATTTCTATTTCACGTTGTAGTAACAAGTCAGCTTTAATGTTTTGTATCTCTACATCCATTATTTTATTCTCCTTGACTAACCTTTTTATGTTTTCTTCGTTATTATTGTACTTTTCAACATTGTCGATAGATTTCATCATTTCACTCTGTATTAATATGTAGTAGGTTTCAAGAATTTCATTCATTTCATCATTGAAGTTATCCGTCATATTGTCCTTAACATTAAACATAACCTCCAAAATAGCTTCTAGGTCAGATGCAGCATCCATTTTTCTTCTCTTGTTAGTAAGGTTAATAGTCTTGCTTGGTTTCTTCCTTTTATTCGGTGGTGTTATCCTAATTCCTTTGGATTTGGTCATCAAATTCAACTCTTTGTCATTGCATCCATCTTTAAAAATATCCTCATTCAAGGATCTCTTCTTACTCGCTTGTGTTTTCATAATTAGCTTAGGTTTTGTTAGTTTTATCTGATCATCACTTTCATTTTGCGAAACATCACATATTTCATTAATTCCCTTCAAATTGGTTGAATCCAAATCATCACTTCCATTTGGCAAAACATCTTTATTCAAGAATCTCTTTTTAGTTGCTTGTGTTTTGGTTATTTCATTAGATTTCTTCAGTTTTATCTCATCATTATCATCAATTTTATTCTGTGCAACAACATCATATGAATTATATTTTTTCTTTGCTTGCATTTCAGTCATTCTTTTAAATTTAATCTCTCTTTGGTTCTGCACAGTATCTGCAGCTACGGGTTTCCTTTTAAGTGTATTTGTCTTGAAAATTGAAGGACTTCCATGTGATGTATTTGATTTGTCACCATTTATAACAAGTGAATGTTTTTTCCTTAACAATTGACGTTTTTCACTGGAACTATTCGCATGTTGGAAGCTTAATAATCTGGGATAGATTTTGGTTGGCGATTTAACAGGCGAGTGTATTGGAGAGTTTGGAATTAATTTTGTTTGGTTAGTAGGTTGAGAATTATCAGGACTTCCTAAGCATTTGGAATTGGAACTATCATTATGAGATGTTTTCTTTAAAGGACTTTTTCTATTCTTCACACGCCAATTTGAATCTTTATTCAACGATGCTTTTGGTCTCGTAAGATTTGTGGGAGTCAATAATGTTTCTACATTGTCAAATTTTGAACTATCTTTGTTAGTGGCACTTTCTGAAGCAAAGAATTCTACAGACTTTGAATCTGAAGGTTTTTGGGATATTTTATGAAGAGCAATTTTTGCATTATTTTTTGGAGATTTAACAAGCGTGTTTATGGGATAGTTTGGAATTGATTTTGATTGCTCAGAAGGTTGAGAATTATCAAGATCCAATGAACCTTCTAAGTATTCAGACTTGGAACGATCTTTTCGAGATGTTTTACTTAGAGCACTTTCTGCATTGTCAAATTTTGCACTATTGTTGTTAGTAAAATTTTCTGAACCAAGAAATGCTGCAGAATCGGAATCTGAACTTTTTGTAGATACTTTTTTCAGAGCAATTTTTGCATTCTTTATATGACAAGATGAATCTTTACTTAATGATTCTTTAGAGCTTATTTGCAAAGATTTATTGGGGGTTTTCTTTGGAGTGGTTTCTACTAATTGCAAATGTTCAGATCTCGAAGTGTTACTTGAAACTACTTTCATAAATGGTTTCGAGTTAAGATTTTCCACTACATTTGATTGATTTTGGAAGGACGTTAGTTTAGTTTTTGTAGGTGTACCAGGTTTAGGTGGATTAAATGAGATCTCAGATGATGATATAATTTTACTTTTTGGTGACACGGAATTATTCCTTTTGCTTGGTGAAGAGCTTGTTTTCTTTTCAAAGAAGGATAATATTGATGATGTCTTTGTTGATTTATTTACTTGAGATGGTGTTTGGGTAACTCTGGAAGTGGTGGGTGTATAATTGTTCAATGACCTCAACTTATAATTAGACCGATTAATGTAGTTTGCACTTTCTCTATGAGAAATATTTGCTTTTGAAAATTGTAAATCTGATGTTGAATTACTCTTGTCTTGATGGCTTTTAGATGTACTGGTATTTTTCCGTGAAGGTGCCACATTAACATCATGGATACCTACCAAAAACATTTTTTGTTAATGATATCAAGAAATAATGTTAATATCGAGTTTTTGAAAATGGCGCAAGTGTGTAAGTATATAGTTAAGATAAAACAGAATATTAAATATTTTTCCGAAGCAAGTCAAATACTAGTTTAAATATTGAAACCAATATTTTCTGCAATTTAAAGCTGATGAAATACGAACAAGTATTTCAAATAATGGTTTGCAATCACAACAAACAAGTTAAACAACTAATAAGTGACTTTTTATTTCAAATTGAAATCATCATAATCAAATTTCTAATCTTAGTGAAGCAGATCTTGCGCTTAGTTTCTGAGACTGGGCTTTCCCAGGTCTAAAAGGCTGGGGTCGAAGTGTTGGGTTGGGCCTCACCCAACCCCTACTAATAATAAGATTTCACCTAATCAACCAACTTTTATTTGTAAACAGCCTTTAAATAGACAACTCAGTCAAGAGACACTTATTGCATCAAACAAGTGTCTAAACTGTAGCTAATTTCATGGAACTAATGAGATATTCAGCCAATTTGATTGACTTTTAAAGACCGAGACCAGAGCGAATTTCCACCCCTCTTATCCTGTACTTAATTTTTTGACGAGTGACAACTGATTGACAGCTCTGACAGCTTGAGTGACCGCCTGGACAATTCCATGTATTGTAGCTTACCTCTTTTTTTGATGCTCATTGTCTATATTCTATTCAAAAACAGTCCAAGCCGTCGGTCAAGCTGTCGACGCTGTCACTCAATTTTGTGGGGGTCTAAATTCGCACACGAGAAAATGGAATCTCTGTTCTCGGCCTTTAAGGGAAGGAGAATACTGGCAGACTGCAGGTGCATAGTAAAAGACTGAAAATTAGCTTGACATCATGCTAAACTGGCATATCAATTTCCAAGAGCTTCAGAGACTGTGCGTCTCTATTTGCTTTTGTTTACAATTTTTTTACTCAGTTTGTGGTATTAACTAATTACATTTTTAGTATTACTAGCACTTCCACTAAAAAATAAATTTACCATTTATATTAACGAACATAATATAAACCTCATATCCTTTATTCGAAATCACTCCATTACAAGGAGTCAACAGCATTTACACACTTCGTTTCGTGAAAGTACTCCAAAGAAATTAACTGTACAGTTACCATATGGTTATGAAATATAAATAGCGCACAACAGCAACCAATGAAACCCAATTTTCACACACACTCACACATATACGTGAAAATATAAAAAATGGTACATTCAACTAAAAGTTCAAAGGGTATAGAGGGGAGTGCTAACTCTGGCTAATACCAACGATTATAACTAGTTTATTATTTGCAAATTGTGTTTTACACCTACTTTCATCCTTTGATCCAATTATTTTTGACGACTTCGAATCATCAAATAATTTTACTTGGTCGGGAACAGTAGTGCGTTTTGACAAAAGTGATGTATTTTTGGGCGAAGTAGCTTTATTTACTTCAAAAACAAATTGTTTTTGTGATGGTTTCCTAATTCTCCGCAGCCGTCCAGGTAAACCCATTGCTTTATCTAAATTCCCGGGGTTTAAATATGGAAGGAAGTTAGTTTTATTTTTGTAGGTGTCCCTGGTTTAGGTGGATTAAATGAGATCTCAGATGATATAATTTTACTTTTTGGTGACACTGAATTATTCCTTTTGCTTGGTGAAGAGCTTGTTTTCTTTTCACAGAAGGATAATATTGATGATGTCTTTGTTGATTTATTTACTTGAGATGGTGTTTGGGTAACTCTGGAAGTGGTGGGTATATTGTTCAATGACCTCAACATATAATTAGATCGATTAATGTAGTTTTCACTTTCTCTATGAGAAATATTTGCTTTTGAAGATTGTAAATTTGATGTTGAATTACTCTTGTCTTGGTGGCTTTTAGATGTACTGGTATTTTTCCGTGAAGGTGCCACATTAACATCATGGATACCTACCAAAAACATTTTTTGTTAATATCAAGAAATGTTAAAATCGCCTTTTTGCAAATGGCGCAAGTGTGTAAATACTTTAGTTACGATAAAACAGAAGCAAGTCAAATACTAGTTTAAATATTGAAAGCAATATTTTCTGCAATATGAAGCTGATGAAATACGAACAAGTATTTCAAATAATGGTTTGCAATCAAAACAAACAAGTTATACAACTAATAAGTGACTTTTTATTTCAAATTGAAATCATCATAATCAAATTTCTAATCTTAGTGAAGCAGATCTTGCGCTTAGTTTCTGAGACTGGGCTTTCCCAGGTCTAAAAGGCTGGGGTCGAAGTTTTGGGTTGGGCCTCACCCAACCCCTACTAATAATAAGATTTCACCTAATCAACCAACTTTTATTTGTGAACAGCCTTTAAATAGACAACTCAGTCAAGAGACACTTATTGCATCAAACAAGTGTCTAAACTGTAGCTAATTTCATGGAACTAATGAGATATTCAGCCAATTTGATTGACTTTTAAAGACAGAGACCAGAGCGAATTTCCACCCCTCTTATCCTGTACTTAATTTTTTGACGAGTGACAACTGATTGACAGCTTGAGTGACCGCCTGGACAATCCCATGTATTGTAGCTTACCTCTTTTTTTGATGCTCATTGTATATATTCTATTCAAAAACAGTCCAAGCCGTCGGTCAAGCTGTCGACACTGTCACTCAATTTTGTGGGGGTCTAAATTCGCACACGAGAAAATGGAATCTCTGTTCTCGGCCTTTAAGGGAAGGAGAATACTGGCAGACTGCAGGTGGATAGTAAAAGACTGAAAATTAGCTTGACATCATGCTACACTGGCATATCAATTTCCAAGAGCTTCAGAGACAGTGCGTCTCTATTTGCTTTTGTTTACAATTTTTTAACTCAGTTTGTGGTATTAACTAATTACATTTTTAGTTATACTTGCACTTCCACTAAAAAAAAAATTTACCATTTATATTAACGAACATAATATAAACCTCATATCCTTTATTCGAAATCACTCCCTTACAAGGAGTCAACAGCATTTACACACTTCGTTTCGTGAAAGTACTCCAATGAAATTAACTGTACAGTTACCATATGGTTATGAAATATAAATAGCGCACAACAGCAACCAATGAAACCCAATTTTCACACACACTCACACATATACGTGAAAATATAAAAAATTGTCATTCAACTAAAAGTTCAAAGGGTATAGAGGGGAGTGCTAACTCTGGCTAATACCAACGATTATAGCTAGTTTATTATTTGCAAATTATGTTTTACACCTACTTTCATCCTTTGATCCAATTATTTTCGACGAATTCGAATCATCAAATGATTTTACTTGGTCGGGAATAGTAGTGCGTTTTGACAAAAGTAATGTATTTTTAGGCGAAGTAGCTTTATTTACTTCAAAAACAAATTGTTTTTGTGATGGTTTCCTAATTCTCCGCAACCGCCCAGGTAAACCCATTGCTTTATCTAAATTCCTTAGGTTTAAATATTATATATTATATTGGATTAATTAATCCAAGATATTTTAAGTTATAATATAACAAAAGATTAAAATCCATCTAATGTGAACCACGAAAATGTGACGTAATTCAGAGAAAGATCGTTTTATGAGTATACCCACTAGTTTAATACAGGAGGAGTCGCGACGAAACAAAATAGTTTTAGACTCATCAGAGGAGTTGAGAAATGTTGATTAAAACTAGGAGATTGGAATTACTAAAATAATGACCGTCGGTTTATCAGACGTAGAGCTAATTGCGCGACGGCATAATCGGCATTTGAGATTCAATGACGTGATATATTACGTAGGGTACGGATGACGCAATATCTGTGAAACAAACCGTTAGTGAAGAAATAGAGCTAGTGGCATACTTAGGAGAAATTATGTTACACAAAACTAAAACACATGTCCAATTTTGTATGTGAAATTAAACGCAACAAAAGGTTAAAAAGTTATTACCAATAATTTAAGAAGTTGGATGGGTTTTTAAACCTCATGCCCTAGGTTAAAATTAATTGTCTCGTGCGTAGTCAATAGCGTTTACCCACTTCCTAATGGATCTCAGAAAAATAGTCTCATAGCTACGGTGGTAACCAAAAATACAGCAACCGATCTTGGATAAATAATAGCATATGTAACATAATTACTCATAAGTATGCCACTAGCTCTATTTCTTCACTAACGGTTTGTTTCACAGATATTGCGTCATCTGTACCCAACGTAATATTTGACGTCATATTTGATGTCATATTTGACGTCATCGAATCTCAAATGCCGATAATGCCGTCGCCCAATTAGCTCTACGCGAGGGGTCCGTCACTTCGAGGAATCTCGTTCGGACCTTGATTCCGTAATTCAGAATCTCAAGAATCTAATCAGGAATCTCTAGAATATTCGAATCTTCGGAATCTTGGAATCATACTCGAATCGATGAATTACATACGAATCACGGAATCAAAGATTAATCACGGAATCTAAAATTGATTTAAGGAATCACAGTCATAAGCCTCGGTCACACTTACAGCAACTGTCGGCTCTATCATTGCCATCTGTATTATGAAAAGGCCCCTGTTACTAGAGATGTCCATGAATCGATGTTATTCTTCGAAAAAAAATGACTTGAGTGGAGACCGCGGTGCCATGGATTAAATAATTTTGTAAGGTTATTTAATCCATAAGTTAAGTTAGAAGAGACCACCTATGGACTGTGAGAAGGATGATAAAATACGCGAAAAAGTAGATTAGTCCATAATTAAAAGGGATAATATATCTAAATCCTAAACAAATTTGAAGAAATTAAAAAACTTACTAATAACTCGTACCAATAGGTCTTCGAGCGAATCTCGGATCAAATAGATCTATTTAATCCATGGCGGTGCCATCTATTAAAGAAAAATGAAGTTAAATTTTAACGTCCACTTTGGATTTAATGATGTGATCCGCGCGGACCGCGTTTCTCTCCCACCCCCGGCGAAAGGCGCCAGGGGCAGCGTTGCGATTCTGGTTGCTAGGTCTCTTCCGATGGTACATAATGTTTCGAGATGGAAGTGCTGGCTCTTAAGATCCGCTTTACCACTGGCTGGATTACGCTTTTTAACATCTATGACTCGGGTGGTAGCCTCCAGACAATTTTTCGACGATCTTCTCCTAGGAGTTGACACACCAGCTATTATCCTAGGCGCTTTCAACGCCCACAACACACTCTAGGGTAGTAGTCATACGGATCAGCAAGGCCGCCTCATCCAGAGTTGGCTAGAAGCTCAGGACCGTCTGGTCCTCCTTAACACTGGAGGCGCCACCCGCCGCCCAACTCGGGGCCCAGAGGCTGCCCAGGATCTGACTTTCGTAAGCTCCACATTGGCTCACTCCCTCCCGTGGACAGTCTTTAACCGAGGAACAAATACAAGTCCTACGGCAAGTGGTATGCATTGGCACTATCCAGCGGTGGACTGGAAACGTTTTAGAATCCTTTTGAATGACACACTGGGGGACGCTCCGTTATCTGGATACTCTGCAGAATTTTTTTTCCCCGCCAGACGGCCCTGGCTACGATTCCTATCAAAAAGGGCGGATGGCGCTCGTCTCCTCGTCAGCCTCCATGGTGGGATGAACGCTGTTCTAAAAAGGCCAAAGAAGTCCGTCAGACCCGTCGCAGGGCCCAGCGATCGGGCATCCTGTTGGACCAGGTTGCTTACATAAGGGAGAAGGCTGTCTATAAATGACTGATTAGTGACATGAAGCGTGCTAGTTGGAGGGCCTATTGCCACAGGCTACATGCACACACGCCCCTGCCTCAAGGTTGGAGCTAGGTTAGTGGTTCAAAACAGGGATCCAACCCAGGAAGCTCCATAATGGGGCTCAAATACTCACTGACCAGAAAAAGGTTGTAGAGTGTTTGGCATATTCAGCTGGCGCTGACATACATCCCCCGCCAATGGCCCATTCTCGGCAGAGGAGCTATATGCGGTCATCTCCGGGTTACGCAATACGGCTCTGGGCGTGGACCACATTTCTAACCTTATTATCAAAAATACTACTCTGGCGTTCCGTACAGCACTTCTGAGTTTCTACAACAGCCTGTGAGAGGTGGGCATCATGCCGTCGAGGGGGATGCAAGCCATCCTCCATCCGATCTTAAAGCCGGGCAAGTCCCAGACTTCTGCTGATTCATACAGAGATTTCTCTCTCATCCTGAACCTGGGAAATCTTTATGAGAATCTGGTACTGGGCCGTCTGGTTTGGTTCCTGGAGAAAAATCATGTTCTCCCCCAAGACCGATCGGGTTTCCGGAAGGGTCGGCGGGCGACGGATAATGCTTTCCGATTGACTACGGCGGCACAGTGTGCCCTAGCAACCAACCAATTTTGTCCTGGATCTATAAGACTCCTTTGGCGGTGTTCATCACCAAGCGCTCTTCTATTAGCTCCAACGTTGCGGCCTCGAAGGAAACCTTGTCAGCTGGGTGGAAAGCTTTTTAACAGATCTTACCTCCCAAGTGCGAGTCAACGGAGGGATATCGGCACCTTTTACGGTTAAGCAGGGCGTCTCTCCGGGCAGCTCGGTAAGTCAGAATCATGCTGGATGGGAATCCCTTGCTATGTCCCAGGGCGGTCGACCAAGGTGAACACGCAGATGATATCGTCGCCTGGATATGCGGTCGGAACTTTGAGCGTCCATATACGACCATGCAGGTCGCCCAGGACAATGTTTCGTCCTATGGCATAAGATGGGGCCTAAACTTCCAGCCGCTGAAATGCAAATACATGGTTCTATCCAAGATCTAGCAGATTCCGGACGCTTTTCAACTTCAGCTAGGACGCAATATCCTGCTGATTTAGAAGCCTGCTGTGGGGCGGCGGGCCTCCATATGAGGGCACGGCGGTCGGGTTTCCCGGCCTATTGGAGTCACACCGGGATAGCCGGTGCCCGCTGTGCCGGGTTACTAGGACTGCTGTGTGCTCGTCGTGCCCCTTTAGGAGCTCTCTCCAAAGGGTTTGACTCTTTACCTACGTAGGTGGGGTGTCGGCTGGAGTTCCTACAGCATAAACTCTTAATCCCACTGCTTTGTGCGAAGTGGGAAATGGTCCATCCATTGCTGCACCTTCTGCTGGTTGAGTGGCTTGCGTCAAAGGTGCGAACATCAGTAGTAGGGTACTACTACCCATGCTGGATTTGTCACCTTTCTGGGCTAGGTGGACGCTGGCGTAAGGCACTATGATGATAGACCTCCGGTGGTATGGTCTCTGTTACTAGGTACACCGGGCTATAAATTCGGACACACTGCTTACTACACCTCCTTTTTGAGGGAAGGATTGTCTCCTCTCGAGACTTTGGAACATCGCTTCCCGTTGGGACGTTTACCATTCCTCCTCAGCGCTTGGCGTTTGGCACAGGCCAACAACCTGAGCTGGCTCTTCAATACCTCCCGTCACCATTTGTCTTCCAAGGATTCACCGTCCTGGCAACCGCCCGTCGCGATGATTCTCTCGACTTGGCTCACTACCGCTAAGGAGGACAACAGTTCGGATATGCTGCGACAACCTTTCCTCGCGGCTCTAGAATCTCACGGAAAGAACGCTACAGTCATCTATACTGACGGTTCGTTAGCTGAGGGCTCGGGTGTGGCTTTTGTGATCCAGGTTATCAATGACGGCGCGACGTGTTTTGTGGATTCCGGTCATCCCATAAATGGGATCGAACTCTTTGCTATTCAAATGATTTTGTCTTACGCGTCGGTAAACCTCCAAGGCACTTTGGTTATTTGGTCGGATTCGAAAAGCGCTCTCACGCAGCTTCACTCTCGTTCTACGGACCCGGTGGTCTGCACCCTTCACGACCTTTGTGATGGATACCAGTGGCCCATAACTCTCCTGTGATATCCGGCTCGTGTTGGAATTCCGGGCAATGAAATGGCGGACCGTCTGGCGGGAGTTACTAAGCTTCTACGCCCACCAAAGCCTCCAAAGGTGGACTTCCTCCTCGCGGGGGGCAGATTTCCCACTAGGGTGGTTCTCCATCGCTTTAATCTAAGTCCCATGGCCTCCTGCGCTCAGTGTGGAGCCGCAGTGGATGACGCTTCCCACACCTTATTCGCTTGCCTATCGCGACGGAGGGCTTGGGCTTTTCTTCTTCGGGCACTTACGTCTAGGGCTCTGCCGACCAATCTAGTAGACGTCTTCAGTGTGGTACACGCCGGATTCTCCGACGTCGTTGCGGCCACATGTGACATTTTACGTAAAACCATTCAAGCCTGACTGTAACTCTTTCCGGACGTTTGTTTGGGCCTTTTGTTTTACTTTATGGTATTGTAGTGCATTAGTCCCTCTCCTGTGTGCATGGTGTGAAAGCTTCCAGCCGTCAGAGCGCCGTTGCTGAATAATATATTTAAACAACTTATACTCTATTTAGTGGACTTTAACTTAAATTATACATCCCGTGTAAATATATTGTTTATAATTGCGGTAATTTAGGTTATTCACCAATTTACAAACGATCCAATCAACGCGAGGTGTACCTATAATTATCGCCTTTTGGGTCAAAATGTCACTTAACTATCTTGTTTTGGTGTCAACGATAGCGACGTCTGATGAAAAAAGAGCTACTTGGCGTCGAGCCGACACTTGCTTTAAGGCCCGAAATCGGTTTTTTAGATATTTAAGCGATTTAACCAGAGATAATTTATATCTTATTTAACTAGGTTCACATTTCTGGTCGAAAACGATTTGAAGAGCTTCGAAACCTTTTTAGACGTATCGCGTATGTGTGAACGTGGCTAAAGTTGAATCGTATTCGTATTACCGAGCGTATTAGCCTCGGTATTAGCTCATCGTATTCTCGGGCGAATTACAACCGATTATCATTTGGTTGGCTCGAATTTTTTTTTATTCGATTGTAACGTGTGGGACAGTTCAGTCCTCTCGTCCATTTGATTAATCAGATATGTGTAACGGCCAGTGGCGGAAGTATGCTGACCACCCGTTGGGGGATTGGTGGTCGTCCTCACACTGCCATCCACAAACTCTGCCTCCCGGACGCTTGGGATTACAGGAGTGAGCCACTTCTCTCGGCGTTGGCTTGAATTTGGAACTTTGAAGGCGAGGTTTGAATCTCAAGCAGACGTTAAATAAAGTGAGCCCCTTTACAGGGTGGGAAATAAGGAACTTTTTAAAGTGAACCAGTGAGTGGCAGTGACCATCAACTTAGCCTTCGACTCCGTGCCCTGAAATACCTGAGTTAATCCATAATGTGTATCCGTAGAACAAGTGGAATTAAAGGCCACACTGGCCTTCGAATTATTACAATTTCCTGTGCGAAATTATGACGTAGGGAATGAAAAGTCACCTGCTACTCGATTTTCGGGCTGGATTTTTCAAACACCAGTGGGACCCTTTTATTAAGTGGGCCAGTGAACCACTACCCCTCAACTGACCACCTTCGATTTAATTTTAAACTGACCTAGACAATTTATAACTGCTCATTTGCCTAGTCACACCGCCTCTTCTATAATATTCGAACAGCTAGATTGGTTTTGGTTGCGAATAGATGAATCAAGGAACCTTGTACAAGTGTGTAGCCGAACAATAATCACGGAACTGAACAAGAATCACGGAATCGAACAAGAATCACGGAATCAAATAAGAATCAAAGAATCAAGAGTGGAATCACGGAATCTGGCTAGAATCTAGAATCTTAGCAAAATCAAGAATCTTGATTCCAGATTCCTTGATTCGGAATCTCGTACACGATTCATCGAAGTGACGGACCCCTCGGCTCTACGTCTGATAAACCGACGTCCATTATTTTATTTAGTAAACAAACTGGTTTGAACAACCAAGGCTTAGGAGCTAAAATGAACTACAATATTACTAGGATAAATAAAAAGGTTAAAATCTAACGTAGTCCACCTTTTTACTGATTCGTGGTGAAACAAACCGTTAGTGAATATTTTGAATGGAATAAAGTTCTGTTAATGTAATTATTTTGCCAATTAATGAAGTTCTCGGAGACTCACGTTCTAAAATAAATTTACATTGTCAAATAAAAGAAGCGGGTTTATTGGAAAAAATAGTTGAAATTCCGGTCTTTGCAGATTCTTTTGAGCCTAGGCCTAACTCTCCTCGGCTTGATTTGGGTTTTAATAACTCTGGTGGAATATCCCACTTCGACGAGTTGTTCCATTTTTGGAAAGTGATCACTTATTGATAATTTTCCCAAACTTTTTTTTTTCTAAATTACACATCATTTAACTTCATCCGCACCACGGCCAACTTTGATCTCTCGCGCTACAGCGGCCATCTCATTCGTTGAAGTTTCTGTGTTAACCTATGAGCGAAAGATGTGTATGACGTGAGCGCCCCTAGCGGATTATTATTTTTAGAATAGTTTTTACATTGAAGCAAATATAAAAACCGAGCGTGACGCTGAACTCCTACACGTTATAGTACAGTTTATAGGGGGAAAATCCTTGCTCGCGGAATTTCGACGAATGTGTTGGCCGCTGTAGCGCGAACAGCGCGTGATCAAAATTGGCCGTGTCCGCACAAACCGAGCGAGTTTATAAATTTCAATAAAGCTACATTGGGCTGACTAAAATTCCGACGCAAAAATTTTCTTCTCAATTTAGAGGTTTTCCATTGGCTTAAATAAATATTTTAGTAGCCAATAGTGTGACTCCAAAATTACTAGGGTGAATAAAAAGGTTAAAATCTAAAGTAGTCCACCTTTTTACTGATTCGTGGTGAAACAAACCGTTAGTGAAGATTTTGAATGGAATAAAGGTACAGTGGCATACTTATGAGTAATTATGTTACATATGATAATAGTAGTTCCTACCTGGATATATCACATTTGCTAAGTGTTTGTTACGGGTTCTGCCTTGTAGAAGGCTACGTGTTACGGGAGTTTTGTAAATTCTCCGTCAACCTCGCCGAATCGGCGCTGCTGTCGCAAAAGCCATTTGCTTGTCAGGTTTTTCTCCAAGTGATATATCCAGGTAGGAACTACTATTATTAATCCAAGAACCGATGGAGGCCAATTTTTCGGAGGTCACTTGCCGGAAGTGGGTAAACACCTCGTCAAAGGCTTATCCCATGTTTCGAAAGTATAAACAGGTTTTTTGTACGGAGATGCCTGTCTAGTAAGCAAAGCGTATAGGGAGCTAACAGTTCTACGTCTCACGACGTCACCCATGCTTTTTCCTATTGAAAAAAAAAATTCTACCCAACATGGCGGCCAAAGCCAAAGCTACGGAGTGTTAGCTCCCTATAAAAAGTCTTTGACATTTGGTATGGAAGTTTATCTATTTTTGCGACATTTTCTAGGAGCATTCATGTTTTATTTTCCGCCACAATGGTGGAAGAGTGGAAGGCAAAATTAATATAGGACAATATTTGACAATTACTGCGTAGCCGGCTTTATTTTCTTTAATTTTGCCCTTGGACTCAGCGCTTTGATTTTGAATGATTATTGTTAGCCCTTGTCATGTGATTGATTCCACCAGCAGGGTTGGAAACATTGAGTTGGGAATAAATAGAGGTACAATTCCAATCTGGTAGTAGCGGGACAAAAATTTAGCTTCAAATCTGAAACGTTATGACTCGACGATGTTGCCATCTATCTCTAGCGGTGGGAATCATTAAAGCCTGAAATCAAAATCCACGTATATCATTAGTGTTGGAGATAAGCAACGCCGCCCCTCTAGCTGTATATAAAACTAATCACTCCTAAATTGTTTTTTATATTGCGTATATATACTCACGTTATATTCTATACTTTGTACATTATATTTTTAAGCACCAATAAATATGTTTCGTTAAATTGGCTCTTCGTTTTCAAACTACTTTACGATAATCCTATATTTATCCAATAGGATATGGGTCCAGACAGCTCAAGCATCAGTTCTCTCAGTAGTGTTCAAGAGTAAATAAAATAATTTCTTGTAAACTTGTTCCTGTAGCGCCTCAGGCCCCTACATAACAGACGCCATGGATACGAATGCTGATACGAAGTTTAACATCACGAAGCTGAACGATTCTAACTATCAGCTATGGAAATTCTAATTGAAGATGATATTAACCAGAGATGACCTATGGCAAGTAGTTGATCAACCAAAGTCGGCACAAAATGTACCTAACGACTGGGACAAACGTGATCGTCAAGCACAAGCAGCAATCGCATTATCACTCGAAGATGACCAGCTCATCCACATTGTCAACAGTACCGACGCTAAAGCTATGTGGCTCACTCTCAAACAACTCCATGAACAGTCGACCATCTCAAGTAAACTCTTTCTTCTCAGAAGGATACACAAAATGAGGCTCAAAGACGGTCAGACCATGCAACAACATATCACCTCTATGTTGGACGTTGTGGAGCGTTTACGAGGAATAGGTGAAAACAATAAAGATAGTTATGTTGCTTGTATGTTATTATGCAGTCTTCCAGAGTCTTACGATCACCTTGTCACTGCTCAATAGGCGGAAGGGAAATTCCGATATCCCAGACAATGATCAGACTGTGGCTGCTCTTGATACCTGGAACGGCCAAACAAAGAACGGAGAATCGTCTACTGGATGTCACTATTGCGGTAAACCTGGACATTACCAAAAGGATTGCCGTAAACGAAAGCGGGACAATACAAGAAACTAAGAGCGCCTCGCAGTCCTCAAAAGAGCAAAGCCACTCTCAGCCTTCGAAGAGCTCCACCAGTCAACGTTGCCAGTATCCCGCCTTCAAGGCATCGAAGTGTAGTACTGCTTCCAGATGGTACGTCGACTCCAGAGCTACTAGCCACATGAGTAGTAACCGTTCGTTCTTCACAACCCTCACATCCAAGTCAGAGAAAATATACTTGGCAGATGACTCGATTATTGACGCTGAAGGAATAGGTCAAGGAGTTATACAATGTATCAGACCGAATGGAGATGTTCAACATATCACAGTAAAGGAAGTTCTTTATGTTCCCAAGCTCGGAGGAAGTCTTCTGTCTGTCCATAGACTAACCAGCCTTGGTCATAAAGTCATCTTTCAATTAAATACCTGTAGTATATTTAAGGGTCGACGATTGGATGCGGTTGCAGAAATGGATGGTTGTACAGGCTCAAGTGCAAAGAAAGTGTGAACGCCGTAAAAAGAGAAGAGATGAAGCATGACGACTGCCTTCATTTATGGCACAGACGATTCAGCCACCGAGATCAGAAGGCCATCAAGAAGCTGCATGACAAAGACATGGCGGTTGGAATACAAATGCGTCAATGTAGTCAGAGGGTTTTCTGTGAGTGCTGTATAAAGGGGAAAATGCCGTCAAAACCATTGCCAAAGGTGTCTGAAACTACAAGTTCCCAACCACTGGGTTTAATCCATACCGATGTCTGTGGCCCGATGCAGCAAGCTACTTTCAGCGGTTGCCGATATTTACTGACCTGTATCGACGACTATTCACGTTTCACTCATACGTATCTCATCAAAAGGAAAACTGAAGTCTTGTCCAAACTCAAGGAGTACGTGGCCCTGGTGTCCAACAAGTTCCGAAGAAAACCAGTCAAAATTCGTTCCGACAATGGCGGCGAGTATACTGGGAACGAGGTCAAGGAGTACCTCCGAAAGGAAGGCATCGAATACCAGTTAACTGTTCCGTACACCCCGGAACAAAATGGCGTAGCAGAACGTAAGAACCGGCCCCTTAACGAGATGGCTAAGTGCATGCTCCTTGACGCCCAATTGAGGGACATTTACTGGGGAGAAGCAGTAAATACGGCTACATACCTGCAGAATAGGTTGCCGAGTCGTCCACTGGATCGAACACCCTACGAGCTGTGGCATGGTTCAAAACCTAGACTCCAACATATCCGAGTATTTGGCAGCAGGGCGTTCACCTAAATTCCCAAAGAGAGACGAACAAAATGGCACGGCAAGACCATTGAGAGGATTCTTGTTCGCTACGAAACAGCTACCAAAGGCTACCGTATCATGGATCCGACAACCAACAAGATAATCATGAGTAGGAATGTACGTTTCGATGAGGGAAGATCCGATTTGGAAAAGCCAAACTCTGGATTACACTCGAAAGGGGATACCTTCCATCAATTTCCTATGTCAGTAACCACGGATTATCCCATCGGTCCTGATAACTCCAAAGAAGACAAATCCGACAAGACTCCAGAATCCGACACGGATACGGGATCTGAGAAACAAGAAACCGATGAAAGAGAATTACCAAGGCGATCAGGAAGACCTAATCATGGCATCCCACCAAAACGGCTAACCTACAAAGCAAGTACTGCCGAGGCACGTCCACCACGGGAACGAAGTCGTCAATCTGCCTCATCGGGAAAAGACGAAATGGGTTCAAGCGGCAGAAGATGAAATCCAATCATTGCGTGACTTGAAGAATTGGTAACTATCGGAGCTACCGGCAAACAGAAAGGCGATTGGATGCAAGTGGGTCTTCTAGACCAAATTTGATAAAGACGGGAATGTCCAGAAATACAAAGCACGCCTCGTCGCCAAAGCTATGCACAACAATACGGCACCGACTACGATGAGACGTTTGCCAAATGCAAAGTAGATTTTGAAGAATAGCAAAGCACTGGGCAAAGGAATCCACAAATACATTTAATATATAAACCAAATTACAAAACCTGGGGAAAAAATTAAAATAAAATCAAATGGAATATTTATAAATTAAGCTTATATTTAAGGATATACTTTGGTCATTAGTAATGTTGCTTGAGCTGGTGCAGCAAGAAGGGATAAAGATCGCCACAACGAAAGGCCTAATATTTCTAAGAAATCATAAAGGGTTAATTTATCGATCTAAGAGTGTTGTTTAAATTCTTCAAATAAAGGGAAAATGCTTAAGAAGCATTAAACTGCAAAATCAAGGGGCCTCAAATAAATGCCTTACCTTAAAAATTGAGTTGCTGGTTTGAAGGTGCCTCAACCATGATAATATTTGACCATGATGAAACACTTCTCCCATGTTTGACCAAGAGGTTGGTTTGAACTATATCATTTAAATTTCCCCGTCCCTAAAGTAATTCACTTTTACACCGACTTAAAATAACGAAGAATATTAATGAGAAGGTGAAAAGGGAATTCATTAGTAAAATACTAAATTGATATTGTTCAAAGGCCAAAAGTTATGTTAGAATAATACAATATTTACTTATAATAATAATATTAAACGTTATTTTGAGTTTCTTCCCAATAATTCAAATATCTAAATTCAAATTACCACTAAGATACAGGTGAACACGTGCAAAAAAACAATATAAGCAGACTATATTTGCAAAAATATAGTTAGAAGGCGCCACCGCCGAATGATAAAGTTTACTCTAAGTGAAGAATTTGTCCCAAGAAAACCCCGATTTCCGAAGCCGTAATGACCTTAGTAATGAAATTGACTTTAATAAACAAAAGATATATACATAAATACATTTTCGTACCTAAAATTCAAACCTAAAGAACTCGGACCGATAGGTCTTCGAGGAGGAGTTTTAACATAATTTAGCCCAATTGTTGTTTTTATTAAAAGTCTCGTTTAATGAACAGTGAGTAGACAGTCCACTAGCGAGGCCCCCGGGGGAAATGTGTTCAATACCGAGACCGCGTTGCCTCGTTGGACAGCGATCGCGATCCTTTGCATGAGATATTCGACGGAACGCGTCTCGCCGGTTACCTCCCGAATTTTCCAACCGATGGAGTGAACCAATACCAAGCCTTCGCGCCCGAAGGAGCCCAGGATTTCAATGGCAACGGCTCTGAATAGGTATCGATTTTCTAGGCCCTCGTAGTTGGATTTCTTCTTGTTTTCAGCCTGAGTGGCGGCCCAGAGAGGGGCTGACGAAGAAGATGCCAAATACGATGGCGCTAGATTGACAGTGCAGGTGAAATCCCACACCAGGGATTTTCCACCTGCCCAAGGGACCAGAGACATGCCATCGGGTCGTTTCCCATCATCCCGCGATAGGCCAGGAGGCTCGAGGATGGATGGCACGCCAGCAGATACTAGGGCGCGTTTTCGGATGTCGTTAACAGCGCCGTGGCGCGAAAGCCGACCCGCCCTTTTCTTACAGCTCAAGCCATGAGGGCCGAAAGAGTCAACATGGCTTCCACAGCGGCACGAGTGCGGAACACAAATTTTAGCACCTAGCCGAAGGCCGATGGCTATCCTAAAAGAGTCGTCATTGTAATTGTATCTCTAGTTATATATTCCCAACTCAATGGTTGGAAATGGGGCACTAGTCACGGTAAATAAATAAATAAATTTACCTAAATGTTCATAAATAATGGTGAATATGGCGTTTCATAAATTGATCAATCCCATTACATTTATAAAAAAAAATTAGGATAAGATATTTCTATTTTAATTCTGACGGGCAAAGCAAAATGTTGGCTGTCCCTTTTGTTTTTATATCCCCACTAGTGAAACTGACTACTAAAAAACATATCCTTATTTCCAGCCCTGACCACTAGTGTTTTCTGGGATGCTGGTTGTCTGCCAAAGGCTGTCTGCTTAAACGTATGCTATGTTTTAACCTCCAAGTTCTGTGTAAAGGTGGTAACAAGAAAATGCCAAGTTTGGTTATAATATAGAACCACGTAATTTTTGTCATGTCGTTGTTTATAAATAATATGGCAAATTTTCGATTATCAAAGAGATTTTCATTAAATGGTTTTGTTCATTTAGTTAGATATTACTACGTTGCGCCTGTGCCTGATAAGGTAAGTTGGGTATTTAGTTCAGTTTTCTCTTAACTAAATACTAAATTCTGTAGACCCAAACTGGCTAGTTTTAACAATAGGTACTTCTGTTTATTTTTTTAGGTTTACTATTTGTGAAGGATTACAATAATGCAAAACAATTTAACCGCAATTTATTATTTAGAAATATATTATAAATATAAAATTGGTACTTTCCAGCAATTTTTACCTCGGCAAATAGGACAAGTCATATTTCGAGATTTTTGTACTTGTTGGATGAGGTAGGACTGATGACGAATTAGATTTAACGATAAGATATTACAAATTTTTTAAAACGTGTGCAAACCGAAAAGGTATTTTTTTACGGCGAATTCAATTCGCTAGATACTAGGTACGATTTCACTGGATACGATGTCCGTCGGTGGGGTTAATATACGCACCCAGGAGGAGGGAAAACTCCTTCGTGTGGGATCCATTCATCTCTCAATCGCTCTCCCTTGTTTAATTTGTATCACAAGAGACTATACTAGGTACTGTCCACTAGTTCGCGTTATAGGGGGCACAGCTTGATTAGCAAGAATGGGGCTTTGGTGGCGCCGTGATTCGGCAATACTTCGTTTACGAGTCCACTTTTACTTTTAGTTTGGAACTTGCTTATCGGTTGTAGTTTTGCTTTAGACAGATAAATTACGTTTTACTGTTGCTTTCGGTTACTTTACCTAGTCAAAATGTCACTGGGGTTGTGTTGTTGTGCGTTCTCCTGGTTCTCTTTTACTCAATTTTTCTTATGTTAAATTTAGTAATGTCGTGCCATGAAATATATTTCGTCATCAGTCCTACCTCATCCAACACGTAGAAAAATCTCGAAATATGTCGTATTTTCCGTTGTGAAAATTGCTGGCATGTAACAATTTTACATTGATCATATCTTTCTAAATAATAAATTGCGGTTAAAACTTTTTGCACTACTGTAATCCTTGAAAAATAACAAACCAAAAAACAAAAGTAATAATTGGTAGAAACCACAAAGTATTTATATTTAGAAGTATGACTTTGTGGAGACGATGCAGTAGTCAAATACACTTTTGATAAAGACAGTTAAACTTTATCTAATCAGAGATGGGCAAAAACCAATTTTCAGAGCTCACACTCCTCTCTTTAGAGTCAGATGTTGGAGCTCGCACTCGCGCTCTTCTCTTTTTTTTCTCAGAAGCTTGAGCTCGCGCTCACACTCTTCTCTTTTTTTGGTGGAAGCTTGAGCTCGCGCTCGCGCTCTTCTCTTTTTATGGCGGAAGCTTGAGCTCGCGCTCTTCTCTTTTTTGGCGAAAGCTTGAGCTCGCGCTCGCTCTCTTCTCTTTTTATATGCGAGAGTGAGCTCGCGCTCGCGCTCTTCTCTTTTTTTATCCGAAAGTGGAGCTCGCACTCGCGCTCTTCTCTTTTTTCATCCGAGAGTGGCGCTCGCGCTCAAAAATAGCTCTCCCACTCTTTTGAGCTGAGAGTGCGCCGATCTCTGTATCTAATACCAAAAGTAGCATAAGACCTAAAAGTGTGTCAGAACGGTATAGTTTTTAAATGAGAGTTTGTTGCAAAGTAAAAAAGGGAAACGAAGAGGGGGTCGGAAAAAACGTCATCAAAATCGAGTTACTCCAGCGCCGCCGAGTGAGGCGTTTTAGAACGTATGTCTACGGGCGAGTAAATCGAATAGAGAAAATCGCGCCAGACTATAGACTAATATACAGTTGCTAGTACTATTCCAACTAGTATGTTATGTAGTCTATAGTGTGACTAGGTCTCACTAGGAATTTAATAGGCGCGAAGGTACAGCTGACACACTTTTGGGTCTTATGCTACTTTTGCTAATACTAATACTATATAGTAAAACGTGCTGAAGCTTAATGTGTTAATTATTTTTCTACATGTCCTAATAGACTAAATTTTATGTGCGCTAAATAAAAGTAAATTTCAGTAGGGAGTGATAAAGGTTTACGGGTAGCCAATTGATGGAAAATAAATTTCATTGGTTTCTTGCCTTGAATAGTTTGTTGGAGGTAGGAAAGGGGGTGGTGTAATTCCAAGCAGCCACCTTGGAACACCCTGGAACAACTTTACGACGTTCAAATCAATTAGTCTGCTTGCCAAATTTTGGCCATTCTTGATGTTTACTATGATTGATTTCATATAATAATTTGTGTTTTAATTATATCACATTCCTATTAGGCAAAGTTACAACTAAATTTATAAACACTAATATATAATTTCTTAACGATCAGTTGTTGTAGATGGTGCCATGTGCTGCATCCAAGACCATGATTAGATCTCGTCTATTTTTGACTATGTGATGTCTGAAAAATATAAACCAATCCCAAGTTCCATCTCTAGCAGTCATCCTGTTTTAGCAGAAATTTAATATATATCTCTTACAATTAAAATGAACATGTAACTTTACAAGCTTGACATATATTCCATTGGGTGGGAGTTACCCTCTAAACTGAGTATGTGAACACCCCATCAGAGTTTACTGCGTGTATTGCTTTTCGTGTGGCAGTGGCAAGGGCGTCCCGTGTTCTCTACCTACTAAGGCGCTCTTTTTCCCGTCTCGATGAGAAATCTGTCAAGATTCTATACAACACATAAGTGCGCCCGCACCTAGAATACTGTTCCAGTATAAGGAGTCCGCATTTGATTAAAGGGGAACGGCCAAGCTTTTCCAAATATGGCCTTATTTCCGTATCAAAAGATTAACAAGACGTTCAATATACTAACACGTACCTTTTTTGTCTTGAAAAAATAGCTTTTGGCCCAAAAAGTTGAAAAGAAAAATAACGCCAGGTGTTTGGGTTTGAATTTTCGCCGCCATCTTGGGGGCTGCCGCCAGCGCCCCTAACCCCGTATGAGCGATTTGCGAACTATCCTAACTTTTAAAATCACGCGATTTAGGCTTAGTACTCTTATAACTGGAACGCGCCGCGCGTGCAAAACATATTTTTTGCGTCTTCAGCAGCGCACGCTTTTACGTTGTTTTTCTGTCTCACCGACTTCTCAGCAGGTGTCGTGGCGGACGCGCGCTTTTCGATTTCCCGAAATTTCTTTATTTTATTAAAAATTAACCACTCAATATTTTTTGATGCGGTTTTCGCCATAAATTTTAGTTTTTAATGGGCTATAGGGCTATCTAACTGGTTAAAGCTCGGCCGTTCCCCTTTAAGGACATAGTGTCTTGAGCGTGTGCAACGTAAAGCTACCAAGATGGTTTCTCGCCTTCGCCAGTGCTCGTCCGAAGAACGCTTGAAGAGGCTCGGAATGCAATCGCTAGCAACCCGACGTTTGCGGATTGATTTAGTTGAGACTTTTAAACTCGTGCATGGGCTATATGATCTGCGCACAGATAAATTCTTTAAAGTGCTTTGGAGTGGTAGAAATGCTCCAAAAATATTGAAAACCAGATGTGTCACGTCATCCAAACGAACTTTCTTCACCCATCGTGTGTCACAATCTTGGAACTCTCTCCCGTCTGCTGTAAAATCGCGTTCTTCAGTTGGTGCTTTTAAAACTAGATTGGACAAATGTATGGGATGGACCCGAGGGGCTAACCACTCTTAGATTCTCATTCAAATTCCCTGACTTTTCCAGGTTTTCCCAGAAAGTCTGTACACCGATTACGCCGGATTACGTTTAGATTAGCACTGCCAAAGGCAGGGACTTCAAAGATTACGCGTAATCCCATTAGTTCAGTCAAAGGTACGGCTCTGTTCACCGATTTCGCGGAGTGATTAGCCCGTCGGATGGACCTAATCCGTTCCTATTTTTTGTCTTTTTTTGTCTCTCTTTTGTTTTTGTAAACGATGCTGACTCAGTTCAATAAATTTTATTCTATTCTAACCATGTAAAATGTTAAAATTACACTGAATGGGAATATGTATTAATTAATAAATTATTTTCCCGATGTAGTAGTTTTAGAAACTTGATATATTATGAATTTCGTCAGCACCGTTTTCTTTGAACAAGCATTTTGAACAATCAGCGGGAACCGGCAGGGCTTCCACATTTGGGGTCTAAAATTTTCCTTAGACTGCGATAATTTAATTTAATGAAAAATCTCTTTTTTCCCTTTTTTGACTGGGAAATTCCCAGTTTTTATCCCTTTTGGAGCTTTTAATACTAACATAAAAGTATAGACTTATGTACCAATTTATATAAATATTCAGTTTAATTCTGAAAAGAATTCCAAATATAAGTTTTATTTATTACAAAATTACTTACATTTGAATAGCCAAATATTTAAGTCGCAAATGGATATTTAGATCATTATATTATTAAAATGACCAGCATTTTAGGAACTTATTAAAAATATTTTAACACATCTGTGACTCATAACATATCCATAGACTAAATATACAATTAGAGTAGCCTTTTGGAAGGTTGAAAAATCCCAGAAAATGGAAAAATTCCCCGCCTGTGGAAGCGTTGGAAACCAGTGAAGGTATATGTTTCAAGAAATTAACATCAGCAGTTTAGGCAGATAAATACTTCTACGTACAAGTTCTTTTATACACTTTTGGTAGTTAGGAACTGCCACTCCTATTTATTTTACTGACCATTTAAATTTAATTAATTAGTTAAGTAATTAACTTATTTTTTTATAGATCATACCAAACTTTTCTGAAAGAACTGGTGGTAAGGTAATGGAAAACAGAGATGAAGTTTTGGCTGATGCTGAAAGCTCGAGATATACCCGAGTAAAGGAAGTGGATGGATGTTGGCAATTTGTGGAAAAACTTAAGCCCAAAATGCAAAATTTAAGGGATTTTCAAAAAATCACTCCAAATCCCTTGAACATTAATTCCGAGCAACTGTGGAAACCTCCTGCGGGTATGTTACCATTTTCTCTTAGCAATAAAAAATTTGATAAAAAAATGCAGATTTTTAACGGGAAGCGCCTAGCTTTATTCAGTATCATCATATGTAACGTAATTACTCATAAGTATGCCTCTGTATAACATTTCCATTGAAAAAAATTCAATGAGACCTTGTTTCACGCGGAACATACATTGAGCGAACCCAAAAATGCCAAAATGCTTATAATCCTCGCGCTATTGAAAAGGTTACCATGGAAATGAAGTCATGTGATCGCGAGGCACGAGCTAAACTTGACATGGGTAAAGCCAGAAACGCGCGAGGAATCCTCACTAACTTCCGTTTCCCATCAGTAAAGTTGATGACGCGTATTTCGTCACGGAGTTGTAAGTGACGTAATTTACGTCATATCCCGTGAACAAGGTTTCATTAACGAAAATGCTTTTATGGCATACTTATGAGTAATTATGTTACATATGGTATCATTAATAAGAGGTGTTACGTAATACATTTTTGAAGTTCCGCTATCTTTACTCTTAAGCGACAGTGACTTCTTAAACTTGGTTGAACAACAACTAGTCTCCTCCAAATTAAGTCTGTAACCATTATGAATAACCTTTGCAAAAATCTCTCCATCTTACATCGAGTGACTCAGCGGGTAGGGTGCCTAGAGTATTTTAAAAGCGTAATAAGACAAGTTTAAAGAGTCAGAATTGGGAAATATTTTGGAGCAAGTCGCAGTCCCACAGCATTTTTTAAGTTGATATAATCAGTAAGGAAAAATTATTTTTTTAAATTCAGGTTCGTTGTTTGTTCCAAAAAAAAAACAGTATTATAAAATTCATTTAAGAAAAATCTAAAAAATGTTTTGTAACTATTTTAATCATTTTTGGTATTAAATATTCACTTTCCACAAACGCCAAAAACCATGTAAATTCCGTACCACAATCTACTGTGTAGTACACAATTTAAACTAAAAAATGTCTTTTTTGAAAGTTAATTACACCAGGACATTTTCATTCTTTTACAAATAATGGTTCTTTTCCTCTCTAAATGACAGATAATTTATTTTCTTATACCAGTTTGGAAAAATATTGTTAATATAATTAAATTAATAATTTGGTTGGTCTAGGTCAGCTTTGATTTGAAATGGTTACAGTACCCATTTTTGCTATTTTTATTCCTATCTTGAAATTTATTGCGTTAGTGAGCAAGAGTCAAGTGAAATTCAGTCTATAATTTTAGATAGTAATAAGTGGGAATAATTTAGTGCGTAACATCAGAAGTGTATAATATACGTGTATAATATACATGTATCTTGTAGAGTTGTGGTTATAGTTTTTAGGTAATTGGCGAATTCCAAATACGTCGGTTTTTGGAACCATCTGTCGGATCGAATTTCAAAAATGACCAAATTAATTTTTTTATCAAATTATTCTATCAAAGACCAAATTTTAGTTTGAAGAAAGTTTTTGGTGTATTGAAGGATTTAAAGGGAGTAGTATTACCGTTGCGTGGGATTAGTAGGTTTTACCAAGCTTAGAAAATACGTCGCTTCTGCCTTTCGCTAATAGAGTAGTAGCCCTCCGTAGCTTTGGCCATGGCCGCCATTGTGGGCGCGAAATTTTTTATTTAAATAACCAATAGTTGAATAAAAATTGTAAAATGTTTAAATAATCGATAGTGAATAAGCCTATTATTTAAATAAAACAAACAATTATTTAAATAAATGCCACTTTTATTAAAATAAATGCTTGGTTGCGTAAAAACATAATTAAATAAGTTAAAATGATATTCTTTTTACCAACGTTTTTTAAATAAATCGGAAAATTTGTGGGTAATGAATTAACAATTCCGAGCACTAGACTCACAGATGGTCTGGCAGCCGGGTACCGGGGAGAGAGTGGGTGATGAACAGGGACCAAAATAGTGCGTACCCCCTTTAGTTAAAACTATGTATATCGCTATAAAAATTTGTTATTTTTGCGCGGCGAAACGTTTTTCTTGAGAGGCAGGCTTTTCCGCTCTAAATACTCCTTTTATTTATTTTTAAAATTAATGCCTTTTTTCAATTCTTGTCACCCTCATAAAGAATAATACATTACAATTTAAAAAATAATAAAATCGTATAAAAATTGACCAAACTTTATTTGTCGCATTTTTATTAAGAGTTGAAACAAGCACACGGCAGTAGCAGCTTACCTAGTTCTCTAGTGTCTACCCACTACCTAGTAGTAGCTGCCGTTTATCTATCTTGCCAAAATAGAACATTTATCTCCATATTTCTAGTAAAGAAAGAGGCTCGCCTAACTGGTCTAAATGCTGTATAATTATCTAGTTCCAACTAGAATAGATATTATCATAAGTGGATCATTCTCTCTAAGTATACAAATTCCGGGTCTCGGTCGGGTATCTTAGTCTCGGTTTCTTGGCGTCAGAGCTTGTATAGAGAGCAAACTCCAAAGATACATTTTTTGAAAATATTTCGGCGGAGGCACCACCGAGTGGTCAAGACGGCAACTAAAGGGTCGTTTATTGAACAAAACTCTACCTTTGGATCTGAAACTGACCTGAAACAAATATGGTACAGGTTTTTTTGGGGGATAAATTCGATGAGCCTACCCCCAAAATCTCTCTCTCTCTCTGGCCCTCGAGACACGTTTCAGACGTGAAATGTACCATAAGAGATGTAAGAAACGTTACATTCGGCAGTATAAATTTAGAGTGAAGTTGAGGTGATACACAGTATAGGGCGGTTAAAAAGGGCTGCCAGACCGACCCCGACAAAGACTCTAGTCATAGGTAACATAGCGTTTTGTCTACTTAGAGAGAATGATCCACTTATTATATTATGGAATCACTCCTCCCAAAATGGTTTCTTCCACTCTATAGTGTATACATCTACTTCATAGTTATCTTGTGCCCATAAAAATCATTCCTATTTACAAACGTCTAGATAACTTGCAACTTTAAATTTTGTTTGCTTCATCACTCGTGACCTTCGGTTTCGTAGCAAGGAAAAGAAAGCTGGGTTTTTTGTTTACTAACTTAGTGCCCTCTGGCGGTATAAATTTGATGCAAATACCAAATAATTTCATAAATTTGGATTAAAATCGACAAAATAAAATTATTTTTTTTAAAAATAGAATAGTGGGTTTTTCAAAGTTCACTATTTGTTATTCTAGAATTTTAAGAACTAGAATTCGATTTGTCGGTGCGAATAGTTTAGCCTAAAAATGACCAAATAATTTTCTCAAATCGAATAATGACGAATACTTAGCACAGCCCTAATGTGTAGCAAAAGTAGCATAAGACCCAAAAGTGTGTCAGAACGGTATAGTAGTTAATGAGAATTTGTCGCAAAGTAAAAAGGGGAAACGAGGGGGGGGGGGGGGTCGGAAAATACGTCATCAAAATCGAGTTACTCCAGCGCCGCCGAGTGAGGCGTTTTAGAACGTATGTCTACGGGCGAGTAAATCGAAGAGAGAAAATCGCACCAGACCATAGACTAAATATAATGTTGTTAGTACTATTCCAACTAGTAGGTTATGTAGTCAATAGTGTCTCATTAGAAATTTTAATAGGCGCGAAGGTTCAGCTGACACACTTTTGGGTCTTATGCTACTTTTGGTTGTAGAGAGAAGTATTTATCTTCCTATAGTGCCAATATTATACCATAGAAACTGGTAACTTCACAGGTTCTGCTAATTTTTTAAAATATTTTTTGAAGGAAAAGAGTGCCGGGAAAATTTGTTTTTATAGTTACTTTCTAAATTGTAAATAGTCCTTTCAGATAATTTTTACATTGTTCATCAGTAGGTTGAATAATTAATGTGGTAAATATTTTTGAAGTTTATTTACTCAGAAAAAGACACGAATGTCCATCACGCCAGGCTTACAAATAATACAATATATACATTATGTACAGAGATAAAGATAAAATTTTAATTATGAAGTTTTTGTTCTGCGGCTGGAATTGCCATTTTTTAAGGCACGTGAGCGGAAGGACAACTTACGAATGTATGTGCTACAGAAGGGGAGCGGGATTTTTGCCCTCCCTGTGTCACATGGGAATGCCTATAGGCAGGAGTAAGCTCAAAAGCTGATAACTGGGTTGTTGTATTGACCTGAGTCAGTGAAGAGTACGCACAGACATTAGTGAAGAAAATTCATATAGGGACCCAGACGGAATATGTAGATAATTATAAATTGACTAGACCTTTATTTTGAATTAAAAGCGAGAATGAAAAGAGCCTCTGTTGAGCTGAAGAGATACAACATTCAAATATCAGCTTTGGAGGGGAGGGGGGGGGGGAACTAAAATGTATTATTAATTGACGTGATTTTTTAAAACTAACTACAAATGCAGTGTAACGCTCAAATTAGTTTTTTCAACTTATTTTTCAGACAGTCCACCTGAATTACCATATTTCGTCAGCCGAACGAAAAATAATATGCTTCCTGTGTATTTTATTGTTGAACAACGCGGACCGAGGCCAATAACCAAATTACGTAAAATTAACGGAGACATTTGGGTTTGTATAACAAATTTCATTAATAATATCCTCTTCAGCCTATAATGAAACTACTCAGACTTCCTTTTCCTGTTTTGCAATAAAAGCTTCGCAAATATAGTGGCCAATAAAATTTAGTAGTGATTTAGTGTGTAAAAAAGGCTAATGCCTAGATACAATAATTATTAAAAAAAATTGCCTTATTTTTTTTGGGGGGGGGGGGTGTTATTTACTTTTTGGTTAATCAGCTGTCAAGGATTACAAAAAATCTAAATTAATTTTAGTACGGGTAAAAGAGGACCAAAAACGGATCTCCAGAGGCAAATTTTGTCCCAAATTGCAATTTGGTCTACAAATTCCATTTTGGACCGTGTTTGGTGTTGTTCCCGATAGTAGGTTTCACGCTGGGTCAGATGAGGCCAACCACGACATCATAGCTCGGTAACGATTCATCCGACGGATTTGCGGTTGGTCTCATTTGATTCGGCACTAACCAAGTCGTAAGATCCGAATATATGCTTGGTCCTGGCCAAATTCGTGATATAACCTTTCAATATTTAGTGAACTTGGGAAAAAACCATGGTTTTGAGTGTACTTTTGGTCATAACTCCGTAACTATTAGTCCTAGCGACAGAAACGATACCCAACTCGACCCGATGTCTAAATTGAAAATTTGGAGATTTTTTTGCATATTAGAGAAAAAAACGACGTAATTCAATACAAATTCGGTCCTAATCGGAACCTACTATCATCAACAACACCAAACAAATATCGAGGGCAAAAGCTATGTTGTCCACCCAGCATCGCTGCGGACTCATCGGATCTTCAAAGTAGACACCAAAATCGACATTCCTCTCGATCTCGAACGGAGGTGTCGATCGACCTCCCTCTCGATCTCGAACGGAGGTGTCGATCGACCTCCCTCTCGATCTCGAACGGAGGTGTCGATCGACCTCCCTCTCGATCTCGAACGGAGGTGTCGATCGACATCCCTCTCGATCTCGAACGGAGGTGTCGATCGACCTCCCTCTCGATCTCGAACGGAGGTGTCGATCGACATCCCTCTCGATCGACATCCCTCTCGATCTCGAACGGAGGTGTCGATCGACCTCCCTCTCGATCTCGAACGGAGGTGTCGATCGACCTCCCTCTCGATCTCGAACGGAGGTGTCGATCGACATCCCTCTCGATCGACATCCCTCTCGATCTCGAACGGAGGTGTCGATCGACCTCCCTCTCGATCTCGAACGGAGGTGTCGATCGACCTCCCTCTCGATCTCGAACGGAGGTGTCGATCGACCTCCCTCTCGATCTCGAGCGGAGGTGTCGATCGACCTCCCTCTCGATCTCGAGCGGAGGTGTCGATCGACCTCCCTCTCGATCTCGAACGGAGGTGTCGATCGACCTCCCTCTCGATCTCGAACGGAGGTGTCGATCGACCTCCCTCTCGATCTCAGGCGGAGGTGTCGATCGACCTCCCTCTCGATCTCGAGCGGAGGTGTCGATCGACATCCCTCTCGATCTCAAGCGGAGGTGTCGATCGACATCCCTCTCGATCTCGAGCGGAGGTGTCGATCGACATCCCTCTCGATCTCGAGCGGAGGTGTCGATCGACATCCCTCTCGATCTCGAACGGAGGTGTCGATCGACATCCCTCTCGATCTCGAACGGAGGTGTCGATCGACATCCATCTCGATCTCGAACGGAGGTGTCGATCGACCTCCCTATCGATCTCGAACGGAGGTGTCGATCGACCTCCCTCTCGATCTCGAACGGAGGTGTCGATCGACCTCCCACTCGATCTCGAACGGAGTTGTCGATCGACATTCCTCTCGATCTCGAACGGAGGTGTCGATCGACCTCCCTCTCGATCTCGAGCGGAGGTGTCGATCGACCTCCCTCTCGATCTCGAACGGAGGTGTCGATCGACCTCCCTCTCGATCTCGAACGGAGGTGTCGATCGACCTCCCTCTCGATCTCGAACGGAGGTGTCGATCGAACTCCCTCTCGATCTCGAACGGAGGTGTCGATCGACATTCCTCTCGATCTCGAACGGAGGTGTCGATCGACCTCCCTCTCGATCTCGAGCGGAGGTGTCGATCGACATCCCTCTCGATCTCGAACGGAGGTGTCGATCGACCTCCCTCTCGATCTCGAACAGAGGTGTCGATCGACCTCCCACTCGATCTCGAACGGAGTTGTCGATCGACATTCCTCTCGATCTCGAACGGAGGTGTCGATCGACCTCCCTCTCGATCTCGAGCGGAGGTGTCGATCGACCTCCCTCTCGATCTCGAACGGAGGTGTCGATCGACCTCCCTCTCGATCTCGAACGGAGGTGTCGATCGACCTCCCTCTCGATCTCGAACGGAGGTGTCGATCGAACTCCCTCTCGATCTCGAACGGAGGTGTCGATCGACATTCCTCTCGATCTCGAACGGAGGTGTCGATCGACATTCCTCTCGATCTCGAACGGAGGTGTCGATCGACATTCCTCTCGATCTCGAACGGAGGTGTCGATCGACCTCCCTCTCGATCTCGAGCGGAGGTGTCGATCGACATCCCTCTCGATCTCGAACGGAGGTGTCGATCGACCTCCCTCTCGATCTCGAACGGAGGTGTCGATCGACCTCCCTCTCGATCTCGAACGGAGGTGTCGATCGACCTCCCTCTCGATCTCGAACGGAGGTGTCGATCGACCTCCCTCTCGATCTCGAGCGGAGGTGTCGATCGACATTCCTCTCGATCTCGAACGGAGGTGTCGATCGACATTCCTCTCGATCTCGAACGGAGGTGTCGATCGACCTCCCTCTCGATCTCGAGCGGAGGTGTCGATCGACATCCCTCTCGATCTCGAACGGAGGTGTCGATCGACCTCCCTCTCGATCTCGAACGGAGGTGTCGATCGACCTCCCTCTCGATCTCGAACGGAGGTGTCGATCGACCTCCCTCTCGATCTCGAACGGAGGTGTTGATCGACCTCCCTATCGATCTCGAACGGAGGTGTCGATCGACCTCCCTCTCGATCTCGAACGGAGGTGTCGATCGACCTCCCTATCGATCTCGAACGGAGGTGTCGATCGACCTCCCTCTCGATCTCGAGCGGAGGTGTCGATCGACATCCCTCTCGATCTCGAACGGAGGTGTCGATCGACCTCCCTCTCGATCTCGAGCGGAGGTGTCGATCGACATCCCTCTCGATCTCGAACGGAGGTGTCGATCGACCTCCCTCTCGATCTCAAAAGGTGCTATTGTAAAAAATTCCACAAAAAATGGAGTTTCCTTAAGTTGATTTATTTTCCAGCCAATACTTAAAACAAATATTTCAAGATGAGTTTAGTCTTGTAGATACTTTATACAGGGTGTTTCAAAAGGTTATGCAAAAATTTTAAGGAGTTGTAGGGGGTGAGTTGAGAAGTATGCCTGTTTTTCTCCGAGTTCGTCGGTTTCCCGTTACAAAAAACTTGTCGAGGTTAACGGGGCTTGAAGGGCTTGCCACCACCCTCCTACGCATTGTAACCCGGTCACCTGAGTTAATGGCTTAAAAAGTCGCTCGATGCCGTAGGCCTAAGGTGGTGCCTAGGGTATTAGCCTAGCTGATTATTATTTTTCCCAACGGCAATTTTCCTAAGATAAGTGAAAAGAGCACCAGAGAGCTTCAAAGTGTGGCCTACTAGCCCCTGGAAGTAGGCTGTAAAAAGCGCAAAACCAAGCAGCAGGGACTTAAAATACTGTTTCAGTTTACTTTTTTACGCTGGTTACCACGATTTATTTACAAAGTCCTTTTTTACCTATTACACGAAACCAAACATTAAGGTTCGCGTTTCCCTGCTGTTTGGTTTTGCGCTAGTTGCATCATACTTTCAGGGGTTAGTAGGCCCCACTTTGAAGCTCTCTGGCGCTCTTCTAACTCATCGTAGGAAAATGGGACAAAAACAGGCATACTTCTCAATTCCCCCCCGCCTACCACTCCTTAAAATGTCTGCATAACCTGTTAAACACCCTGTATACTTCATAAAAATTATAATAGTTACCAATCTCTTTTTTTTTTATTTCCAGAGCCTTGAGAAAGACTTGAAGACTTACATCGAAACCAAATATAACAAAGAAATAGATTCTGCAGTGCATGAAGTGGTTGGTTTTATCAAATTTAAGGGAAATTTTGAAGCTGATGTGAAAGAATATCTTTATGACAAAGGTTTTTGATATGTGTATATTTTGAAAAAGTGCGAAATTAAATTTTGCAAGCTAAAGGTGTTAATGTGGAACTTTAACGTCTGGTCATTTACAATTTAATACACAGTATATTGAAACTTCTAGGACCTAAAATAACCTTTTTATACATGACAAATTTGTATATTCTCTGAAGTCAGACGCGTACCTACAAGGGGGCAGAGGCTGCCATAATAGGAGCCACATGAATTAGGCGATTGTACCACCATTTTCAGACGTACGACAATTATTGTACACGTTGATAATTTCGAGCTAATTTTTAGGACGTACGATATTTTGGTGTTATTATTTTCCCGGTTATTATAGATTATAAATAATTACAAGACATGATGAATGTGAAACGTGGTCTCTTGGAATATCTGAAAGCGCACTGGCTTCTCTAATCTTTATGAAAGTGGCGCGTCTGTTGAGTGCGTTACAAAGTAAGGGTGCCAAGCGCGCTATTCAAACCCATCTATCACATCTCCCCTCTTAAGATTAGATTCAGGATTTCAAATGTATATACCAGTCAACCAAAACAATTGTTCTTAATTTACATAACTTGTTACGGATTTCCCTTTATCGTAGCCAAACCATAACCAATGCACCACTCCGTACGTTACAATTTAATAGATATCCCGGGTTAAACGCGTATCGCTCACTATTGGAGATAGCGTAGGCTTTTGCCGCTTATAACTAGAAATGATAATACTTATACCAGGAATTGCCAGGTTTAATTAAACATCATAATGAAACACTTAAACAACTTAATTCAGCACAAAACTTCAATAACAACACCTAAATAACAACGTTTAAACAACTTAAACCAATATGAATTAAACCTGAATTTAATTTATCATCACCCTTATCAGTCTATAACTGATTACCTCAAACACCCCTAGATGTTCGTCTAAAGTCAAAAACATACTTAAGTTCTCAGTAATCTCTAGTCAGCATCCCTTGGGAAGAGTTTACACGGCCGTAAAACACGACGCATCTCTGTCGTACCCGCACATTCCGACACCTTTTCTGCTGCAATCCGCGCAAGAACGTTCAGGCGTACCGGCACATTTCCAAAGGCGCCAGGGGCGCGAATCGTGGGTACTTTTACCCTTTCAGACTTTCGAATAACTTATTAGCCTTAGTATCAAGTAAACGAACTGCGTCCTGCCGTTAGCAAGTCGACCAACAGTTAAGTCGCGGAAAACTCTTGTTTGCGCCAGATACCTAACATATTACGTTACCAACTTTGAAAGAATATTATAGATCTAGCTTTTTCGGCGGTCTAATAATTATCTACACATCTTGCGCTTTTGGTAAGGTAGTATACTGGCGGTTTTCTTCTTCCAAAGAAATTCGCTGTTTCTATCGTGGTTGTACGTCTTGCGCATCTCGCCTTTCTAGACCATTTTATGCCATTTCTCTGTCATGATGCAGATCAGGGTATTCGTATTTGATTGAAAAGTCAGGTTCGATACGGCGAAGAGGTACTAAATGATATCGGTTTCTTCGCTTTGTACTTTTCGTTGTGTCCACAACTTAAGATCTTGGCTCTGGGGCTTTTTTAGGTATTGTTCCGGAACGTCGAAGGTCTAAGCTCCATACTTGGTAATTAGGATTTAGTTCTTCCAGTTGTCGTGCCCCGTGGCGTCGATCATAGTTGGATATTTGTTGAACTCTTTTCTCTCTTCTTTAAGGCTGTGCCCGTCCGGAATATTTCGTTGCAATTCCTCAGGTACTATAATCAATGACGTACGAAGCCCATTAGAAGCTCTGCGGGTGAAAATCGATTTGGTAATAGTGTGGCTCGGTAGTTTAGCGTTACTTAGGACTCGGCGATCGGATAACGGTTGTCTACTAGTAAATGCACTCCTTGGTGGAGTGAATAATTGTTAAATACCACATTTTAGTTTAACTTGCCAATTTTATCCATGAAAGTTTAATGGGTAAAAAACTTTCCTATTTTATTTGCCACTGTTGTTGTGTTGGTATTTAAAAAAATTAGAACTTTCACTGTTTCATTATCGGCGAAAATGAACCTCCTAGACAAATCATTCGATCGTCTTTAGTCTGATGTTATACGAAAACTGTTAAATTCAAATATCAAACAAATCTTATCAGGCTTTATCGGCTTACATGTAGCTATCTTTTATATACAGGGTGTCTACATTTGATCGGCCCAGGCATTTTTCTCAAAACCTATACCTTCTAGAAATGTGAAATTTTCAGTATGGACTCTCTCGGGGGAGATCGTTGTTATTTGTGAATTTTAGAAAAATCGTGAAATATTTCACAGTTTTAGAATTTGTAGTTTTTGAACGCTAGGTGGTAGACGAAAAGTTTCAATGAGTACGTTGTAGAGCATACTCGAAAACCTTTAATGGAGTTGGTGTGGTCAAAATCGTACATTACAAATTAAGTGTTAGAACGAGCGCAATTTTATAAGGAATTACAGTAGAACCCCGCACACGTTCTCTAGGGACAAAATGTTGGTGTTTTTTATTAAACAAGAAAAAGTAGTTTTAGGGTCTACAATATGAAAGCTTTTTTTTGCACTTATGATTCGTTTAAAATGTGGGTCCGTTGTAGTAAAATTTCACTTGTTCTAACACTTAATTTGTAAAGTGTTAGAACAAGTGCAATTTTATAAGGAATTACACATATGGTTATTCTGGCGGTTAAATCGGCCTGTAAAATAACATTATTGTTTTGTAAATATTATATTGCTTTGTATATATCTCGAAATTAATTATCAGTGTAAATATTTCATTTTGTTATTATAACCTGCCTAATGACTTTGCGAAGCATCTTTTCCCCCGGATATTGCCTGTCAGGGGGGTTTTTATGATGCTTCGGAAACTTGCGATTTATGAGCACTTAAGCGCAAGTTTCGGAAAGCTGTCGTGGAATTGAAGAAAGGGACGCGTTCTCTCTTTGTCACGACAGCGCCCGCGCACCGATTGAAGCCTATTAGCGTTAAAGGCGTGGAAAAGCGATCGGTGCTCGGTACCCCAAGGCCAAAACCATAAAAGTAAAAGTTCTAAAAATTGAGAATAAAAAATAGGAGGGGAAAGGTTCACTTTCTCCTCAGTTACATTTTTAGCGGCAACCCATAAGGTTAAGATTTCAATTCCTCTCCAGAAGAGAGAAATTCTCCAGTTAGAGAAACAGTTTAACCATAAGTTAATAGAATAAACAAGTTTGAGCAGGCAATCCTGTGTTGTCTAAAGTTATTTCATCCGACTTAAAACGACAAACGTTTACAAACTAAGCGTACATTTTAATTTTAGTTAATTAGTTAAGCCCCGAAGGCTTACCCCCGCTAGTAACTCGCAACACGGCCAATAGCCTTCGCATTTTTGTACGTAAATGAAAGAAATGTCTGAAAGATTTAATTGAACATTTTATTCGAATAACATTAGAATTTTACAAGTGAGGTTCTATGATACCTCCGTTTGCCGCGATACATGTTTGGGCACGATGAAGCATGTTTTGAAACGAGTGTCTGATCATATCAGGAGTGACAAGTTCGAAGGCTGCAATGATTCGGTGACGCAAATCTTGTGCTTTGATGAACCCCCACAAGAAAAAGTCCATCGGAGTTAGGTCTGGAGACCTTGCAGGTCATCGAACGTAACCGTTCCTGCCAACCCAACGCTGAGAGAACTCGTTGTTAAGATGCTCCACTACACATAGGTACGTGGGGTGGTGCGCCGTCATGTAGGTACCACATCTGTCTGTAAGCTTCAGCGAAATATCTTCTAAAGCGTCTGCAAAAGCGCCAAGTAGCGTTGTCCATTAAGACGAGCTGAGAGGAAAAATGGTCCAATAACTTGATCCCCGAGCAAACCCGCCCAAACATTCAGTCGGAGTTGTTGTTGATGATGGTGAGGAAAACACCAGTGAGGATTTTCGTCACATCACATGTGGGTGTTTTGATGGTTTAAAGGATCATCTCTCCCAAAGGGACACTCGTAGGTCACCAGTATTTGATTTATGAAATTTAGGTTATCATCAGAATGGTGATTAGTCAGTTGCAGAAATCAAATGTACGTTCCATATATCCTTCGTGCAGACTGCAGAGCTTGGTGGAGGGTCGTTTGATACGGATGGAAGTTGTGATTGTGAAGAGTGGTCCACATGTAATTCCCACACTAGAAATAATACCTTGAAAATTTCGCAACTCTATCTCTTGCAGTGTCTGAAAAAATGCCCAGTCAGAGCAATTCAAAACACCCTGTATAGCTTCAAATAGATAATAATAGATATAATAAACTGCATTGTATATTTAACAATAATTATTTCAAAATAAAATTGTAACGAAATTATTTATGTAGTCAATTATCTGTTCAATAAACATAACGGTAAACATAAATATAAAAAACCACATATGTTTAACGATTATTCGTTTCAAATCAAATTATTATGAAATTATTTATAAAACCAATTATCTGTTTTCTAAACATAACGGTAAATATTGAGATTATTATTATTATTATTATTATTATTGAGTGGGGTGGCAAGTCAAGCACTTCGACTGGGTGACTTAAATAAGTCCTATTGCTGACACAAAGCTTAAAATCTGCCTGGCCGTGATGTTGGAGACGTGATAAGACTCCAACCAGTGCATACTCAAATGCTCAAAACTCTGGGCTGCATAGTAATCGCAGCTAAAGAGTACATGTGAGGCAGTTTCCTCCTCAGCTAGACAAGCTCTACAAATCGGGTCATCACTGACCCCAATAAGAGTTAAATGTCTGTTTAGATGGCAGTGGCCTGTAAGTAGGCCAATAACAATCCTAATACTAGCCCTAGAGAGCGAGAGTAATTATCTAGCTCTCTCCCTAGAAGGGCCAAGAGTAAACTTGTAACGTATTTTGTAAATATTATTTATGTTCGCTCCCCAATATTTAAAAATACTTCTAAATTGTCAATATATAGGGTATTACCAGTGACGCTCCTAAAACTTTCCATAGAGTTGCTACCAATGGTGCAATCGAAATTGAGAGAGTGGACACTTTCGCGCGCTTAATGGTGCCAGACCGGGTTAAAACCTTTTCGCGCGAGATTTTCAGGAGAGAAAATTGTTCACTGTGAGACCGAAAAGATGTGATTTGTGCGCGCCCTGTTGGGATGGGCCAAATGCCCTTCGTGTAGTTGCCGGACGCGAACGGACCAAGTGCTTTTCCAGAGTGAAACCGTTGTTGTAACTATTTAACAATTATATTTATCATTATATCTGACTAGGACTTGTGTGTTTTGTTTTGATGTATCGTAAACCTTAGTTCTCATTTATTAAATAACATCGTAACTGAATTTAACTCTCGCACTATTTAATTATTTAAATTTATCCAATGCTGACACTTACTTTAATCTTAATATCTTAATTAATTCCCCTAGACAACGTATCGTAACTTCAATTTAATATTGACTTCCCATTTATTTCAAAAAGTGTCACAAACTCTTTGGCCTGCCTTTGACCCTCAATCTCAGACCATTGTCTGAGTTGACGATCTGACATAAACTTGGAGATCAAGACGCGTACAAGTCCCCGGGAGATGGGGTGAGCAGGTTCCGGCCCAATGAACCCAGCCCTCGCACCTTCCTTGGCCAAGGCGTCGGCCCTATCGTTCCCAAGATGCCCCTTATGCCCAGGCACCCAACAAAGTTGAACTTTATTGTGGAACCCAAGAGCACAGAGGAGATCTAAGCAGCTAAAAACCAGTTAAGAAAGAATGCTATACTGGCTGAGAGCTCTAAGAGCAGCCTGGCTATCCGAATAAATCTGGATAAAGTTCCCATGATACCCTTGATGTAGAAAGCAAGCAACACAGGAGCAAATGGCAAACATTTCCACCTGGAATACACTAGAGTGTATCCCTAGGCTTACATAAACGCCAACATTATTAGTAAGGCAATACATCCCCGCACCAGTGCCATAGTGGGCCTTAGACCCATCAGTGAACTAGACGATCTCTCCTCTGGTACCGAGGGTCAAGATTAATTAGAATATCCACATTAGAGCAATAATAATTAGAGGTATTCCTTGTGTTGAAGCTCTACCTCAAGTTATTCCACTCCGCACGGCTAGGGAAGTGGACCTCAAAAGGTTTACTAAAGCGAAGTTTAGTAACCATCATATCAGAACCCATTGTCAGAATCGGCATCTGATTGGAAATATCCCGATAGAGCTCGGTGTGGCTATGCTCCCAAATATTAGCCTTCCACCAGCCATTTTGGTTAAGCGTATAGGCACCTAAAAAAGCAGCTTCCTCAATAAAGATATGGAGAGGAAGCATATTCAGGAGAATTTCTAGAGAAGTGCTTGGAGCTGTTCTCATGGCTCCTGTAATGCCGACACAAGCCAGCCTTTGTAGAGTGCGCAGATCAAACTGCACAGTCTTCAAAGTAATTCTTGGCCACCAGACCACAGCTGCATGGGACCGGACAGGTCTGATGATCATAGTGTACAGCCAGTACTTGCTAACTGCACTTCTAGTCGTCCAGTTTACCCTTCTTGACTGTATAGTCAAGATGTGCCTTCCATGTTAGTTTGCTATCCAGGATGACCCCGAGGTACTTCACCTCGGTGCTCTCCACTAGGTCCTTTCCAAATAAGGAAATACCCTCGAACTAGCCTTTTAGGAACCAAGATAGTTTTATTAGGATTAACCATGAGGTTGACCTCCCTGCACCAGCTCTCAACTGATGCTAGAGCCCTCCTCATTACATCCTTCACAGTTACCGGGAATTTCCCAGTAACGATGATCAGCGTAACCGAAACAGCGGCATCCTCCCCTGTTCAACCTCCGAACAAGTTCATCCACCACCAGGCACCAAAGAAGGGGAGAGAGAATCCCCCCTGTGGACAACAACGACTGGTGGAGACCATAAGGGAGTCACCCAGCAAGGAGGATGTCACTTTCCGGTCTGTTAACATAGATTTGATCCAAAGGCACAATGTGTCATTGATACCAAATCTTTTCGCAGCCTTCAGAATAACTGCGCTGGAGACCTTATCAAAGGCTCCCTCAATGTCAAGAAAAACCACTAAAGCAATTTCCTTGTACTCAATTGCCTTTTCCAGGCAGCTGCTGATTCCATGCAGGGCGGTCTCGGTAGACCTGTCTTTCTGAAAGGCATGCTGAGCAGCCGACAGAGGAGAGTTGCAAAGAACCTCCTCTCTAATATAGTTGTCCACCATTTTCTCCAGAATGTTTAGGAGAAAAGAGGTAAGACTAATCGGCCTAAATGCCTTAGCTTCCAGGTAATCAGATTTACCAGGCTTAGGTATAAAGATTGCTTGAGACAGCTTCCAGGTGCTAGGTATATGCCCTAGAGCAATACAAGCCCTGTAGATTCTCAGCAGCAGAGGGCATAGAATATCACTCTAAAAGGATAGGAAAATCCCATCCGGTCCCGGGGACTTATAGGGTTTAAAGGACTTTATAGCCCATATAAGTCTAGAATGCGTGACGACCTAATTCGCCACTGCCCATCTTCCCTTTTGGTTCGATTGATCCTCAAAGTGAGAGTGCCAGTGCCACCATTGCTGGTGACCTTAGAGTCCGGAAAGTGTTAGAGTATCCTTACCGGACGTGGAAAAACTACCATCTTTCAACCTAATGGTGTCAAGATGCTAAGTATTATCGTGTGCCAAAATTTTCATTAATTTGGCCGTACTGGGAACATCCAATATGTTCTCACAGAAGTCCCTCCACGAAGCCTTCTTGGAATCCCGGATAGTCTTGTGGTAGGTGGTGAGGGTGCGTTTATAGGTATCCCAATCACCCCCCTTATTTGCCCTATTGAAGAGCCTACGAGTTTCTTTGCGCAGCCTGCCAATCTCGCTGTTCCACCAAGGCACTAACCTTGGCCGGTTGGCAGGCTTTGCCGGACAATTGCGGTGATAGGAGTCGATAATGCACTGTTGCACGCGATCAACAGCCAAATCAAAATCCAACACCGATGAGAGCCGTGGCTAATCATCCTTAACGAAGAAGCTTAAGTCTTCCCTGTAACCGGACCAATCTGTGCCCCTAGGGTTACGAATAGCGGAACAAGCCCATACAGGTTTGACCAGAATATAAAAGCAAATGTGTCTGTGATCCGACAGAGACGGTTCGTTAGACACATGCCAGTTCTTAATTTTATCTGCGACATTCGCTTTACACAGTGCGAGATCAATGACCTTGCTTCTGTTAGAGATAACAAAAGTTGGTACATTGTTCCTATTAAGAATGTGAAGTCTGGTATTAACCAGATATTCCATTAAGTCATTACCACGCTGGTTGCAGTCTGAGCTGCCCCAGATTTCGTGGTGAGCATTAGCATCGCAACCGATGACCAACTTCCTCCCCAAACTCTCACAGTAGTTGATCAAACTGGCCATCCCCTGCGAGGGGGGGGGGCATCGTCCTACGGTAGGTAGGCCGATGCCATAGTAACCTCCCCACCACCATTCGACGAGGTGATGAGTTTTGCCGTGGCAATATCCCTGGAGGTGTAAATTGAGAGGGGAAGCGCTGGGTGTAGCAGAGTTATAATCATAGAATATATTACCTGCATTTTGGGGACAAAGTGTCTTGCCTTTGGCAGTCCATGGCTCCTGCATGAGAGCGACATCAAAGCTCTCCTTGGCAAACCTTCTGCAGAGTAAAGCAGAGGCCACCTTGCAGTGGTGCAGATTAATCTGCAGCACCTTCAAACTCATGTTTTAGGTGGGGTTAGCTTGATTGCTGGCCAGTTCTGCCAAGCCGTACCCAGTGGAAGATGTGGAGGCCACATTACTCCTACCGGCCCAACTAGCGTCTCCACCCAGCCTCCCCTGTTGCTCCCTCCATATGAGCAGCCTCCTTGATCTCGTCGATATCCGACAAGTCAATAGCCTTAAGGTCCTCTGCGAGAGTTTCCTCCCCAGATTCCCCAGTGGCTAGAATCTCGTCTTCCATCTCCGAGACCTCATATTGTTCCAAATTTGGCGAAGAGCCCTCCAGGCTGGTCGGGTCCTTCGACCTGCCCGTGCTAGGATCAAAGAGTATCATGAAGAAACCCCTGCCCAAGCCGGTTTCAGCTCTAAAACCAGCCTCCCTGATGGCCTTGACCGACTCTCCATCCATCTGAAAAATCCAGCGGATGGCAGTCGGGACCCCAGACTAACTGACAATCTTCCAGCATTGCGTGTTCAACGCGCTGTTGAATGCCTTAAGTCTGCGAAGAAGGATATTAGCGTCCTTCGTATACACATACTTGGTGTGGAAGGTGACCTTGAATGGTTACGGCAGGTCTGTTACCTTCATTACTAAAAGTAATTACCCACCTGGAACCAACTCCTTCTGGTCAAACTCCTTCCCCAACCATTCTAAAGTAGACACATCCTTACACAGGTAATGTACTGCGCCTCCTTCCAGCTTAAAACTCCAGAATCCTTCTCTGGATCATGCCCATTTGTTCTTCAGAGATGATTTTCATGGGATAGCCATCAATAGTAATGATAAAAACCGCATAATATCTTTGACGATTATTTTTTCTAATCAAATTGCAATGATATTATTTATAAAAAGGATTAACCGTTCCCTAAGCATGACGGTAAAAATACGCTTAAAACTAAAATACTTTTCGGTTAACCACAAATAACCGCGTTTATAACGGATAACGGTTGGATAATGCCGAGCCCTAGCGTTGCCATCGTCGCTCTTCTTGAGACTTTTCTTGACAATTTTCTTTAGGAAATTTGGGACTTGACGTCTTGCAAATGAAGTCCCATTCTGTAGCAAATTTTGTAAACTCGGATGTTAATAACGGTCCGAAATGTGTTCCGTTTTCACTGTAGACAAACTCAGATGTTCCGTGTCTTCAAAATATGGATTTCCAATGAGTGATTACTTCAGTCTCTTTCAATCTCTTAAGCAAAGTGATTTCTGGATATTTTGAGTAGTAATTGATCACGAGAAGATGCCACCGATTTTACAGATAAAACAAATCCATCGCTATTTTCTGCCACGGCCTCTTGGGAAGGTTACTTGAATCGAAAATGCTTTTTTGGCAAGATTTGTTTAGATTTTCAATGTCAAAAGACAATCTAGGCCACCATACTGCGTCTCTAGCACTGACTCGACGATTAGTAATCCTTTAGATAATGAAATCTATACGGTGTAGCCAGTAGCACCGCCAGGATTTTTCTCTGGGTAGGTACTAGTTGATATTGAGGCCCCCTATATATTTTTTATTTAAATTAGATGATTTTTTTGAGTTCGCGAGTTTTATGACCGGTCGTTTAAAATAATTGTACTTCATAAATCAAAAAATCTGTAAACATCCAGAGAACTGTATAATAGAACTTTTAAATCTAAACGAAGAAGGACACTCTTCGATTTGACCGTTTTCCAAATTCATCAACTACTAACATTGGGTTAGCTTTCAAATAATTCGATATATCACGATAAATCAACAATGTGGCCAGACTAGAAAGTCTAGATTCTCCCATTGTTGAGCGTAGACGAGTTTCAAATCTTTTAAGGGAACTGAAACTCCTTTCTGAAATGGTATTGGCCACGGGAATGCGCAAAACCACTTTATAGTACTTAGCTAGGTCTGGAAATCCATTGTCCATCGTCATCAAATAATTAAAGCACTCTGTTACGCTGTTTAAATTTTTAGATTTAATGAAATTTCTAGCTATTTTAATTTGACCCTTTAAGGAATCTAGGTCAAAGTTAAACTGGCTGTATGTTTGGCAATGGGCTAAGACGTCATTTTCGTTAAGAAAGTTTTCTGACTCGGGATCAGAAGCCATTACAATCTTATATAACCCACTGTTTTCCAGTAGTCGAGTTTTCATTTCCGATAGAAATTTATCGATTAATTGGTAATAGGTGGATCTCAACTGATTGTTTATGGTATTTGCTTCCGATTCTCTACTTCCCGTCGTACATGTGATTATACTATGTTTTAGCCTTTTGTTAGGGATTATTTTTCGTTTTCTTAAAGCTAAAAGTTCACTGTTGCGATCCGGTACCGTGATCAAAACGGACTCCGCGAACTTCGAAGCTTCTTCCCAAATTGAGTCGCAGCTTTCAGAGCTCCTAATTTCCTCTAAGGTAGTTACAGTAGCTGAGCAAATGGCAACGGCTTCCCTATAAACAACTTTCGAACTTTGTAAGTATTGTCGCGCAAGCTATTTAAAACGCGTGCCATAAACATGATTTGGTAAAGCGCACGCGCCTCATAGGACCGCCAGGCGGGAAACACCAGCGGCAGCCCAACAATAGAACAAAGACGGGGCTCTGGTATAAAAGGGGGCGACCCAAGGGACATGAGAGGATTCCCTCTCCGGAGGCAGCCTTAGTAGGATCTCAAGACTGAAAAGTCCCGCCTACTGAGGTTCACGGTTCTCGTGAGAATCTTAAGACTGAAAAGTCCCGCTTCACGAGAATTAGCTTCCGGAGACCTCGACGCGAAGACGCCAAAGCCTCCCGCTTCGCCCCTGCCTCGCCGTCGCTGCCTAATCTCATCCCGGCCCGTCGCCAACATTATTCCGCGAATTTTTGTAATCTTTGAAAATATCTGTATAAATTTGAGTGTAAATAAAATTCCCTTTGCGTTTGAAACCAAGTCTCGTTAATCGTACACGTGACAAAGTGGTGGAGGCGCCTGCCTCGATCCGGCGTACTATCTGCCAGCTCTACCCGCCGATGAAAGTACCTCTTTCGGCGTCCCCCTCACATTCTATTTCGTCAACCGATACAGAACTGTATGGGTCTCCCAATTTACCCACCTTCACCGACTTCCTAGCCGATTTACCGGCCAGCCAACACGCCGTCGCGTCCAACGCGGCTCTATCGCTTCGTTCTATTGCACCGGAGCCAACCACTCGCCATTCCCGCCGGACCCTACACTTGGCACCTAAATTTTCGGAGCTCTACCGGTAACAATGGCTACAGCTGCTGAGATTGCCGCCGCAGTTACCGCCGCTCTCGCCGCTTTAAATGTTCACTAGAATTCACCAAAGTTCGAAACCCGCCACACAGGATGTTAACGACTTCCTCGCCATTTTCGAGCAACGCCCTCACGGGAAATCAGATGCTGACCGAATTTCTCTTTTGCCAACTGTCCTTGTGGATTCCGTCCTGCCATGGTACTCCGCCAAACTTCGAAGTACCCAGGCTGCGCCCTATACTACGTGGAATCAATGGAAGAGTGCTTTGCTAAGCGAGTTCGGACGCTCCTCCCGTTCAATCTTTAACGAGCTCCTACTTAACCGTCAACTTCCCGGGGGTGATCCGGTTCAATATTACCGTGACACTATCAGGTTATGTTCACTCGCAAACCCCACAATGCCAGAAGACGAGAAAGTAAACTTTCTATTGAACGGCCTTCTCCCGGAACTAAAAGACAAACTCATCCTGATGACACCGACGTCTGCCACCGACTTTCTGGATAAGTTGAGAACGATAAGCAGCCTTCCCCACTCGATGCCAGCTGCCGATGGAAAAATTCTTAGCCACAAAGACGGCTAACCTTGAAGCGCAAAGGGTGGAACCTGCCCTCCTGCATCCTTCTGATTCCGAGATCGATGCACTACGCCGCGAAATACGAGACTTGCGCCAAATTGTCACTCAACAGCGTTCCTCGTCTCGACAAAGCGAGCCCAGTCCGTCTTATTCCTGCTATACTGGCGGTGGACGGGACCACCTTACCTCCTACTGCTGCCAGACGAATACCCGACCAACCGCTCATACCTTCAACGACCAATCATTGGACTACAATCGGGGCCGCTCACCGCCTCGTCCCGACCATGGCCGCCAGCAGTTCCAATACTACGATCGCAACCGTTCGCCCCAGAGGTTTCACACTACTCCCACTCAATTTTCTTCACCCCATGCGACGTCTTCATCTTGGAACCGGGGTCGCAGTGCGTCACCCCGTTACAACTCGGGAAATGGTTCTCGACGGTGGTAACAGAGGGAGCACCGCCGTCCTCCCACCAACCCCTTCCTCTCCTTCTCAGCCCGTCAAACAAATTAGTCGCCATTCCTGCTACAGTTAACACTACAAGAATTCACGTAATTGTAGATTCAGGAAGTATCAAAAACATTATCAATCCCCGACTACTGCCCAGATTGAATCTCTCTACAAGACCAGCTGGTTCTATTCAGTTACGGGTCGCTGATGGCTCGTTAATTTCTCCTCGGGGAGCCACCACTCTGAACGTACTACTTGGCAACACCGTCCACACTATAGACGCTCTTCTCGTCGACAATTTGGATTACGACCTCCTGCTGGGTTTGGAATTTTGTGACCAAAACAAGGTTGAACTCAGTTTTCGCAACAGGTCCGTCACCATCGGTACCGACGTCTTTCCACTACCAGACTCCATATTCGACCGCTCGAATCTCGTCCGCAATTCTCAGGATACAACCATCCCCGCGTCATCAGAACTGGCCCTCGAAGTATCCATTCCTGGGGCCTCCAGCGCCATGATGATCGAACCTCTAACATCCACCTTCGAGTGCTATGGACTGCTAGTCTGCAAAACCGTGGTAACATTTCAGGACGGCAGAGCCTTGATACGAGTGGCGAACCCCCATATTCGCCCCATCATACTGCACCGCCATGCTACACTCGCTCGGGCCCATGACATCCTGGAGCTGCACCTACTGGACACCCACCAGGACACCAATGCCCGCTGCGACCTGCCGCCAAACTTGGACATCTGCAAAAACCTCCCTATCTCACAGAAGGAACAACTACTATCGCTTCTCCGACAACATTCCTCCGTCTTCTCGCGGTTCGAGGGCGATCTTGGGCGCACATCCTTGATTCAGCACCAAATTCACACAGGCGACGCAGCTCCGGTTCGATCACAACCGTATCGCTAGTCCTTCAAGGAACGGGACATCCTCAAAGGAGAGGTCCACAAGCTGCTCGAGAACGGAACGATCCGGGAGTCATGTAGCCCATGGGCCACCCCGGTCATTCTTATCAAAAAGAGGGACGGTACATGGTGCTTCTGTGTCGATTGGCGCAAATTAAATCTGGTCACCAAGAAGGATGTTCACACATTACCCCGTATTGACGACACCCTCGATCGCCTGGCCGGAGCGTCACTCTTTACCACCCTGGATTTAGCGTCTGGCTACTTTCAGGTCGCCATCAACGAAAGCGACAAAGAAAATACCGCCTTTGTCACCCCAGATGGACAATTTGAGTTGAATGTTCTTGGCATGGGACTCTGTAATGCCCCTGCCACCTTCCAACGCCTAATGTAAAGGACTCTGGGATCTCTCATGTGGCAAATCACTATGGCCTACTTGGACGACATCATCATTTTCTTCAGGGACTACGACTTCCACCTCCGTCACCTGGACCAAGTGCTCACATGCCTCCGCCGGGCGAATCTGAAGGTAAAGCCGAGCAAATGCTCTTTTGCCCAACCCCGGATAGTCTACCTTGGTCACGTGATTGATGGTACGGGCATCTCTCCGGATCCCCGTAATCTGGAAGCGGTCACCAAGTTTCGCACACCAACAACCATGAAGCAAGTACAGCGATTCCTCGGCCTTTCTGGCTACTACCGGCGCTTCATTCCTGACTTTTCAACCGTCGCCAAGCCCCTGACGGAACTCACTCGCAAGGATTGCCCATTCCAGTGGGGCTCAGCTGAGAACACGGCTTTTCAGCATTTACGCAACTGCCTAGTATCATCTCCAGTAGTAGCACACCCGCAGTGGGACGCACCTTTTGAAGTCCACACCGATGCTTTGGCATACGGGGTTGGAGCCATCCTAAAGCAACGAATCAAGGGCCGAGAGCAGGTCATCGCGTACGCTAGCCGTCTCCTGAACTCCGCGGAGCAGAATTATAGCCCAACAGAGAGGGAATGTCTCGCTATTGTATTCGGAGTACAGAAGTTTCGCCCGTACATTCATGGCCGCCATCGTGACCGACCACCACGGTCTCTGCTGGCTCTCATCGGTCAATCTCATTTTATTTAATTTATGGTAAAGTATAGAATAATTAAAACTAAATTACGTAATAATTCTGATAACTTTTAATTTAATACCCTTAATTAAGTAACATATATTTCTATAATTTTGGGCTTTGACTGGAAATGTTGATGAACGGCTATAACTTTAAAGTAAAAAAGGCTACCTTTGTTAAAATATTCGTATAACTAATGTAAGATCTCTTAAAATATATCTAATATAATGCTAAAAAGCTCGAAAATCGACTTGAATAGTTTTATATACAGGGTCTTTTTTTTTGCTTGGAAAAGTGTTTTTTTTCAAAAACTATTTATAGTACCGATTTCAAATTTGGAAGGTCAATTCTCTATACCGGGGGACATCAGTTTGAGAAATTTGAGCGTTTTCGGTAATGTTTTTCACCAATTTTGAAAAATTATTTTTCGACCACTAGGTGCGAGATAAAAAATTTCTATTATAATGTTGTAGGCCGTCATCGAAAACCCTTAAAAATTGTTCACTCGACGAAAAACAACTTATTTATCAGTGAAAATTCGAGCTTGAAAAATTTACAAGTTGGTGAAGCCAAATTACGATTGTTTGAAACGATAATTGAAAAGGGAACAAGTCTAATACAAACGTAGTAGAGTTTTCACACTTGAAAAAATGTACACGTTTGGTTTTTAAATGCAGATATTTTATTCACATAAATTTTTACAAAACATTTTCAATAATATCACAATTGGCTGCAACACAGGTTTGTGCGCGGACAATTAAGTTCTCAAACGCTTTCTCTACCATTTCTGGTGTGACGTCTCGGCAAGCACTGATTATTCGTCTAATGAGTTCCTCCCTAGTTTCAATGGGCGTGGCGTATACCTTTGCTTTAACGAATCCCCAGAGAAAATAATCCAGCGGTGTTAGGTCAGGTGACCTTGCTGGCCAATGCACTGGACCATTTCTCCCTATCCACCTTTCAGGAAACTCGTTGTTGAGGTGCTCAGTTACTTGCCGGGAAAAATTCGGAGGGGCGCCATCTTGCTGAAACCACAACTGACGTCTTTCAGCCAATGGAAGGTCGTCGATTGCGTCACTCAGTTCGTTCTGTAGAAAATGTAAATACCTTTGGCCGTTGAGGTTCGTCGGCAGGAAAAAGGGACCAATCAAACGGTTTCCAACAAGTCCAACCCAAACATTGACCCGTTCAAATTGAACCTGGTGATGATATTCAAAACCCCAATGTGGGTTGATGTCAGACCAAAGATGGCTGTTTTCATGATTAAAGGGCCCATCTCTAGAAAATGACGCTTCGTCGGAGAACAAAACATGGCGCAAAAATTGTCTATCTTCTTGGACAGCATTTAGTAACCAGTTGCTAAATTCATAACGTCTTTGATGGTCTCCGTCAATTAGTCCTTGGTGGAGCGTAGCTCTGTATGGGTGATAGCGATTCTTACGAAGAATTTTCCACACACGATTTGCAGAACAACCCAAATCAGCAGCGGCGTTAGCGCAACTGTGACGAGGATATGCCACAAAGTACGCGAGTACATTGTTCTCGAAGTCTAAATCCGGTTGACCCAATCCGCGAAACCTAGGTTGCAAGTGACTAAATTGATTGAAATCGTGAATTGCTCGTCTTACTGTATTTACAGATGGTGCTCCATTTGGATGTCTTTCTGCGAAGATTTCAGTCACTCTTCTAAGGTTTTGCGCTGCTTCTCCATAGTAAATGGCAACTATCTCGGTACGCTCAGCTACTGAATAACGAGGCATTGTTCGAAATATTATCAAACACTGATAATAATCTCCCAAAGTTTTCCTTTAAATACCCAATGCATGTTTAGGATTGACCTATAGCCTCGTGTTTTTTAAATCCGGTCGTTTTTTTAACCAAAGTTTCAACTGGATTAGGTAATTCGGTTTCAATTATCGTTTCAAACAATCGTAATTTGGCTTCACCAACTTGTAAATTTTTCAAGCTCGAATTTTCACTGATAAATAAATTGTTTTTCGTCGAGTGAACAATTTTTAAGGGTTTTCGATGACGGCCTACAACTTTATAATAGAAATTTTTTATCTCGCACCTAGTGGTCGAAAAATAATTTTTCAAAATTGGTGAAAAACATTACCGAAAACGCTCAAATTTCTCAAACTGATGTCCCCCGGTATAGAGAATTGACCTTCCAAATTTGAAATCGGTACTATAAATAGTTTTTGAAAAAAAACACTTTTCCGAGCAAAAAAAAAGACCCTGTATAGGTATTTAAGCCGACAAAAACGGAAAGTACATTTATTATGAGCAGGTGCATTTTATCCGGTGCTTTTCTTCTACCAACCTTGCATTTTATCGTCCTGTTTCTACAATACAACCTGTTACACTTCCCGCGTTTGTAAGTATTCGGAATGCATGTCGCCACCTGAAAGCAAAATCGACTATCTTTTTAAGATTTGTGTACATAGTTACATGGATTTGGCTTTCAGGCGACGACATGCATTCGAGGTAAGCGCGGTACCGAGTTTTCATATTCCATGGCTAGGCATCCCGACCCTTTCTTGGAATTTTGTTTTGGTGGGGACTGGGGGCTTAGAATGCGGAACGAGGTCCAGCTGGTCAGTACTGTCGTCGTTCGCGACCACTTTCTCTTCGAACAGGTTCAAGCAACAAACGGATTCTCTAACCGGCCGAGGACCGAGGCAGCAACTCGCCACAAATTTCAAGATTGCCCATGTTCAACGCTAACCCGTAATCTCAAGGTAACGTTATTTCCATTGATTACTCACATATTTGAAATAAGCATATTTTATTAATTGACATTTTGGTGGTTTCTCGAGTTCCATTTTCACAAAATTGCCTTAAAGAAATACAAAAACTTACAGCATATATTAATTAGGTTATTAAATGTCTCGGGTATTACTTTATTAGGAATAACGTCTAGGCTAAGTCGTTTCTAATTCATTTTTTTGCCTAAAATATTTACCACATTCAGAAAATAACTTATGCTTAGTTTATCCGACTAATTTGGCTGAATGGTCTTTATGAAAATAATATACAGAACTCTTAAATTGTTATAACTTTTATTGAAATTGTTATTTGGAATGAAATTTTACTTATAGAAAAGATTTTAGGCTTTACAAAGTGTTTTGGTTTTATCAACCATAAATTTTCTTCGAGTTGGCATTAGGCCACTTGTTCACGTAAAATATAAAAAGTTTATTCAAGAAGTAACTCGTCCTTAATTCATTCTAACTTTTACTAATGGTTTTTGACAAATTCCATTCGCACTCTAATTCCCTTTATTTTTAAAACGCACGAACTGTAAAGACGTCTATTGCATATCTAAAATAAAATTAATTACTTAAATACTGTAGATATACTCTTAAAACTCAACTGTAAAATCTTTTTAACTCGCGTTTATATTTAAAAAAAAACACATTTTTATAAGTTTTATCCCTTAAAGTTTTGTTTTGGTATTTGACACGTTTTGTGCATAATTATAAATAGTCTTTATCGCAATGAAATTATTGTTACTATTTTAAAAACATTTTGAGCCTTCCTTAAAATTACCCATACATGGAATCTGAAAACCATATTTAGTATTTAAGTATTATAATAATATAATTTAATAGAAAACGTTATCCCGGTTTTTGTTTGTCTGAAGCTTTTTGACTAAATTTTTCCAATTTGAAATTTCTTTTTCTTGGTCCAAAAATTTAAATTATTGTTATCGAATTTTATCCAAGGATAATAATATTTCAATTCTTAGCCTAATAGGAGTAATATAACAGACTGGAAATGACTTTCTTATAATTTGTTTAATTATCCCAAAAAGCGTACTACGCATAGAAATCTCATAGGTAACTAGAATGCTGCCGCCTACGGCCGAGCTTGACGCCAGTTCATTTTGAACCTTCAGCCAATGAGAGGCCGTAGAGTGGTTCCGCCAAGGAGGATAATAATCCTTCTTGATTCTGCTACTATAGTGGGAGATGGGTGACGTAATTCTCTCTGGTGACATTAAATTCTTGGCAGAACCACTCTTTGAGCTCTGATTGGCTGAGATTTGTCTATCGTCTGCCACGGCGTTTGGTCCATTTGCCAGTTACACGGCAGCATTCTAGTTACCTATGAGATTTCTATGATATTACGTGTATGAAACATTTGTACTGAGAAAATCGAAAGACAACATTATCGAAATGTACTATAATTACGGTACAGTTGGCAACGCTGCTTTCGCCGCAAAGTGGTAAAACTGTCTCACCTAAAAGCGACCTTTTCGGTTTTTACCCTTTGACGAAAACTATAAGAGGGAGGGCGGTTGTGAGAGCGTCCGAGGAGTGATATTGCACAACGCGAGGAAACGTGCAGAAAATATGTTAGAGGCGGCCACACGTCGCCAGACAAAATCATGGGCTAGTAGGAATAGCCAGGAAATTTTTCCACGCCGCGGGCAATGAAAGTTTTCTTACAATACACTATTTTTCGCGGGATACCCCCCCCCCTCTTATCAGCCGTCCGCTCGTCCGCCATTACCTGGCACCGCTGGCGGACGATCTAGGCCCCGGCAGGTCTTTGGTGGTAGAATATGGAGAGTGGGGGAGTATACAATAGGGTAGACATAAAACTTATCATCGCCTAATTTACAATATTTTTCCAATATATTTATTAATAAATTTTCCAAATTTAAAAATGTTCGAACAGTATTTTAGGGTCCCTAATTTAAGTTTAATCCCTGTCCAATGCCGTTATTTATAATTAAGGAGAAATAATATGTTGATAAGATTTTTAACATTTCCCCTAAATCAAATCGATTTATGACGTATGAAAAATTAAAAAAGACCCGCAAAACTTATGGTGGATCAATGGTTTTCACATTTCGGCCACTAGGCTTAACAGGAGCACCGAGTGATGGTCGCTATAAATATTTAGCAGACGATTTTTAGATTAACTTTCTAAAATTCTAATGTATTTTAGGGACGGAGACCATCTCGACAAAGTCATTTTCTCTTACTAAAATGAAATACATTCTTGGCCTATCTAAATACGTAGAGCTCGGCGAAACAGATAAATTAACCGGTAAAGTTTTTATTAAGCATAAAAATTACGATTAACTGTTTATCCATGGATATTATCCACGGCTATATAGCAATTTAACATGTAAAATAATCGTTTTTCCCGGATAATTTTCGTTTGTGGATAAAAATAAATAAAGTGATTATTTATTATCCAAACGCCGAGCTCTATAAATACGTTAAACGACAATTTTTTAACACCACTATCCTTTGAGTAATATAATTGTTTTCGGTTTAAATAAGCAATCCCAATATACTACGGTCATAAAAAACTAATCAATGGCTGAGAAAGGTCTTTAAATTAGTATGAATCTTTCAGAAAGACAAATGTCAAACTCGGAACTAGAACTATCATTAAGAAAAACCAAATTTTTATTTTAGAAAATAAACAATAAAATATATTATTTAAAATAAGAGAAAACGGCTAGTTTAATGTCTTAGTTTTAATTTTATTAATGAGAATTAGATATAAAACCAAAAAAAAACAAAACCACAACCATTATTGCGTAAGTAAAGTAAAATTTTTATTTACAATCCTTTTGTTCTTCAGAGTTGTGGCGAAACTAGTCGGTTTTTATTGTAAATAAAATTTTGACTTTACTTACGCGATAATGGTCGTGGTTTTGTTTTAAAACTAATTCTCATTACATATACGCGTAAGGTGATTTACACCCATACTTAGTGCTTAATATCTAATTGTTTTGGCAAAATTTTCCTAGAACAATACTTTTTTTATTGATTTTTAATAGTCAGGTATTTATTTTAGATTATAATGGAGCGGTCCAAAAAATGTTCAATTTGTGATTATATCTTTGTTGACTGCATTGACTTTATAAAACATTATAAAGTTCATCGACATACTTCGCGTATGGTTTATTCGTGCTATTACTCAAGTTGTGAATGGCGTTTCAGCAATTACAGTTCGTTTAAAAGTCACTTTCAAAGGAAACACAGGAAAAGAGCGGCTAACTCTAATGAATATGCTAACATATGCCAATCTAAAAAATCTTCATTTTCTACACCTGAGCCCCAGAACATTTGTCTGGTCTTTGGATGCAAGTCGACATACTTGGATTCAGTATCGTATATTAAGCATTTGAAAAATCATATTCGTCAAGGAGAACCAATTTGCTGCCCGTTTGGGTGCATTGGCTTGAAGTTTAACGTGGCATCTACATTTGCATCGCATATCTTCAGAAAGCACAAAAACAACGACCTCATTAGCATTGCGCAGAAAACGACTGATTTAGATTCTTTGGATACCACAACTGACATCATTGATCCAAATGAAGAAAATGTCACTAATGCATTACTTTCTAATAATGAAGCATGCGAATCAACTTCTTCTGTTGAAATTACTGTTCGTTCACCCGAAGCGGAATATGCCAGAAATTTAGGCCTTTTTTACCTTAAACTTGAAACGAAAAAACTGATACCCATATCCACTATTCAAGAGATTGTAGAAGAGTTTCAATGTTTAAAGCAAATGGAAAGTGCATTTTTACTAAATAAATTGAAAGAAAAATTATTGATCTTGAATTTAGATGAAATAACTCAAGCTAATATTTTGCAAACTATTCAAGAGTGCGATCTATTGGAATCCGTAACCGAAACAAATTTTAAAAGCCAATATCGTCGTAAAGTATATTACACAGAAACCCTTAATTACGTTCATCCAATAAACATCTTACTTGGTTATGAGGGGGGAGAAAGAATATTTTATAATTACGTCCCAATAATAGAATCTTTAAAAACGTTTTTGAGAAACACAGAGGTTTCCAAAATGTTGGAATTTAAGAAGCCTACATATGTCAGGAATAAAAATAATTTGATGCAGGATGTTACTGATGGAAAGGGCTCTAGCAAATATGAATGTTTCTCGGAGAAGTCGCTAAATCTTCTCATATTTCAAGATGGATTTGAAACAGTAAACCCTTTAGGCTCTGCTAAATGTAAACACAAGCTGGTTGGCGTATATTATACGCTACTTAACATTCCACCAGAGAAAAGGTCTTCTGTTGATCATATTCAATTAATTTCGTTATGCAAAGAGAAGGGCATGAAACTTTTTGGAGTTGAAAAGTTCTTCAGTAAACTAATTTCGGATTTGAAATCTTTAGAGGAAACAGGAATAGAGCTGGTGAACGGAGAAAATGTAAAAGTATCTCTTTTCGGCTTAATTGGAGATAACTTGGGCGCAAGCGACGCTGGTGGTTACCAGGCTAATTTCACTGGTGGCTACATCTGCCGATATTGCGAAATTCAGTTTCATGATATCAAAACTGGTCGTGAATAAACCGTGAGAACAGTTCAATCATATGACCACGCAGTTAATAAACTAACAAACGAAGGATTATCGTCATATAAAGGAATAAAATACAACTCGCCTTTTAACAGTATAACTTCATTTCACGTGTGTCATCCAGGACTACCACCATGTCTAGCTCATAATCTGTTTGAAGGCGTAGTAGCTTATGACTTGATGCTTTTTATAAGAAATTGGGTTAAAATTGAGTGGTTCTCTCTTAATAATTTTAATTGGTTAATAACTCATTTTAAATATCGAGGATCCGATTCCAACAATAAGCCATGTCCCCAGAAACAAAATTCGAACAAATTAGCCGGAAATGCATCCCAAAACTGATGTATGGTACGCATGCTCTCTCTAGTCTTACATGATCAAGTTAAAGATTTTTCTGATCCTGTCTGGAAACTGTACTTGAATTTAAAAGGAATTGTTGAAATAATTTGTTCCCCAAAAATCACAAAGGGAGAAGTTGCAATTTTGATTGGCATGCTCTATGAATATAAATCAAATCTAATAGAATGTTTCCCAGAATATAAATTAAAACCAAAACATCATTATGTCTTTGCACACTATCCGAATCTAATTCTGGAATTTGGTCCTCTGATAAGGGTCTTTACTCTTCGTTTCGAAAGTAAAAATGGAACTTTCAAAAAGTGGGCTAGACAAACGAAAAATTTTATAAACATTACAAAAACACTAGCGGAAAAGCATCAAAAACTTCAAGCCTATTTAAATACAGGCACTTATTTTGCGACAGATCTTCTGTACACAGAATGTGGGTCCACATCGTTTGAGGCAGATTTTTTTTCTAGCTTAAATGTCACGGAAAATGCCAAACAATATAATTTAAACAAAGCTTTCTTTGGTAAAATTTTAACATGCCTAGTGAAAGGAAGTGATGTATTTTTTATTCTTGAATATTATTCTTCCAAATGTAACTTAACTTTGGGTCTTTACGAGCCTTATAAAAATAAAGGAACTGTTATCATTAATATAAGTGAAATTGCAGATTACTATCCACTTCAATGTTATACAATTCGCGGAAATAATTTTATAACTTTGAAACACGCAGTTTATCACCCATGACATATACTGTAACCATTCCCGTGTTTTTCCTAACAAATTATTAATCGTAAAAAATTTAAATAATTGTTAGTTGATATATACATTTTTCCAATACGAAATTAGCATCTCTATTTTTGAGATTTCAATTAATCTTAGTCTGTATTACGAAAATGGCTATTAAATATTATATCTACCTCAAAATTATCGTATTAAGTCATTTAGATTTAAAATGCTTTTTTATAATATAACTAGTATATAGGCAGATGATTTCAATAGCTTATATAGAATAAATGAAGGAATTCAGTTTAATAAATGTCATTTTCGTTTCAGATTGACAGAATTAATTTCCCATTTACAAAACAATGGCTTCTGTAAACAGCTCCAATAAAGGAAATGATTTAATAAGTTCAAATTTCGATTTAAAAAACATAATAAACTCTGCACTTCCTGGATTATCATCTGAGGAGGAAAATAAAGTGGAAAAACTCGAGAACTGTTTGAGGGAAATGGGTGTTCAATTCTGGGAAGATTTGGTAGAGGTTCGGGAAGTGGACCTTGAAAAAATTATTAAACTTATTCAGGCACGGAAGTTTTTAAAATACATAAAGCTACTGGATATTGACAACTCAAGTGCAAACAATTCGGCGAATACGGATGACTTCTTTAAATTTTAAATTTTAATACTTTTTTTAGAGTTTGATGCAGTTCAGCGGAAGAATTCCGTCAAATAAGTGGTATGAAGAGCTCTCAGTACAACGAACGTTTTTCAAGCAAGCCACGTGGAACAATATTTCAAAAGGGAAAAGGCTAGAAGACAAAGAAAGGCGAGAATTTGTGAGAGAAATAATGAATAATATTTTACACGTCGCAAATGAAAGACCAAGCTATAGTCAACTCAAAGAAATAGCCAAGAGATTCCATCTTAAATATCCCAACGCTATTGTTGATGAAATTGGTATTCAAGACATTGATGGAGAGGAAAAAGAAGTATTAGGAGTTGGTTACGAATATTTTGCACATCAACTCAAAAACAAGCTAGAAAATCTATCGCGGGATAAAACTAATGGAATTCCGTCGATGAGGCGTTCTAAAAATGTAAAACAGGCACGGCGCCTACAAAGTGATTTTGTTTCTCCAGATGAAGACGAAATTGAAATAGCCACTTCCGCTCAGAAAGAGCTACAGGAATTAATCCATGAAATAACTCCTTCGGTAGAATTAGTTAAACAAAAGCTTAAACAAAGTTTTGTCTTACAAAGAAAAGACATTTACGCGCAAATGGAAGGGAAAGATTTATGCAAAAATTGGCCTTTCCTATTTGAAGATTACGGCATAAAACAATACTTACAACTACATCTAAAAAAGGACTTAGTCGGTTCGGTTAAGCATTTTTTTGAAGGAAATTGCCGAAATATTTTGGGGTATTTCTTAAAGCTTACTTTACAAACATCATCTACTGAGGGTCAGTCGAAAACAGCAAAAAGAATACATGAAAAAATAAACAATTTTAAAGAAATTGTTAGTTTATATGATAAAAACTGCGAAATTGGAAGTCAAAACTATGTGGCAACGATCGTTCTCTGCATTATGTCATATTTTAACGAACCAGTGGATATTCTGTTTCCTTCATTTCAGGTAATTATTTAATGTTAAGATAGTTATTTAGACGTAATTGAAAATTTTCTCACTCTTTGTCATATTGCAGCCAGGCACAGCAAACGAAGAAATTATTAAAATTCTTCCCATGCATCCAAGCCTTGCAGTAGCCGGTAAGCATCAGCGACAAGAGTATTAGCGTTTCTTTAATGTAGTTTTAATTCAGTTCAAGAATTTCTTTTTCAATTTTAGGTAAACTCAGTGATGGAGAGTTGTTTCTTTTGGCAATGGATGGAAAAGTATTAAATAATCATTTGCCTGGTCAAAAGTTAAGCTAAGCTATAGGTGCAGTTTTTGGGCTCTATTATATGGCTAATATTGAATATCCTCAAGAATGCAGATGCACTTTGGAATTCTTACAAAGGTAATGCAGTCAAATAATTTTTAATTGGTTTTAATCATATTATCTATTTAAATTTAATGTTATTTTTGCTATTTATCTACAGATTTGGAGCCAAGATTAATCCCAAAGAGTCAAAGAAGTTAGATAAAGTAGCTCCGATAAGCCAAAAGGTTTTAACATTAGTCAACAAAATATCGAAAAATGATTGGTCCAATGAATAGTAAATGCTACATTGAAATTTTATTTAGTCTATTGTTTTAATTATTTATGTCTATTATTTAGTGATTTTCCCGATGAAGATATGTGAAATTACGTATTGACTAAAAAATAACTTAAGTTGCGAAACAATTTAATTCAATAAATCCAAAAAATCATTCTATCCATAAATTTTTTGTAAACATAAGACTTTTTTCCTTTAAATTGAAATGTCTTTTTTTAATAAAATATAACTAATCTTAATATGAACGTTAAAAATTATTTACGGTATAAATTTAGCTGGTTGTTAAATAGATAACTTCTTACCACTTTTAAATATGGGATCAGTAAAAACATGGTTTTCTTTAAAGCATTACTTAATTTATATTTTGGATTTTCATTAATAACCAATAATATTATATTAACGTAAGAGTGTTTTTGTACTGCATGGAATGTACATTTTAGATCATCGTTACTCCAAATTTTTACAAAAATTGAAGCTGTTCGAATAAATTTTAGTCATATTACGTTCAACCATCTGTAGTTTTTAAATATTTTGGTAAGATATAATCCGAAAAACAGTACGACACGTTTACTTGACAGCGAGAAATAGTAGGTAGACAGCCAAAAGCATTCTTAGAGTGTGGAACAAAAGTAATTATAAGTCAGGAAAATAGTAAGGTTCAGTCATGGGCGCGCCAAGTATTAGTTGGAAAAACAGTAAAAATCTATCATAAAAACAATAAGAAACTGTATTAAAAACATCAAGGTTTAGTCCAAAAAACGGCAAAGTCTAGTCCAATAAACATAAGAAAACCTTAAAAAAAACAACGCATCTAAGTCAAATTATCATTAGCAAACCATTAAAAAAACAGCAAGTTACAGTCGGAAAAACCGCTAAGTGAAGTAGATAAAACCTTAGGAAACCTTCAGAAAAACAGCCAAGATAAGTCGATTAAACATTAGAAAACCGTAAAAAAAAACAACGCATCTAAGTCGAATTAACATTAGCAAACCGTTAAAAAAACAGCAAGTTACAGTCGGAAAAACCGCAAATTGAAGTAGATAAAACCTTGGGAAACCTTCAGAAAAACAGCCAAGATAAGTCGATTAAACATTAGAAAACTGTAAAAAAACGGCAATGGTAAATAGAATAAACATTAGGAATTAATAAGAAAAACGGTGCTGAATTTGTAAAATTAACGGTAGCGTTTTTGTTTTATTAACGTTGCGCACCTGCTGTATTTTTTACAGTAACATGCTGGCGTTAACTTTTGCTAGCACATTACTGTTTTTTTAACGGCATTATTTTTGTGTGTGTACGGCGTAACACACGGGGCAACAGCTCTTTAGGTACACCATTTACAAAGCCGAAGGCGGATATAACAATAATAACTTTGTAAATGTCTTCAAAACTTAACGTCATCGGCCATTCATCAAGCGGCCCTACCAAGTCAACGATTTCAAGCCACGAATTATCTTTTCTAAATATGGTTATACCCAGGTGCAGAAATTTAACGAATCAAGTAGAATAGCGAGTGACTTGTAATGGCCAAAAAAAGCTACAAAAATCCCCAAAATGTACCAGAACAGATAAAATTTAACTACGCGCGTGCAACGCTGGTCAAGAAGGAGCTAAAAAAAGGGGGAGTAATGAGAAATGAAAATGGGAGTGGGGAGAGGGGTTTTATTGTAAAACCAAAATTGAATTCGCCCAGTTAAAATAGTTCAGTTACCGCGTGACCCAACCCTCCTCTGAATATATTCTTCTACAGATAACATATTGGCCCCACTATGACTAGAGGTCGGGGATGGTTAACTTTTATTCAATAGATAAAGCTCTCAAAATTATTCGTAAAACGTTTTGATCAAGTAATTTATATTTCTGTATTATCCGATTAATTTTTTGATAAATTTGTAAAATTAATCGGAAAAATGACGTTTTTTTCGATAAAAAGCTCAAATTTTACGAATAATACATGTTTTTTAATTATTTTCCGAAATATTAACCGGTAAATTTCTTTGTTTACATTTTTTTCCCGAAAAAAATCAGTTTAAACATGGATAATGATTAACCGTTACCGACCTCTAACTATGACGGGCAAAGACAAAGGTGAAAATGTCACAAACGTCGTAGGTGACACCAAACAACAGAACGAAAAGAAGTAGAGAGACGGCGAAAGGGAATCGGAAGTTTGTGTCGAAACTAATTGTTTGGCTTCAACAAAGCTTTCTAGGCGAGCCTAAACATTTAGACTCTATATGGCGGATTTCGTCAAATGTCTCTTCTGCTTGTATTTTTATAATGGAAATAAAACTATACCCCAAACCATAAGTAACACCATAACCATAAGTATGACAGCTATAGCTTTGCTATTTTTTTTAATAATACAATCTACTTCCTCCACAAAATTACTAATAAATTAGGAGCGAACAGTCCTTTCTATATACAAAGAGTATATAGTGCACTTCCGTAGTACTTTCAAACTTATTTATTCCTGGTTTTAAAAATTCTGTTTACGCTCAGTCTTATTATGGGTGACACTAGGAAATACCTAAAGTGGCGTAGAAAGGGTGGAGCAGGGGGGAAAGCCGCCACTGACGCAACTCAGTAGGGGGCGGAAAAACGGTTTGTGACCTTTCTGACAATGAACTTAGTTCTATTTTAGATATTTTTTAACGCAAAAAGGGCGCCTATCAAGAAATCTGTCCCCACAAACCCTCCCTACACCCAGTGGCGTATCTAGGCCCTTTGACGCCCGTGCTGGATCACGAAATTTCCGCCTCTTAAAATTTCCAAAAGAGACGAAACGCAATGTAAAGTATATAAATACATAAACTAATTTGGAGAAATTATAACCCATTCATTCTGTCCAAATGAACAAAAAGCTAGTAAGAAAGGTCTCACTACGAGAAAAGACAAAACGTTCCAAATTACTAAAAACACGCAATTGTTTTCTTGAATGGAAAATGCCGTCCGGGGCGGACCACCCTAGATATGCCACTGCCTTCACCACAGTACCCATAAGTTCAATTTCCCAAATAAAGCTCAGGTAGCCTACGTGAAGATAGTATATTTCAAACATATAGCAAGCCGATAACTGATCTATGCACATAATCAATAATCTACATGTATAGTTAAATTACTAATAAATAAATAAATAAATTAATGCAAAATAATAATAAACAAATGTTTAAATATAACGCGTCGATCAGTATTAAATTTCTACCGACTAGGAAGCTATAGAGCGATCAACGTTTCCAAGACTAGCGAAGACTAAGGCCTGCGCGTTAGTTAATGCAATAATTTCACTTTGTACCTTTGGGCATGGCTGTCATTATGGGCTCATTTTTATCTAGACGGTATCTCGACCAACATCGCTGTGGTTTTACTGTATCCGTTCTCGTGAAGAATTTTTTAAAGAAATGTTTACCATTTATGAATATAGGCGGAATAGGGAGTTACATACTTCACTCCGAAAGAGGTTTACTATTAGTTTCTGGTCCCATTGAAATCGGATAGTGGAATATTTAGGTTATATCTACGTATTTTAAAACTTTCGTTAGGCGTATGATAAATGTACGAGTTTAGGTTCCTGGTAAATGTATGAGTTTAGGCGTGTGATAAATGTAGAAGTAAAATGTATTATTTAAAACGATTCTTACCACGATCAGAGAAAATACTTAAAAGTACTATCTTAAAATAAAACACCCTAAAAGTGGAAAATCATTCAGACTTCCCGAAAGCCTAACGTCATCGAAAGTGGGATGATCCTCCATGCAGGCATCGTCAAACCCACAGTCATTGAATGACTTCCTCAATCGAAGAAATTTAGGAAAGGGATAATGCATTCGAAAAAAAAAACCCACTTTCTATCGATTTATAAATGGGAAATAAGTCCGAAAATTATACTCTCGCGTTCGACTCGATTAAACTCAATTTTTAATAAATTAAACCTTTTCCTAAAAGTAGGCTTAACCGTACGTATTAATTTCGGGAACCTAGAATCCCTCGTGTAAAAAACAATGTTCGGCTTCCAATGAGCGAAAATCTTTCCAGTATAGCTCGCATGGCTGTTGGTGGAAATTTCATCACTGTAAATTAGGCTATTAAGGGTGAAATGGCCTGGTCTTTGTTTCACGAAAGAGAAGCCAAAATTAAATTGCGCTACCTCGGAGGAATCTCGTCTCACCCATTCTGTACATCAATACATCTGAACCACAGGCCTTCGAACAAAATGGGTCACTCGGACGAAGTACCTCGACGGGGCGTATAGGTCCGCGGTCTCTCGCGCAAGTGTCTCAAACCTCCGGGAGTGGAATCAAGCGATTGATACATCGGTGACAAAACGTTCGAATGATAACCGGCAAAAAGACATAAATTCCCACCAGAGCGTGAAATTATACACGCGGAAATCCAAACCCAACCTGAAGTCATCTTTACTTTCAGGCCAGAACCGGCGCGTTACCAACTGCTAGTCGGTTCTCGGATATTTTTGGTGCCGAACCAGGATATTTATTGCGTGGTTCGTCATTACAAGACGTGTACCACCTGGTTATACATTGCCCCGCGTTCATCTTCACTGGAAGCTATAGTTACGACCATATTGATGTCGTTACCATTACCACCAACACAATTTTTGGTGGTTTCCACAATTTTTGGCGCAATGATAGGGTTCCTGTCATTGTCATCTACTACAAAAGCCATGGTGTCATCAGAATCTATGAGCAAATCCTCCGATAAAGAAACTCCGTGTTTGACATAAAGTGGTGTTCCTACCAAATACCTAACCACCTCCAGAATACACTTTGGTCGAACAGTTTGTACTGCATTCACCGGAAAAACTCAATTTGAATGGTGTACGTTTCACTCAGCATCCTAGGAGAACAGCTACGCACTTGTCAACGTAATTCGGAACATTTACCAGTCCCCCTTTAGCACCCCGCTGCTGGTCGCATCCCAAACACCTTATCTGAAGAAATGGAATTCTTTGGGAAACCATTCGCAATTCCAACTTGGACAACCTCTTTACAACATCATTTCGGAAAGTTTTGGTATAACCCCTTTTTTAATACTCGTAAACACATTGTACAAAGCGTGACCTCACTCTGTCCATCAGAGCTTTGAATTATCGCGGAAAATCGATCCCTTGACATTCTTTTGGTTGAAGTTAAAAACATTAGCCTTAATCACGATTCACATTTCCAAACTGATCCTTCATTTTTTTCGTTTAGATATGGCCGCGTTCTCCTTGGCTCGCAATTACGGTTGGGACCTAAACTCCACCCTGGACGCGTTCTCCTTGGCTCGCAATTCAGGTTGGGACCTTAACGCCACCCTGGCCGCGTTCTCCTTTGCTCGCACTTCAGATTGGGACCTAAATGCCAGCCTAACCGCGTTCTCCTTGACTCGCACTTCAGGTTGGGACCTAAACGCCAGCCTGGTCGCGTTCTATTTGGCTCGCACTTCAGGTTGGGACCTAAGCACTCCCCTGGCCACGTAATCCTAAGGTCGCACTTAGGGTTGGGACCTAAATGCCACCCTGGCCACGTTATCCTAGGGTCGCACTTCAGGTTGAGACCTAAACACCACCCTGGCCGCGTTCTCCTTGGCTCGCACTTCAGGTTGGGACCTAAAATCCATCCTGGCCGCGTAATCCTTGGGACGCTCTTCAGGTTGGGACCTAACCGCCACCCTGGCTGCGTTCTCCTTGGCTCGCACTTCAGGTTGGGACCTAAACACTACCCTGGACGCGTTCTCCTTGGCTCGCAATTCAGGTTGGGACCTTAACGTCACCCTGGCCGCGTTCTCCTTTGCTCGCACTTCGGGTTGGGACCTAAACTCCACCCTGGCCGCGTTCTCCTTGGCTCACACTTCAGATTGGGACCTAAATGCCAGAATGGCCACGTTCTCCTTGACTCGCACTTCAGGTTGGGACCTAAACGCCAGCCTGGCCGCGTTCTCCTTGGCTCACACTTCAGATGGGGGACTAAACACCACCCTGGACGCGTTCTCCTTGGCTCACACTTCAGGTTGGGACCTAAACGCCACTCTGGCCGCATTCTCCTTGGCTCGACCTTTAGGTTGGGACCTAAACACCACCCTAGACGCGTTATCCTTGGCTCGCAATTCAGGTTGGGACCTTAACGCCACCATGGCTTCGTTATCCTTGGCTCACACTTCAGATGGGGGACTAAACACCACCCTGGACAAGTTCTCCTTGGCTCGCAATTCAGGTTGGGACCTTAACGCCACCCTGGCCGCGTTCTCCTTGGCTCATATTTCAGGTTGGGACCTAAAAACCGCCCTGGCCGCGTTCTCCTTGGCTCGCACTTCAGGTTGGGACCTTAACGCCACCATGGCTTCGTTATCCTTGGCTCACCCTTAAGGTTGGGACCTAAGCGCCACCCTGGCCGCTTTCTCCTTGGCTCGCACTTCAGGTTGGGACCTAAAATCCACCCTGGCCGCGTAATCCTTGGGACGCACTTCAGGTTGGGACCTAACCGCCACCCTGGCCGCGTTCTCCTTGGCTCGCACTTCAGGTTGGGACCTAAACACCACCCTGGACGCGTTCTCCTTGGCTCAAAATTCAGGTTGGGACCTTAACGCCACCCTGGCCGCGTTCTTCTTTGCTCGCACTTCAGGTTGGGACCTATACTCCACCCTAGCCGCGTTCTCCTTGGCTCACACTTCAGATTGGAACTTAATTCCAGCTTGGCCACGTTCTCCTTGACTCGCACTTCAGGTTGGGACCTAAACGCCAGCCTGGCCGCGTTCTCCTTGGCTCACACTTCAGATGGGGACCTAAACACCACCCTGGACGCGTTCTCCTTGGCTCGAAATTCAGGTTGGGACCTTAACACCACCCTGGCCGCGTTCTCCTTGGCTCATATTTCAGGTTGGGACCTAAAAAACGCCCTGGCCGCGTTCTCCTTCGCTCGCACTTCAGGTTGGGGCCTTAACTCCACCCTGGCCGCGTTATCCTTGGCTCACACTTCAGGTTGGGAATTAAAAGCCACTCTGGCCGCGTTTTCCTTGGCTCGCCCTTTAGGTTGGGACCTAAACACCACCCTAAACGCGTTCTCCTTGGCTCGCAATTAAGGTTGCACCTTAACGCCACCCTGGCCGCGTTCTCCTTGGCTCGCAATTCAGGTTGGGACCTTAACGAAACCCTGGCCTTGTTCTCCTTGGCTCGCACTTCTGGTTGGGACCTAAACTCCACCCTGGCCGCGTTCTCCTTGGCTCACATTTCAGGTTGGGACCTAAAAACTGCCCTGGCCACGTTCTTCTTGGCTCGCACTTCAGGTTGGGACCTAAACGCCACCCTGGCCGCGTTATCCTTGGCTCACACTTCAGGTTGGGACCTAAACACTACCCTGGCTGCGTTCTACTTGGCGCGCACTTCAGGTTGGGACCTAAACGCCACCCTGGCCACGTTCTCCTTGCCTCGCAGTTCAGGTTGGGACCTAAGCGCCACCCTGGTTACGATCTCTTTGGCTCACACTACAGATGGGGACCTAAGCACTGTCCTTGTCACGTTATCCTTGGGTCTCACTTCAGGTTGGGACCTTAACGCTACCTTGGCTGCGTTCTCCTTTAATCGCACTTCAGGTTGGGACCTAAGCGCCACCCTGGCCGCGTTCTCCTTGGCTCACACTTCAGGTTGGGACCTTAGCGCCACCCTGGCCGCGATCTCCGTGGATCGCACTTCAGATGGGGACCTAAGCACCGCCCTGGCTGCGTTCTCCTTGGGTCGCCTTTCATTTGGGGCCTAAACACCACCCTGGCCGCGTTCTCCTTGGCTCGCACTTCAGGTTGGGACCTTAGCGCTACCCTGGCCGCGTTCTCCTTGGCTCACACTTCAGATGGGTACCTAAGTACCGTCCTGGCCGCGTTCTCCTTGGGTCGCACTTCAGGTTGGGCACTAAATGCCACCCTGGCCGCGTTCTCCTTGGGTCGCACTTCAGGTTGGGCACTAAACGCCACCCTGGCCGCGTTCTCCTTGGCCCACATTTCAGGTTTGGACCTAAAAACCGCCCTGGCCGCGTTCTCCTTGGCTCGCCCTTTAGGTTGGAACCTAAACACCACCCTGGACGCGTTCTTCTTGGCTCGCAATTCAGGTTGGGACCTTTACGCCACTATGGCCGCGTTCTCCTTGGCTCGCAATTCAGGTTGGGACCTTAACGCAACCCTGGCCGCGTTCTCCTTGGCTCGCACTTCTGGTTGGGAACTAAACGACACCCTGGCCGCGTTATCCTTGGCTCACACTTCAGGTTGGGACCTAAACGCCTATCTGGCCGCGTTCTCCTTGGCTCGCACTTCTGGTTGGGACCTAAATTCCACCCTGGCCACGTAATCCTTGGGTCGCATTTCAGGTTGGGACCTAACCGCCACCCTGGCCGCGTTCTCCTTGGCTCGCACTTCAGGTTGGGACCTAAACGCCAACCTGGCCGCGTTCTCCTTGGCTCACACTTCAGATTGGGACCTAAATGCCAACCTGGCCACGGTCTCCTTGGCTCGCACTTCAGGTTGGGAACTAAACGCCAGCCTGGCCGTGTTCTCATTGGATCACACTTCAGATTGGGACCTAAAAGCCACCCTGGCCTCGTTCTCCTTGGCTCGCACTTCAGGTTGGGACCTAAACGCCACCCTGGCCACGATCTCCGTGGCTCACACTACAGATGGGGACCTAAGCACGGTCCTGGCCACGTTATCCTTGAAATGCTCTTCAGGTTGCTACCTAAACGCTACCCTGGCTGCGTTCTCCTTGGATCGCACTTCAGGTTGGGACCTAAGCGCCACCCTGGCCACGTTCTCCTTGGCTCGCCCTTTAGGTTGGAACCTAAACACCACCCTGGACGCGTTCTTCTTGGCTCGCAATTCAGGTTGGGACCTAAAAACCGCCCTGGCTGCGTTCTCCTTGGCTCGCACTTCAGGTTGGGACCTAAACGCCACCCTGGCCGCGTTATCCTTGGCTCACACTTCAGGTTGGACCTAAACGCCACTCTGGCCGCGTTCTCCTTGGCTCGCCCCTTTAGGTTGGGACCTAAACACCACCCAAAACGCGTTATCCTTGGCTCGCAATTCAGGTTGGGACCTTAACGCCACCCTGGCCGCGTTCTCCTTGGCTCGCAATTCAGGTTGGGACCTAAACGCCACCCTGGCCGCGTTCTCCTTGGCTCACCTTTCAGGTTGGGACCTAAGCGCCACCCTGGCCGCTTTCTCCTTGGCTCGCACTTCAGATTGGGACCTAAACGCCAGCCTGGTCGCGTTCTATTTGGCTCGCACTTCAGGTTGGGACCTAAGCACTCCCCTGGCCACGTAATCCTAAGGTCGCACTTAGGGTTGGGACCTAAATGCCACCCTGGCCACGTTATCCTAGGGTCGCACTTCAGGTTGAGACCTAAACACCACCCTGGCCGCGTTCTCCTTGGCTCACACTTCAGGTTGGGACCTAAGCGCCACCCTGGCTGCGTTCTCCTTGGCTCGCACTTCAGATTGGGACCTAAACCCCAGCCTGGCCAAGTTATCCTAGGGTCGCACTTCAGGTTGAGACCTAAACACCACCCTGGCCGCGTTCTCCTTGGCTCACACTTCAGGTTGGGACCTAAGCGCCACCATGGCCGCTTTCTCCTTGAATCGCACTTCATATTGGGACCTAAACGCCAGCCTGGCCAAGTTATCCTAGGGTCGCACTTCAGGATGAGACCTAAACACCACCCTAGACGCGTTATCCTTGGCTCGCAATTCAGGTTGGGACCTTAACGCCACCCTGGTCGCGTTCTATTTGGCTCGCACTTCAGGTTGGGACCTAAGCACTCCCCTGGCCACGTAATCCTAAGGTCGCACTTAGGGTTGGGACCTAAATGCCACCCTGGCCACGTTATCCTAGGGTCGCACTTCAGGTTGAGACCTAAACACCACCCTGGCCGCGTTCTCCTTGGCTCACACTTCAGGTTGGGACCTAAGCGCCACCCTGGCTGCGTTCTCCTTGGCTCGCACTTCAGATTGGGACCTAAACGCCAGCCTGGCCAAGTTATCCTAGGGTCGCACTTCAGGTTGAGACCTAAACACCACCCTGGCCGCGTTCTCCTTGGATCACACTTCAGGTTGGGACCTAAACGCCACCCTGGCCGCGTTATCCTTGGCTCACACTTCAGGTTGGACCTAAACGCCACTCTGGCCGCGTTCTCCTTGGCTCGCCCTTTAGGTTGGGACCTAAACACCACCCTAGACGCGTTATCCTTGGCTCGCAATTCAGGTTGGGACCTTAACGCCACCCTGGCCGCGTTCTCCTTGGCTCACACTTCAGGTTGGGACCTAAGCGCCACCCTGGCCGCTTTCTCCTTGGCTCGCACTTCAGATTGGGACCTAAACGCCAGCCTGGCCAAGTTATCCTAGGGTCGCACTTCAGGTTGAGACCTAAACACCACCCTGGCCGCGTTCTCCTTGGCTCACACTTCAGGTTGGGACCTAAGCGCCACCATGGCCGCTTTCTCCTTGGCTCGCACTTCAGATTGGGACCTAAACGCCAGCCTGGCCAAGTTATCCTAGGGTCGCACTTCAGGATGAGACCTAAACACCACCCTGGCCGCGTTCTCCTTGGCTCGCACTTCAGGTTGGGACCTAAAATCCATCCTGGCCGCGTAATCCTTGGGACGCTCTTCAGGTTGGGACCTAACCGCCACCCTGGCCGCGTTCTCCTTGGCTCGCACTTCAGGTTGGGACCTTAACACCACCCTGGACGCGTTCTCCTTGGCTCGAAATTCAGGTTGGGACCTTAACGTCACCCTGGCCGCGTTCTCCTTGGCTCGCACTTCGGGTTGGGAACTTAACTCCACCCTGGCCGCGTTCTCCTTGGCTCACACTTCAGATTGGGACCTAAATGCCAGAATAGCCACAATCTCATTGACTCGCACTTCAGGTTGGGACCTAAACGCCAGCCTGGCCGCGTTCTCCTTGGCTCACACTTCAGATGGGGGACTAAACACCACCCTAGACGCGTTCTCCTTGGCTCACACTTCAGGTTGGGACCTAAACGCCACTCTGGCCGCGTTCTCCTTGGCTCGACCTTTAGGTTGGGACCTAAACACCACCCTAGACGCGTTATCCTTGGCTCGCAATTCAGGTTTGGACCTTAACGCCACCATGGCTTCGTTATCCTTGGCTCACACTTCAGATGGGGGACTAAACACCACCCTGGACGCGTTCTCCTTGGCTCGCAATTCAGGTTGGGACCTTAACGCCAAACTGGCCGCGTTCTCCTTGGCTCATATTTCAGGTTGGGACCTAAAAACCGCCCTGACCGCGTTCTCCTTGGCTCGCACTTCAGGTTGGGACCTTAACGCCACCATGGCTTCGTTATCCTTGGCTCACAATTCAGGTTGGGACCTAAACGCAACTCTGGCCGCGTTCTCCTTGGATCGCCCTTTAGGTTGGGACCTAAACACCACCCTGGACGCGTTCCCCTTGGCGCGCAATTTAGGTTGCACCTTAACGCCACCCTGGCCGCGTTCTCCTTGGCTCGCAATTCAGGTTGGGACCTTAACGCAACCCTGGTCTTGTTCTCCTTGGCTCGCACTTCTGGTTGGGACCTAAACTCCACCCTGGCCGCGTTCTCCTTGGCTCACTTTTCAGGTTGGGACCTAAAAACCGCCCTGGCCACGTTCTTCTTGGCTCGCACTTCAGGTTGGGACCTAAACGCCACCCTGGCCGCGTTATCCTTGGCTCACACTTCATGTTGAGACCTAAACGCTACCCTGGCCGCGTTCTTCTTGGCTCGCACTTCTAGTTGGGACCTAAGCGCCACCCTGGCCGCGTTCTCCTTGGCTCACACTTAAGATGGGTACCTAAGCACCGTCCTGGCCTCGTTCTCCTTGGGTCGCACTTCAGGTTGGGACCTAAACGCCACCCTGGCCGCGTTCTCATTGGCTCACATTTCAGGTTGGGACCTAAAAACCGCCCTGGCCACGTTCTACTTGGCTCGCACTTCAGGTTGGGACCTTAACGCCACCCTGGCCGCGTTATCCTTGGCTCACATTTCAGGTTGGGACCTAAACGGCACTCTGGCCGCGTTCTCCTTGGCTCACACTTCAGATGGGGACCTAAACACCACCCTAAACGCGTTCTCCTTGGTTCGCAATTCAGGTTGGGACCTTAACGCCACCCTGGCCGCGTTCTCCTTGGCTCGCAATTCAGGTTGGGACCTTAACGCAACCCTGGCCGCGTTCTCCTTGGCTCGCACTTCTGGTTGGGAACTAAACGACACCCTGGCCGCGTTATCCTAGGCTCACACTTCAGGTTGGGACCTAAACGCCTATCTGGCCGCGTTCTCCTTGGCTCGCACTTCTGGTTGGGACCTAAATTCCACCCTGGCCGCGTAATCCTTGGGTCGCATTTCAGGTTGGGACCTTACCGCCACCCTGGCCGCGTTCTCCTTGGCTCGCACTTCAGGTTGGGACCTAAACGCCACCCTGGCCGCGTTCTCCTTGGCTCACACTTCAGATGGGGGACTAAACACCACCCTGGACGCGTTCTCCTTGGCTCACACTTCAGGTTGGGACCTAAACGCCACTCTGGCCGCGTTCTCCTTGGCTCGACCTTTAGGTTGGGACCTAAATGCCACCCTGGCCACGTTATCCTAGGGTCGCACTTCAGGTTGAGACCTAAACACCACCCTGGCCGCGTTCTCCTTGGCTCACACTTCAGGTTGGGACCTAAGCGCCACCCTGGCTGCGTTCTCCTTGGCTCGCACTTCAGGTTGGGACCTAAACGCCACCCTGGCCGCGTTATCCTTGGCTCACACTTCAGGTTGGACCTAAACGCCACTCTGGCCGCGTTCTCATTGGCTCGCCCTTTAGGTTGGGACCTAAACACCACCCTAGACGCGTTATCCTTGGCTCGCAATTCAGGTTGGGACCTTAACGCCACCCTGGCCGCGTTCTCCTTGGCTCACACTTCAGGTTGGGACCTAAGCGCCACCCTGGCCGCTTTCTCCTTGGCTCGCACTTCAGATTGGGAACTAAACGCCAGCCTGGTCGCGTTCTATTTCACTCGCACTTCAGGTTGGGACCTAAGCATGCCCCTGGCCACGTAATCCTAAGGTCGCACTTAGGGTTGGGACCTAAATGCCACCCTGGCCACGTTATCCTAGGGTCGCACTTCAGGTTGAGACCTAAACACCACCCTGGCCGCGTTCTCCTTGGCTCACACTTCAGGTTGGGACCTAAGCGCCACCATGGCCGCTTTCTCCTTGGCTCGCACTTCAGATTGGGACCTAAACGCCAGCCTGGCCAAGTTATCCTAGGGTCGCACTTCAGGTTGAGACCTAAACACCACCCTGGCCGCGTTCTCCTTGGCTCGCACTTCAGGTTGGGACCTAAAATCCATCCTGGCCGCGTAATCCTTGGGACGCTCTTCAGGTTGGGACCTAACCGCCAGCCTGGCCGCGTTCTCCTTGGCTCGCACTTCAGGTTGGGACCTTAACACCACCCTGGACGCGTTCTCCTTGGCTCGAAATTCAGGTTGGGACCTTAACGTCACCCTGGCCGCGTTCTCCTTGGCTCGCACTTCGGGTTGGGAACTTAACTCCACCCTGGCCGCGTTCTCCTTGGCTCACACTTCAGATTGGGACCTAAATGCCAGAATGGCCACAATCTCATTGACTCGCACTTCAGGTTGGGACCTAAACGCCAGCCTGGCCGCGTTCTCCTTGGCTCACACTTCAGATGGGGGACTAAACACCACCCTGGACGCGTTCTCCTTGGCTCACACTTCAGGTTGGGACCTAAACGCCACTCTGGCCGCGTTCTCCTTGGCTCGACCTTTAGGTTGGGACCTAAACACCACCCTAGACGCGTTATCCTTGGCTCGCAATTCAGGTTGGGACCTTAACGCCACCATGGCTTCGTTATCCTTGGCTCACACTTCAGATGGGGGACTAAACATTACCCTGGACGCGTTCTCCTTGGCTCGCAATTCAGGTTGGGACCTTAACGCCACCCTGGCCGCGTCCTCCTTGGCTCATATTTCAGGTTGGGACCTAAAAACCGCCCTGACCGCGTTCTCCTTGGCTCGCACTTCAGGTTGGGACCTTAACGCCACCATGGCTTCGTTATCCTTGGCTCACAATTCAGGTTGGGACCTAAACGCAACTCTGGCCGCGTTCTCCTTGGATCGCCCTTTAGGTTGGGACCTAAACACCACCCTAAACGCGTTCTCCTTGGTTCGCAATTCAGGTTGGGACCTTAACGCCACCCTGGCCGCGTTCTCCTTGGCTCGCAATTCAGGTTGGGACCTTAACGCAACCCTGGCCGCGTTCTCCTTGGCTCGCACTTCTGGTTGGGAACTAAACGACACCCTGGCCGCGTTATCCTAGGCTCACACTTCAGGTTGGGACCTAAACGCCTATCTGGCCGCGTTCTCCTTGGCTCGCACTTCTGGTTGGGACCTAAATTCCACCCTGGCCGCGTAATCCTTGGGTCGCATTTCAGGTTGGGACCTTACCGCCACCCTGGCCGCGTTCTCCTTGGCTCGCACTTCAGGTTGGGACCTAAACGCCACCCTGGCCGCGTTCTCCTTGGCTCACACTTCAGATGGGGGACTAAACACCACCCTGGACGCGTTCTCCTTGGCTCACACTTCAGGTTGGGACCTAAACGCCACTCTGGCCGCGTTCTCCTTGGCTCGACCTTTAGGTTGGGACCTAAACACCACCCTAGACGCGTTATCCTTGGCTCGCAATTCAGGTTGGGACCTTAACGCCACCATGGCTTCGTTATCCTTGGCTCACACTTCAGATGGGGGACTAAACACCACCCTGGACGCGTTCTCCTTGGCTCGCAATTCAGGTTGGGACCTTAACGCCACCCTGGCCGCGTTCTCCTTGGCTCATATTTCAGGTTGGGACCTAAAAACCGCCCTGACCGCGTTCTCCTTGGCTCGCACTTCAGGTTGGGACCTTAACGCCACCATGGCTTCGTTATCCTTGGCTCACAATTCAGGTTGGGACCTAAACGCAACTCTGGCCGCGTTCTCCTTGGATCGCCCTTTAGGTTGGGACCTAAACACCACCCTGGACGCGTTCCCCTTGGCGCGCAATTAAGGTTGCACCTTAACGCCACCCTGGCCGCGTTCTCCTTGGCTCGCAATTCAGGTTGGGACCTTAACGCAACCCTGGTCTTGTTCTCCTTGGCTCGCACTTCTGGTTGGGACCTAAACTCCACCCTGGCCGCGTTCTCCTTGGCTCACTTTTCAGGTTGGGACCTAAAAACCGCCCTGGCCACGTTCTTCTTGGCTCGCACTTCAGGTTGGGACCTGAACGCCACCCTGGCCGCGTTATCCTTGGCTCACACTTCATGTTGGGACCTAAACGCTACCCTGGCCGCGTTCTTCTTGGGTCGCACTTCAGGTTGGGACCTAAACGCCACCCTGGCCGCGTTCTCCTTGGCTCACTTTTCAGGTTGGGACCTAAAAACCGCCCTGGCCACGTTCTTCTTGGCTCGCACTTCAGGTTGGGACCTAAACGCCACCCTGGCCGCGTTATCCTTGGCTCACACTTCATGTTGGGACCTAAACGCTACCCTGGCCGCGTTCTTCTTGGCTCGCACTTCTAGTTGGGACCTAAGCGCCACCCTGGCCGCGTTCTCCTTGGCTCACACTTAAGATGGGTACCTAAGCACCGTCCTGGCCTCGTTCTCCTTGGGTCGCACTTCAGGTTGGGACCTAAACGCCACCCTGGCCGCGTTCTCATTGGCTCACATTTCAGGTTGGGACCTAAAAACCGCCCTGTTCACGTTCTACTTGGCTCGCACTTCAGGTTGGGACCTTAACGCCACCCTGGCCGCGTTATCCTTGGCTCACATTTCAGGTTGGGACCTAAACGGCACTCTGTCCGCGTTCTCCTTGGCTCAAACTTCAGATGGGGACCTAAACACCACCCTAAACGCGTTCTCCTTGGTTCGCAATTCAGGTTGGGACCTTAACGCCACCCTGGCCGCGTTCTCCTTGGCTCGCAATTCAGGTTGGGACCTTAACGCAACCCTGGCCGCGTTCTCCTTGGCTCGCACTTCTGGTTGGGAACTAAACGACACCCTGGCCGCGTTATCCTAGGCTCACACTTCAGGTTGGGACCTAAACGCCTATCTGGCCGCGTTCTCCTTGGCTCGCACTTCTGGTTGGGACCTAAATTCCACCCTGGCCGCGTAATCCTTGGGTCGCATTTCAGGTTGGGACCTTACCGCCACCCTGGCCGCGTTCTCCTTGGCTCGCACTTCAGGTTGGGACCTAAACGCCAACCTGGCCGCGTTCTCCTTGGCTCACACTTCAGATTGGGACCTAAATGCCAACCTGGCCGCGGTCTCCTTGGCTCGCACTTCAGGTTGGGAACTAAACGCCAGCCTGGCCGTGTTCTCATTGGATCACACTTCAGATTGGGACCTAAAAGCCACCCTGGCCTCGTTCTCCTTGGCTCGCACTTCAGGTTGGGACCTAAACGCCACCCTGGCCACGATCTCCGTGGCTCACACTACAGATGGGGACCTAAGCACGGTCCTGGCCACGTTATCCTTGAAATGCTCTTCAGGTTGGGACCTAAACGCTACCCTGGCCGCGTTCTCCTTGGATCGCACTTCAGGTTGGGACCTAAGCGCCACACTGGCCGCGATCTTCGTGGATCGCACTTCAGATGGGGACCTAAGCACCGCCCTGGCTTCGTTCTCCTTGGGTCGCCTTTTATTTGGGACCTAAACACCACCCTGGCCGCGTTATCCTTGGCGCGCACTTCAGGTTGGGCCCTAAGCGCCACCCTGGCCGCGTTCTCCTTGATTCACACTTCAGGTTGGGACCTAAACGCCACTCTGGCCCCGTTCTCCTTGGCTCGCCCTTTAGGTTGGGACCTAAACACCACCCTGGACGCGTTCTCCTTGGCTCGCAATTCAGGTTGCACCTTAACGGCACCCTGGCCGCGTTCTCCTTGGCTCGCAATTCAGGTTGGGACCTAAACGCCACCCTGGCCGCGTTCTCCTTGGCTCACCTTTCAGGTTGGGACCTAAGCGCCACCCTGGCCGCTTTCTCCTTGGCTCGCACTTCAGATTGGGACCTAAACGCCAGCCTGGTCGCGTTCTATTTGGCTCGCACTTCAGGTTGGGACCTAAGCACTCCCCTGGCCACGTAATCCTAAGGTCGCACTTAGGGTTGGGACCTAAATGCCACCCTGGCCACGTTATCCTAGGGTCGCACTTCAGGTTGAGACCTAAACACCACCCTGGCCGCGTTCTCCTTGGCTCACACTTCAGGTTGGGACCTAAGCGCCACCCTGGCTGCGTTCTCCTTGGCTCGCACTTCAGGTTGGGACCTAAACGCCACCCTGGCCGCGTTATCCTTGGCTCACACTTCAGGTTGGACCTAAACGCCACTCTGGCCGCTATCTCCTTGGCTCGCCCTTTAGGTTGGGACCTAAACACCACCCTAGACGCGTTATCCTTGGCTCGCAATTCAGGTTGGGACCTTAACGCCACCCTGGCCGCGTTCTCCTTGGCTCACACTTCAGGTTGGGACCTAAGCGCCACCCTGGCCGCTTTCTCCTTGGCTCGCACTTCAGATTGGGAACTAAACGCCAGCCTGGTCGCGTTCTATTTCACTCGCACTTCAGGTTGGGACCTAAGCATGCCCCTGGCCACGTAATCCTAAGGTCGCACTTAGGGTTGGGACCTAAATGCCACCCTGGCCACGTTATCCTAGGGTCGCACTTCAGGTTGAGACCTAAACACCACCCTGGCCGCGTTCTCCTTGGCTCACACTTCAGGTTGGGACCTAAGCGCCACCATGGCCGCTTTCTCCTTGGCTCGCACTTCAGATTGGGACCTAAACGCCAGCCTGGCCAAGTTATCCTAGGGTCGCACTTAAGGTTGAGACCTAAACACCACCCTGGCCGCGTTCTCCTTGGCTCGCACTTCAGGTTGGGACCTAAAATCCATCCTGGCCGCGTAATCCTTGGGACGCTCTTCAGGTTGGGACCTAACCGCCAGCCTGGCCGCGTTCTCCTTGGCTCGCACTTCAGGTTGGGACCTTAACACCACCCTGGACGCGTTCTCCTTGGCTCGAAATTCAGGTTGGGACCTTAACGTCACCCTGGCCGCATTCTCCTTGGCTCGCACTTCGGGTTGGGAACTTAACTCCACCCTGGCCGCGTTCTCCTTGGCTCACACTTCAGATTGGGACCTAAATGCCAGAATGGCCACAATCTCATTGACTCGCACTTCAGGTTGGGACCTAAACGCCAGCCTGGCCGCGTTCTCCTTGGCTCACACTTCAGATGGGGGACTAAACACCACCCTGGACGCGTTCTCCTTGGCTCACACTTCAGATTGGGAACTAAACGCCAGCCTGGTCGCGTTCTATTTCACTCGCACTTCAGGTTGGGACCTAAGCATGCCCCTGGCCACGTAATCCTAAGGTCGCACTTAGGGTTGGGACCTAAATGCCACCCTGGCCACGTTATCCTAGGGTCGCACTTCAGGTTGAGACCTAAACACCACCCTGGCCGCGTTCTCCTTGGCTCACACTTCAGGTTGGGACCTAAGCGCCACCATGGCCGCTTTCTCCTTGGCTCGCACTTCAGATTGGGACCTAAACGCCAGCCTGGCCAAGTTATCCTAGGGTCGCACTTAAGGTTGAGACCTAAACACCACCCTGGCCGCGTTCTCCTTGGCTCGCACTTCAGGTTGGGACCTAAAATCCATCCTGGCCGCGTAATCCTTGGGACGCTCTTCAGGTTGGGACCTAACCGCCAGCCTGGCCGCGTTCTCCTTGGCTCGCACTTCAGGTTGGGACCTTAACACCACCCTGGACGCGTTCTCCTTGGCTCGAAATTCAGGTTGGGACCTTAACGTCACCCTGGCCGCATTCTCCTTGGCTCGCACTTCGGGTTGGGAACTTAACTCCACCCTGGCCGCGTTCTCCTTGGCTCACACTTCAGATTGGGACCTAAATGCCAGAATGGCCACAATCTCATTGACTCGCACTTCAGGTTGGGACCTAAACGCCAGCCTGGCCGCGTTCTCCTTGGCTCACACTTCAGATGGGGGACTAAACACCACCCTGGACGCGTTCTCCTTGGCTCACACTTCAGGTTGGGACCTAAACGCCACTCTGGCCGCGTTCTCCTTGGCTCGACCTTTAGGTTGGGACCTAAACACCACCCTAGACGCGTTATCCTTGGCTCGCAATTCAGGTTGGGACCTTAACGCCACCATGGCTTCGTTATCCTTGGCTCACACTTCAGATGGGGGACTAAACATTACCCTGGACGCGTTCTCCTTGGCTCGCAATTCAGGTTGGGACCTTAACGCCACCCTGGCCGCGTTCTCCTTGGCTCATATTTCAGGTTGGGACCTAAAAACCGCCCTGACCGCGTTCTCCTTGGCTCGCACTTCAGGTTGGGACCTTAACGCCACCATGGCTTCGTTATCCTTGGCTCACAATTCAGGTTGGGACCTAAACGCAACTCTGGCCGCGTTCTCCTTGGATCGCCCTTTAGGTTGGGACCTAAACACCACCCTGGACGCGTTCCCCTTGGCGCGCAATTTAGGTTGCACCTTAACGCCACCCTGGCCGCGTTCTCCTTGGCTCGCAATTCAGGTTGGGACCTTAACGCAACCCTGGTCTTGTTCTCCTTGGCTCACACTTCAGATTGGGACCTAAATGCCAACCTGGCCGCGGTCTCCTTGGCTCGCACTTCAGGTTGGGAACTAAACGCCAGCCTGGCCGTGTTCTCATTGGATCACACTTCAGATTGGGACCTAAAAGCCACCCTGGCCTCGTTCTCCTTGGCTCGCACTTCAGGTTGGGACCTAAACGCCACCCTGGCCACGATCTCCGTGGCTCACACTACAGATGGGGACCTAAGCACGGTCCTGGCCACGTTATCCTTGAAATGCTCTTCAGGTTGGGACCTAAACGCTACCCTGGCCGCGTTCTCCTTGGATCGCACTTCAGGTTGGGACCTAAGCGCCACACTGGCCGCGATCTTCGTGGATCGCACTTCAGATGGGGACCTAAGCACCGCCCTGGCTTCGTTCTCCTTGGGTCGCCTTTTATTTGGGACCTAAACACCACCCTGGCCGCGTTATCCTTGGCGCGCACTTCAGGTTGGGCCCTAAGCGCCACCCTGGCCGCGTTCTCCTTGATTCACACTTCAGGTTGGGACCTAAACGCCACTCTGGCCCCGTTCTCCTTGGCTCGCCCTTTAGGTTGGGACCTAAACACCACCCTGGACGCGTTCTCCTTGGCTCGCAATTCAGGTTGCACCTTAACGGCACCCTGGCCGCGTTCTCCTTGGCTCGCAATTCAGGTTGGGACCTAAACGCCACCCTGGCCGCGTTCTCCTTGGCTCACCTTTCAGGTTGGGACCTAAGCGCCACCCTGGCCGTTTCTCCTTGGCTCGCACTTCAGATTGGGACCTAAACGCCAGCCTGGTCGCGTTCTATTTGGCTCGCACTTCAGGTTGGGACCTAAGCACTCCCCTGGCCACGTAATCCTAAGGTCGCACTTAGGGTTGGGACCTAAATGCCACCCTGGCCACGTTATCCTAGGGTCGCACTTCAGGTTGAGACCTAAACACCACCCTGGCCGCGTTCTCCTTGGCTCACACTTCAGGTTGGGACCTAAGCGCCACCCTGGCTGCGTTCTCCTTGGCTCGCACTTCAGGTTGGGACCTAAACGCCACCCTGGCCGCGTTATCCTTGGCTCACACTTCAGGTTGGACCTAAACGCCACTCTGGCCGCTATCTCCTTGGCTCGCCCTTTAGGTTGGGACCTAAACACCACCCTAGACGCGTTATCCTTGGCTCGCAATTCAGGTTGGGACCTTAACGCCACCCTGGCCGCGTTCTCCTTGGCTCACACTTCAGGTTGGGACCTAAGCGCCACCCTGGCCGCTTTCTCCTTGGCTCGCACTTCAGATTGGGAACTAAACGCCAGCCTGGTCGCGTTCTATTTCACTCGCACTTCAGGTTGGGACCTAAGCATGCCCCTGGCCACGTAATCCTAAGGTCGCACTTAGGGTTGGGACCTAAATGCCACCCTGGCCACGTTATCCTAGGGTCGCACTTCAGGTTGAGACCTAAACACCACCCTGGCCGCGTTCTCCTTGGCTCACACTTCAGGTTGGGACCTAAGCGCCACCATGGCCGCTTTCTCCTTGGCTCGCACTTCAGATTGGGACCTAAACGCCAGCCTGGCCAAGTTATCCTAGGGTCGCACTTAAGGTTGAGACTTAAACACCACCCTGGCCGCGTTCTCCTTGGCTCGCACTTCAGGTTGGGACCTAAAATCCATCCTGGCCGCGTAATCCTTGGGACGCTCTTCAGGTTGGGACCTAACCGCCAGCCTGGCCGCGTTCTCCTTGGCTCGCACTTCAGGTTGGGACCTTAACACCACCCTGGACGCGTTCTCCTTGGCTCGAAATTCAGGTTGGGACCTTAACGTCACCCTGGCCGCGTTCTCCTTGGCTCGCACTTCGGGTTGGGAACTTAACTCCACCCTGGCCGCGTTCTCCTTGGCTCACACTTCAGATTGGGACCTAAATGCCAGAATGGCCACAATCTCATTGACTCGCACTTCAGGTTGGGACCTAAACGCCAGCCTGGCCGCGTTCTCCTTGGCTCACACTTCAGATGGGGGACTAAACACCACCCTGGACGCGTTCTCCTTGGCTCACACTTCAGGTTGGGACCTAAACGCCACTCTGGCCGCGTTCTCCTTGGCTCGACCTTTAGGTTGGGACCTAAACACCACCCTAGACGCGTTATCCTTGGCTCGCAATTCAGGTTGGGACCTTAACGCCACCATGGCTTCGTTATCCTTGGCTCACACTTCAGATGGGGGACTAAACATTACCCTGGACGCGTTCTCCTTGGCTCGCAATTCAGGTTGGGACCTTAACGCCACCCTGGCCGCGTTCTCCTTGGCTCATATTTCAGGTTGGGACCTAAAAACCGCCCTGACCGCGTTCTCCTTGGCTCGCACTTCAGGTTGGGACCTTAACGCCACCATGGCTTCGTTATCCTTGGCTCACAATTCAGGTTGGGACCTAAACGCAACTCTGGCCGCGTTCTCCTTGGATCGCCCTTTAGGTTGGGACCTAAACACCACCCTGGACGCGTTCCCCTTGGCGCGCAATTTAGGTTGCACCTTAACGCCACCCTGGCCGCGTTCTCCTTGGCTCGCAATTCAGGTTGGGACCTTAACGCAACCCTGGTCTTGTTCTCCTTGGCTCGCACTTCTGGTTGGGACCTAAACTCCACCCTGGCCGCGTTCTCCTTGGCTCACTTTTCAGGTTGGGACCTAAAAACCGCCCTGGCCACGTTCTTCTTGGCTCGCACTTCAGGTTGGGACCTAAACGCCACCCTGGCCGCGTTCTTCTTGGCTCACACTTCATGTTGGGACCTAAACGCTACCCTGGCCGCGTTCTTCTTGGCTCGCACTTCTAGTTGGGACCTAAGCGCCACCCTGGCCGCGTTCTCCTTGGCTCACACTTAAGATGGGTACCTAAGCACCGTCCTGGCCTCGTTCTCCTTGGGTCGCACTTCAGGTTGGGACCTAAAAACCGCCCTGTCCACGTTCTACTTGGCTCGCACTTCAGGTTGGGACCTTAACGCCACCCTGGCCGCGTTCTCCTTGGCTCATATTTCAGGTTGGGACCTAAAAACCGCCCTGACCGCGTTCTCCTTGGCTCGCACTTCAGGTTGGGACCTTAACGCCACCATGGCTTCGTTATCCTTGGCTCACAATTCAGGTTGGGACCTAAACGCAACTCTGGCCGCGTTCTCCTTGGATCGCCCTTTAGGTTGGGACCTAAACACCACCCTGGACGCGTTCCCCTTGGCGCGCAATTAAGGTTGCACCTTAACGCCACCCTGGCCGCGTTCTCCTTGGCTCGCAATTCAGGTTGGGACCTTAACGCAACCCTGGTCTTGTTCTCCTTGGCTCGCACTTCTGGTTGGGACCTAAACTCCACCCTGGCCGCGTTCTCCTTGGCTCACTTTTCAGGTTGGGACCTAAAAACCGCCCTGGCCACGTTCTTCTTGGCTCGCACTTCAGGTTGGGACCTGAACGCCACCCTGGCCGCGTTATCCTTGGCTCACACTTCATGTTGGGACCTAAACGCTACCCTGGCCGCGTTCTTCTTGGGTCGCACTTCAGGTTGGGACCTAAACGCCACCCTGGCCGCGTTCTCCTTGGCTCACTTTTCAGGTTGGGACCTAAAAACCGCCCTGGCCACGTTCTTCTTGGCTCGCACTTCAGGTTGGGACCTAAACGCCACCCTGGCCGCGTTATCCTTGGCTCACACTTCATGTTGGGACCTAAACGCTACCCTGGCCGCGTTCTTCTTGGCTCGCACTTCTAGTTGGGACCTAAGCGCCACCCTGGCCGCGTTCTCCTTGGCTCACACTTAAGATGGGTACCTAAGCACCGTCCTGGCCTCGTTCTCCTTGGGTCGCACTTCAGGTTGGGACCTAAACGCCACCCTGGCCGCGTTCTCATTGGCTCACATTTCAGGTTGGGACCTAAAAACCGCCCTGTTCACGTTCTACTTGGCTCGCACTTCAGGTTGGGACCTTAACGCCACCCTGGCCGCGTTATCCTTGGCTCACATTTCAGGTTGGGACCTAAACGGCACTCTGTCCGCGTTCTCCTTGGCTCAAACTTCAGATGGGGACCTAAACACCACCCTAAACGCGTTCTCCTTGGTTCGCAATTCAGGTTGGGACCTTAACGCCACCCTGGCCGCGTTCTCCTTGGCTCGCAATTCAGGTTGGGACCTTAACGCAACCCTGGCCGCGTTCTCCTTGGCTCGCACTTCTGGTTGGGAACTAAACGACACCCTGGCCGCGTTATCCTAGGCTCACACTTCAGGTTGGGACCTAAACGCCTATCTGGCCGCGTTCTCCTTGGCTCGCACTTCTGGTTGGGACCTAAATTCCACCCTGGCCGCGTAATCCTTGGGTCGCATTTCAGGTTGGGACCTTACCGCCACCCTGGCCGCGTTCTCCTTGGCTCGCACTTCAGGTTGGGACCTAAACGCCAACCTGGCCGCGTTCTCCTTGGCTCACACTTCAGATTGGGACCTAAATGCCAACCTGGCCGCGGTCTCCTTGGCTCGCACTTCAGGTTGGGAACTAAACGCCAGCCTGGCCGTGTTCTCATTGGATCACACTTCAGATTGGGACCTAAAAGCCACCCTGGCCTCGTTCTCCTTGGCTCGCACTTCAGGTTGGGACCTAAACGCCACCCTGGCCACGATCTCCGTGGCTCACACTACAGATGGGGACCTAAGCACGGTCCTGGCCACGTTATCCTTGAAATGCTCTTCAGGTTGGGACCTAAACGCTACCCTGGCCGCGTTCTCCTTGGATCGCACTTCAGGTTGGGACCTAAGCGCCACACTGGCCGCGATCTTCGTGGATCGCACTTCAGATGGGGACCTAAGCACCGCCCTGGCTTCGTTCTCCTTGGGTCGCCTTTTATTTGGGACCTAAACACCACCCTGGCCGCGTTATCCTTGGCGCGCACTTCAGGTTGGGCCCTAAGCGCCACCCTGGCCGCGTTCTCCTTGATTCACACTTCAGGTTGGGACCTAAACGCCACTCTGGCCCCGTTCTCCTTGGCTCGCCCTTTAGGTTGGGACCTAAACACCACCCTGGACGCGTTCTCCTTGGCTCGCAATTCAGGTTGCACCTTAACGGCACCCTGGCCGCGTTCTCCTTGGCTCGCAATTCAGGTTGGGACCTAAACGCCACCCTGGCCGCGTTCTCCTTGGCTCACCTTTCAGGTTGGGACCTAAGCGCCACCCTGGCCGCTTTCTCCTTGGCTCGCACTTCAGATTGGGACCTAAACGCCAGCCTGGTCGCGTTCTATTTGGCTCGCACTTCAGGTTGGGACCTAAGCACTCCCCTGGCCACGTAATCCTAAGGTCGCACTTAGGGTTGGGACCTAAATGCCACCCTGGCCACGTTATCCTAGGGTCGCACTTCAGGTTGAGACCTAAACACCACCCTGGCCGCGTTCTCCTTGGCTCACACTTCAGGTTGGGACCTAAGCGCCACCCTGGCTGCGTTCTCCTTGGCTCGCACTTCAGGTTGGGACCTAAACGCCACCCTGGCCGCGTTATCCTTGGCTCACACTTCAGGTTGGACCTAAACGCCACTCTGGCCGCTATCTCCTTGGCTCGCCCTTTAGGTTGGGACCTAAACACCACCCTAGACGCGTTATCCTTGGCTCGCAATTCAGGTTGGGACCTTAACGCCACCCTGGCCGCGTTCTCCTTGGCTCACACTTCAGGTTGGGACCTAAGCGCCACCCTGGCCGCTTTCTCCTTGGCTCGCACTTCAGATTGGGAACTAAACGCCAGCCTGGTCGCGTTCTATTTCACTCGCACTTCAGGTTGGGACCTAAGCATGCCCCTGGCCACGTAATCCTAAGGTCGCACTTAGGGTTGGGACCTAAATGCCACCCTGGCCACGTTATCCTAGGGTCGCACTTCAGGTTGAGACCTAAACACCACCCTGGCCGCGTTCTCCTTGGCTCACACTTCAGGTTGGGACCTAAGCGCCACCATGGCCGCATTCTCCTTGGCTCGCACTTCAGATTGGGACCTAAACGCCAGCCTGGCCAAGTTATCCTAGGGTCGCACTTAAGGTTGAGACCTAAACACCACCCTGGCCGCGTTCTCCTTGGCTCGCACTTCAGGTTGGGACCTAAAATCCATCCTGGCCGCGTAATCCTTGGGACGCTCTTCAGGTTGGGACCTAACCGCCAGCCTGGCCGCGTTCTCCTTGGCTCGCACTTCAGGTTGGGACCTTAACACCACCCTGGACGCGTTCTCCTTGGCTCGAAATTCAGGTTGGGACCTTAACGTCACCCTGGCCGCATTCTCCTTGGCTCGCACTTCGGGTTGGGAACTTAACTCCACCCTGGCCGCGTTCTCCTTGGCTCACACTTCAGATTGGGACCTAAATGCCAGAATGGCCACAATCTCATTGACTCGCACTTCAGGTTGGGACCTAAACGCCAGCCTGGCCGCGTTCTCCTTGGCTCACACTTCAGATGGGGGACTAAACACCACCCTGGACGCGTTCTCCTTGGCTCACACTTCAGGTTGGGACCTAAACGCCACTCTGGCCGCGTTCTCCTTGGCTCGACCTTTAGGTTGGGACCTAAACACCACCCTAGACGCGTTATCCTTGGCTCGCAATTCAGGTTGGGACCTTAACGCCACCATGGCTTCGTTATCCTTGGCTCACACTTCAGATGGGGGACTAAACATTACCCTGGACGCGTTCTCCTTGGCTCGCAATTCAGGTTGGGACCTTAACGCCACCCTGGCCGCGTTCTCCTTGGCTCATATTTCAGGTTGGGACCTAAAAACCGCCCTGACCGCGTTCTCCTTGGCTCGCACTTCAGGTTGGGACCTTAACGCCACCATGGCTTCGTTATCCTTGGCTCACAATTCAGGTTGGGACCTAAACGCAACTCTGGCCGCGTTCTCCTTGGATCGCCCTTTAGGTTGGGACCTAAACACCACCCTGGACGCGTTCCCCTTGGCGCGCAATTTAGGTTGCACCTTAACGCCACCCTGGCCGCGTTCTCCTTGGCTCGCAATTCAGGTTGGGACCTTAACGCAACCCTGGTCTTGTTCTCCTTGGCTCGCACTTCTGGTTGGGACCTAAACTCCACCCTGGCCGCGTTCTCCTTGGCTCACTTTTCAGGTTGGGACCTAAAAACCGCCCTGGCCACGTTCTCCTTGGATCGCCCTTTAGGTTGGGACCTAAACACCACCCTGGACGCGTTCCCCTTGGCGCGCAATTTAGGTTGCACCTTAACGCCACCCTGGCCGCGTTCTCCTTGGCTCGCAATTCAGGTTGGGACCTTAACGCAACCCTGGTCTTGTTCTCCTTGGCTCGCACTTCTGGTTGGGACCTAAACTCCACCCTGGCCGCGTTCTCCTTGGCTCACTTTTCAGGTTGGGACCTAAAAACCGCCCTGGCCACGTTCTTCTTGGCTCGCACTTCAGGTTGGGACCTAAACGCCACCCTGGCCGCGTTCTTCTTGGCTCACACTTCATGTTGGGACCTAAACGCTACCCTGGCCGCGTTCTTCTTGGCTCGCACTTCTAGTTGGGACCTAAGCGCCACCCTGGCCGCGTTCTCCTTGGCTCACACTTAAGATGGGTACCTAAGCACCGTCCTGGCCTCGTTCTCCTTGGGTCGCACTTCAGGTTGGGACCTAAAAACCGCCCTGTCCACGTTCTACTTGGCTCGCACTTCAGGTTGGGACCTTAACGCCACCCTGGCCGCGTTCTCCTTGGCTCATATTTCAGGTTGGGACCTAAAAACCGCCCTGACCGCGTTCTCCTTGGCTCGCACTTCAGGTTGGGACCTTAACGCCACCATGGCTTCGTTATCCTTGGCTCACAATTCAGGTTGGGACCTAAACGCAACTCTGGCCGCGTTCTCCTTGGATCGCCCTTTAGGTTGGGACCTAAACACCACCCTGGACGCGTTCCCCTTGGCGCGCAATTAAGGTTGCACCTTAACGCCACCCTGGCCGCGTTCTCCTTGGCTCGCAATTCAGGTTGGGACCTTAACGCAACCCTGGTCTTGTTCTCCTTGGCTCGCACTTCTGGTTGGGACCTAAACTCCACCCTGGCCGCGTTCTCCTTGGCTCACTTTTCAGGTTGGGACCTAAAAACCGCCCTGGCCACGTTCTTCTTGGCTCGCACTTCAGGTTGGGACCTGAACGCCACCCTGGCCGCGTTATCCTTGGCTCACACTTCATGTTGGGACCTAAACGCTACCCTGGCCGCGTTCTTCTTGGGTCGCACTTCAGGTTGGGACCTAAACGCCACCCTGGCCGCGTTCTCCTTGGCTCACTTTTCAGGTTGGGACCTAAAAACCGCCCTGGCCACGTTCTTCTTGGCTCGCACTTCAGGTTGGGACCTAAACGCCACCCTGGCCGCGTTATCCTTGGCTCACACTTCATGTTGGGACCTAAACGCTACCCTGGCCGCGTTCTTCTTGGCTCGCACTTCTAGTTGGGACCTAAGCGCCACCCTGGCCGCGTTCTCCTTGGCTCACACTTAAGATGGGTACCTAAGCACCGTCCTGGCCTCGTTCTCCTTGGGTCGCACTTCAGGTTGGGACCTAAACGCCACCCTGGCCGCGTTCTCATTGGCTCACATTTCAGGTTGGGACCTAAAAACCGCCCTGTTCACGTTCTACTTGGCTCGCACTTCAGGTTGGGACCTTAACGCCACCCTGGCCGCGTTATCCTTGGCTCACATTTCAGGTTGGGACCTAAACGGCACTCTGTCCGCGTTCTCCTTGGCTCAAACTTCAGATGGGGACCTAAACACCACCCTAAACGCGTTCTCCTTGGTTCGCAATTCAGGTTGGGACCTTAACGCCACCCTGGCCGCGTTCTCCTTGGCTCGCAATTCAGGTTGGGACCTTAACGCAACCCTGGCCGCGTTCTCCTTGGCTCGCACTTCTGGTTGGGAACTAAACGACACCCTGGCCGCGTTATCCTAGGCTCACACTTCAGGTTGGGACCTAAACGCCTATCTGGCCGCGTTCTCCTTGGCTCGCACTTCTGGTTGGGACCTAAATTCCACCCTGGCCGCGTAATCCTTGGGTCGCATTTCAGGTTGGGACCTTACCGCCACCCTGGCCGCGTTCTCCTTGGCTCGCACTTCAGGTTGGGACCTAAACGCCAACCTGGCCGCGTTCTCCTTGGCTCACACTTCAGATTGGGACCTAAATGCCAACCTGGCCGCGGTCTCCTTGGCTCGCACTTCAGGTTGGGAACTAAACGCCAGCCTGGCCGTGTTCTCATTGGATCACACTTCAGATTGGGACCTAAAAGCCACCCTGGCCTCGTTCTCCTTGGCTCGCACTTCAGGTTGGGACCTAAACGCCACCCTGGCCACGATCTCCGTGGCTCACACTACAGATGGGGACCTAAGCACGGTCCTGGCCACGTTATCCTTGAAATGCTCTTCAGGTTGGGACCTAAACGCTACCCTGGCCGCGTTCTCCTTGGATCGCACTTCAGGTTGGGACCTAAGCGCCACACTGGCCGCGATCTTCGTGGATCGCACTTCAGATGGGGACCTAAGCACCGCCCTGGCTTCGTTCTCCTTGGGTCGCCTTTTATTTGGGACCTAAACACCACCCTGGCCGCGTTATCCTTGGCGCGCACTTCAGGTTGGGCCCTAAGCGCCACCCTGGCCGCGTTCTCCTTGATTCACACTTCAGGTTGGGACCTAAACGCCACTCTGGCCCCGTTCTCCTTGGCTCGCCCTTTAGGTTGGGACCTAAACACCACCCTGGACGCGTTCTCCTTGGCTCGCAATTCAGGTTGCACCTTAACGGCACCCTGGCCGCGTTCTCCTTGGCTCGCAATTCAGGTTGGGACCTAAACGCCACCCTGGCCGCGTTCTCCTTGGCTCACCTTTCAGGTTGGGACCTAAGCGCCACCCTGGCCGCTTTCTCCTTGGCTCGCACTTCAGATTGGGACCTAAACGCCAGCCTGGTCGCGTTCTATTTGGCTCGCACTTCAGGTTGGGACCTAAGCACTCCCCTGGCCACGTAATCCTAAGGTCGCACTTAGGGTTGGGACCTAAATGCCACCCTGGCCACGTTATCCTAGGGTCGCACTTCAGGTTGAGACCTAAACACCACCCTGGCCGCGTTCTCCTTGGCTCACACTTCAGGTTGGGACCTAAGCGCCACCCTGGCTGCGTTCTCCTTGGCTCGCACTTCAGGTTGGGACCTAAACGCCACCCTGGCCGCGTTATCCTTGGCTCACACTTCAGGTTGGACCTAAACGCCACTCTGGCCGCTATCTCCTTGGCTCGCCCTTTAGGTTGGGACCTAAACACCACCCTAGACGCGTTATCCTTGGCTCGCAATTCAGGTTGGGACCTTAACGCCACCCTGGCCGCGTTCTCCTTGGCTCACACTTCAGGTTGGGACCTAAGCGCCACCCTGGCCGCTTTCTCCTTGGCTCGCACTTCAGATTGGGAACTAAACGCCAGCCTGGTCGCGTTCTATTTCACTCGCACTTCAGGTTGGGACCTAAGCATGCCCCTGGCCACGTAATCCTAAGGTCGCACTTAGGGTTGGGACCTAAATGCCACCCTGGCCACGTTATCCTAGGGTCGCACTTCAGGTTGAGACCTAAACACCACCCTGGCCGCGTTCTCCTTGGCTCACACTTCAGGTTGGGACCTAAGCGCCACCATGGCCGCTTTCTCCTTGGCTCGCACTTCAGATTGGGACCTAAACGCCAGCCTGGCCAAGTTATCCTAGGGTCGCACTTAAGGTTGAGACCTAAACACCACCCTGGCCGCGTTCTCCTTGGCTCGCACTTCAGGTTGGGACCTAAAATCCATCCTGGCCGCGTAATCCTTGGGACGCTCTTCAGGTTGGGACCTAACCGCCAGCCTGGCCGCGTTCTCCTTGGCTCGCACTTCAGGTTGGGACCTTAACACCACCCTGGACGCGTTCTCCTTGGCTCGAAATTCAGGTTGGGACCTTAACGTCACCCTGGCCGCATTCTCCTTGGCTCGCACTTCGGGTTGGGAACTTAACTCCACCCTGGCCGCGTTCTCCTTGGCTCACACTTCAGATTGGGACCTAAATGCCAGAATGGCCACAATCTCATTGACTCGCACTTCAGGTTGGGACCTAAACGCCAGCCTGGCCGCGTTCTCCTTGGCTCACACTTCAGATGGGGGACTAAACACCACCCTGGACGCGTTCTCCTTGGCTCACACTTCAGGTTGGGACCTAAACGCCACTCTGGCCGCGTTCTCCTTGGCTCGACCTTTAGGTTGGGACCTAAACACCACCCTAGACGCGTTATCCTTGGCTCGCAATTCAGGTTGGGACCTTAACGCCACCATGGCTTCGTTATCCTTGGCTCACACTTCAGATGGGGGACTAAACATTACCCTGGACGCGTTCTCCTTGGCTCGCAATTCAGGTTGGGACCTTAACGCCACCCTGGCCGCGTTCTCCTTGGCTCATATTTCAGGTTGGGACCTAAAAACCGCCCTGACCGCGTTCTCCTTGGCTCGCACTTCAGGTTGGGACCTTAACGCCACCATGGCTTCGTTATCCTTGGCTCACAATTCAGGTTGGGACCTAAACGCAACTCTGGCCGCGTTCTCCTTGGATCGCCCTTTAGGTTGGGACCTAAACACCACCCTGGACGCGTTCCCCTTGGCGCGCAATTTAGGTTGCACCTTAACGCCACCCTGGCCGCGTTCTCCTTGGCTCGCAATTCAGGTTGGGACCTTAACGCAACCCTGGTCTTGTTCTCCTTGGCTCACACTTCAGATTGGGACCTAAATGCCAACCTGGCCGCGGTCTCCTTGGCTCGCACTTCAGGTTGGGAACTAAACGCCAGCCTGGCCGTGTTCTCATTGGATCACACTTCAGATTGGGACCTAAAAGCCACCCTGGCCTCGTTCTCCTTGGCTCGCACTTCAGGTTGGGACCTAAACGCCACCCTGGCCACGATCTCCGTGGCTCACACTACAGATGGGGACCTAAGCACGGTCCTGGCCACGTTATCCTTGAAATGCTCTTCAGGTTGGGACCTAAACGCTACCCTGGCCGCGTTCTCCTTGGATCGCACTTCAGGTTGGGACCTAAGCGCCACACTGGCCGCGATCTTCGTGGATCGCACTTCAGATGGGGACCTAAGCACCGCCCTGGCTTCGTTCTCCTTGGGTCGCCTTTTATTTGGGACCTAAACACCACCCTGGCCGCGTTATCCTTGGCGCGCACTTCAGGTTGGGCCCTAAGCGCCACCCTGGCCGCGTTCTCCTTGATTCACACTTCAGGTTGGGACCTAAACGCCACTCTGGCCCCGTTCTCCTTGGCTCGCCCTTTAGGTTGGGACCTAAACACCACCCTGGACGCGTTCTCCTTGGCTCGCAATTCAGGTTGCACCTTAACGGCACCCTGGCCGCGTTCTCCTTGGCTCGCAATTCAGGTTGGGACCTAAACGCCACCCTGGCCGCGTTCTCCTTGGCTCACCTTTCAGGTTGGGACCTAAGCGCCACCCTGGCCGTTTCTCCTTGGCTCGCACTTCAGATTGGGACCTAAACGCCAGCCTGGTCGCGTTCTATTTGGCTCGCACTTCAGGTTGGGACCTAAGCACTCCCCTGGCCACGTAATCCTAAGGTCGCACTTAGGGTTGGGACCTAAATGCCACCCTGGCCACGTTATCCTAGGGTCGCACTTCAGGTTGAGACCTAAACACCACCCTGGCCGCGTTCTCCTTGGCTCACACTTCAGGTTGGGACCTAAGCGCCACCCTGGCTGCGTTCTCCTTGGCTCGCACTTCAGGTTGGGACCTAAACGCCACCCTGGCCGCGTTATCCTTGGCTCACACTTCAGGTTGGACCTAAACGCCACTCTGGCCGCTATCTCGTTGGCTCGCCCTTTAGGTTGGGACCTAAACACCACCCTAGACGCGTTATCCTTGGCTCGCAATTCAGGTTGGGACCTTAACGCCACCCTGGCCGCGTTCTCCTTGGCTCACACTTCAGGTTGGGACCTAAGCGCCACCCTGGCCGCTTTCTCCTTGGCTCGCACTTCAGATTGGGAACTAAACGCCAGCCTGGTCGCGTTCTATTTCACTCGCACTTCAGGTTGGGACCTAAGCATGCCCCTGGCCACGTAATCCTAAGGTCGCACTTAGGGTTGGGACCTAAATGCCACCCTGGCCACGTTATCCTAGGGTCGCACTTCAGGTTGAGACCTAAACACCACCCTGGCCGCGTTCTCCTTGGCTCACACTTCAGGTTGGGACCTAAGCGCCACCATGGCCGCTTTCTCCTTGGCTCGCACTTCAGATTGGGACCTAAACGCCAGCCTGGCCAAGTTATCCTAGGGTCGCACTTAAGGTTGAGACTTAAACACCACCCTGGCCGCGTTCTCCTTGGCTCGCACTTCAGGTTGGGACCTAAAATCCATCCTGGCCGCGTAATCCTTGGGACGCTCTTCAGGTTGGGACCTAACCGCCAGCCTGGCCGCGTTCTCCTTGGCTCGCACTTCAGGTTGGGACCTTAACACCACCCTGGACGCGTTCTCCTTGGCTCGAAATTCAGGTTGGGACCTTAACGTCACCCTGGCCGCGTTCTCCTTGGCTCGCACTTCGGGTTGGGAACTTAACTCCACCCTGGCCGCGTTCTCCTTGGCTCACACTTCAGATTGGGACCTAAATGCCAGAATGGCCACAATCTCATTGACTCGCACTTCAGGTTGGGACCTAAACGCCAGCCTGGCCGCGTTCTCCTTGGCTCACACTTCAGATGGGGGACTAAACACCACCCTGGACGCGTTCTCCTTGGCTCACACTTCAGGTTGGGACCTAAACGCCACTCTGGCCGCGTTCTCCTTGGCTCGACCTTTAGGTTGGGACCTAAACACCACCCTAGACGCGTTATCCTTGGCTCGCAATTCAGGTTGGGACCTTAACGCCACCATGGCTTCGTTATCCTTGGCTCACACTTCAGATGGGGGACTAAACATTACCCTGGACGCGTTCTCCTTGGCTCGCAATTCAGGTTGGGACCTTAACGCCACCCTGGCCGCGTTCTCCTTGGCTCATATTTCAGGTTGGGACCTAAAAACCGCCCTGACCGCGTTCTCCTTGGCTCGCACTTCAGGTTGGGACCTTAACGCCACCATGGCTTCGTTATCCTTGGCTCACAATTCAGGTTGGGACCTAAACGCAACTCTGGCCGCGTTCTCCTTGGATCGCCCTTTAGGTTGGGACCTAAACACCACCCTGGACGCGTTCCCCTTGGCGCGCAATTTAGGTTGCACCTTAACGCCACCCTGGCCGCGTTCTCCTTGGCTCGCAATTCAGGTTGGGACCTTAACGCAACCCTGGTCTTGTTCTCCTTGGCTCGCACTTCTGGTTGGGACCTAAACTCCACCCTGGCCGCGTTCTCCTTGGCTCACTTTTCAGGTTGGGACCTAAAAACCGCCCTGGCCACGTTCTTCTTGGCTCGCACTTCAGGTTGGGACCTAAACGCCACCCTGGCCGCGTTCTTCTTGGCTCACACTTCATGTTGGGACCTAAACGCTACCCTGGCCGCGTTCTTCTTGGCTCGCACTTCTAGTTGGGACCTAAGCGCCACCCTGGCCGCGTTCTCCTTGGCTCACACTTAAGATGGGTACCTAAGCACCGTCCTGGCCTCGTTCTCCTTGGGTCGCACTTCAGGTTGGGACCTAAAAACCGCCCTGTCCACGTTCTACTTGGCTCGCACTTCAGGTTGGGACCTTAACGCCACCCTGGCCGCGTTATCCTTGGCTCACATTTCAGGTTGGGACCTAAACGGCACTCTGGCCGCGTTCTCCTTGGCTCACACTTCAGATGGGGACCTAAACACCACCCTAAACGCGTTCTCCTTGGTTCGCAATTCAGGTTGGGACCTTAACGCCACCCTGGCCGCGTTCTCCTTGGCTCGCAATTCAGGTTGGGACCTTAACGCAACCCTGGCCGCGTTCTCCTTGGCTCGCACTTCTGGTTGGGAACTAAACGACACCCTGGCCGCGTTATCCTAGGCTCACACTTCAGGTTGGGACCTAAACGCCTATCTGGCCGCGTTCTCCTTGGCTCGCACTTCTGGTTGGGACCTAAATTCCACCCTGGCCGCGTAATCCTTGGGTCGCATTTCAGGTTGGGACCTTACCGCCACCCTGGCCGCGTTCTCCTTGGCTCGCACTTCAGGTTGGGACCTAAACGCCAACCTGGCCGCGTTCTCCTTGGCTCACACTTCAGATTGGGACCTAAATGCCAACCTGGCCGCGGTCTCCTTGGCTCGCACTTCAGGTTGGGAACTAAACGCCAGCCTGGCCGTGTTCTCATTGGATCAAACTTCAGATTGGGACCTAAAAGCCACCCTGGCCTCGTTCTCCTTGGCTCGCACTTCAGGTTGGGACCTAAACGCCACCCTGGCTTCGTACTCCTTTAGTCGCCTTTTATTTGGGCACTAAACACCACCCTGGCCGCGTTATCCTTGGCGCGCACTTCAGGTTGGGCCCTAAGCGCCACCCTGGCCGCGTTCTCCTTGATTCACATCTCAGTTTGGGACCTAAAAATCGCCCTGGCCACGTTCTCCTTGGCTCACACTTCAGATTGGGACCTAAATGCCAACCTGGCCGCGGTCTCCTTGGCTCGCACTTCAGGTTGGGAACTAAACGCCAGCCTGGCCGTGTTCTCATTGGCTCACACTTCAGATTGTGACCTAAAAGCCACCCTGGCCTCGTTCTCCTTGGCTCGCACTTCAGGTTGGGACCTAAACGCCACCCTGGCCACGATCTCCGTGGCTCACACTACAGATGGGGACCTAAGCACGGTCCTGGCCACGTTATCCTTGGAATGCACTTCAGGTTGGGACCTAAACGCTACTCTGGCTGCGTTCTCCTTGGATCGCACTTCAGGTTGGGACCTAAACGCCACTCTGGCCCCGTTCTCCTTGGCTCGCCCTTTAGGTTGGGACCTAAACACCACCCTGGACGCGTTCTCCTTGGCTCGCAATTCAGGTTGCACCTTAACGGCACCCTGGCCGCGTTCTCCTTGGCTCGCAATTCAGGTTGGGACCTTAACGCAACCCTGGACTTGTTCTCCTTGGCTCGCAATTAAGGTTGGGACCTAAACGCTACCCTGGCTGCGTTCTCCTTGGATCGCTCTTCAGTTTGGGACCTAAGCGCCACCCTGGCCGCGTTCTCCTTGGCTCACACTTCAGGTTGGGACCTAAACGCCAACCTGGTCGCGTTCTCCTTGGCTCACACTTCAGATTGGGACCTAAATGCCAACCTGGCCGCGGTCTCCTTGGCTCGCACTTCAGGTTGGGAACTAAACGCCAGCCTGGCCGTGTTCTCATTGGCTCACACTTCAGATTGGGACCTAAAAGCCACCCTGGCCTCGTTCTCCTTGGCTCGCACTTCAGGTTGGGACCTAAACGCCACCCTGGCCACGATCTCCGTGGCTCACACTACAGATGGGGACCTAAGCACGGTCCTGGCCACGTTATCCTTGGAATGCACTTCAGGTTGGGACCTAAACGCTACTCTGGCTGCGTTCTCCTTGGATCGCACTTCAGGTTGGGACCTAAACGCCACTCTGGCCCCGTTCTCCTTGGCTCGCCCTTTAGGTTGGGACCTAAACACCACCCTGGACGCGTTCTCCTTGGCTCGCAATTCAGGTTGCACCTTAACGGCACCCTGGCCGCGTTCTCCTTGGCTCGCAATTCAGGTTGGGACCTTAACGCAACCCTGGACTTGTTCTCCTTGGCTCGCAATTAAGGTTGGGACCTTAACGCAACCCTGGCCTTGTTCTCCTTGGCTCGCACTTCTGGTTGGGACCTAAACTCCACCCTGGCCGCGTTCTCCTTGGCTCACATCTCAGTTTGGGACCTAAAAACCGCCCTGGCCACGTTCTTCTTGGCTCGCACTTCAGGTTGGGACCTAAACGCCACCCTGGCCGCGTTATTATTGGCTCACACTTCAGGTTGGGACCTAAACGCTACCCTGGCTGCGTTCTCCTTGGATCGCACTTCAGTTTGGGACCTAAGCGCCACCCTGGCCGCGTTCTCCTTGGCTCACACTTAAGATGGGTACCTAAGCACCGTCCTGGCCTCGTTCTCCTTGGGTCGCACTTCAGGTTGGGACCTAAACGCCACCCTGGCCGCGTTCTCCTTGGCTCACATTTCAGGTTGGGACCTAAAAACCGCCCTAGCCACGTTCTACTTGGCTCGCACTTCAGGTTGGGACCTTAACGCCACCCTGGCCGCGTTATCCTTGGCTCACATTTCAGGTTGGTACCTAAACGCCACTCTGGCCGCGTTCTCCTTGGCTCACACTTCAGATGGGGACCTAAACACCACCCTGGACGCGTTCTCCTTGGTTCGCAATTCAGGTTGGGAACTTAACGCCTCCCTGGCCGCGTTCTCCTTGGCTTATATTTCAGGTTGGGACCTAAAAACCGCCCTGACCGCGTTCTCCTTGGCTCGCACTTCAGGTTGGGACCTTAACGCCACCCTGGCCAAGTTATCCTTGGCTCACACTTCAGGTTGGGACCTAAACGCCACTCTGGCCGCGTTCTCCTTGGCTCACCCTTTAGGTTGGGACCTAAACACCACCCTGGACGCGTTCTCCTTGGCTCGCAATTCAGGTTGCACCTTAACCCCACCCTGGCCGCGTTCTCCTTGGCTCACCCTTTAGGTTGGGACCTAAACACCACCCTGGCCGCGTTCTCCTTGGCTCACCCTTTAGGTTGGGACCTAAACACCACCCTGGACGCGTTCTCCTTGGCTCACACTTCAGGTTGGGACCTAAACGCCACTCTGGCCGCGTTCTCCTTGGCTCACCCTTTAGGTTGGGACCTAAACACCACCCTGGACGCGTTCTCCTTGGCTTGCAATTCAGGTTGGGACCTTAACGCAACCCTGGCCTTGTTCTCCTTGGCTCGCACTACTGGTTGGGACCTAAACTCCATCCTGGCGCTTTCTCCTTGGCTCACATTTCAGGTTGGGACCTAAAAACCGCCCTGGCCACGTTCTTCTTGGCTCGCACTTCAGGTTGGGACCTAAACACCACCCTGGACGCGTTCTCCTTGGCTCACACTTCAGGTTGGGACCTAAACGCCACTCTGGCCGCGTTCTCCTTGGCTCACCCTTTAGGTTGGGACCTAAACACCACCCTGGACGCGTTCTCCTTGGCTTGCAATTCAGGTTGGGACCTTAACGCAACCCTGGCCTTGTTCTCCTTGGCTCGCACTACTGGTTGGGACCTAAACTCCATCCTGGCGCTTTCTCCTTGGCTCACATTTCAGGTTGGGACCTAAAAACCGCCCTGGCCACGTTCTTCTTGGCTCGCACTTCAGGTTGGGACCTAAACGCCACCCTGGCCAAGTTTTCCTTGGCTCACACTTCAGGTTGGGACCTAGACGCTACCCTGGCTGCGTTCTCCTTGGATCGCTTTTCAGGTTGGGACCTAAGCGCCACCCTGGCCGCGTTCTCCTTGGCTCATTATTCAGGTTGGGACCTTAGCGCCACCCTGGCCGCGATCTCCGTGGATCGCACTTCAGATGGGGACCTAAGCACCGCCCTGGCTGCGTTCTCTTTGGCTCGCAATTCGGGTTGGGACCTTAACGCCACCCTGGCCGCGTTCTCCTTGGCTCATATTTCAGGTTGGGACCTAAAAACCGCCCTGGCCGCGTTCTCCTTGGCTCGCAATTCAGGTTGGGACCTTAACGCAACCCTAGCCTTGTTCTCCTTGATTGCACTTCTGGTTGGGACCTAAACTCCACCCTGGCCGCGTTCTCCTTGGCTCACATTTCAGTTTGGGACCTAAAAACCGCCCTGGCCACGTTCTTCTTGGCTCGCACTTCAGGTTGGGACCTAAGCGCCACCCTGGCCGCGTTATCCTTGGCTCACACTTCAGGTTGGGACCTAAACGCTACCCTGGTTTTTCTCCTTGGCTCACACTTCAGGTTGGGACCTTAGCGCCACCCTGGCCGCAATCTCCGTGGATCGCACTTCAGATGGGGACCTAAGCACCGCCCTGGCTGCGTTCTCCTTGGGTTGCACTTCATTTGGGACCTAAACACCACCCTGGCCGCGTTCTCGTTGGCTCGCACTTCAGGTTGTGACCTAAGCGCCAACCTGGCTGCGTTCTCCTTGGCTCACACTTCAGGTTGGGACCTTAGCGCCACCCTGGCCGCAATCTCCGTGGATCGGACTTCAGATGGGGACCTAAGCACCGCCCTGGCTGCGTTCTCCTTGGGTCGCCTTTCATTTGGGACCTAAACACCACCCTTGCCGCGTTCTCCTTGGCTCGCACTTCTAGTTGGGACCTAAGCGCCACCCTGGCCGCGTTCTCCTTGGCTCACAATTAAGATGGGTACCTAAGCACCGTCCTGGCCTCGTTCTCCTTGGGTCGCACTTCAGGTTGGGACCTAAACGCCACCCTGGCCGCGTTCTCCTTGGCTCACATTTCAGGTTGGGACCTAAAAACCGCCCTGGCCACGTTCTACTTGGCTCGCACTTTAGGTTGGGACCTTAACGCCACCCTGGCCGCGTTATATTTGGCTCACATTTCAGGTTGGGACCTAAACGCCACTCTGGCCGCGTTCTCCTTGGCTCACACTTCAGATGGGGACCTAAACACCACCCTGGACGCGTTCTCCTTGGTTCGCAATTCAGGTTGGGACCTTAACGCCTCCCTGGCCACGTTCTCCTTGGCTCGCAATTCAGGTTGGGACCTTAACGCCACCCTGGCAGCGTTCTCCTTGGCTCGCACTTCTAGTTGGGACCTAAACGCCACCCTGGCCGCGTTCTCCTTGGCTCACATTTCAGGTTGGGACCTAAAAACCGCCCTGGCCACGTTCTCCTTGGCTCGCACTTCAGGTTGGGACCTTAACGCCACCCTGGCCGCGTTATCCTTGGCTCTAATTTCAGGTTGGGACCTAAACGCCACTCTGGCCGCGTTCTCCTTGGCTCACACTTTAGATGGGGACCTAAACACCACCCTGGACGCGTTCTCCTTGGCTCGCAATTCAGGTTGGGACCTTAACGCCACCCTGGCCACGTTCTCCTTGGCTCGCACTTCTGGTTGTGACCGAAACTCCACCCTGGACGCGTTCTAATTGGCTCGTACTTCAGATTGGGACCTAAACGCCACCCTGGCCGCGTTATCCTTGGCTCGCACTTCAGGTTGGGACCTAAACGCCACCCTGGCCACGTTCTCCTTGGCTCGCACTTTAGGTTGGGACCTAAGCGCCACCCTGGTTACGATCTCCTTGGCTCACACTACAGATGGGGACCTAAGCACTCCCCTGGCAACGTTATCCTTGAGTCTCACTTCAGGTTGGGACCTAAACGCTACCTTGGCTGCGTTCTCCTTGGATCGCACTTCAGGTTGGGACCTAAGCGCCACCCTGGCCGCGATCTCCGTGGATCGCACTTCAGATGGCGACCTAAGCACCGCCCTGGCTGCGTTCTCCTTGGATCGCACTTCATTTGGGATCTAAACTCCACCCTGGCCGCGTTCTCCTTGGCTCGCTCTTCAGGTTGTAACCTAAGCGCCACCCTGGCCGCGTTCTCCTTGGCTCACACTTCAGATGGGGACCTAAGCACCGCCCTAGCCGCGTTCTCCTTGGGTCGCACTTCAGGTTGGGACCTAAACGCCATCTGGCCGCGTTATCCTTGGCTCACATTTCAGGTTGGGACCAAAACACCACCCTGGACGCGTTCTCCTTGGCTCGAAATTCAGGTTGGGACCTTAACGACACCCTGGCCGCGTTCTCCTTGGCTCGCAATTCAGGTTGGGACCTTAACGCAACCCTGGCCGCGTTCTCATTGGCTCGCACTTCTGGTTGGGACCTAAACTCCACCCTGGCCGCGTAATCTTTGGGTCGCATGTCAGGTTGGGACCTAACCGCCACCCTGGCCGCGTTCTCCTTGGCTTGCACTTCAGGTTGGAACCTAAACGCCACCCAGGCCGCGTTCTCTTTGGCTCATACTTCAGGTTGGGACTTAAACATCGCCCTGGCCGTTTTCTCCTTGGCTCGCACTTCAGATTGGGACCTTAACGCCACCCTGGCCGCGTTCTCCTTGGCTCACACTTCAGGTTGGGACCTAAACACCACCCTGGCTAATTTCTTCTTGGCTCGCACTTCAGATTGGGACCTTAACGCCACCCTGGCCACGTTCTCCTTGGCTTGCACTTTAGGTTGGGACCTAAACGCCAGCCTGGCCGCGTTCTCATTGGCTCGCACTTCAGATTGGGACCTAAACGCCACCCTGGCCGCGTTCTCCTTGGCTCGAACTTCAGGTTGGGACCTAAACACCACCCTGGCCACGTTCTCCTTGGCTCGCACTCCAGGTTAGGACCTAAGCGCCACCCTGGCCACGATCTCCGTGGCTCACACTACAGATGGGGACCTAAGCACTGTCCTGGCCACGTTATCCTTGGGTCGCACTTCAGGTTGGGACCTAAACGCAACCCTGGCTGCGTTCTACTTGGATCGCACTTCAGGTTGGGACCTAAACGCCACCCTGGCCGCGTTCTCCTTGGCTCACACTTCAGGTTGGGACCTTAGCGCCACCCTGGCCGCGATCTCCGTGGATCGCACTTCAGATGTTGACCTAAGCAACGCCCTGGCTGCGTTCTCCTTGGGTCACACTTCATTTGGGACGTAAAAACCACCCTGGCCGCGTTCTCGTTGGCTGCACTTCAGGTTGGGACCTAAGCGCCACCCTGGCTGCGTTCTCCTTGGCTCATACTTAAGATGGGGACCTAAGCACCGCCCTGGTCGCGTTCTCCTTGGCTGCACTTCAGGTTGGGACCTAAGCATCACCCTGGCCGCGTTCTCCTTGGCTCATACTTAAGATGGGGACCTAAGCACCGCCCTGGCCATGTTATCCTTGGGTCGCACTTCAGGTTGGGACCTAAGTGCCACCCTGGCTGCGTTCTCCTTGGCTCATCCTTAAGATGGGGACCTAAGCACCGCCCTGGTCGCGTTCTCCTTGGCTGCACCTCAGGTTGGGACCTAAGCATCACCCTGGCCGCGTTCTCCTTGGCTCATACTTAAGATGGGGACCTAAGCACCGCCCTGGCCACGTTCTCCTTGGCTCGCCCTTTAGGTTGGGACCTTAACACCACCATGGACAAGTTGTCCTTGTTTCGCAATTCAGGTTGGGACCTTAACGCCACACTGGCCGCGTTCTCCTTGGCTCGCAATTCAGGTTGGGACCTTAACGCAACCCTGGCCGCGTTCTCCTTTGCTCGCACTTCTGGTTGTGACCGAAACTCCACCCTGGACGCGTTCTAATTGGCTCGTACTTCAGATTGGGACCTAAACGCCACCATGACCGCGTTCTCCTTGGCTCGCACTTCAGGTTGGGACCTAAACGCCACCCTGGCCACGTTCTCCTTGGCTCGCACTTCTGGTTGTGACCGAAACTCCACCCTGGACGCGTTCTAATTGGCTCGTACTTCAGATTGGGACCTAAACGCCACCCTGGCCGCGTTATCCTTGGCTCGCACTTCAGGTTGGGACCTAAACGCCACCCTGGCCACGTTCTCCTTGGCTCGCACTTTAGGTTGGGACCTAAGCGCCACCCTGGTTACGATCTCCTTGGCTCACACTACAGATGGGGACCTAAGCACTCCCCTGGCAACGTTATCCTTGAGTCTCACTTCAGGTTGGGACCTAAACGCTACCTTGGCTGCGTTCTCCTTGGATCGCACTTCAGGTTGGGACCTAAGCGCCACCCTGGCCGCGATCTCCGTGGATCGCACTTCAGATGGCGACCTAAGCACCGCCCTGGCTGCGTTCTCCTTGGATCGCACTTCATTTGGGATCTAAACTCCACCCTGGCCGCGTTCTCCTTGGCTCGCTCTTCAGGTTGTAACCTAAGCGCCACCCTGGCCGCGTTCTCCTTGGCTCACACTTCAGATGGGGACCTAAGCACCGCCCTAGCCGCGTTCTCCTTGGGTCGCACTTCAGGTTGGGACCTAAACGCCATCTGGCCGCGTTATCCTTGGCTCACATTTCAGGTTGGGACCTAAAAACCGCCCTGGCCACGTTCTCCTTGGCTCACACTTCAGATGGGGACCTAAGCACCGCCCTAGCCGCGTTCTCCTTGGGTCGCACTTCAGGTTGGGACCTAAACGCCATCTGGCCGCGTTATCCTTGGCTCACATTTCAGGTTGGGACCTAAAAACCGCCCTGGCCACGTTCTCCTTGGCTCGCACTTCAGGATGGGACCTTAACGCCACCCTGGACGCGTTCTCCTTGGCTCGCAATTCAGGTTGGGACCTTAACGCCGCCCTGGCCGCGTTCTCCTTGGCTCGCAATTCAGGTTGGGACCTTAACGCAACCCTGGCCTTGTTCTCCTTGATTTCACTTCTGTTTGGTACCTAAACACCACCCTGGCAGCGTTCTCCTTGGCTCGCACTTCTAGTTGGGACCTAAGCGCCAACCTGGCCGCGTTCTCCTTGGCTCACACTTCAGATGGGTACCTAAGCACCGTCCTGGCCTCGTTCTCCTTGGGTCGCACTTCAGGTTGGGACCTTAACGCCACCCTGGCCGCGTTATCCTTGGCTCTAATTTCAGGTTGGGACCTAAACGCCACTCTGGCCGCGTTCTCCTTGGCTCACACTTTAGATGGGGACCTAAACACCACCCTGGACGCGTTCTCCTTGGCTCGCAATTCAGGTTGGGACCTTAACGCCACCCTGGCAGCGTTCTCCTTGGCTCGCACTTCTAGTTGGGACCTAAACGCCACCCTGGCCGCGTTCTCCTTGGCTCACATTTCAGGTTGGGACCTAAAAACCGCCCTGGCCACGTTCTCCTTGGCTCGCACTTCAGGTTGGGACCTTAACGCCACCCTGGCCGCGTTATCCTTGGCTCTAATTTCAGGTTGGGACCTAAACGCCACTCTGGCCGCGTTCTCCTTGGCTCACACTTTAGATGGGGACCTAAACACCACCCTGGACGCGTTCTCCTTGGCTCGCAATTCAGGTTGGGACCTTAACGCCACCCTGGCCGCGTTCTCCTTGGCTTATATTTCAGGTTGGGACCTAAAAACCGCCCTGACCGCGTTCTCCTTGGCTCGCACTTCAGGTTGGGACCTTAACGCCACCCTGGCAGTGTTATCCTTGGCTCACACTTCAGGTTGGGACCTAAACGCCACTCTGGCCGCGTTCTCCTTGGCTCGCAATTCAGGTTGCACCTTAACGCCACCCTGGCCGCGTTCTCCTTGGCTTGCAATTCAGGTTGGGACCTTAACGCAACCCTGGCCTTGTTCTCCTTGGCTCGCACTACTGGTTGGGACCTAAACTCCATCCTGGCCGCGTTCTCCTTGGCTCACATTTCAGGTTGGGACCTAAAAACCGCCCTGGCCACGTTCTTCTTGGCTCGCACTTCAGGTTGGGACCTAAACTCCACCCTGGCCGCGTTCTCCTTGGCTCGCTCTTCAGGTTGTAACCTAAGCGCCACCCTGGCCGCGTTCTCCTTGGCTCACATTTCAGGTTGGGACCTAAACACCACCATGGACGCGTTCTCCTTGGCTCGCAATTCAGGTTGGGACCTTAACGGCACCCTGGCCGCGTTCTCCTTGGATCGCACTTCAGATGGCGACCTAAGCACCGCCCTGGCTGCGTTCTCCTTGGATCGCACTTTATTTGGGACCTAAACACCACCCTGGCCGCGTTCTCCTTGGCTCTCTCTTCAGGTTGTAACCTAAGCGCCACCCTGGCCGCGTTCTCCTTGGCTCACACTTCAGATGGGGACCTAAAAACCGCCCTGGCTGCGTTCTCCTTGGCTCGCACTTCAGGTTGGGATCTAAACGCCACCCTGGCCGCGTTATCCTTGGCTCACATTTCAGGTTGGGACCTAAAAACCGCCCTGGCCACGTTCTCCTTGGCTCGCACTTCAGGATGGGACCTAAACGCCACCCTGGACGCGTTCTCCTTGGCTCGCAATTCAGGTTGGGACCTTAACGCCACCCTGGCCGCGTTCTCTTTGGCTCGCAATTCAGGTTGGGACCTTAACACATCCCTGGCCTTGTTCTCCTTGATTTCACTTCTGTTTGGGACCTAAACACCACCCTGGCCGCGTTCTCCTTGGCTCGCACTTCTAGTTGGGACCTAAGCGCCACCCTGGCCGCGTTCTCCTTGGCTCACACTTCAGATGGGTACCTAAGCACCGTCTGGCCTCGTTCTCCTTGGGTCGCACTTCAGGTTGGGACCTAAACGCCACCCTGGCCGCGTTCTCCTTGGCTCACATTTCAGGTTGGGACCTAAAAACCGCCCTGGCCACGTTCTCCTTGGCTCGCACTTCAGGTTGGGACCTTAACGCCACCCTGGCCGCGTTATCCTTGGCTCACATTTCAGGTTGGGACCTAAACGCCACTCTGGCCGCGTTCTCCTTGGCTCACACTTCAGATTGGGACCTAAACGCCACCCTGGCCGCGTTCTCCTTGGCTCGAACTTCAGGTTGGGACCTAAGCGCCACCCTGGCCACGATCTCTGTGGCTCACACTACAGATGGGGACCTAAGCACTGTCCTGGCCACGTTATCCTTGGGTCGCACTTCCGGTTGGGACCTAAACACCACCCTGGCCGCGTTCTCGTTGGCTGCACTTCAGGTACAACACTGAGTCCTGAGTTCCACGTCTCGGGGTACAATAACGAGTCCTGTGTTGCACGTCTCTGGGTACAACAAGGAGTCCTGGGATTCTAGTCTCTGGGTACAACGACGAGTCCTAGGTTCTACGTCTCTGGGTACAACGACGAGTCCTGGGTTCCAGGTCTCTGGGTACAATGAAGAGTCATAAGTTCTACGTCTCTGGGTACAATGACGAGTCCTGGGTTCCAGGTCTCTGGGTACAACGAAGAGTCATTGGTTAATCGTCTCGGGGTACAACGACGAGTCCTAGGTTCAAGGTCTCTGGGTACAACGAAGAGTCATGTGTTCCACGTCTCTGGGTACAACGAAGGGTCCTGGGTTCCAGGTCTCTAGGTACAACGAAGAGTCATGGGTTCCAGGTCTCTGGTTACAACGACGAGTCATGGGTTCCAGGTCTCTGGGTACAACGAAGAGTCCTGAGTTCCACGTCTTGGGGTACAACGACGAGTCCTAGGTTCAAGGTCTCTGGGTACAATGACGAGTCCTGAGTTCCACGTCTCGGGGTACAACGACGAGTCCTGGGTTCCAGGTCTCTAGGTACCACGAAGAGTCATGGGTTCCACGTCTCGGGGTACAATAAAGAGTCCTGTGTTGCACGTCTCTGGGTATAAAAAGGAGTCCTGGGATCCTAGTCTCTGGGTACAAAGACGAGTCCTTGGTTCAAGGTCTCTGGGTACAACGACGAGTCCTGGGTTCCAGGTCACTGGGTACAACGAAGAGTCATGGGTTCTACGTCTCTGGGTACAACGACGAGTCCTAGGTTCAAGGTCTCTGGGTACGAACAGTCCTGAGTTCCACGTCTCGGGGTACAATAACGAGTCCTGTGTTGCACGTCTCTGGGTACAACAAGGAGTCCTGGGATTCTAGTCTCTGGGTACAACGACGAGTCCTAGGTTCTACGTCTCTGGGTACAACGACGAGTCCTGGGTTCCTGGTCTCTGGGTACAATGAAGAGTCATGGGTTCTACGTCTCTGGGTACAAAGACGAGTCCTGGGTTCCAGGTCTCTGGGTACAACGAAGAGTCATTGGTTAATCGTCTCGGGGTACAACGACGAGTCCTAGGTTCAAGGTCTCTGGGTACAACGAAGAGTCATGTGTTCCACGTCTCTGGGTACAACGAAGAGTCCTAGGTTCTACGTCTCTGGGTACAACGACGAGTCCTAGGTTCTACGTCTCTGGGTACAACGACGAGTCCATGGTTCCAGGTCTCTGGGTACAATGAAGAGTCATGGGTTCTACGTCTCTGGGTACAATGACGAGTCCTGGGTTCCAGGTCTCTGGGTACAACGAAGAGTCATTGGTTAATCGTCTCGGGGTACAACGACGAGTCCTAGGTTCAAGGTCTCTGGGTACAACGAAGAGTCATGTGTTCCACGTCTTTGGGTACAACGAAGAGTCCTGGGTTCCAGGTCTCTAGGTACAACGAAGAGTCATGGGTTCCAGGTCTCTGGTTACAACGACGAGTCATGGGTTCCAGGTCTCTGGGTACAACGAAGAGTCCTGAGTTCCACGTCTTGGGGTACAACGACGAGTCCTAGGTTCAAGGTCTCTGGGTACAATGACGAGTCCTAGGTTCAAGGTCTCTGGGTACAACGAAGAGTCCTGAGTTCCACGTCTCGGGGTACAACGACGAGTCCTGGGTTCCAGGTCTCTAGGTACCACGAAGAGTCATGGGTTCCACGTCTCGGGGTACAATAAAGAGTCCTGTGTTGCACGTCTCTGGGTACAATAAAGAGTCCTGTGTTGCACGTCTCTGGGTACAAAAAGGAGTCCTGGGATCCTAGTCTCTGGGTACAAAGACGAGTCCTTGGTTCAAGGTCTCTGGGTACAACGACGAGTCCTGGGTTCCAGGTCACTGGGTACAACGAAGAGTCATGGGTTCTACGTCTCTGGGTACAACGACGAGTCCTAGGTTCAAGGTCTCTGGGTACGAACAGTCCTGAGTTCCACGTCTCGGGGTACAATAACGAGTCCTGTGTAGCACGTCTCTGGGTACAACAAGGAGTCCTGGGATTCTAGTCTCTGGGTACAACGACGAGTCCTAGGTTCTACGTCTCTGGGTACAACGACGAGTCCTGGGTTCCAGGTCTCTGGGTACAATGAAGAGTCATGGGTTCTACGTCTCTGGGTACAACGACGAGTCCTGGGTTCCAGGTCTCTGGGTACAACGTAGAGTCATTGGTTAATCGTCTCGGGGTACAACGACGAGTCCTAGGTTCAAGGTCTCTGGGTACAACGAAGAATCATGTGTTCCACGTCTCTGGTGACAACGAAGAGTCCTGGGTTCCAGGTCTCTAGGTACAACGAAGAGTCATGGGTTCCAGGTCTCTGGTTACAACGACGAGTCATGGGTTCCAGGTCTCTGGGTACAACGAAGAGTCCTGAGTTCCACGTCTTGGGGTACAACGACGAGTCCTAGGTTCAAGGTCTCTGGGTACAATGACGAGTCCTAGGTTCAAGGTCTCTGGGTACAACGAAGAGTCCTGAGTTCCACGTCTCGGGGTACAACGACGAGTCCTGGGTTCCAGGTCTCTAGGTACCACGAAGAGTCATGGGTTCCACGTCTCGGGGTACAATAAAGAGTCCTGTGTTGCACGTCTCTGGGTACAACAAGGAGTCCTGGGATCCTAGTCTCTGGTTACAACGACGAGTCCTAGGTTCTACGTCTCTGGGTACAACGACGAGTCCTGGGTTCCAGGTCTCTGGTTACAACGAACAGTCATTGGTTCTACCTCTCTGGGTAAAACGACGAGTCCTAGGTTCCTGGTCTCTGGGTACAACGAAGAGTCATGGGTTCCACGTATCTAGGTACAACGACGAGTCCTAGGTTCAAGGTCTCTGGGTTTAACGAAGAGTCATGGGTTGCACGTCTCTGGGTACAACACCGAGTCCTGAGTTCCACGTCTCGGGGTACAATAACGAATCCTGTGTTGCACGTCTCTGGGTACAACAAGGAGTCCTGGGTTCCACGTCTTGGGGTACAACGACGAGTCCTAGGTTCAAGGTCTCTGGGTACAATGACGAGTCCTAGGTTCAAGGTCTCTGGGTACAACGAAGAGTCCTGAGTTCCACGTCACGGGGTACAACGACGAGTCCTGGGTTCCAGGTCTCTAGGTACCACGAAGAGTCATGGGTTCCACGTCTCGGGGTTTAATAAAGAGTCCTGTGTTGCACGTCTCTGGGTACAAAAGGAGTCCTGGGATCCTAGTCTCTGGGTACAAAGACGAGTCCTTGGTTCAAGGTCTCTGGGTACAACGACGAGTCCTGGGTTCCAGGTCACTGGGTACAACGAAGAGTCATGGGTTCTACGTCTCTGGGTACAACGACGAGTCCTAGGTTCAAGGTCTCTGGGTACGAACAGTCCTGAGTTCCACGTCTCGGGGTACAATAACAAGTCCTATGTTGCACGTCTCTGGGTACAACAAGGAGTCCTGGGATCCTAGTCTCTGGGTACAACGACGAGTCCTAGGTTCTACGTCTCTGGGTACAACGACGAGTCCTGGGTTCCAGGTCTCTGGTTACAACGAACAGTCATGGGTTCTACCTCTCTGGGTAAAACGACGAGTCCTAGGTTCCTGGTCTCTGGGTACAACGAAGAGTCATGGGTTCCACGTATCTAGTTACAACGACGAGTCCTAGGTTCAAGGTCTCTGGGTTCAACGAAGAGTCATGGGTTGCACGTCTCTGGGTACAACACCGAGTCCTGAGTTCCACGTCTCGGGGTACAATAACGAATCCTGTGTTGCACGTCTCTGGGTACAACAAGGAGTCCTGGGATCCTAGTCTCTGGGTACAACGACGAGTCCTAGGTTCTACGTCTCTGGGTACAACGACGAGTCCTGGGTTCCAGGTCTCTTGGTACAACGAAGAGACATGGGTACTACGTCTCTGGGTACAACGACGAGTCCTAGGTTTAAGGTCTCTGGGTACAACGAAGAGTCATGGGTTCCACGTCTCTGGGTACAACACCGAGTCCTGAGTTCCACGTCTTGGGGTACAATAACGAGTCCTGTGTTGCACGTCTCTGGGTACAACAAGGAGTCCTGGGATCCTAGTCTCTGGGTACAACGACGAGTCCTAGGTTCTACTTCTCTGGGTACAACGACGAGTCCTGGGTTCCAGGTCTCTGGGTACAACGAAGAGTCATGGGTTCTACGTCTCTGGGTACAACGACGAGTCCTAGGTTCAAGGTCTCTGGGTACAACGAAGAGTCCTGGGTTCCAGGTCTCTAGGTACAACGAAGAGTCATGGGTTCCAGGTCTCTGGTTACAACGACGAGTCATGGGTTCCAGGTCTCTGGGTACAACGAAGAGTCCTGAGTTCCACGTCTTGGGGTACAACGACGAGTCCTAGGTTCAAGGTCTCTGGGTACAATGACGAGTCCTAGGTTCAAGGTCTCTGGGTACAACGAAGAGTCATGAGTTCCACGTCTCGGGGTACAACGACGAGTCCTGGGTTCCAGGTCTCTAGGTACCACGAAGAGTCATGGGTTTCACGTCTCGGGGTACAATAAAGAGTCCTGTGTTGCACCGCTCTGGGTACAACAAGGAGTCCTGGGATCCTAGTCTCTGGGTACAACGACGAGTCCTAGGTTCTACGTCTCTGGGTACAACGACGAGTTCTGGGTTCCAGGTCTTTGGATACAACGAACAATTATGGGTTCCACGTCTCTGGGAACAACGAAGAATCCAATCCCGACATAAATTGTCCCCAAAACCAACTTTCTCCGAGATAAACTATCGTCGGGATTTAATATCCTTTGATTTAATTGTTTGCGAGGAAAACAGTCCCCAAGCCAAACTTTATTTTATTAAATTATTTCCTTGGAAAAAGTTCCCGAGGCAAACTATCCCTGAGACAAACTCCGAGATTATCTATCCCCTGATCAAAATATTTCAGAGGAAAACGGTTTTTGAGATAATCTTATCCGAAGATAGACTATCCTCTGATCCAAATATTCCCAAGGCAAATTGTCCCCGAGACAAACTATCCCTGCAATTAACTATCCTCTGATCAGTTTATTCCCGAGGATAGCTGTCTTCGAGACAATTTACCCCCAGATTAACAATCTTCTGATTAATATATTTCCGAGACAAATTGTCCCCGAGGCAAAATTTTCTAAGATAAACTATCCTAAGATCAAATATTACTAGATGAGAACTGTCCCTGGGGCAAACTATCTTTGGAAAATCATTCCCGAGTAAAACGTTCCTGGAGATAAACAATCCTCTAATCAAATTATTCGCGAGGGAAACTGACCTCTAGACAATCTTTTCCGAGACAATTTCTCCTCTGATCAGATTATTCTCGAGGTTTACTGTCCTCGAAACAAACTATCCCGAGATTTACTATACTCTGATCAAATTATCCCAAAGGTAATCTGAACACGAGACAAACTATTAACGAGATAAACTATCAATTGTACAAATAATTCCCGAGGCAAACTTTCCCTGAGATAAAATATCATCGAGATTGACTATCCTCTGATCAAATTATAACCGAGAAAAACGGTCCCAGAGACAATCTACCCTTGAGATAATTAATCCTCTGATCAAATTATTTCCGAGATAGACTGTCCTTGAGACAAACTATAACCGCGATTAAATATACTCTGATCAAATAATTCCCGAGGAAAAATATCTCCGAGATATCCAATCGGCGAGATAAACAATCATCTATACAAATAATTTCCGAGAAAAACTGCCCTTGAGGCCAAATATCCTCGAGACAATCTATCCCGATATAAACATTACTCTGATCGAACTATTCCTGTGGAAAACTATCCATTAATTCCCGAGGCAAACTGTCCACAAGACATACTATCCTCTGGGTAAATCCATGTCAAATCACCCGATTTCAAGAAAAGTTCCCACGGCACCAGTTTCGATTTCGTTTAAACTTTAACCACTTATTTTATAGACCTTTTGAGCACGAAAGCCAAATTTTGAGCTCTGAAATCGAAGTATTTTTGAAGATACGATTTTTTTAAATAACCTTGCAACTAGTCGAGTATTTTGACAAGTACAATTTAGTCATTTTTGAGCATTGATATCTAAAGATTTCTTAATATCACGTAGGCGTAATTTTTTATAACGATTTTTCTGGTGGTATAGATAACTAAGTAATCATTTCGAGGTTCGAAACTAGGGTCGTTAATTTTATAAAAATCGGCGAATGTGCCATAAAAAATCGCAATACAGGTAAACAGACCAACTTCGTCGGTCTTTAATACATCGAAATACATTTTTTAAATTCATTAATCGACCTTTACAGGATGAAATTAAGCCGGGGAATACGAAAAAGGAACCAGAATTACTCTTACTTTTGGAGTTATAGGGGTTCAAATTTAACGTTTTTCTCAAAATCGGGAAATCATGGTTGTGAATAGTCGCGTGTTTGGCAATGTCGGATTCTGAAACACAAAATATAGTTTATACCATCCGAAAGTACAGAATTCATTATATAACATATTAAATTTTCATATTGTGTTTCCAAGTCGTTCAAGGTCAAACGTTAAGGGCAAAACGAACCCGATTTTTAAAACTTAAAACTGAGTAATCCACGTCAAATCAACCAGGCCCATACCACTCAAGTCACCGAATTTGATTAAATTTTTTGGGCAGGTGTAGTTATGGGTAAAACTAACCCCTGTACAGCAAAAGTGCCGAAATAAGTTTATTTGGAAGTTATATGATAAAATAACTGTTTTGCGATTTTCCGAAAATCCGATGCACCCAAAGAATTAATAGCTATAACTTCAGTTCTAAGAGATAAAAATGTGATCGATGACTTATTTTATAGGTAATGAAATCCTTAACACACCATATTATATTTTTTTTTTAAATAAAAGGTTTAAAAATTTGGGAATTTTAAACTTTGAGGTAAGTTATTCGCGGATCCCCAAAATAGCTAAATTTAGGAAAATTAATTTTTGGCCTCTATCGACTTATTTCGACATAATACATTCTCTGTTTAAACATTTTCTTGGCGAATTAACGTTTAAGGAAGCTACAACCAAATTACCGTACCCCCCTCCAAGCAATTTTAGATTTTAGAATGTTTCATACTTTAATTTATTTTTCCTTCGGGTTTTATTTTTATTTACTTCATGAGATATAAAAATTTAAATGTTTTTATTTTATTACTTTTGGAATTACTATCAAAATGTTACTGCACGGTTAGTACGGGCCTATGTAACACAATTACTCAGAAGTATGCCTCTATATAACATCTCTGTATTAAAAATTTCAATGAGACCTTGGTTCACAGCCACCAAAGAAATCACGAACGAGCTACGCGCAAAACCGGTTTAACTTCCTTTCCTCCCCGCCAGACCTGGTTTTGATGACGAAAAAGCCGTCATCGATTGGAAAGTGACGTCAATTACGTCATATCCTGTGAACAAGTCCTCATTGAGAAGACGTTCTTTTTGGCACACTTATGAATAATTATGTTACATATGATAAAATGGTAAAAGAGGGTAGCTCAACATCAAAATTGGAACCAACTTGGTGTCTAATAGTCCTTTAAATAACAGGTCATTAAAGCCGATTATAGAGTTTGTGCTGCTGCGACTGGACATATAACTGGTCTATGGTTTCCCTTCATACTGCCAAAGCTGAGAATTTTCTATTCATAGATCTGGCGGCATTTTTCAACAGGGGGGGGGGGGGCAAGACAATCAGAGAGGGGTTTATTTATAAGCGCCTATTTGAGGATCTGATAAGTCCGGTATAGACAACATAATTTGAGAGGGGACAAAGGTGGCAAGTGGGGCAGTTTCCCCCTAAATTTGCGACCAACGAATTGGACCGTGTTTGGTGTCGTACTGGATGGTAGATTTCACATTGAGTCGAGTGCTACCAACCGTTTCTGAGTTAATACCGAATTTGCACTGAGCTACTGGTATTTTATAAAAAAAAATTTAGGAATTGTGTCAAGTTTGGTATCGTTTCATTAGTTTGTTTTAACCGAGGGTCGTTATAGGACTAATAGTTTCGGACAAAAAGTACATCCAAAATGTGTTTTTTTTTGGAAATTTCAATAACAATTGGAAGGTTATATCAAGATTTTGGCCAGAGTCAACGTATTGTTTAGTGCCGAATCGAATGGGACCAGCAGCAAGTCCTTAGGATGAATCGTTTCCGAGTTATAACGAAATATTTCGTAAAATTGGCATTTAAACCTCCAAAATGTACTCTTCCTGCGTACCGTAATGTGGTTGTAACTTTGTCAAAAGTAACTCCCTCCATGAAAATGATTTAACAGATAATTTATTATGACGAAGTAAGTCGATAGAGGCCAAAAAATATATTTTTGTCTAAATATAGCTAATTTGTAGATCAAATTGAAATTTTTTCCAAGGTTTTAAATTTTAATTACATTAATATTATATATTATAATATTAAATAATATAATGTGTAAAGGGATTCATTACCTTTAAAATAAGTCTTTGATCACGTTTTATCTCTTTAAGAACCTAAGTTCGGGGGAGGGCATTCCATCCCGGGCGACACTCATTAAGGGGCGCCAGAAATTGATTGGCGACCTTTTGATCAAGGAACAAAGTTACATTTTAGGTATTTTTAAAGCAAAAAGGGCGCCATTTTAGAGATTTTCCCAGGGCAACACAAACCCTCGTTACGCCACTGCCGAAGTTATAGCTATAATTCTTTGGGTGCAACGGATTTTCGGAAAATCGGAAAACAGTTATTTTATCATATAACTTCCAAATAAACTTATTTCGGCACTTTTGCTGTACAGGGGTTAGTTTTACCCATAACTACACCTGCCCAAAAAATTTAATCAAATTCGGTGACTTGAGTGGTATGGGCCTGGTTGATTTGACGTGGAGTACTCAGTTTTAAGTTTTAAAAATCGGGTTCGTTTTGCCCTAAACGTTTGACCTTGAACGACTTGGAAACACAAGATAAAAATTTAATATGTTATATAATGAATTCTGTACTTTTAGATGGTATAAACATTATTTTGTGTTTCAGAATCCGACATTGCCAAAAACGCGACTATTCACTAACATGATTTCCCGATTTTGAGAAAAACGTTAAATTTGAACCCCTATAACTCCAAAAGTAAGAGTAATTCTGGTTCCTTTTTCGTATTCCCCGGCTTAATTTCATCCTGTAAAGGTCGATTAATGAATTTAAAAAATGTATTTCGATGTCTTAAAGACCGACGAATTTGGTCTGTTTACCTGTATTGCGATTTTTTATGGCACATTCGCCGATTTTATATCGAGATTAAATATCCTTTGATCAAATTATTTCCGAGGAAAAATGTTCCCGAGATAATCTTATATCGAGATTAAATATCCTTTGATCAAAATATTCCTAAGGCAAACTGCCCCGAGACCAAAAATCCCCAGAATTAACTATATTATAATTAAATTAATCCCGAGACTAACTGTTTCCAAGACAAATTATCAACGATAAAAACATTCCTCTGATAAAATTATACCGAAGAAAAACTGTCCCCGAGACACACTATACGCAAGGTAAACTATCATCGGACCCAATTATTCCAGAAACAAACTATCCCCGAAAAAAATTATTCACTTATCAAAATATTTACTAGGAAAACTGCCCCCGAGACAAACTATCCCCGCGATGAACTATACTCTGATCAAATTTTTACCGAGTAAAACTGACCCCAAGACCAACTTCCCCGATATTAACAATCACCTGATCAAAATGTTCCTGATACAAATTTCCACGTGACCAACTATCCCTGAGATTGACTATCCTCTGATCAAAAAATTCTTTAGTGAAACTGTCCCCGAGACAACGTATCCTTTGATCAAAATATTACCGAGGAAATCTTTCCCCGAGACAAACTATTCGGTAATAAACTATTCTCTGATCAAATTATACGACAACCTATCCCGAGATTCACAATCCTCTGATCAAATTATTTCCCAAGACAATCTATCCCGAGATTAATATTCCTTCAACCAATTGTCCCCGAGGCAAACTCTCCTCGTTATAAACTTTCTTCTGATCAAATTTTACCCGAGGAAAACTATATTCAAAACAACCTTTTCCCGAGATAATCAACTATTCCTGGGGCAAACTGTCCCCGAGAATAACTAACCCCAAGAATAAATATACTGTGAACAAATTATTCCGGAGAAAAAGATTCGTGAGGTAAACTAATCTCTCACCGAAATATACCGGAGGAAAACTATCTCCGAGACCAATTATCCCCGCGATTAACTATCCTCTGACTATATTACTTCCAAGGTAAACTGTTCCTGACACAATCTTTTCCGAGATAAACTATGCTCTAATCAAACTGTGACCGAAGCAAACTTTCCCCGAAAAAAGCTATCCCATGATCAAATTAAACCTGAGGAAAACTGTACCCGAGACAAACTACCCACGAATTTATAAATACCCTGATCAAATTATTCCCGAGGAAAACTTTCCCCGAGGCAAAATATCCCCGTGATTGACTATCCTCTGACATAATTTTTAACGAGGAAAACTGTACCCGAGACAAATTATTTTCGCGATTAACTATTGTCTGACCAAATCTGTCTACGAGACAAACTATTCCCGAGATTAACTATCCTTTTATCAAATTTTACCGAAGGAAAACTGTCCCCGAGACAAACTATTCGGCAATAAACTATCCTCCCGAGGAAAACTGCCTTCGAGAAAAACCATCTCCAAGACAAACTATCCCCGAGAGAAATGATCCTCTGATTAAATTATATATTCCCTAGGCAAACTGACCCCAAGACAATTTTACCCCGTGATAAACAATCCTCCGATCCAGATATTTCCGAGGCTAACTGTCCCCGAGACAAACTATTTTGAGATAAACTATTATCTGATCAAATTATTCATGAGTGAAAATGTTCCTAAGGCAATTTATCCCCGAGATTAACTATCCTCTGATAAAAATATTCCCGAGCTAAACTCTCCCCGAGATAAAGAATTCTCTGATAAATTTATTCCCGAGACAAACTGCCCCCGAACCAAACTAACCCCGAGACAATCTATCCTCTGACCAAAATTAACCCGTGGAAAACTGTCCCCGAGATGAACTAAACTTTTATTACACAATTTTCGAGAAAAACTGTCCCCGAGACAAACTATCTTCGAAATTAAAAATTATCTGATAAAATAATTCCGGAGGAAAACTTTCCCCGTGATTAACTTACATCTAATCAAATTATTTCCAAGGAAAAATGTCGCCGAGACAAACTACCCCCGCGATTAACTATCCTCTGAAAAAATCACTCCAGAGGAAAACTGTGAGCGAGACAAACTATCCCCGCGTTTAACTAACCTCTAATTATAGTATTTCCGATGAAAAATGTCTCTAAGAAAAACAATCCCCGCGATTAACTATCATCTGACCAAATTATTTATAAGGATAACTGTCCCCGAGACCATCTGTACCCGAAATTAACAATCCTCTGATCAAATTATTCCCGAGACAAACTGTCGAAATGAACTATCCTCTGATAAAAATATTCCTTAGTCAAACTGTACCCGAGACAAACTATCCCCAGTAAAAACTATCATCTGATCAAAATATTACAGAAAAAAACTAAACCGAAACAAACTTTCCCCAAGAGAAACTATCCTCTGATCAAATTATTCCCGAGATTAACTATCCTCTGATTAAATTATTCCCGAGATTATCTATAATCTGATCAAATTATTCCCGAGATTAACTATCCTCTGATCAAATTATTCACAAGATTAACTATCCTCTGATCAAATTATTCCCGAGATTAACTATCCTCTGATCAAATTATTCCCGAGATTAACTATCCTCTGATCAAATTATTCCAGAGATTAACTATCCTCTGATCAAATTATTCCCGAGATTAACTATCCTCAGATTAAATTATTCCCGAGATTATCTATAATCTGATCTAATTAATCCCGAGATTAACTATCCTCTGATCAAATTATTCCCGAAATTAACTATCCTCTGATCAAATTATTCCCGAAATTAACTATCCTCTTATCAAATTATTCTTGAGATTAACTATCCTCTGATCAAATTATTCCCGAGATAAACTATCCTCTGATCAAATTATTCCCGAGATCAACTATCCTCTGATCAAATAATTCCCGAGATTAACTATCCTCTGATCAAATTATTCCCGAGATTAACTATCCTCTGATCAAATAATTCCCGAGATTAACTATCCTCTGATCAAATTATTCCCGAGATTAACTATCCTCTGATCAAATTATTCCCGAGATTAACTATCCTCTGATCAAATTATTCCCGAGATTAACTATCAAATATTTATTGAACCAAAAATAAAATCCCCTTCTAGTTGATATAATAATTGAAATTGGGGTTATAAGTAAAGCAAAAGATAGAAGAAACGATAAAGTAATGTTACTATTACATTTTAATTAAAATTAATATAAATGATATACATATAGGAACAAAATTGAAAGAAAATATAGTATTGCCAATTTATTTTGATGAGGAGTTCGAAGATTTTCTGATGATGATGTAAATATATCCAGATCGGTTCCATTTACTAAAAATACAAAAAGAAATAAATTGAAAGTTTTGTACAGTAAAAAATATAATATGTGCGCTTATAATCCATGTTTTAAAAACAATATTAAAAAACATATCGCATAAAATATGAGCGACTACGCTACATTTACATACAAAATCTATAGGAATATTGAGTTACTACACAAAATAAGTTAAAGAAATGCGGTGCTCAAAGTTTTGATCAGAAGCGAAATATTTAACGCCGTGGGCTTCATTCAATAAATCTCAAAGGATGAGAAACCGATTTCGAACAAAATAAATATTTTCGTTTAGACCGTTACTTAACGTGACGTATAATCTAGCCGAACGTTTTTTTGGTAATTGCAAATTTTATGAAATGGCTAACACCTCAGTTGCAAAAAGGCTTAACTGAAGGTCCCAAGTATACAAATAAATTAGTTAAAACACTAAAAATTTCTATTTCATTGGTCTTTTCGTGAATATTTAATTTTTATATATAAAATGAAACAAACATCAAATAGTCCATTATATATAAGAAATTAAAATGATGTGAGCGTCATTCTTCGCTTGGTGTGATCCCACTATACCGTTGAGTAACGGAACCCAGGTCTTACCGTTGAAACGAACCGTAAGAAACCATACTCAACGTTTTCTCAACGGAGAGTCCATTGGGTGTTACTGAGCGCAGCCAATTAAGGTCACAAAATTCCACCATTTCTATAAATAGTCTAGATAATAGTGCCAGGGAAATAAAATAGTTTTCGTTTTATACTTAAAGTCTATATGCACCTAGTTATAGCACCTTCTATAGAAATGAACTACGGATTTTAAAGTGCGCGTGACTTAATTTATAGCATCACTGAGGTCACGGATGCTAGTTCATTTGGCGGGCTCGAATGCAAATAAGATTTAATTCGGGTCGCTAATGTACTCATTTAGACTACAGCAGCGCCAACCGTGAAATAATTATTCCCTGGTAGAAATGTTTCTTTCATACAGATGGGATAAAGATAGTTTCATCCACTGGTATTTAAAACCATGATACGGTAATCAGAGCCCTCTATTTCTTAATGTTTAGTATTTGTTCATCGTTCAACGCGACATAACTTGTCCTGGAAATTTGGCTTTTTAATTTCTAGGGTATAGCCAAACGTTGCCATACGTAATCATGATCTAGGCAATTTGGTGGTTTGAGTAAAATATATTTTTGTTTGTCTGCTAAAATTCACATTTTCTATTTGGAATAACTTATAAAATAATTAATATTTTAATATGAAATTTTGACAGTGTTGACAACTATACATAATCTAATAAAATATTCAATTTGAATTTTTGGGTGCAGGTAGAGTTTAAGCTACTGAGGATGAGCTAAGGTATCTATCTTTTTGTTGGTAAATCATCTGATAAAATTATTTAAATTTAATATATCAATGTTTTTACTCAAAATGTTATTATAAATACCTTCAAATTATTAAAAATAATAGTGAAATATATGATAAAATATAATAATTAATAATTTTTACGCCATGAAAATTTATTTTCATTTTTGAAAATGTTTTAATTAACAAAAAGCATTGGTATCAAAATTAAGCTGGCGATAGAGATCCCGTTCCACATCAAGTCAAGCAAAAAATGCTTAAGAATTCCGTTTAACTAATCCTAACAAGAGGTTGTCAAAAATTATCTGCAGCAGCACCAAGTTTCTTCAAAATGAACTTATGAAAAAACGCGAGATTACTTTTTATTAGGCTTTTTTTCAATTTGAAGCCAAAACCGGCCAAACCCTTAGATTGTTGGTAAATTAATTTCTTAAAAATGTTTGCAACACTAAGCAATTCCAGTTTATAACGTCAGATATTCACCGTCTTTATTGCCCTTTAGCTGTCAAACCCAATATGTATTGAGCAAACCCATGTGAATAAATTAAATATAACTCAAATATAGGCTCTTACCTCGGGCTCTCGTGTCAAGCGTTTGATGCTGCGGAGCGGAATTGATACAAGTAACATTAGGCATCGGAAAAAACCACGGACGAAATGTGTTATTTATTTTCGAAGAAAAACGATCTTGATGATTCGGGTTGAGAACGAGGCAAGGTTCTTGCCACCAGAACACATAGTCTGCCTTATCAAGAGTGTTAAACTTGGGATAAGGGGATGCTTTCCTAATAGCTGTTGTTTGGTCGGTAAAGAACGTTGTCGTAGTTTTAGAGATAAAATTGGACCTAACAGACGTTAAACCAATATTCATACGTTTCTCGCTATCACAGAATCGATCCAACGATTCCCACCAAAAGTAATAATAATCCTCATTCGGATATGAACCAAAAACAATTGTAGAAGCACGCAGCTTTCTGGCTTTAAAGGAAAATGGAAGAATTGATTGTTTGGATAAAATAAGCCCAGTCACTCCTGAGGACTTTATCGTGAATGGAAATGAACTCGCTCCTCTATGTGAAAATTTAGGTTCAAGAGAAGTCCAAATTAAACAAGGTGTACAGGTAGCGCTAACTGTATGTACAAGATCAACTTTGCAAGACCAAGTTGGTTTAAACGTACATGGACTAATGCATATAGCACAACATCTATCCCACCAAAAATCAAAATCTTGACTTGGATGCGAAACGAAAGAAACAAAAGACGAGACAATTCGACAATTTAGCGTCAATTCAGTTGACATCAGTGTGCTGAAATGTGGATAAACTGGATAAGTGGCGGTTCTCAACATCTTCGACACCAAACAAAAAGTCAAAAAACTAATTGTAGTTCTAGGCATTAAGTTCGAGGATTTAAACTTCGATGGTAAGGTAGAAAATTCTCTTGTTATAATCTTTGTTTCGCTATGAGCTGAAGTTTTGGCTTTCGTAAAAATAAAGGTTGTTAGACGCAACGTTGCTGGTTTAGCAGATAATAATTCACTCGATTTTGAAGACGTTTTTATAATAGCAGATAACTTTGCTCCTCGAGGTGTTGATTTAGAAATGCGAGACGTCGTCCAGAATGTTAAATGTTTAAAAGTCGAAGAAATTAAATGTGTTGTGAAAGTTAATTTTGTTGACGATATCGGAGTGCTAAATAAGCGAAAATGTGGAGTTACGGTTAACGGTGCTTTGGTTGAAAACCCTTCCGATAAAGTACTAAGAAATTTTGATTTGGTCTCTGAAGTGGGTCTTTTGGTAGACCTCGTACTAGAGGGTCGTGTTTCATCAACTAAGAGGGTGGATTTGACCTTAGTTTTCGAAGGCGTTATGGTTTTGAGAACTTCTGGTGTCGTCCCAGTTACTACAGATGGTCGGACGTTCAGAATTGTTGAAATGTTTGTTTCAGGAATAGTTAATGATATCCTTGAAAACCAAATTGAGGTAAATAGCTCTACTCGTTTAGGAGAAGAAAAGCCGGTCGTGCTTGCTTTTCCTGCAGGAGATATCGAAACAGTCGTAGTTTTTACAATTTTCGACACCGAACCAGAAGCAAAAAATTCGGTTAAATTCAAGAAGGTCGAGGATTTATTCTTCGATGGATAAGTAGAAAGTTCTCTTGTTATAAACTTTGTTTTGCTATGAACCGGAGTTTTGGCTGTCGTAAAATTAAAGGTGGTTAAAGGCAACGTTGTTGCTTTAGCAGCGAATAATTCACTTGATTTTGACGACGTTGTTATAATAGCAGATAACTTTGCTCCTTGAGGTGTTGATTTAGAAATGCGAGACGTCCTCCAGAATGTTAAATGTTTAAAAGACGAAGAAATTAAATGTGTTGTGAAAGTTAATTTTGTGGACGTAATACGCCTCTTTGGCGTCATAATAGATGATATCGGAGTGCTAAATAAGCGAAAATGTGACGTTACGGTTAACGGTGCTTTGGTTGAAAACCCTTCCGATAAAGTACTAAGAAATTTTGATTTGGTCTCTGAAGTGGGTCTTTGGGTAGACTTCGTACTAGAGGGTAGTGTTTCATAAACTAAGAGGGTGGATTTGACCTTAGTTTTCGAAGGCGTTATGGTTTTGAGAACTTCTGGTGTCGTCCCAGTTACTACAGATGGTCGGACGTTCAGAATTGTTGAAATGTTTGTTACTGGAATAGTTAATGATATCCTAGAAAACCAAATTGAGGTAAATAGTTCTACTCGTTTAGGAGAAGAAAAGCCGGTCGTGCTTGCTTTTCCTGCAGGAGATATCGAAACAGTCGTAGTTTTTACAATTTTCGACACCGAACCAGAAGCAAAAAATTCGGTTAAATTCAAGAAGGTCGAGGATTTATTCTTCGATGGATAAGTAGAAAGTTCTCTTGTTATAAACTTTGTTTTGCTATGAACCGGAGTTTTGGCTGTCGTAAAATTAAAGGTGGTTAGAGGCAACGTTGTTGCTTTAGCAGCGAATAATTCACTTGATTTTGACGACGTTGTTATAAAAGCAGATAACTTTGCTCCTCGAGGTGTTGATTTAGAAATGCGAGACGTCATCCAGAATGTTAAATGTTTAAAAGTCGAAGAAATTAAATGTGTTGTGAAAGTTAATTTTGTGGACGTAATACGCCTCTTTGGCGTCATAATAGATGATATCGGAGTGCTAAATAAGCGAAAATGTGACGTTACGGTTAACGGTGCTTTGGTTGAAAACCCTTCCGATAAAGTACTAAGAAATTTTGATTTGGTCTCTGAAGTGGGTCTTTGGGTAGAATTCGTACTAGAGGGTCGTGTTTCATAAACTAAGAGGGTGGATTTCACCTTAGTTTTCGAAGGCGTTATGGTTTTGAGAACTTCTGGTGTCGTCCCAGTTACTACAGATGGTCGGACGTTCAGAATTGTTGAAATGTTTGTTACTGGAATAGTTAATGATATCCTTGAAAACCAAATTGAGGTAAATAGTTCTACTCGGTTAGGAGAAGAAAAGCCGGTCGTGCTTGCTTTTCCTGCAGGAGATATCGAAAAAGTCGTAGTTTTTACAACTTTCGACATCGAACCAGAAGCAATTAATTCGGTTAAATTCAAGAAGGTCGAGGATTTATTCTTCGATGGATAAGTAGAAAGTTCTCTTGTTATAAACTTTGTTTTGCTATGAACCAGAGTTTTGGCTGTCGTAAAATTAAAGGTGGTTAGAGGCAACGTTGTTGCTTTAGCAGCGAATAATTCACTTGATTTTGACGACGTTGTTATAAAAGTAGATAACTTTGCTCCTCGAGGTGTTGATTTAGAAATGCGAGGCGTCATCCAGAATGTTAAATGTTTAAAAGTCGAAGAAATTAAATGTGTTGTGAAAGTTAATTTTGTGGACGTAATACGCCTCTTTGGCGTCATAATAGATGATATCGGAGTGCTAAATAAGCGAAAATGTGACGTTACGGTTAACGGTGCTTTGGTTGAAAACCCTTCCGATAAAGTACTAAGAAATTTTGATTTGGTCTCTGAAGTGGGTCTTTGGGTAGACTTCGTACTAGAGGGTAGTTTTTCATAAACTAAGAGGGTGGATTTGACCTTAGTTTTCGAAGGCGTTATGGTTTTGAGAACTTCTGGTGTCGTCCCAGTTACTACAGATGGTCGGACGTTCAGAATTGTTGAAATGTTTGTTACTGGAATAGTTAATGATATCCTAGAAAACCAAATTGAGGTAAATAGTTCTACTCGTTTAGGAGAAGAAAAGCCGGTCGTGCTTGCTTTTCCTGCAGGAGATATCGAAACAGTCGTAGTTTTTACAATTTTCGACACCGAACCAGAAGCAAAAAATTCGGTTAAATTCAAGAAGGTCGAGGATTTATTCTTCGATGGATAAGTAGAAAGTTCTCTTGTTATAAACTTTGTTTTGCTATGAACCGGAGTTTTGGCTGTCGTAAAATTAAAGGTGGTTAGAGGCAACGTTGTTGCTTTAGCAGCGAATAATTCACTTGATTTTGACGACGTTGTTATAAAAGCAGATAACTTTGCTCCTCGAGGTGTTGATTTAGAAATGCGAGACGTCATCCAGAATGTTAAATGTTTAAAAGTCGAAGAAATTAAATGTGTTGTGAAAGTTAATTTTGTGGACGTAATACGCCTCTTTGGCGTCATAATAGATGATATCGGAGTGCTAAATAAGCGAAAATGTGACGTTACGGTTAACGGTGCTTTGGTTGAAAACCCTTCCGATAAAGTACTAAGAAATTTTGATTTGGTCTCTGAAGTGGGTCTTTGGGTAGACTTCGTACTAGAGGGTCGTGTTTCATAAACTAAGAGGGTGGATTTCACCTTAGTTTTCGAAGGCGTTATGGTTTTGAGAACTTCTGGTGTCGTCCCAGTTACTACAGATGGTCGGACGTTCAGAATTGTTGAAATGTTTGTTACTGGAATAGTTAATGATATCCTTGAAAACCAAATTGAGGTAAATAGTTCTACTCGTTTAGGAGAAGAAAAGCCGGTCGTGCTTGCTTTTCCTGCAGGAGATATCGAAAAAGTCGTAGTTTTTACAACTTTCGACATCGAACCAGAAGCAATTAATTCGGTTAAATTCAAGAAGGTCGAGGATTTATTCTTCGATGGATAAGTAGAAAGTTCTCTTGTTATAAACTTTGTTTTGCTATGAACCGGAGTTTTGGCTGTCGTAAAATTAAAGGTGGTTAGAGGCAACGTTGTTGCTTTAGCAGCGAATAATTCACTTGATTTTGACGACGATGTTATAAAAGTAGATAACTTTGCTCCTCGAGGTGTTGATTTAGAAATGCGAGGCGTCATCCAGAATGTTAAATGTTTAAAAGTCGAAGAAATTAAATGTGTTGTGAAAGTTAATTTTGTGGACGTAATACGCCTCTTTGGCGTCATAATAGATGATATCGGAGTGCTAAATAAGCGAAAATGTGGAGTTACGGTTAACGGTGCTTTGGTTGAAAACTCTTCCGATAAAGTACTAAGAAATTTTGATTTGGTCTCTGAAGTGGGTCTTTGGGTAGACTTCGTACTAGAGGGTCGTGTTTCATAAACTAAGAGGGTGGATTTGACCATAGTTTTCGAAGGCGTTATGGTTTTGAGAACTTCTGGTGTCGTCCCAGTTACTACAGATGGTCGGACGTTCAGAATTGTTGAAATGTTTGTTACTGGAATAGTTAATGATATCCTTGAAAACCAAATTGAGGTAAATAGTTCTACTCGTTTAGGAGAAGAAAAGCCGGTCGTGCTTGCTTTTCCTGCAGGAGATATCGAAACAGTCGTAGTTTTTACAATTTTCGACACCGAACCAGAAGCAAAAAATTCGGTTAAATTCAAGAAGGTCGAGGATTTATTCTTCGATGGATAAGTAGAAAGTTCTCTTGTTATATACTTTGTTTTGCTATGAACCGGAGTTTTGGCTGTCGTAAAATTAAAGGTGGTTAGAGGCAACGTTGTTGCTTTAGCAGCGAATAATTCACTTGATTTTGACGACGTTGTTATAATCGCAGATAACTTTGCTCCTTGAGGTGTTGATTTAGAAATGCGAGACGTCCTCCAGAATGTTAAATATTTAAAAGACGAAGAAATTAAATGTGTTGTGAAAGTTAATTTTGTGGACGTAATACGCCTCTTTGGCGTCATAATAGATGATATCGGAGTGCGAAATAAGCGAAAATGTGGAGTTACGGTTAACGGTGCTTTGGTTGAAAACTCTTCCGATAAAGTACTAAGAAATTTTGATTTGGTCTCTGAAGTGGGTCTTTGGGTAGACTTCGTACTAGAGGGTCGTGTTTCATCAACTAAGAGGGTGAATTTGACCTTAGATTTCGAAGGCGTTATGGTTTTGAGAACTTCTGGTGTCATCCCAGTTACTACAGATGGTCGGACGTTCAGAATTGTTGAAATGTTTGTTACAGGAATAGTTAATGATATCCTTGAAAACCAAATTGAGGTAAATAGTTCTACTCGTTTAGGAGAAGAAAAGCCGGTCATGCTTGCTTTTCCTGCAGGAGATATCGAAACAGTCGTAGTTTTTACAATTTTCGACACCGAACCAGAAGCAAAAAATTCGGTTAAATTCAAGAAGGTCGAGGATTTATTCTTCGATGGATAAGTAGAAAGTTCTCTTGTTATATACTTTGTTTTGCTATGAACCGGAGTTTTGGCTGTCGTAAAATTAAAGGTGGTTAGAGGCAACGTTGTTGTTTTAGCAGCGAATAATTCACTTGATTTTGACGACGTTGTTATAATAGCAGATAACTTTGCTCCTTGAGGTGTTGATTTAGAAATGCGAGACGTCCTCCAGAATGTTAAATGTTTAAAAGACGAAGAGATTAAATGTGTTGTGAAAGTTAATTTTGTGGACGTAATACGCCTCTTTGGCGTCATAATAGATGATATCGGAGTGCTAAATAAGCGAAAATGTGGAGTTACGGTTAACGGTGCTTGGGTTGAAAACCCTCCCGATAAAGTACTAAGAAATTTTGATTTGGTCTCTGAAGTGGGTCTTTGGGTAGACTTCGTACTAGAGGGTCGTGTTTCATCAACTAAGAGGGTGGATTTGACCTTAGTTTTCCAAGGCGTTATGGTTTTGAGAACTTCTGGTGTCGTCCCAGTTACTACAGATGGTCGGACGTTCAGAATTGTTGAAATGTTTGTTACAGGAATAGTTAATGATATCCTTAAAAACCAAATTGAGGTAAATAGTTCTACTCGTTTAGGAGAAGAAAAGCCGGTCGTGCTTGCTTTTCCTGCAGGAGATATCGAAACAGTCGTAGTTTTTACAATTTTCGACACCGAACCAGAAGCAAAAAATTCGGTTAAATTCAAGAAGGTCGAGGATTTATTCTTCGATGGATAAGTAGAAAGTTCTCTTGTTATAAACTTTGTTTTGCTATGAACCGGAGTTTTGGCTGTCGTAAAATTAAAGGTGGTTAGAGGCAACGTTGTTGTTTTAGCAGCGAATAAATCACTTGATTTTGACGACGTTGTTATAATAGCAGATAACTTTGCTCCTTGAGGTGTTGATTTAGAAATGCGAGACGTCCTCCAGAATGTTAAATGTTTAAAAGACGAAGAGATTAAATGTGTTGTGAAAGTTAATTTTGTGGACGTAATACGCCTCTTTGGCGTCATAATAGATGATATCGGAGTGCTAAATAAGCGAAAATGTGGAGTTACGGTTAACGGTGCTTTGGTTGAAAACTCTTCCGATAAAGTACTAAGAAATTTTGATTTGGTCTCTGAAGTGGGTCTTTGGGTAGACTTCGTACTAGAGGGTCGTGTTTCATAAACTAAGAGGGTGGATTTGACCTTAGATTTCGAAGGCGTTATGGTTTTGAGAACTTCTGGTGTCGTCCCAGTTACTACAGATGGTTGGACGTTCAGAATTGTTGAAATGTTTGTTACTGGAATAGTTAATGATATCCTTGAAAACCAAATTGAGGTAAATAGTTCTACTCGTTTAGGAGAAGAAAAGCCGGTCGTGCTTGCTTTTACTGCAGGAGATATCGAAACAGTCGTAGTTTTTACAATTTTCGACACCGAACCAGAAGCAAAAAATTCGGTTAAATTCAAGAAGGTCAAGGATTTATTCTTCGATCGATAAGTAGAAAGTTCTCTTGTTATAAACTTTGTTTTGCTATGAACCGGAGTTTTGGCTGTGGTAAAATTAAAGGTGGTTAGAGGCAACGTTGTTGCTTTAGCAGCGAATAATTCACTTGATTTTGACGACGTTGTTATAAAAGCAGATAACTTAGCTCCTTGAGGTGTTGATTTAGAAATGCGAGACGTCCTCCAGAATGTTAAATGTTTAAAAGACGAAGAAATTAAATGTGTTGTGAAAGTTAATTTTGTGGACGTAATACGCCTCTTTGGCGTCATAATAGATGATATCGGAGTGCTAAATAAGCGAAAATGTGAAGTTACGGTTAACGGTGCTTTGGTTGAAAACCCTTCCGATAAAGTACTAAGAAATTTTGATTTGGTCTCTGAAGTGGGTCTTTTGATAGACCTCGTGCTAGAGGGTCGTGTTTCATCAACTAAGAGGGTGGATTTGACCTTAGTTTTCGAAGGCGTTATGGTTTTGAGAACTTCTGGTGTCGTCCCAGTTACTACAGATGGTCGGACGTTCAGAATTGTTGAAATGTTTGTTACAGGAATAGTTAATGATATCCTTGAAAACCAAATTGAGGTAAATAGTTCTACTCGTTTAGGAGAAGAAAAGCCGGTCGTGCTTGCTTTTCCTGAAGGAAATATCGAAACAGTCGTAGTTTTTACAATTTTCGACACCGAACCAGAAGCAAAAAATTCGGTTAAATGCAAAAAGGTCGAGGATTTATTCTTCGATGGATAAGTAGAAATTTCTCTTGTTATAAACTTTGTTTTGCTATGAACCGGAGTTTTGGCTGTGGTAAAATTAAAGGTGGTTAGAGGCAACGTTGTTGCTTTAGCAGAGAATAATTCACTTGATTTTGACGACGTTGTTATAATCGCAGATAACTTTGCTCCTTGAGGTGTTGATTTAGAAATGCGAGACGTCCTCCAGAATGTTAAATATTTAAAAGACGAAGAAATTAAATGTGTTGTGAAAGTTAATTTTGTGGACGTAATACGCCTCTTTGGCGTCATAATAGATGATATCGGAGTGCGAAATAAGCGAAAATGTGGAGTTACGGTTAACGGTGCTTTGGTTGAAAACTCTTCCGATAAAGTACTAAGAAATTTTGATTTGGTCTCTGAAGTGGGTCTTTGGGTAGACTTCGTACTAGAGGGTCGTGTTTCATCAACTAAGAGGGTGAATTTGACCTTAGATTTCGAAGGCGTTATGGTTTTGAGAACTTCTGGTGTCATCCCAGTTACTACAGATGGTCGGACGTTCAGAATTGTTGAAATGTTTGTTACAGGAATAGTTAATGATATCCTTGAAAACCAAATTGAGGTAAATAGTTCTACTCGTTTAGGAGAAGAAAAGCCGGTCATGCTTGCTTTTCCTGCAGGAGATATCGAAACAGTCGTAGTTTTTACAATTTTCGACACCGAACCAGAAGCAAAAAATTCGGTTAAATTCAAGAAGGTCGAGGATTTATTCTTCGATGGATAAGTAGAAAGTTCTCTTGTTATATACTTTGTTTTGCTATGAACCGGAGTTTTGGCTGTCGTAAAATTAAAGGTGGTTAGAGGCAACGTTGTTGTTTTAGCAGCGAATAATTCACTTGATTTTGACGACGTTGTTATAATAGCAGATAACTTTGCTCCTTGAGGTGTTGATTTAGAAATGCGAGACGTCCTCCAGAATGTTAAATGTTTAAAAGACGAAGAGATTAAATGTGTTGTGAAAGTTAATTTTGTGGACGTAATACGCCTCTTTGGCGTCATAATAGATGATATCGGAGTGCTAAATAAGCGAAAATGTGGAGTTACGGTTAACGGTGCTTGGGTTGAAAACCCTCCCGATAAAGTACTAAGAAATTTTGATTTGGTCTCTGAAGTGGGTCTTTGGGTAGACTTCGTACTAGAGGGTCGTGTTTCATCAACTAAGAGGGTGGATTTGACCTTAGTTTTCCAAGGCGTTATGGTTTTGAGAACTTCTGGTGTCGTCCCAGTTACTACAGATGGTCGGACGTTCAGAATTGTTGAAATGTTTGTTACAGGAATAGTTAATGATATCCTTAAAAACCAAATTGAGGTAAATAGTTCTACTCGTTTAGGAGAAGAAAAGCCGGTCGTGCTTGCTTTTCCTGCAGGAGATATCGAAACAGTCGTAGTTTTTACAATTTTCGACACCGAACCAGAAGCAAAAAATTCGGTTAAATTCAAGAAGGTCGAGGATTTATTCTTCGATGGATAAGTAGAAAGTTCTCTTGTTATAAACTTTGTTTTGCTATGAACCGGAGTTTTGGCTGTCGTAAAATTAAAGGTGGTTAGAGGCAACGTTGTTGTTTTAGCAGCGAATAAATCACTTGATTTTGACGACGTTGTTATAATAGCAGATAACTTTGCTCCTTGAGGTGTTGATTTAGAAATGCGAGACGTCCTCCAGAATGTTAAATGTTTAAAAGACGAAGAGATTAAATGTGTTGTGAAAGTTAATTTTGTGGACGTAATACGCCTCTTTGGCGTCATAATAGATGATATCGGAGTGCTAAATAAGCGAAAATGTGGAGTTACGGTTAACGGTGCTTTGGTTGAAAACTCTTCCGATAAAGTACTAAGAAATTTTGATTTGGTCTCTGAAGTGGGTCTTTGGGTAGACTTCGTACTAGAGGGTCGTGTTTCATAAACTAAGAGGGTGGATTTGACCTTAGATTTCGAAGGCGTTATGGTTTTGAGAACTTCTGGTGTCGTCCCAGTTACTACAGATGGTTGGACGTTCAGAATTGTTGAAATGTTTGTTACTGGAATAGTTAATGATATCCTTGAAAACCAAATTGAGGTAAATAGTTCTACTCGTTTAGGAGAAGAAAAGCCGGTCGTGCTTGCTTTTACTGCAGGAGATATCGAAACAGTCGTAGTTTTTACAATTTTCGACACCGAACCAGAAGCAAAAAATTCGGTTAAATTCAAGAAGGTCAAGGATTTATTCTTCGATCGATAAGTAGAAAGTTCTCTTGTTATAAACTTTGTTTTGCTATGAACCGGAGTTTTGGCTGTGGTAAAATTAAAGGTGGTTAGAGGCAACGTTGTTGCTTTAGCAGCGAATAATTCACTTGATTTTGACGACGTTGTTATAAAAGCAGATAACTTAGCTCCTTGAGGTGTTGATTTAGAAATGCGAGACGTCCTCCAGAATGTTAAATGTTTAAAAGACGAAGAAATTAAATGTGTTGTGAAAGTTAATTTTGTGGACGTAATACGCCTCTTTGGCGTCATAATAGATGATATCGGAGTGCTAAATAAGCGAAAATGTGAAGTTACGGTTAACGGTGCTTTGGTTGAAAACCCTTCCGATAAAGTACTAAGAAATTTTGATTTGGTCTCTGAAGTGGGTCTTTTGATAGACCTCGTGCTAGAGGGTCGTGTTTCATCAACTAAGAGGGTGGATTTGACCTTAGTTTTCGAAGGCGTTATGGTTTTGAGAACTTCTGGTGTCGTCCCAGTTACTACAGATGGTCGGACGTTCAGAATTGTTGAAATGTTTGTTACAGGAATAGTTAATGATATCCTTGAAAACCAAATTGAGGTAAATAGTTCTACTCGTTTAGGAGAAGAAAAGCCGGTCGTGCTTGCTTTTCCTGAAGGAAATATCGAAACAGTCGTAGTTTTTACAATTTTCGACACCGAACCAGAAGCAAAAAATTCGGTTAAATGCAAAAAGGTCGAGGATTTATTCTTCGATGGATAAGTAGAAATTTCTCTTGTTATAAACTTTGTTTTGCTATGAACCGGAGTTTTGGCTGTGGTAAAATTAAAGGTGGTTAGAGGCAACGTTGTTGCTTTAGCAGAGAATAATTCACTCGATTTTGAAGACGTTTTTATAATAGCAGATAACTTTGCTCCTCGAGGTGTTGATTTAGAAATGCGAGACGTCGTCCAGAATGTTAAATGTTTAAAAGTCGAAGAAATTAAATGTGTTGTGAAAGTTAATTTTGTTGACGATATCGGAGTGCTAAATAAGCGAAAATGTGGAGTTACGGTTAACGGTGCTTTGGTTGAAAACCCTTCCGATAAAGTACTAAGAAATTTTGATTTGGTCTCTGAAGTGGGTATTTTGGTAGACCTCGTACTAGAGGGTCGTGTTTCATCAACTAAGAGGGTGGATTTGACCTTAGTTTTCGAAGGCGTTATGGTTTTGAGAACTTCTGGTGTCGTCCCAGTTACTACAGATGGTCGGACGTTCAGAATTGTTGAAATGTTTGTTTCAGGAATAGTTAATGATATCCTTGAAAACCAAATTGAGGTAAATAGCTCTACTCGTTTAGGCGAAGAAAAGCCGGTCGTGCTTGCTTTTCCTGCAGGAGATATCGAAACAGTCGTAGTTTTTACAATTTTCGACACCGAACCAGAAGCAAAAAATTCGGTTAAATTCAAGAAGGTCGAGGATTTATTCTTCGATGGATAAGTAGAAAGTTCTCTTGTTATAAACTTTGTTTTGCTATGAACCGGTGTTTTGGCTGTCGTAAAATTAAAGGTGGTTAAAGGCAACGTTGTTGCTTTAGCAGCGAATAATTCACTTGATTTTGACGACGTTGTTATAATAGCAGATAACTTTGCTCCTTGAGGTGTTGATTTAGAAATGCGAGACGTCCTCCAGAATGTTAAATGTTTAAAAGACGAAGAAATTAAATGTGTTGTGAAAGTTAATTTTGTGGACGTAATACGCCTCTTTGGCGTCATAATAGATGATATCGGAGTGCTAAATAAGCGAAAATGTGACGTTACGGTTAACGGTGCTTTGGTTGAAAACCCTTCCGATAAAGTACTAAGAAATTTTGATTTGGTCTCTGAAGTGGGTCTTTGGGTAGACTTCGTACTAGAGGGTAGTGTTTCATAAACTAAGAGGGTGGATTTGACCTTAGTTTTCGAAGGCGTTATGGTTTTGAGAACTTCTGGTGTCGTCCCAGTTACTACAGATGGTCGGACGTTCAGAATTGTTGAAATGTTTGTTACTGGAATAGTTAATGATATCCTAGAAAACCAAATTGAGGTAAATAGTTCTACTCGTTTAGGAGAAGAAAAGCCGGTCGTGCTTGCTTTTCCTGCAGGAGATATCGAAACAGTCGTAGTTTTTACAATTTTCGACACCGAACCAGAAGCAAAAAATTCGGTTAAATTCAAGAAGGTCGAGGATTTATTCTTCGATGGATAAGTAGAAAGTTCTCTTGTTATAAACTTTGTTTTGCTATGAACCGGAGTTTTGGCTGTCGTAAAATTAAAGGTGGTTAGAGGCAACGTTGTTGCTTTAGCAGCGAATAATTCACTTGATTTTGACGACGTTGTTATAAAAGCAGATAACTTTGCTCCTCGAGGTGTTGATTTAGAAATGCGAGACGTCATCCAGAATGTTAAATGTTTAAAAGTCGAAGAAATTAAATGTGTTGTGAAAGTTAATTTTGTGGACGTAATACGCCTCTTTGGCGTCATAATAGATGATATCGGAGTGCTAAATAAGCGAAAATGTGACGTTACGGTTAACGGTGCTTTGGTTGAAAACCCTTCCGATAAAGTACTAAGAAATTTTGATTTGGTCTCTGAAGTGGGTCTTTGGGTAGACTTCGTACTAGAGGGTCGTGTTTCATAAACTAAGAGGGTGGATTTCACCTTAGTTTTCGAAGGCGTTATGGTTTTGAGAACTTCTGGTGTCGTCCCAGTTACTACAGATGGTCGGACGTTCAGAATTGTTGAAATGTTTGTTACTGGAATAGTTAATGATATCCTTGAAAACCAAATTGAGGTAAATAGTTCTACTCGTTTAGGAGAAGAAAAGCCGGTCGTGCTTGCTTTTCCTGCAGGAGATATCGAAAAAGTCGTAGTTTTTACAACTTTCGACATCGAACCAGAAGCAATTAATTCGGTTAAATTCAAGAAGGTCGAGGATTTATTCTTCGATGGATAAGTAGAAAGTTCTCTTGTTATAAACTTTGTTTTGCTATGAACCAGAGTTTTGGCTGTCGTAAAATTAAAGGTGGTTAGAGGCAACGTTGTTGCTTTAGCAGCGAATAATTCACTTGATTTTGACGACGTTGTTATAAAAGTAGATAACTTTGCTCCTCGAGGTGTTGATTTAGAAATGCGAGACGTCCTCCAGAATGTTAAATGTTTAAAAGACGAAGAAATTAAATGTGTTGTGAAAGTTAATTTTGTGGACGTAATACGCCTCTTTGGCGTCATAATAGATGATATCGGAGTGCTAAATAAGCGAAAATGTGAAGTTACGGTTAACGGTGCTTTGGTTGAAAACCCTTCCGATAAAGTACTAAGAAATGTTGATTTGGTCTCTGAAGTGGGTCTTTGGGTAGACTTCGTACTAGAGGGTAGTGTTTCATAAACTAAGAGGGTGGATTTGACCTTAGTTTTCGAAGGCGTTATGGTTTTGAGAACTTCTGGTGTCGTCCCAGTTACTACAGATGGTCGGACGTTCAGAATTGTTGAAATGTTTGTTACTGGAATAGTTAATGATATCCTAGAAAACCAAATTGAGGTAAATAGTTCTACTCGTTTAGGAGAAGAAAAGCCGGTCGTGCTTGCTTTTCCTGCAGGAGATATCGAAACAGTCGTAGTTTTTACAATTTTCGACACCGAACCAGAAGCAAAAAATTCGGTTAAATTCAAGAAGGTCGAGGATTTATTCTTCGATGGATAAGTAGAAAGTTCTCTTGTTATAAACTTTGTTTTGCTATGAACCGGAGTTTTGGCTGTCGTAAAATTAAAGGTGGTTAGAGGCAACGTTGTTGCTTTAGCAGCGAATAATTCACTTGATTTTGACGACGTTGTTATAAAAGCAGATAACTTTGCTCCTCGAGGTGTTGATTTAGAAATGCGAGACGTCATCCAGAATGTTAAATGTTTAAAAGTCGAAGAAATTAAATGTGTTGTGAAAGTTAATTTTGTGGACGTAATACGCCTCTTTGGCGTCATAATAGATGATATCGGAGTGCTAAATAAGCGAAAATGTGACGTTACGGTTAACGGTGCTTTGGTTGAAAACCCTTCCGATAAAGTACTAAGAAATTTTGATTTGGTCTCTGAAGTGGGTCTTTGGGTAGACTTCGTACTAGAGGGTCGTGTTTCATAAACTAAGAGGGTGGATTTCACCTTAGTTTTCGAAGGCGTTATGGTTTTGAGAACTTCTGGTGTCGTCCCAGTTACTACAGATGGTCGGACGTTCAGAATTGTTGAAATGTTTGTTACTGGAATAGTTAATGATATCCTTGAAAACCAAATTGAGGTAAATAGTTCTACTCGTTTAGGAGAAGAAAAGCCGGTCGTGCTTGCTTTTCCTGCAGGAGATATCGAAAAAGTCGTAGTTTTTACAACTTTCGACATCGAACCAGAAGCAATTAATTCGGTTAAATTCAAGAAGGTCGAGGATTTATTCTTCGATGGATAAGTAGAAAGTTCTCTTGTTATAAATTTTGTTTTGCTATGAACCGGAGTTTTGGCTGTCGTAAAATTAAAGGTGGTTAGAGGCAACGTTGTTGCTTTAGCAGCGAATAATTCACTTGATTTTGACGACGATGTTATAAAAGTAGATAACTTTGCTCCTCGAGGTGTTGATTTAGAAATGCGAGGCGTCATCCAGAATGTTAAATGTTTAAAAGTCGAAGAAATTAAATGTGTTGTGAAAGTTAATTTTGTGGACGTAATACGCCTCTTTGGCGTCATAATAGATGATATCGGAGTGCTAAATAAGCGAAAATGTGGAGTTACGGTTAACGGTGCTTTGGTTGAAAACTCTTCCGATAAAGTACTAAGAAATTTTGATTTGGTCTCTGAAGTGGGTCTTTGGGTAGACTTCGTACTAGAGGGTCGTGTTTCATAAACTAAGAGGGTGGATTTGACCATAGTTTTCGAAGGCGTTATGGTTTTGAGAACTTCTGGTGTCGTCCCAGTTACTACAGATGGTCGGACGTTCAGAATTGTTGAAATGTTTGTTACTGGAATAGTTAATGATATCCTTGAAAACCAAATTGAGGTAAATAGTTCTACTCGTTTAGGAGAAGAAAAGCCGGTCGTGCTTGCTTTTCCTGCAGGAGATATCGAAACAGTCGTAGTTTTTACAATTTTCGACACCGAACCAGAAGCAAAAAATTCGGTTAAATTCAAGAAGGTCGAGGATTTATTCTTCGATGGATAAGTAGAAAGTTCTCTTGTTATATACTTTGTTTTGCTATGAACCGGAGTTTTGGCTGTCGTAAAATTAAAGGTGGTTAGAGGCAACGTTGTTGCTTTAGCAGCGAATAATTCACTTGATTTTGACGACGTTGTTATAATCGCAGATAACTTTGCTCCTTGAGGTGTTGATTTAGAAATGCGAGACGTCCTCCAGAATGTTAAATATTTAAAAGACGAAGAAATTAAATGTGTTGTGAAAGTTAATTTTGTGGACGTAATACGCCTCTTTGGCGTCATAATAGATGATATCGGAGTGCGAAATAAGCGAAAATGTGGAGTTACGGTTAACGGTGCTTTGGTTGAAAACTCTTCCGATAAAGTACTAAGAAATTTTGATTTGGTCTCTGAAGTGGGTCTTTGGGTAGACTTCGTACTAGAGGATCGTGTTTCATCAACTAAGAGGGTGAATTTGACCTTAGATTTCGAAGGCGTTATGGTTTTGAGAACTTCTGGTGTCATCCCAGTTACTACAGATGGTCGGACGTTCAGAATTGTTGAAATGTTTGTTACAGGAATAGTTAATGATATCCTTGAAAACCAAATTGAGGTAAATAGTTCTACTCGTTTAGGAGAAGAAAAGCCGGTCGTGCTTGCTTTTCCTGCAGGAGATATCGAAACAGTCGTAGTTTTTACAATTTTCGACACCGAACCAGAAGCAAAAAATTCGGTTAAATTCAAGAAGGTCGAGGATTTATTCTTCGATGGATAAGTAGAAAGTTCTCTTGTTATAAACTTTGTTTTGCTATGAACCGGAGTTTTGGCTGTCGTAAAATTAAAGGTGGTTAGAGGCAACGTTGTTGCTTTAGCAGCGAATAATTCACTTGATTTTGACGACGTTGTTATAAAAGCAGATAACTTTGCTCCTCGAGGTGTTGATTTAGAAATGCGAGGCGTCATCCAGAATGTTAAATGTTTAAAAGTCGAAGAAATTAAATGTGTTGTGAAAGTTAATTTTGTGGACGTAATACGCCTCTTTGGCGTCATAATAGATGATATCGGAGTGCTAAATAAGCGAAAATGTGGAGTTACGGTTAACGGTGCTTTGGTTGAAAACTCTTCCGATAAAGTACTAAGAAATTTTGATTTGGTCTCTGAAGTGGGTCTTTGGGTAGACTTCGTACTAGAGGGTCGTGTTTCATAAACTAAGAGGGTGGATTTGACCATAGTTTTCGAAGGCGTTATGGTTTTGAGAACTTCTGGTGTCGTCCCAGTTACTACAGATGGTCGGACGTTCAGAATTGTTGAAATGTTTGTTACTGGAATAGTTAATGATATCCTTGAAAACCAAATTGAGGTAAATAGTTCTACTCGTTTAGGAGAAGAAAAGCCGGTCGTGCTTGCTTTTCCTGCAGGAGATATCGAAACAGTCGTAGTTTTTACAATTTTCGACACCGAACCAGATGCAAAAAATTCGGTTAAATTCAAGAAGGTCGAGGATTTATTCTTCGATGGATAAGTAGAAAGTTCTCTTGTTATATACTTTGTTTTGCTATGAACCGGAGTTTTGGCTGTCGTAAAATTAAAGGTGGTTAGAGGCAACGTTGTTGCTTTAGCAGCGAATAATTCACTTGATTTTGACGACGTTGTTATAATCGCAGATAACTTTGCTCCTTGAGGTGTTGATTTAGAAATGCGAGACGTCCTCCAGAATGTTAAATATTTAAAAGACGAAGAAATTAAATGTGTTGTGAAAGTTAATTTTGTGGACGTAATACGCCTCTTTGGCGTCATAATAGATGATATCGGAGTGCGAAATAAGCGAAAATGTGGAGTTACGGTTAACGGTGCTTTGGTTGAAAACTCTTCCGATAAAGTACTAAGAAATTTTGATTTGGTCTCTGAAGTGGGTCTTTGGGTAGACTTCGTACTAGAGGATCGTGTTTCATCAACTAAGAGGGTGAATTTGACCTTAGATTTCGAAGGCGTTATGGTTTTGAGAACTTCTGGTGTCATCCCAGTTACTACAGATGGTCGGACGTTCAGAATTGTTGAAATGTTTGTTACAGGAATAGTTAATGATATCCTTGAAAACCAAATTGAGGTAAATAGTTCTACTCGTTTAGGAGAAGAAAAGCCGGTCGTGCTTGCTTTTCCTGCAGGAGATATCGAAACAGTCGTAGTTTTTACAATTTTCGACACCGAACCAGAAGCAAAAAATTCGGTTAAATTCAAGAAGGTCGAGGATTTATTCTTCGATGGATAAGTAGAAAGTTCTCTTGTTATAAACTTTGTTTTGCTATGAACCGGAGTTTTGGCTGTCGTAAAATTAAAGGTGGTTAGAGGCAACGTTGTTGCTTTAGCAGCGAATAATTCACTTGATTTTGACGACGTTGTTATAAAAGCAGATAACTTTGCTCCTCGAGGTGTTGATTTAGAAATGCGAGACGTCATCCAGAATGTTAAATGTTTAAAAGTCGAAGAAATTAAATGTGTTGTGAAAGTTAATTTTGTGGACGTAATACGCCTCTTTGGCGTCATAATAGATGATATCGGAGTGCTAAATAAGCGAAAATGTGACGTTACGGTTAACGGTGCTTTGGTTGAAAACCCTTCCGATAAAGTACTAAGAAATTTTGATTTGGTCTCTGAAGTGGGTCTTTGGGTAGACTTCGTACTAGAGGGTCGTGTTTCATAAACTAAGAGGGTGGATTTCACCTTAGTTTTCGAAGGCGTTATGGTTTTGAGAACTTCTGGTGTCGTCCCAGTTACTACAGATGGTCGGACGTTCAGAATTGTTGAAATGTTTGTTACTGGAATAGTTAATGATATCCTTGAAAACCAAATTGAGGTAAATAGTTCTACTCGTTTAGGAGAAGAAAAGCCGGTCGTGCTTGCTTTTCCTGCAGGAGATATCGAAAAAGTCGTAGTTTTTACAACTTTCGACATCGAACCAGAAGCAATTAATTCGGTTAAATTCAAGAAGGTCGAGGATTTATTCTTCGATGGATAAGTAGAAAGTTCTCTTGTTATAAATTTTGTTTTGCTATGAACCGGAGTTTTGGCTGTCGTAAAATTAAAGGTGGTTAGAGGCAACGTTGTTGCTTTAGCAGCGAATAATTCACTTGATTTTGACGACGATGTTATAAAAGTAGATAACTTTGCTCCTCGAGGTGTTGATTTAGAAATGCGAGGCGTCATCCAGAATGTTAAATGTTTAAAAGTCGAAGAAATTAAATGTGTTGTGAAAGTTAATTTTGTGGACGTAATACGCCTCTTTGGCGTCATAATAGATGATATCGGAGTGCTAAATAAGCGAAAATGTGGAGTTACGGTTAACGGTGCTTTGGTTGAAAACTCTTCCGATAAAGTACTAAGAAATTTTGATTTGGTCTCTGAAGTGGGTCTTTGGGTAGACTTCGTACTAGAGGGTCGTGTTTCATAAACTAAGAGGGTGGATTTGACCATAGTTTTCGAAGGCGTTATGGTTTTGAGAACTTCTGGTGTCGTCCCAGTTACTACAGATGGTCGGACGTTCAGAATTGTTGAAATGTTTGTTACTGGAATAGTTAATGATATCCTTGAAAACCAAATTGAGGTAAATAGTTCTACTCGTTTAGGAGAAGAAAAGCCGGTCGTGCTTGCTTTTCCTGCAGGAGATATCGAAACAGTCGTAGTTTTTACAATTTTCGACACCGAACCAGAAGCAAAAAATTCGGTTAAATTCAAGAAGGTCGAGGATTTATTCTTCGATGGATAAGTAGAAAGTTCTCTTGTTATATACTTTGTTTTGCTATGAACCGGAGTTTTGGCTGTCGTAAAATTAAAGGTGGTTAGAGGCAACGTTGTTGCTTTAGCAGCGAATAATTCACTTGATTTTGACGACGTTGTTATAATCGCAGATAACTTTGCTCCTTGAGGTGTTGATTTAGAAATGCGAGACGTCCTCCAGAATGTTAAATATTTAAAAGACGAAGAAATTAAATGTGTTGTGAAAGTTAATTTTGTGGACGTAATACGCCTCTTTGGCGTCATAATAGATGATATCGGAGTGCGAAATAAGCGAAAATGTGGAGTTACGGTTAACGGTGCTTTGGTTGAAAACTCTTCCGATAAAGTACTAAGAAATTTTGATTTGGTCTCTGAAGTGGGTCTTTGGGTAGACTTCGTACTAGAGGATCGTGTTTCATCAACTAAGAGGGTGAATTTGACCTTAGATTTCGAAGGCGTTATGGTTTTGAGAACTTCTGGTGTCATCCCAGTTACTACAGATGGTCGGACGTTCAGAATTGTTGAAATGTTTGTTACAGGAATAGTTAATGATATCCTTGAAAACCAAATTGAGGTAAATAGTTCTACTCGTTTAGGAGAAGAAAAGCCGGTCGTGCTTGCTTTTCCTGCAGGAGATATCGAAACAGTCGTAGTTTTTACAATTTTCGACACCGAACCAGAAGCAAAAAATTCGGTTAAATTCAAGAAGGTCGAGGATTTATTCTTCGATGGATAAGTAGAAAGTTCTCTTGTTATATACTTTGTTTTGCTATGAACCGGAGTTTTGGCTGTCGTAAAATTAAAGGTGGTTAGAGGCAACGTTGTTGTTTTAGCAGCGAATAATTCACTTGATTTTGACGACGTTGTTATAATAGCAGATAACTTTGCTCCTTGAGGTGTTGATTTAGAAATGCGAGACGTCCTCCAGAATGTTAAATGTTTAAAAGACGAAGAGATTAAATGTGTTGTGAAAGTTAATTTTGTGGACGTAATACGCCTCTTTGGCGTCATAATAGATGATATCGGAGTGCTAAATAAGCGAAAATGTGGAGTTACGGTTAACGGTGCTTGGGTTGAAAACCCTCGCGATAAAGTACTAAGAAATTTTGATTTGGTCTCTGAAGTGGGTCTTTGGGTAGACTTCGTACTAGAGGGTCGTGTTTCATCAACTAAGAGGGTGGATTTGACCTTAGTTTTCCAAGGCGTTATGGTTTTGAGAACTTCTGGTGTCGTCCCAGTTACTACAGATGGTCGGACGTTCAGAATTGTTGAAATGTTTGTTACAGGAATAGTTAATGATATCCTTGAAAACCAAATTGAGGTAAATAGTTCTACTCGTTTAGGAGAAGAAAAGCCGGTCGTGCTTGCTTTTCCTGCAGGAGATATCGAAACAGTCGTAGTTTTTACAATTTTCGACACCGAACCAGAAGCAAAAAATTCGGTTAAATTCAAGAAGGTCGAGGATTTATTCTTCGATGGATAAGTAGAAAGTTCTCTTGTTATAAACTTTGTTTTGCTATGAACCGGAGTTTTGGCTGTCGTAAAATTAAAGGTGGTTAGAGGCAACGTTGTTGTTTTAGCAGCGAATAAATCACTTGATTTTGACGACGTTGTTATAATAGCAGATAACTTTGCTCCTTGAGGTGTTGATTTAGAAATGCGAGACGTCCTCCAGAATGTTAAATGTTTAAAAGACGAAGAGATTAAATGTGTTGTGAAAGTTAATTTTGTGGACGTAATACGCCTCTTTGGCGTCATAATAGATGATATCGGAGTGCTAAATAAGCGAAAATGTGAAGTTACGGTTAACGGTGCTTTGGTTGAAAACCCTCCCGATAAAGTACTAAGAAATTTTGATTTGGTCTCTGAAGTGGGTCTTTGGGTAGACTTCGTACTAGAGGGTCGTGTTTCATCAACTAAGAGGGTGGATTTGACCTTAGTTTTCCAAGGCGTTATGGTTTTGAGAACTTCTGGTGTCGTCCCAGTTACTACAGATGGTCGGACGTTCAGAATTGTTGAAATGTTTGTTACAGGAATAGTTAATGATATCCTTGAAAACCAAATTGAGGTAAATAGTTCTACTCGTTTAGGAGAAGAAAAGCCGGTCGTGCTTGCTTTTCCTGCAGGAGATATCGAAACAGTCGTAGTTTTTACAATTTTCGACACCGAACCAGAAGCAAAAAATTCGGTTAAATTCAAGAAGGTCGAGGATTTATTCTTCGATGGATAAGTAGAAAGTTCTCTTGTTATAAACTTTGTTTTGCTATGAACCGGAGTTTTGGCTGTCGTAAAATTAAAGGTGGTTAGAGGCAACGTTGTTGTTTTAGCAGCGAATAAATCACTTGATTTTGACGACGTTGTTATAATAGCAGATAACTTTGCTCCTTGAGGTGTTGATTTAGAAATGCGAGACGTCCTCCAGAATGTTAAATGTTTAAAAGACGAAGAGATTAAATGTGTTGTGAAAGTTAATTTTGTGGACGTAATACGCCTCTTTGGCGTCATAATAGATGATATCGGAGTGCTAAATAAGCGAAAATGTGGAGTTACGGTTAACGGTGCTTTGGTTGAAAACCCTTCCGATAAAGTACTAAGAAATTTTGATTTGGTCTCTGAAGTGGGTCTTTGGGTAGACTTCGTACTAGAGGGTCGTGTTTCATCAACTAAGAGGGTGGATTTGACCTTAGATTTCGAAGGCGTTATGATTTTGAGAACTTCTGGTGTCGTCCCAGTTACTACAGATGGTCGGACGTTCAGAATTGTTGAAATGTTTGTTACAGGAATAGTTAATGATATCCTTGAAAACCAAATTGAGGTAAATAGTTCTACTCGTTTAGGAGAAGAAAAGCCGGTCGTGCTTGCTTTTCCTGCAGGAGATATCGAAACAGTCGTAGTTTTTACAATTTTCGACACCGAACCAGAAGCAAAAAATTCGGTTAAATTCAAGAAGGTCGAGGATTTATTCTTCGATGGATAAGTAGAAAGTTCTCTTGTTATAAACTTTGTTTTGCTATGAACTGGAGTTTTGGCTGTGGTAAAATTAAAGGTGGTTAGAGGCAACGTTGTTGCTTTAGCAGAGAATAATTCACTCGATTTTGAAGACGTTTTTATAATAGCAGATAACTTTGCTCCTCGTGGTGTTGATTTAGAAATGCGAGAAGTCGTCCAGAATTTTAAATGTTTAAAAGTCAAAGAAATTAAATGTGTTGTGAAAGTTAATTTTGTTGACGATATCGGAGTGCTAAATAAGCGAAAATGTGGAGTTACGGTTAACGGTGCTTTGGTTGAAAACCCTTCCGATAAAGTACTAAGAAATTTTGATTTGGTCTCTGAAGTGGGTCTTTTCGTAGACCTCGTACTAGAGGGTCGTGTTTCATCAACTAAGAGGGTGGATTTGACCTTAGTTTTCGAAGGCGTTATGGTTTTGAGAACTTCTGGTGTCATCCCAGTTACTACAGATGGTCGGACGTTCAGAATTGTTGAAATGTTGGTTACAGGAATAGTTAATGATATCCTTGAAAACCAAATTGAGGTAAATAGTTCTACTCGTTTAGGAGAAGAAAAGCCGGTCGTGCTTGCTTTTCCTGCAGGAGATATCGAAACAGTCGTAGATTTTACAATTTTCGACACCGAACCAGAAGCAAAAAATTCGGTTAAATTCAAGAAGGTCGAGGATTTATTTTTCGATGGATAAGTAGAAAGTTCTCTTGTTATATACTTTGTTTTGCTATGAACCGGAGTTTTGGCTGTCGTAAAATTAAAGGTGGTTAGAGGCAACGTTGTTGTTTTAGCAGCGAATAAATCACTTGATTTTGACGACGTTGTTATAATAGCAGATAACTTTGCTCCTTGAGGTGTTGATTTAGAAATGCGAGACGTCCTCCAGAATGTTAAATGTTTAAAAGACGAAGAGATTAAATGTGTTGCGAAAGTTAATTTTGTGGACGTAATACGCCTCTTTGGCGTCATAATAGATGATATCGGAGTGCTAAATAAGCGAAAATGTGGAGTTACGGTTAACGGTGCTTTGGTTGAAAACCCTTCCGATAAAGTACTAAGAAATTTTGATTTGGTCTCTGAAGTGGGTCTTTGGGTAGACTTCGTACTAGAGGGTCGTGTTTCATCAACTAAGAGGGTGGATTTTACCTTAGATTTCGAAGGCGTTATGATTTTGAGAACTTCTGGTGTCGTCCCAGTTACTACAGATGGTCGGACGTTCAGAATTGTTGAAATGTTTGTTACAGGAATAGTTAATGATATCCTTGAAAACCAAATTGAGGTAAATAGTTCTACTCGTTTAGGAGAAGAAAAGCCGGTCGTGCTTGCTTTTCCTGCAGGAGATATCGAAACAGTCGTAGTTTTTACAATTTTCGACACCGAACCAGAAGCAAAAAATTCGGTTAAATTCAAGAAGGTCGAGGATTTATTCTTCGATGGATAAGTAGAAAGTTCTCTTGTTATAAACTTTGTTTTGCTATGAACCGGAGTTTTGGCTGTCGTAAAATTAAAGGTGGTTAGAGGCAACGTTGTTGTTTTAGCAGCGAATAAATCACTTGATTTTGACGACGTTGTTATAAAAGCAGATAACTTTGCTCCTTGAGGTGTTGATTTAGAAATGCGAGACGTCCTCCAGAATGTTAAATGTTTAAAAGACGAAGAGATTAAATGTGTTGTGAAAGTTAATTTTGTGGACGTAATACGCCTCTTTGGCGTCAAAATAGATGATATCGGAGTGCTTAATAAGCGAAAATGTGGAGTTACGGTTAACGGTGTTTTGGTTGAAAACCCTTCCGATAAAGTACTAAGAAATTTTGATTTGGTCTCTGAAGTGGGTCTTTTGGTAGACCTCGTACTAGAGGGTCGTGTTTCATCAACTAAGAGGGTGGATTTGACCTTAGTTTTCGAAGGCGTTATGGTTTTGAGAACTTCTGGTGTCGTCCTAGTTACTACAGATGGTCGGACGTTCAGAATTGTTGAAATGTTTGTTACAGGAATAGTTAATGATATCCTTGAAAAACAAATTGAGGTAAATAGTTCTACTCGTTTAGGAGAAGAAAAGCCGGTCGTGCTTGCTTTTCCTGCAGGAGATATCGAAACAGTCGTAGTTTTTACAATTTTCGACACCGAACCAGAAGCAAAAAATTCGGTTAAATTCAAGAAGGTCGAGGATTTATTCTTCGATGGATAAGTAGAAAGTTCTCTTGTTATATACTTTGTTTTGCTATGAACCGGAGTTTTGGCTGTCGTAAAATTAAAGGTGGTTAGAGGCAACGTTGTTGTTTTAGCAGAGAATAATTCAATCGATTTTGAAGACGTTTTTATTATAGCAGATAACTTTGCTCCTCGAGGTGTTGATTTAGAAATGCGAGAAGTCGTCCAGAATGTTAAATGTTTAAAAGTCGAAGAAATTAAATGTGTTGTGAAAGTTAATTTTGTTGACGATATCGGAGTGCTAAATAAGCGAAAATGTGATGTTACGGTTAACGGTGCTTTGGTTGAAAACCCTTCCGATAAAGTACTTAGGAATTTTGATTTGGTCTCTGAAGTGGGTCTTTGGGTAGACTTCGTACTAAAGGGTCGTGTTTCATAAACTAAGAGGGTGGATTTGACCTTAGTTTTCGAAGGCGTTATGGTTTTGAGAACTTCTGGTGTCGTCCCAGTTACTACAGATGGTCCGATGTTCAGAATTGTTGAAATGTTTGTTACGGGAATAGTTAATGATATCCTTGAAAACCAAATTGAGGTAAATAGTTCTACTCGTTTAGGAGAAGAAAAGCCGGTCGTGCTTGCTTTTCCTGCAGGAGATATCGAAACAGTCGTAGTTTTTACAATTTTCGACACCGAACCAGAAGCAAAAAATTCGGTTAAATTCAAGAAGGTCGAGGATTTATTCTTCGATGGATAAGTAGAAAGTTCTCTTGTTATAAACTTTGTTTTGCTATGAACTGGAGTTTTGGCTGTGGTAAAATTAAAGGTGGTTAGAGGCAACGTTGTTGCTTTAGCAGAGAATAATTCACTCGATTTTGAAGACGTTTTTATAATAGCAGATAACTTTGCTCCTCGTGGTGTTGATTTAGAAATGCGAGAAGTCGTCCAGAATGTTAAATGTTTAAAAGTCGAAGAAATTAAATGTGTTGTGAAAGTTAATTTTGTTGACGATATCGGAGTGCTAAATAAGCGAAAATGTGATGTTACGGTTAACGGTGCTTTGGTTGAAAACCCTTCCGATAAAGTACTTAGGAATTTTGATTTGGTCTCTGAAGTGGGTCTTTGGGTAGACTTCGTACTAAAGGGTCGTGTTTCATAAACTAAGAGGGTGGATTTGACCTTAGTTTTCGAAGGCGTTATGGTTTTGAGAACTTCTGGTGTCGTCCCAGTTACTACAGATGGTCCGATGTTCAGAATTGTTGAAATGTTTGTTACGGGAATAGTTAATGATATCCTTGAAAACCAAATTGAGGTAAATAGTTCTACTCGTTTAGGAGAAGAAAAGCCGGTCGTGCTTGCTTTTCCTGCAGGAGATATCGAAACAGTCGTAGTTTTTACAATTTTCGACACCGAACCAGAAGCAAAAAATTCGGTTAAATTCAAGAAGGTCGAGGATTTATTCTTCGATGGATAAGTAGAAAGTTCTCTTGTTATAAACTTTGTTTTGCTATGAACTGGAGTTTTGGCTGTGGTAAAATTAAAGGTGGTTAGAGGCAACGTTGTTGCTTTAGCAGAGAATAATTCACTCGATTTTGAAGACGTTTTTATAATAGCAGATAACTTTGCTCCTCGTGGTGTTGATTTAGAAATGCGAGAAGTCGTCCAGAATTTTAAATGTTTAAAAGTCAAAGAAATTAAATGTGTTGTGAAAGTTAATTTTGTTGACGATATCGGAGTGCTAAATAAGCGAAAATGTGGAGTTACGGTTAACGGTGCTTTGGTTGAAAACCCTTCCGATAAAGTACTAAGAAATTTTGATTTGGTCTCTGAAGTGGGTCTTTTCGTAGACCTCGTACTAGAGGGTCGTGTTTCATCAACTAAGAGGGTGGATTTGACCTTAGTTTTCGAAGGCGTTATGGTTTTGAGAACTTCTGGTGTCATCCCAGTTACTACAGATGGTCGGACGTTCAGAATTGTTGAAATGTTGGTTACAGGAATAGTTAATGATATCCTTGAAAACCAAATTGAGGTAAATAGTTCTACTCGTTTAGGAGAAGAAAAGCCGGTCGTGCTTGCTTTTCCTGCAGGAGATATCGAAACAGTCGTAGTTTTTACAATTTTCGACACCGAACCAGAAGCAAAAAATTCGGTTAAATTCAAGAAGGTCGAGGATTTATTTTTCGATGGATAAGTAGAAAGTTCTCTTGTTATATACTTTGTTTTGCTATGAACCGGAGTTTTGGCTGTCGTAAAATTAAAGGTGGTTAGAGGCAACGTTGTTGTTTTAGCAGCGAATAAATCACTTGATTTTGACGACGTTGTTATAATAGCAGATAACTTTGCTCCTTGAGGTGTTGATTTAGAAATGCGAGACGTCCTCCAGAATGTTAAATGTTTAAAAGACGAAGAGAATAAATGTGTTGTGAAAGTTAATTTTGTGGACGTAATACGCCTCTTTGGCGTCATAATAGATGATATCGGAGTGCTTAATAAGCGAAAATGTGGAGTTACGGTTAACGGTGTTTTGGTTGAAAACCCTTCCGATAAAGTACTAAGAAATTTTGATTTGGTCTCTGAAGTGGGTCTTTTGGTAGACCTCGTACTAGAGGGTCGTGTTTCATCAACTAAGAGGGTGGATTTGACCTTAGTTTTCGAAGGCGTTATGGTTTTGAGAACTTCTGGTGTCGTCCTAGTTACTACAGATGGTCGGACGTTCAGAATTGTTGAAATGTTTGTTACAGGAATAGTTAATGATATCCTTGAAAACCAAATTGAGGTAAATAGTTCTACTCGTTTAGGAGAAGAAAAGCCGGTCGTGCTTGCTTTTCCTGCAGGAGATATCGAAACAGTCGTAGTTTTTACAATTTTCGACACCGAACCAGAAGCAAAAAATTCGGTTAAATTCAAGAAGGTCGAGGATTTATTCTTCGATGGATAAGTAGAAAGTTCTCTTGTTATAAACTTTGTTTTGCTATGAACTGGAGTTTTGGCTGTGGTAAAATTAAAGGTGGTTAGAGGCAACGTTGTTGCTTTAGCAGAGAATAATTCACTCGATTTTGAAGACGTTTTTATAATAGCAGATAACTTTGCTCCTCGAGGTGTTGATTTAGAAATGCGAGAAGTCGTCCAGAATGTTAAATGTTTAAAAGTCGAAGAAATTAAATGTGTTGTGAAAGTTAATTTTGTTGACGATATCGGAGTGCTAAATAAGCGAAAATGTGATGTTACGGTTAACGGTGCTTTGGTTGAAAACCCTTCCGATAAAGTACTTAGGAATTTTGATTTGGTCTCTGAAGTGGGTCTTTGGGTAGACTTCGTACTAAAGGGTCGTGTTTCATAAACTAAGAGGGTGGATTTGACCTTAGTTTTCGAAGGCGTTATGGTTTTGAGAACTTCTGGTGTCGTCCCAGTTACTACAGATGGTCCGACGTTCAGAATTGTTGAAATGTTTGTTACGGGAATAGTTAATGATATCCTTGAAAACCAAATTGAGGTAAATAGTTCTACTCGTTTAGGAGAAGAAAAGCCGGTCGTGCTTGCTTTTCCTGCAGGAGATATCGAAACAGTCGTAGTTTTTACAATTTTCGACACCGAACCAGAAGCAAAAAATTTGGTTAAATTCAAGAAGGTCGAGGATTTATTCTTCGATGGATAAGTAGAAAGTTCTCTTGTTATATACTTTGTTTTGCTATGAACCGGAGTTTTGGCTGTCGTAAAATTAAAGGTGGTTAGAGGCAACGTTGTTGCTTTAGCAGCGAATAATTCACTTGATTTTGACGACGTTGTTATAATAGCAGATAACTTTGCTCCTTGAGGTGTTGATTTAGAAATGCGAGACGTCCTCCAGAATGTTAAATGTTTAAAAGACGAAGAAATTAAATGTGTTGTGAAAGTTAATTTTGTGGACGTAATACGCCTCTTTGGCGTCATAATAGATGATATCGGAGTGCTAAATAAGCGAAAATGTGGAGATACGGTTAACGGTGCTTTGGTTGAAAACCCTTCCGATAAAGTACTAAGAAATTTTGATTTGGTCTCTAAAGTGGGTCTTTGGGTAGACTTCGTACTAAAGGGTCGTGTTTCATAAACTAAGAGGGTGGATTTGACCTTAGTTTTCGAAGGCGTTATGGTTTTGAGAACTTCTGGTGTCGTCCCAGTTACTACAGATGGTCCGACGTTCAGAATTGTTGAAATGTTTGTTACGGGAATAGTTAATGATATCCTTGAAAACCAAATTGAGGTAAATAGTTCTACTCGTTTAGGAGAAGAAAAGCCGGTCGTGCTTGCTTTTCCTGCAGGAGATATCGAAACAGTCGTAGTTTTTACAATTTTCGACACCGAACCAGAAGCAAAAAATTCGGTTAAATTCAAGAAGGTCGAGGATTTATTCTTCGATGGATAAGTAGATAGTTCTCTTGTTATAAACTTTGTTTTGCTATGAACTGGAGTTTTGGTTGTGGTAAAATTAAAGGTGGTTAGAGGCAACGTTGTTGCTTTAGCAGAGAATAATTCACTCGATTTTGAAGACGTTTTTATAATAGCAGATAACTTTGCTCCTCGAGGTGTTGATTTAGAAATGCGAGAAGTCGTCCAGAATGTTAAATGTTTAAAAGTCGAAGAAATTAAATGTGTTGTGAAAGTTAATTTTGTTGACGATATCGGAGTGCTAAATAAGCGAAAATGAGGAGTTACGGTTAACGGTGTTTTGGTTGAAAACCCTTCCGATAAAGTACTAAGAAATTTTGATTTGGTCTCTGAAGTGGGTCTTTTGGTAGACCTCGTACTAGAGGGTCGTGTTTCATCAACTAAGAGGGTGGATTTGACCTTAGTTTTCCAAGGCGTTATGGTTTTGAGAACTTCTGGTGTCGTCCCAGTTACTACAGATGGTCGGACGTTCAGAATTGTTGAAATGTTTGTTACGGGAATAGTTAATGATTTCCTTGAAAACCAAATTGAGGTAAATAGTTCTACTCGTTTAGGAGAAGAAAAGCCGGTCGTGCTTGCTTTTCCTGCAGGAGATATCGAAACAGTCGTAGTTTTTACAATTTTCGACACCGAACCAGATGCAAAAAATTCGGTTAAATTCAAGAAGGTCGAGGATTTATTCTTCGATGGATAAGTAGAAAGTTCTCTTGTTATAAACTTTGTTTTGCTATGAACCGGAGTTTTGGCTGTCGTAAAATTAAAGGTGGTTAGAGGCAACGTTGTTGTTTTAGCAGCGAATAATTCATTTGATTTTGTCGACGTTGTTATAATAGCAGATAACTTTGCTCCTTGAGGTGTTGATTTAGAAATGCGAGACGTCCTCCAGAATGTTAAATGTTTAAAAGACGAAGAAATTAAATGTGTTGTGAAAGTTAATTTTGTGGACGTAATACGCCTCTTTGGCGTCATAATAGATGATATCGGAGTGCTAAATAAGCGAAAATGTGGAGTTACGGTTAACGGTGCTTTGGTTGAAAACCCTTCCGATAAAGTACTAAGAAATTTTGATTTGGTCTCTGAAGTGGGTCTTTTGGTAGACCTCGTACTAGAGTGTCGTGTTTCATCAACTAAGAGGGTGGATTTGACCTCAGTTTTCGAAGGCGTTATGGTTTTGAGAACTTCTGGTGTCGTCCCAGTTACTACAGATGGTCGGACGTTCAGAATTGTTGAAATGTTTGTTACAGGAATAGTTAATGATATCCTTGAAAACCAAATTGAGGTTAATAGTTCTACTCGTTTAGGAGAAGAAAAGCCGGTCGTGCTTGCATTTCCTGCAGGAGATATCGAAACAGTCGTAGTTTTTACAATTTTCGACACAGAACCAGAAGCAAAAAATTCGGTTAAATTCAAGAAGGTCGAGGATTTATTCTTCGATGGATAAGTAGAAAGTTCTCTTGTTATAAACTTTGTTTTGCTATGAACCGGAGTTTTGGCTGTCGTAAAATTAAAGGTGGTTAGAGGCAACGTTGTTGCTTTAGCAGAGAATAATTCACTCGATTTTGAAGACGTTTTTATAATAGCAGATAACTTTGCTCCTCGAGGTGTTGATTTGGAAATGCGAGACGTCGTTAAGAATGTTAAATGTTTAAAAGTCGAAGAAATTAAATGTGTTGTGAAAGTTAATTTTATTGACGATATCGGAGTGCTAAATAAGCGAAAATGTGATGATACGGTTAACGGTGCTTTGGTTGAAAACCCTTCCGATAAAGTACTAAGGAATTTTGATTTGGTCTCTGAAGTGGGTCTTTGGGTAGACTTCGTACTAGAGGGTCGTGTTTCATAAACTAAGAGGGTGGATTTGACCTTAGTTTTCGAAGGCGTTATGGTTTTGAGAACTTCTGGTGTCGTCCCAGTTACTACAGATGGTCGGACGTTCAGAATTGTTGAAATGTTTGTTACGGGAATAGTTAATGATATCCTTGAAAACCAAATTGAGGTAAATAGTTCTACTCGTTTAGGAGAAGAAAAGCCGGTCGTGCTTGCTTTTCCTGCAGGACATATCGAAACAGTCGTAGTTTTTACAATTTTCGACATCGAACCAGAAGCAATTAATTCGGTTAAATTCAAGAAGGTCGAGGATTTATTCTTCGATGGATAAGTAGAAAGTTCTCTTGTTATAAACTTTGTTTTGCTATGAACCGGAGTTTTGGCTGTCGTAAAATTAAAGGTGGTTAGAGGCAACGTTGTTGCTTTAGCAGAGAATAATTCACTCGATTTTGAAGACGTTTTTATAATAGCAGATAACTTTGCTCCTCGAGGTGTTGATTTGGAAATGCGAGACGTCGTTAAGAATGTTAAATGTTTAAAAGTCGAAGAAATTAAATGTGTTGTGAAAGTTAATTTTATTGACGATATCGGAGTGCTAAATAAGCGAAAATGTGATGATACGGTTAACGGTGCTTTGGTTGAAAACCCTTCCGATAAAGTACTAAGGAATTTTGATTTGGTCTCTGAAGTGGGTCTTTGGGTAGACTTCGTACTAGAGGGTCGTGTTTCATAAACTAAGAGGGTGGATTTGACCTTAGTTTTCGAAGGCGTTATGGTTTTGAGAACTTCTGGTGTCGTCCCAGTTACTACAGATGGTCGGACGTTCAGAATTGTTGAAATGTTTGTTACGGGAATAGTTAATGATATCCTTGAAAACCAAATTGAGGTAAATAGTTCTACTCGTTTAGGAGAAGAAAAGCCGGTCGTGCTTGCTTTTCCTGCAGGACATATCGAAACAGTCGTAGTTTTTACAATTTTCGACATCGAACCAGAAGCAATTAATTCGGTTAAATTCAAGAAGGTCGAGGATTTATTCTTCGATGGATAAGTAGAAAGTTCTCTTGTTATAAACTTTGTTTTGCTATGAACCGGAGTTTTGGCTGTCGTAAAATTAAAGGTGGTTAGAATCAACGTTGTTGCTTTAGCAGAGAATAATTCACTCGATTTTGAAGACGTTTTTATAATAGCAGATACCTTTGCTCCTCGAGGTGTTGATTTGGAAATGCGAGACGTCGTTAAGAATGTTAAATGTTTAAAAGTCGAAGAAATTAAATGTGTTGTTAAAGTTAATTTTATTGACGATATCGGAGTGCTAAATAAGCGAAAATGTGATGATACGGTTAACGGTGCTTTGGTTGAAAACCCTTCCGATAAAGTACTAAGAAATTTTGATTTGGTCTCTGAAGTGGGTCTTTTGGTAGACCTCGTACTAGAGGGTCGTGTTTCATCAACTAAGAGGGTGGATTTGACCTTAGTTTTCGAAGGCGTTATGGTTTTGAGAACTTCTGGTGTCGTCCCAGTTACTACAGATGGTCGGACGTTCAGAATTGTTGAAATGTTTGTTACTGGAATAGTTAATGATATCCTAGAAAACCAAATTGAGGTAAATAGTTCTACTCGTTTAGGAGAAGAAAAGCCGGTCGTGCTTGCTTTTCCTGCAGGAGATATCGAAAAAGTCGTAGTTTTTACAACTTTCGACATCGAACCAGAAGCAATTAATTCGGTTAAATTCAAGAAGGTCGAGGATTTATTTATCGATGGATAAGTAGAAAGTTCTCTTGTTATAAACTTTGTTTTGCTATGAACCGGAGTTTTGGCTGTCGTAAAATTAAAGGTGGTTAGAATCAACGTTGTTGCTTTAGCAGAGAATAATTCACTCGATTTTGAAGACGTTTTTATAATAGCAGATACCTTTGCTCCTCGAGGTGTTGATTTGGAAATGCGAGACGTCGTTAAGAATGTTAAATGTTTAAAAGTCGAAGAAATTAAATGTGTTGTTAAAGTTAATTTTATTGACGATATCGGAGTGCTAAATAAGCGAAAATGTGATGATACGGTTAACGGTGCTTTGGTTGAAAACCCTTCCGATAAAGTACTAAGAAATTTTGATTTGGTCTCTGAAGTGGGTCTTTTGGTAGACCTCGTACTAGAGGGTCGTGTTTCATCAACTAAGAGGGTGGATTTGACCTTAGTTTTCGAAGGCGTTATGGTTTTGAGAACTTCTGGTGTCGTCCCAGTTACTACAGATGGTCGGACGTTCAGAATTGTTGAAATGTTTGTTACTGGAATAGTTAATGATATCCTAGAAAACCAAATTAAGGTATATAGTTCTACTGGTTTAGGAGAAGAAAAGCCGGTCGTGCTTGCTTTTCCTGCAGGAGATATCGAAAAAGTTGTAGTTTTGACAACTTTCGACATCGAACCAGAAGCAATTAATTCGGTTAAATTCAAGAAGGTCGAGGATTTATTCTTCGATGGATAAGTAGAAAGTTCTCTTGTTATAAACTTTGTTTTGCTATGAACCGGAGTTTTGGCTGTCGTAAAATTAAAGGTGGTTAGAATCAACGTTGTTGCTTTAGCAGAGAATAATTCACTCGATTTTGACGACGTTGTTATAATAGCAGATAACTTTGCTCCTTGAGGTGTTGATTTAGAAATGCGAGACGTCCTCCAGAATGTTAAATGTTTAAAAGACGAAGAAATTAAATGTGTTGTGAAAGTTAATTTTGTGGACGTAATACGCATCTTTGGCGTCATAATAGATGATATCGGAGTGCTAAATAAGCGAAAATGTGGAGTTACGGTTAACGGTGCTTTGGTTGAAAACCCTTCCGATAAAGTACTAAGAAATTTTGATTTGGTCTCTGAAGTGGGTCTATTGGTAGACCTCGTACTAGAGGGTCGTGTTTCATCAACTAAGAGGGTGGATTTGACCTTAGTTTTCGAAGGCGTTATGGTTTTGAGAACTTCTGGTGTCGTCCCAGTTACTACAGATGGTCGGACGTTCAGAATTGTTGAAATGTTTGTTACTGGAATAGTTAATGATATCCTAGAAAACCAAATTAAGGTATATAGTTCTACTGGTTTAGGAGAAGAAAAGCCGGTCGTGCTTGCTTTTCCTGCAGGAGATATCGAAAAAGTCGTAGTTTTTACAACTTTCGACATCGAACCAGAAGCAATTAATTCGGTTAAATTCAAGAAGGTCGAGGATTTATTCTTCGATGGATAAGTAGAAAGTTCTCTTGTTATAAACTTTGTTTTGCTATGAACCGGAGTTTTGGCTGTCGTAAAATTAAAGGTGGTTAGAATCAACGTTGTTGCTTTAGCAGAGAATAATTCACTCGATTTTGAAGACGTTTTTATAATAGCAGATAACTTTGCTCCTCGAGGTGTTGATTTGGAAATGCGAGACGTCGTTAAGAATGTTAAATGTTTAAAAGTCGAAGAAATTAAATGTGTTGTGAAAGTTAATTTTATTGACGATATCGGAGTGCTAAATAAGCGAAAATGTGATGATACGGTTAACGGTGCTTTGGTTGAAAACCCTTCCGATAAAGTACTAAGGAATTTTGATTTGGTCTCTGAAGTGGGTCTTTGGGTAGACTTCGTACTAGAGGGTCGTGTTTCATAAACTAAGAGGGTGGATTTGACCTTAGTTTTCGAAGGCGTTATGGTTTTAGGAATTTCTGGTGTTTTTCCGGTTACTACAGATGGTATGACGGTCAAAATTGTGGTGATGTTTGTAACGGTAATAGTTGATGCTACGGTTAACGATGATGTGGTTGAAAAACGTTCGGATAAAGAACTAAGAATTTTGAATTTGGTCTGTGAAGTAGGTTTTTGGGTCGTAGCGTGCGGATTTTTCGAAACACTTGTCACGCTTGATTTTCTTGCAAATAACGATGAAATAGTCACGGTTTTGAAAATCTTTAACAACGTGCTGTAACCGAAGGATTTACATTGCGATGACAACTTTTTAGTTGAACTTGCAATCTTCGTAGGAAACGTGGAACATTCAGTTTCGTTAATTGTCGACATCCTCATTTTCGGAAAATTAGAGGTTAAAATAGAAGAAGTGGTTCGTAAAGCAGATGCAACTTGAGAAGTTGTAGAAGACGAAACATAAAAAGCCAACGACTTCGTTAGTTTAGGCGTTAATGCAGTCAACTCTCGTGTTGCAACTGAGCGATAACGAGTTCTTGCCGCGTAGGAAGTTTTCGAAACGATCATCACGCTTGAGATTCTGGCAGACGATGATGAAAAAGTCGCAGTTTTCAAAATCTTTGACAACGTGCTGTTAACTAAAGATTTAGTTGGCCTGGAATGCCGAAGAGTTAAAGTTACAATCTTTGAAGAATAAGTCGAAATTTCGATCGAAAAACATTCCGTTTCATTGATTGTCGACGTGCTTGCCTTCGTTTTATAAGAGGTTGTTAGATTAGTAGATGTTTCGTTAGAAGACGACATTTGAGACGGTATAAAAGACTTAACCGTTAAAGCCATCGAAGATTGAGATACTAGCGAATGGCTCTTAGTAGTCACGGATGAACCTGGACTTGTAGTCAAATTCGATACCACTTCGGTAAAGGACGGTTTATAAGGCCTCTCAGAAATTGTCACTTGGGTGGACGGTCTCAAAGTATAGAATTTCGAGGTAGATTTATATTTTGGTTTAGAAAATGAAATGCTTCTCGCACTTGATATTCTTGCAGACAACGATGAAATAGTAGCAGTTTCCAAAATCTTGGACAAAGTGCTGTAAGCTAAAGGTTTAGTTGAACTGGAATGCTGAAGAGTTAAAGTTGCAATCTTTGAAGAATAAGTCAAAATTTCCCTCGAAAAACATTCCGTTTCATTGATTGTCGATGTGCTTGCCTTCGTTATATAAGAGGTTGTTAGATTAGTAGATGTTTGGTTAGAAGACGACACTTGAGACAGTATAAAAGACTTTATCGTTAAAGCCATCGAAGATTGAGATGATAGCGAATGGCTCTCCGTAGTCAAGGATGAAGTTGGACTTGTAGTCAAATTCGATACCACTTCGGTAAAGGACGGTTTATACGACATCTCCGAAATTGTCACTTGGGTGGACGGTCTCAAAGTGTAGAATTTCGAGGTAGATATATATTTTGGTTTAGAAAATGAAATGCTTCTCGCACTTGATATTCTTGCAGACAACGATGAAATAGTAGCAGTTTCCAAAATCTTGGACAAAGTGCTGTAAGCTAAAGGTTTAGTTGAACTGGAATGCTGAAGAGTTAAAGTTGCAATCTTTGAAGAATAAGTCGAAATTTCCCTCGAAAAACATTCTGTTTCATTGATTGTCGACGTGTTTGCCTTCGTTATATAAGAGGTTGTTAGATTAGTAGACGTTTGGTAAGAAGACGACACTTGAGACGGTATAAAAGACTTTATCGTTAAAGCCATCGAAGATTGAGATGATAGCGAATGGCTCTCCGTAGTCAAGGATGAAGCTGGACTTGTAGTCAAATTCGATACCACTTCGGTAAAGGACGGTTTATACGACATCACCAAAATTGTCACTTGGATGGACGGTCTCAAAGTGTAGAATTTCGAGGTAGATATATATTTTGGTTTAGAAAATGAAATGTTTCTCGCACTTGATATTCTTGCAGACAACGATGAAACAGTAGCAGTTTCCAAAATGTTGGGCAACGTGCTGTATGATAAAGGTTTAGTCGAACTGGAATGCTGAAGAGTTAAAGTTGCAATCTTTGAAGAATAAGTCGAAATTTCCCTCGAAAAACATTCCGTTTCATTGATTGTCGATGTGCTTGCCTTCGTTATATAAGAGGTTATTAGTGTATTAGATGTTTGTTTAGAAGACGACACTTGAGACGGTACAAAAGACTTAATCGTTAAAGCCATCGAAGATTGAGATACTAGCGAATGTCTCTCCGTGGTCAAGGATGAACCTGGACTTATAGTCAAATTCAATACCACTTCGGTAAAGGACGGTTTATACGACATCTCCGAAATTGCCACTTGGGTGGACGGTCTCAAAGTGTAGAATTTCGAGGTAGATATATATTTTGGTTTAGAAAATGAAATGCTTCTCGCACTTGATATTCTTGCAGACAACGATGAAATAGTAGCAGTTTCCAAAATCTTGGACAAAGTGCTGTAAGCTAAAGGTTTAGTTGAATTAGAATGCTGAAGAGTTAAAGTTGCAATCTTTGAAGAATAAGTCAAAATTTCCCTCGAAAAACATTCCGTTTCATTGATTGTCGACGTGTTTGCCTTCGTTATATAAGAGGTTGTTAGATTAGTAGATGTTTGGTTAGAAGACGACACTTGAGACAGTATAAAAGACCTTATCGTTAAAGCCATCGAAGATTGAGATGATAGCGAATGGCTCTCCGTAGTCAAGGATGAAGTTGGACTTGTAGTCAAATTTGATACCACTTCGGTAAAGGACGGTTTATACGACATCTCCAAAATTGTCACTTGGGTGGACGGTCTCAAAGTGTTGAATTTCGAGGTAGATATATATTTTGGTTTAGAAAATGAAATGTTTCTCGCACTTGATATTCTTGCAGACAACGATGAAACAGTATCAGTTTCTAAAATCTTGGACAACGTGCTGTAAGCTATAGGTTTAGTCGAACTGGAATGCTGAAGACTAAAAGTTGCAATCTTTGAAGAATAAGTCGATATTTCCCTCGAAAAACATTCCGTTTTATTGATTGTCGACGTGCTTGCCTTCGTTATATAAGAGGTTATTAGTGTATTAGATGTTTGGTTAGAAGACGACACTTGAGACGGTATAAAAGACTTAATCGTTAAAGCCATCGAAGATTGAGATACTAGCGAATGGCTCTCCGTAGTCAAGGATGAAGCTGGACTTGTAGTCAAATTCGATACCACTTCGGTAAACGACGGTTTATACGACATCTCCAAAATTGTCACTTGGGTGGACGGTCTCAAAGTGTAGAATTTCGAGGTAGATATATATTTTGGTTTAGAAAATGAAATGCTTCTCGCACTTGATATTCTTGCAGACAACGATGAAACAGTAGCAGTTTCCAAAATCTTGGACAACGTGCTGTATGATAAAGGTTTAGTCGAACTGGAATGCTGAAGAGTTAAAGTTGCAATCTTTGAAGAATAAGTCGAAATTTCCCTCGAAAAACATTCCGTTTCATTGATGGTCGACGTGTTTGCCTTCGTTATAGAAGTGGTTGTTAGATTAGTAGATGTTTGGTTAGAAGACGACACTTGAGACGGTATAAAAGACTTAATCGTTAAAGCCATCGAAGATTGAGATACTAGCGAATGTCTCTCCGTGGTCAAGGAAGAAGCTGGACTTGTAGTCAAATTCGATACTACTTCGGTAAAGGACGGTTTATACGACATCTCCGAAATTGTCACTTGGGTGGACGGTCTCAAAGTGTAGAATTTCGAGGTAGATATATATTTCGGTTTAGAAAATGAAATGCTTCTCGCACTTGATATTCTTGCAGACAACGATGAAACAGTAGCAGTTTCTAAAATCTTGGACAACGTGCTGTAAGCTATAGGTTTAGTCGAACTGGAATGCTGAAGACTAAAAGTTGCAATCTTTGAAGAATAAGTCGAAATTTCCCTCGAAAAACATTCCGTTTTATTGATTGTCGACGTGCTTGCCTTCGTTATATAAGAGGTTATTAGTGTATTAGATGTTTGGTTAGAAGACGACACTTGAGACGGTATAAAAGACTTAATCGTTAAAGCCATCGAAGATTGAGATACTAGCGAATGGCTCTCCGTAGTCAAGGATGAAGCTGGACTTGTAGTCAAATTCGATACCACTTCGGTAAACGACGGTTTATACGACATCTCCGAAATTGTCACTTGGGTGGACGGTCTCAAAGTGTAGAATTTCGAGGTAGATATATATTTTGGTTTAGAAAATGAAATGCTTCTCGCACTTGATATTCTTGCAGACAACGATGAAACAGTAGCAGTTTCCAAAATCTTGGACAACGTGCTGTATGATAAAGGTTTAGTCGAACTGGAATGCTGAAGAGTTAAAGTTGCAATCTTTGAAGAATAAGTCGAAATTTCCCTCGAAAAACATTCCGTTTCATTGATGGTCGACGTGTTTGCCTTCGTTATAGAAGTGGTTGTTAGATTAGTAGATGTTTGGTTAGAAGACGACACTTGAGACGGTATAAAAGACTTAAACGTTAAAGCCATCGAAGATTGAGATACTAGCGAATGTCTCTCCGTGGTCAAGGATGAAGCTGGACTTGTAGTCAAATTCGATACTACTTCGGTAAAGGACGGTTTATACGACATCTCCGAAATTGTCACTTGGGTGGACGGTCTCAAAGTGTAGAATTTCGAGGTAGATATATATTTCGATTTAGAAAATGAAATGCTTCTCGCACTTGATATTCTTGCAGACAACGATGAAACAGTAGCAGTTTCTAAAATCTTGGACAACGTGCTGTAAGCTATAGGTTTAGTCGAACTGGAATGCTGAAGACTTAAAGTTGCAATCTTTGAAGAATAAGTCGAAATTTCCCTCGAAAAACATTCCGTTTCATTGATTGTCGACGTGCTTGCCTTCGTTATATAAGAGGTTGTTAGATTAGTAGATGTTTGGTTAGAAGACGACACTTGAGACGGTATAAAAGACTTAATCGTTAAAGCCATCGAAGATTGAGATACTAGCGAATGTCTCTCCGTGGTCAAGGATGAACCTGGACTTGTAGTCAAATTCGATACCACTTCGGTAAAGGACGGTTTATACGACATCTCCGAAATTGTCACTTGGGTGGACGGTCTCAAAGTGTAGAATTTCGAGGTAGATATATATTTTGGTTTAGAAAATGAAATGTTTCTCGCACTTGATATTCTTGCAGACAACGATGAAACAGTAGCAGTTTCCAAAATCTTGGACAACGTGCTGTAAGCTAAAGATTTAGTCGAACTGGAATGCTGAAGAGTTAAAGTTGCAATCTTTGAAGAATAAGTCGAAATTTCCCTCGAAAAACATTCCGTTTCATTGATTGTCGACGTGCTTGCCTTCGTTATATAAGAGGTTATTAGTATAGTAGATGTTTGGTTAGAAGACGACCCTTGAGACGGTATTAAAGCCTTAATCGTTAAAGCCATCGAAGATTGAGATGATAGCGAATGGCTCTCCGTAGTCAAGGATGAAGCTGGACTTGTAGTCAAATTCGATAACACTTCGGTAAAGGACGGTTTATACGACATCTCCGAAATTGTAACTTGGGTGGACGGTCTCAAAGTGTGGAATTTCCAGGTAGATATATATTTTGGTTTAGAAAATGAAATGCTTCTCGCACTTGATTTTCTTGCAGACAACGATGAAACAGTAGCAGTTTCCAAAATCTTGGACAACGTGCTGTATGATAAAGGTTTAGTCGAACTGGAATGCTGAAGAGTTAAAGTTGCAATCTTTGAAGAATAAGTCGAAATTTCCCTCGAAAAACATTCCGTTTCATTGATGGTCGACGTGTTTGCCTTCGTTATAGAAGTGGTTGTTAGATTAGTAGATGTTTGGTTAGAAGACGACGCTTGAGACGGTATAAAAGACTTAATCGTTAAAGCCATCGAAGATTGAGATACTAGCGAATGTCTCTCCGTGGTCAAGGAAGAAGCTGGACTTGTAGTCAAATTCGATACTACTTCGGTAAAGGACGGTTTATACGACATCTCCGAAATTGTCACTTGGGTGGACGGTCTCAAAGTGTAGAATTTCGAGGTAGATATATATTTCGGTTTAGAAAATGAAATGCTTCTCGCACTTGATATTCTTGCAGACAACGATGAAACAGTAGCAGTTTCTAAAATCTTGGACAACGTGCTGTAAGCTATAGGTTTAGTCGAACTGGAATGCTGAAGACTAAAAGTTGCAATCTTTGAAGAATAAGTCGAAATTTCCCTCGAAAAACATTCCGTTTTATTGATTGTCGACGTGCTTGCCTTCGTTATATAAGAGGTTATTAGTGTATTAGATGTTTGGTTAGAAGACGACACTTGAGACGGTATAAAAGACTTAATCGTTAAAGCCATCGAAGATTGAGATACTAGCGAATGGCTCTCCGTAGTCAAGGATGAAGCTGGACTTGTAGTCAAATTCGATACCACTTCGGTAAACGACGGTTTATACGACATCTCCGAAATTGTCACTTGGGTGGACGGTCTCAAAGTGTAGAATTTCGAGGTAGATATATATTTTGGTTTAGAAAATGAAATGCTTCTCGCACTTGATATTCTTGCAGACAACGATGAAACAGTAGCAGTTTCCAAAATCTTGGACAACGTGCTGTATGATAAAGGTTTAGTCGAACTGGAATGCTGAAGAGTTAAAGTTGCAATCTTTGAAGAATAAGTCGAAATTTCCCTCGAAAAACATTCCGTTTCATTGATGGTCGACGTGTTTGCCTTCGTTATAGAAGTGGTTGTTAGATTAGTAGATGTTTGGTTAGAAGACGACACTTGAGACGGTATAAAAGACTTAAACGTTAAAGCCATCGAAGATTGAGATACTAGCGAATGTCTCTCCGTGGTCAAGGATGAAGCTGGACTTGTAGTCAAATTCGATACTACTTCGGTAAAGGACGGTTTATACGACATCTCCGAAATTGTCACTTGGGTGGACGGTCTCAAAGTGTAGAATTTCGAGGTAGATATATATTTCGATTTAGAAAATGAAATGCTTCTCGCACTTGATATTCTTGCAGACAACGATGAAACAGTAGCAGTTTCTAAAATCTTGGACAACGTGCTGTAAGCTATAGGTTTAGTCGAACTGGAATGCTGAAGACTTAAAGTTGCAATCTTTGAAGAATAAGTCGAAATTTCCCTCGAAAAACATTCCGTTTCATTGATTGTCGACGTGCTTGCCTTCGTTATATAAGAGGTTGTTAGATTAGTAGATGTTTGGTTAGAAGACGACACTTGAGACGGTATAAAAGACTTAATCGTTAAAGCCATCGAAGATTGAGATACTAGCGAATGTCTCTCCGTGGTCAAGGATGAACCTGGACTTGTAGTCAAATTCGATACCACTTCGGTAAAGGACGGTTTATACGACATCTCCGAAATTGTCACTTGGGTGGACGGTCTCAAAGTGTAGAATTTCGAGGTAGATATATATTTTGGTTTAGAAAATGAAATGCTTCTCGCACTTGATATTCTTGCAGACAACGATGAATCAGTAGCATTTTCTAAAATCTTGGACAACGTGCTGTAAGCTACAGGTTTAGTCGAACTGGAATACTGAAGAGTTAAAGTTGCAATCTTTGAAGAATAAGTCGATATTTCCCTCGAAAAACATTCCGTTTCATTGATTGTCGATGTGCTTGCCTTCGTTATATAAGAGGTTATTAGTGTATTAGATGTTTGGTTAGAAGAAGACACTTGAGACGGTATAAAAGACTTAATCGTTAAAGCCATCGAAGATTGAGATACTAGCGAATGTCTCTCCGTGGTCAAGGATGAAGCTGGACTTGTAGTCAAATTCGATACTACTTCGGTAAAGGACGGTTTATACGACATCTCCGAAATTGTCACTTGGGTGGACGGTCTCAAAGTGTAGAATTTCGAGGTAGATATATATTTCGGTTTAGAAAATGAAATGCTTCTCGCACTTGATATTCTTGCAGACAACGATGAAACAGTAGCAGTTTCTAAAATCTTGGACAACGTGCTATAAGCTATAGGTTTAGTCGAACTGGAATGCTGAAGACTTAAAGTTGCAACCTTTGAAGAATAAGTCGAAATTTCCCTCGAAAAACATTCCGTTTCATTGATTGTCGACGTGCTTGCCTTCGTTATATAAGAGGTTATTAGTGTATTAGATGTTTGGTTAGAAGACGACACTTGAGACGGTATAAAAGACTTAATCGTTAAAGCCATCGAAGATTGAGATACTAGCGAATGGCTCTCCGTAGTCAAGGATGAAGCTGGACTTGTAGTCAAATTCGATACCACTTCGGTGAACGACGGTTTATACGACATCTCCAAAATTGTCACTTGGGTGGACGGTCTCAAAGTGTAGAATTTCGAGGTAGATATATATTTTGGTTTAGAAAATGAAATGCTTCTCGCACTTGATATTCTTGCAGACAACGATGAAACAGTAGCAGTTTCCAAAATCTTGGACAACGTGCTGTATGATAAAGGTTTAGTCGAACTGGAATGCTGAAGAGTTAAAGTTGCAATCTTTGAAGAATAAGTCGAAATTTCCCTCGAAAAACATTCCGTTTCATTGATGGTCGACGTGTTTGCCTTCGTTATAGAAGTGGTTGTTAGATTAGTAGATGTTTGGTTAGAAGACGACACTTGAGACGGTATAAAAGACTTAATCGTTAAAGCCATCGAAGTTTGAGATACTAGCGAATGTCTCTCCGTGGTCAAGGATGAAGCTGGACTTGTAGTCAAATTCGATACTACTTCGGTAAAGGACGGTTTATACGACATCTCCGAAATTGTCACTTGGGTGGACGGTCTCAAAGTGTAGAATTTCGAGGTAGATATATATTTCGGTTTAGAAAATGAAATGCTTCTCGCACTTGATATTCTTGCAGACAACGATGAAACAGTAGCAGTTTCTAAAATCTTGGACAACGTGCTGTAAGCTATAGGTTTAGTCGAACTGGAATGCTGAAGACTAAAAGTTGCAATCTTTGAAGAATAAGTCGAAATTTCCCTCGAAAAACATTCCGTTTCATTGATTGTCGACGTGCTTGCCTTCGTTATATAAGAGGTTATTAGTATAGTAGATGTTTGGTTAGAAGACGACACTTGAGACGGTATAAAAGCCTTAATCGTTAAAGCCATCGAAGATTGAGATGATAGCGAATGGCTCTCCGTAGTCAAGGATGAAGCTGGACTTGTAGTCAAATTCGATAACACTTCGGTAAAGGACGGTTTATACGACATCTCCGAAATTGTAACTTGGGTGGACGGTCTCAAAGTGTGGAATTTCCAGGTAGATATATATTTTGGTTTAGAAAATGAAATGCTTCTCGCACTTGATATTCTTGCAGACAACGATGAAACAGTAGCAGTTTCCAAAATCTTGGACAACGTGCTGTAAGCTACAGGTTTAGTCGAACTGGAATACTGAAGAGTTAAAGTTGCAATCTTTGAAGAATAAGTCGATATTTCCCTCGAAAAACATTCCGTTTCATTGATTGTCGATGTGCTTGCCTTTGTTATATAAGAGGTTATTAGTGTATTAGATGTTTGGTTAGAAGAAGACACTTGAGACGGTATAAAAGACTTAATCGTTAAAGCCATCGAAGATTGAGATACTAGCGAATGTCTCTCCGTGGTCAAGGATGAAGCTGGACTTGTAGTCAAATTCGATACTACTTCGGTAAAGGACGGTTTATACGACATCTCCGAAATTGTCACTTGGGTGGACGGTCTCAAAGTGTAGAATTTCGAGGTAGATATATATTTCGGTTTAGAAAATGAAATGCTTCTCGCACTTGATATTCTTGCAGACAACGATGAAACAGTAGCAGTTTCTAAAATCTTGGACAACGTGCTGTAAGCTATAGGTTTAGTCGAACTGGAATGCTGAAGACTTAAAGTTGCAATCTTTGAAGAATAAGTCGAAATTTCCCTCGAAAAACATTCCGTTTCATTGATTGTCGACGTGCTTGCCTTCGTTATATAAGAGGTTATTAGTGTATTAGATGTTTGGTTAGAAGACGACACTTGAGACGGTATAAAAGACTTAATCGTTAAAGCCATCGAAGATTGAGATTTTAGCGAATGGCTCTCCGTAGTCAAGGATGAAGCTGGACTTGTAGTCAAATTCGATACTACTTCGGTAAAGGACGGTTTATACGACATCTCCGAAATTGTCACTTGGGTGGACGGTCTCAAAGTGTAGAATTTCGAGGTAGATATATATTTTGGTTTAGAAAATGAAATGCTTCTCGCACTTGATATTCTTATCGACAACGATGAAACAGTAGCAGTTTCCAAAATCTTGGACAACGTGCTGTAAGCTACAGGTTTAGTCGAACTGGAATACTGAAGAGTTAAAGTTGCAATCTTTGAAGAATAAGTCGATATTTCCCTCGAAAAACATTCCGTTTCATTGATTGTCGATGTGCTTGCCTTCGTTATATAAGAGGTTATTAGTGTATTAGATGTTTGGTTAGAAGAAGACACTTGAGACGGTATAAAAGACTTAATCGTTAAAGCCATCGAAGATTGAGATACTAGCGAATGTCTCTCCGTGGTCAAGGATGAAGCTGGACTTGTAGTCAAATTCGATACTACTTCGGTAAAGGACGGTTTATACGACATCTCCGAAATTGTCACTTGGGTGGACGGTCTCAAAGTGTAGAATTTCGAGGTAGATATATATTTCGGTTTAGAAAATGAAATGCTTCTCGCACTTGATATTCTTGCAGACAACGATGAAACAGTAGCAGTTTCTAAAATCTTGGACAACGTGCTGTAAGCTATAGGTTTAGTCGAACTGGAATGCTGAAGACTTAAAGTTGCAATCTTTGAAGAATAAGTCGAAATTTCCCTCGAAAAACATTCCGTTTCATTGATTGTCGACGTGCTTGCCTTCGTTATATAAGAGGTTGTTAGATTAGTAGATGTTTGGTTAGAAGACGACACTTGAGACGGTATAAAAGACTTAATCGTTAAAGCCATCGAAGATTGAGATACTAGCGAATGTCTCTCCGTGGTCAAGGAAGAAGCTGGACTTGTAGTCAAATTCGATACTACTTCGGTAAAGGACGGTTTATACGACATCTCCGAAATTGTCACTTGGGTGGACGGTCTCAAAGTGTAGAATTTCGAGGTAGATATATATTTCGGTTTAGAAAATGAAATGCTTCTCGCACTTGATATTCTTGCAGACAACGATGAAACAGTAGCAGTTTCTAAAATCTTGGACAACGTGCTGTAAGCTATAGGTTTAGTCGAACTGGAATGCTGAAGACTAAAAGTTGCAATCTTTGAAGAATAAGTCGAAATTTCCCTCGAAAAACATTCCGTTTTATTGATTGTCGACGTGCTTGCCTTCGTTATATAAGAGGTTATTAGTGTATTAGATGTTTGGTTAGAAGACGACACTTGAGACGGTATAAAAGACTTAATCGTTAAAGCCATCGAAGATTGAGATACTAGCGAATGGCTCTCCGTAGTCAAGGATGAAGCTGGACTTGTAGTCAAATTCGATACCACTTCGGTAAACGACGGTTTATACGACATCTCCGAAATTGTCACTTGGGTGGACGGTCTCAAAGTGTAGAATTTCGAGGTAGATATATATTTTGGTTTAGAAAATGAAATGCTTCTCGCACTTGATATTCTTGCAGACAACGATGAAACAGTAGCAGTTTCCAAAATCTTGGACAACGTGCTGTATGATAAAGGTTTAGTCGAACTGGAATGCTGAAGAGTTAAAGTTGCAATCTTTGAAGAATAAGTCGAAATTTCCCTCGAAAAACATTCCGTTTCATTGATGGTCGACGTGTTTGCCTTCGTTATAGAAGTGGTTGTTAGATTAGTAGATGTTTGGTTAGAAGACGACACTTGAGACGGTATAAAAGACTTAAACGTTAAAGCCATCGAAGATTGAGATACTAGCGAATGTCTCTCCGTGGTCAAGGATGAAGCTGGACTTGTAGTCAAATTCGATACTACTTCGGTAAAGGACGGTTTATACGACATCTCCGAAATTGTCACTTGGGTGGACGGTCTCAAAGTGTAGAATTTCGAGGTAGATATATATTTCGATTTAGAAAATGAAATGCTTCTCGCACTTGATATTCTTGCAGACAACGATGAAACAGTAGCAGTTTCTAAAATCTTGGACAACGTGCTGTAAGCTATAGGTTTAGTCGAACTGGAATGCTGAAGACTTAAAGTTGCAATCTTTGAAGAATAAGTCGAAATTTCCCTCGAAAAACATTCCGTTTCATTGATTGTCGACGTGCTTGCCTTCGTTATATAAGAGGTTGTTAGATTAGTAGATGTTTGGTTAGAAGACGACACTTGAGACGGTATAAAAGACTTAATCGTTAAAGCCATCGAAGATTGAGATACTAGCGAATGTCTCTCCGTGGTCAAGGATGAACCTGGACTTGTAGTCAAATTCGATACCACTTCGGTAAAGGACGGTTTATACGACATCTCCGAAATTGTCACTTGGGTGGACGGTCTCAAAGTGTAGAATTTCGAGGTAGATATATATTTTGGTTTAGAAAATGAAATGCTTCTCGCACTTGATATTCTTGCAGACAACGATGAATCAGTAGCATTTTCTAAAATCTTGGACAACGTGCTGTAAGCTACAGGTTTAGTCGAACTGGAATACTGAAGAGTTAAAGTTGCAATCTTTGAAGAATAAGTCGATATTTCCCTCGAAAAACATTCCGTTTCATTGATTGTCGATGTGCTTGCCTTCGTTATATAAGAGGTTATTAGTGTATTAGATGTTTGGTTAGAAGAAGACACTTGAGACGGTATAAAAGACTTAATCGTTAAAGCCATCGAAGATTGAGATACTAGCGAATGTCTCTCCGTGGTCAAGGATGAAGCTGGACTTGTAGTCAAATTCGATACTACTTCGGTAAAGGACGGTTTATACGACATCTCCGAAATTGTCACTTGGGTGGACGGTCTCAAAGTGTAGAATTTCGAGGTAGATATATATTTCGGTTTAGAAAATGAAATGCTTCTCGCACTTGATATTCTTGCAGACAACGATGAAACAGTAGCAGTTTCTAAAATCTTGGACAACGTGCTATAAGCTATAGGTTTAGTCGAACTGGAATGCTGAAGACTTAAAGTTGCAACCTTTGAAGAATAAGTCGAAATTTCCCTCGAAAAACATTCCGTTTCATTGATTGTCGACGTGCTTGCCTTCGTTATATAAGAGGTTATTAGTGTATTAGATGTTTGGTTAGAAGACGACACTTGAGACGGTATAAAAGACTTAATCGTTAAAGCCATCGAAGATTGAGATACTAGCGAATGGCTCTCCGTAGTCAAGGATGAAGCTGGACTTGTAGTCAAATTCGATACCACTTCGGTGAACGACGGTTTATACGACATCTCCAAAATTGTCACTTGGGTGGACGGTCTCAAAGTGTAGAATTTCGAGGTAGATATATATTTTGGTTTAGAAAATGAAATGCTTCTCGCACTTGATATTCTTGCAGACAACGATGAAACAGTAGCAGTTTCCAAAATCTTGGACAACGTGCTGTATGATAAAGGTTTAGTCGAACTGGAATGCTGAAGAGTTAAAGTTGCAATCTTTGAAGAATAAGTCGAAATTTCCCTCGAAAAACATTCCGTTTCATTGATGGTCGACGTGTTTGCCTTCGTTATAGAAGTGGTTGTTAGATTAGTAGATGTTTGGTTAGAAGACGACACTTGAGACGGTATAAAAGACTTAATCGTTAAAGCCATCGAAGTTTGAGATACTAGCGAATGTCTCTCCGTGGTCAAGGATGAAGCTGGACTTGTAGTCAAATTCGATACTACTTCGGTAAAGGACGGTTTATACGACATCTCCGAAATTGTCACTTGGGTGGACGGTCTCAAAGTGTAGAATTTCGAGGTAGATATATATTTCGGTTTAGAAAATGAAATGCTTCTCGCACTTGATATTCTTGCAGACAACGATGAAACAGTAGCAGTTTCTAAAATCTTGGACAACGTGCTGTAAGCTATAGGTTTAGTCGAACTGGAATGCTGAAGACTAAAAGTTGCAATCTTTGAAGAATAAGTCGAAATTTCCCTCGAAAAACATTCCGTTTCATTGATTGTCGACGTGCTTGCCTTCGTTATATAAGAGGTTATTAGTATAGTAGATGTTTGGTTAGAAGACGACACTTGAGACGGTATAAAAGCCTTAATCGTTAAAGCCATCGAAGATTGAGATGATAGCGAATGGCTCTCCGTAGTCAAGGATGAAGCTGGACTTGTAGTCAAATTCGATAACACTTCGGTAAAGGACGGTTTATACGACATCTCCGAAATTGTAACTTGGGTGGACGGTCTCAAAGTGTGGAATTTCCAGGTAGATATATATTTTGGTTTAGAAAATGAAATGCTTCTCGCACTTGATATTCTTGCAGACAACGATGAAACAGTAGCAGTTTCCAAAATCTTGGACAACGTGCTGTAAGCTACAGGTTTAGTCGAACTGGAATACTGAAGAGTTAAAGTTGCAATCTTTGAAGAATAAGTCGATATTTCCCTCGAAAAACATTCCGTTTCATTGATTGTCGATGTGCTTGCCTTTGTTATATAAGAGGTTATTAGTGTATTAGATGTTTGGTTAGAAGAAGACACTTGAGACGGTATAAAAGACTTAATCGTTAAAGCCATCGAAGATTGAGATACTAGCGAATGTCTCTCCGTGGTCAAGGATGAAGCTGGACTTGTAGTCAAATTCGATACTACTTCGGTAAAGGACGGTTTATACGACATCTCCGAAATTGTCACTTGGGTGGACGGTCTCAAAGTGTAGAATTTCGAGGTAGATATATATTTCGGTTTAGAAAATGAAATGCTTCTCGCACTTGATATTCTTGCAGACAACGATGAAACAGTAGCAGTTTCTAAAATCTTGGACAACGTGCTGTAAGCTATAGGTTTAGTCGAACTGGAATGCTGAAGACTTAAAGTTGCAATCTTTGAAGAATAAGTCGAAATTTCCCTCGAAAAACATTCCGTTTCATTGATTGTCGACGTGCTTGCCTTCGTTATATAAGAGGTTATTAGTGTATTAGATGTTTGGTTAGAAGACGACACTTGAGACGGTATAAAAGACTTAATCGTTAAAGCCATCGAAGATTGAGATTTTAGCGAATGGCTCTCCGTAGTCAAGGATGAAGCTGGACTTGTAGTCAAATTCGATACTACTTCGGTAAAGGACGGTTTATACGACATCTCCGAAATTGTCACTTGGGTGGACGGTCTCAAAGTGTAGAATTTCGAGGTAGATATATATTTTGGTTTAGAAAATGAAATGCTTCTCGCACTTGATATTCTTATCGACAACGATGAAACAGTAGCAGTTTCCAAAATCTTGGACAACGTGCTGTAAGCTACAGGTTTAGTCGAACTGGAATACTGAAGAGTTAAAGTTGCAATCTTTGAAGAATAAGTCGATATTTCCCTCGAAAAACATTCCGTTTCATTGATTGTCGATGTGCTTGCCTTCGTTATATAAGAGGTTATTAGTGTATTAGATGTTTGGTTAGAAGAAGACACTTGAGACGGTATAAAAGACTTAATCGTTAAAGCCATCGAAGATTGAGATACTAGCGAATGTCTCTCCGTGGTCAAGGATGAAGCTGGACTTGTAGTCAAATTCGATACTACTTCGGTAAAGGACGGTTTATACGACATCTCCGAAATTGTCACTTGGGTGGACGGTCTCAAAGTGTAGAATTTCGAGGTAGATATATATTTCGGTTTAGAAAATGAAATGCTTCTCGCACTTGATATTCTTGCAGACAACGATGAAACAGTAGCAGTTTCTAAAATCTTGGACAACGTGCTGTAAGCTATAGGTTTAGTCGAACTGGAATGCTGAAGACTTAAAGTTGCAACCTTTGAAGAATAAGTCAAAATTTCCCTCGAAAAACATTCCGTTTCATTGATTGTCGACGTGCTTGCCTTCGTTATATAAGAGGTTATTAGTGTATTAGATGTTTGGTTAGAAGACGACACTTGAGACGGTATAAAAGACTTAATCGTTAAAGCCATCGAAGATTGAGATACTAGCGAATGGCTCTCCGTAGTCAAGGATGAAGCTGGACTTGTAGTCAAATTCGATACCACTTCGGTAAACGACGGTTTATACGACATCTCCAAAATTGTCACTTGGGTGGACGGTCTCAAAGTGTAGAATTTCGAGGTAGATATATATTTTGGTTTAGAAAATGAAATGCTTCTCGCACTTGATATTCTTGCAGACAACGATGAAACAGTAGCAGTTTCCAAAATCTTGGACAACGTGCTGTATGATAAAGGTTTAGTCGAACTGGAATGCTGAAGACTTAAAGTTGCAATCTTTGAAGAATAAGTCGAAATTTCCCTCGAAAAACATTCCGTTTTATTGATTGTCGACGTGCTTGCCTTCGTTATATAACAGGTTATTAGTGTATTAGATGTTTGGTTAGAAGACGACACTTGAGACGGTATAAAAGACTTAATCGTTAAAGCCATCGAAGATTGAGATACTAGCGAATGGCTCTCCGTAGTCAAGGATGAAGCTGGACTTGTAGTCAAATTCGATACCACTTCGGTAAACGACGGTTTATACGACATCTCCAAAATTGTCACTTGGGTGGACGGTCTCAAAGTGTAGAATTTCGAGGTAGATATATATTTTGGTTTAGAAAATGAAATGCTTCTCGAACTTGATATTCTTGCAGACAACGATGAAACAGTAGCAGTTTCTAAAATCTTGGACAACGTGCTGTAAGCTATAGGTTTAGTCGAACTGGAATGCTGAAGACTTAAAGTTGCAATCTTTGAAGAATAAGTCGAAATTTCCCTCGAAAAACATTCCGTTTCATTGATTGTCGACGTGCTTGCCTTCGTTATATAAGAGGTTATTAGTGTATTAGATGTTTGGTTAGAAGACGACACTTGAGACGGTATAAAAGACTTAATCGTTAAAGCCATCGAAGATTGAGATTTTAGCGAATGGCTCTCCGTAGTCAAGGATGAAGCTGGACTTGTAGTCAAATTCGATACTACTTCGGTAAAGGACGGTTTATACGACATCTCCGAAATTGTCACTTGGGTGGACGGTCTCAAAGTGTAGAATTTCGAGGTAGATATATATTTTGGTTTAGAAAATGAAATGCTTCTCGCACTTGATATTCTTGACGACAACGATGAAACAGTAGCAGTTTCCAAAATCTTGGACAACGTGCTGTAAGCTACAGGTTTAGTCGAACTGGAATACTGAAGAGTTAAAGTTGCAATCTTTGAAGAATAAGTCGATATTTCCCTCGAAAAACATTCCGTTTCATTGATTGTCGATGTGCTTGCCTTCGTTATATAAGAGGTTATTAGTGTATTAGATGTTTGGTTAGAAGAAGACACTTGAGACGGTATAAAAGACTTAATCGTTAAAGCCATCGAAGATTGAGATACTAGCGAATGTCTCTCCGTGGTCAAGGATGAAGCTGGACTTGTAGTCAAATTCGATACTACTTCGGTAAAGGACGGTTTATACGACATCTCCGAAATTGTCACTTGGGTGGACGGTCTCAAAGTGTAGAATTTCGAGGTAGATATATATTTCGGTTTAGAAAATGAAATGCTTCTCGCACTTGATATTCTTGCAGACAACGATGAAACAGTAGCAGTTTCTAAAATCTTGGACAACGTGCTGTAAGCTATAGGTTTAGTCGAACTGGAATGCTGAAGACTTAAAGTTGCAACCTTTGAAGAATAAGTCAAAATTTCCCTCGAAAAACATTCCGTTTCATTGATTGTCGACGTGCTTGCCTTCGTTATATAAGAGGTTATTAGTGTATTAGATGTTTGGTTAGAAGACGACACTTGAGACGGTATAAAAGACTTAATCGTTAAAGCCATCGAAGATTGAGATACTAGCGAATGGCTCTCCGTAGTCAAGGATGAAGCTGGACTTGTAGTCAAATTCGATACCACTTCGGTAAACGACGGTTTATACGACATCTCCAAAATTGTCACTTGGGTGGACGGTCTCAAAGTGTAGAATTTCGAGGTAGATATATATTTTGGTTTAGAAAATGAAATGCTTCTCGCACTTGATATTCTTGCAGACAACGATGAAACAGTAGCAGTTTCCAAAATCTTGGACAACGTGCTGTATGATAAAGGTTTAGTCGAACTGGAATGCTGAAGACTTAAAGTTGCAATCTTTGAAGAATAAGTCGAAATTTCCCTCGAAAAACATTCCGTTTTATTGATTGTCGACGTGCTTGCCTTCGTTATATAACAGGTTATTAGTGTATTAGATGTTTGGTTAGAAGACGACACTTGAGACGGTATAAAAGACTTAATCGTTAAAGCCATCGAAGATTGAGATACTAGCGAATGGCTCTCCGTAGTCAAGGATGAAGCTGGACTTGTAGTCAAATTCGATACCACTTCGGTAAACGACGGTTTATACGACATCTCCAAAATTGTCACTTGGGTGGACGGTCTCAAAGTGTAGAATTTCGAGGTAGATATATATTTTGGTTTAGAAAATGAAATGCTTCTCGAACTTGATATTCTTGCAGACAACGATGAAACAGTAGCAGTTTCCAAAATCTTGGACAACGTGCTGTATGATAAAGGTTTAGTCGAACTGGAATGCTGAAGAGTTAAAGTTGCAATCTTTGAAGAATAAGTCGAAATTTCCCTCGAAAAACATTCCGTTTCATTGATGGTCGACATGTTTGCCTTCGTTATAGAAGTGGTTGTTAGATTAGTAGATGTTTGGTTAGAAGACGGTACTTGAGACGGTATAAAAGACTTAATCGTTAAAGCCATCGAAGATTGAGATACTAGCGAATGTCTCTCCGTGGTCAAGGATGAAGCTGGACTTGTAGTCAAATTCGATACTACTTCGGTAAAGGACGGTTTATACGACATCTCCGAAATTGTCACTTGGGTGGACGGTCTCAAAGTGTAGAATTTCGAGGTAGCTATATATTTTGGTTTAGAAAATGAAATGCTTCTCGCACTTGATATTCTTGCAGACAACATTGAAACAGTAGCAGTTTCCAAAATCTTGGACAACGTGCTGTAAGCTAAAGATTTAGTCGAACTGGAATGCTGAAGAGTTAAAGTTGCAATCTTTGAAGAATAAGTCGAAATTTCCCTCGAAAAACATTCCGTTTCATTGATGGTCGACGTGTTTGCCTTCGTTATATAAGAGGTTGTTAGATTAGTAGATGTTTGGTTAGAAGACGACACTTGAGACGGTATAAAAGACTTAATCGTTAAAGCCATCGAAGATTGAGATACTAGCGAATGTCTCTCCGTGGTCAAGGATGAACCTGGACTTGTAGTCAAATTCGATACCACTTCGGTAAAGGACGGTTTATACGACATCTCCGAAATTGTCACTTGGGTGGACGGTCTCAAAGTGTAGAATTTCGAGGTAGATATATATTTTGGTTTAGAAAATGAAATGCTTCTCGCACTTGATATTCTTGCAGACAACGATGAAACAGTAGCAGTTTCCAAAATCTTGGACAACGTGCTGTAAGCTAAAGATTTAGTCGAACTGGAATGCTGAAGAGTTAAAGTTGCAATCTTTAAAGAATAAGTCGAAATTTCCCTCGAAAAACATTCCGTTTCATTGATGGTCGACGTGTTTGCCTTCGTTATATAAGAGGTTGTTAGATTAGTAGATGTTTGGTTAGAAGACGACACTTGAGACGGTATAAAAGACTTAATCGTTAAAGCCATCGAAGATTGAGATACTAGCGAATGGCTCTCCGTAGTCAAGGATGAACCTGGAATTGTAGTCAAATTCAATACCACTTCGGTAAAGGACGGTTTATACGACATCTCCGAAATTGTCACTTGGGTGGACGGTCTCAAAGTGTAGAATTTCGAGGTAGATATATATTTTGGTTTAGAAAATGAAATGCTTCTCGCACTTGATATTCTTGCAGACAACGATGAAACAGCAGCAGTTTCCAAAATCTTGGACAACGTGCTGTATGATAAAGGATTAGTCGAACTGGAATGCTGAAGAGTTAAAGTTGCACTCTTTGAAGAATAAGTCGAAATTTCCCTCGAAAAACATTCCGTTTCATTGATTGTCGACGTGCTTGCCTTCGTTATATAAGAGGTTAATAGTATAGAAGATGTTTGGTTAGAAGACGACACTTGAGACGGTATAAAAGACTTAATCGTTAAAGCCATCGAAGATTGAGATGATAGCGAATGGCTCTCCGTAGTCAAGAATGAAGCTGGACTTGTAGTCAAATTCGAAACCACTTCGGTAAAGGACGGTTTAAACGACATCTCCGAAATTGTCACTTGGGTGGACGGTCTCAAAGTGTAGAATTTCGAGGTAGATATATATTTTGGTTTAGAAAATGAAATGCTTCTCGCACTTGATATTCTTGCAGACAACGATGAATCAGTAGCAGTTTCTAAAATCTTGGACAACGTGCTGTAAGCTACAGGTTTAGTCGAACTGGAATGCTGAAGAGTTAAAGTTGCAATCTTTGAAGAATAAGTCGAAATTTCCCTCGAAAAACATTCCGTTTCATTGATTGTCGACGTGCTTGCCTTCGTTATATAAGAGGTTATTAGTGTATTAGATGTTTGGTTAGAAGACGACACTTGAGACGGTATAAAAGACTTAATCGTTAAAGCCATCGAAGATTGAGATACTAGCGAATGGCTCTCCGTAGTCAAGGATGAAGCTGGACTTGTAGTCAAATTCGATACCACTTCGGTAAACGACGGTTTATACGACATCTCCAAAATTGTCACTTGGGTGGACGGTCTCAAAGTGTAGAATTTCGAGGTAGATATATATTTTGGTTTAGAAAATGAAATGCTTCTCGCACTTGATATTCTTGCAGACAACGATGAAACAGTAGCAGTTTCCAAAATCTTGGACAACGTGCTGTATGATAAAGGTTTAGTCGAACTGGAATGCTGAAGAGTTAAAGTTGCAATCTTTGAAGAATAAGTCGAAATTTCCCTCGAAAAACATTCCGTTTCATTGATGGTCGACGTGTTTGCCTTCGTTATAGAAGTGGTTGTTAGATTAGTAGATGTTTGGTTAGAAGACGGTACTTGAGACGGTATAAAAGACTTAATCGTTAAAGCCATCGAAGATTGAGATACTAGCGATAGTCTCTCCGTGGTCAAGGATGAAGCTGGACTTGTAGTCAAATTCGATACTACTTCGGTAAAGGACGGTTTATACGACATCTCCGAAATTGTCACTTGGGTGGACGGTCTCAAAGTGTAGAATTTCGAGGTAGATATATATTTTGGTTTAGAAAATGAAATGCTTCTCGCACTTGATATTCTTGCAGACAACATTGAAACAGTAGCAGTTTCCAAAATCTTGGACAACGTGCTGTAAGCTAAAGATTTAGTCGAACTGGAATGCTGAAGAGTTAAAGTTGCAATCTTTGAAGAATAAGTCGAAATTTCCCTCGAAAAACATTCCGTTTCATTGATGGTCGACGTGTTTGCCTTCGTTATATAAGACGTTGTTAGATTAGTAGATGTTTGGTTAGAAGACGACACTTGAGACGGTATAAAAGACTTAATCGTTAAAGCCATCGAAGATTGAGATACTAGCGAATGTCTCTCCGTGGTCAAGGATGAACCTGGAATTGTAGTCAAATTCGTTACCACTTCGGTAAAGGACGGTTTATACGACATCTCCAAAATTGTCACTTGGGTGGACGGTCTCAAAGTGTAGAATTTCGAGGTAGATATATATTTTGGTTTAGAAAATGAAATGCTTCTCGCACTTGATATTCTTGCAGACAACGATGAAACAGTAGCAGTTTCCAAAATCTTGGACAAAGTGCTGTAAGTTAAAGGCTTAGTTGAACTGGAATGCTGTAGAGTTAAAGTTGCAATCTTTGAAGAATAAGTCGAAATTACCCTCGAAAAACATTCCGTTTCATTGATTGTCGACGTGTTTGCCTTCGTTATATAAGAGGTTGTTAGATTAGTAGATGTTTGGTTAGAAGACGACACTTGAGACGGTATAAAAGACTTTATCGTTAAAGCCATCGAAGATTGAGATGATAGCGAATGGCTCTCCATAGTCAAGGATGAAGCTGGGATTGTAGTCAAATTCGATACCACTTCGGTAAAGGACGGTTTATACGACATCTCCGAAATTGTCACTTGGGTGGACGGTCTCAAAGTGTATAATTTCGAGGTAGATATATATTTTGGTTTAGAAAATGAAATGCTTCTCGCACTTGATATTCTTGCAGACAACGTTGAAACAGTAGCAGTTTCCAAAATCTTGGACAAAGTGCTGTAAGCTAAAGGTTTAGTTGAACTGGAATGCTGAAGAGTTAAAGTTGCAATCTTTGAAGAATAGGTCGAAATTTCCCTCGAAAAACATTCCGTTCCATTGATTGTCGACGTGCTTGCCTTCGTTATATAAGAGGTTATTAGTATAGTAGATGTTTGGTTAGAAGACGACCATTGAGACGGTATAAAAGACTTAATCGTGTTAGCCATCGAAGATTGAGATGATAGCGAATGGCTCGCCGTAGTCAAGGATGAAGCTGGACTTGTAGTCAAATTCGATACCACTTCGGTAAAGGACGGTTTATACGACATCTCCGAAATTGTCACTTGGGTGGACGGTCTCAAAGTGTAGAATTTCGAGGTAGATATATATTTAGGTTTATAAAATGAAATGCTTCTCGCACTTGATATTCTTGCAGACAACGATGAAACAGTAGCAGTTTCTAAAATCTTGGACAACGTGCTGTAAGCTACAGGTTTAGTCGAACTGGAATGCTGAAGAGTTAAAGTTGCAATCTTTGAAGAATAAGTCGAAATTTCCCTCGAAAAACATTCCGTTTCAATGATTGTCGACGTGCTTGCCTTCGTTATATAAGAGGTTATTAGTGTGTTAGATGTTTGGTTAGAAGACGACACTTGAGACGGTATAAAAGACTTAATCGTTAAAGCCATCGAAGATTGAGATACTAGCGAATGTCTCTCCGTGGTCAAGGATGAACCTGGACTTGTAGTCCAATTCGATACCACTTCGGTAAAGGACGGTTTATACGACATCTCCAAAATTGTCACTTGGGTGGACGGTCTCAAAGTGTAGAATTTCGAGGTAGATATATATTTTGGTTTAGAAAATGAAATGCTTCTCGCACTTGATATTCTTGCAGACAACGATGAAACAGTAGCAGTTTCCAAAATCTTGGACAAAGTGCTGTAAGTTAAAGGTTTAGTTGAACTGGAATGCTGTAGAGTTAAAGTTGCAATCTTTGAAGAATAAGACGAAATTACCCTCGAAAAACATTCCGTTTCATTGATTGTCGACGTGTTTGCCTTCGTTATATAAGAGGTTGTTAGATTAGTAGATGTTTGGTTAGAAGACGACACTTGAGACGGTATAAAAGACTTTATCGTTAAAGCCATCGAAGATTGAGATGATAGCGAATGGCTCTCCGTAGTCAAGGATGAAGCTGGACTTGTAGTCAAATTCGATACCACTTCGGTAAAGGACGGTTTATACGACATCTCCGAAATTGTCACTTGGGTGGACGGTCTCAAAGTGTAGAATTTCGAGGTAGATATATATTTCGGTTTAGAAAATGAAATGCTTCTCGCACTTGATATTCTTGCAGACAACGATGAAACAGTAGCAGTTTCTAAAATCTTGGACAACGTGCTGTAAGCTATAGGTTTAGTCGAACTGGAATGCTGAAGACTTAAAGTTGCAATCTTTGAAGAATAAGTCGAAATTTCCCTCGAAAAACATTCCGTTTCATTGATTGTCGACGTGCTTGCCTTCGTTATATAAGAGGTTATTAGTGTATTAGATGTTTGGTTAGAAGACGACACTTGAGACGGTATAAAAGACTTAATCGTTAAAGCCATCGAAGATTGAGATACTAGCGAATGGCTCTCCGTAGTCAAGGATGAAGCTGGACTTGTAGTCAAATTCCATACCACTTCGGTAAAGGACGGTTTATACGACATCTCCAAAATTGTCACTTGGGTGGACGGTCTCAAAGTGTAGAATTTCGAGGTAGATATATATTTTGGTTTAGAAAATGAAATGCTTCTCGCACTTGATATTCTTGCAGACAACGATGAAACAGTAGCAGTTTCCAAAATCTTGGACAAAGTGCTGTAAGTTAAAGGTTTAGTTGAACTGGAATTCTGTAGAGTTAAAGTTGCAATCTTTGAAGAATAAGTCGAAATTACCCTCGAAAAACATTCCGTTTCATTGATTGTCGACGTGTTTGCCTTCGTTATATAAGAGCTTGTTAGATTAGTAGATGTTTGGTTAGAAGACGACACTTGAGACGGTATAAAAGACTTTATCGTTAAAGCCATCGAAGATTGAGATGATAGCGAATGGCTCTCCGTAGTCAAGGATGAAGCTGGACTTGTAGTCAAATTCGATACCACTTCGGTAAAGGACGGTTTATACGACATCTCCAAAATTGTCACTTGGGTGGACGGTCTCAAAGTGTAGAATTTCGAGGTAGATATATATTTTGGTTTAGAAAATGAAATGCTTCTCGCACTTGATATTCTTGCAGACAACGATGAAACAGTAGCGGTTTCCAAAATCTTGGACAACGTGCTGTATGATAAAGGTTTAGTCGAACTGGAATGCTGAAGAGTTAAAGTTGCAATCTTTGAAGAATAAGTCGAAATTTCCCTCGAAAAACATTCCGTTTCATTGATTGTCGATGTGCTTGCCTTCGTTATATAAGAGGTTATTAGTGTATTAGATGTTTGGTTAGAAGAAGACACTTGAGACGGTATAAAAGACTTAATCGTTAAAGCCATCGAAGATTGAGATACTAGCGAATGTCTCTCCGTGGTCAAGGATGAAGCTGGACTTGTAGTCAAATTCGATACTACTTCGGTAAAGGACGGTTTATACGACATCTCCGAAATTGTCACTTGGGTGGACGGTCTCAAAGTGTAGAATTTCGAGGTAGATATATATTTCGGTTTAGAAAATGAAATGCTTCTCGCACTTGATATTCTTGCAGACAACGATGAAACAGTAGCAGTTTCTAAAATCTTGGACAACGTGCTGTAAGCTATAGGTTTAGTCGAACTGGAATGCTGAAGACTTAAAGTTGCAATCTTTGAAGAATAAGTCGAAATTTCCCTCGAAAAACATTCCGTTTCATTGATTGTCGACGTGCTTGCCTTCGTTATATAAGAGGTTATTAGTGTATTAGATGTTTGGTTAGAAGACGACACTTGAGACGGTATAAAAGACTTAATCGTTAAAGCCATCGAAGATTGAGATACTAGCGAATGGCTCTCCGTAGTCAAGGATGAAGCTGGACTTGTAGTCAAATTCGATACCACTTCGGTAAAGGACGGTTTATACGACATCTCCAAAATTGTCACTTGGGTGGACGGTCTCAAAGTGTAGAATTTCGAGGTAGATATATATTTTGGTTTAGAAAATGAAATGCTTCTCGCACTTGATATTCTTGCAGACAACGATGAAACAGTAGCAGTTTCCAAAATCTTGGACAACGTGCTGTATGATAAAGGTTTAGTCGAACTGGAATGCTGAAGAGTTAAAGTTGCAATCTTTGAAGAATAAGTCGAAATTTCCCTCGAAAAACATTCCGTTTCATTGATGGTCGACGTGTTTGCCTTCGTTATAGAAGTGGTTGTTAGATTAGTAGATGTTTGGTTAGAAGACGACACTTGAGACGGTATAAAAGACTTAATCGTTAAAGCCATCGAAGATTGAGATACTAGCGAATGTTTCTCCGTGGTCAAGGATGAACCTGGACTTGTAGTCAAATTCAATACCACTTTGGTAAAGGACGGTTTATACGACATCTCCGAAATTGTCACTTGGGTGGACGGTCTCAAAGTGTAGAATTTCGAGGTAGATATATATTTTGGTTTAGAAAATGAATTGCTTCTCGCACTTGATATTCTTGCAGACAACGATGAAACAGTAGCAGTTTCCAAAATCTTGGACAACGTGCTGTAAGCTAAAGATTTAGTCGAACTGGAATGCTGAAGAGTTAAAGTTGCAATCTTTGAAGAATAAGTCGAAATTTCCCTCGAAAAACATTCCGTTTCATTGATGGTCGACGTGTTTGCCTTCGTTATATAAGAGGTTGTTAGATTAGTAGATGTTTGGTTAGAAGACGACACTTGAGACGGTATAAAAGACTTAATCGTTAAAGCCATCGAAGATTGAGATACTAGCGAATGTCTCTCCGTGGTCAAGGATGAAGCTGGACTTGTAGTCAAATTCGATACTACTTCGGTAAAGGACGGTTTATACGACATCTCCGAAATTGTCACTTGGGTGGACGGTCTCAAAGTGTAGAATTTCGAGGTAGATATATATTTTGGTTTAGAAAATGAAATGCTTCTCGCACTTGATATTCTTGCAGACAACGATGAAACAGTAGCAGTTTCCAAAATCTTGGACAACGTGCTGTAAGCTAAAGATTTAGTCGAACTGGAATGCTGAAGAGTTAAAGTTGCAATCTTTGAAGAATAAGTCGAAATTTCCCTCGAAAAACATTCCGTTTCATTGATGGTTGACGTGTTTGCCTTCGTTATAGAAGTGGTTGTTAGATTAGTAGATGTTTGGTTAGAAGACGACACTTGAGACGGTATAAAAGACTTAAACGTTAAAGCCATCGAAGATTGAGATACTAGCGAATGTCTCTCCGTGGTCAAGGATGAAGCTGGACTTGTAGTCAAATTCGATACTACTTCGGTAAAGGACGGTTTATACGACATCTCCGAAATTGTCACTTGGGTGGACGGTCTCAAAGTGTAGAATTTCGAGGTAGATATATATTTTGGTTTAGAAAATGAAATGCTTCTCGCACTTGATATTCTTGCAGACAACGATGAATCAGTAGCATTTTCTAAAATCTTGGACAACGTGCTGTAAGCTACAGGTTTAGTCGAACTGGAATACTGAAGAGTTAAAGTTGCAATCTTTGAAGAATAAGTCGATATTTCCCTCGAAAAACATTCCGTTTCATTGATTGTCGATGTGCTTGCCTTCGTTATATAAGAGGTTATTAGTGTATTAGATGTTTGGTTAGAAGAAGACACTTGAGACGGTATAAAAGACTTAATCGTTAAAGCCATCGAAGATTGAGATACTAGCGAATGTCTCTCCGTGGTCAAGGATGAAGCTGGACTTGTAGTCAAATTCGATACTACTTCGGTAAAGGACGGTTTATACGACATCTCCGAAATTGTCACTTGGGTGGACGGTCTCAAAGTGTAGAATTTCGAGGTAGATATATATTTCGGTTTAGAAAATGAAATGCTTCTCGCACTTGATATTCTTGCAGACAACGATGAAACAGTAGCAGTTTCTAAAATCTTGGACAACGTGCTGTAAGCTATAGGTTTAGTCGAACTGGAATGCTGAAGACTTAAAGTTGCAATCTTTGAAGAATAAGTCGAAATTTCCCTCGAAAAACATTCCGTTTCATTGATTGTCGACGTGCTTGCCTTCGTTATATAAGAGGTTATTAGTGTATTAGATGTTTGGTTAGAAGACGACACTTGAGACGGTATAAAAGACTTAATCGTTAAAGCCATCGAAGATTGAGATACTAGCGAATGGCTCTCCGTAGTCAAGGATGAAGCTGGACTTGTAGTCAAATTCGATACCACTTCGGTAAAGGACAGTTTATACGACATCTCCAAAATTGTCACTTGGGTGGACGGTCTCAAAGTGTAGAATTTCGAGGTAGATATATATTTTGGTTTAGAAAATGAAATGCTTCTCGCACTTGATATTCTTGCAGACAACGATGAAACAGTAGCAGTTTCCAAAATCTTGGACAACGTGCTGTATGATAAAGGTTTAGTCGAACTGGAATGCTGAAGAGTTAAAGTTGCAATCTTTGAAGAATAAGTCAAAATTTCCCTCGAAAAACATTCCGTTTCATTGATGGTCGACGTGTTTGCCTTCGTTATAGAAGTGGTTGTTAGATTAGTAGATGTTTGGTTAGAAGACGACACTTGAGACGGTATAAAAGACTTAATCGTTAAAGCCATCGAAGATTGAGATACTAGCGAATGTTTCTCCGTGGTCAAGGATGAACCTGGACTTGTAGTCAAATTCAATACCACTTTGGTAAAGGACGGTTTATACGACATATCCGAAATTGTCACTTGGGTGGACGGTCTCAAAGTGTAGAATTTCGAGGTAGATATATATTTTGGTTTAGAAAATGAAATGCTTCTCGCACTTGATATTCTTGCAGACAACGATGAAACAGTAGCAGTTTCGAAAATCTTGGACAACGTGCTGTAAGCTAAAGATTTAGTCGAACTGGAATGCTGAAGAGTTAAAGTTGCAATCTTTGAAGAATAAGTCGAAATTTCCCTCGAAAAACATTCCGTTTCATTGATGGTCGACGTGTTTGCCTTCGTTATATAAGAGGTTGTTAGATTAGTAGATGTTTGGTTAGAAGACGACACTTGAGACAGTATAAAAGACTTAATCGTTAAAGCCATCGAAGATTGAGATACTAGCGAATGTCTCTCCGTGGTCAAGGATAAAGCTTCACTTGTAGTCAAATTTGATACCACTTCGGTAAAGGACGGTTTATACGACATCTCCAAAATTGTCACTTGGGTGGACGGTCTCAAAGTGTAGAATTTCGAGGTAGATATATATTTTGGTTTAGAAAAAGAAATGCTTCTCGCACTTGATATTCTTGCAGACAACGATGAAACAGTAGCAGTTTCCAAAATCTTGGACAACGTGCTGTATGATAAAGGTTTAGTCGAACTGGAATGCTGAAGAGTTAAAGTTGCAATCTTTGAAGAATAAGTCGAAATTTCCCTCGAAAAACATTCCGTTTCATTGATGGTCGACGAGTTTTTTGCGTTCGTTATAGAAGTGGTTGTTAGATTAGTAGATGTTTGGTTAGAAGACGACACTTGAGACGGTATAAAAGACTTAATCGTTAAAGCCATCGAAGATTGAGATACTAGCGAATGTCTCTCCGTGGTCAAGGATGAAGCTGGACTTGTAGTCAAATTCGATACTACTTCGGTAAAGGACGGTTTATACGACATCTCCGAAATTGTCACTTGGGTGGACGGTCTCAAAGTGTAGAATTTCGAGGTAGATATATATTTTGGTTTAGAAAATGAAATGCTTCTCGCACTTGATATTCTTACAGACAACGATGAATCAGTAGCATTTTCTAAAATCTTGGACAACGTGCTGTAAGCTACAGGTTTAGTCGAACTGGAATACTGAAGAGTTAAAGTTGCAATCTTTGAAGAATAAGTCGATATTTCCCTCGAAAAACATTCCGTTTCATTGATTGTCGATGTGCTTGCCTTCGTTATATAAGAGGTTATTAGTGTATTAGATGTTTGGTTAGAAGAAGACACTTGAGACGGTATAAAAGACTTAATCGTTAAAGCCATCGAAGATTGAGATACTAGCGAATGTCTCTCCGTGGTCAAGGATGAAGCTGGACTTGTAGTCAAATTCGATACTACTTCGGTAAAGGACGGTTTATACGACATCTCCGAAATTGTCACTTGGGTGGACGGTCTCAAAGTGTAGAATTTCGAGGTAGATATATATTTCGGTTTAGAAAATGAAATGCTTCTCTCACTTGATATTCTTGCAGACAACGATGAAACAGTAGCAGTTTCTAAAATCTTGGACAACGTGCTGTAAGCTATAGGTTTAGTCGAACTGGAATGCTGAAGACTTAAAGTTGCAATCTTTGAAGAATAAGTCGATATTTCCCTCGAAAAACATTCCGTTTCATTGATTGTCGATGTGCTTGCCTTCGTTATATAAGAGGTTATTAGTGTATTAGATGTTTGGTTAGAAGAAGACACTTGAGACGGTATAAAAGACTTAATCGTTAAAGCCATCGAAGATTGAGATACTAGCGAATGTCTCTCCGTGGTCAAGGATGAAGCTGGACTTGTAGTCAAATTCGATACTACTTCGTTAAAGGACGGTTTATACGACATCTCCGAAATTGTCACTTGGGTGGACGGTCTCAAAGTGTAGAATTTCGAGGTAGATATATATTTTGGTTTAGAAAATGAAATGCTTCTCGCACTTGATATTCTTGCAGACAACGATGAATCAGTAGCATTTTCTAAAATCTTGGACAACGTGCTGTAAGCTACAGATTTAGTCGAACTGGAATACTGAAGAGTTAAAGTTGCAATCTTTGAAGAATAAGTCGATATTTCCCTCGAAAAACATTCCGTTTCATTGATTGTCGATGTGCTTGCCTTCGTTATATAAGAGGTTATTAGTGTATTAGATGTTTGGTTAGAAGAAGACACTTGAGACGGTATAAAAGACTTAATCGTTAAAGCCATCGAAGATTGAGATACTAGCGAATGTCTCTCCGTGGTCAAGGATGAAGCTGGACTTGTAGTCAAATTCGATACTACTTCGGTAAAGGACGGTTTATACGACATCTCCGAAATTGTCACTTGGGTGAACGGTCTCAAAGTGTAGAATTTCGAGGTAGATATATATTTCGGTTTAGAAAATGAAATGCTTCTCTCACTTGATATTCTTGCAGACAACGATGAAACAGTAGCAATTTCTAAAATCTTGGACAACGTGCTGTAAGCTATAGGTTTAGTCGAACTGGAATGCTGAAGACTTAAAGTTGCAATCTTTGAAGAATAAGTCGATATTTCCCTCGAAAAACATTCCGTTTCATTGATTGTCGATGTGTTTGCCTTCGTTATAGAAGTGGTTGTTAGATTAGTAGATGTTTGGTTAGAAGACGACACTTGAGACGGTATAAAAGACTTAATCGTTAAAGCAATCGAAGATTGAGATACTAGCGAATGTCTCTCCGTGGTCAAGGATGAAGCTGGACTTGTAGTCAAATTCGATACTACTTCGGTAAAGGACGGTTTATACGACATCTCCGAAATTGTCACTTGGGTGGACGGTCTCAAAGTGTAGAATTTCGAGGTAGATATATATTTTGGTTTAGAAAATGAAATGCTTCTCGCACTTGATTTTCTGGCAGAAAACGATGAAAACGTAGCAGATTCCAAAATCTTGGACAACGTGCTGTATTCTAAAGGTTTAGTCGAACTGGAATGCTGAAGATTTAAAGTTGCAATCTTTGAAGAATAAGTCGAAATTTCAATCGAAAAACATTCCGTTACATTGACGGTCGACGTGTTTGCCTTCGTTATATAAGAGGTTGCTAGATTAGTAGATGATTGTCTAGAAGACGACACTTGAGACGGTATAAAAGACTTAATCGTTAAAGCCATTGAAGAATGAGATACTAGCGAATGTTTCTCCGTGGTCAAGGATGAACCTGGACTTGTAGTCAAATTCAATACCACTTTGTTAAAGGACGGTTTATACGACATCTCCGAAATTGTCACTTGGGTGGACGGTCTCAAAGTGTAGAATTTCGAGGTAGATATATATTTTGGTTTAGAAAATGAAATGCTTCTCGCACTTGATATTCTTGCAGACAACGATGAAACAGTAGCAGTTTCCAAAATCTTGGACAACGTGCTATAAGCTAAAGATTTAGTCGAACTGGAATGCTGAAGAGTTAAAGTTGCAATCTTTGAAGAATAAGTCGAAATTTCCCTCGAAAAACATTCCGTTTCATTGATGGTCGACGTGTTTGCCTTCGTTATATAAGAGGTTGTTAGATTAGTAGATGTTTGGTTAGAAGACGACACTTGAGACGGTATAAAAGACTTAATCGTTAAAGCCATCGAAGATTGAGATACTAGCGAATGTCTCTCCGTGGTCAAGGATGAAGCTGGACTTGTAGTCAAATTCGATACCACTTCGGTAAAGGACGGTTTATACGACATCTCCAAAATTGTCACTTGGGTGGACGGTCTCAAAGTGTAGAATTTCGAGGTAGATATATATTTTGGTTTAGAAAATGAAATGCTTCTCGCACTTGATATTCTTGCAGACAACGATGAAACAGTAGAAGTTTCCAAAATCTTGGACAACGTGCTGTATGATAAAGGTTTAGTCGAACTGGAATGCTGAATAGTTAAAGTTGCAATCTTTGAAGAATAAGTCGAAATTTCCCTCGAAAAACATTCCGTTTCATTGATGGTCGACGTGTTTGCCTTCGTTATAGAAGTGGTTGTTAGATTAGTAGATGTTTGGTTAGAAGACGACACTTGAGACGGTATAAAAGACTTAATCGTTAAAGCCATCGAAGATTGAGATACTAGCGAATGTCTCTCCGTGATCAAGGATGAAGCTGGACTTGTAGTCAAATTCGATACTACTTCGGTAAAGGACGGTTTATACGACATCTCCGAAATTGTCACTTGGGTGGACGGTCTCAAAGTGTAGAATTTCGAGGTAGATATATATTTTGGTTTAGAAAATGAAATGCTTCTCGCACTTGATATTCTTGCAGACAACGATGAATCAGTAGCAGTTTCTAAAATCTTGGACAACGTGCTGTAAGCTACAGGTTTAGTCGAACTGGAATGCTGAAGAGTTAAAGTTGCAATCTTTGAAGAATAAGTCGAAATTTCCCTCGAAAAACATTCCGTTTCATTGATTGTCGACGTGCTTGCCTTCGTTATATAAGAGGTTATTAGTGTATTAGATGTTTGGTTAGAAGACGACACTTGAGACGGTATAAAAGACTTAATCGTTAAAGCCATCGAAGATTGAGATACTAGCGAATGTCTCTCCGTGGTCAAGGATGAAGCTGGACTTGTAGTCAAATTCGATACCACTTCGGTAAAGGACGGTTTATACGACATCTCCGAAATTGTCACTTGGGTGGACGGTCTCAAAGTGTAGAATTTCGAGGTAGATATATATTTTGGTTTAGAAAATGAAATGCTTCTCGCACTTGATATTCTTGCAGACAACGATGAAACAGTAGCAGTTTCTAAAATCTTGGACAACGTGCTGTAAGCTACAGGTTTAGTCGAACTGGAATGCTGAAGAGTTAAAGTTGCAATCTTTGAAGAATAAGTCGAAATTTCCCTCGAAAAACATTCCGTTTCAATGATTGTCGACGTGCTTGCCTTCGTTATATAAGAGGTTATTAGTATATTAGATGTTTGGTTAGAAGACAACATTTGAGACGGTATAAAAGACTTAATCGTTAAAGCCATCGAAGATTGAGATACTAGCGAATGTCTCTCCGTGGTCAAGGATGAACCTGGATTTGTAGTCAAATTCGATACCACTTCGGTAAAGGACGGTTTATACGACATCTCCAAAATTGTCACTTGGGTGGACGGTCTCAAAGTGTAGAATTTCGAGGTAGATATATATTTTGGTTTAGAAAATGAAATGCTTCTCGCACTTGATATTCTTGCAGACAACGATGAAACAGTAGCAGTTTCCAAAATCTTGGACAAAGTGCTGTAAGTTAAAGGTTTAGTTGAACTGGAATGCTGTAGAGTTAAAGTTGCAATCTTTGAAGAATAAGTCGAAATTACCCTCGAAAAACATTCCGTTTCATTGATTGTCGACGTGTTTGCCTTCGTTATATAAGAGGTTGTTAGATTAGTAGATGTTTGGTTAGAAGACGACACTTGAGACGGTATAAAAGACTTTATCGTTAAAGCCTTCGAAGATTGAGATGATAGCGAATGGCTCTCCGTAGTAAAGGATGAAGCTGGACTTGTAGTCAAATTCGATACCACTTCGGTAAAGGACGGTTTATTCGACATCTCCAAAATTGACACTTGGGTGGACGGTCTCAAAGTGTAGAATTTCGAGGTAGATATATATTTTGGTTTATAAAATGAAATGCTTCTCGCACTTGATATTCTTGCAGACAACGATGAAACAGTAGCAGTTTCCCAAATCTTGGACAACGTGCTGTATGATAAAGGTTTATTCGAACTGGAATGCTGAAGAGTTAAAGTTGCAATCTTTGAAGAATAAGTCAAAATTTCCCTCGAAAAACATTCCGTTTCATTGATGGTCGACGTGTTTGCCTTCGTTATAGAAGTGGTTGTTAGATTAGTAGATGTTTGGTTAGAAGACGACACTTGAGACGGTATAAAAGACTTAATCGTTAAAGCCATCGAAGATTGAGATACTAGCGAATGTCTCTCCGTGGTCAAGGATGAACCTGGACTTGTAGTCAAATTCGATACCACTTCGGTAAAGGACGGTTTATACGACATCTCCAAAATTGTCACTTGGGTGGACGGTCTCAAAGTGTAGAATTTCGAGGTAGATATATATTTCGGTTTAGAAAATGAAATGCTTTCCGCACTTGATATTCTTGCAGACAACGATGAAACAGTAGCAGTTTCTAAAATCTTCGACAACGTGCTGTAAGCTATAGGTTTAGTCGAACTGGAATGCTGAAGAGTTAAAGTTGCAATCTTTGAAGAATAAGTCGAAATTTCCCTCGAAAAACATTCCGTTTCATTGATTGTCGACGTGCTTGCCTTCGTTATATAATAGGTTATTAGTGTATTAGATGTTTGGTTAGAAGACGACACTTGAGACGGTATAAAAGACTTAATCGTTAAAGCCATCGAAGATTGAGATACTAGCGAATGGCTCTCCGTACTCAAGGATGAAGCTGGACTTGTAGTCAAATTCGATACCACTTCGGTAAAGGACGGTTTATAGGACATCTCCAAAATTGTCACTTGGGTGAACCGTCTCAAAGTGTAGAATTTCGAGGTAGATATATATTTTGGTTTAGAAAATGAAATGCTTCTCGCACTTGATATTCTTGCAGACAACGATGAAACAGTAGCAGTTTCCAAAATCTTGGACAACGTGCTGTATGATAAAGGTTTAGTCGAACTGGAATGCTGAAGAGTTAAAGTTGCAATCTTTGAAGAATAGGTCGAAATTTCCCTCGAAAAACATTCCGTTCCATTGATTGTCGACGTGCTTGCCTTCGTTATATAAGAGGTTGTTAGATTAGTAGATGTTTGGTTAGAAGACGACACTTGAGACGGTATAAAAGACTTAATCGTTAAAGCCATCAAAGATTGAGATGATAGCGAATGGCTCGCCGTAGTCAAGGATGAAGCTGGACTTGTAGTCAAATTCGATACCACTTCGGTAAAGGACGGTTTATACGACATCTCCGAAATTGTCACTTGGGTGGACGGTCTCAAAGTGTATAATTTCGAGGTAGATATATATTTTGGTTTAGAAAATAAAATGCTTCTCGCACTTGATATTCTTGCAGACAACGATGAAACAGTAGCAGTTTCTAAAATCTTGGACAACGTGCTGTATGATAAAGGTTTAGTCGAACTAGAATGCTGAAGAGTTAAAGTTGCAATCTTTGAAGAATAAGTCGAAATTTCCCTCGAAAAACATTCCGTTTCATTGATTGTCGACGTTCTTGCCTTCGTTATATTAGAGGTAATTAGTGTATTAGATGTTTGGTTAGAAGACGACACTTGAGACGGTATAAAAGACTTAATCGTTAAAGCCATCGAAGATTGAGATACTAGCGAATGGCTCTCCGTTGTGAAGGATAAACCTGGACTTGTAATCAAATTCGATACCACTTCGGTAAAGGACGGTTTATACGACATCTCCAAAATTGTCACTTGGGTGGACGGTCTCAAAGTGTAGAATTTCGAGGTAGATATATATTTTGGTTTAGAAAATGAAATGCTTCTCGCACTTGATATTCTTGCAGACAACGATGAAACAGTAGCAGTTTCCAAAATCTTGGACAAAGTGCTGTAAGTTAAAGGTTTAGTTGAACTGGAATGCTGTAGAGTTAAAGTTGCAATCTTTGAAGAATAAGTCGAAATTACCCTCGAAAAACATTCCGTTTCATTGATTGTCGACGTGTTTGCCTTCGTTATATAAGAGGTTGTTAGATTAGTAGATGTTTGGTTAGAAGACGACACTTGAGACGGTATAAAAGACTTTATCGTTAAAGCCATCGAAGATTGAGATGATAGCGAATGGCTCTCCGTAGTAAAGGATGAAGCTGGACTTGTAGTCAAATTCGATACCACTTCGGTAAAGGACGGTTTATTCGACATCTCCAAAATTGACACTTGGGTGGACGGTCTCAAAGTGTAGAATTTCGAGGTAGATATATATTTTGGTTTATAAAATGAAATGCTTCTCGCACTTGATATTCTTGCAGACAACGATGAAACAGTAGCAGTTTCCCAAATCTTGGACAACGTGCTGTATGATAAAGGTTTATTCGAACTGGAATGCTGAAGAGTTAAAGTTGCAATCTTTGAAGAATAAGTCAAAATTTCCCTCGAAAAACATTCCGTTTCATTGATGGTCGACGTGTTTGCCTTCGTTATAGAAGTGGTTGTTAGATTAGTAGATGTTTGGTTAGAAGACGACACTTGAGACGGTATAAAAGACTTAATCGTTAAAGCCATCGAAGATTGAGATACTAGCGAATGTCTCTCCGTGGTCAAGGATGAACCTGGACTTGTAGTCAAATTCGATACCACTTCGGTAAAGGACGGTTTATACGACATCTCCAAAATTGTCACTTGGGTGGACGGTCTCAAAGTGTAGAATTTCGAGGTAGATATATATTTCGGTTTAGAAAATGAAATGCTTTCCGCACTTGATATTCTTGCAGACAACGATGAAACAGTAGCAGTTTCTAAAATCTTCGACAACGTGCTGTAAGCTATAGGTTTAGTCGAACTGGAATGCTGAAGAGTTAAAGTTGCAATCTTTGAAGAATAAGTCGAAATTTCCCTCGAAAAACATTCCGTTTCATTGATTGTCGACGTGCTTGCCTTCGTTATATAATAGGTTATTAGTGTATTAGATGTTTGGTTAGAAGACGACACTTGAGACGGTATAAAAGACTTAATCGTTAAAGCCATCGAAGATTGAGATACTAGCGAATGGCTCTCCGTACTCAAGGATGAAGCTGGACTTGTAGTCAAATTCGATACCACTTCGGTAAAGGACGGTTTATAGGACATCTCCAAAATTGTCACTTGGGTGAACCGTCTCAAAGTGTAGAATTTCGAGGTAGATATATATTTTGGTTTAGAAAATGAAATGCTTCTCGCACTTGATATTCTTGCAGACAACGATGAAACAGTAGCAGTTTCCAAAATCTTGGACAACGTGCTGTATGATAAAGGTTTAGTCGAACTGGAATGCTGAAGAGTTAAAGTTGCAATCTTTGAAGAATAGGTCGAAATTTCCCTCGAAAAACATTCCGTTCCATTGATTGTCGACGTGCTTGCCTTCGTTATATAAGAGGTTGTTAGATTAGTAGATGTTTGGTTAGAAGACGACACTTGAGACGGTATAAAAGACTTAATCGTTAAAGCCATCAAAGATTGAGATGATAGCGAATGGCTCGCCGTAGTCAAGGATGAAGCTGGACTTGTAGTCAAATTCGATACCACTTCGGTAAAGGACGGTTTATACGACATCTCCGAAATTGTCACTTGGGTGGACGGTCTCAAAGTGTATAATTTCGAGGTAGATATATATTTTGGTTTAGAAAATAAAATGCTTCTCGCACTTGATATTCTTGCAGACAACGATGAAACAGTAGCAGTTTCTAAAATCTTGGACAACGTGCTGTATGATAAAGGTTTAGTCGAACTAGAATGCTGAAGAGTTAAAGTTGCAATCTTTGAAGAATAAGTCGAAATTTCCCTCGAAAAACATTCCGTTTCATTGATTGTCGACGTTCTTGCCTTCGTTATATTAGAGGTAATTAGTGTATTAGATGTTTGGTTAGAAGACGACACTTGAGACGGTATAAAAGACTTAATCGTTAAAGCCATCGAAGATTGAGATACTAGCGAATGGCTCTCCGTTGTGAAGGATAAACCTGGACTTGTAATCAAATTCGATACCACTTCGGTAAAGGACGGTTTATACGACATCTCCAAAATTGTCACTTGGGTGGACGGTCTCAAAGTGTAGAATTTCGAGGTAGATATATATTTTGGTTTAGAAAATGAAATGCTTCTCGCACTTGATATTCTTGCAGACAACGATGAAACAGTAGCAGTTTCTAAAATCTTGGACAACGTGCTGTAAGCTACAGGTTTAGTCGAACTGGAATGCTGAAGAGTTAAAGTTGCAATCTTTGAAGAATAAGTCGAAATTTCCCTCGAAAAACATTCCGTTTCAATGATTGTCGACGTGCTTGCCTTCGTTATATAAGAGGTTATTAGTATATTAGATGTTTGGTTAGAAGACAACATTTGAGACGGTATAAAAGACTTAATCGTTAAAGCCATCGAAGATTGAGATACTAGCGAATGTCTCTCCGTGGTCAAGGATGAACCTGGATTTGTAGTCAAATTCGATACCACTTCGGTAAAGGACGGTTTATACGACATCTCCAAAATTGTCACTTGGGTGGACGGTCTCAAAGTGTAGAATTTCGAGGTAGATATATATTTTGGTTTAGAAAATGAAATGCTTCTCGCACTTGATATTCTTGCAGACAACGATGAAACAGTAGCAGTTTCTAAAATCTTGGACAACGTGCTGTAAGCTACAGGTTTAGTCGAACTGGAATGCTGAAGAGTTAAAGTTGCAATCTTTGAAGAATAAGTCGAAATTTCCCTCGAAAAACATTCCGTTTCAATGATTGTCGACGTGCTTGCCTTCGTTATATAAGAGGTTATTAGTGTATTAGATGTTTGGTTAGAAGACGACACTTGAGACGGTATAAAAGACTTAATCGTTAAAGCCATCGAAGATTGAGATACTAGCGAATGTCTCTCAGTGGTCAAGGATGAACCTGGACTTGTAGTCAAATTCGATACCACTTCGGTAAAGGACGGTTTATACGACATCTCCAAAATTGTCACTTGGGTGGACGGTCTCAAAGTGTAGAATTTCGAGGTAGATATATATTTTGGTTTAGAAAATGAAAGGCTTCTCGCACTTGATATTCTTGCAGACAACGATGAAACAGTAGCAGTTTCCAAAATCTTGGACAAAGTGCTGTAAGTTAAAGGTTTAGTTGAACTGGAATGCTGTAGAGTTAAAGTTGCAATCTTTGAAGAATAAGTCGAAATTACCCTCGAAAAACATTCCGTTTCATTGATTGTCGACGTGTTTGCCTTCGTTATATAAGAGGTTGTTAGATTAGTAGATGTTTGGTTAGAAGACGACACTTGAGACGGTATAAAAGACTTTATCGTTAAAGCCATCGAAGATTGAGATGATAGCGAATGGCTCTCCGTAGTAAAGGATGAAGCTGGACTTGTAGTCAAATTCGATACCACTTCGGTAAAGGACGGTTTATTCGACATCTCCAAAATTGACACTTGGGTGGACGGTCTCAAAGTGTAGAATTTCGAGGTAGATATATATTTTGGTTTATAAAATGAAATGCTTCTCGCACTTGATATTCTTGCAGACAACGATGAAACAGTAGCAGTTTCCCAAATCTTGGACAACGTGCTGTATGATAAAGGTTTATTCGAACTGGAATGCTGAAGAGTTAAAGTTGCAATCTTTGAAGAATAAGTCAAAATTTCCCTCGAAAAACATTCCGTTTCATTGATGGTCGACGTGTTTGCCTTCGTTATAGAAGTGGTTGTTAGATTAGTAGATGTTTGGTTAGAAGACGACACTTGAGACGGTATAAAAGACTTAATCGTTAAAGCCATCGAAGATTGAGATACTAGCGAATGTCCCTCCGTGGTCAAGGATGAACCTGGACTTGTAGTCAAATTCGATACCACTTCGGTAAAGGACGGTTTATACGACATCTCCAAAATTGTCACTTGGGTGGACGGTCTCAAAGTGTAGAATTTCGAGGTAGATATATATTTCGGTTTAGAAAATGAAATGCTTTCCGCACTTGATATTCTTGCAGACAACGATGAAACAGTAGCAGTTTCTAAAATCTTCGACAACGTGCTGTAAGCTATAGGTTTAGTCGAACTGGAATGCTGAAGAGTTAAAGTTGCAATCTTTGAAGAATAAGTCGAAATTTCCCTCGAAAAACATTCCGTTTCATTGATTGTCGACGTGCTTGCCTTCGTTATATAAGAGGTTATTAGTGTATTAGATGTTTGGTTAGAAGACGACACTTGAGACGGTATAAAAGACTTAATCGTTAAAGCCATCGAAGATTGAGATACTAGCGAATGGCTCTCCGTACTCAAGGATGAAGCTGGACTTGTAGTCAAATTCGATACCACTTCGGTAAAGGACGGTTTATAGGACATCTCCAAAATTGTCACTTGGGTGAACCGTCTCAAAGTGTAGAATTTCGAGGTAGATATATATTTTGGTTTAGAAAATGAAATGCTTCTCGCACTTGATATTCTTGCAGACAACGATGAAACAGTAGCAGTTTTCAAAATCTTGGACAACGTGCTGTATGATAAAAGTTTTGTCGAACTGGAATGCTGAAGAGTTAAAGTTGCAAACTTTGAAGAATAAGTCGAAATTTCCCTCGAAAAACATTCCGTTTCATTGATTGTTGACGTGCTTGCCTTGGTTATATAAGAGGTTGTTAGATTAGTAGATGTTTGATTAGAAGACGACACTTGAGACGGTATAAAAGACTTAATCGTTAAAGCCATCGAAGATTGAGATGATAGCGAATGGCTCTCCGTAGTCAAGGATGACGCTGGACTTGTAGTCAAATTCGATACCACTTCGGTAAAGGACGGTTTATACGACATCTCCGAAATTGTCACTTGGGTGGACGGTCTCAAAGTGTAGAATTTCGAGGAAGATATATATTTTGGTTTAGAAAATGAAATGCTTTTCGTACTTGATATTCTTGCAGACAACGATGAAACAGTAGCAGTTTTCAAAATCTTGGACAACGTGCTGTATGATAAAAGTTTTGTCGAACTGGAATGCTGAAGAGTTAAAGTTGCAATCTTTGAAGAATAAGTCGAAATTTCCCTCGAAAAACATTCCGTTTCATTGATTGTCGACGTGCTTGCCTTGGTTATATAAGAGGTTGTTAGATTAGTAGATGTTTGATTAGAAGACGACACTTGAGACGGTATAAAAGACTTAATCGTTAAAGCCATCAAAGATTGAGATGATAGCGAATGGCTCTCCGTAGTCAAGGATGAAGCTGGACTTGTAGTCAAATTCGATACCACTTCGGTAAAGGACGGTTTATACGACATCTCCCAAATTGTCACTTGGGTGGACGGTCTCAAAGTGTAGAATTTCGAGGTAGATATATATTTTGGTTTAGAAAATGAAATGCTTCTCGTACTTGATATTCTTGCAGACAACGATGAAACAGTAGCAGTTTCCAAAATCTTGGACAACGTGCTGTATGATAAAGGTTTAGTCGAACTGGAATGCTTAAGAGTTAAAATTGCAATCTTTGAAGAATAAGTCGAAATTTCCCTCGAAAAACATACCGTTTCATTGATTGTCGACGTGCTTGCCTTCGTTATATAAGAGGTTGTTAGATTAGTAGATGTTTGGTTAGAAGACGACACTTGAGACGGTATAAAAGACTTAATCGTTAAAGCCATCAAAGATTGAGATGATAGCGAATGGCTCTCCGTAGTCAAGGATGAAGCTGGACTTGTAGTCAAATTCGATACCACTTCGGTAAAGGACGGTTTATACGACATCTCCGAAATTGTCACTTGGGTGGACGGTCTCAAAGTGTATAATTTCGAGGTAGATATATATTTTGGTTTAGAAAATAAAATGCTTCTCGCACTTGATATTCTTGCAGACAACGATGAAACAGTAGCAGTTTCTAAAATCTTGGACAACGTGCTGTATGATAAAGGTTTAGTCGAACTGGAATGCTGAAGAGTTAAAGTTGCAATCTTTGAAGAATAAGTCGAAATTTCCCTCGAAATACATTCCGTTTCATTGATTGTCGACGTTCTTGCCTTCGTTATATTAGAGGTTATTAGTGTATTAGATGTTTGGTTAGAAGACGACACTTGAGACGGTATAAAAGACTTAATCGTTAAAGCCATCGAAGATTGAGATACTAGCGAATGGCTCTCCTTTGTGAAGGATAAACCTGGACTTGTAGTCAAATTCGATACCACTTCGGTAAAGGACGGTTTATACGACATCTTCGAAATTGTCACTAGGGTGGACGGTCTCAAAGTGTAGAATTTCGAGGTAGATATATATTTTGGTTTAGAAAATGAAATGCTTCTCGCACTTGATATTCTTGCAGACAACGATGAAACAGTAGCAGTTTCCAAAATTTTGAACAAAGTGCTGTAAGCTAAAGGTTTAGTCGAACTGGAATGCTGGAGAGTTAAAGTTGCAATCTTTGAAGAATAAGTCGAAATTTCCCTCGAAAAACATTCCGTTTCATTGATGGTCGACGTGTTTGCCTTCGTTATATAAGAGGTTATAAGTGTATTAGATGTTTGGTTAGAAGACGACACTTGAGACGGTATAAAAGACTTAATCGTTAAAGCCATCGAAGATTGAGATACTAGCGAATGTCTCTCCGTGATCAAGGATGAAGCTGGACTTGTAGTCAAATTCGATACCACTTCGGTAAAGGACGGTTTATACGACATCTTCGAAATTGTCACTTGGGTGGACGGTCTCAAAGTGTAGAATTTCGAGGTAGATATATATTTTGGTTTAGAAAATGAAATGCTTCTCGCACTTGATATTCTTGCAGACAACGATGAAACAGTAGCAGTTTCCAAAATTTTGAACAAAGTGCTGTAAGCTAAAGGTTTAGTCGAACTGGAATGCTGAAGAGTTAAAGTTGCAATCTTTGAAGAATAAGTCGATATTTCCCTCGAAAAACATTCCGTTTCATAGATGGTCGACGTGTTTGCCTTCGTTATATAAGAGGTTATAAGTGTATTAGATGTTTGGTTAGAAGACGACACTTGAGACGGTATAAAAGACTTAATCGTTAAAGCCATCGAAGATTGAGATGATAGCGAATGGCTCTCCGTAGTCAAGGATGAACCTGGACTTGTAGTCAAATTTGATACCACTTCGGTAAAGGACGGTTTATACGACATCTCCGAAATTGTCACTTGGGTGGACGGTCTCAAAGTGTAGAATTTCGAGGTAGATATATATTTTGGTTTATAAAATGAAATGCTTCTCGCACTTGATATCCTTGCAGACAACGATGAAATAGTAGCAGTTTCCAAAATCTTGGACAAAGTGCTGTAATTTAAAGGTTTAGTCGAACTAGAATGCTGAAGAGTTAAAGTTACAATCTTTGAAGAAGAAGTCGAAATTTGACTCGAAAAACATTCCGTTTCATTGATTGTCGACGTGCTTGCCTTCGTTATAGAAGAGGTTATTAGTATAGTAGATGTTTGTTTAGAAGACGACACTTGAGACGGTATAAAAGACTTAATCGTTAAAGCCATCGAAGATTGAGATGATAGCGAATGGCTCTCCGTGGTCAAGGATGAAGCTGGACTTGTAGTCAAATTCGATACCACTTCGGTAAAGGACGGTTTATACGACATCTCCGAAATTGTCACTTGGGTGGACGGTCTCAAAGTGTAGAATTTCGAGGTAGATATATATTTTGGTTTAGAAAATGAAATGCTTCTCGCACTTGATATTCTTGCAGACAACGATGAAACAGTAGCAGTTTCTAAAATCTTGGACAACGTGCTGTAAGCTTCAGGTTTAGTCGAACTGGAATGCTGAAGAGTTAAAGTTGCAATCTTTGAAGAATAAGTCGAAATTTCCCTCGAAAAACATTCCGTTTCATTGATGGTCGACGTGTTTACCTTCGTTATATAAGAGGTTGTTAGATTAGTAAATGTATGGTTAGAAGATGACACTTGAGACGGTATAAAAGCCTTAATCGTTAAAGCAATCGATAATTGAGATACTAGCGAATGGCTCTCCGTTGTCAAGGATAAACCTGGACTTGTAGTCAAATTCGATACCACTTTGGTTAAGGACGGTTTATAAGACATCTCAGAAATTGTCACTTTTGTGGACGGTCTCAAAGTGTAGACTTTCGAGGTAGATATATATTTTGGTTTAGAAAATGAAATGCTTCTCGCACTTGATATTCTTTTAGACAACGATGAATCAGTAGCAGTTTCTAAAATCTTGGATAACGTGCTGTAAGCTACAGGTTTAGTCGAACTGGAATGCTGAAGAGTTAAAGTTGCAATCTTTGAAGAATAAGTCGAAATTTCCCTCGAAAAACATTCCGTTTCATAGATGGTCGACGTGTTTGCCTTCGTTATATAAGAGGTTATAAGTGTATTAGATGTTTGGTTAGAAGACGACACTTGAGACGGTATAAAAGACTTAATCGTTAAAGCCATCGAAGATTGAGATGATAGCGAATGGCTCTCCGTAGTCAAGGATGAACCTGGACTTGTAGTCAAATTCGATACCACTTCGGTAAAGGACGGTTTATACGACATCTCCGAAATTGTCACTTGGGTGGACGGTCTCAAAGTGTAGAATTTCGAGGTAGATATATATTTTGGTTTATAAAATGAAATGCTTCTCGCACTCGATATCCTTGCAGACAACGATGAAATAGTAGCAGTTTCCAAAATCTTGGACAAAGTGCTGTAATTTAAAGGTTTAGTCGAACTGGAATGCTGAAGAGTTAAAGTTACAATCTTTGAAGAATAAGTCGAAATTTGACTCGAAAAACATTCCGTTTCATTGATTGTCGACGTGCTTGCCTTCGTAATAGAAGAGGTTATTAGTATAGTAGATGTTTGGTTAGAAGACGACACTTGAGACGGTATAAAAGACTTAATCGTTAAAGCCATCGGAGATTGAGATGATAGCGAATGGCTATCCGTGGTCAAGGATGAAGCTGGACTTGTAGTCAAATTCGATACCACTTCGGTAAAGGACGGTTTATACGACATCTCCGAAATTGTCACTTGGGTGAACGGTCTCAAAGTGTAGAATTTCGAGGTAGATATATATTTTGGTTTAGAAAATGAAATGCTTCTCGCACTTGATATTCTTGCAGACAACGATGAAACAGTAGCAGTTTCTAAAATCTTGGACAACGTGCTGTAAGCTACAGGTTTAGTCGAACTGGAATGCTGAAGAGTTAAAGTTGCAATCTTTGAAGAATAAGTCGAAATTTCCCTCGAAAAACATTCCGTTTCATTGATGGTCGACGTGTTTACCTTCGTTATATAAGAGGTTGTTAGATTAGTAAATGTATGGTTAGAAGATGACACTTGAGACGGTATAAAAGCCTTAATCGTTAAAGCAATCGATAATTGAGATACTAGCGAATGGCTCTCCGTTGTCAAGGATAAACCTGGACTTGTAGTCAAATTCGATACCACTTTGGTAAAGGACGGTTTATAAGACATCTCAGAAATTGTCACTTTTGTGGACGGTCTCAAAGTGTAGACTTTCGAGGTAGATATATATTTTGGTTTAGAAAATGAAATGCTTCTCGCACTTGATATTCTTTTAGACAACGATGAATCAGTAGCAGTTTCTAAAATCTTGGATAACGTGCTGTAAGCTACAGGTTTAGTCGAACTGGAATGCTGAAGAGTTAAAGTTGCAATCTTTGAAGAATAAGTCGAAATTTTCCTCGAAAAACATTCCGTTTCATTGATGGTCGACGTGTTTGCCTTCGTTATATAAGAGGTTATTAGTGTATTAGATGTTTGGTTAGAAGACGACACTTGAGACGGTATAAAAGACTTAATCGTTAAAGCCATCGAAGATTGAGATACTAGCGAATGGCTCTCCTTTGTGAAGGATAAACCTGGACTTGTAGTCAAATTCGATACCACTTCGGTAAAGGACGGTTTATACGACATCTTCGAAATTGTCACTTGGGTGGACGGTCTCAAAGTGTAGAATTTCGAGGTAGATATATATTTTGGTTTAGAAAATGAAATGCTTCTCGCACTTGATATTCTTGCAGACAACGATGAAACAGTAGCAGTTTCCAAAATTTTGAACAAAGTGCTGTAAGCTAAAGGTTTAGTCGAACTGGAATGCTGGAGAGTTAAAGTTGCAATCTTTGAAGAATAAGTCGAAATTTCCCTCGAAAAACATTCCGTTTCATTGATGGTCGACGTGTTTGCCTTCGTTATATAAGAGGTTATAAGTGTATTAGATGTTTGGTTAGAAGACGACACTTGAGACGGTATAAAAGACTTAATCGTTAAAGCCATCGAAGATTGAGATACTAGCGAATGTCTCTCCGTGATCAAGGATGAAGCTGGACTTGTAGTCAAATTCGATACCACTTCGGTAAAGGACGGTTTATACGACATCTTCGAAATTGTCACTTGGGTGGACGGTCTCAAAGTGTAGAATTTCGAGGTAGATATATATTTTGGTTTAGAAAATGAAATGCTTCTCGCACTTGATATTCTTGCAGACAACGATGAAACAGTAGCAGTTTCCAAAATTTTGAACAAAGTGCTGTAAGCTAAAGGTTTAGTCGAACTGGAATGCTGAAGAGTTAAAGTTGCAATCTTTGAAGAATAAGTCGAAATTTCCCTCGAAAAACATTCCGTTTCATAGATGGTCGACGTGTTTGCCTTCGTTATATAAGAGGTTATAAGTGTATTAGATGTTTGGTTAGAAGACGACACTTGAGACGGTATAAAAGACTTAATCGTTAAAGCCATCGAAGATTGAGATGATAGCGAATGGCTCTCCGTAGTCAAGGATGAACCTGGACTTGTAGTCAAATTTGATACCACTTCGGTAAAGGACGGTTTATACGACATCTCCGAAATTGTCACTTGGGTGGACGGTCTCAAAGTGTAGAATTTCGAGGTAGATATATATTTTGGTTTATAAAATGAAATGCTTCTCGCACTTGATATCCTTGCAGACAACGATGAAATAGTAGCAGTTTCCAAAATCTTGGACAAAGTGCTGTAATTTAAAGGTTTAGTCGAACTAGAATGCTGAAGAGTTAAAGTTACAATCTTTGAAGAAGAAGTCGAAATTTGACTCGAAAAACATTCCGTTTCATTGATTGTCGACGTGCTTGCCTTCGTTATAGAAGAGGTTATTAGTATAGTAGATGTTTGTTTAGAAGACGACACTTGAGACGGTATAAAAGACTTAATCGTTAAAGCCATCGAAGATTGAGATGATAGCGAATGGCTCTCCGTGGTCAAGGATGAAGCTGGACTTGTAGTCAAATTCGATACCACTTCGGTAAAGGACGGTTTATACGACATCTCCGAAATTGTCACTTGGGTGGACGGTCTCAAAGTGTAGAATTTCGAGGTAGATATATATTTTGGTTTAGAAAATGAAATGCTTCTCGCACTTGATATTCTTGCAGACAACGATGAAACAGTAGCAGTTTCTAAAATCTTGGACAACGTGCTGTAAGCTACAGGTTTAGTCGAACTGGAATGCTGAAGAGTTAAAGTTGCAATCTTTGAAGAATAAGTCGAAATTTCCCTCGAAAAACATTCCGTTTCATTGATGGTCGACGTGTTTACCTTCGTTATATAAGAGGTTGTTAGATTAGTAAATGTATGGTTAGAAGATGACACTTGAGACGGTATAAAAGCCTTAATCGTTAAAGCAATCGATAATTGAGATACTAGCGAATGGCTCTCCGTTGTCAAGGATAAACCTGGACTTGTAGTCAAATTCGATACCACTTTGGTTAAGGACGGTTTATAAGACATCTCAGAAATTGTCACTTTTGTGGACGGTCTCAAAGTGTAGACTTTCGAGGTAGATATATATTTTGGTTTAGAAAATGAAATGCTTCTCGCACTTGATATTCTTTTAGACAACGATGAATCAGTAGCAGTTTCTAAAATCTTGGATAACGTGCTGTAAGCTACAGGTTTAGTCGAACTGGAATGCTGAAGAGTTAAAGTTGCAATCTTTGAAGAATAAGTCGAAATTTCCCTCGAAAAACATTCCGTTTCATAGATGGTCGACGTGTTTGCCTTCGTTATATAAGAGGTTATAAGTGTATTAGATGTTTGGTTAGAAGACGACACTTGAGACGGTATAAAAGACTTAATCGTTAAAGCCATCGAAGATTGAGATGATAGCGAATGGCTCTCCGTAGTCAAGGATGAACCTGGACTTGTAGTCAAATTCGATACCACTTCGGTAAAGGACGGTTTATACGACATCTCCGAAATTGTCACTTGGGTGGACGGTCTCAAAGTGTAGAATTTCGAGGTAGATATATATTTTGGTTTATAAAATGAAATGCTTCTCGCACTCGATATCCTTGCAGACAACGATGAAATAGTAGCAGTTTCCAAAATCTTGGACAAAGTGCTGTAATTTAAAGGTTTAGTCGAACTGGAATGCTGAAGAGTTAAAGTTACAATCTTTGAAGAATAAGTCGAAATTTGACTCGAAAAACATTCCGTTTCATTGATTGTCGACGTGCTTGCCTTCGTAATAGAAGAGGTTATTAGTATAGTAGATGTTTGGTTAGAAGACGACACTTGAGACGGTATAAAAGACTTAATCGTTAAAGCCATCGAAGATTGAGATGATAGCGAATGGCTATCCGTGGTCAAGGATGAAGCTGGACTTGTAGTCAAATTCGATACCACTTCGGTAAAGGACGGTTTATACGACATCTCCGAAATTGTCACTTGGGTGAACGGTCTCAAAGTGTAGAATTTCGAGGTAGATATATATTTTGGTTTAGAAAATGAAATGCTTCTCGCACTTGATATTCTTGCAGACAACGATGAAACAGTAGCAGTTTCTAAAATCTTGGACAACGTGCTGTAAGCTACAGGTTTAGTCGAACTGGAATGCTGAAGAGTTAAAGTTGCAATCTTTGAAGAATAAGTCGAAATTTCCCTCGAAAAACATTCCGTTTCATTGATGGTCGACGTGTTTACCTTCGTTATATAAGAGGTTGTTAGATTAGTAAATGTATGGTTAGAAGATGACACTTGAGACGGTATAAAAGCCTTAATCGTTAAAGCAATCGATAATTGAGATACTAGCGAATGGCTCTCCGTTGTCAAGGATAAACCTGGACTTGTAGTCAAATTCGATACCACTTTGGTAAAGGACGGTTTATAAGACATCTCAGAAATTGTCACTTTTGTGGACGGTCTCAAAGTGTAGACTTTCGAGGTAGATATATATTTTGGTTTAGAAAATGAAATGCTTCTCGCACTTGATATTCTTTTAGACAACGATGAATCAGTAGCAGTTTCTAAAATCTTGGATAACGTGCTGTAAGCTACAGGTTTAGTCGAACTGGAATGCTGAAGAGTTAAAGTTGCAATCTTTGAAGAATAAGTCGAAATTTTCCTCGAAAAACATTCCGTTTCATTGATGGTCGACGTGTTTGCCTTCGTTATATAAGAGGTTATTAGTATAGTAGATGTTTGGTTAGAAGACGACACTTGAGACAGTATAAAAGACTTAATCGTTAAAGCCACCGAAGATTGAGATACTAGCGAATGTCTCTCCGTGGTCAAGGATGAACCTGGACTTGTAGTCAAATTCGATACCACTTCGGTAAAGGACGGTTTATACGACATCTCCGAAATTGTCACTTGGGTGGACGGTCTCAAAGTGTAGAATTTCGAGGTATATATATATTTTGGTTTAGAAAATGAAATGCTTCTCGCACTTGACATTCTTGCAGACAACGATGAAATAGTAGCAGTTTCCAAAATCTTGGACAAAGCGCTAAAAGCAAAATGTTTATTCGAACTGGAATGCTGAAGAGTTAAAGTTGCAATCTTTGAAGAATAAGTCGAAATTTCCCTCGAAAAACATTCCGTTTCATTGATTGTCGACGTGCTTGCCTTCGTTATATAAGAGGTTGCTAGATTAGTAGATGTTTGGTTAGAAGACGACTTTTGAGACGGTATAAAAGACTTAATCGTTAAAGACATCGAAGATTGAGATACTAGCGAATGGCTCTCCGTTGTGAAGGATAAACCTGGACTTGTAGTCAAATTCGATACCACTTCGGTAAAGGACGGTTTATACGACATCTCCGAAATTGTCACTTGGGTGGACGGTCTCAAAGTGTAGAATTTCGAGGTATATATATATTTTGGTTTAGAAAATGAAATGCTTCTCGCACTTGACATTCTTGCAGACAACGATGAAATAGTAGCAGTTTCCAAAATCTTGGACAAAGCGCTGTAAGCTAAATGTTTATTCGAACTGGAATGCTGAAGAGTTAAAGTTGCAATCTTTGAAGAATAAGTCGAAATTTCCCTCGAAAAACATTCCGTTTCATAGATGGTCGACGTGTTTGCCTTCGTTATATAAGAGGTTATAAGTGTATTAGATGTTTGGTTAGAAGACGACACTTGAGACGGTATAAAAGACTTAATCGTTAAAGCCATCGAAGATTGAGATGATAGCGAATGGCTCTCCGTAGTCAAGGATGAACCTGGACTTGTAGTCAAATTCGATACCACTTCGGTAAAGGACGGTTTATACGACATCTCCGAAATTGTCACTTGGGTGGACGGTCTCAAAGTGTAGAATTTCGAGGTAGATATATATTTTGGTTTATAAAATGAAATGCTTCTCGCACTCGATATCCTTGCAGACAACGATGAAATAGTAGCAGTTTCCAAAATCTTGGACAAAGTGCTGTAATTTAAAGGTTTAGTCGAACTGGAATGCTGAAGAGTTAAAGTTACAATCTTTGAAGAATAAGTCGAAATTTGACTCGAAAAACATTCCGTTTCATTGATTGTCGACGTGCTTGCCTTCGTTATAGAAGAGGTTATTAGTATAGTAGATGTTTGGTTAGAAGACGACACTTGAGACGGTATAAAAGACTTAATCGTTAAAGCCATCGAAGATTGAGATGATAGCGAATGGCTATCCGTGGTCAAGGATGAAGCTGGACTTGTAGTCAAATTCGATACCACTTCGGTAAAGGACGGTTTATACGACATCTCCGAAATTGTCACTTGGGTGAACGGTCTCAAAGTGTAGAATTTCGAGGTAGATATATATTTTGGTTTAGAAAATGAAATGCTTCTCGCACTTGATATTCTTGCAGACAACGATGAAACAGTAGCAGTTTCTAAAATCTTGGACAACGTGCTGTAAGCTACAGGTTTAGTCGAACTGGAATGCTGAAGAGTTAAAGTTGCAATCTTTGAAGAATAAGTCGAAATTTCCCTCGAAAAACATTCCGTTTCATTGATGGTCGACGTGTTTACCTTCGTTATATAAGAGGTTGTTAGATTAGTAAATGTATGGTTAGAAGATGACACTTGAGACGGTATAAAAGCCTTAATCGTTAAAGCAATCGATAATTGAGATACTAGCGAATGGCTCTCCGTTGTCAAGGATAAACCTGGACTTGTAGTCAAATTCGATACCACTTTGGTAAAGGACGGTTTATAAGACATCTCAGAAATTGTCACTTTTGTGGACGGTCTCAAAGTGTAGACTTTCGAGGTAGATATATATTTTGGTTTAGAAAATGAAATGCTTCTCGCACTTGATATTCTTTTAGACAACGATGAATCAGTAGCAGTTTCTAAAATCTTGGATAACGTGCTGTAAGCTACAGGTTTAGTCGAACTGGAATGCTGAAGAGTTAAAGTTGCAATCTTTGAAGAATAAGTCGAAATTTTCCTCGAAAAACATTCCGTTTCATTGATGGTCGACGAGTTTGACTTCGTTATATAAGAGGTTATTAGTATAGTAGATGTTTGGTTAGAAGACGACACTTGAGACAGTATAAAAGACTTAATCGTTAAAGCCACCGAAGATTGAGATACTAGCGAATGTCTCTCCGTGGTCAAGGATGAACCTGGACTTGTAGTCAAATTCGATACCACTTCGGTAAAGGACGGTTTATACGACATCTCCGAAATTGTCACTTGGGTGGACGGTCTCAAAGTGTAGAATTTCGAGGTATATATATATTTTGGTTTAGAAAATGAAATGCTTCTCGCACTTGACATTCTTGCAGACAACGATGAAATAGTAGCAGTTTCCAAAATCTTGGACAAAGCGCTAAAAGCAAAATGTTTATTCGAACTGGAATGCTGAAGAGTTAAAGTTGCAATCTTTGAAGAATAAGTCGAAATTTCCCTCGAAAAACATTCCGTTTCATTGATTGTCGACGTGCTTGCCTTCGTTATATAAGAGGTTGTTAGATTAGTAGATGTTTGGTTAGAAGACGACTTTTGAGACGGTATAAAAGACTTAATCGTTAAAGACATCGAAGATTGAGATACTAGCGAATGGCTCTCCGTTGTGAAGGATAAACCTGGACTTGTAGTCAAATTCGATACCACTTCGGTAAAGGACGGTTTATACGACATCTCCGAAATTGTCACTTGGGTGGACGGTCTCAAAGTGTAGAATTTCGAGGTATATATATATTTTGGTTTAGAAAATGAAATGCTTCTCGCACTTGACATTCTTGCAGACAACGATGAAATAGTAGCAGTTTCCAAAATCTTGGACAAAGCGCTGTAAGCTAAATGTTTATTCGAACTGGAATGCTGAAGAGTTAAAGTTGCAATCTTTGAAGAATAAGTCGAAATTTCCCTCGAAAAACATTCCGTTTCATTGATTGTCGACGTGCTTGCCTTCGTTATAAAAGAGGTTATTAGAATAGTAGATGTTTGGTTAGAAGACGACTTTTGAGACGGTATAAAAGACTTAATCGTTAAAGACATCGAAGATTGAGATACTAGCGAATGGCTCTCCGTTGTGAAGGATAAACCTGGACTTGTAGTCAAATTCGATACCACTTCGGTAAAGGACGGTTTATACGACATCTTCGAAATTGTCACTTGGGTGGACGGTCTCAAAATGTAGAATTTCGAGGTAGATATATATTTTGGTTTAGAAAATAAAATGCTTCTCGCACTTGATATTCTTGCAGACAACGATGAAACAGTAGCAGTTTCCAAAATCTTGGACAACGTGCTGTATGATAAAGGTTTAGTCGAACTGGAATGCTGAAGAGTTAAAGTTGCAATCTTTGAAGAATAAGTCGAAATTTCCCTCGAAAAACATTCCGTTTCATTGATTGTCGACGTGCTTGCCTTCGTTATATAAGAGGTTGTTAGATTAGTAGATGTTTGGTTAGAAGACGACACTTGAGACGGTATAAAAGACTTAATCGTTAAAGCCATCAAAGATTGAGATGATAGCGAATGGCTCTCCGTAGTCAAGGATGAAGCTGGACTTGTAGTCAAATTCGATACCACTTCGGTAAAGGACGGTTTATACGACATCTCCGAAATTGTCACTTGGGTGGACGGTCTCAAAGTGTAGAATTTCGAGGTATATATATATTTTGGTTTAGAAAATGAAATGCTTCTCGCACTTGCCATTCTTGCAGACAACGATGAAATAGTAGCAGTTTCCAAAATCTTGGACAAAGCGCTGTAAGCTAAATGTTTATTCGAACTGGAATGCTGAAGAGTTAAAGTTGCAATCTTTGAAGAATAAGTCAAAATTTCCCTCGAAAAACATTCCGTTTCATTGATTGTCGACGTGCTTGCCTTCGTTATTAAAGAGGTTATTAGTGTATTAGATGTTTCGTTAGAAGACGACAATTGAGACGGTATAAAAGACTTAACCGTTAAAGCCATCGAAGATTGAGATACTAGCGAATGGCTCTCCGTTGTGAAGGATAAACCTGGACTTGTAGTCAAATTCGATACCACTTCGGTAAAGGACGGTTTATACGACATCTTCGAAATTGTCACTTGGGTGGACGGTCTCAAAATGTAGAATTTCGAGGTAGATATATATTTTGGTTTAGAAAATAAAATGCTTCTCGCACTTGATATTCTTGCAGACAACGATGAAACAGTAGCAGTTTCCAAAATCTTGGACAACGTGCTGTATGATAAAGGTTTAGTCGAACTGGAATGCTGAAGAGTTAAAGTTGCAATCTTTGAAGAATAAGTCGAAATTTCCCTCGAAAAACATTCCGTTTCATTGATTGTCGACGTGCTTGCCTTCGTTATATAAGAGGTTGTTAGATTAGTAGATGTTTGGTTAGAAGACGACACTTGAGACGGTATAAAAGACTTAATCGTTAAAGCCATCAAAGATTGAGATGATAGCGAATGGCTCTCCGTAGTCAAGGATGAAGCTGGACTTGTAGTCAAATTCGATACCACTTCGGTAAAGGACGGTTTATACGACATCTCCGAAATTGTCACTTGGGTGGACGGTCTCAAAGTGTAGAATTTCGAGGTATATATATATTTTGGTTTAGAAAATGAAATGCTTCTCGCACTTGACATTCTTGCAGACAACGATGAAATAGTAGCAGTTTCCAAAATCTTGGACAAAGCGCTGTAAGCTAAATGTTTATTCGAACTGGAATGCTGAAGAGTTAAAGTTGCAATCTTTGAAGAATAAGTCGAAATTTCCCTCGAAAAACATTCCGTTTCATTGATTGTCGACGTGCTTGCCTTCGTTATAAAAGAGGTTATTAGAATAGTAGATGTTTGGTTAGAAGACGACCTTTGAGACGGTATAAAAGACTTAATCGTTAAAGACATCGAAGATTGAGATACTAGCGAATGGCTCTCCGTTGTGAAGGATAAACCTGAACTTGTAGTCAAATTCGATACCACTTCGGTAAAGGACGGTTTATACGACATCTTCGAAATTGTCACTTGGGTGGACGGTCTCAAAATGTAGAATTTCGAGGTAGATATATAATTTGGTTTAGAAAATAAAATGCTTCTCGCACTTGATATTCTTGCAGACAACGATGAAACAGTAGCAGTTTCCAAAATCTTGGACAACGTGCTGTATGATAAAGGTTTAGTCGAACTGGAATGCTGAAGAGTTAAAGTTGCAATCTTTGAAGAATAAGTCGAAATTTCCCTCGAAAAACATTCCGTTTCATTGATTGTCGACGTGCTTGCCTTCGTTATATAAGAGGTTGTTAGATTAGTAGATGTTTGGTTAGAAGACGACACTTGAGACGGTATAAAAGACTTAATCGTTAAAGCCATCAAAGATTGAGATGATAGCGAATGGCTCTCCGTAGTCAAGGATGAAGCTGGACTTGTAGTCAAATTCGATACCACTTCGGTAAAGGACGGTTTATACGACATCTCCGAAATTGTCACTTGGGTGGACGGTCTCAAAGTGTAGAATTTCGAGGTATATATATATTTTGGTTTAGAAAATGAAATGCTTCTCGCACTTGCCATTCTTGCAGACAACGATGAAATAGTAGCAGTTTCCAAAATCTTGGACAAAGCGCTGTAAGCTAAATGTTTATTCGAACTGGAATGCTGAAGAGTTAAAGTTGCAATCTTTGAAGAATAAGTCAAAATTTCCCTCGAAAAACATTCCGTTTCATTGATTGTCGACGTGCTTGCCTTCGTTATTAAAGAGGTTATTAGTGTATTAGATGTTTCGTTAGAAGACGACAATTGAGACGGTATAAAAGACTTAACCGTTAAAGCCATCGAAGATTGAGATACTAGCGAATGGCTCTCCGTTGTGAAGGATAAACCTGGACTTGTAGTCAAATTCGATACCACTTCGGTAAAGGACGGTTTATACGACATCTTCGAAATTGTCACTTGGGTGGACGGTCTCAAAATGTAGAATTTCGAGGTAGATATATATTTTGGTTTAGAAAATAAAATGCTTCTCGCACTTGATATTCTTGCAGACAACGATGAAACAGTAGCAGTTTCCAAAATCTTGGACAACGTGCTGTATGATAAAGGTTTAGTCGAACTGGAATGCTGAAGAGTTAAAGTTGCAATCTTTGAAGAATAAGTCGAAATTTCCCTCGAAAAACATTCCGTTTCATTGATTGTCGACGTGCTTGCCTTCGTTATAAAAGAGGTTATTAGAATAGTAGATGTTTGGTTAGAAGACGACCTTTGAGACGGTATAAAAGACTTAATCGTTAAAGACATCGAAGATTGAGATACTAGCGAATGGCTCTCCGTTGTGAAGGATAAACCTGGACTTGTAGTCAAATTCGATACCACTTCGGTAAAGGACGGTTTATACGACATCTTCGAAATTGTCACTTGGGTGGACGGTCTCAAAATGTAGAATTTCGAGGTAGATATATATTTTGGTTTAGAAAATAAAATGCTTCTCGCACTTGATATTCTTGCAGACAACGATGAAACAGTAGCAGTTTCCAAAATCTTGGACAACGTGCTGTATGATAAAGGTTTAGTCGAACTGGAATGCTGAAGAGTTAAAGTTGCAATCTTTGAAGAATAAGTCGAAATTTCCCTCGAAAAACATTCCGTTTCATTGATTGTCGACGTGCTTGCCTTCGTTATATAAGAGGTTGTTAGATTAGTAGATGTTTGGTTAGAAGACGACACTTGAGACGGTATAAAAGACTTAATCGTTAAAGCCATCAAAGATTGAGATGATAGCGAATGGCTCTCCGTAGTCAAGGATGAAGCTGGACTTGTAGTCAAATTCGATACCACTTCGGTAAAGGACGGTTTATACGACATCTCCGAAATTGTCACTTGGGTGGACGGTCTCAAAGTGTAGAATTTCGAGGTATATATATATTTTGGTTTAGAAAATGAAATGCTTCTCGCACTTGCCATTCTTGCAGACAACGATGAAATAGTAGCAGTTTCCAAAATCTTGGACAAAGCGCTGTAAGCTAAATGTTTATTCGAACTGGAATGCTGAAGAGTTAAAGTTGCAATCTTTGAAGAATAAGTCAAAATTTCCCTCGAAAAACATTCCGTTTCATTGATTGTCGACGTGCTTGCCTTCGTTATTAAAGAGGTTATTAGTGTATTAGATGTTTCGTTAGAAGACGACAATTGAGACGGTATAAAAGACTTAACCGTTAAAGCCATCGAAGATTGAGATACTAGCGAATGGCTCTCCGTTGTGAAGGATAAACCTGGACTTGTAGTCAAATTCGATACCACTTCGGTAAAGGACGGTTTATACGACATCTTCGAAATTGTCACTTGGGTGGACGGTCTCAAAATGTAGAATTTCGAGGTAGATATATATTTTGGTTTAGAAAATAAAATGCTTCTCGCACTTGATATTCTTGCAGACAACGATGAAACAGTAGCAGTTTCCAAAATCTTGGACAACGTGCTGTATGATAAAGGTTTAGTCGAACTGGAATGCTGAAGAGTTAAAGTTGCAATCTTTGAAGAATAAGTCGAAATTTCCCTCGAAAAACATTCCGTTTCATTGATTGTCGACGTGCTTGCCTTCGTTATATAAGAGGTTGTTAGATTAGTAGATGTTTGGTTAGAAGACGACACTTGAGACGGTATAAAAGACTTAATCGTTAAAGCCATCAAAGATTGAGATGATAGCGAATGGCTCTCCGTAGTCAAGGATGAAGCTGGACTTGTAGTCAAATTCGATACCACTTCGGTAAAGGACGGTTTATACGACATCTCCGAAATTGTCACTTGGGTGGACGGTCTCAAAGTGTAGAATTTCGAGGTATATATATATTTTGGTTTAGAAAATGAAATGCTTCTCGCACTTGCCATTCTTGCAGACAACGATGAAATAGTAGCAGTTTCCAAAATCTTGGACAAAGCGCTGTAAGCTAAATGTTTATTCGAACTGGAATGCTGAAGAGTTAAAGTTGCAATCTTTGAAGAATAAGTCAAAATTTCCCTCGAAAAACATTCCGTTTCATTGATTGTCGACGTGCTTGCCTTCGTTATTAAAGAGGTTATTAGTGTATTAGATGTTTCGTTAGAAGACGACAATTGAGACGGTATAAAAGACTTAACCGTTAAAGCCATCGAAGATTGAGATACTAGCGAATGGCTCTCCGTTGTGAAGGATAAACCTGGACTTGTAGTCAAATTCGATACCACTTCGGTAAAGGACGGTTTATACGACATCTTCGAAATTGTCACTTGGGTGGACGGTCTCAAAGTGTAGAATTTCGAGGTAGATACATATTTTGGTTTAGAAAATAAAATGCTTCTCCCACTTGATTTTCTGGCAGAAAACGATGAAACCGTAGCAGATTCCAAAATCTTGGACAACGTGCTGTATTCTACAGGTTTAGTTGAACTGGAATGCTGAAGAGTTAAAGTTGCAATCTTTGAAGAATAAGTCGAAATTTCCCTCGAAAAACATTCCGTTACATTTATTGTCGACGTGTTTGCCTTCGTTATATAAGAGGTTATTAGAGTAGTAGATGTTTGGTTAGAAGACGAAACTTGAGACGGTATAAAAGACTTAATCGTTAAAGCCATCGAAGATTGAGATGATAGCGAATGGCTCTCAGGAGTCAAGGATGAACCTGGAGGTGAAGGCAAATTCGATACCATTTCGGTAAAGGACGGTTTATACGACATCTCCGAAATTGTCACTTGGGTTGACGGGCTGGTAGTGTACAATTTCGAGGTTGATATATATTTTGGTTTAGAAAATGAAATGCTTCTCGCACTTGATTTTCTAGCAGACAACGATGAAACAGTAGCAGTTTCCAAAATCTTGGACAACGTGCTGTAATCTACAGGTTTAGTTGAACTGGAATGCTGAAGAGTTAAAGTTGCAATCTTTGAAGAATAAGTCGAAATTTCCCTCGAAAAACATTCCGTTTCATTGATGGTCGACGTGTTTGCCTTCGTTATATAAGAGGTTGTTAGATTAGTAGATGTTTGGTTAGAAGACGACATTTGAGACGGTATAAAAGACTTAATCGTTAAAGCCATCGAAGATTGAGATAATAGCGAATGGCTCTCCGTAATTATGGATGAACCTGGACTTGTAGTTAAATTCGATAGCATTTCGGTAAAGGACGAATTACATGACATCTCCGAAATTGTCACTTGGGTAAACGGTCTCAAAGTGTAGAATTTCGAGGTAGATACATATTTTGGTTTAGAAAATAAAATGCTTCTCCCACTTGATTTTCTGGCAGAAAACGATGAAACCGTAGCAGATTCCAAAATCTTGGACAACGTGCTGTATTCTACAGGTTTAGTTGAACTGGAATGCTGAAGAGTTAAAGTTGCAATCTTTGAAGAATAAGTCGAAATTTCCCTCGAAAAACATTCCGTTACATTGATTGTCGACGTGTTTGCCTTCGTTATATAAGAGGTTGTTAGATTAGTAGATGTTTGGTTAGAAGACGACTTTTGAGACGGTATAAAAGACTTAATCGTTAAAGACATCGAAGATTGAGATACTAGCGAATGGCTCTCCGTTGTGAAGGATAAACCTGGACTTGTAGTCAAATTCGATACCACTTCGGTAAAGGACGGTTTATACGACATCTCCGAAATTGTCACTTGGGTGGACGGTCTCAAAGTGTAGAATTTCGAGGTATATATATATTTTGGTTTAGAAAATGAAATGCTTCTCGCACTTGACATTCTTGCAGACAACGATGAAATAGTAGCAGTTTCCAAAATCTTGGACAAAGCGCTGTAAGCTAAATGTTTATTCGAACTGGAATGCTGAAGAGTTAAAGTTGCAATCTTTGAAGAATAAGTCGAAATTTCCCTCGAAAAACATTCCGTTTCATTGATTGTCGACGTGCTTGCCTTCGTTATAAAAGAGGTTATTAGAATAGTAGGTGTTTGGTTAGAAGACGACTTTTGAGACGGTATAAAAGACTTAATCGTTAAAGACATCGAAGATTGAGATACTAGCGAATGGCTCTCCGTTGTGAAGGATAAACCTGGACTTGTAGTCAAATTCGATACCACTTCGGTAAAGGACGGTTTATACGACATCTTCGAAATTGTCACTTGGGTGGACGGTCTCAAAATGTAGAATTTCGAGGTAGATATATATTTTGGTTTAGAAAATAAAATGCTTCTCGCACTTGATATTCTTGCAGACAACGATGAAACAGTAGCAGTTTCCAAAATCTTGGACAACGTGCTGTATGATAAAGGTTTAGTCGAACTGGAATGCTGAAGAGTTAAAGTTGCAATCTTTGAAGAATAAGTCGAAATTTCCCTCGAAAAACATTCCGTTTCATTGATTGTCGACGTGCTTGCCTTCGTTATATAAGAGGTTGTTAGATTAGTAGATGTTTGGTTATAAGACGACACTTGAGACTGTATAAAAGACTTAATCGTTAAAGCCATCAAAGATTGAGATGATAGCGAATGGCTCTCCGTAGTCAAGGATGAAGCTGGACTTGTAGTCAAATTCGATACCACTTCGGTAAAGGACGGTTTATACGACATCTCCGAAATTGTCACTTGGGTGGACGGTCTCAAAGTGTAGAATTTCGAGGTATATATATATTTTGGTTTAGAAAATGAAATGCTTCTCGCACTTGCCATTCTTGCAGACAACGATGAAATAGTAGCAGTTTCCAAAATCTTGGACAAAGCGCTGTAAGCTAAATGTTTATTCGAACTGGAATGCTGAAGAGTTAAAGTTGCAATCTTTGAAGAATAAGTCAAAATTTCCCTCGAAAAACATTCCGTTTCATTGATTGTCGACGTGCTTGCCTTCGTTATTAAAGAGGTTATTAGTGTATTAGATGTTTCGTTAGAAGACGACAATTGAGACGGTATAAAAGACTTAACCGTTAAAGCCATCGAAGATTGAGATACTAGCGAATGGCTCTCCGTTGTGAAGGATAAACCTGGACTTGTAGTCAAATTCGATACCACTTCGGTAAAGGACGGTTTATACGACATCTTCGAAATTGTCACTTGGGTGGACGGTCTCAAAGTGTAGAATTTCGAGGTAGATACATATTTTGGTTTAGAAAATAAAATGCTTCTCCCACTTGATTTTCTGGCAGAAAACGATGAAACCGTAGCAGATTCCAAAATCTTGGACAACGTGCTGTATTCTACAGGTTTAGTTGAACTGGAATGCTGAAGAGTTAAAGTTGCAATCTTTGAAGAATAAGTCGAAATTTCCCTCGAAAAACATTCCGTTACATTTATTGTCGACGTGTTTGCCTTCGTTATATAAGAGGTTATTAGAGTAGTAGATGTTTGGTTAGAAGACGAAACTTGAGACGGTATAAAAGACTTAATCGTTAAAGCCATCGAAGATTGAGATGATAGCGAATGGCTCTCAGGAGTCAAGGATGAACCTGGACGTGAAGGCAAATTCGATACCATTTCGGTAAAGGACGGTTTATACGACATCTCCGAAATTGTCACTTGGGTTGACGGGCTGGTAGTGTACAATTTCGAGGTTGATATATATTTTGGTTTAGAAAATGAAATGCTTCTCGCACTTGATTTTCTAGCAGACAACGATGAAACAGTAGCAGTTTCCAAAATCTTGGACAACGTGCTGTAATCTACAGGTTTAGTTGAACTGGAATGCTGAAGAGTTAAAGTTGCAATCTTTGAAGAATAAGTCGAAATTTCCCTCGAAAAACATTCCGTTTCATTGATGGTCGACGTGTTTGCCTTCGTTATATAAGAGGTTGTTAGATTAGTAGATGTTTGGTTAGAAGACGACATTTGAGACGGTATAAAAGACTTAATCGTTAAAGCCATCGAAGATTGAGATAATAGCGAATGGCTCTCCGTAATTATGGATGAACCTGGACTTGTAGTTAAATTCGATAGCATTTCGGTAAAGGACGAATTACATGACATCTCCGAAATTGTCACTTGGGTGGACGGTCTCAAAGTGTAGAATTTCGAGGTAGATACATATTTTGGTTTAGAAAATAAAATGCTTCTCCCACTTGATTTTCTGGCAGAAAACGATGAAACCGTAGCAGATTCCAAAATCTTGGACAACGTGCTGTATTCTACAGGTTTAGTTGAACTGGAATGCTGAAGAGTTAAAGTTGCAATCTTTGAAGAATAAGTCGAAATTTCCCTCGAAAAACATTCCGTTACATTGATTGTCGACGTGTTTGCCTTCGTTATATAAGAGGTTATTAGAGTAGTAGATGTTTGGTTAGAAGACGACACTTGAGACGGTATAAAAGACTTATTCGTTAAAGCCATCGAAGATTGAGATGATAGCGAATGGCTCTCAGGAGTCAAGGATGAACCTAGACTTGAAGGCAAATTCGATACCATTTCGGTAAAGGACGGTTTATACGACATCTCCGAAATTGTCACTTGGGTTGACGGTCTGGTAGTGTACAATTTCGAGGTTAATATATATTTTGGTTTAGAAAATGAAATGCTTCTCGCACTTGATTTTCTAGCAGACAACGATGAAACAGTAGCAGTTTCCAAAATCTTGGACAACGTGCTGTAATCTACAGGTTTAGTTGAACTGGAATGCTGAAGAGTTAAAGTTGCAATCTTTGAAGAATAAGTCGAAATTTCCCTCGAAAAACATTCCGTTTCATTGACGGTCGACGTGTTTGCCTTCGTTATATAAGAGGTTGTTAGATTAGTAGATGTTTGGTTAGAAGACGACATTTGAGACGGTATAAAAGACTTAATCGTTAAAGCCATCGAAGATTGAGATAATAGCGAATGGCTCTCCGTAATTATGGATGAACCTGGACTTGTAGTTAAATTCGATAGCATTTCGGTAAAGGACGGTTTATACGACATCTCCGAAATTGTCACTTGGGTTGACGGTCTGGTAGTGTACAATTTCGAGGTAGATATATATTTTGGTTTAGAAAATGAAATGCTTCTCGCACTTGATATTCTTGCAGACAACGATGAAACAGTAGCAGTTTCCAAAATCTTGGACAACGTGCTGTAAGCTAAAGGTTTAGTCGAACTGGAATGCTGAAGAGTTAAAGTTGAAATCTTTGAAGAATAAGTCGAAATTTCCCTCGAAAAACATTCCGTTACATTTATTGTCGACGTGTTTGCCTTCGTTATATAAGAGGTTATTAGAGTAGTAGATGTTTGGTTAGAAGACGAAACTTGAGACGGTATAAAAGACTTAATCGTTAAAGCCATCGAAGATTGAGATGACAGCGAATGGCTCTCAGGAGTCAAGGATGAACCTGGACTTGAAGGCAAATTCGATACCATTTCGGTAAAGGACGGTTTATACGACATCTCCGAAATTGTCACTTGGGTTGACGGTCTGTTAGTGTACAATTTCGAGGTTGATATATATTTTGGTTTAGAAAATGAAATGCTTCTCGCACTTGATTTTCTAGCAGACAACGATGAAACAGTAACAGTTTCCAAAAACTTGGACAACGTGCTGTAATCTACAGGTTTAGTTGAACTGGAATGCTGAAGAGTTAAAGTTGCAATCTTTGAAGAATAAGTCGAAATTTCCCTAGAAAAACATTCCGTTTCATTGACGGTCGACGCGTTTGCCTTCGTTATATAAGAGTTTGTTAGATTAGTAGGTGTTTGGTTAGAAGACGACATTTGAGACGGTATAAAAGACTTAATCGTTAAAGCCATCGAAGATTGAGATAATAGCGAATGGCTCTCCGTAATTATGGATGAACCTGGACTTGTAGTTAAATTCGATAGCATTTCGGTAAAGGACGAATAACATGACATCTCCGAAATTGTCACTTGGGTGGACGGTCTCAAAGTGTAGAATTTCGAGGTAGATACATATTTTGGTTTAGAAAATAAAATGCTTCTCCCACTTGATTTTCTGGCAGAAAACGATGAAAACGTAGCAGATTCCAAAATCTTGGACAACGTGCTGTATTCTAAAGGTTTAGTCGAACTTGAATGCTGAAGAGTTAAAGTTGCAATCTTTGAAGAATAAGTCGAAATTTCAATCGAAAAACATTCCGTTACATTGACGGTCGACGTGTTTGCCTTCGTTATATAAGAGGTTGCTAGATTAGTAAATGATTGTCTAGAAGACGACACTTGAGACGGTATAAAAGACTTAATCGTTAAAGCCATCGAAGATAGAGATGATAGCGAATGGCTCTCAGGAGTCAAGGATGAACCTGGACTTGAAGGCAAATTCGATACCACTTCGGTAAAGGACGGTTTATACGACATCTCCGAAATTGTCACTTGGGTTGACGGTCTGGTAGTGTACAATTTCGAGGTAGATATATATTTTGGTTTAGAAAATGAAATGCTTCTCGCACTTGATATTCTTGCAGACAACAATGAAACAGTAGCAGTTTCCAAAATCTTGGACAACGTGCTGTAAGCTAAAGGTTTAGTCGAACTGGAATGCTGAAGAGTTAAAGTTGCAATCTTTGAAGAATAAGTCGAAATTTCCCTCGAAAAACATTCCGTTTCATTGATTGTCGACGTGCTTGCCTTCGTTATATAAGAGGTTGTTAGATTAGTAGATGTTTGGTTAGAAGACGACACTTGAGACGGTATAAAAGACTTAATCGTTAAAGCCATCAAAGATTGAGATGATAGCGAATGGCTCTCCGTAGTCAAGGATGAAGCTGGACTTGTAGTCAAATTCGATACCACTTCGGTAAAGGACGGTTTATACGACATCTCCGAAATTGTCACTTGGGTGGACGGTCTCAAAGTGTAGAATTTCGAGGTATATATATATTTTGGTTTAGAAAATGAAATGCTTCTCGCACTTGCCATTCTTGCAGACAACGATGAAATAGTAGCAGTTTCCAAAATCTTGGACAAAGCGCTGTAAGCTAAATGTTTATTCGAACTGGAATGCTGAAGAGTTAAAGTTGCAATCTTTGAAGAATAAGTCAAAATTTCCCTCGAAAAACATTCCGTTTCATTGATTGTCGACGTGCTTGCCTTCGTTATTAAAGAGGTTATTAGTGTATTAGATGTTTCGTTAGAAGACGACAATTGAGACGGTATAAAAGACTTAACCGTTAAAGCCATCGAAGATTGAGATACTAGCGAATGGCTCTCCGTTGTGAAGGATAAACCTGGACTTGTAGTCAAATTCGATACCACTTCGGTAAAGGACGGTTTATACGACATCTTCGAAATTGTCACTTGGGTGGACGGTCTCAAAGTGTAGAATTTCGAGGTAGATACATATTTTGGTTTAGAAAATAAAATGCTTCTCCCACTTGATTTTCTGGCAGAAAACGATGAAACCGTAGCAGATTCCAAAATCTTGGACAACGTGCTGTATTCTACAGGTTTAGTTGAACTGGAATGCTGAAGAGTTAAAGTTGCAATCTTTGAAGAATAAGTCGAAATTTCCCTCGAAAAACATTCCGTTACATTTATTGTCGACGTGTTTGCCTTCGTTATATAAGAGGTTATTAGAGTAGTAGATGTTTGGTTAGAAGACGAAACTTGAGACGGTATAAAAGACTTAATCGTTAAAGCCATCGAAGATTGAGATGATAGCGAATGGCTCTCAGGAGTCAAGGATGAACCTGGACGTGAAGGCAAATTCGATACCATTTCGGTAAAGGACGGTTTATACGACATCTCCGAAATTGTCACTTGGGTTGACGGGCTGGTAGTGTACAATTTCGAGGTTGATATATATTTTGGTTTAGAAAATGAAATGCTTCTCGCACTTGATTTTCTAGCAGACAACGATGAAACAGTAGCAGTTTCCAAAATCTTGGACAACGTGCTGTAATCTACAGGTTTAGTTGAACTGGAATGCTGAAGAGTTAAAGTTGCAATCTTTGAAGAATAAGTCGAAATTTCCCTCGAAAAACATTCCGTTTCATTGATGGTCGACGTGTTTGCCTTCGTTATATAAGAGGTTGTTAGATTAGTAGATGTTTGGTTAGAAGACGACATTTGAGACGGTATAAAAGACTTAATCGTTAAAGCCATCGAAGATTGAGATAATAGCGAATGGCTCTCCGTAATTATGGATGAACCTGGACTTGTAGTTAAATTCGATAGCATTTCGGTAAAGGACGAATTACATGACATCTCCGAAATTGTCACTTGGGTGGACGGTCTCAAAGTGTAGAATTTCGAGGTAGATACATATTTTGGTTTAGAAAATAAAATGCTTCTCCCACTTGATTTTCTGGCAGAAAACGATGAAACCGTAGCAGATTCCAAAATCTTGGACAACGTGCTGTATTCTACAGGTTTAGTTGAACTGGAATGCTGAAGAGTTAAAGTTGCAATCTTTGAAGAATAAGTCGAAATTTCCCTCGAAAAACATTCCGTTACATTGATTGTCGACGTGTTTGCCTTCGTTATATAAGAGGTTATTAGAGTAGTAGATGTTTGGTTAGAAGACGACACTTGAGACGGTATAAAAGACTTATTCGTTAAAGCCATCGAAGATTGAGATGATAGCGAATGGCTCTCAGGAGTCAAGGATGAACCTAGACTTGAAGGCAAATTCGATACCATTTCGGTAAAGGACGGTTTATACGACATCTCCGAAATTGTCACTTGGGTTGACGGTCTGGTAGTGTACAATTTCGAGGTTAATATATATTTTGGTTTAGAAAATGAAATGCTTCTCGCACTTGATTTTCTAGCAGACAACGATGAAACAGTAGCAGTTTCCAAAATCTTGGACAACGTGCTGTAATCTACAGGTTTAGTTGAACTGGAATGCTGAAGAGTTAAAGTTGCAATCTTTGAAGAATAAGTCGAAATTTCCCTCGAAAAACATTCCGTTTCATTGACGGTCGACGTGTTTGCCTTCGTTATATAAGAGGTTGTTAGATTAGTAGATGTTTGGTTAGAAGACGACATTTGAGACGGTATAAAAGACTTAATCGTTAAAGCCATCGAAGATTGAGATAATAGCGAATGGCTCTCCGTAATTATGGATGAACCTGGACTTGTAGTTAAATTCGATAGCATTTCGGTAAAGGACGGTTTATACGACATCTCCGAAATTGTCACTTGGGTTGACGGTCTGGTAGTGTACAATTTCGAGGTAGATATATATTTTGGTTTAGAAAATGAAATGCTTCTCGCACTTGATATTCTTGCAGACAACGATGAAACAGTAGCAGTTTCCAAAATCTTGGACAACGTGCTGTAAGCTAAAGGTTTAGTCGAACTGGAATGCTGAAGAGTTAAAGTTGAAATCTTTGAAGAATAAGTCGAAATTTCCCTCGAAAAACATTCCGTTACATTTATTGTCGACGTGTTTGCCTTCGTTATATAAGAGGTTATTAGAGTAGTAGATGTTTGGTTAGAAGACGAAACTTGAGACGGTATAAAAGACTTAATCGTTAAAGCCATCGAAGATTGAGATGACAGCGAATGGCTCTCAGGAGTCAAGGATGAACCTGGACTTGAAGGCAAATTCGATACCATTTCGGTAAAGGACGGTTTATACGACATCTCCGAAATTGTCACTTGGGTTGACGGTCTGGTAGTGTACAATTTCGAGGTTGATATATATTTTGGTTTAGAAAATGAAATGCTTCTCGCACTTGATTTTCTAGCAGACAACGATGAAACAGTAACAGTTTCCAAAAACTTGGACAACGTGCTGTAATCTACAGGTTTAGTTGAACTGGAATGCTGAAGAGTTAAAGTTGCAATCTTTGAAGAATAAGTCGAAATTTCCCTAGAAAAACATTCCGTTTCATTGACGGTCGACGCGTTTGCCTTCGTTATATAAGAGTTTGTTAGATTAGTAGGTGTTTGGTTAGAAGACGACATTTGAGACGGTATAAAAGACTTAATCGTTAAAGCCATCGAAGATTGAGATAATAGCGAATGGCTCTCCGTAATTATGGATGAACCTGGACTTGTAGTTAAATTCGATAGCATTTCGGTAAAGGACGAATAACATGACATCTCCGAAATTGTCACTTGGGTGGACGGTCTCAAAGTGTAGAATTTCGAGGTAGATACATATTTTGGTTTAGAAAATAAAATGCTTCTCCCACTTGATTTTCTGGCAGAAAACGATGAAAACGTAGCAGATTCCAAAATCTTGGACAACGTGCTGTATTCTAAAGGTTTAGTCGAACTTGAATGCTGAAGAGTTAAAGTTGCAATCTTTGAAGAATAAGTCGAAATTTCAATCGAAAAACATTCCGTTACATTGACGGTCGACGTGTTTGCCTTCGTTATATAAGAGGTTGCTAGATTAGTAAATGATTGTCTAGAAGACGACACTTGAGACGGTATAAAAGACTTAATCGTTAAAGCCATCGAAGATAGAGATGATAGCGAATGGCTCTCAGGAGTCAAGGATGAACCTGGACTTGAAGGCAAATTCGATACCACTTCGGTAAAGGACGGTTTATACGACATCTCCGAAATTGTCACTTGGGTTGACGGTCTGGTAGTGTACAATTTCGAGGTAGATATATATTTTGGTTTAGAAAATGAAATGCTTCTCGCACTTGATATTCTTGCAGACAACAATGAAACAGTAGCAGTTTCCAAAATCTTGGACAACGTGCTGTAAGCTAAAGGTTTAGTCGAACTGGAATGCTGAAGAGTTAAAGTTGCAATCTTTGAAGAATAAGTCGAAATTTCCCTCGAAAAACATTCTGTTACATTGATTGTCGACGTGTTTGCCTTCGTTATATAAGAGGTTATTAGAGTAGTAGATGTTTGGTTAGAAGACGACACTTGGGACGGTATAAAAGACTTAATCGTTAAAGCCATCGAAGATTGAAATGATAGCCAATGGCTTTCAGGAGTCAAGGATGAACCTGGACTTGAAGGCAAATTCGATACCATTTCGGTAAAGGACGGTTTATACGACATCTCCGAAATTGTCACTTGGGTTGACGATCTGGTAGTGTACAATTTCGAGGTTGATATATATTTTGGTTTAGAAAATGAAATGCTTCTCGCACTTGATTTTCTAGCAGACAACGATGAAACAGTAGCAGTTTCCAAAATCTTGGACAACGTGCTGTAATCTACAGGTTTAGTTGAACTGGAATGCTGAAGAGTTAAAGTTGCAATCTTTGAAGAATAAGTCGAAATTTCCCTCGAAAAACATTCCGTTTCATTGACGGTCGACGCGTTTGCCTTCGTTATATAAGAGGTTGTTAGATTAGTAGATGTTTGGTTAGAAGACGACATTTGAGACGGTATAAAAGACTTAATCGTTAAAGCCATCGAAGATTGAGATAATAGCGAATGGCTCTCCGTAATTATGGTTGAACCTGGACTTGTAGTTAAATTCGAAAGCATTTCGGTAAAGGACGAATTACATGACATCTCCGAAATTGTCACTTGGGTGGACGGTCTCAAAGTGTAGAATTTCGAGGTAGATACATATTTTGGTTTAGAAAATAAAATGCTTCTCCCACTTGATTTTCTGGCAGAAAACGATGAAAACGTAGCAGATTCCAAAATCTTGTACAACGTGCTGTATTCTAAAGGTTTAGTCGAACTGGAATGCTGAAGAGTTAAAGTTGCAATCTTTGAAGAATAAGTCGAAATTTCAATCGAAAAACATTCCGTTACATTGACGGTCGACGTGTTTGCCTTCGTTATATAAGAGGTTGCTAGATTAGTAGATGATTGTCTAGAAGACGACACTTGAGACGGTATAAAAGACTTAATCGTTAAAGCCATCGAAGATTGAGATGATAGCGAATGGCTCTCAGGAGTCAAGGATGAACCTAGACTTGAAGGCAAATTCGATACCATTTCGGTAAAGGACGGTTTATACGACATCTCCGAAATTGTCACTTGGGTTGACGGTCTGGTAGTGTACAATTTCGAGGTTAATATATATTTTGGTTTAGAAAATGAAATGCTTCTCGCACTTGATTTTCTAGCAGACAACGATGAAACAGTAGCAGTTTCCAAAATCTTGGACAACGTGCTGTAATCTACAGGTTTAGTTGAACTGGAATGCTGAAGAGTTAAAGTTGCAATCTTTGAAGAATAAGTCGAAATTTCCCTCGAAAAACATTCCGTTTCATTGACGGTCGACGTGTTTGCCTTCGTTATATAAGAGGTTGTTAGATTAGTAGATGTTTGGTTAGAAGACGACATTTGAGACGGTATAAAAGACTTAATCGTTAATGCCATCGAAGATTGAGATAATAGCGAATGGCTCTCCGTAATTATGGATGAACCTGGACTTGTAGTTAAATTCGATAGCATTTCGGTAAAGGACGGTTTATACGACATCTCCGAAATTGTCACTTGGGTTGACGGTCTGGTAGTGTACAATTTCGAGGTAGATACATATTTTGGTTTAGAAAATAAAATGCTTCTCCCACTTGATTTTCTGGCAGAAAACGATGAAAACGTAGCAGATTCCAAAATCTTGTACAACGTGCTGTATTCTAAAGGTTTAGTCGAACTGGAATGCTGAAGAGTTAAAGTTGCAATCTTTGAAGAATAAGTCGAAATTTCAATCGAAAAACATTCCGTTACATTGACGGTCGACGTGTTTGCCTTCGTTATATAAGAGGTTGCTAGATTAGTAGATGATTGTCTAGAAGACGACACTTGAGACGGTATAAAAGACTTAATCGTTAAAGCCATCGAAGATTGAGATGATAGCGAATGGCTCTCAGGAGTCAAGGATGAACCTAGACTTGAAGGCAAATTCGATACCATTTCGGTAAAGGACGGTTTATACGACATCTCCGAAATTGTCACTTGGGTTGACGGTCTGGTAGTGTACAATTTCGAGGTTAATATATATTTTGGTTTAGAAAATGAAATGCTTCTCGCACTTGATTTTCTAGCAGACAACGATGAAACAGTAGCAGTTTCCAAAATCTTGGACAACGTGCTGTAATCTACAGGTTTAGTTGAACTGGAATGCTGAAGAGTTAAAGTTGCAATCTTTGAAGAATAAGTCGAAATTTCCCTCGAAAAACATTCCGTTTCATTGACGGTCGACGTGTTTGCCTTCGTTATATAAGAGGTTGTTAGATTAGTAGATGTTTGGTTAGAAGACGACATTTGAGACGGTATAAAAGACTTAATCGTTAAAGCCATCGAAGATTGAGATAATAGCGAATGGCTCTCCGTAATTATGGATGAACCTGGACTTGTAGTTAAATTCGATAGCATTTCGGTAAAGGACGGTTTATACGACATCTCCGAAATTGTCACTTGGGTTGACGGTCTGGTAGTGTACAATTTCGAGGTAGATATATATTTTGGTTTAGAAAATGAAATGCTTCTCGCACTTGATATTCTTGCAGACAACGATGAAACAGTAGCAGTTTCCAAAATCTTGGACAACGTGCTGTAAGCTAAAGGTTTAGTCGAACTGGAATGCTGAAGAGTTAAAGTTGAAATCTTTGAAGAATAAGTCGAAATTTCCCTCGAAAAACATTCCGTTACATTTATTGTCGACGTGTTTGCCTTCGTTATATAAGAGGTTATTAGAGTAGTAGATGTTTGGTTAGAAGACGAAACTTGAGACGGTATAAAAGACTTAATCGTTAAAGCCATCGAAGATTGAGATGACAGCGAATGGCTCTCAGGAGTCAAGGATGAACCTGGACTTGAAGGCAAATTCGATACCATTTCGGTAAAGGACGGTTTATACGACATCTCCGAAATTGTCACTTGGGTTGACGGTCTGGTAGTGTACAATTTCGAGGTTGATATATATTTTGGTTTAGAAAATGAAATGCTTCTCGCACTTGATTTTCTAGCAGACAACGATGAAACAGTAACAGTTTCCAAAAACTTGGACAACGTTCTGTAATCTACAGGTTTAGTTGAACTGGAATGCTGAAGAGTTAAAGTTGCAATCTTTGAAGAATAAGTCGAAATTTCCCTAGAAAAACATTCCGTTTCATTGACGGTCGACGCGTTTGCCTTCGTTATATAAGAGTTTGTTAGATTAGTAGGTGTTTGGTTAGAAGACGACATTTGAGACGGTATAAAAGACTTAATCGTTAAAGCCATCGAAGATTGAGATAATAGCGAATGGCTCTCCGTAATTATGGATGAACCTGGACTTGTAGTTAAATTCGATAGCATTTCGGTAAAGGACGAATAACATGACATCTCCGAAATTGTCACTTGGGTGGACGGTCTCAAAGTGTAGAATTTCGAGGTAGATACATATTTTGGTTTAGAAAATAAAATGCTTCTCCCACTTGATTTTCTGGCAGAAAACGATGAAAACGTAGCAGATTCCAAAATCTTGGACAACGTGCTGTATTCTAAAGGTTTAGTCGAACTTGAATGCTGAAGAGTTAAAGTTGCAATCTTTGAAGAATAAGTCGAAATTTCAATCGAAAAACATTCCGTTACATTGACGGTCGACGTGTTTGCCTTCGTTATATAAGAGGTTGCTAGATTAGTAAATGATTGTCTAGAAGACGACACTTGAGACGGTATAAAAGACTTAATCGTTAAAGCCATCGAAGATTGAGATAATAGCGAATGGCTCTCCGTAATTATGGATGAACCTGGACTTGTAGTTAAATTCGATAGCATTTCGGTAAAGGACGGTTTATACGACATCTCCGAAATTGTCACTTGGGTTGACGGTCTGGTAGTGTACAATTTCGAGGTAGATATATATTTTGGTTTAGAAAATGAAATGCTTCTCGCACTTGATATTCTTGCAGACAACGATGAAACAGTAGCAGTTTCCAAAATCTTGGACAACGTGCTGTAAGCTAAAGGTTTAGTCGAACTGGAATGCTGAAGAGTTAAAGTTGAAATCTTTGAAGAATAAGTCGAAATTTCCCTCGAAAAACATTCCGTTACATTTATTGTCGACGTGTTTGCCTTCGTTATATAAGAGGTTATTAGAGTAGTAGATGTTTGGTTAGAAGACGAAACTTGAGACGGTATAAAAGACTTAATCGTTAAAGCCATCGAAGATTGAGATGACAGCGAATGGCTCTCAGGAGTCAAGGATGAACCTGGACTTGAAGGCAAATTCGATACCATTTCGGTAAAGGACGGTTTATACGACATCTCCGAAATTGTCACTTGGGTTGACGGTCTGGTAGTGTACAATTTCGAGGTTGATATATATTTTGGTTTAGAAAATGAAATGCTTCTCGCACTTGATTTTCTAGCAGACAACGATGAAACAGTAACAGTTTCCAAAAACTTGGACAACGTTCTGTAATCTACAGGTTTAGTTGAACTGGAATGCTGAAGAGTTAAAGTTGCAATCTTTGAAGAATAAGTCGAAATTTCCCTAGAAAAACATTCCGTTTCATTGACGGTCGACGCGTTTGCCTTCGTTATATAAGAGTTTGTTAGATTAGTAGGTGTTTGGTTAGAAGACGACATTTGAGACGGTATAAAAGACTTAATCGTTAAAGCCATCGAAGATTGAGATAATAGCGAATGGCTCTCCGTAATTATGGATGAACCTGGACTTGTAGTTAAATTCGATAGCATTTCGGTAAAGGACGAATAACATGACATCTCCGAAATTGTCACTTGGGTGGACGGTCTCAAAGTGTAGAATTTCGAGGTAGATACATATTTTGGTTTAGAAAATAAAATGCTTCTCCCACTTGATTTTCTGGCAGAAAACGATGAAAACGTAGCAGATTCCAAAATCTTGGACAACGTGCTGTATTCTAAAGGTTTAGTCGAACTTGAATGCTGAAGAGTTAAAGTTGCAATCTTTGAAGAATAAGTCGAAATTTCAATCGAAAAACATTCCGTTACATTGACGGTCGACGTGTTTGCCTTCGTTATATAAGAGGTTGCTAGATTAGTAAATGATTGTCTAGAAGACGACACTTGAGACGGTATAAAAGACTTAATCGTTAAAGCCATCGAAGATAGAGATGATAGCGAATGGCTCTCAGGAGTCAAGGATGAACCTGGACTTGAAGGCAAATTCGATACCACTTCGGTAAAGGACGGTTTATACGACATCTCCGAAATTGTCACTTGGGTTGACGGTCTGGTAGTGTACAATTTCGAGGTAGATATATATTTTGGTTTAGAAAATGAAATGCTTCTCGCACTTGATATTCTTGCAGACAACAATGAAACAGTAGCAGTTTCCAAAATCTTGGACAACGTGCTGTAAGCTAAAGGTTTAGTCGAACTGGAATGCTGAAGAGTTAAAGTTGCAATCTTTGAAGAATAAGTCGAAATTTCCCTCGAAAAACATTCCGTTACATTGATTGTCGACGTGTTTGCCTTCGTTATATAAGAGGTTATTAGAGTAGTAGATGTTTGGTTAGAAGACAACACTTGGGACGGTATAAAAGACTTAATCGTTAAAGCCATCGAAGATTGAAATGATAGCCAATGGCTTTCAGGAGTCAAGGATGAACCTGGACTTGAAGGCAAATTCGATACCATTTCGGTAAAGGACGGTTTATACGACATCTCCGAAATTGTCACTTGGGTTGACGATCTGGTAGTGTACAATTTCGAGGTTGATATATATTTTGGTTTAGAAAATGAAATGCTTCTCGCACTTGATTTTCTAGCAGACAACGATGAAACAGTAGCAGTTTCCAAAATCTTGGACAACGTGCTGTAATCTACAGGTTTAGTTGAACTGGAATGCTGAAGAGTTAAAGTTGCAATCTTTGAAGAATAAGTCGAAATTTCCCTCGAAAAACATTCCGTTTCATTGACGGTCGACGCGTTTGCCTTCGTTATATAAGAGGTTGTTAGATTAGTAGATGTTTGGTTAGAAGACGACATTTGAGACGGTATAAAAGACTTAATCGTTAAAGCCATCGAAGATTGAGATAATAGCGAATGGCTCTCCGTAATTATGGTTGAACCTGGACTTGTAGTTAAATTCGATAGCATTTCGGTAAAGGACGAATTACATGACATCTCCGAAATTGTCACTTGGGTGGACGGTCTCAAAGTGTAGAATTTCGAGGTAGATACATATTTTGGTTTAGAAAATAAAATGCTTCTCCCACTTGATTTTCTGGCAGAAAACGATGAAAACGTAGCAGATTCCAAAATCTTGGACAACGTGCTGTATTCTAAAGGTTTAGTCGAACTGGAATGCTGAAGAGTTAAAGTTGCAATCTTTGAAGAATAAGTCGAAATTTCAATCGAAAAACATTCCGTTACATTGACGGTCGACGTGTTTGCCTTCGTTATATAAGAGGTTGCTAGATTAGTAGATGATTGTCTAGAAGACGACACTTGAGACGGTATAAAAGACTTAATCGTTAAAGCCATCGAAGATTGAGATAATAGCGAATGGCTATCCGTAATCAAGGATGAACCTGGACTTGTAGTTAAATTCGATAGCATTTCGGTAAATGACGAATTACATGACATCTCCGAAATTGTCACTTGGGTGGACGGTCTCAAAGTGTAGAATTTCGAGGTAGATATATATTTTGGTTTAGAAAATGAAATGCTTCTCGCACTTGATATTCTTGCAGACAACGATGAAACAGTAGCAGTTTCCAAAATCTTGGACAACGTGCTGTAAGCTAAAGGTTTAGTCGAACTGGAATGCTGAAGAGTTAAAGTTGAAATCTTTGAAGAATAAGTCGAAATTTCCCTCGAAAAACATTCTGTTACATTTATTGTCGACGTGTTTGCCTTCGTTATATAAGAGGTTATTAGAGTAGTAGATGTTTGTTTAGAAGACGAAACTTGAGACGGTATAAAAGACTTAATCGTTAAAGCCATCGAAGATTGAGATGACAGCGAATGGCTCTCAGGAGTCAAGGATGAACCTGGACTTGAAGGCAAATTCGATACCATTTCGGTAAAGGACGGTTTATACGACATCTCCGAAATTGTCACTTGGGTTGACGGTCTGGTAGTGTACAATTTCGAGGTTGATATATATTTTGGTTTAGAAAATGAAATGCTTCTCGCACTTGATTTTCTAGCAGACAACGATGAAACAGTAGCAGTTTCCAAAAACTTGGACAACGTGCTGTAATCTACAGGTTTAGTTGAACTGGAATGCTGAAGAGTTAAAGTTGCAATCTTTGAAGAATAAGTCGAAATTTCCCTCGAAAAACATTCCGTTTCATTGACGGTCGACGCGTTTGCCTTCGTTATATAAGAGGTTGTTAGATTAGTAGATGTTTGGTTAGAAGACGACATTTGAGACGGTATAAAAGACTTAATCGTTAAAGCCATCGAAGATTGAGATAATAGCGAATGGCTCTCCGTAATTATGGATGAACCTGGACTTGTAGTTAAATTTGATAGCATTTCGGTAAAGGACGAATTACAAGACATCTCCGAAATTGTCACTTGGGTGGACGGTCTCAAAGTGTAGAATTTCGAGGTAGATACATATTTTGGTTTAGAAAATAAAATGCTTCTCCCACTTGATTTTCTGGCAGAAAACGATAAAAACGTAGCAGATTCCAAAATCTTCGACAACGTGCTGTATTCTAAAGGTTTAGTCGAACTTGAATGCTGAAGAGTTAAAGTTGCAATCTTTGAAGAATAAGTCGAAATTTCAATCGAAAAACATTCCGTTACATTGACGGTCGACGTGTTTGCCTTCGTTATATAAGAGGTTGCTAGATTAGTAGATGATTGTCTAGAAGACGACACTTGAGACGGTATAAAAGACTTAATCGTTAAAGCCATCGAAGATAGAGATGATAGCGAATGGCTCTCAGGAGTCAAGGATGAACCTGGACTTGAAGGCAAATTCGATACCATTTCGGTAAAGGACGGTTTATACGACATCTCCGAAATTGTCACTTGGGTTGACGGTCTGGTAGTGTACAATTTCGAGGTAGATATATATTTTGGTTTAGAAAATGAAATGCTTCTCGCACTTGATATTCTTGCAGACAACGATGAAACAGTAGCAGTTTCCAAAATCTTGGACAACGTGCTGTAAGCTAAAGGTTTAGTCGAACTGGAATGCTGAAGAGTTAAAGTTGAAATCTTTGAAGAATAAGTCGAAATTTCCCTCGAAAAACATTCCGTTACATTTATTGTCGACGTGTTTGCCTTCGTTATATAAGAGGTTATTAGAGTAGTAGATGTTTGGTTAGAAGACGAAACTTGAGACGGTATAAAAGACTTAATCGTTAAAGCCATCGAAGATTGAGATGATAGCGAATGGCTCTCAGGAGTCAAGGATGAACCTGGACTTGAAAGCAAATTCGATACCATTTCGGTAAAGGACGGTTTATACGACATCTCCGAAATTGTCACTTGGGTTGACGGTCTGGTAGTGTACAATTTCGAGGTTGATATATATTTTGGTTTAGAAAATGAAATGCTTCTCGCACTTGATTTTCTAGCAGACAACGATGAAACAGTAGCAGTTTCCAAAATCTTGGACAACGTGCTGTAATCTACAGGCTTAGTTGAACTGGAATGCTGAAGAGTTAAAGTTGCAATCTTTGAAGAATAAGTCGAAATTTCCCTCGAAAAACATTCCGTTTCATTGACGGTCGACGCGTTTGCCTTCGTTATATAAGAGGTTGTTAGATTAGTAGATGTTTGGTTAGAAGACGACATTTGAGACGGTATAAAAGACTTAATCGTTAAAGCCATCGAAGATTGAGATAATAGCGAATGGCTCTCCGTAATTATGGATGAACCTGGACTTGTAGTTAAGTTCGATACCATTTCGGTAAAGGACGAATTACATGACATCTCCGAAATTGTCACTTGGGTGGACGGTCTCAAAGTGTAGAATTTCGAGGTAGATACATATTTTGGTTTAGAAAATAAAATGCTTCTCCCACTTGATTTTCTGGCAGAAAACGATGAAAACGTAGCAGATTCCAAAATCTTGGACAACGTGCTGTATTCTACAGGTTTAGTTGAACTGGAATGCTGAAGAGTTAAAGTTGCAATCTTTGAAGAATAAGTCGAAATTTCCCTCGAAAAACATTCCGTTACATTGATTGTCGACGTGTTTGCCTTCGTTATATGAGAGGTTATTAGAGTAGTAGATGTTTGGTTAGAAGACGACACTTGAGACGGTATAAAAGACTTAATCGTTAAAGCCATCGAAGATTGAGATACTAGCGAATGGCTCTCAGGAGTCAAGGATGAACCTGGACTTGAAGGCACATTCGATACCATTTCGGTAAAGGACGGTTTATACGACATCTCCGAAATTGTCACTTGGGTTGACGGTCTGGTAGTGTACAATTTCGAGGTTGATATAAATTTTGGTTTAGAAAATGAAATGCTTCTCGCACTTGATTTTCTAGCAGACAACGATGAAACAGTAGCAGTTTCCAAAATCTTGGACAACGTGCTGTAATCTACAGGTTTAGTTGAACTGGAATGCTGAAGAGTTAAAGTTGCAATCTTTGAAGAATAAGTCGAAATTTTCCTCGAAAAACATTCCGTTTCATTGACGGTCGACGTGTTTGCCTTCGTTATATAAGAGGTTGTTAGATTAGTAGATGTTTGGTTAGAAGACGACACTTGAGACGGTATAAAAGACTTAATCGTTAAAGCCATCGAAGATTGAGATACTAGCGAATGGCTCTCCGTAATCAAGGATGAACCTGGACTTGTAGTTAAATTCGATAGCATTTCGGTAAAGGACGAATTACATGACATCTCCGAAATTGTCACTTGGGTGTACGGTCTCAAAGTGTAGAATTTCGAGGTAGATATATATTTTGGTTTAGAAAATGAAATGCTTCTCGCACTTGATATTCTTGCAGACAACGATGAAACAGTAGCAGTTTCCAAAATCTTGGACAACGTGCTGTAAGCTAAAGGTTTAGTCGAACTGGAATGCTGAAGAAATAAAGTTGAAATCTTTGAAGAATAAGTCGAAATTTCCCTCGAAAAACATTCCGTTACATTGATTGTCGACGTGTTTGCCTTCGTTATATAAGAGGTTATTAGAGTAGTAGATGTTTGGTTAGAAGACGAAACTTGAGACGGTATAAAAGACTTAATCGTTAAAGCCATCGAAGATTGAGATGATAGCGAATGGCTCTCAGGAGTCAAGGATGAACCTGAACTTGAAGGCAAATTCGATACCATTTCGGTAAAGGACGGTTTATACGACATCTCCGAAATTGTCACTTGGGTTGACGGTCTGGTAGTGTACAATTTCGAGGTTGATATATATTTTGGTTTAGAAAATGAAATGCTTCTCGCACTTGATTTTCTAGCAGACAACGATGAAACAGTAGCAGTTTCCAAAATCTTGGACAACGTGCTGTAATCTACAGGTTTAGTTGAAGTGGAATGCTGAAGAGTTAAAGTTGCAATCTTTGAAGAATAAGTCGAAATTTTCCTCGAAAAACATTCCGTTTCATTGACGGTCGACGTGTTTGCCTTCGTTATATAAGAGGTTGTTAGATTAGTAGATGTTTGGTTAGAAGACGACACTTGAGACGGTGTAAAAGACTTAATCGTTAAAGCCATCGAAGATTGAGATACTAGCGAATGGCTCTCCGTAATCAAGGATGAACCTGGACTTGTAGTTAAATTCGATAGCATTTCGGTAAAGGACGAATTACATGACATCTCCGAAATTGTCACCTGGGTGGACGGTCTCAAAGTGTAGAATTTCGAGGTAGATACATATTTTGGTTTAGAAAATAAAATGCTTCTCCCACTTGATTTTCTGGCAGAAAACGATGAAACCGTAGCAGATTCCAAAATCTTGGACAACGTGCTGTAAGCTAAAGGTTTAGTCGAACTGGAATGCTGAAGAGTTAAAGTTGCAATCTTTGAAGAATAAGTCGAAATTTCAATCGAAAAACATTCCGTTTCATTAATGGTCGACGTGTTTGCCTTCGTTATATAAGAGGTTGTTAGATTAGTAGATGTGTGTCTAGAAGACGACACTTGAGACGGTATTAAAGACTTAATCGTTAAAGCCATCGAAGATTGAGATAATAGCGAAGGGCTCTGCGTAATCAAGGATGAACCTGGACTTGCAGTTAAATTCGATAGCATTTCGGTAAAGGACGAATTATATGACATCTCCGTAATTATAACTTGGGTGGACGGTCTCAAAGTGTAGAATTTCGAGGTAGATATATATTTTGGTTTAGAAAATGAAATGCTTCTCGCACTTGATATTCTTGCAGACAACGATGAAACAGTAGCAGTTTCTAAAATCTTGGACAACGTGCTGTAAGCTAAAGGTTTAGTCGAACTGGAATGCTGAAGAGTTAAAGTTGCAATCTTTGAAGAATAAGTCGAAATTTCCCTCGAAAAACATTCCGTTACATTGATTGTCGACGTGTTTGCCTTCGTTATATGAGAGGTTATTAGAGTAGTAGATGTTTGGTTAGAAGACGACACTTGAGACGGTATAAAAGACTTAATCGTTAAAGCCATCGAAGATTGAGATACTAGCGAATGGCTCTCAGGAGTCAAGGATGAACCTGGACTTGAAGGCAAATACGATACTATTTCGGTAAAAGACGGTTTATACGACATCTCCGAAATTGTCACTTGGGTTGACGGTCTGGTAGTGTACAATTTCGAGGTTGATATATATTTTGGTTTAGAAAATGAAATGCTTCTCGCACTTGATATTCTTGCAGACAACGATGAAACAGTAGCAGTTTCCAAAATCTTGGACAACGTGCTGTAATCTACAGGTTTAGTTGAACTGGAATGCTGAAGAGTTAAAGTTGCAATCTTTGAAGAATAAGTCGAAATTTCCCTCGAAAAACATTCCGTTTCATTGACGGTCGACGTGTTTGCCTTCGTTATATAAGAGGTTGTTAGATTAGTAGATGTTTGGTTAGAAGACGACACTTGAGACGGTATAAAAGACTTAATCGTTAAAGCCATCGAAGATTGAGATACTAGCGAATGGCTCTCCGTAATCAAGGATGAACCTGGACTTGTAGTTAAATTCGATAGCATTTCGGTAAAGGACGAATTACATGACATCTCCGAAATTGTCACTTGGGTGTACGGTCTCAAAGTGTAGAATTTCGAGGTAGATATATATTTTGGTTTAGAAAATGAAATGCTTCTCGCACTTGATATTCTTGCAGACAACGATGAAACAATAGCAGTTTCCAAAATCTTGGACAACGTGCTGTAAGCTAAAGGTTTAGTCGAACTGGAATGCTGAAGAAATAAAGTTGAAATCTTTGAAGAATAAGTCGAAATTTCCCTCGAAAAACATTCCGTTACATTGATTGTCGACGTGTTTGCCTTCGTTATATAAGAGGTTATTAGAGTAGTAGATGTTTGGTTAGAAGACGAAACTTGAGACGGTATAAAAGACTTAATCGTTAAAGCCATCGAAGATTGAGATGATAGCGAATGGCTCTCAGGAGTCAAGGATGAACCTGAACTTGAAGGCAAATTCGATACCATTTCGGTAAAGGACGGTTTATACGACATCTCCGAAATTGTCACTTGGGTTGACGGTCTGGTAGTGTACAATTTCGAGGTTGATATATATTTTGGTTTAGAAAATGAAATGCTTATCGCACTTGATTTTCTAGCAGACAACGATGAAACAGTAGCAGTTTCCAAAATCTTGGACAACGTGCTGTAATCTACAGGTTTAGTTGAAGTGGAATGCTGAAGAGTTAAAGTTGCAATCTTTGAAGAATAAGTCGAAATTTTCCTCGAAAAACATTCCGTTTCATTGACGGTCGACGTGTTTGCCTTCGTTATATAAGAGGTTGTTAGATTAGTAGATGTTTGGTTAGAAGACGACACTTGAGACGGTGTAAAAGACTTAATCGTTAAAGCCATCGAAGATTGAGATACTAGCGAATGGCTCTCCGTAATCAAGGATGAACCTGGACTTGTAGTTAAATTCGATAGCATTTCGGTAAAGGACGAATTACATGACATCTCCGAAATTGTCACTTGGGTGGACGGTCTCAAAGTGTAGAATTTCGAGGTAGATACATATTTTGGTTTAGAAAATAAAATGCTTCTCCCACTTGATTTTCTGGCAGAAAACGATGAAACCGTAGCAGATTCCAAAATCTTGGACAACGTGCTGTAAGCTAAAGGTTTAGTCGAACTGGAATGCTGAAGAGTTAAAGTTGCAATCTTTGAAGAATAAGTCGAAATTTCAATCGAAAAACATTCCGTTTCATTAATGGTCGACGTGTTTGCCTTCGTTATATAAGAGGTTGTTAGATTAGTAGATGTGTGTCTAGAAGACGACACTTGAGACGGTATTAAAGACTTAATCGTTAAAGCCATCGAAGATTGAGATAATAGCGAAGGGCTCTGCGTAATCAAGGATGAACCTGGACTTGCAGTTAAATTCGATAGCATTTCGGTAAAGGACGAATTATATGACATCTCCGTAATTATAACTTGGGTGGACGGTCTCAAAGTGTAGAATTTCGAGGTAGATATATATTTTGGTTTAGAAAATGAAATGCTTCTCGCACTTGATATTCTTGCAGACAACGATGAAACAGTAGCAGTTTCTAAAATCTTGGACAACGTGCTGTAAGCTAAAGGTTTAGTCGAACTGGAATGCTGAAGAGTTAAAGTTGCAATCTTTGAAGAATAAGTCGAAATTTCCCTCGAAAAACATTCCGTTACATTGATTGTCGACGTGTTTGCCTTCGTTATATGAGAGGTTATTAGAGTAGTAGATGTTTGGTTAGAAGACGACACTTGAGACGGTATAAAAGACTTAATCGTTAAAGCCATCGAAGATTGAGATACTAGCGAATGGCTCTCAGGAGTCAAGGATGAACCTGGACTTGAAGGCAAATACGATACTATTTCGGTAAAAGACGGTTTATACGACATCTCCGAAATTGTCACTTGGGTTGACGGTCTGGTAGTGTACAATTTCGAGGTTGATATATATTTTGGTTTAGAAAATGAAATGCTTCTCGCACTTGATATTCTTGCAGACAACGATGAAACAGTAGCAGTTTCCAAAATCTTGGACAACGTGCTGTAATCTACAGGTTTAGTTGAACTGGAATGCTGAAGAGTTAAAGTTGCAATCTTTGAAGAATAAGTCGAAATTTCCCTCGAAAAACATTCCGTTTCATTGACGGTCGACGTGTTTGCCTTCGTTATATAAGAGGTTGTTAGATTATTAGATGTTTGGTTAGAAGACGACATTTGAGACGGTATAAAAGACTTAATCGTTAAAGCCATCGAAGATTGAGATAATAGCGAATGGCTCTCCGTAATTATGGATGAACCTGGACTTGTAGATAAATTCGATAGCATTTCGGGAAAGGACGAATTACATGACATCTCCGAAATTGTCATTTGGGTGGACGGTCTCAAAGTGTAGAATTTCGAGGTAGATATATATTTTGGTTTAGAAAATAAAATGCTTCTCCCACTTAATTTTCTGGCAGAAAACGATGAAACCGTAGCAGATTCCAAAATCTTGGACAACGTGCTGTATTCTACAGGTTTAGTTGAACTGGAATGCTGAAGAGTTAAAGTTGCAATCTTTGAAGAATAAGTCGAAATTTCCCTCGAAAAACATTCCGTTTCATTGACGGTCGACGTGTTTGCCTTCGTTATATGAGAGGTTATTAGAGTAGTAGATGTTTGGTTAGAAGACGACACTTGAGACGGTATAAAAGACTTAATCGTTAAAGCCATCGAAGATTGAGATACTAGCGAATGGCTCTCCGTAATCATAGATGAACCTGGACTTGTAGTTAAATTCGATAGCATTTCGGTAAAGGACGAATTACATGACATCTCCGAAATTGTCATTTGGGTGGACGGTCTCAAAGTGTAGAATTTCGAGGTAGATATATATTTTGGTTTAGAAAATGAAATGCTTCTCGCACTTGATATTCTTGCAGACAACGATGAAACAGTAGCAGTTTCCAAAATCTTGGACAACGTGCTGTAAGCTAAAGGTTTAGTTGAACTGGAATGCTGAAGAGTTAAAGTTGCAATCTTTGAAGAATAAGTCGAAATTTCCCTCGAAAAACATTCCGTTTCATTGACGGTCGACGTGTTTGCCTTCGTTATATAAGAGGTTGTTAGATTAGTAGATGTTTGGTTAGAAGACGACATTTGAGACGGTATAAAAGACTTAATCGTTAAAGCCATCGAAGATTGAGATAATAGCGAATGGCTCTCCGTAATTATGGATGAACCTGGACTTGTAGTTAAATTCGATAGCATTTCGGTAAAGGACGAATTACATGACATCTCCGAAATTGTCACTTGGGTGGACGGTCTCAAAGTGTAGAATTTCGAGGTAGATACATATTTTGGTTTAGAAAATAAAATGCTTCTCCCACTTGATTTTCTGGCAGAAAACGATGAAACCGTAGCAGATTCCAAAATCTTGGACAACGTGCTGTATTCTACAGGTTTAGTTGAACTGGAATGCTGAAGAGTTAAAGTTGCAATCTTTAAAGAATAAGTCGAAATTTCCCTCGAAAAACATTCCGTTTCATTGACGGTCGACGTGTTTGCCTTCGTTATATAAGAGGTTGTTAGATTAGTAGATGTTTGGTTAGAAGACGACATTTGAGACGGTATAAAAGACTTAATCGTTAAAGCCATCGAAGATTGAGATAATAGCGAATGGCTCTCCGTAATTATGGATGAACCTGGACTTGTAGTTAAATTCGATAGCATTTCGGTAAAGGACGAATTACATGACATCTCCGAAATTGTCACTTGGGTGGACGGTCTCAAAGTGTAGAATTTCGAGGTAGATATATATTTTGGTTTAGAAAATGAAATGCTTCTCGCACTTGATATTCTTACAGACAACGATGAAACAGTAGCAGTTTCCAAAATCTTGGACAACGTGCTGTAAGCTAAAGGTTTAGTCGAACTGGAATGCTGAAGAGTTAAAGTTGAAATCTTTGAAGAATAAGTCGAAATTTCCCTCGAAAAACATTCCGTTACATTGATTGTCGACGTGTTTGCCTTCGTTATATAAGAGGTTATTAGAGTAGTAGATGTTTGGTTAGAAGACGAAACTTGAGACGGTATAAAAGACTTAATCGTTAAAGCCATCGAAGATTGAGATGATAGCGAATGGCTCTCAGGAGTCAAGGTAGAACCTGGACTTGAAGGCAAATTCGATACCATTTCGGTAAAGGACGGTTTATACGACATCTCCGAAATTGTCACTTGGGTTGACGGTCTGGTAGTGTACAATTTCGAGGTTGATATATATTTTGGTTTAGAAAATGAAATGCTTCTTGCACTTGATTTTCTAGCAGACAACGATGAAACAGTAGCAGTTTCCAAAATCTTGGACAACGTGCTGTAATCTACAGGTTTAGTTGAACTGGAATGCTGAAGAGTTAAAGTTGCAATCTTTGAAGAAGAAGTCGAAATTTCGCTCGAAAAACATTCCGTTTCATTGACGGTCAACGTGTTTGCCTTCGTTATATGAGAGGTTATTAGAGTAGTAGATGTTTGGTTAGAAGACGACATTTGAGACGGTATAAAAAACTTAATCGTTAAAGCCATCGAAGATTGAGATAATAGCGAATGGCTCTCCGTAATTATGGATGAACCTGGACTTGTAGTTAAATTCGATAGCATTTCGGTAAAGGACGAATTACATGACATCTCCGAAATTGTCACTTGGGTGGACGGTCTCAAAGTGTAGAATTTCGAGGTAGATACATATTTTGGTTTAGAAAATAAAATGCTTCTCCCACTTGATTTTCTGGCAGAAAACGATGAAACCGTAGCAGATTCCAAAATCTTGAACAACGTGCTGTATTCTACAGGTTTAATTGAACTGGAATGCTGAAGAGTTAAAGTTGCAATCTTTGAAGAATAAGTCGAAATTTCCCTCGAAAAACATTCCGTTACATTGACGGTCGACGTGTTTGCCTTCGTTATATAAGAGGTTGTTAGATTAGTAGATGATTGTCTAGAAGACGACACTTGAGACGGTATAAAAGACTTAATCGTTAAAGCCATCGAAGATTGAGATAATAGCGAATGGCTCTCCGTAATCAAGGATGAACCTGGACTTGTAGTTAAATTCGATAGCATTTCGGTAAAGGACGAATTACATGACATCTCCGAAATTGTCACTTGGGTGGACGGTCTCAAAGTGTAGAATTTCGAGGTAGATATATATTTTGGTTTAGAAAATGAAATGCTTCTCGCACTTGATATTCTTGCAGACAACGATGAAACAGAAGCAGTTTCCAAAATCTTGGACAACGTGCTGTAAGCTAAAGGTTTAGTCGAACTGGAATGCTGAAGAGTTAAAGTTGCAATCTTTGAAGAATAAGTCGAAATTGCCCTCGAAAAACATTCCGTTACATTGATTGTCGACGTGTTTGCCTTCGTTATATGAGAGGTTATTAGAGTAGTAGATGTTTGGTTAGAAGACGACACTTGATACGGTATAAAAGACTTAATCGTTAAAGCCATCGGAGATTGAGATACTAGCGAATGGCTCTCCGTAATCAAGGATGAACCTGGACTTGTAGTTAAATTCGATACCACTTCGGTAAAGGACGGTTTATACGATATCTCCGAAATTGTCACTTGGGTGGAGGGTCTCAAAGTGTAGAATTTCGAGGTAGATATATATTTTGGTTTAGAAAATGAAATGCTTCTCACACTTGATTCCCTGGCAGAGAACGATGAAACAGTTTCAGTTTCCAAAATCTTGGACAACGTGCTGTAATCTACAGGTTTAGTTGAACTGGAATGCTGAAGAGTTAAAGTTGCAATCTTTGAAGAATAAGTCGAAATTTCAATCGAAAAACATTCCGTTACATTGACGGTCGACGTGTTTGCCTTCGTTATATAAGAGGTTGTTAGATTAGTAGATGATTGTCTAGAAGACGACATTTGAGACGGTATAAAAGACTTAATCGTTAAAGCCATCGAAGATTGAGATAATAGCGAATGGCTCTCCGTAATCAAGGATGAACCTGGACTTGTAGTTAAATTCGATACCACTTCGGTAAAGGACGGTTTATACGATATCTCCGAAATTGTCACTTGGGTGGAGGGTCTCAAAGTGTAGAATTTCGAGGTAGATATATATTTTGGTTTAGAAAATGAAATGCTTCTCACACTTGATTCCCTGGCAGAGAACGATGAAACAGTTTCAGTTTCCAAAATCTTGGACAACGTGCTGTAATCTACAGGTTTAGTTGAACTGGAATGCTGAAGAGTTAAAGTTGCAATCTTTGAAGAATAAGTCGAAATTTCAATCGAAAAACATTCCGTTACATTGACGGTCGACGTGTTTGCCTTCGTTATATAAGAGGTTGTTAGATTAGTAGATGTGTGTCTAGAAGACGACACTTGAGACGGTATAAAAGACTTAATCGTTAAAGCCATCGAAGATTGAGATAATAGCGAATGGCTCTGCGTAATCAAGGATGAACCTGGACTTGCAGTTAAATTCGATAGCATTTCGGTAAAGGACGAATTATATGACATCTCCGTAATTGTAACTTGGGTGGACGGTCTCAAAGTGTAGAATTTCGAGGTAGATATATATTTTGGTTTAGAAAATGAAATGCTTCTCACACTTGATTCCCTGGCAGAGAACGATGAAACAGTTTCAGTTTCCAAAATCTTGGACAACGTGCTGTAATCTACAGGTTTAGTTGAACTGGAATGCTGAAGAGTTAAAGTTGCAATCTTTGAAGAATAAGTCGAAATTTCCCTCGAAAAACATTCCGTTACATTGATTGTCGACGTGTTTGCCTTCGTTATATGAGAGGTTATTAGAGTAGTAGATGTTTGGTTAGAAGACGACACTTGACACGGTATAAAAGACTTAATCGTTAAAGCCATCGAAGATTGAGATACTAGCGAATGGCTCTCCGTAATCAAGGATGAACCTGGACTTGTAGTTAAATTCGATAGCATTTCGGTAAAGGACGAATTATATGACATCTCCGTAATTGTAACTTGGGTGGACGGTCTCAAAGTGTAGAATTTCGAGGTAGATATATATTTTGGTTTAGAAAATGAAATGCTTCTCGCCCGTGATATTCTTGCAGACAACGATGAAACAGTAGCAGTTTCTAAAATCTTGGACAACGTGCTGTAAGCTAAAGGTTTAGTCGAACTGGAATGCTGAAGAGTTAAAGTTGCAATCTTTGAAGAATAAGTCGAAATTTCCCTCGAAAAACATTCCGTTACATTGATTGTCGACGTGTTTGCCTTCGTTATATGAGAGGTTATTAGAGTAGTAGATGTTTGGTTAGAAGACGACACTTGACACGGTATAAAAGACTTAATCGTTAAAGCCATCGAAGATTGAGATACTAGCGAATGGCTCTCCGTAATCAAGGATGAACCTGGACTTGTAGTTAAATTCGATACCACTTCGGTAAAGGACGGTTTATACGACATCTCCGAAATTGTCACCTGGGTGGACGGTCTCAAAGTGTAGAATTTCGAGGTAGATATATATTTTGGTTTAGAAAATGAAATGCTTCTCACACTTGATTCCCTGGCAGAGAACGATGAAACAGTTTCAATTTCCAAAATCTTGGACAACGTGCTGTAATCTACAGGTTTAGTTGAACTGGAATGCTGAAGAGTTAAAGTTGCAATCTTTGAAGAATAAGTCGAAATTTCAATCGAAAAACATTCCGTTACATTGACGGTCGACGTGTTTGCCTTCGTTATATAAGAGGTTGTGAGATTAGTAGATGATTGTCTAGAAGACGACACTTGAGACGGTATAAAAGACTTAATCGTTAAAGCCATCGAAGATTGAGATAATAGCGAATGGCTCTCCGTAATCAAGGATGAACCTGGACTTGCAGTTAAATTCGATAGCATTTCGGTAAATGACGAATTACATGACATCTCCGTAATTGTAACTTGGGTGGACGGTCTCAAAGTGTAGAATTTCGAGGTAGATATATATTTTGGTTTAGAAAATGAAATGCTTCTCGCACTTGATTTTCTAGCAGACAACGATGAAACAGCAGCAGTTTCTAAAATCTTGGACAACGTGCTGTAAGCTAAAGATGTAATTGAACTGGAATGCTGAAGAGTTAAAGTTGCAATCTTTGAAGAATAAGTCGAAATTTCCCTCGAAAAACATTCCGTTACATTGACGGTCGACGTGTTTGCCTTCGTTATATAAGAGGTTGTTAGATTAGTAGATGATTGTCTAGAAGACGACACTTGAGACGGTATAAAAGACTTAATCGTTAAAGCCATCGAAGATTGAGATAATAGCGAATGGCTCTCCGTAATCAAGGATGAACCTGGACTTGTAGTTAAATTCGATAGCATTTCGGTAAAGGACGAATTACATGACATCTCCGAAATTGTCACTTGGGTGGACGGTCTCAAAGTGTAGAATTTCGAGGTAGATATATATTTTGGTTTAGAAAATGAAATGCTTCTCGCACTTGATATTCTTGCAGACAACGATGAAACAGAAGCAGTTTCCAAAATCTTGGACAACGTGCTGTAAGCTAAAGGTTTAGTCGAACTGGAATGCTGAAGAGTTAAAGTTGCAATCTTTGAAGAATAAGTCGAAATTGTCCTCGAAAAACATTCCGTTACATTGATTGTCGACGTGTTTGCCTTCGTTATATGAGAGGTTATTAGAGTAGTAGATGTTTGGTTAGAAGACGACACTTGATACGGTATAAAAGACTTAATCGTTAAAGCCATCGAAGATTGAGATACTAGCGAATGGCTCTCCGTAATCAAGGATGAACCTGGACTTGTAGTTAAATTCGATACCACTTCGGTAAAGGACGGTTTATACGATATCTCCGAAATTGTCACTTGGGTGGAGGGTCTCAAAGTGTAGAATTTCGAGGTAGATATATATTTTGGTTTAGAAAATGAAATGCTTCTCACACTTGATTCCCTGGCAGAGAACGATGAAACAGTTTCAGTTTCCAAAATCTTGGACAACGTGCTGTAATCTACAGGTTTAGTTGAACTGGAATGCTGAAGAGTTAAAGTTGCAATCTTTGAAGAATAAGTCGAAATTTCAATCGAAAAACATTCCGTTACATTGACGGTCGACGTGTTTGCCTTCGTTATATAAGAGGTTGTTAGATTAGTAGATGATTGTCTAGAAGACGACATTTGAGACGGTATAAAAGACTTAATCGTTAAAGCCATCGAAGATTGAGATAATAGCGAATGGCTCTCCGTAATCAAGGATGAACCTGGACTTGTAGTTAAATTCGATAGCATTTCGGTAAAGGACGAATAACATGACATCTCCGAAATTGTCACTTGGGTGGACGGTCTCAAAGTGTAGAATTTCGAGGTAGATACATATTTTGGTTTAGAAAATAAAATGCTTCTCCCACTTGATTTTCTGGCAGAAAACGATGAAACCGTAGCAGATTCCAAAATCTTGGACAACGTGCTGTATTCTACAGGTTTAGTTGAACTGGAATGCTGAACAGTTAAAGTTGCAATCTTTGAAGAATAAGTCGCAATTTCCCTCGAAAAACATTCCGTTTCATTAATGGTCGACGTGTTTGCCTTCGTTATATAAGAGGTTGTTAGATTAGTAGATGCGTGTCTAGAAGACGACACTTGAGACGGTATAAAAGACTTAATCGTTAAAGCCATCGAAGATTGAGATAATAGCGAATGGCTCTCCGTAATCAAGGATGAACCTGGACTTGCAGTTAAATTCGATAGCATTTCGGTAAAGGACGAATTACATGACATCTCCGTAATGGTAACTTGGGTGGACGGTCTCAAAGTGTAGAATTTCGAGGAAAATATATATTTTGGTTTAGAAAATGAAATGCTTCTCGCACTTGATATTCTTGCAGACAACGATGAAACAGTAGCAGTTTCCAAAATCTTGGACAACGTGCTGTAAGCTAAAGGTTTAGTCAAACTGGAATGCTGAAGAGTTAAAGTTGCAATCTTTGAAGAATAAGTCGAAATTTCAATCGAAAAACATTCCGTTTCATTAATGGTCGACGTGTTTGCCTTCGTTATATAAGAGGTTGTTAGATTAGTAGATGTGTGTCTAGAAGACGACACTTGAGACGGTATTAAAGACTTAATCGTTAAAGCCATCGAAGATTGAGATAATAGCGAATGGCTCTGCGTAATCAAGGATGAACCTGGACTTGCAGTTAAATTCGATAGCATTTCGGTAAAGGACGAATTATATGACATCTCCGTAATTATAACTTGGGTGGACGGTCTCAAAGTGTAGAATTTCGAGGTAGATATATATTTTGGTTTAGAAAATGAAATGCTTCTCGCACTTGACATTCTTGCAGACAACGATGAAACAGTAGCAGTTTCTAAAATCTTGGACAACGTGCTGTAAGCTAAAGGTTTAGTCGAACTGGAATGCTGAAGAGTTAAAGTTGCAATCTTTGAAGAATAAGTCGAAATTTCCCTCGAAAAACATTCCGTTACATTGATTGTCGACGTGTTTGCCTTCGTTATATGAGAGGTTATTAGAGTAGTAGATGTTTGGTTAGAAGACGACACTTGAGACGGTATAAAAGACTTAATCGTTAAAGCCATCGAAGATTGAGATACTAGCGAATGGCTCTCAGGAGTCAAGGATGAACCTGGACTTGAAGGCAAATACGATACTATTTCGGTAAAAGACGGTTTATACGACATCTCCGAAATTGTCACTTGGGTTGACGGTCTGGTAGTGTACAATTTCAAGGTTGATATATATTTTGGTTTAGAAAATGAAATGCTTCTCGCACTTGATTTTCTAGCAGACAACGATGAAACAGTAGCAGTTTCCAAAATCTTGGACAAAGTGCTGTAATCTACAGGTTTAGTTGAACTGGAATGCTGAAGAGTTAAAGTTGCAATCTTTGAAGAATAAGTCGAAATTTCCCTCGAAAAACATTCCGTTTCATTGACGGTCGACGTGTTTGCCTTCGTTATATAAGAGGTTGTTAGATTATTAGATGTTTGGTTAGAAGACGACATTTGAGACGGTATAAAAGACTTAATCGTTAAAGCCATCGAAGATTGAGATAATAGCGAATGGCTCTCCGTAATTATGGATGAACCTGGACTTGTAGATAAATTCGATAGCATTTCGGTAAAGGACGAATTACATGACATCTCTGAAATTGTCACTTGGGTGGACGGTCTCAATGTGTAGAATTTCGAGGTAGATATATATTTTGGTTTAGAAAATAAAATGCTTCTCCCACTTAATTTTCTGGCAGAAAACGATGAAACCGTAGCAGATTCCAAAATCTTTGACAACGTGCTGTATTCTACAGGTTTAGTTGAACTGGAATGCTGAAGAGTTAAAGTTGCAATCTTTGAAGAATAAGTCGAAATTTCAATCGAATAACATTCCGTTACATTGACGGTCGACGTGTTTGCCTTCGTTATATAAGAGGTTGTTAGATTAGTAGATGATTGTCTAGAAGACGACACTTGAGACGGTATAAAAGACTTAATCGTTAAAGCCATCGAAGATTGAGATAATAGCGAATGGCTCTCCGTAATCAAGGATGAACCTGGACTTGTAGTTAAATTCGATAGCATTTCGGTAAAGGACGAATTACATGACATCTCCGAAATTGTCATTTGGGTGGACGGTCTCAAAGTGTAGAATTTCGAGGTAGATATATATTTTGGTTTAGAAAATGAAATGCTTCTCGCACTTGATATTCTTGCAGACAACGATGAAACAGTAGCAGTTTCCAAAATCTTGGACAACGTGCTGTAAGCTAAAGGTTTAGTTGAACTGGAATGCTGAAGAGTTAAAGTTGCAATCTTTGAAGAATAAGTCGAAATTTCCCTCGAAAAACATTCCGTTACATTGATTGTCGACGTGTTTGCCTTCGTTATATAAGAGGTTATTAGAGTAGTAGATGTTTGGTTAGAAGACGGCATAAAAGACTTAATCGTTAAAGCCATCGAAGATTGAGATGATAGCGAATGGCTCTCAGGAGTCAAGGATGAACCTGGACTTGAAGGCAAATTCGATACCATTTCGGTAAAGGACGGTTTATACGACATCTCCGAAATTGTCACTTGGGTTGACGGTCTGGTAGTGTACAATTTCGAGGTTAATATATATTTTGGTTTAGAAAATGAAATGCTTCTCGCACTTGATTTTCTAGCAGACAACGATGAAACAGTAGCAGTTTCCAAAATCTTGGACAACGTGCTGTAATCTACAGGTTTAGTTGAACTGGAATGCTGAAGAGTTAAAGTTGCAATCTTTGAAGAATAAGTCGAAATTTCCCTCGAAAAACATTCCGTTTCATTGACGGTCGACGTGTTTGCCTTCGTTATATAAGAGGTTGTTAGATTATTAGATGTTTGGTTAGAAGACGACATTTGAGACGGTATAAAAGACTTAATCGTTAAAGCCATCGAAGATTGAGATAATAGCGAATGGCTCTCCGTAATTATGGATGAACCTGGACTTGTAGATAAATTCGATAGCATTTCGGTAAAGGACGAATTACATGACATCTCCGAAATTGTCACTTGGGTGGACGGTCTCAAAGTGTAGAATTTCGAGGTAGATATATATTTTGGTTTAGAAAATAAAATGCTTCTCCCACTTAATTTTCTGGCAGAAAACGATGAAACCGTAGCAGATTCCAAAATCTTGGACAACGTGCTGTATTCTACAGGTTTAGTTGAACTGGAATGCTGAAGAGTTAAAGTTGCAATCTTTGAAGAATAAGTCGAAATTTCCCTCGAAAAACATTCCGTTTCATTGACGGTCGACGTGTTTGCCTTCGTTATATGAGAGGTTATTAGAGTAGTAGATGTTTGGTTAGAAGACGACACTTGAGACGGTATAAAAGACTTTATCGTTAAAGCCATCGAAGATTGAGATACTAGCGAATGGCTCTCCGTAATCATTGATGAACCTGGACTTGTAGTTAAATTCGATAGCATTTCGGTAAAATACGAATTACATGACATCTCCGAAATTGTCATTTGGGTGGACGGTCTCAAAGTGTAGAATTTCGAGGTAGATATATATTTTGGTTTAGAAAATGAAATGCTTCTCGCACTTGATATTCTTGCAGACAACGATGAAACAGAAGCAGTTTCCAAAATCTTGGACAACGTGCTGTAAGCTAAAGGTTTAGTCGAACTGGAATGCTGAAGAGTTAAAGTTGCAATCTTTGAAGAATAAGTCGAAATTGCCCTCGAAAAACATTCCGTTACATTGATTGTCGACGTGTTTGCCTTCGTTATATGAGAGGTTATTAGAGTAGTAGATGTTTGGTTAGAAGACGACACTTGATACGGTATAAAAGACTTAATCGTTAAAGCCATCGAAGATTGAGATACTAGCGAATGGCTCTCCGTAATCAAGGATGAACCTGGACTTGTAGTTAAATTCGATACCACTTCGGTAAAGGACGGTTTATACGATATCTCCGAAATTGTCACTTGGGTGGAGGGTCTCAAAGTGTAGAATTTCGAGGTAGATATATATTTTGGTTTAGAAAATGAAATGCTTCTCACACTTGATTCCCTGGCAGAGAACGATGAAACAGTTTCAGTTTCCAAAATCTTGGACAAAGTGCTGTAATCTACAGGTTTAGTTGAACTGGAATGCTGAAGAGTTAAAGTTGCAATCTTTGAAGAATAAGTCGAAATTTCAATCGAAAAACATTCCGTTACATTGACGGTCGACGTGTTTGCCTTCGTTATATAAGAGGTTGTTAGATTAGTAGATGATTGTCTAGAAGACGACATTTGAGACGGTATAAAAGACTTAATCGTTAAAGCCATCGAAGATTGAGATAATAGCGAATGGCTCTCCGTAATCAAGGATGAACCTGGACTTGTAGTTAAATTCGATACCACTTCGGTAAAGGACGGTTTATACGATATCTCCGAAATTGTCACTTGGGTGGAGGGTCTCAAAGTGTAGAATTTCGAGGAAAATATATATTTTGGTTTAGAAAATGAAATGCTTCTCGCACTTGATATTCTTGCAGACAACGATGAAACAGTAGCAGTTTCCAAAATCTTGGACAACGTGCTGTAAGCTAAAGGTTTAGTCGAACTGGAATGCTGAAGAGTTAAAGTTGCAATCTTTGAAGAATAAGTCGAAATTTCAATCGAATAACATTCCGTTACATTGACGGTCGACGTGTTTGCCTTCGTTATATAAGAGGTTGTTAGATTAGTAGATGATTGTCTAGAAGACGACACTTGAGACGGTATAAAAGACTTAATCGTTAAAGCCATCGAAGATTGAGATAATAGCGAATGGCTCTCCGTAATCAAGGATGAACCTGGACTTGTAGTTAAATTCGATAGCATTTCGGTAAAGGACGAATTACATGACATCTCCGAAATTGTCATTTGGGTGGACGGTCTCAAAGTGTAGAATTTCGAGGTAGATATATATTTTGGTTTAGAAAATGAAATGCTTCTCGCACTTGATATTCTTGCAGACAACGATGAAACAGTAGCAGTTTCCAAAATCTTGGACAACGTGCTGTAAGCTAAAGGTTTAGTTGAACTGGAATGCTGAAGAGTTAAAGTTGCAATCTTTGAAGAATAAGTCGAAATTTCCCTCGAAAAACATTCCGTTACATTGATTGTCGACGTGTTTGCCTTCGTTATATAAGAGGTTATTAGAGTAGTAGATGTTTGGTTAGAAGACGGCATAAAAGACTTAATCGTTAAAGCCATCGAAGATTGAGATGATAGCGAATGGCTCTCAGGAGTCAAGGATGAACCTGGACTTGAAGGCAAATTCGATACCATTTCGGTAAAGGACGGTTTATACGACATCTCCGAAATTGTCACTTGGGTTGACGGTCTGGTAGTGTACAATTTCGAGGTTAATATATATTTTGGTTTAGAAAATGAAATGCTTCTCGCACTTGATTTTCTAGCAGACAACGATGAAACAGTAGCAGTTTCCAAAATCTTGGACAACGTGCTGTAATCTACAGGTTTAGTTGAACTGGAATGCTGAAGAGTTAAAGTTGCAATCTTTGAAGAATAAGTCGAAATTTCCCTCGAAAAACATTCCGTTTCATTGACGGTCGACGTGTTTGCCTTCGTTATATAAGAGGTTGTTAGATTATTAGATGTTTGGTTAGAAGACGACATTTGAGACGGTATAAAAGACTTAATCGTTAAAGCCATCGAAGATTGAGATAATAGCGAATGGCTCTCCGTAATTATGGATGAACCTGGACTTGTAGATAAATTCGATAGCATTTCGGTAAAGGACGAATTACATGACATCTCCGAAATTGTCACTTGGGTGGACGGTCTCAAAGTGTAGAATTTCGAGGTAGATATATATTTTGGTTTAGAAAATAAAATGCTTCTCCCACTTAATTTTCTGGCAGAAAACGATGAAACCGTAGCAGATTCCAAAATCTTGGACAACGTGCTGTATTCTACAGGTTTAGTTGAACTGGAATGCTGAAGAGTTAAAGTTGCAATCTTTGAAGAATAAGTCGAAATTTCCCTCGAAAAACATTCCGTTTCATTGACGGTCGACGTGTTTGCCTTCGTTATATGAGAGGTTATTAGAGTAGTAGATGTTTGGTTAGAAGACGACACTTGAGACGGTATAAAAGACTTTATCGTTAAAGCCATCGAAGATTGAGATACTAGCGAATGGCTCTCCGTAATCATAGATGAACCTGGACTTGTAGTTAAATTCGATAGCATTTCGGTAAAATACGAATTACATGACATCTCCGAAATTGTCATTTGGGTGGACGGTCTCAAAGTGTAGAATTTCGAGGTAGATATATATTTTGGTTTAGAAAATGAAATGCTTCTCGCACTTGATATTCTTGCAGACAACGATGAAACAGAAGCAGTTTCCAAAATCTTGGACAACGTGCTGTAAGCTAAAGGTTTAGTCGAACTGGAATGCTGAAGAGTTAAAGTTGCAATCTTTGAAGAATAAGTCGAAATTGCCCTCGAAAAACATTCCGTTACATTGATTGTCGACGTGTTTGCCTTCGTTATATGAGAGGTTATTAGAGTAGTAGATGTTTGGTTAGAAGACGACACTTGATACGGTATAAAAGACTTAATCGTTAAAGCCATCGAAGATTGAGATACTAGCGAATGGCTCTCCGTAATCAAGGATGAACCTGGACTTGTAGTTAAATTCGATACCACTTCGGTAAAGGACGGTTTATACGATATCTCCGAAATTGTCACTTGGGTGGAGGGTCTCAAAGTGTAGAATTTCGAGGTAGATATATATTTTGGTTTAGAAAATGAAATGCTTCTCACACTTGATTCCCTGGCAGAGAACGATGAAACAGTTTCAGTTTCCAAAATCTTGGACAACGTGCTGTAATCTACAGGTTTAGTTGAACTGGAATGCTGAAGAGTTAAAGTTGCAATCTTTGAAGAATAAGTCGAAATTTCAATCGAAAAACATTCCGTTACATTGACGGTCGACGTGTTTGCCTTCGTTATATAAGAGGTTGTTAGATTAGTAGATGATTGTCTAGAAGACGACATTTGAGACGGTATAAAAGACTTAATCGTTAAAGCCATCGAAGATTGAGATAATAGCGAATGGCTCTCCGTAATCAAGGATGAACCTGGACTTGTAGTTAAATTCGATACCACTTCGGTAAAGGACGGTTTATACGATATCTCCGAAATTGTCACTTGGGTGGAGGGTCTCAAAGTGTAGAATTTCGAGGAAAATATATATTTTGGTTTAGAAAATGAAATGCTTCTCGCACTTGATATTCTTGCAGACAACGATGAAACAGTAGCAGTTTCCAAAATCTTGGACAACGTGCTGTAAGCTAAAGGTTTAGTCGAACTGGAATGCTGAAGAGTTAAAGTTGCAATCTTTGAAGAATAAGTCGAAATTTCAATCGAAAAACATTCCGTTTCATTAATGGTCGACGTGTTTGCCTTCGTTATATAAGAGGTTGTTAGATTAGTAGATGTGTGTCTAGAAGACGACACTTGAGACGGTATAAAAGACTTAATCGTTAAAGCCATCGAAGATTGAGATAATAGCGAATGGCTCTGCGTAATCAAGGATGAACCTGGACTTGCAGTTAAATTCGATAGCATTTCGGTAAAGGACGAATTATATGACATCTCCGTAATTGTAACTTGGGTGGACGGTCTCAAAGTGTAGAATTTCGAGGTAGATATATATTTTGGTTTAGAAAATGAAATGCTTCTCGCACGTGATATTCTTGCAGACAACGATGAAACAGTAGCAGTTTCTAAAATCTTGGACAACGTGCTGTAAGCTAAAGGTTTAGTCGAACTGGAATGCTGAAGAGTTAAAGTTGCAATCTTTGAAGAATAAGTCGAAATTTCCCTCGAAAAACATTCCGTTACATTGATTATCGACGTGTTTGCCTTCGTTATATGAGAGGTTATTAGAGTAGTAGATGTTTGGTTAGAAGACGACACTTGAGACGGTATAAAAGACTTAATCGTTAAAGCCATCGAAGATTGAGATACTAGCGAATGGCTCTCCGTAATCAAGGATGAACCTGGACTTGTAGTTAAATTCGATACCACTTCGGTAAAGGACGGTTTATACGACATCTCCGAAATTGTCACCTGGGTGGACGGTCTCAAAGTGTAGAATTTCGAGGTAGATATATATTTTGGTTTAGAAAATGAAATGCTTCTCACACTTGATTCCCTGGCAGAGAACGATGAAACAGTTTCAATTTCCAAAATCTTGGACAACGTGCTGTAATCTACAGGTTTAGTTGAACTGGAATGCTGAAGAGTTAAAGTTGCAATCTTTGAAGAATAAGTCGAAATTTCAATCGAAAAACATTCCGTTACATTGACGGTCGACGTGTTTGCCTTCGTTATATAAGAGGTTGTGAGATTAGTAGATGATTGTCTAGAAGACGACACTTGAGACGGTATAAAAGACTTAATCGTTAAAGCCATCGAAGATTGAGATAATAGCGAATGGCTCTCCGTAATCAAGGATGAACCTGGACTTGTAGTTAAATTCGATAGCATTTCGGTAAAGGACGAATTACATGACATCTCCGTAATTGTAACTTGGGTGGACGGTCTCAAAGTGTAGAATTTCGAGGTAGATATATATTTTGGTTTAGAAAATGAAATGCTTCTCGCACTTGATTTTCTAGCAGACAACGATGAAACAGTAGCAGTTTCTAAAATCTTGGACAACGTGCTGTAAGCTAAAGATGTAATTGAACTGGAATGCTGAAGAGTTAAAGTTGCAATCGTTGAAGAATAAGTCGAAATTTCAATCGAAAAACATTCCGTTTCATTGACGGTCGACGTGTTTGCCTTCGTTATATAAGAGGTTGTTAGATTAGTAGATGTTTGGTTAGAAGACGACATTTGAGACGGTATAAAAGACTTAATCGTTAAAGCCATCGAAGATTGAGATAATAGCGAATGGCTCTCCGTAATTATAAATGAACCTGGACTTGTAGTTAAATTCGATAGCATTTCGGTAAAGGACGAATTACATGACATCTCCGAAATTGTCACTTGGGTGGACGGTCTCAAAGTGTAGAATTTCGCGGTAGATATATATTTTGGTTTAGAAAATGAAATGCTTCTCGCACTTGATATTCTTCCAGACAACGATGAAACAGTAGCAGTTTCCAAAATCTTGGACAACGTGCTGTAAGCTAAAGGTTTAGTCGAACTGGAATGCTGAAGAGTTAAAGTTGCAATCTTTGAAGAATAAGTCGAAATTTCCCTCGAAAAACATTCCGTTACATTGATTGTCGACGTGTTTGCATTCGTTATATGAGAGGTTATTGGAGTAGTAGATGTTTGGTTAGAAGACGACACTTGAGACGGTATAAAAGACTTAATCGTTAAAGACATCGAAGATTGAGATGATAGCGAATGGCTCTCCGTAGTCAAGGATGAACCTGGACTTGTAGTCAAATTCGATACCACTTCGATAAAGGACGGTTTATACGACATCTCCGAAATTGTCACTTGGGTTGACGGTCTCGTAGTGTTCAATTTCGAGGTAGATACATATTTTGGTTTAGAAAATGAAATGCTTCTCCCACTTGATTTTCTGGCAGAGAACGATGAAACAGTAGCAGTTTCCAAAATCTTGGACAACGTGCTGTAATCTATAGGTTTAGTTGAACTCGAATGCTGAAGAGTTAAAGTTGCAATCTCTGAAGAATAAGTCGAAATTTCCCTCGAAAAACATTCCGTTTCATTGATGGTCGACGTGTTTGTCTTCGTTATATAAGAGGTTGTTAGATTAGTAGATGTTTGGTTAGAAGACGACACTTGAGACGGTATAAAAGACTTAATCGTTAAAGCCATCGAAGATTGAGATGATAGCGAATGGCTCTCCGTAGTCAAGGATGAACCTGGACTAGTAGTGAAATTCGATAGCATTTTGGTAAAAGACGGTTTACAAGTCATCTCCGAAATGGTCATTTGGGTGGACGATCTCCTAATGTACAATTTCGAGGTAGATAAATATTTTTCTTTACGCGACGAGTAGCCGGTCGGGCTAGATTTTCTAACAGGTGATAATGGAGTTGTGGGGGTTTTTAAAATCTTCGACGTCGTTCCAGAAGCAGACGACTCTATAAGCGTTGATTGTCTCATGGTCGACGACGTATATAACGATGGATAAGTAGAAAGTTCGCTTAAGCAGCACTCTGTTTCGTTAAGTGTCAAAGTCGTGGCCTCTGTAAGACTCGTAGCTCGTTTTAAAATAGTTGTTTGTTTAGCTGAGTATGTTACATTCGCACTTGAAGACTTAACAGTAAAATACAATGATCTTGTTTCTTCAGGTGTGGATTTAAACGTTCGTGACGTCATCCAGATTGAAGAGGGTCTAGATGTAGAAGATACCGAATACGTCGCGAAAGGTGATTTTGGTGAGGTAGAAAGCATGGACACTGACGATGTACTTCGGCTCTTACGAGTAATTTCAGAGTATATTACAGTAGGTGTCGTACGATTAAGAAACGTCTGGCTGAACTGTGATTTCGTTGTATATGCTTCCGTTGAAGTACTTAGAATCTCGGTAGTGCGCATCTGGGAGGAACGCTCTAGAAGGGAAGTCTTTAATATTGCCGCTAGGGCTGATGTAAATGTATACTTTGTTGGTAGAAACTCAGATGAAGGTAACACTGATATAAGTTCGGATTTCGTTAACAAAGCTGATGACGAAATTGGTTGTAAAGTAGAAGATATTGGCGGTGAAGACATAGATGTCTTAAAGGAAGTCGTTGATAATTCAGAATAAGCAGATGGTGAAGACGCTTTTGGGGGAACAATAGACGAAGGTGCCATTGTTGAAGCCGTTTGCTTACTTGTTAGAGTCGATGATGTTGTTATTAGAGACTTTGGTGAGGAAGGACAGCAAGAAACTGAACCAGATGGCCTCAAAGAAACCCAAAAAGATTGATATGATACCCAATAGCTCTCCGTAGTCAAGGATGAACCCGGCCTTGTAGTAAATTTCGATGACATTTCGGTAAAAGACGGTTTACAAGTCATCTCCGAAATGGTCACTTGGGTGGACGATCTCCTAATGTACAATTTCGAGGTAGATAAATATTTTTCTTTACGCGACGAGTAGCCGGTCGCGCTAGATTTTCTAACAGGTGATACTGGAGTTGTGGGGGTTCTTAAAATCTTCGACGTCGTTCCAGAAGCAGACGACTCTATAAGCGTTGATTGTCTCATGGTCGACGACGTATATAAAGATGGATAAGTAGAAAGTTCGCTTAAGCAGCACTCTGTTTCGTTAAGTGTCAAAGTCGTGGCCTCTGTAAGACTCGTAGCTCGTATTGAAATAGTTGTTTGTGTAGCTGAGTATGTTACATTCGCACTTGAAGACTTAACAGTAAAATAAAATGATCTTGTTTCTTCAGGTGTGGATTTAAACGTTCGAGACGTCCTCCAGATTGAAGAGGGTCTAGAGGTAGAAGATACCGAATACGTCGCGAAAGGTGATTTTGGTGAGGTAGAAAGCATGGACACTGACGATATACTTCGGCTCTTTAGAGTAATTGCAGAGGATATTACAGTAGGTGTCGTACGATTAAGAAACGTCTTGCTGAAATGTGATTTCGTTGTATATGCTTCCGATGAAGAAATTACAATCTCGGTAGTGCGCATCTGGGAGGAACGCTCTAGAAGGGAAGTCTTTAATATTGTCGCTAGGGCTGATGTAAATGTATACTTTGTTGGTAGAATCTCAGATGAAGGTAACACTGATATAAGTTCTGATTTCGTAAACAAAGCTGATGACGAAATTGGTTTTAAAGTAGAAGGTATTGGCGGTGAAGACATAGATGTCTTAAAGGAAGTCGTTGATAATTCAGAATAAGCAGATGATGAAGACGCTTTTGGGGGAACAATAGACGTAGGTGCCATTGTTGAAGCCGTTTGCTTACTTGTTAGAGTCGATGATGTTGTTATTAGAGACTTTGGTGAGGAAGGACAGCAAGAAACTGAACCAGATGGCCTCAAAGAAACCCAAAAAGATTGAGATGATACCCAATAGCTCTCCGTAGTCAAGGATGAACCTGGTCTTGTAGTAAATTTCGATGACATTTCGGTAAAAGACGGTTTACAAGTCATCTCCGAAATGGTCACTTGGGTGGACGATCTCCTAATGTACAATTTCGAGGTAGATAAATATTTTTCTTTACGCGACGAGTAGCCGGTCGCGCTATATTTTCTAACAGGTGATACTGGAGTTGTGGGGGTTCTTAAAATCTTCGACGTCGTTCCAGAAGCAGACGACTCTACAAGCGTTGATTGTCTCATGGTCGACGACGTATATAACGATGGATAAGTAGAAAGTTCGCTTAAGCAGCACTCTGTTTCGTTAAGTGTCAAAGTCGTGGCCTCTGTAAGACTCGTAGCTCGTTTTGAAATAGTTGTTTGTTTATCTGTGTATGTTACATTCGCACTTGAAGACTTAACAGTAAAATAAAATGATCTTGTTTCTTCAGGTGTGGATTTAAACGTTCGTGACGTTCTCCAGATTGAATAGGGTCTAGATGTAGAAGATACCGAATACGTCGCGAAAGGTGATTTTGGTGAGGTAGAAAGCATGGACACTGACGATATACTTCGGCTCTTTAGAGTAATTGCAGAGGATATTACAGTAGGTGTCGTACGATTAAGAAACGTCTTGCTGAAATGTGATTTCGTTGTATATGATTCCGATGAAGAAATTACAATCTCGGTAGTGCGCATCTGGGAGGAACGCTCTAGAAGGGAAGTCTTTAATATTGTCGCTAGGGCTGATGTAAATGTATACTTTGTTGGTAGAATCTCAGATGAAGGTAACACTGATATAAGTTCTGATTTCGTAAACAAAGCTGATGACGAAATTGGTTTTAAAGTAGAAGGTATTGGCGGTGAAGACATAGATGGCTTAAAGGAAGTCGTTGATAATTCAGAATAAGCAGATGGTGAAGACGCTTTTGGGGGAACAATAGACGTAGGTGCCATTGTTGAAGCCGTTTGCTTACTTGTTAGAGTCGATGATGTTGTTATTAGAGACTTTGGTGAGGAAGGACAGCAAGAAACTGAACCAGATGGCCTCAAAGAAACCCAAAAAGATTGAGATGATACCCAATAGCTCTCCGTAGTCAAGGATGAACCTGGTCTTGTAGTAAATTTCGATGACATTTCGGTAAAAGACGGTTTACAAGTCATCTCCGAAATGGTCACTTGGGTGGACGATCTCCTAATGTACAATTTCGAGGTAGATAAATATTTTTCTTTACGCGACGAGTAGCCGGTCGCGCTATATTTTCTAACAGGTGATACTGGAGTTGTGGGGGTTCTTAAAATCTTCGACGTCGTTCCAGAAGCAGACGACTCTACAAGCGTTGATTGTCTCATGGTCGACGACGTATATAACGATGGATAAGTAGAAAGTTCGCTTAAGCAGCACTCTATTTCGTTAAGTGTCAAAGTCGTGGCCTCTGTAAGACTCGTAGCTCGTATTGAAATAGTTGTTTGTTTAGCTGAGTATGTTACATTCGCACTTGAAGACTTAACAGTAAAATAAAATGATCTTGTTTCTTCAGGTGTGGATTTAAACGTTCGTGACGTTCTCCAAATTGCATAGGGTCTAGATGTAGAAGATACCGAATACGTCGCGAAAGGTGATTTTGGTGAGGTAGAAAGCATGGACACTGACGATGTACTTCGGCTCTTACGAGTAATTTCAGAGTATATTACAGTAGGTGTCGTACGATTAAGAAACGTCTGGCTGAACTGTGATTTCGTTGTATATGCTTCCGTTGAAGTACTTAGAATCTCGGTAGTGCGCATCTGGGAGGAACGCTCTAGAAGGGAAGTCTTTAATATTGTCGCTAGGGCTGATGTAAATGTATACTTTGTTGGTAGAAACTCAGATGAAGGTAACACTGATATAAGTTCGGATTTCGTTAACAAAGCTGATGACGAAATTGGTTGTAAAGTAGAAGGTATTGGCGGTGAAGACATAGATGTCTTAAAGGAAGTCGTTGATAATTCAGAATAAGCAGATGGTGAAGACGCTTTTGGGGGAACAATAGACGAAGGTGCCATTGTTGAAGCCGTTTGCTTACTTGTTAGAGTCGATGATGTTGTTATTAGAGACTTTGGTGAGGAAGGACAGCAAGAAACTGAACCAGATGGCCTCAAAGAAACCCAAAAAGATTGAGATGATACCCAATAGCTCTCCGAAGTCAAGGATGAACCCGGTCTTGTAGTAAATTTCGATGACATTTCGGTAAAAGACGGTTCACAAGTCATCTCCGAAATGGTCACTTGGGTGGACGATCTCCTAATGTACAATTTCGAGGTAGATAAATATTTTTCTTTACGCGACGAGTAGCCGGTCGCGCTAGATTTTCTAACAGGTGATACTGGAGTTGTGGGGGTTCTTAAAATCTTCAACATCGTTCCAGAAGCAGACGACTCTATAAGCGTTGATTGTCTCATGGTCGACGACGTATATAACGATGGATAAGTAGAAAGTTCGCTTAAGCACCACTCTGTTTCGTTAAGTGTCAAAGTCGTAGCCTCTGTAAGACTCGTTGCTCGTATTGAAATAGTTGTTTGTTTAGCTGAGTATGTTACATTCGCACTTGAAGACTTAACAGTAAAATAAAATGATCTTGTTTCTTCAGGTGTGGATTTAAACGTTCGTGACGTTCTCCAGATTGAAGAGGGTCTAGAGATAGAAGATAGCGAATACGTCGCGAAAGGTGATTTTGGTGAGGTAGAAAGCATGGACACTGACGATGTACTTCGGCTCTTACGAGTAATTTCAGAGTATATTACAGTAGGTGTCGTACGATTAAGAAACGTCTTGCTGAAATGTGATTTCGTTGTATATGCTTCCGATGAAGTACTTACAATCTCGGTAATGCGCATCTGGGAGGAACGCTCTAGATGGGAAGTCTTTAATATTGTCGCTAGGGCTGAAGTTAATGTATACTTTGTTGGTAGAATCTCAGATGAAGGTAACACTGATATAAGTTCTGATTTCGTAAACAAAGCTGATGACGAAATTGGTTTTAAAGTAGAAGGTATTAGCGTTGAAGACATAGATGTGTTAAAGGAAGTCGTTGATAATTCAGAATAAGCAGATGGTGAAGACGCTTTTGGGGGAACAATAGACGTAGGTGCCATTGTTGAAGCCGTTTGCTTACTTGTTAGAGTCGATGATGTATTTATTAGAGACTTTGGTGAGGAAGGACAGCAAGAAACTGAACCAGATGGCCTCAAAGAAACCCAAAAAGATTGACATGATACCCAATACCTCTCCGTAGTCCAGGATGAACCTGGTCTTGTAGTAAATTTCGATGTCATTTCGGTAAAAGACGGTTTACAAATCATCTCCGAAATGGTCACTTGGTTGGACGATCTCCTAATGTACAATTTCGAGGTAGATAAATATTTTTCTTTACGCGACGAGTAGCCGGTCGGGCTAGATTTTCTAACAGGTGATACTGGAGTTGTGGGGGTTCTTAAAATCTTCGACGTCGTTCCAGAAGCAGACGACTCTATAAGCGTTGATTGTCTCATGGTCGACGACGTATATAAAGATGGATAAGTAGAAAGTTCGCTTAAGCAGCACTCTGTTTCGTTAAGTGTCAAAGTCGTGGCCTCTGTAAGACTCGTAGCTCGTATTGAAATAGTTGTTTGTGTAGCTGAGTATGTTACATTCGCACTTGAAGACTTAACAGTAAAATAAAATGATCTTGATTCTTCAGGTGTGGATTTAAACGTTCGTGACGTCCTCCAGATTGAAGAGGGTCTAGAGGTAGAAGATACCGAATACGTCGCGAAAGGTGATTTTGGTGAGGTAGAAAGCATGGACACTGACGATATACTTCGGCTCTTTAGAGTAATTGCAGAGGATATTACAGTAGGTGTCGTACGATTAAGAAACGTCTTGCTGAAATGTGATTTCGTTGTATATGCTTCCGATGAAGAAATTACAATCTCGGTAGTGCGCATCTGGGAGGAACACTCTAGAAGGGAAGTCTTTAATATTGTCGCTAGGGCTGATGTAAATGTATACTTTGTTGGTAGAATCTCAGATGAAGGTAACACTGATATAAGTTCTGATTTCGTAAACAAAGCTGATGACGAAATTGGTTTTAAAGTAGAAGGTATTGGCGGTGAAGACATAGATGTCTTAAAGGAAGTCGTTGATAATTCAGAATAAGCAGATGGTGAAGACGCTTTTGGGGGAACAATAGACGAAGGTGCCATTGTTGAAGCCGTTTGCTTACTTGTTAGAGTCGATGATGTTGTTATTAGAGACTTTGGTGAGGAAGGACAGCAAGAAACTGAACCAGATGGCCTCAAAGAAACCCAAAAAGATTGAGATGATACCCAATAGCTCTCCGTAGTCAAGGATGAACCCGGTCTTGTAGTAAATTTCGATGACATTTCGGTAAAAGACGGTTCACAAGTCATCTCCGAAATGGTCACTTGGTTGGACGATCCCCTAATGTACAATTTCGAGGTAGATAAATATTTTTCTTTACGCGACGAGTAGCCGGTCGGGCTATATTTTCTAACAGGTGATACTGGAGTTGTGGGGGTTCTTAAAATCTTCGACGTCGTTCCAGAAGCAGACGACTCTATAAGCGTTGATTGTCTCATGGTCGACGACGTATATAACGATGGATAAGTAGAAAGTTCGCTTAAGCACCACTCTGTTTCGTTAAGTGTCAAAGTCGTAGCCTCTGTAAGACTCGTTGCTCGTATTGAAATAGTTGTTTGTTTAGCTGAGTATGTTACATTCGCACTTGAAGACTTAACAGTAAAATAAAATGATCTTGTTTCTTCAGGTGTGGATTTAAACGTTCGTGACGTTCTCCAGATTGAAGAGGGTCTAGAGATAGAAGATAGCGAATACGTCGCGAAAGGTGATTTTGGTGAGGTAGAAAGCATGGACACTGACGATGTACTTCGGCTCTTACGAGTAATTTCAGAGTATATTACAGTAGGTGTCGTACGATTAAGAAACGTCTTGCTGAAATGTGATTTCGTTGTATATGCTTCCGATGAAGTACTTACAATCTCGGTAATGCGCATCTGGGAGGAACGCTCTAGATGGGAAGTCTTTAATATTGTCGCTAGGGCTGAAGTTAATGTATACTTTGTTGGTAGAATCTCAGATGAAGGTAACACTGATATAAGTTCTGATTTCGTAAACAAAGCTGATGACGAAATTGGTTTTAAAGTAGAAGGTATTAGCGTTGAAGACATAGATGTGTTAAAGGAAGTCGTTGATAATTCAGAATAAGCAGATGGTGAAGACGCTTTTGGGGGAACAATAGACGTAGGTGCCATTGTTGAAGCCGTTTGCTTACTTGTTAGAGTCGATGATGTATTTATTAGAGACTTTGGTGAGGAAGGACAGCAAGAAACTGAACCAGATGGCCTCAAAGAAACCCAAAAAGATTGACATGATACCCAATACCTCTCCGTAGTCCAGGATGAACCTGGTCTTGTAGTAAATTTCGATGTCATTTCGGTAAAAGACGGTTTACAAATCATCTCCGAAATGGTCACTTGGTTGGACGATCTCCTAATGTACAATTTCGAGGTAGATAAATATTTTTCTTTACGCGACGAGTAGCCGGTCGGGCTAGATTTTCTAACAGGTGATACTGGAGTTGTGGGGGTTCTTAAAATCTTCGACGTCGTTCCAGAAGCAGACGACTCTATAAGCGTTGATTGTCTCATGGTCGACGACGTATATAAAGATGGATAAGTAGAAAGTTCGCTTAAGCAGCACTCTGTTTCGTTAAGTGTCAAAGTCGTGGCCTCTGTAAGACTCGTAGCTCGTATTGAAATAGTTGTTTGTGTAGCTGAGTATGTTACATTCGCACTTGAAGACTTAACAGTAAAATAAAATGATCTTGTTTCTTCAGGTGTGGATTTAAACGTTCGTGACGTTCTCCAGATTGAAGAGGGTCTAGAGATAGAAGATAGCGAATACGTCGCGAAAGGTGATTTTGGTGAGGTAGAAAGCATGGACATTGACGATGTACTTCGGCTCTTACGAGTAATTTCAGAGTATATTACAGTAGGTGTCGTACGATTAAGAAACGTCTTGCTGAAATGTGATTTCGTTGTATATGCTTCCGATGAAGAAATTACAATCTCGGTAGTGCGAATCTGGGAGGAACGCTCTAGAAGGGAAGTCTTTAATATTGTCGCTAGGGCTGATGTAAATGTATACTTTGTTGGTAGAATCTCAGATGAAGGTAACACTGATATAAGTTCTGATTTCGTAAACAAAGCTGATGACGAAATTGGTTTTAAAGTAGAAGGTATTAGCGTTGAAGACATAGATGTCTTAAAGGAAGTCGTTGATAATTCAGAATAAGCAGATGGTGAAGACGCTTTTGGAGGAACAATAGACGTAGGTGCCATTGTTGATGCCGTTTGCTTACTTGTTAGAGTCGATGATGTTGTTATTAGAGACTTTGGTGAGGAAGGACAGCAAGAAACTGAACCAGATGGCCTCAAAGAAACCCAAAAAGATTGAGATGATACCCAATAGCTCTCCGTAGTCAAGGATGAACCTGGTCTTGTAGTAAATTTCGATGTCATTTCGGTAAAAGACGGTTTACAAGTCATCTCCGAAATGGTCACTTGGTTGGACGATCTCCTAATGTACAATTTCGAGGTAGATAAATATTTTTCTTTAGGCGACGAGTAGCCGGTCGCGCTATATTTTCTAACAGGTGATACTGGAGTTGTGGGGGTTCTTAAAATCTTCGACGTCGTTCCAGAAGCAGACGACTCTACAAGCGTTGATTGTCTCATGGTCGACGACGTATATAACGATGGATAAGTAGAAAGTTCGCTTAAGCAGCACTCTGTTTCGTTAAGTGTCAAAGTCGTGGCCTCTGTAAGACTCGTAGCTCGTATTGAAATAGTTGTTTGTTTAGCTGAGTATGTTACATTCGCACTTGAAGACTTAACAGTAAAATAAAATGATCTTGTTTCTTCAGGTGTGGATTTAAACGTTCGTGACGTCCTCCAGATTGAAGAGGGTCTAGAGGTAGAAGATACCGAATACGTCGCGAAAGGTGATTTTGGTGAGGTAGAAAGCATGGACACTGACGATATACTTCGGCTCTTTAGAGTAATTGCAGAGGATATTACAGTAGGTGTCGTACGATTAAGAAACGTCTTGCTGAAATGTGATTTCGTTGTATATGCTTCCGATGAAAAAATAACAATCTCGGTAGTGCGCATCTGGGAGGAACGCTCTAGAAGGGAAGTCTTTAATATTGTCGGTAGGACTGATGTAAATGTATACATTGTTGGTAGAATCTCAGATGAAGGTAACACTGATATAAGTTCTGATTTCGTAAACAAAGCTGATGACGAAATTGGTTTTAAAGTAGCAGGCATTGGCGTTGAAGACATAGATGTCTTTAAGGAAGTCGTTGATAATTCAGAATAAGCAGATGGTGAAGACGCTTTTTGGGGAACAATAGACGTAGGTGCCATTGTTGAAGCCGTTTGCTTACTTGTTAGAGTCGATGATGTTGTTATTAGAGACATTGGTGAGGAAGGACAGCAAGAAACTGAACCAGATGGCCTCAAAGAAACCCAAAAAGATTGAGATGATACCCAATAGCTCTCCGTAGTCAAGGATGAACCTGGTCCTGTAGTAAATTTCGATGACATTTCGGTAAAAGACGGTTTACAAGTCATCTCGGAAATGGTCACTTGGGTGGACGATCTCCTGATGTACAATTTCGAGGTAGATAAATATTTTTCTTTACGCGACGAGTAGCCGGTCGGGCTAGATTTTCTAACAGGTGATACTGGAGTTGTGGGGGTTCTTAAAATCTTCGACGTCGTTCCAGAAGCCGACGACTCTATAACCGTTGATTGTCTCATGGTCGACGACGTATATAACGATGGATAAGTAGAAAGTTCGCTTAAGCAGCACTCTGTTTCGTTAAGTGTCAAAGTCGTGGCCTCTGTAAGACTCGTAGCTCGTTTTGAAATAGTTGTTTGTTTAGCTGAGTATGTTACATTCGCACTTGAAGACTTAACAGTAAAATAAAATGATCTTGTTTCTTCAGGTGTGGATTTAAACGTTCGTGACGTTCTCCAGATTGAAGAGGGTCTAGAGATAGAAGATACCGAATACATCGCGAAAGGTGATTTTGGTGAGGTAGAAAGCATGGTCACTGACGATGTACTTCGGCTCTTACGAGTAATTTCAGAGTATATTACAGTAAGTTTCGTACGATTAAAAAACGTCTTGCTGAACTGTGATTTCGTTGTATATGCTTCCGATGAAGTACTTACAATCTCGGTAGTGCGCATCTGGGAGGAACGCTCTAGAAGGGAAGTCTTTAATATTGTCGCTAGGGCTGATGTAAATGTATACTTTGTTAGTAGAATCTCAGATGAAGGTAACACTGATATAAGTTCTGATTTCGTAAACAAAGCTGATGACGAAATTGGTTTTAAAGTAGAAGGTATTGGCGGTGAAGACATAGATGTCTTAAAGGAAGTCGTTGATAATTCAGAATAAGCAAATGGTGAAGACGCTTTTGGGGGAACAATAGACGAAGGTGCCATTGTTGAAGCCGTTTGCTTACTTGTTAGAGTCGATGATGTTGTTATTAGAGACTTTGGTGAGGAAGGACAGCAAGAAACTGAACCAGATGGCCTCAAAGAAACCCAAAAAGATTGAGATGATACCCAATAGCTCTCCGTAGTCAAGGATGAACCCGGTCTTGTAGTAAATTTCGATGACATTTCGGTAAAAGACGGTTTACAAGTCATCTCCGAAATGGTCACTTGGGTGGACGATCTTATAATGTACAATTTCGAGGTAGATAAATATTTTTCTTTACGCGACGAGTAGCCGGTCGCGCTATATTTTCTAACAGTTGATACTGGAGTTGTGAGGGTTCTTAAAATCTTCAACATCGTTCCAGAAGAAGACGACTCTATAAGCGTTGATTGTCTCATGGTCGACGACGTATATAACGATGGATAAGTAGAAAGTTCGCTTAAGCAGCACTCTGTTTCGTTAAGTGTCAAAGTCGTAGCCTCTGTAAGACTCGTTGCTCGTATTGAAATAGTTGTTTGTTTAGCTGAGTATGTTACATTCGCACTTGAAGACTTAACAGTAAAATAAAATGATCTTGTTTCTTCAGGTGTGGATTTAAACGTTCGTGACGTTCTCCAGATTGAAGAGGGTCTAGAGATAGAAGATAGCGAATACGTCGCGAAAGGTGATTTTGGTGAGGTAGAAAGCATGGACATTGACGATGTACTTCGGCTCTTACGAGTAATTTCAGAGTATATTACAGTAGGTGTCGTACGATTAAGAAACGTCTTGCTGAAATGTGATTTCGTTGTATATGCTTCCGATGAAGAAATTACAATCTCGGTAGTGCGAATCTGGGAGGAACGCTCTAGAAGGGAAGTCTTTAATATTGTCGCTAGGGCTGATGTAAATGTATACTTTGTTGGTAGAATCTCAGATGAAGGTAACACTGATATAAGTTCTGATTTCGTAAACAAAGCTGATGACGAAATTGGTTTTAAAGTAGAAGGTATTAGCGTTGAAGACATAGATGTCTTAAAGGAAGTCGTTGATAATTCAGAATAAGCAGATGGTGAAGACGCTTTTGGAGGAACAATAGACGTAGGTGCCATTGTTGATGCCGTTTGCTTACTTGTTAGAGTCGATGATGTTGTTATTAGAGACTTTGGTGAGGAAGGACAGCAAGAAACTGAACCAGATGGCCTCAAAGAAACCCAAAAAGATTGAGATGATACCCAATAGCTCTCCGTAGTCAAGGATGAACCTGGTCTTGTAGTAAATTTCGATGTCATTTCGGTAAAAGACGGTTTACAAGTCATCTCCGAAATGGTCACTTGGTTGGACGATCTCCTAATGTACAATTTCGAGGTAGATAAATATTTTTCTTTAGGCGACGAGTAGCCGGTCGCGCTATATTTTCTAACAGGTGATACTGGAGTTGTGGGGGTTCTTAAAATCTTCGACGTCGTTCCAGAAGCAGACGACTCTACAAGCGTTGATTGTCTCATGGTCGACGACGTATATAACGATGGATAAGTAGAAAGTTCGCTTAAGCAGCACTCTGTTTCGTTAAGTGTCAAAGTCGTGGCCTCTGTAAGACTCGTAGCTCGTATTGAAATAGTTGTTTGTTTAGCTGAGTATGTTACATTCGCACTTGAAGACTTAACAGTAAAATAAAATGATCTTGTTTCTTCAGGTGTGGATTTAAACGTTCGTGACGTCCTCCAGATTGAAGAGGGTCTAGAGGTAGAAGATACCGAATACGTCGCGAAAGGTGATTTTGGTGAGGTAGAAAGCATGGACACTGACGATATACTTCGGCTCTTTAGAGTAATTGCAGAGGATATTACAGTAGGTGTCGTACGATTAAGAAACGTCTTGCTGAAATGTGATTTCGTTGTATATGCTTCCGATGAAAAAATAACAATCTCGGTAGTGCGCATCTGGGAGGAACGCTCTAGAAGGGAAGTCTTTAATATTGTCGGTAGGACTGATGTAAATGTATACATTGTTGGTAGAATCTCAGATGAAGGTAACACTGATATAAGTTCTGATTTCGTAAACAAAGCTGATGACGAAATTGGTTTTAAAGTAGCAGGCATTGGCGTTGAAGACATAGATGTCTTTAAGGAAGTCGTTGATAATTCAGAATAAGCAGATGGTGAAGACGCTTTTTGGGGAACAATAGACGTAGGTGCCATTGTTGAAGCCGTTTGCTTACTTGTTAGAGTCGATGATGTTGTTATTAGAGACATTGGTGAGGAAGGACAGCAAGAAACTGAACCAGATGGCCTCAAAGAAACCCAAAAAGATTGAGATGATACCCAATAGCTCTCCGTAGTCAAGGATGAACCTGGTCCTGTAGTAAATTTCGATGACATTTCGGTAAAAGACGGTTTACAAGTCATCTCGGAAATGGTCACTTGGGTGGACGATCTCCTGATGTACAATTTCGAGGTAGATAAATATTTTTCTTTACGCGACGAGTAGCCGGTCGGGCTAGATTTTCTAACAGGTGATACTGGAGTTGTGGGGGTTCTTAAAATCTTCGACGTCGTTCCAGAAGCAGACGACTCTATAACCGTTGATTGTCTCATGGTCGACGACGTATATAACGATGGATAAGTAGAAAGTTCGCTTAAGCAGCACTCTGTTTCGTTAAGTGTCAAAGTCGTGGCCTCTGTAAGACTCGTAGCTCGTTTTGAAATAGTTGTTTGTTTAGCTGAGTATGTTACATTCGCACTTGAAGACTTAACAGTAAAATAAAATGATCTTGTTTCTTCAGGTGTGGATTTAAACGTTCGTGACGTTCTCCAGATTGAAGAGGGTCTAGAGATAGAAGATACCGAATACATCGCGAAAGGTGATTTTGGTGAGGTAGAAAGCATGGTCACTGACGATGTACTTCGGCTCTTACGAGTAATTTCAGAGTATATTACAGTAAGTTTCGTACGATTAAAAAACGTCTTGCTGAACTGTGATTTCGTTGTATATGCTTCCGATGAAGTACTTACAATCTCGGTAGTGCGCATCTGGGAGGAACGCTCTAGAAGGGAAGTCTTTAATATTGTCGCTAGGGCTGATGTAAATGTATACTTTGTTAGTAGAATCTCAGATGAAGGTAACACTGATATAAGTTCTGATTTCGTAAACAAAGCTGATGACGAAATTGGTTTTAAAGTAGAAGGTATTGGCGGTGAAGACATAGATGTCTTAAAGGAAGTCGTTGATAATTCAGAATAAGCAAATGGTGAAGACGCTTTTGGGGGAACAATAGACGAAGGTGCCATTGTTGAAGCCGTTTGCTTACTTGTTAGAGTCGATGATGTATTTATTAGAGACTTTGGTGAGGAAGGACAGCAAGAAACTGAACCAGATGGCCTCAAAGAAACCCAAAAAGATTGAGATGATACCCAATAGCTCTCCGTAGTCAAGGATGAACCCGGTCTTGTAGTAAATTTCGATGACATTTCGGTAAAAGACGGTTCACAAGTCATCTCCGAAATGGTCACTTGGGTGGACGATCTCCTAATGTACAATTTCGAGGTAGATAAATATTTTTCTTTACGCGACGAGTAGCCGGTCGGGCTAGATTTTCTAACAGGTGATACTGGAGTTGTGGGGGTTCTTAAAATCTTCGACGTCGTTCCAGAAGCAGACGACTCTATAAGCGTTGATTGTCTCATGGTCGACGACGTATATAACGATGGATAAGTAGAAAGTTCGCTTAAGCAGCACTCTGTTTCGTTAAGTGTCAAAGTCGTGGCCTCTGTAAGACTCGTAGCTCGTTTTGAAATAGTTGTTTGTTTAGCTGAGTATGTTACATTCGCACTTGAAGACTTAACAGTAAAATAAAATGATCTTGTTTCTTCAGGTGTGGATTTAAACGTTCGTGACGTTCTCCAGATTGAAGAGGGTCTAGAGATAGAAGATAGCGAATACGTCGCGAAAGGTGATTTTGGTGAGGTAGAAAGCATGGACATTGACGATGTACTTCGGCTCTTACGAGTAATTTCAGAGTATATTACAGTAGGTGTCGTACGATTAAGAAACGTCTTGCTGAAATGTGATTTCGTTGTATATGCTTCCGATGAAGAAATTAAAATCTCGGTAGTGCGAATCTGGGAGGAACGCTCTAGAAGGGAAGTCTTTAATATTGTCGCTAGGGCTGATGTAAATGTATACTTTGTTGGTAGAATCTCAGATGAAGGTAACACTGATATAAGTTCTGATTTCGTAAACAAAGCTGATGACGAAATTGGTTTTAAAGTAGAAGGTATTAGCGTTGAAGACATAGATGTCTTAAAGGAAGTCGTTGATAATTCAGAATAAGCAGATGGTGAAGACGCTTTTGGAGGAACAATAGACGTAGGTGCCATTGTTGATGCCGTTTGCTTACTTGTTAGAGTCGATGATGTTGTTATTAGAGACATTGGTGAGGAAGGACAGCAAGAAACTGAACCAGATGGCCTCAAAGAAACCCAAAAAGATTGAGATGATACCCAATAGCTCTCCATAGTCAAGGATGAACCTGGTCCTGTAGTAAATTTCGATGACATTTCGGTAAAAGACGGTTTACAAGTCATCTCGGAAATGGTCACTTGGGTGGACGATCTCCTGATGTACAATTTCGAGGTAGATAAATATTTTTCTTTACGCGACGAGTAGCCGGTCGGGCTAGATTTTCTAACAGGTGATACTGGAGTTGTGGGGGTTCTTAAAATCTTCGACGTCGTTCCAGAAGCAGACGACTCTATAAGCGTTGATTGTCTCATGGTCGACGACGTATATAACGATGGATAAGTAGAAAGTTCGCTTAAGCAGCACTCTGTTTCGTTAAGTGTTAAAGTCGTGGCCTCTGTAAGACTCGTAGCTCGTTTTGAAATAGTTGTTTGTTTAGCTGAGTATGTTACATTCGCACTTGAAGACTTAACAGTAAAATAAAATGATCTTGTTTCTTCAGGTGTGGATTTAAACGTTCGTGACGTTCTCCAGATTGAAGAGGGTCTAGAGATAGAAGATACCGAATACGTCGCGAAAGGTGATTTTGGTGAGGTAGAAAGCATGGACATTGACGATGTACTTCGGCTCTTACGAGTAATTTCAGAGTATATTACAGTAGGTGTCGTACGATTAAGAAACGTCTTGCTGAAATGTGATTTCGTTGTATATGCTTCCGATGAAGTACTTACAATCTCGGTAGTGCGCATCTGGGAGGAACGCTCTAGAAGGGAAATCTTTAATATTGTCGCTAGGGCTGATGTAAATGTATACTTTGTTGGTAGAATCTCAGATGAAGGTAACACTGATATAAGTTCTGATTTCGTAAACAAAGCTGATGACGAAATTGGTTTTAAAGTAGAAAGTATTGGCGGTGAAGACATAGATGTCTTAAAGGAAGTCGTTGATAATTCAGAATAAGCAGATGGTGAAGACGCTTTTGGGGGAACAATAGACGAAGGTGCCATTGTTGAAGCCGTTTGCTTACTTGTTAGAGTCGATGATGTTGTTATTAGAGACTTTGGTGAGGAAGGACAGCAAGAAACTGAACCAGATGGCCTCAAAGAAACCCAAAAAGATTGAGATGATACCCAATAGCTCTCCGTAGTCAAGGATGAACCCGGTCTTGTAGTAAATTTCGATGACATTTCGGTAAAAGACGGTTCACAAGTCATCTCCGAAATGGTCACTTGGGTGGACGATCTCCTAATGTACAATTTCGAGGTAGATAAATATTTTTCTTTACGCGACGAGTAGCCGGTCGGGCTAGATTTTCTAACAGGTGATACTGGAGTTGTGGGGGTTCTTAAAATCTTCGACGTCGTTTTAGAAGCAGACGACTCTATAAGCGTTGATTGTCTCATGGTCGACGACGTATATAACGATGGATAAGTAGAAAGTTCGCTTAAGCAGCACTCTGTTTCGTTAAGTGTCAAAGTCGTGGCCTCTGTAAGACTCGTAGCTCGTTTTGAAATAGTTGTTTGTTTAGCTGAGTATGTTACATTCGCACTTGAAGACTTAACAGTAAAATAAAATGATCTTGTTTCTTCAGGTGTGGATTTAAACGTTCGTGACGTTCTCCAGATTGAAGAGGGTCTAGAGATAGAAGATAGCGAATACGTCGCGAAAGGTGATTTTGGTGAGGTAGAAAGCATGGACATTGACGATGTACTTCGGCTCTTACGAGAAATTTCAGAGTATATTACAGTAGGTGTCGTACGATTAAGAAACGTCTTGCTGAAATGTGATTTCGTTGTATATGCTTCCGATGAAGAAATTACAATCTCGGTAGTGCGAATCTGGGAGGAACGCTCTAGAAGGGAAGTCTTTAATATTGTCGCTAGGGCTGATGTAAATGTATACTTTGTTGGTAGAATCTCAGATGAAGGTAACACTGATATAAGTTCTGATTTCGTAAACAAAGCTGATGACGAAATTGGTTTTAAAGTAGCAGGCATTGGCGTTGAAGACATAGATGTCTTTAAGGAAGTCGTTGATAATTCAGAATAAGCAGATGGTGAAGACGCTTTTGGGGGAACAATAGACGTAGGTGCCATTGTTGAAGCCGTTTGCTTACTTGTTATAGTCGATGATGTTGTTATTAGAGACATTGGTGAGGAAGGACAGCAAGAAACTGATCCAGATGGCCTCAAAGAAACCCAAAAAAATTGAGATGATACCCAATAGCTCTCCGTAGTCAAGGATGAACCTGGTCCTGTAGTAAATTTCGATGACATTTCGGTAAAAGACGGTTTACAAGTCATCTCCGAAATAGTCACTTGGGTGGACGATCTCCTGATGTACAATTTCGAGGTAGATAAATATTTTTCTTTACGCGACGAGTAGCCGGTCGGGCTAGATTTTCTAACAGGTGATACTGGAGTTGTGGGGGTTCTTAAAATCTTCGACGTCGTTCCAGAAGCAGACGACTCTATAAGCGTTGATTGTCTCATGGTCGACGACGTATATAACGATGGATAAGTAGAAAGTTCGCTTAAGCAGCACTCTGTTTCGTTAAGTGTCAAAGTCGTGGCCTCTGTAAGACTCGTAGCTCGTTTTGAAATAGTTGTTTGTTTAGCTGAGTATGTTACATTCGCACTTGAAGACTTAACAGTAAAATAAAATGATCTTGTTTCTTCAGGTGTGGATTTAAACGTTCGTGACGTTCTCCAGATTGAAGAGGGTCTAGAGATAGAAGATACCGAATACGTCGCGAAAGGTGATTTTGGTGAGGTAGAAAGCATGGACACTGACGATGTACTTCGGCTCTTACGAGTAATTTCAGAGTATATTACAGTAAGTGTCGTACGATTAAAAAACGTCTTGCTGAACTGTGATTTCGTTGTATATGCTTCCGATGAAGTACTTACAATCTCGGTAGTGCGCATCTGGGAGGAACGCTCTAGAAGGGAAATCTTTAATATTGTCGCTAGGGCTGATCTAAATGTATACTTTGTTGGTAGAATCTCAGATGAAGGTAACACTGATATAAGTTCTGATTTCGTAAACAAAGCTGATGACGAAATTGGTTTTAAAGTAGAAGGTATTGGCGGTGAAGACATAGATGTCTTAAAGGAAGTCGTTGATAATTCAGAATAAGCAGATGGTGAAGACGCTTTTGGGGGAACAATAGACGAAGGTGCCATTGTTGAAGCCGTTTGCTTACTTGTTAGAGTCGATGATGTTGTTATTAGAGACTTTGGTGAGGAAGGACAGCAAGAAACTGAACCAGATGGCCTCAAAGAAACCCAAAAAGATTGAGATGATACCCAATAGCTCTCCGTAGTCAAGGATGAACCTGGTCTTGTAGTAAATTTCGATGTCATTTCGGTAAAAGACGGTTTACAAGTCATCTCCGAAATGGTCACTTGGTTGGACGATCTCCTAATGTACAATTTCGAGGTAGATAAATATTTTACTTTACGCGACGAGTAGCCGGTCGGGCTAGATTTTCTAACAGGTGATACTGGAGTTGTGGGGGTTCTTAAAATCTTCGACGTCGTTCCAGAAGCAGACGACTCTATAAGCGTTGATTGTCTCATGGTCGACGACGTATATAACGATGGATAAGTAGAAAGTTCGCTTAAGCAGCACTCTGTTTCGTTAAGTGTCAAAGTCGTGGCCTCTGTAAGACTCGTAGCTCGTTTTGAAATAGTTGTTTGTTTAGCTGAGTATGTTCGTGACGTTCTCCAGATTGAAGAGGGTCTAGAGGTAGAAGATACCGAATACGACGAGAAAGGTGATTTTGGTGAGGTAGAAAGCATGGACACTGACGATGTACTTCGGCTCTTACGAGTAATTTCAGAGTATATAACAGTAGGTGTCGTACGATTAAGAAACGTCTTGCTGAAATGTGATTTCGTTGTATATGCTTCCGATGAAGTACTTACAATCTCGGTAATGCGCATCTGGGAGGAACGCTCTAGATTGGAAGTCTTTAATATTGTCGCTAGGGCTGAAGTTAATGTATACTTTGTTGGTAGAATCTCAGATGAAGGTAACACTGATATAAGTTCTGATTTCGTAAACAAAGCTGATGACGAAATTCGTTTTAAAGTAGAAGGTATTAGCGTTGAAGACATAGATGTGTTAAAGGAAGTCGTTGATAATTCAGAATAAGCAGATGGTGAAGCCGTTTGCTTACTTGTTAGAGTCGATGATGTTGTTATTAGAGACTTTGGTGAGGAAGGACAGCAAGAAACTGAACCAGATGGCCTCAAAGAAACCCAAAAAGATTGACATGATACCCAATATCTCTCCGTAGTCCAGGATGAACCTGGTCTTGTAAGACTCGTAGCTCGTTTTGAAATAGTTGTTTGTTTAGCTGAGTATGTTACATTCGCACTTGAAGACTTAACAGTAAAATAAAATGATCTTGTTTCTTCAGGTGTGGATTTAAACGTTCGTGACGTTCTCCAGATTGAAGAGGGTCTAGAGATAGAAGATAGCGAATACGTCGCGAAAGGTGATTTTGGTGAGGTAGAAAGCATGGACATTGACGATGTACTTCGGCTCTTACGAGTAATTTCAGAGTATATTACAGTAGGTGTCGTACGATTAAGAAACGTCTTGCTGAAATGTGATTTCGTTGTATATGCTTCCGATGAAGAAATTACAAGCTCGGTAGTGCGAATCTGGGAGGAACGCTCTAGAAGGGAAGTCTTTAATATTGTCGCTAGGGCTGATGTAAATGTATACTTTGTTGGTAGAATCTCAGATGAAGGTGACACTGATATAAGTTCTGATTTCGTAAACAAAGCTGATGACGAAATTGGTTTTAAAGTAGCAGGCATTGGCGTTGAAGACATAGATGTCTTTAAGGAAGTCGTTGATAATTCAGAATAAGCAGATGGTGAAGACGCTTTTGGGGGAACAATAGACGTAGGTGCCATTGTTGAAGCCGTTTGCTTACTTGTTAGAGTCGATGATGTTGTTATTAGAGACATTGGTGAGGAAGGACAGCAAGAAACTGAACCAGATGGCCTCAAAGAAACCCAAAAAGATTGAGATGATACCCAATAGCTCTCCGTAGTCAAGGATGAACCTGGTCTTGTAGTAAATTTCGATGTCATTTCGGTTAAAGACGGTTTACAAGTCATCTCCGAAATGGTCACTTGGTTGGACGATCTCCTAATGTACAATTTCGAGGTAGATAAATATTTTTCTTTAGGCGACGAGTAGCCGGTCGCGCTATATTTTCTAACAGGTGATACTGGAGTTGTGGGGGTTCTTAAAATCTTCGACGTCGTTCCAGAAGCAGACGACTCTACAAGCGTTGATTGTCTCATGGTCGACGACGTATATAACGATGGATAAGTAGAAAGTTCGCTTAAGCAGCACTCTGTTTCGTTAAGTGTCAAACTCGTGGCCTCTGTAAGACTCGTAGCTCGTATTGAAATAGTTGTTTGTTTAGCTGAGTATGTTACATTCGCACTTGAAGACTTAACAGTAAAATAAAATGATCTTGTTTCTTCAGGTGTGGATTTAAACGTTCGTGACGTCCTACAGATTGAAGAGGGTCTAGAGGTAGAAGATACCGAATACGTCGCGAAAGGTGATTTAGGTGAGGTAGAAAGCATGGACACTGACGATATACTTCGGCTCTTTAGAGTAATTGCAGAGGATATTACAGTAGGTGTCGTACGATTAAGAAACGTCTTGCTGAAATGTGATTTCGTTGTATATGCTACCGATGAAAAAATAACAATCTCGGTAGTGCGCATCTGGGAGGAACGCTCTAGAAGGGAAGTCTTTAATATTGTCGCTAGGACTGATGTAAATGTATACTTTGTTGGTAGAATCTCAGATGAAGGTAACACTGATATAAGTTCTGATTTCGTAAACAAAGCTGATGACGAAATTGGTTTTAAAGTAGCAGGCATTGGCGTTGAAGACATAGATGTCTTTAAGGAAGTCGTTGATAATTCAGAATAAGCAGATGGTGAAGACGCTTTTGGGGGAACAATAGACGTAGGTGCCATTGTTGAAGCCGTTTGCTTACTTGTTAGAGTCGATGATGTTGTTATTAGAGACATTGGTGAGGAAGGACAGCAAGAAACTGAACCAGATGGCCTCAAAGAAACCCAAAAAGATTGAGATGATACCCAATAGCTCTCCGTAGTCAAGGATGAACCTGGTCTTGTAGTAAATTTCGATGTCATTTCGGTAAAAGACGGTTTACAAGTCATCTCCGAAATGGTCACTTGGTTGGACGATCTCCTAATGTACAATTTCGAGGTAGATAAATATTTTTCTTTAGGCGACGAGTAGCTGGTCGGGCTAGATTTTCTAACAGGTGATACTGGAGTTGTGGGGGTTCTTAAAATCTTCGACGTCGTTCCAGAAGCAGACGACTCTATAAGCGTTGATTGTCTCATGGTCGACGACGTATATAACGATGGATAAGTAGAAAGTTCGCTTAAGCAGCACTCTGTTTCGTTAAATGTCAAAGTCGTGGCCTCTGTAAGACTCGTAGCTCGTTTTGAAATAGTTGTTTGTTTAGCTGAGTATGTTACATTCGCACTTGAAGACTTAACAGTAAAATAAAATGATCTTGTTTCTTCAGGTGTGGATTTAAACGTTCGTGACGTTCTCCAGATTGAAGAGGGTCTAGAGGTAGAAGATACCGAATACGTCGAGAAAGGTGATTTTGGTGAGGTAGAAAGCATGGACACTGACGATGTACTTCGGCTCTTAAGAGTAATTTCGGAGTATATTACAGTAGGTGTCGTACGATTAAGAAACGTCTTGCTGAACTGTGATTTCGTTGTACATGCTTCCGTTGAAGTACTTAGAATCTCGGTAGTGCGCATCTGGGAGGAACGCTCTAGAAGGGAAGTCTTTAATATTGTCGCTAGGGCTGATGTAAATGTATACTTTGTTGGTAGAATCTCAGATGAAGGTAACACTGATGTAAGTTCTGATTTCGTTAACAAAGCTGATGACGAAATTGGTTTTAAAATAGAAGGTATTGGCGGTGAAGACATAGATGTCCTAAAGGAAGTCGTTGATAATTCAGAATAAGCAGATGGTGAAGACGCTTTTGGGGGAACAATAGACGTAGGTGCCATTGTTGAAGCCGTTTGCTTACTTGTTAGAGTCAATGATGTTGTTATTAGAGACTTTGGTGAGGAAGGACAGCAAGAAACTGAACCAGATGGCCTCAGAGAAACCCAAAAAGATTGAGATGATACCCAATAGCTCTCCGTAGTCAAGGGTGACCTTGGTCTTGTAGTAAATTTCGATGACATTTCGGTAAAAGACGGTTTACAAGTCATCTCCGAAATGGTCATTTGGGTGGACGATCTCCTAATGTACAATTTCGAGGAAGATAAATATTTTTCTTTAGGCGACGAGTAGCCGGTCGCGCTAGATTTTCTAACAGGTGATACTGGAGTTGTGGGGGTTCTTAAAATCTTCGACGTCGTTCCAGAAGCAGACGACTCTATAAGCGTTGATTGTCTCATGGTCGACGACGTATATAACGATGGATAAGTAGAAAGTTCGCTTAAGCAGCACTCTGTTTCGTTAAGTGTCAAAGTCGTGGCCTCTGTAAGACTCGTAGCTCGTATTGAAATAGTTGTTTGTTTAGCTGAGTATGTTACATTCGCACTTGAAGACTTAACAGTAAAATAAAATGATCTTGTTTCTTCAGGTGTGGATTTAAACGTTCGTGACGTTCTCCAGATTGAAGAGGGTCTAGAGGTAGAAGATACCGAATACGTCGCGAAAGGTGATTTTGGTGAGGTAGAAAGCATGGACACTGACGATGTACTTCGGCTCTTACGAGTAATTTCGGAGTATATTACAGTAGGTGTCGTAGGATTAAGAAACGTCTTGCTGAACTGTGATTTCATTGTATATGCTCTCGTTGAAGTACTTAGAATCTCGGTAGTGCGCATCAGGGAGGAACGCTCTAGAAGGGAAGTCTTTAATATTGTCGCTAGGGCTGATGTAAATGTATACTTTGTTGGTAGAATCTCAGATGAAGGTAACACTGATATAAGTTCTGATTTCGTAAACAAAGCTGATGACGAAATTGGTTTTAAAGTAGAAGGTATTGGCGGTGAAGACATAGATGTCTTAAAGGAAGTCGTTGATAATTCAGAATAAGCAGATGGTGAAGACGCTTTTGGGGGAACAATAGACGTAGTTGCCATTGTTGAAGCCGTTTGCTTACTTGTTAGAGTCGATGATGTTGTTATTAGAGACTTTGGTGAGGAAGGACAGCAAGAAACTGAACCAGATGGCCTCAGAGAAACCCAAAAAGATTGAGATGATACCCAATAGCTCTCCGTAGTCAAGGGTGACCTTGGTCTTGTAGTAAATTTCGATGACATTTCGGTAAAAGACGGTTTACAAGTCATCTCCGAAATGGTCATTTGGGTGGACGATCTCCTAATGTACAATTTCGAGGAAGATAAATATTTTTCTTTAGGCGACGAGTAGCCGGTCGCGCTAGATTTTCTAACAGGTGATACTGGAGTTGTGGGGGTTCTTAAAATCTTCGACGTCGTTCCAGAAGCAGACGACTCTATAAGCGTTGATTGTCTCATGGTCGACGACGTATATAACGATGGATAAGTAGAAAGTTCGCTTAAGCAGCACTCTGTTTCGTTAAGTGTCAAAGTCTTGGCCTCTGTAAGACTCGTAGCTCGTATTGAAATAGTTGTTTGTTTAGCTGAGTATGTTACATTCGCACTTGAAGACTTAACAGTAAAATAAAATGATCTTGTTTCTTCAGGTGTGGATTTAAACGTTCGTGACGTTCTCCAGATTGAAGAGGGTCTAGAGGTAGAAGATACCGAATACGTCGCGAAAGGTGATTTTGGTGAGGTAGAAAGCATGGACACTGACGAAGTACTTCGGCTCTTACGAGTAATTTCGGAGTATATTACAGTAGGTGTCGTAGGATTAAGAAACGTCTTGCTGAACTGTGATTTCATTGTATATGCTCTCGTTGAAGTACTTAGAATCTCGGTAGTGCGCATCAGGGAGGAACGCTCTAGAAGGGAAGTCTTTAATATTGTCGCTAGGGCTGATGTAAATGTATACTTTGTTGGTAGAATCTCAGATGAAGGTAACACTGATATAAGTTCTGATTTCGTAAACAAAGCTGATGACGAAATTGGTTTTAAAGTAGAAGGTATTGGCGGTGAAGACATAGATGTCTTAAAGGAAGTCGTTGATAATTCAGAATAAGCAGATGGTGAAGACGCTTTTGGGGGAACAATAGACGTAGTTGCCATTGTTGAAGCCGTTTGCTTACTTGTTAGAGTCGATGATGTTGTTATTAGAGACTTTGGTGAGGAAGGACAGCAAGAAACTGAACCAGATGGCCTCAGAGAAACCCAAAAAGATTGAGATGATACCCAATAGCTCTCCGTAGTCAAGGATGAACCTGGTCTTGTAGTAAATTTCGATGACATTTCGGTAAAAGACGGTTTACAAGTCATCTCCGAAATGTTCATTTGGGTGGACGATCTCCTAATGTACAATTTCGAGGTAGATAAATATTTTTCTTTAGGCGACGAGTAGCCGGTCGCGCTAGATTTTCTAACAGGTGATACTGGAGTTGTGGGGGTTCTTAAAATCTTCGACGTCGTTCCAGAAGCAAACGACTCTATAAGCGTTGATTGTCTCATGGTCGACGACGTATATAACGATGGATAAGTAGAAAGTTCGCTTAAGCAGCACTCTGTTTCGTTAAGTGTCAAAGTCGTGGCCTCTGTAAGACTCGTAGCTCGTATTGAAATAGTTGTTTGTTTAGCTGAGTATGTTACATTCGCACTTGAAGACTTAACAGTAAAATAAAATGATCTTGTTTCTTCAGGTGTGGATTTAAACGTTCGTGACGTTCTCCAGATTGAAGAGGGTCTAGAGATAGAAGATAGCGAATACGTCGCGAAAGGTGATTTTGGTGAGGTAGAAAGCATGGACACTGACGATGTACTTCGGCTCTTACGAGTAATTTCGGAGTATATTACAGTAGGTGTCGTAGGATTAAGAAACGTCTTGCTGAACTGTGATTTCATTGTATATGCTCTCGTTGAAGTACTTAGAATCTCGGTAGTGCGCATCAGGGAGGAACGCTCTAGAAGGGAAGTCTTTAATATTGTCGCTAGGGCTGATGTAAATGTATACTTTGTTGGTAGAATCTCAGATGAAGGTAACACTGATATAAGTTCTGATTTCGTAAACAAAGCTGATGACGAAATTGGTTTTAAAGTAGAAGGTATTGGCGGTGAAGACATAGATGTCTTAAAGGAAGTCGTTGATAATTCAGAATAAGCAGATGGTGAAGACGCTTTTGGGGGAACAATAGACGTAGTTGCCATTGTTGAAGCCGTTTGCTTACTTGTTAGAGTCGATGATGTTGTTATTAGAGACTTTGGTGAGGAAGGACAGCAAGAAACTGAACCAGATGGCCTCAGAGAAACCCAAAAAGATTGAGATGATACCCAATAGCTCTCTGTAGTCAAGGATGAACCTGGTCTTGTAGTAAATTTCGATGACATTTCGGTAAAAGACGGTTTACAAGTCATCTCCGAAATGTTCATTTGGGTGGACGATCTCCTAATGTACAATTTCGAGGTAGATAAATATTTTTCTTTAGGCGACGAGTAGCCGGTCGCGCTAGATTTTCTAACAGGTGATACTGGAGTTGTGGGGGTTCTTAAAATCTTCGACGTCGTTCCAGAAGCAAACGACTCTATAAGCGTTGATTGTCTCATGGTCGACGACGTATATAACGATGGATAAGTAGAAAGTTCGCTTAAGCAGCACTCTGTTTCGTTAAGTGTCAAAGTCGTGGCCTCTGTAAGACTCGTAGCTCGTATTGAAATAGTTGTTTGTTTAGCTGAGTATGTTACATTCGCACTTGAAGACTTAACAGTAAAATAAAATGATCTTGTTTCTTCAGGTGTGGATTTAAACGTTCGTGACGTTCTCCAGATTGAAGAGGGTCTAGAGATAGAAGATAGCGAATACGTCGCGAAAGGTGATTTTGGTGAGGTAGAAAGCATGGACATTGACGATGTACTTCGCCTCTTACGAGTAATTTCAGAGTATATTACAGTAGGTGTCGTACGATTAAGAAACGTCTTGCTGAAATGTGATTTCGTTGTATATGCTTCCGATGAAGAAATTACAAGCTCGGTAGTGCGAATCTGGGAGGAACGCTCTAGAAGGGAAGTCTTTAATATTGTCGCTAGGGCTGATGTAAATGTATACTTTGTTGGTAGAATCTCAGATGAAGGTAACACTGATATAAGTTCTGATTTCGTAAACAAAGCTGATGACGAAATTGGTTTTAAAGTAGCAGGCATTGGCGTTGAAGACATAGATGTCTTTAAGGAAGTCGTTGATAATTCAGAATAAGCAGATGGTGAAGACGCTTTTGGGGGAACAATAGACGTAGTTGCCATTGTTGAAGCCGTTTGCTTACTTGTTAGAGTCGATGATGTTGTTATTAGAGACTTTGGTGAGGAAGGACAGCAAGAAACTGAACCAGATGGCCTCAGAGAAACCCAAAAAGATTGAGATGATACCCAATAGCTCTCCGTAGTCAAGGGTGACCTTGGTCTTGTAGTAAATTTCGATGACATTTCGGTAAAAGACGGTTTACAAGTCATCTCCGAAATGGTCATTTGGGTGGACGATCTCCTAATGTACAATTTCGAGGAAGATAAATATTTTTCTTTAGGCGACGAGTAGCCGGTCGCGCTAGATTTTCTAACAGGTGATACTGGAGTTGTGGGGGTTCTTAAAATCTTCGACGTCGTTCCAGAAGCAGACGACTCTATAAGCGTTGATTGTCTCATGGTCGACGACGTATATAACGATGGATAAGTAGAAAGTTCGCTTAAGCAGCACTCTGTTTCGTTAAGTGTCAAAGTCTTGGCCTCTGTAAGACTCGTAGCTCGTATTGAAATAGTTGTTTGTTTAGCTGAGTATGTTACATTCGCACTTGAAGACTTAACAGTAAAATAAAATGATCTTGTTTCTTCAGGTGTGGATTTAAACGTTCGTGACGTTCTCCAGATTGAAGAGGGTCTAGAGGTAGAAGATACCGAATACGTCGCGAAAGGTGATTTTGGTGAGGTAGAAAGCATGGACACTGACGATGTACTTCGGCTCTTACGAGTAATTTCGGAGTATATTACAGTAGGTGTCGTAGGATTAAGAAACGTCTTGCTGAACTGTGATTTCATTGTATATGCTCTCGTTGAAGTACTTAGAATCTCGGTAGTGCGCATCAGGGAGGAACGCTCTAGAAGGGAAGTCTTTAATATTGTCGCTAGGGCTGATGTAAATGTATACTTTGTTGGTAGAATCTCAGATGAAGGTAACACTGATATAAGTTCTGATTTCGTAAACAAAGCTGATGACGAAATTGGTTTTAAAGTAGAAGGTATTGGCGGTGAAGACATAGATGTCTTAAAGGAAGTCGTTGATAATTCAGAATAAGCAGATGGTGAAGACGCTTTTGGGGGAACAATAGACGTAGTTGCCATTGTTGAAGCCGTTTGCTTACTTGTTAGAGTCGATGATGTTGTTATTAGAGACTTTGGTGAGGAAGGACAGCAAGAAACTGAACCAGATGGCCTCAGAGAAACCCAAAAAGATTGAGATGATACCCAATAGCTCTCTGTAGTCAAGGATGAACCTGGTCTTGTAGTAAATTTCGATGACATTTCGGTAAAAGACGGTTTACAAGTCATCTCCGAAATGTTCATTTGGGTGGACGATCTCCTAATGTACAATTTCGAGGTAGATAAATATTTTTCTTTAGGCGACGAGTAGCCGGTCGCGCTAGATTTTCTAACAGGTGATACTGGAGTTGTGGGGGTTCTTAAAATCTTCGACGTCGTTCCAGAAGCAAACGACTCTATAAGCGTTGATTGTCTCATGGTCGACGACGTATATAACGATGGATAAGTAGAAAGTTCGCTTAAGCAGCACTCTGTTTCGTTAAGTGTCAAAGTCGTGGCCTCTGTAAGACTCGTAGCTCGTATTGAAATAGTTGTTTGTTTAGCTGAGTATGTTACATTCGCACTTGAAGACTTAACAGTAAAATAAAATGATCTTGTTTCTTCAGGTGTGGATTTAAACGTTCGTGACGTTCTCCAGATTGAAGAGGGTCTAGAGATAGAAGATACCGAATACGTCGCGAAAGGTGATTTTGGTGAGGTAGAAAGCATGGACATTGACGATGTACTTCGCCTCTTACGAGTAATTTCAGAGTATATTACAGTAGGTGTCGTACGATTAAGAAACGTCTTGCTGAAATGTGATTTCGTTGTATATGCTTCCGATGAAGAAATTACAAGCTCGGTAGTGCGAATCTGGGAGGAACGCTCTAGAAGGGAAGTCTTTAATATTGTCGCTAGGGCTGATGTAAATGTATACTTTGTTGGTAGAATCTCAGATGAAGGTAACACTGATATAAGTTCTGATTTCGTAAACAAAGCTGATGACGAAATTGGTTTTAAAGTAGCAGGCATTGGCGTTGAAGACATAGATGTCTTTAAGGAAGTCGTTGATAATTCAGAATAAGCAGATGGTGAAGACGCTTTTGGGGGAACAATAGACGTAGGTGCCATTGTTGAAGCCGTTTGCTTACTTGTTAGAGTCGATGATGTTGTTATTAGAGACATTGGTGAGGAAGGACAGCAAGAAACTGAACCAGATGGCCTCAAAGAAACCCAAAAAGATTGAGATGATACCCAATAGCTCTCCGTAGTCAAGGATGAACCTGGTCTTGTAGTAAATTTCGATGTCATTTCGGTTAAAGACGGTTTACAAGTCATCTCCGAAATGGTCACTTGGTTGGACGATCTCCTAATGTACAATTTCGAGGTAGATAAATATTTTTCTTTAGGCGACGAGTAGCCGGTCGCGCTATATTTTCTAACAGGTGATACTGGAGTTGTGGGGGTTCTTAAAATCTTCGACGTCGTTCCAGAAGCAGACGACTCTACAAGCGTTGATTGTCTCATGGTCGACGACGTATATAACGATGGATAAGTAGAAAGTTCGCTTAAGCAGCACTCTGTTTCGTTAAGTGTCAAACTCGTGGCCTCTGTAAGACTCGTAGCTCGTATTGAAATAGTTGTTTGTTTAGCTGAGTATGTTACATTCGCACTTGAAGACTTAACAGTAAAATAAAATGATCTTGTTTCTTCAGGTGTGGATTTAAACGTTCGTGACGTCCTACAGATTGAAGAGGGTCTAGAGGTAGAAGATACCGAATACGTCGCGAAAGGTGATTTTGGTGAGGTAGAAAGCATGGACACTGACGATATACTTCGGTTCTTTAGAGTAATTGCAGAGGATATTACAGTAGGTGTCGTACGATTAAGAAACGTCTTGCTGAAATGTGATTTCGTTGTATATGCTACCGATGAAAAAATAACAATCTCGGTAGTGCGCATCTGGGAGGAACACTCTAGAAGGGAAGTCTTTAATATTGTCGCTAGGACTGATGTAAATGTATACTTTGTTGGTAGAATCTCAGATGAAGGTAACACTGATATAAGTTCTGATTTCGTAAACAAAGCTGATGACGAAATTGGTTTTAAAGTAGAAGGTATTGGCGTTGAAGACATAGATGTCTTGAAGGAAGTCGTTGATAATTCAGAATAAGCAGATGGTGAAGACGCTTTTGGGAGAACAATAGACGTAGGTGACATTGTTGAAGCCGTTTGCTTACTTGTTAGAGTCGATGATGTTGTTATTAGAGACTTTGGTGAGGAAGGACAGCAAGTAACTGAACCAGATGGCCTCAAAGAAACCCAAAAAGATTGAGAGGATACAAAATAGCTCTCCGTAGTCAAGGATGAACCTCGTCTTGTAGTAAATTTCGATGATATTTCGGTAAAAGACGGTTTACAAGTCATCTCCGAAATTGTCATTTGGGTGGACCATCTCCTAATGTACAATTTCGAGGTAGATAAATATTTTTCTTTAGGCGACGAGTAGCCGGTCGGGCTAGATTTTCTAACAGGTGATACTGGAGTTGAGGGGGTTATTAAAATCTTCGAAGTCGTTCCAGAAGCAGACGACTCTATAAGCGTTGATTGTCTCATGGTCGACGACGTATATAACGATGGATAAGTAGAAAGTTCGCTTAAGCAGCACTCATTTTCGTTAAGTGTCAAAGTCGTGGCCTCTGTATGACTCGTAACTCGTATTGAAATAGTTGTTTGTTTAGCTGAGTATGTTACATTCGCACTTGAAGACTTAACAGTAAAAGAAAATGATCTTGTTTCTTCAGGTGTGGATTTAAACGTTCGTGACGTCCTCCAGATTGAAGAGGGTCTAGAGGTAGAAGATACCGAATACGTCGCGAAAGGCGATTTTGATGAGGTAGAAAGCATGGACACTGACGATATACTTCGGCTCTTTAGAGTAATTGCAGAGGATATTACAGTAGGTGTCGTACGATTAAGAAACGTCTTGCTGAACTGTGATTTCGTTGTAAATGCTTCCGATGAAGTACTTACAATCTCGGTAGTGCGCATCTGGGAGGAACGCTCTAGAAGGGAAGTCTTTAATATTGTCGCTAGGGCTGATGTAAATGTATACTTTGTTGGTAGAATCTCAGATGAAGGTAACACTGATATAAGTTCTGATTTCGTAAACAAAGCTGATGACGAAATTGGTTTTAAAGTAGAAGGTATTGGCGGTGAAGACATAGATGTCTTAAAGGAAGTCGTTGATAATTCAGAATAAGCAGATGGTGAAGACGCTTTTGGGGGAACAATAGACGTAGTTGCCATTGTTGAAGCCGTTTGCTTACTTGTTAGAGTCGATGATGTTGTTATTAGAGACTTTGGTGAGGAAGGACAGCAAGAAACTGAACCAGATGGCCTCAGAGAAACCCAAAAAGATTGAGATGATACCCAATAGCTCTCTGTAGTCAAGGATGAACCTGGTCTTGTAGTAAATTTCGATGACATTTCGGTAAAAGAAGGTTTACAAGTCATCTCCGAAATGTTCATTTGGGTGGACGATCTCCTAATGTACAATTTCGAGGTAGATAAATATTTTTCTTTAGGCGACGAGTAGCCGGTCGCGCTAGATTTTCTAACAGGTGATACTGGAGTTGTGGGGGTTCTTAAAATCTTCGACGTCGTTCCAGAAGCAAACGACTCTATAAGCGTTGATTGTCTCATGGTCGACGACGTATATAACGATGGATAAGTAGAAAGTTCGCTTAAGCAGCACTCTGTTTCGTTAAGTGTCAAAGTCGTGGCCTCTGTAAGACTCGTAGCTCGTATTGAAATAGTTGTTTGTTTAGCTGAGTATGTTACATTCGCACTTGAAGACTTAACAGTAAAATAAAATGATCTTGTTTCTTCAGGTGTGGATTTAAACGTTCGTGACGTTCTCCAGATTGAAGAGGGTCTAGAGATAGAAGATACCGAATACGTCGCGAAAGGTGATTTTGGTGAGGTAGAAAGCATGGACATTGACGATGTACTTCGCCTCTTACGAGTAATTTCAGAGTATATTACAGTAGGTGTCGTACGATTAAGAAACGTCTTGCTGAAATGTGATTTCGTTGTATATGCTTCCGATGAAGAAATTACAAGCTCGGTAGTGCGAATCTGGGAGGAACGCTCTAGAAGGGAAGTCTTTAATATTGTCGCTAGGGCTGATGTAAATGTATACTTTGTTGGTAGAATCTCAGATGAAGGTAACACTGATATAAGTTCTGATTTCGTAAACAAAGCTGATGACGAAATTGGTTTTAAAGTAGCAGGCATTGGCGTTGAAGACATAGATGTCTTTAAGGAAGTCGTTGATAATTCAGAATAAGCAGATGGTGAAGACGCTTTTGGGGGAACAATAGACGTAGGTGCCATTGTTGAAGCCGTTTGCTTACTTGTTAGAGTCGATGATGTTGTTATTAGAGACATTGGTGAGGAAGGACAGCAAGAAACTGAACCAGATGGCCTCAAAGAAACCCAAAAAGATTGAGATGATACCCAATAGCTCTCCGTAGTCAAGGATGAACCTGGTCTTGTAGTAAATTTCGATGTCATTTCGGTTAAAGACGGTTTACAAGTCATCTCCGAAATGGTCACTTGGTTGGACGATCTCCTAATGTACAATTTCGAGGTAGATAAATATTTTTCTTTAGGCGACGAGTAGCCGGTCGCGCTATATTTTCTAACAGGTGATACTGGAGTTGTGGGGGTTCTTAAAATCTTCGACGTCGTTCCAGAAGCAGACGACTCTACAAGCGTTGATTGTCTCATGGTCGACGACGTATATAACGATGGATAAGTAGAAAGTTCGCTTAAGCAGCACTCTGTTTCGTTAAGTGTCAAACTCGTGGCCTCTGTAAGACTCGTAGCTCGTATTGAAATAGTTGTTTGTTTAGCTGAGTATGTTACATTCGCACTTGAAGACTTAACAGTAAAATAAAATGATCTTGTTTCTTCAGGTGTGGATTTAAACGTTCGTGACGTCCTACAGATTGAAGAGGGTCTAGAGGTAGAAGATACCGAATACGTCGCGAAAGGTGATTTTGGTGAGGTAGAAAGCATGGACACTGACGATATACTTCGGTTCTTTAGAGTAATTGCAGAGGATATTACAGTAGGTGTCGTACGATTAAGAAACGTCTTGCTGAAATGTGATTTCGTTGTATATGCTACCGATGAAAAAATAACAATCTCGGTAGTGCGCATCTGGGAGGAACGCTCTAGAAGGGAAGTCTTTAATATTGTCGCTAGGACTGATGTAAATGTATACTTTGTTGGTAGAATCTCAGATGAAGGTAACACTGATATAAGTTCTGATTTCGTAAACAAAGCTGATGACGAAATTGGTTTTAAAGTAGAAGGTATTGGCGTTGAAGACATAGATGTCTTGAAGGAAGTCGTTGATAATTCAGAATAAGCAGATGGTGAAGACGCTTTTGGGAGAACAATAGACGTAGGTGACATTGTTGAAGCCGTTTGCTTACTTGTTAGAGTCGATGATGTTGTTATTAGAGACTTTGGTGAGGAAGGACAGCAAGTAACTGAACCAGATGGCCTCAAAGAAACCCAAAAAGATTGAGAGGATACAAAATAGCTCTCCGTAGTCAAGGATGAACCTCGTCTTGTAGTAAATTTCGATGATATTTCGGTAAAAGACGGTTTACAAGTCATCTCCGAAATTGTCATTTGGGTGGACCATCTCCTAATGTACAATTTCGAGGTAGATAAATATTTTTCTTTAGGCGACGAGTAGCCGGTCGGGCTAGATTTTCTAACAGGTGATACTGGAGTTGAGGGGGTTATTAAAATCTTCGACGTCGTTCCAGAAGCAGACGACTCTATAAGCGTTGATTGTCTCATGGTCGACGACGTATATAACGATGGATAAGTAGAAAGTTCGCTTAAGCAGCACTCATTTTCGTTAAGTGTCAAAGTCGTGGCCTCTGTATGACTCGTAACTCGTATTGAAATAGTTGTTTGTTTAGCTGAGTATGTTACATTCGCACTTGAAGACTTAACAGTAAAAGAAAATGATCTTGTTTCTTCAGGTGTGGATTTAAACGTTCGTGACGTCCTCCAGATTGAAGAGGGTCTAGAGGTAGAAGATACCGAATACGTCGCGAAAGGCGATTTTGATGAGGTAGAAAGCATGGACACTGACGATATACTTCGGCTCTTTAGAGTAATTGCAGAGGATATTACAGTAGGTGTCGTACGATTAAGAAACGTCTTGCTGAACTGTGATTTCGTTGTAAATGCTTCCGATGAAGTACTTACAATCTCGGTAGTGCGCATCTGGGAGGAACGCTCTAGAAGGGAAGTCTTTAATATTGTCGCTAGGGCTGATGTAAATGTATACTTTGTTGGTAGAATCTCAGATGAAGGTAACACTGATATAAGTTCTGATTTCGTAAACAAAGCTGATGACGAAATTGGTTTTAAAGTAGAAGGCATTGGCGTTGAAGACATAGATGTCTTTAAGGAAGTCGTTGATAATTCAGAATAAGCAGATGGTGAAGACGCTTTTGGGGGAACAATAGACGTAGGTGCCATTGTTGAAGCCGTTTGCTTACTTGTTAGAGTCGATGATGTTGTTATTAGAGACTTTGGTGAGGAAGGACAGCAAGAATCTGAACCAGATGGCCTCAAAGAAACCCAAAAAGATTGAGATGATACCCAATAGCTCTCCGTAGTTAAGGATGAACCTGGTCGTGTAGTAAATTTCGATGACATTTCGGTAAAAGACGGTTTACAAGTCATCTCCGAAATGGTCACTTGGGTGGACGATCTCCTAATGTACAATTTCGAGGTAGATAAATATTTTTCTTTCCGCGACGAGTAGCCGGTCGGGCTAGATTTTCTAACAGGTGATACTGGAGTTGTGGGGGTTCTTAAAATCTTCGACGTCGTTCCAGAAGCAGACGACTCTATAAGCGTTGATTGTCTCATGGTCGACGACGTATATAACGATGGATAAGTAGAAAGTTCGCTTAAGCAGCACTCTGTTTCGTTAAGTGTCAAAGTCGTGGCCTCTGTAAGACTCGTAGCTCGTATTGAAATAGTTGTTTGTTTAGCTGAGTATGTTACATTCGCACTTGAAGACTTAACAGTAAAATAAAATGATCTTGTTTCTTCAGGTGTGGATTTAAACGTTCGTGACGTTCTCCAGATTGAAGAGGGTCTAGAGGTAGAAGATACCGAATACGTCGCGAAAGGTGATTTTGGTGAGGTAGAAAGCATGGACACTGACGATGTACTTCGGCTCTTACGAGTAATTTCGGAGTATATTACAGTAGGTGTCGTAGGATTAAGAAACGTCTTGCTGAACTGTGATTTCGTTGTATATTCTTCCGTTGAAGTACTTAGAATTTCGGTAGTGCGCATCTGGGAGGAACGCTCTAGAAGGGAAGTCTTTAATATTGTCGCTAGGGCTGATGTAAATGTATACTTTGTTGGTAGAATCTCAGATGAAGGTAACACTGATATAAGTTCTGATTTCGTAAACAAAGCTGATGACGAAATTGGTTTTAAAGTAGAAGGTATTGGCGGTGAAGACATAGATGTCTTAAAGGAAGTCGTTGATAATTCAGAATAAGCAGATGGTGAAGACGCTTTTGGGGGAACAATAGACGTAGTTGCCATTGTTGAAGCCGTTTGCTTACTTGTTAGAGTCGATGATGTTGTTATTAGAGACTTTGGTGAGGAAGGACAGCAAGAAACTGAACCAGATGGCCTCAGAGAAACCCAAAAAGATTGAGATGATACCCAATAGCTCTCTGTAGTCAAGGATGAACCTGGTCTTGTAGTAAATTTCGATGACATTTCGGTAAAAGACGGTTTACAAGTCATCTCCGAAATGGTCATTTGGGTGGACGATCTCCTAATGTACAATTTCGAGGTAGATAAATATTTTTCTTTAGGCGACGAGTAGCCGGTCGCGCTAGATTTTCTAACAGGTGATACTGGAGTTGTGGGGGTTCTTAAAATCTTCGACGTCGTTCCAGAAGCAGACGACTCTATAAGCGTTGATTGTCTCATGGTCGACGACGTATATAACGATGGATAAGTAGAAAGTTCGCTTAAGCAGCACTCTGTTTCGTTAAGTGTCAAAGTCGTGGCCTCTGTAAGACTCGTAGCTCGTATTGAAATAGTTGTTTGTTTAGCTGAGTATGTTACATTCGCAATTGAAGACTTAACAGTAAAATAAAATGATCTTGTTTCTTCAGGTGTGGATTTAAACGTTCGTGACGTTCTCCAGATTGAAGAGGGTCTAGAGGTAGAAGATACCGAATACGTCGCGAAAGGTGATTTTGGTGAGGTAGAAAGCATGGACACTGACGATGTACTTCGGCTCTTACGAGTAATTTCGGAGTATATTACAGTAGGTGTCGTAGGATTAAGAAACGTCTTGCTGAACTGTGATTTCATTGTATATGCTCTCGTTGAAGTACTTAGAATCTCGGTAGTGCGCATCAGGGAGGAACGCTCTAGAAGGGAAGTCTTTAATATTGTCGCTAGGGCTGATGTAAATGTATACTTTGTTGGTAGAATCTCAGATGAAGGTAACACTGATATAAGTTCTGATTTCGTTAACAAAGCTGATGACGAAATTGGTTTTAAAGTAGAAGGTATTGGCGGTGAAGACATAGATGTCTTAAAGGAGGTCGTTGATAATTCAGAATAAGCAGATGGTGAAGACGCTTTTGGGGGAACAATAGACGTAGGTGTCATTGTTGAAGCCGTTTGCTTACTTGTTAGAGTCGATGATGTTGTTATTAGAGACTTTGGTGAGGAAGGACAGCAAGAATCTGAAAGAGATGGCCTCAAAGAACACCAAAAAGATTGAGATGATACCCAATAGCTCTCCGTAGTCAAGGATGAACCTGGTCGTGTAGTAAATTTCGATGACATTTCGGTAAAAGACGGTTTACAAGTCATCTCCGAAATGGTCACTTGGGTGGACGATCTCCTAATGTACAATTTTGAGGTAGATAAATATTTTTCTTTACGCGACGAGTAGCCGGTCGGGCTAGATTTTCTAACAGGTGATACTGGAGTTGTGGGGGTTCTTAAAATCTTCGACGTCGTTCCAGAAGCAGACGACTCTATAAGCGTTGATTGTCTCATGGTCGACGACGTATATAACGATGGATAAGTAAAAAGTTCGCTTAAGCAGCACTCTGTTTCGTTAAGTGTCAAAGTCGTGGCCTCTGTAAGACTCGTAGCTCGTATTGAAATAGTTGTTTGTTTAGCTGAGTATGTTACATTCGCACTTGAAGACTTAACAGTAAAATAAAATGATCTTGTTTCTTCAGGTGTGGATTTAAACGTTCGTGACGTTCTCCAGATTGAAGAGGGTCTAGAGGTAGAAGATACCGAATACGTCGCGAAAGGTGATTTTGGTGAGGTAGAAAGCATGGACACTGACGATGTACTTCGGCTCTTACGAGTAATTTCGGAGTATATTACAGTTGGTGTCGTACGATTAAGAAACGTCTTGCTGAACTGTGATTTCGTTGTATATTCTTCCGTTGAAGTACTTAGAATTTCGGTAGTGCGCATCTGGGAGGAACGCTCTAGAAGGGAAGTCTTTAATATTGTCGCTAGGGCTGATGTAAATGTATACTTTGTTGGTAGAATCTCAGATGAAGGTAACACTGATATAAGTTCTGATTTCGTAAACAAAGCTGATGACGAAATTGGTTTTAAAGTAGAAGGTATTGGCGTTGAAGACATAGATGTCTTGAAGGAAGTCGTTGATAATTCAGAATAAGCAGATGGTGAAGACGCTTTTGGGAGAACAATAGACGTAGGTGACATTGTTGAAGCCGTTTGCTTACTTGTTAGAGTCGATGATGTTGTTATTAGAGACTTTGGTGAGGAAGGACAGCAAGTAACTGAACCAGATGGCCTCAAAGAAACCCAAAAAGATTGAGAGGATACAAAATAGCTCTCCGTAGTCAAGGATGAACCTCGTCTTGTAGTAAATTTCAATGATATTTCGGTAAAAGACGGTTTACATGTCATCTCCGAAATTGTCATTTGGGTGGACCATCTCCTAATGTACAATTTCGAGGTAGATAAATATTTTTCTTTAGGCGACGAGTAGCCGGTCGGGCTAGATTTTCTAACAGGTGATACTGGAGTTGTGGGGGTTCTTAAAATCTTCGACGTCGTTCCAGAAGCAGACGACTCTATAAGCGTTGATTGTCTCACGGTCGACGACGTATATAACGATGGATAAGTAGAAAGTTTGCTTAAGCAGCACTCAGTTTTGTTAAGTGTCAAAGTCGTGGCCTCTGTATGACTCGTAGCTCGTATTGAAATAGTTGTTTGTTTAGCTGAGTATGTTACATTCGCACTTGAAGACTTAACAGTAAAAGAAAATGATCTTGTTTCTTCAGGTGTGGATTTAAACGTTCGTGACGTCCTCCAGATTGAAGAGGGTCTAGAGGTAGAAGATACCGAATACGTCGCGAAAGGCGATTTTGGTGAGGTAGAAAGCATGGACACTGACGATGTACTTCGGCTCTTTAGAGTAATTGCAGAGGATATTACAGTAGGTGTCGTACGATTAAGAAACGTCTTGCTGAACTGTGATTTCGTTGTATATGCTTCCGATGAAGTACTTACAATCTCGGTAGTGCGCATCTGGGAGGAACGCTCTAGAAGGGAAGTCTTTAATATTGTCGCTAGGGCTGATGTAAATGTATACTTTGTTGGTAGAATCTCAGATGAAGGTAACACTGATATAAGTTCTGATTTCGTAAACAAAGCTGATGACGAAATTGGTTTTAAAGTAGAAGGTATTGGCGTTGAAGACATAGATGTCTTGAAGGAAGTCGTTGATAATTCAGAATAAGCAGATGGTGAAGACGCTTTTGGGAGAACAATAGACGTAGGTGACATTGTTGAAGCCGTTTGCTTACTTGTTAGAGTCGATGATGTTGTTATTAGAGACTTTGGTGAGGAAGGACAGCAAGTAACTGAACCAGATGGCCTCAAAGAAACCCAAAAAGATTGAGAGGATACAAAATAGCTCTCCGTAGTTAAGGATGAACCTGGTCGTGTAGTAAATTTCGATGACATTTCGGTAAAAGACGGTTTACAAGTCATCTCCGAAATGGTCACTTGGGTGGACGATCTCCTAATGTACAATTTCGAGGTAGATAAATATTTTTCTTTCCGCGACGAGTAGCCGGTCGGGCTAGATTTTCTAACAGGTGATACTGGAGTTGTGGGGGTTCTTAAAATCTTCGACGTCGTTCCAGAAGCAGACGACTCTATAAGCGTTGATTGTCTCATGGTCGACGACGTATATAACGATGGATAAGTAGAAAGTTCGCTTAAGCAGCACTCTGTTTCGTTAAGTGTCAAAGTCGTGGCCTCTGTAAGACTCGTAGCTCGTATTGAAATAGTTGTTTGTTTAGCTGAGTATGTTACATTCGCACTTGAAGACTTAACAGTAAAATAAAATGATCTTGTTTCTTCAGGTGTGGACGTTCTCCAGATTGAAGAGGGTCTAGAGGTAGAAGATACCGAATACGTCGCGAAAGGTGATTTTGGTGAGGTAGAAAGCATGGACACTGACGATGTACTTCGGCTCTTACGAGTAATTTCGGAGTATATTACAGTAGGTGTCGTACGATTAAGAAACGTCTTGCTGAACTGTGATTTCGTTGTATATGCTTCCGTTGAAGTACTTAGAATCTCGGTAGTGCGCATCTGGGAGGAACGCTCTAGAAGGGAAGTCTTTAATATTGTCGCTAGGGCTGATGTAAATGTATACTTTGTTGGTAGAATCTCAGATGAAGGTAACACTGATATAAGTTCTGATTTCGTAAACAAAGCTGATGACGAAATTGGTTTTAAAGTAGAAGGTATATGCGTTGAAGACATAGATGTCTTAAAGGAAGTCGTTGATAATTCAGAATAAGCAGATGGTGAAGACGCTTTTGGGAGAACAATAGACGTAGGTGACATTGTTGAAGCCGTTTGCTTACTTGTTAGAGTCGATGATGTTGTTATTAGAGACTTTGGTGAGGAAGGACAGCAAGTAACTGAACCAGATGGCCTCAAAGAAACCCAAAAAGATTGAGAGGATACAAAATAGCTCTCCGTAGTCAAGGATGAACCTCGTCTTGTAGTAAATTTCGATGACATTTCGGTAAAAGACGGTTTACAAGTCATCTCCGAAATGGTCATTTGGGTGGACGATCTCCTAATGTACAATTTCGAGGTAGATAAATATTTTTCTTTAGGCGACGAGTAGCCGGTCGGGCTAGATTTTCTAACAGGTGATACTGGAGTTGTGGGGGTTCTTAAAATCTTCGACGTCGTTCCAGAAGCAGACGACTCTATAAGCGTTGATTGTCTCATGTTCGACGACGTATATAACGATGGATAAGTAGAAAGTTCGCTTAAGCAGCACTCTGTTTCATTAATTGTCAAAGTTGTTGAGTGTATTTGACTTTTAAATCTTCGTGAAGGACAAGAAATTGTTGAAGGATTCAATGATACGGTTGAAATCTCCGATGACAGAGATGATTTTGAGGTGACAGTAGATGGTGAAAACAGTTTTGTTGAAGACGCCTTACAAGACATCTCCGAAATTGTATCCTCCGATAAAAATTCGAAACTGTACTGTGAAGAAACTCTAGGTGAAGCTGAGATTACTGATGAAAGAGAAACTTGTTCAGTCGTAAAAAGTGAATGACTTGATGGCCCAATCGACGGTCTAGATGGTAGTGTCGTAGTTATGATGGGGCTACAGGACACACATCTAGAGGACATCAATGTTAACGATAAAGATTTTGTCGAGATTAATGACGTTTTAAATTCAGTCACAGTAGAAGTTGGTTTCCTTGATATCTTCGACAAAAAGGTAATAGATGGAATTATTTGAGTTAGAGTAATTTTAAACTCTGATGTTGATGAGAGCGATTTTGTTTTCGTAGGCGATAGATGAGAGAATGAACTGGATAACATTGTTTTTTTGGAGGATACTTTGGTTGAAGACGATTTTAACTGTGAACTAGAAACGTTTTCACTTGTTGAGTGTGTCTGACTTTGAAATGCTCTTGAAGGCGATGAAGACAACCAAGAAATTGTTGAAGGATTCAATGAAACGGATGAAATCTCCGATGACAGAGATGATTTTGAGGTGACAGTAGATGGTGAAACCAGTTTTGTTGAAGACGCTTTACACGACATCTCCGAAATTGTCTCCTCCGATAAAGATTCGAAACTGTACTGTGAAGAAACTGTAGGTAAAGCTGAGAAAACTGATGAAAGAGAAACTTGTTCAGTCGTAGAAGGCGACTGACTTGATGGCACAATCGACGGTGTAGATGGTAGTGGCGTGTTTATAATAGGGCTAGAGGATACACATCTAGATGATATCGATGTTAACGATAAAGTTTTTGTCGGGATTAATGACGATTTAAATTCAGTCACAGTGGAAGTTGGTTCACTTGATATCTTCGACAAAAAGGCTTTAGATGGAGTTATTTGAATCACAGTGGATTTCATCTCAGCTGCTGGTGAGATCGATTTTGTTTTCGTAGGCGATAGATGAGAGACTGAACTGGATATCGTTGTTTTTTTGGAGGATACTTTGGTTGAAGACGATTTCAACTGTGAACTAGAAACGTTTTCAATTGTTGAGTGTGTTTCACTTTTAAATGTTCTTGAAGGCGATAAAGACAACCAAGAAATTGTTGAAGGATTCAATGAAACGGATGAAATCTCCGATGACAGAGATGATTTTGAGGTGACAGTAGATGGTGAAACCAGTTTTGTTGAAGACGCTTTACACGACATCTCCGAAATTGTCTCCTCCGATAAAGATTCGAAACTGTACTGCGAAGAAACTGTAGGTAAAGCTGAGAATACTGATGAAAGAGAAACTTGTTCAGTCGTAGAAGGCGACTGACTTGATGGCACAATCGACGGTGTAGATGGTAGTGTCGTAGTTATGATAAGGCTACAGGAAACACATCTAGATGATATCGATGTTAAAGATAAAGATTTTGTCGGGATTAATGACGTTTTAAATTCAGTCTCAGTGGAAGTTGGTTCACTTGATATCTTCGACAAAAAGGCTTTAGATGGAGTTATTTGATTCGCAGTGGATTTCATCTCAGCTGCTGGTGAGATCGATTTTGTTTTCGTAGGCGATAGATGAGAGACTGAACTGGATATCGTTATTTTTTTGGAGGATACTTTGGTTGAAGACGATTTTAACTGTGAACTAGAAACGTTTTCAATTGTTGAGTGTGTTTCACTTTTAAATGTTCTTGAAGGCGATAAAGACAACCAAGAAATTGTTGAAGGATTCAATGAAACGGATGAAATCTCCGATGACAGAGATGATTTTGAGGTGACAGTAGATGGTGAAACCAGTTTTGTTGAAGACGCTTTACACGACATCTCCGAAATTGTCTCCTCCGATAAAGATTCGAAACTGTACTGTGAAGAAACTGTAGGTAAAGCTGAGAATACTGATGAAAGAGAAACTTGTTCAGTCGTAGAAGGCGACTGACTTGATGGCACAATCGACGGTGTAGATGGTAGTGTCGTAGTTATGATAGGGCTACAGGATACACATCTAGATGATATCGATGTTAACGATAAAGATTTTGTGGGGATTAATGACGTTTTAAATTCAGTCTCAGTGGAAGTTGGTTCACTTGATGTCTTCGACAAAAAGGCTTTAGATGGAGTTATTTGATTCACAGTGGATCTCATCTCAGCTGCTGGTGAGATCGATTTTGTTTTCGTAGGCGAAAGATGAGAGACTGAACTGGATATCGTTGTTTTTTTGGAGGATACTTTGGTTGAAGACGATTTTAACTGTGAACTAGAAACGGTTTCAATTGTTGAGTGTGTTTCACTTTTAAATGTTCTTGAAGGCGAAAAAGACAACCAAGAAATTGTTGAAGGATTCAATGAAATGGATGAAATCTCCGATGACAGAGATGATTTTGAGGTGTCAGTAGATGGTGAAAACAGTTTTGTTGAAGACGCTTTACACGACATCTCCGAAATTGTCTCCTCCGATAAAGATTCGAAACTGTACTGTGAAGAAACTGTAGGTAAAGCTGAGAATACTGATGAAAGAGAAACTTGTTCAGTCGTAGAAGGCGACTGACTTGATGGCACAATCGACGGTGTAGATGGTAGTGTCGTAGTTATGATAGGGCTACAGGATACACATCTAGATGATATCGATGTTAACGATAAAGATTTTGTCGGGATTAATGACGTTTTAAATTCAGTCTCAGTGGAAGTTGGTTCACTTGATATCTTCGACAAAAAGGTAATAGATGGAGTTATTTGAGTTCGAGTAATTTTAAACTCGGATGTTGGTGAGATCGATTTTGTTTTCGTAGATGATGGATGAGTGATTGAATAAGATGTCGTAGCTATTTCAGAAGATAATTTGGTTGAAGACGATTTTAACTGTAAACTAGATACGTTTTCACTTGATGAGTGTGTCTGACTTTGAAATGCTCTTGAAAGCGATGAAGACAACCAAGAAATTGTTGAAGGATTTAATGAAACGGATGAAATCTCCGATGACAGAGATGATTTTGAGGTGACAGTAGATGGTGAAACCAGTTTTGTTGAAGACGCCTTACACGACATCTCCGAAATTGTCTCCTCCGATAAAGAATCGAAACTGTACTGCGAAGAAACTGTAGGTAAAGCTGAGAATACTGATGAAAGAGAAACTTGTTCAGTCTCAGAAAGTGACTGACCTGATGGCACAATCGACGGTGTAGATGGTAGTGTCGTAGTTATGATAGGGCTACAGGATACACATCTAGATGATATCGATGTTAACGATAAAGATTTTGTGGGGATTAATGACGTTTTAAATTCAGTCTCAGTGGAAGTTGGTTCACTTGATGTCTTCGACAAAAAGGCTTTAGATGGAGTTATTTGATTCACAGTGGATCTCATCTCAGCTGCTGGTGAGATCGATTTTGTTTTCGTAGGCGAAAGATGAGAGACTGAACTGGATATCGTTGTTTTTTTGGAGGATACTTTGGTTGAAGACGATTTTAACTGTGAACTAGAAACGGTTTCAATTGTTGAGTGTGTTTCACTTTTAAATGTTCTTGAAGGCGAAAAAGACAACCAAGAAATTGTTGAAGGATTCAATGAAATGGATGAAATCTCCGATGACAGAGATGATTTTGAGGTGACAGTAGATGGTGAAAACAGTTTTGTTGAAGACGCTTTACACGACATCTCCGAAATTGTCTCCTCCGATAAAGATTCGAAACTGTACTGTGAAGAAACTGTAGGTAAAGCTGAGAATACTGATGAAAGAGAAACTTGTTCAGTCGTAGAAGGCGACTGACTTGATGGCACAATCGACGGTGTAGATGGTAGTGTCGTAGTTATGATAGGGCTACAGGATACAGATCTAGATGATATCGATGTTAACGATAAAGATTTTGTCGGGATTAATGACGTTTTAAATTCAGTCTTAGTGGAAGTTGGTTCACTTGATATCTTCGACAAAAAGGTAATAGATGGAGTTATTTGAGTTCGAGTAATTTTAAACTCGGATGTTGGTGAGATCGATTTTGTTTTCGTAGATGATGGATGAGTGATTGAATAAGATGTCGTAGCTATTTCAGAAGATAATTTGGTTGAAGACGATTTTAACTGTAAACTAGATACGTTTTCACTTGATGAGTGTTGCTGACTTTGAAATGCTCTTGAAGGCGATGAAGACAACCAAGAAATTGTTGAAGGATTTAATGAAACGGATGAAATCTCCGATGACAGAGATGATTTTGAGGTGACAGTAGATGGTGAAACCAGTTTTGTTGAAGACGCCTTACACGACTTCTCCGAAATTCTCTCCTCCGATAAAGATTCTAAACTGTACTGTGAAGGTACTGCAGTTGCAGCCGATATTACTGATGAAAGAGAAACTTGTTCAGTCGTAGAAGGCGACTGACTTGATGGCATAATCGACGGTGTAGATGGTAGTGTCGTAGTTATGATAGGGCTACAGGATACACATCTAGATGATATCGATGTTAACGATAAAGATTTTGTGGGGATTAATGACGTTTTAAATTCAGTCTCAGTGGAAGTTGGTTCACTTGATGTCTTCGACAAAAAGGCTTTAGATGGAGTTATTTGATTCACAGTGGATCTCATCTCAGCTGCTGGTGAGATCGATTTTGTTTTCGTAGGCGATAGATGAGAGACTGAACTGGATATCGTTGTTTTTTTGGAGGATACTTTGGTTGAAGACGATTTTAACTGTGAACTAGAAACGGTTTCAATTGTTGAGTGTGTTTCACTTTTAAATGTTCTTGAAGGCGAAAAAGACAACCAAGAAATTGTTGAAGGATTAAATGAAACGGATGAAATCTCCGATGACAGAGATGATTTTGAGGTGACAGTAGATGGTGAAACCAGTTTTGTTGAAGACGCCTTACACGACATCTCCGAAATTGTCTCCTCCGATAAAGATTCGAAACTGTACTGTGAAGAAACTGTAGGTAAAGCTGAGAATACTGATGAAAGAGAAACTTGTTCAGTCGTAGAAGGCGACTGACTTGATGGCACAATCGACGGTGTAGATGGTAGTGTCGTAGTTATGATAGGGCTACAGGATACACATCTAGATGATATCGATGTTAACGATAAAGATTTTGTCGGGATTAATGACGTTTTAAATTCAGTCTCAGTGGAAGTTGGTTCACTTGATATCTTCGACAAAAAGGTAATAGATGGAGTTATTTGAGTTCGAGTAAATTTAAACTCGGATGTTAGTGAGATAGATTTTGTTTTCGTAGGCGATAGATGAGAGACTGAACTGAATATCGTTCTTTTTTTGGAGGATACTTTGGTTGAAGACGATTTTAACTGTGAACTAGAAAAGTTTTCAATTGTTGAGTGTGTTTCACTTTTAAATGTTCTTGAAGGCGATAAAGACAACCAAGAAATTGTTGAAGGATTCAATGAAATGGATGAAATCTCCGATGACAGAGATGATTTTGAGGTGACAGTAGATGGTGAAACCAGTTTTGTTGAAGACGCTTTACACGACATCTCCGAAATTGTCTCCTCCGATAAAGATTCGAAACTGTACTGTGAAGAAACTGTAGGTAAAGCTGAGAATACTGATGAAAGACGAACTTGTTCAGTCGTAGAAGGCGACTGACTTGATGGCACAATCGACGGTGTAGATGGTAGTGTCGTAGTTATGATAGGGCTACAGGATACACATCTAGATGATATCGATGTTAACGATAAAGATTTTGTCGGGATTAATGACGTTTTAAATTCAGTCTCAGTGGAAGTTGGTTCACTTGATATCTTCGACAAAAAGGTAATAGATGGAGTTATATGAGTTTGAGTAATTTTAAACTCGGATGTTGGTGAGATCGATTTTGTTTTCGTAGATGATGGATGAGTGATTGAATAAGATGTCGTAGCTATTTCGGAAGATAATTTGGTTGAAGACGATTTTAACTGTAAACTAGATACGTTTTCACTTGTTGAGTGTGTCTGACTTTGAAATGCTCTTGAAGGCGATGAAGACAACCAAGAAATTGTTGAAGGATTCAATGAAACGGATGAAATCTCCGATGACAGAGATGATTTTGAGGTGACAGTAGATGGTGAAAACAGTTTTGTTGAAGACGCCTTATACGACATCTCCGAAAATGTCTCCTCCGATAAAGATTCTAAACTGTACTGTGAAGGTACTGTAGGTAAAGCTGAGAATACTGATGAAAGAGAAACTTGTTCAGTCATAGAAGGCGACTGACTTGATGGCACAATCGACGTTGTAGATGGTAGTGTCGTAGTAATGATAGGGCTACAGGATACACATCTAGAGGATATCGATGTTAACGATAAATAATTTGTCGGGATTAATGACGTTTTAAATTCAGTCTCAGTGGAAGTTGGTTCCCTTGATATCTTCGACAAAAAGGTAATAGATGGAATTATTTGAGTTCGAGTAAATTTAAACTCCGATGTTGATGAGATCGATTTTGTTTTCGTAGGCGATAGATGAGATACTGAACGGGATATCGTTGTTTTTTTGGAGGATACTTTGGTTGAAGACGATTTTAAATGTGAACTAGAAACGTTTTCAATTATTGAGTGTGTTTCACTTTTAAATGTTCTTGAAGGCGATAAAGACAACCAAGAAATTGTTGAAGGATTCAATGATACGGATGAAATCTCCGATGAAATAGATGATTTTGAGGTGACAGTAGATGGTGAAAACAGTTTTGTTGAAGACGCCTTACACGACATCTCCGAAAATGTCTCCTCCGATAAAGATTCTAAACTGTGCTTTGAAGGTACTGTAGGTAAAGCTGAGAATACTGATGAAAAAGAAACTTGTTCAGTCGTAGAAGGCGACTGACTTGATGGCACAATCGACGTTGTAGATGGTAGTGTCGTAGTAATGATAGGGCTACAGGATACACATCTAGATGATATCGATGTTAACGATAAATAATTTGTCGGGATTAATGACGTTTTAAATTCAGTCTCAGTGGAAGTTGGTTCCCTTGATATCTTCGACAAAAAGGCTTTAGATGGAGTTATATGAGTTTGAGTAATTTTAAACTCGGATGTTGGTGAGATCGATTTTGTTTTCGTAGATGATGGATGAGTGATTGAATAAGATGTCGTAGCTATTTCGGAAGATAATTTGGTTGAAGACGATTTTAACTGTAAACTAGATACGTTTTCACTTGTTGAGTGTGTCTGACTTTGAAATGCTCTTGAAGGCGATGAAGACAACCAAGAAATTGTTGAAGGATTCAATGAAACGGATGAAATCTCCGATGACAGAGATGATTTTGAGGTGACAGTAGATGGTGAAAACAGTTTTGTTGAAGACGCCTTATACGACATCTCCGAAAATGTCTCCTCCGATAAAGATTCTAAACTGTACTGTGAAGGTACTGTAGGTAAAGCTGAGAATACTGATGAAAGAGAAACTTGTTCAGTCATAGAAGGCGACTGACTTGATGGCACAATCGACGTTGTAGATGGTAGTGTCGTAGTAATGATAGGGCTACAGGATACACATCTAGAGGATATCGATGTTAACGATAAATAATTTGTCGGGATTAATGACGTTTTAAATTCAGTCTCAGTGGAAGTTGGTTCCCTTGATATCTTCGACAAAAAGGTAATAGATGGAATTATTTGAGTTCGAGTAAATTTAAACTCCGATGTTGATGAGATCGATTTTGTTTTCGTAGGCGATAGATGAGATACTGAACGGGATATCGTTGTTTTTTTGGAGGATACTTTGGTTGAAGACGATTTTAAATGTGAACTAGAAACGTTTTCAATTATTGAGTGTGTTTCACTTTTAAATGTTCTTGAAGGCGATAAAGACAACCAAGAAATTGTTGAAGGATTCAATGATACGGATGAAATCTCCGATGAAATAGATGATTTTGAGGTGACAGTAGATGGTGAAAACAGTTTTGTTGAAGACGCCTTACACGACATCTCCGAAAATGTCTCCTCCGATAAAGATTCTAAACTGTGCTTTGAAGGTACTGTAGGTAAAGCTGAGAATACTGATGAAAAAGAAACTTGTTCAGTCGTAGAAGGCGACTGACTTGATGGCACAATCGACGTTGTAGATGGTAGTGTCGTAGTAATGATAGGGCTACAGGATACACATCTAGATGATATCGATGTTAACGATAAATAATTTGTCGGGATTAATGACGTTTTAAATTCAGTCTCAGTGGAAGTTGGTTCCCTTGATATCTTCGACAAAAAGGCTTTAGATGGAGTTATATGAGTTTGAGTAATTTTAAACTCGGATGTTGGTGAGATCGATTTTGTTTTCGTAGATGATGGATGAGTGATTGAATAAGATGTCGTAGCTATTTCGGAAGATAATTTGGTTGAAGACGATTTTAACTGTAAACTAGATACGTTTTCACTTGTTGAGTGTGTCTGACTTTGAAATGCTCTTGAAGGCGATGAAGACAACCAAGAAATTGTTGAAGGATTCAATGAAACGGATGAAATCTCCGATGACAGAGATGATTTTGAGGTGACAGTAGATGGTGAAAACAGTTTTGTTGAAGACGCCTTACACGACATCTCCGAAAATGTCTCCTCCGATAAAGATTCTAAACTGTACTGTGAAGGTACTGTAGGTAAAGCTGAGAATACTGATGAAAGAGAAACTTGTTCAGTCATAGAAGGCGACTGACTTGATGGCACAATCGACGTTGTAGATGGTAGTGTCGTAGTAATGATAGGGCTACAGGATACACATCTAGAGGATATCGATGTTAACGATAAATAATTTGTCGGGATTAATGACGTTTTAAATTCAGTCTCAGTGGAAGTTGGTTCCCTTGATATCTTCGACAAAAAGGTAATAGTTGGAATTATTTGAGTTCGAGTAAATTTAAACTCCGATGTTGATGAGATCGATTTTGTTTTCGTAGGCGATAGATGAGATACTGAACGGGATATCGTTGTTTTTTTGGAGGATACTTTGGTTAAAGACGATTTTAACTGTGAACTAGAAACGTTTTCAATTGTTGAGTGTGTTTCACTTTTAAATGTTCTTGAAGGCGATAAAGACAACCAAGAAATTGTTGAAGGATTCAATGAAACGGATGAAATCTCCGATGACAGAGATGATTTTGAGGTGACAGTAGATGGTGAAACCAGTTTTGTTGAAGACACCTTACACGACATCTCCGAAATTGTCTCCTCCGATAAAGATTCGAAACCGTACTGTGAAGAAACTATAGGTAAAGCTGAGAATACTGATAAAAGGGAAACTTTTTCAGTCGTAGTCGGCGACTGACTCGATGGCACAATCGACGGTGTAGATGGTAGTGTCGTAGTTATGATAGGGCTACAGGATACACATCTAGATGATATCGATGTTAACGATAAAGATTTTGTTGGGATTAATGACGTTTTAAATTCAGTCTCAGTGGAAGTTGGTTCACTTGATGTCTTCGACAAAAAGGCTTTAGATGGAGTTATTTGATTAACAGTGGATCTCATCTCAGCTGCTGGTGAGATCGATTTTGTTTTCGTAGGCGAAAGATGAGAGACTGAACTGGATATCGTTGTTTTTTTGGAGGATACTTTGGTTGAAGACGATTTTAACTGTGAACTAGAAACGGTTTCAATTGTTGAGTGTGTTTCACTTTTAAATGTTCTTGAAGGCGAAAAAGACAACCAAGAAATTGTTGAAGGATTAAATGAAACGGATGAAATCTCCGATGACAGAGATGATTTTGAGGTGACAGTAGATGGTGAAACCAGTTTTGTTGAAGACGCTTTACACGACATCTCCGAAATTGTCTCCTCCGATAAAGATTCGAAACTGTACTGTGAAGAAACTGTAGGTAAAGCTGAGAATACTGATGAAAGAGAAACTTGTTCAGTCGTAGAAGGCGACTGACTTGATGGCACAATCGACGGTGTAGATGGTAGTGTCGTAGTTATGATAGGGCTACAGGATACACATCTAGATGATATCGATGTTAACGATAAAGATTTTGTCGGGATTAATGACGTTTTAAATTCAGTCTCAGTGGAAGTTGGTTCACTTGATATCTTCGACAAAAAGGTAATAGATGGAGTTATTTGAGTTCGAGTAAATTTAAACTCGGATGTTAGTGAGATAGATTTTGTTTTCGTAGGCGATAGATGAGAGACTGAACTGAATATCGTTCTTTTTTTGGAGGATACTTTGGTTGAACACGATTTTAACTGTGAACTAGAAAAGTTTTCAATTGTTGAGTGTGTTTCACTTTTAAATGTTCTTGAAGGCGATAAAGACAACCAAGAAATTGTTGAAGGATTCAATGAAATGGATGAAATCTCCGATGACAGAGATGATTTTGAGGTGACAGTAGATGGTGAAACCAGTTTTGTTGAAGACGCTTTACACGACATCTCCGAAATTGTCTCCTCCGATAAGGATTCGAAACTGTACTGTGAAGAAACTGTAGGTAAAGCTGAGAATACTGATGAAAGAGAAACTTGTTCAGTCGTAGAAGGCGACTGACTTGATGGCACAATCGACGTTGTAGATGGTAGTGTCGTAGTAATGATAGGGCTACAGGATACACATCTAGATGATATCGATGTTAACGATAAATAATTTGTCGGGATTAATGACGTTTTAAATTCAGTCTCAGTGGAAGTTGGTTCCCTTGATATCTTCGACAAAAAGGCTTTAGATGGAGTTATATGAGTTTGAGTAATTTTAAACTCGGATGTTGGTGAGATCGATTTTGTTTTCGTAGATGATGGATGAGTGATTGAATAAGATGTCGTAGCTATTTCGGAAGATAATTTGGTTGAAGACGATTTTAACTGTAAACTAGATACGTTTTCACTTGTTGAGTGTGTCTGACTTTGAAATGCTCTTGAAGGCGATGAAGACAACCAAGAAATTGTTGAAGGATTCAATGAAACGGATGAAATCTCCGATGACAGAGATGATTTTGAGGTGACAGTAGATGGTGAAAACAGTTTTGTTGAAGACGCCTTACACGACATCTCCGAAAATGTCTCCTCCGATAAAGATTCTAAACTGTACTGTGAAGGTACTGTAGGTAAAGCTGAGAATACTGATGAAAGAGAAACTTGTTCAGTCATAGAAGGCGACTGACTTGATGGCACAATCGACGTTGTAGATGGTAGTGTCGTAGTAATGATAGGGCTACAGGATACACATCTAGAGGATATCGATGTTAACGATAAATAATTTGTCGGGATTAATGACGTTTTAAATTCAGTCTCAGTGGAAGTTGGTTCCCTTGATATCTTCGACAAAAAGGTAATAGTTGGAATTATTTGAGTTCGAGTAAATTTAAACTCCGATGTTGATGAGATCGATTTTGTTTTCGTAGGCGATAGATGAGATACTGAACGGGATATCGTTGTTTTTTTGGAGGATACTTTGGTTAAAGACGATTTTAACTGTGAACTAGAAACGTTTTCAATTGTTGAGTGTGTTTCACTTTTAAATGTTCTTGAAGGCGATAAAGACAACCAAGAAATTGTTGAAGGATTCAATGAAACGGATGAAATCTCCGATGCTAGAGATGATTTTGAGGTGACAGTAGATGGTGAAACCAGTTTTGTTGAAGACACCTTACACGACATCTCCGAAATTGTCTCCTCCGATAAAGATTCGAAACCGTACTGTGAAGAAACTATAGGTAAAGCTGAGAATACTGATAAAAGGGAAACTTTTTCAGTCGTAGTCGGCGACTGACTCGATGGCACAATCGACGGTGTAGATGGTAGTGTCGTAGTTATGATAGGGCTACAGGATACACATCTAGATGATATCGATGTTAACGATAAAGATTTTGTTGGGATTAATGACGTTTTAAATTCAGTCTCAGTGGAAGTTGGTTCCCTTGATATCTTCGACAAAAAGGTAATAGTTGGAATTATTTGAGTTCGAGTAAATTTAAACTCCGATGTTGATGAGATCGATTTTGTTTTCGTAGGCGATAGATGAGATACTGAACGGGATATCGTTGTTTTTTTGGAGGATACTTTGGTTGAAGACGATTTTAACTGTGAACTAGAAACGTTTTCAATTATTGAGTGTGTTTCACTTTTAAATGTTCTTGAAGGCGATAAAGACAACCAAGAAATTGTTGAAGGATTCAATGATACGGATGAAATCTCCGATGAAATAGATGATTTTGAGGTGACAGTAGATGGTGAAAACAGTTTTGTTGAAGACGCCTTACACGACATCTCCGAAAATGTCTCCTCCGATAAAGATTCTAAACTGTACTTTGAAGGTACTGTAGGTAAAGCTGAGAATACTGATGAAAAAGAAATTTGTTCAGTCGTAGAAGGCGACTGACTTGATGGCACAATCGACGTTGTAGATGGTAGTGTCGTAGTAATGATAGGGCTACAGGATACACATCTAGATGATATCGATGTTAACGATAAATAATTTGTCGGGATTAATGACGTTTTAAATTCAGTCTCAGTGGAAGTTGGTTCCCTTGATATCTTCGACAAAAAGGTAATAGTTGGAATTATTTGAGTTCGAGTAAATTTAAACTCCGATGTTGATGAGATCGATTTTGTTTTCGTAGGCGATAGATGAGATACTGAACGGGATATCGTTGTTTTTTTGGAGGATACTTTGGTTGAAGACGATTTTAACTGTGAACTAGAAACGTTTTCAATTGTTGAAAGTGTTTCACTTTTAAATATTCTTGAAGGCGATAAAGACAACCAAGAAATTGTTGAAGGATTCAATGAAACGGATGAAATCTCCGATGCTAGAGATGATTTTGAGGTGACAGTAGATGGTGAAACCAGTTTTGTTGAAGACGCCTTACGCGACATCTCCGAAATTGTCTCCTCCGATAAAGATTCTAAACTGTACTGTGAAGGTACTGTAAGTAAAGCTGAGAATACTGATGAAAGAGAAACTTTTTCAGTCGTACAAGGCGACTGACTTGATGGCACAATCGACGTTGTATATGGTAGTGTCGTAGTAATGATAGGGCTACAGGATACACATCTAGATGATATCGATTTTAACGATAAATAATTTGTCGGGATTAATGACGTTTTAAATTCAGTCTCAGTGGAAGTTGGTTCACTTGATATCTTCGACAAAAAGGCTTTAGATGGAGTTATTTGATTCACAGTGGATTTCATCTCAGCTGCTGGTGAGATCGATTTTGTTTTCGTAGGCGATAGATGAGAGACTGAACTGGATATCGTTGTTTTTTTGGAGGATACTTTGGTTGAAGACGATTTTAACTGTGAACTAGAAACGTTTTCAATTGTTGAAAGTGTTTCACTTTTAAATGTTCTTGAAGGCGATAAAGACAACCAATAAATTGTTGAAGGATTCAATGAAACGGATGAAATCTCCGATGCTAGAGATGATTTTGAGGTGACAGTAGATGGTGAAACCAGTTTTGTTGAAGACGCCTTACGCGACATCTCCGAAATTGTCTCCTCCGATAAAGATTCTAAACTGTACTGTGAAGGTACTGTAAGTAAAGCTGAGAATACTGATGAAAGAGAAACTTTTTCAGTCGTAGTCGGCGACTGACTTGATGGCACAATCGACGGTGTAGATGGTAGTGTCGTAGTTATGATAGGGCTACAGGATACACATCTAGATGATATCGATGTTAACGATAAAGATTTTGTTGGGATTAATGACGTTTTAAATTCAGTCTCAGTGGAAGTTGGTTCACTTGATATCTTCGACAAAAAGGTAATAGATGGAGTTATTTGATTCACAGTGGATTTCATCTCAGCTGCTGGTGAGATCGATTTTGTTTTCGTAGGGGATAGATGAGAGACTGAACTGGATATCGTTGTTTTTTTGGAGGATACTTTGGTTGAAGACGATTTTAACTGTGAACTAGAAACGTTTTCAATTGTTGAAAGTGTTTCACTTTTAAATGTTCTTGAAGGCGATAAAGACAACCAAGAAATTGTTGAAGGATTCAATAAAACGGATGAAATCTCCGATGCTAGAGATGATTTTGAGGTGACAGTAGATGGTGAAACCAGTTTTGTTGAAGACGCCTTACGCGACATCTCCGAAATTGTCTCCTCCGATAAAGATTCTAAACTGTACTGTGAAGGTACTGTAAGTAAAGCTGAGAATACTGATGAAAGAGAAACTTTTTCAGTCGTAGTCGGCGACTGACTTGATGGCACAATTGACGGTGTAGATGGTAGTGTCGTAGTTATGATAGGGCTACAGGATACACATCTAGATGATATCGATGTTAACGATAAAGATTTTGTTGGAATTAATGACGTTTTAAATTCAGTCTCAGTGGAAGTTGGTTCACTTGATATCTTCGACAAAAAGGTAATAGATGGAGTTATTTGAGTTCGAGTAATTTTAAACTCCGATGTTAATGAGATCGATTTTGTTTTCGTAGGCGATAGATGAGAGACTGTACTGGATATCGTTGTTTTTTTGGAGGATACTTTGGTTGAAGACGATTTTAACTGTGAACTAGAAACGTTTTCAATTGTTGAAAGTGTTTCACTTTTAAATGTTCTTGAAGGCGATAAAGACAACCAAGAAATTGTTGAAGGATTCAATGAAACGGATGAAATCTCCGATGCTAGAGATGATTTTGAGGTGACAGTAGATGGTGAAACCAGTTTTGTTGAAGACGCCTTACGCGACATCTCCGAAATTGTCTCCTCCGATAAAGATTCTAAACTGTACTGTGAAGGTACTGTAAGTAAAGCTGAGAATACTGATGAAAGAGAAACTTTTTCAGTCGTAGTCGGCGACTGACTTGATGGCACAATCGACGGTGTAGATGGTAGTGTCGTAGTTATGATAGGGCTACAGGATACACATCTAGATGATATCGATGTTAACGATAAAGATTTTGTTGGGATTAATGACGTTTTAAATTCAGTCTCAGTGGAAGTTGGTTCACTTGATATCTTCGACAAAAAGGTAATAGATGGAGTTATTTGATTCACAGTGGATTTCATCTCAGCTGCTGGTGAGATCGATTTTGTTTTCGTAGGCGATAGATGAGAGACTGAACTGGATATCGTTGTTTTTTTGGAGGATACTTTGGTTGAAGACGATTTTAACTGTGAACTAGAAACGTTTTCAATTGTTGAAAGTGTTTCACTTTTAAATGTTCTTGAAGGCGATAAAGACAACCAAGAAATTGTTGAAGGATTCAATGAAACGGATGAAATCTCCGATGCTAGAGATGATTTTGAGGTGACAGTAGATGGTGAAACCAGTTTTGTTGAAGACGCCTTACGCGACATCTCCGAAATTGTCTCCTCCGATAAAGATTCTAAACTGTACTGTGAAAGTACTGTAAGTAAAGCTGAGAATACTGATGAAAGAGAAACTTTTTCAGTCGTAGTCGGCGACTGACTTGATGGCCCAATCAACGGTGTAGATGGTAGTGTCGTAGTTATGATAGGGCTACAGGATACACATCTAGATGATATCGATGTTAACGATAAATATTTTGTCGGGATTAATGACGTTTTAAATTCTGTCTCAGTGGAAGTTGGTTCACTTGATATCTTCGACAAAAATGTTATACATGGAGTTACTTGACTTCGAGTGATTTTAAACTCGGATGTTGGTGAGATAGATTTTATTTTCGTAGACGATGGATGAGAGACCGAATAAGAAGTCGTTGTTATTTCGGAAGATAATTTGGTTGAAGACGATTTAAACTTTGAACTAGAAACGTTTTCACCTGTTGATTGTGTTTGACTTTTAAATGTTCTTGAAGGCGATAAAGACAACCAAGAAATTGATGAAGGATTCAATGATACGGATGAAATCTCCGATGAAATAGATGATTTTGAGGTGACAGTAGATGGTGAAAACAGTTTTGTTGAAGACGCCTTACACGACATCTCCGAAAATGTCTCCTCCGATAAAGATTCTAAACTGTACTGTGAAGGTACTGTAGGTAAAGCTGAGAATACTGATGAAAGAGAAACTTGTTCAGTCATAGAAGGCGACTGACTTGATGGCACAATCGACGTTGTAGATGGTAGTGTCGTAGTAATGATAGGGATACAGGATACACATCTAGATGATATCGATTTTAACGATAAATAATTTGTCGGGATTAATGACGTTTTAAATTCAGTCTCAGTGGAAGTTGGTTCACTTGATATCTTCGACAAAAAGGCTTTAGATGGAGTTATTTGATTCACAGTGGATTTCATCTCAGCTGCTGGTGAGATCGATTTTGTTTTCGTAGGCGATAGATGAGAGACTGAACTGGATATCGTTGTTTTTTTGGAGGATACTTTGGTTGAAGACGATTTTAACTGTGAACTAGAAACGTTTTCAATTGTTGAAAGTGTTTCACTTTTAAATGTTCTTGAAGGCGATAAAGACAACCAAGAAATTGTTGAAGGATTCAATGAAACGGATGAAATCTCCGATGCTAGAGATGATTTTGAGGTGACAGTAGATGGTGAAACCAGTTTTGTTGAAGACGCCTTACGCGACATCTCCGAAATTGTCTCCTCCGATAAAGATTCTAAACTGTACTGTGAAGGTACTGCAGTTGCAGCCGATATTACTGATGAAAGAGAAACTTGTTCAGTCGTAGAAAATGACTGACGTGATGGCCCAATCAACGGTGTAGATGGTAGTGTCGTAGTTATGATAGGGCTACAGGATACACATCTAGATGATATCGATGTTAACGATAAAGATTTTGTCGGGATTAATGACGTTTTAAATTCAGTCTCAGTGGAAGTTGGTTCACTTGATATCTTCGACAAAAAGGTAATAGATGGAGTTATTTGAGTTTGAGTAATTTTAAAATCGGATGTTGGTGAGATCGATTTTGTTTTCGTAGATGATGGATGAGTGATTGAATAAGATGTCGTAGCTATTTCGGAAGATAATTTGGTTGAAGACGATTTTAACTGTGAACTAGATACGTTTTCACTTTTTGAGTGTGTCTGACTTTGAAATGTTCCTAAAGAAGATGGCAACCAAGAAACTGTTGAAGAATTCAATGAAACGGATGAAATCTCCGATGACAGAGATGATTTTGAGGTGAAAGTAGATGGTGAAACCAGTTTTGCTGAAGACGCTTTACACGAAATCTCCAAAATTGTCTCCTCCGATAAAGATTCTAAACTGTACGGTGAAGGTACTGCAGGTGCATCCGATATAACTGTTGAAAGAGAAACTTGTTCAGTCGTAGAAAATGACTGACGTGATGGCACAATCGACGGTGTAGATGGTAGTGTCGTAGTTATGATAGGGCTACAGGATACACATCTAGATGATATCGATGTTAACGATAAATATTTTCTCGGGATTAATGACGTTTTAAATTCAGTCTCAGTGGAAGTTGGTTCCCTTGATATCTTCGACAAAAAGGTAATAGATGGAATTATTTGAGTTCGAGTAAATTTAAACTCCGATGTTGATGAGATCGATTTTGTTTTCGTAGGCGATAGATGAGATACTGAACGGGATATCGTTGTTTTTTTGGAGGATACTTTGGTTGAAGACGATTTTAACTGTGAACTAGAAACGTTTTCAATTATTGAGTGTGTTTCACTTTTAAATGTTCTTGAAGGCGATAAAGACAACCAAGAAATTGTTGAAGGATTCAATGATACGGATGAAATCTCCGATGAAATAGATGATTTTGAGGTGACAGTAGATGGTGAAAACAGTTTTGTTGAAGACGCCTTACACGACATCTCCGAAAATGTCTCCTCCGATAAAGATTCTAAACTGTACTTTGAAGGTACTGTAGGTAAAGCTGAGAATACTGATGAAAAAGAAACTTGTTCAGTCGTAGAAGGCGACTGACTTGATGGCACAATCGACGTTGTAGATGGTAGTGTCGTAGTAATGATAGGGCTACAGGATACACATCTAGATGATATCGATGTTAACGATAAATAATTTGTCGGGATTAATGACGTTTTAAATTCAGTCTCAGTGGAAGTTGGTTCCCTTGATATCTTCGACAAAAAGGTAATAAATGGAGTTATTTGATTCACAGTGGATTTCATCTCAGCTGCTGGTGAGATCGATTTTGTTTTCGTAGGGGATAGATGAGAGACTGAACTGGATATCGTTGTTTTTTTGGAGGATACTTTGGTTGAAGACGATTTTAACTGTGAACTAGAAACGTTTTCAATTGTTGAAAGTGTTTCACTTTTAAATGTTCTTGAAGGCGATAAAGACAACCAAGAAATTGTTGAAGGATTCAATAAAACGGATGAAATCTCCGATGCTAGAGATGATTTTGAGGTGACAGTAGATGGTGAAACCAGTTTTGTTGAAGACGCCTTACGCGACATCTCCGAAATTGTCTCCTCCGATAAAGATTCTAAACTGTACTGTGAAGGTACTGTAAGTAAAGCTGAGAATACTGATGAAAGAGAAACTTTTTCAGTCGTAGTCGGCGACTGACTTGATGGCCCAATCAACGGTGTAGATGGTAGTGTCGTAGTTATGATAGGGCTACAGGATACACATCTAGATGATATCGATGTTAACGATAAATATTTTGTCGGGATTAATGACGTTTTAAATTCTGTCTCAGTGGAAGTTGGTTCACTTGATATCTTCGACAAAAATGTTATACATGGAGTTACTTGACTTCGAGTGATTTTAAACTCGGATGTTGGTGAGATAGATTTTATTTTCGTAGACGATGGATGAGAGACCGAATAAGAAGTCGTTGTTATTTCGGAAGATAATTTGGTTGAAGACGATTTAAACTTTGAACTAGAAACGTTTTCACCTGTTGATTGTGTTTGACTTTTAAATGTTCTTGAAGGCGATAAAGACAACCAAGAAATTGATGAAGGATTCAATGATACGGATGAAATCTCCGATGAAATAGATGATTTTGAGGTGACAGTAGATGGTGAAAACAGTTTTGTTGAAGACGCCTTACACGACATCTCCGAAAATGTCTCCTCCGATAAAGATTCTAAACTGTACTGTGAAGGTACTGTAGGTAAAGCTGAGAATACTGATGAAAGAGAAACTTGTTCAGTCATAGAAGGCGACTGACTTGATGGCACAATCGACGTTGTAGATGGTAGTGTCGTAGTAATGATAGGGATACAGGATACACATCTAGATGATATCGATTTTAACGATAAATAATTTGTCGGGATTAATGACGTTTTAAATTCAGTCTCAGTGGAAGTTGGTTCACTTGATATCTTCGACAAAAAGGCTTTAGATGGAGTTATTTGATTCACAGTGGATTTCATCTCAGCTGCTGGTGAGATCGATTTTGTTTTCGTAGGCGATAGATGAGAGACTGAACTGGATATCGTTGTTTTTTTGGAGGATACTTTGGTTGAAGACGATTTTAACTGTGAACTAGAAACGTTTTCAATTGTTGAAAGTGTTTCACTTTTAAATGTTCTTGAAGGCGATAAAGACAACCAAGAAATTGTTGAAGGATTCAATGAAACGGATGAAATCTCCGATGCTAGAGATGATTTTGAGGTGACAGTAGATGGTGAAACCAGTTTTGTTGAAGACGCCTTACGCGACATCTCCGAAATTGTCTCCTCCGATAAAGATTCTAAACTGTACTGTGAAGGTACTGCAGTTGCAGCCGATATTACTGATGAAAGAGAAACTTGTTCAGTCGTAGAAAATGACTGACGTGATGGCCCAATCAACGGTGTAGATGGTAGTGTCGTAGTTATGATAGGGCTACAGGATACACATCTAGATGATATCGATGTTAACGATAAAGATTTTGTCGGGATTAATGACGTTTTAAATTCAGTCTCAGTGGAAGTTGGTTCACTTGATATCTTCGACAAAAAGGTAATAGATGGAGTTATTTGAGTTTGAGTAATTTTAAAATCGGATGTTGGTGAGATCGATTTTGTTTTCGTAGATGATGGATGAGTGATTGAATAAGATGTCGTAGCTATTTCGGAAGATAATTTGGTTGAAGACGATTTTAACTGTGAACTAGATACGTTTTCACTTTTTGAGTGTGTCTGACTTTGAAATGTTCCTAAAGAAGATGGCAACCAAGAAACTGTTGAAGAATTCAATGAAACGGATGAAATCTCCGATGACAGAGATGATTTTGAGGTGAAAGTAGATGGTGAAACCAGTTTTGCTGAAGACGCTTTACACGAAATCTCCAAAATTGTCTCCTCCGATAAAGATTCTAAACTGTACGGTGAAGGTACTGCAGGTGCATCCGATATAACTGTTGAAAGAGAAACTTGTTCAGTCGTAGAAAATGACTGACGTGATGGCACAATCGACGGTGTAGATGGTAGTGTCGTAGTTATGATAGGGCTACAGGATACACATCTAGATGATATCGATGTTAACGATAAATATTTTCTCGGGATTAATGACGTTTTAAATTCAGTCTCAGTGGAAGTTGGTTCCCTTGATATCTTCGACAAAAAGGTAATAGATGGAATTATTTGAGTTCGAGTAAATTTAAACTCCGATGTTGATGAGATCGATTTTGTTTTCGTAGGCGATAGATGAGATACTGAACGGGATATCGTTGTTTTTTTGGAGGATACTTTGGTTGAAGACGATTTTAACTGTGAACTAGAAACGTTTTCAATTATTGAGTGTGTTTCACTTTTAAATGTTCTTGAAGGCGATAAAGACAACCAAGAAATTGTTGAAGGATTCAATGATACGGATGAAATCTCCGATGAAATAGATGATTTTGAGGTGACAGTAGATGGTGAAAACAGTTTTGTTGAAGACGCCTTACACGACATCTCCGAAAATGTCTCCTCCGATAAAGATTCTAAACTGTACTTTGAAGGTACTGTAGGTAAAGCTGAGAATACTGATGAAAAAGAAACTTGTTCAGTCGTAGAAGGCGACTGACTTGATGGCACAATCGACGTTGTAGATGGTAGTGTCGTAGTAATGATAGGGCTACAGGATACACATCTAGATGATATCGATGTTAACGATAAATAATTTGTCGGGATTAATGACGTTTTAAATTCAGTCTCAGTGGAAGTTGGTTCCCTTGATATCTTCGACAAAAAGGTAATAAATGGAGTTATTTGATTCACAGTGGATTTCATCTCAGCTGCTGGTGAGATCGATTTTGTTTTCGTAGGGGATAGATGAGAGACTGAACTGGATATCGTTGTTTTTTTGGAGGATACTTTGGTTGAAGACGATTTTAACTGTGAACTAGAAACGTTTTCAATTGTTGAAAGTGTTTCACTTTTAAATGTTCTTGAAGGCGATAAAGACAACCAAGAAATTGTTGAAGGATTCAATAAAACGGATGAAATCTCCGATGCTAGAGATGATTTTGAGGTGACAGTAGATGGTGAAACCAGTTTTGTTGAAGACGCCTTACGCGACATCTCCGAAATTGTCTCCTCCGATAAAGATTCTAAACTGTACTGTGAAGGTACTGTAAGTAAAGCTGAGAATACTGATGAAAGAGAAACTTTTTCAGTCGTAGTCGGCGACTGACTTGATGGCACAATCGACGGTGTAGATGGTAGTGTCGTAGTTATGATAGGGCTACAGGATACACATCTAGATGATATCGATGTTAACGATAAAGATTTTGTTGGAATTAATGACGTTTTAAATTCAGTCTCAGTGGAAGTTGGTTCACTTGATATCTTCGACAAAAAGGTAATAGATGGAGTTATTTGAGTTCGAGTAATTTTAAACTCCGATGTTAATGAGATCGATTTTGTTTTCGTAGGCGATAGATGAGAGACTGTACTGGATATCGTTGTTTTTTTGGAGGATACTTTGGTTGAAGACGATTTTAACTGTGAACTAGACACGTTTTCAATTGTTGACTGTGTTTCACTTTTAAATGTTCTTGAAGGCGATAAAGACAACCAAGAATTTGTTGAAGGATTCAATGAAAAGGATGAAATCTCCGATGACAGAGATGATTTTGAGGTGACAGTATATGGTGAAACCAGTTTTGTTGAAGACGCCTTACGCGACATCTCCGAAATTGTCTCCTCCGATAAAGATTCTAAGCTGTACTGTGAAGGTACTGTAGGTAAAGCTGAGAATACTGATGAAAGAGAAACTTGTTCAGTCGTAGAAGGCGACTGACTTGATGGCACAATCGACGGTGTAGATGGTAGTGTCGTAGTTATGATAGGGCTACAGGATACACATCTAGATGATATCGATGTTAACGATAAATATTTTGTCGGGATTAATGACGTTTTAAATTCAGTCTCAGTGGAAGTCGGTTCTTTTGATATCTTCGACAAAAAAGATTTAGATGGAGTTATATCAGTCACAGTGGATTTCATCTCAGATGTTGATAAGATCAATTTGGTTTTCGTACTTACGGAGATTGGTTCTGACGAAACTGTTTGTAAAGAAGAAATCTTAGAAGGTAAATGTATCGTTGTTTCAAAGAATTTTGCTTTAGTAGACGATCGATGAGAGACTGAATAGGATGTCGCTGTTATTTCGGAAGATAATTTGGTTGAAGACGACTTTAACTGTGACCTAGATACGTTTTCACCTGTTGATTGTGTTTGACTTTTAAATGTTCTTGAAGGCGATAAAGACAACCAAGAAATTGTTGAAGGATTCAATGATACGAATGAAATCACCGATGACAGAGATGATTTTGAAGTGACAGTACATGGTGAAACCAGTTTTGTTGAAGACGCCTTACACGACATCTCCGAAATTGTCTCCTCCGATAAAGATTCTAAACTGTACTGTGAAGGTACTGCAGGCACAGCCGAAATTACTGATGAAAGAGAAACTTGTTCAGTCTCAGAAAGTGACTGACCTGATGGTCCAATCGACGGTGTAGATGGTAGTGTCGTAGTTATAATGGGGCTACAAAACAAACATCTAGATGACATAGATGTAAACGATAAAGATTTTGTGGGGGTTAATGACGTTTTAAATACAGTCGCTGTGGAAGTCGGTTCTCTTGATATCTCCGACACAAATGTTATACATGGAATTACTTGACTTCGAGTGATTTTAAACTCGGATGTTGGTGAGATAGATTTTATTTTCGTAGACGATGGATGAGAGACCGAATAAGAAGTCGTTGTTATTTCGGAAGATAATTTGGTTGAAGACGATTTAAACTTTGAACTAGAAACGTTTTCACCTGTTGATTGTGTTTGACTTTTAAATGTTCTTGAAGGCGATAAAGACAACCAAGAAATTGTTGAAGGATTCAATGATACGGATGAAATCTCCGATGAAATAGATGATTTTGAGGTGACAGTAGATGGTGAAAACAGTTTTGTTGAAGACGCCTTACACGACATCTCCGAAAATGTCTCCTCCGATAAAGATTCTAAACTGTACTGTGAAGGTACTGTAGGTAAAGCTGAGAATACTGATGAAAGAGAAACTTGCTCAGTCGTAGAAGGCGACTGACTTGATGGCACAATCGACGTTCTAGATGGTAGTGTCGTAGTAATAATAGGGCTACAGGATACACATCTAGATGATATCGATTTTAACGATAAATAATTTGTCGGGATTAATGACGTTTTAAATTCAGTCTCAGTGGAAGTTGGTTCACTTGATATCTTCGACAAAAAGGCTTTAGATGGAGTTATTTGATTCACAGTGGATTTCATCTCAGCTGCTGGTGAGATCGATTTTGTTTTCGTAGGCGATAGATGAGAGACTGAACTGGATATCGTTGTTTTTTTGGAGGATACTTTGGTTGAAGACGATTTGAACTGTGAACTAGAAACGTTTTCAATTGTTGAAAGTGTTTCACTTTTAAATGTTCTTGAAGGCGATAAAGACAACCAAGAAATTGTTGAAGGATTCAATGAAAAGGATGAAATCTCCGATGACAGAGATGATTTTGAGGTGACAGTAGATGGTGAAACCAGTTTTGTTGAAGACGCCTTACACGACTTCTCCGAAATTCTCTCCTCCGATAAAGATTCTAAACTGTACTGTGAAGGTACTGCAGTTGCAGCCGATATTACTGATGAAAGAGAAACTTGTTCAGTCGTAGAAAATGACTGACGTGATGGCCCAATCAACGGTGTAGATGGTAGTGTCGTAGTTATGATAGGGCTACAGGATACACATCTAGATGATATCGATGTTAACGATAAAGATTTTGTCGGGATTAATGACGTTTTAAATTCAGTCTCAGTGGAAGTTGGTTCACTTGATATCTTCGACAAAAAGGTAATAGATGGAGTTATTTGAGTTTGAGTAATTTTAAACTCGGATGTTGGTGAGATCGATTTTATTTTCGTAGACGATGGATGAGAGACCGAATAAGAAGTCGTTGTTATTTCGGAAGATAATTTGGTTGAAGACGATTTAAACTTTGAACTAGAAACGTTTTCACCTGTTGATTGTGTTTGACTTTTAAATGTTCTTGAAGGCGATAAAGACAACCAAGAAATTGTTGAAGGATTCAATGATACGGATGAAATCTCCGATGAAATAGATGATTTTGAGGTGACAGTAGATGGTGAAAACAGTTTTGTTGAAGACGCCTTACACGACATCTCCGAAAATGTCTCCTCCGATAAAGATTCTAAACTGTACTGTGAAGGTACTGTAGGTAAAGCTGAGAATACTGATGAAAGAGAAACTTGCTCAGTCGTAGAAGGCGACTGACTTGATGGCACAATCGACGTTCTAGATGGTAGTGTCGTAGTAATGATAGGGCTACAGGATACACATCTAGATGATATCGATTTTAACGATAAATAATTAGTCGGGATTAATGACGTTTTAAATTCAGTCTCAGTGGAAGTTGGTTCACTTGATATCTTCGACAAAAAGGCTTTAGATGGAGTTATTTGATTCACAGTGGATTTCATCTCAGCTGCTGGTGAGATCGATTTTGTTTTCGTAGGCGATAGATGAGAGACTGAACTGGATATCGTTGTTTTTTTGGAGGATACTTTGGTTGAAGACGATTTTAACTGTGAACTAGAAACGTTTTCAATTGTTGAAAGTGTTTCACTTTTAAATGTTCTTGAAGGCGATAAAGACAACCACGAAATTGTTGAAGGATTCAATGAAACGGATGAAATCTCCGATGCTAGAGATGATTTTGAGGTGACAGTAGATGGTGAAACCAGTTTTGTTGAAGACGCCTTACGCGACATCTCCGAAATTGTCTCCTCCGATAAAGATTCTAAACTGTACTGTGAAGGTACTGTAAGTAAAGCTGAGAATACTGATGAAAGAGAAACTTTTTCAGTCGTAGTCGGCGACTGACTTGATGGCACAATCGACGGTGCAGATGGTAGTGTCGTAGTTATGATAGGGCTACAGGATACACATCTAGATGATATCGATGTTAACGATAAAGATTTTGTTGGGATTAATGACGTTTTAAATTCAGTCTCAGTGGAAGTTGGTTCACTTGATATCTTCGACAAAAAGGTAATAGATGGAGTTATTTGATTCACAGTGGATTTCATCTCAGCTGCTGGTGAGATCGATTTTGTTTTCGTAGGCGATAGATGAGAGACTGAACTGGATATCGTTGTTTTTTTGGAGGATACTTTGGTTGAAGACGATTTTAACTGTGAACTAGAAACGTTTTCAATTGTTGAAAGTGTTTCACTTTTAAATGTTCTTGAAGGCGATAAAGACAACCAAGAAATTGTTGAAGGATTCAATGAAACGGATGAAATCTCCGATGCTAGAGATGATTTTGAGGTGACAGTAGATGGTGAAACCAGTTTTGTTGAAGACGCCTTACGCGACATCTCCGAAATTGTCTCCTCCGATAAAGATTCTAAACTGTACTGTGAAAGTACTGTAAGTAAAGCTGAGAATACTGATGAAAGAGAAACTTTTTCAGTCGTAGTCGGCGACTGACTTGATGGCCCAATCAACGGTGTAGATGGTAGTGTCGTAGTTATGATAGGGCTACAGGATACACATCTAGATGATATCGATGTTAACGATAAATATTTTGTCGGGATTAATGACGTTTTAAATTCTGTCTCAGTGGAAGTTGGTTCACTTGATATCTTCGACAAAAATGTTATACATGGAGTTACTTGACTTCGAGTGATTTTAAACTCGGATGTTGGTGAGATCGATTTTATTTTCGTAGACGATGGATGAGAGACCGAATAAGAAGTCGTTGTTATTTCGGAAGATAATTTGGTTGAAGACGATTTAAACTTTGAACTAGAAACGTTTTCACCTGTTGATTGTGTTTGACTTTTAAATGTTCTTGAAGGCGATAAAGACAACCAAGAAATTGATGAAGGATTCAATGATACGGATGAAATCTCCGATGAAATAGATGATTTTGAGGTGACAGTAGATGGTGAAAACAGTTTTGTTGAAGACGCCTTACACGACATCTCCGAAAATGTCTCCTCCGATAAAGATTCTAAACTGTACTGTGAAGGTACTGTAGGTAAAGCTGAGAATACTGATGAAAGAGAAACTTGTTCAGTCATAGAAGGCGACTGACTTGATGGCACAATCGACGTTGTAGATGGTAGTGTCGTAGTAATGATAGGGATACAGGATACACATCTAGATGATATCGATTTTAACGATAAATAATTTGTCGGGATTAATGACGTTTTAAATTCAGTCTCAGTGGAAGTTGGTTCACTTGATATCTTCGACAAAAAGACTTTAGATGGAGTTATTTGATTCACAGTGGATTTCATCTCAGCTGCTGGTGAGATCGATTTTGTTTTCGTAGGCGATAGATGAGAGACTGAACTGGATATCGTTGTTTTTTTGGAGGATACTTTGGTTGAAGACGATTTTAACTGTGAACTAGAAACGTTTTCAATTGTTGAAAGTGTTTCACTTTTAAATGTTCTTGAAGGCGATAAAGACAACCAAGAAATTGTTGAAGGATTCAATGAAACGGATGAAATCTCCGATGCTAGAGATGATTTTGAGGTGACAGTAGATGGTGAAACCAGTTTTGTTGAAGACACCTTACACGACTTCTCCGAAATTCTCTCCTCCGATAAAGATTCTAAACTGTACTGTGAAGGTACTGCAGTTGCAGCCGATATTACTGATGAAAGAGAAACTTGTTCAGTCGTAGAAAATGACTGACGTGATGGCCCAATCAACGGTGTAGATGGTAGTGTCGTAGTTATGATAGGGCTACAGGATACACATCTAGATGATATCGATGTTAACGATAAAGATTTTGTCGGGATTAATGACGTTTTAAATTCAGTCTCAGTGGAAGTTGGTTCACTTGATATCTTCGACAAAAAGGTAATAGATGGAGTTATTTGAGTTTGAGTAATTTTAAAATCGGATGTTGGTGAGATCGATTTTGTTTTCGTAGATGATGGATGAGTGATTGAATAAGATGTCGTAGCTATTTCGGAAGATAATTTGGTTGAAGACGATTTTAACTGTGAACTAGATACGTTTTCACTTTTTGAGTGTGTCTGACTTTGAAATGTTCCTAAAGAAGATGGCAACCAAGAAACTGTTGAAGAATTCAATGAAACGGATGAAATCTCCGATGACAGAGATGATTTTGAGGTGAAAGTAGATGGTGAAACCAGTTTTGCTGAAGACGCTTTACACGACATCTCCAAAATTGTCTCCTCCGATAAAGATTCTAAACTGTACGGTGAAGGTACTGCAGGTGCATCCGATATAACTGTTGAAAGAGAAACTTGTTCAGTCGTAGAAAATGACTGACGTGATGGCACAATCGACGGTGTAGATGGTAGTGTCGTAGTTATGATAGGGCTACAGGATACACATCTAGATGATATCGATGTTAACGATAAATATTTTCTCGGGATTAATGACGTTTTAAATTCAGTCTCAGTGGAAGTCGGTTCTTTTGATATCTTCGACAAAAAAGATTTAGATGGAGTTATTTCAGGCACAGTGGATTTCATCTCAGATGTTGGTGAGATCGATTTTTTTTTCGTAGATGATGGATGAGTGATTGAATAAGATGTCGTAGCTATTTCGGAAGATAATTTGGTTGAAGACGATTTTAACTGTGAACTAGATACGTTTTCACTTTTTGAGTGTGTCTGACTTTGAAATGTTCCTAAAGAAGATGGCAACCAAGAAACTGTTGAAGAATTCAATGAAACGGATGAAATCTCCGATGACAGAGATGATTTTGAGGTGAAAGTAGATGGTGAAACCAGTTTTGCTGAAGACGCTTTACACGACATCTCCAAAATTGTCTCCTTCGATAAAGATTCTAAACTGTACGGTGAAGGTACTGCAGGTGCATCCGATATAACTGTTGAAAGAGAAACTTGTTCAGTCGTAGAAAATGACTGACGTGATGGCACAATCGACGGTGTAGATGGTAGTGTCGTAGTTATGATAGGGCTACAGGATACACATCTAGATGATATCGATGTTAACGATAAATATTTTCTCGGGATTAATGACGTTTTAAATTCAGTCTCAGTGGAAGTCGATTCTTTTGATATCTTCGACAAAAAAGATTTAGATGGAGTTATTTCAGGCACAGTGGATTTCATCTCAGATGTTGGTGAGATCGATTTTTTTTTCGTAGATGATGGATGAGTGATTGAATAAGATGTCGTAGCTATTTCGGAAGATAATTTGGTTGAAGACGATTTTAACTGTGAACTAGATACGTTTTCACTTTTTGAGTGTGTCTGACTTTGAAATGTTCCTAAAGAAGATGGCAACCAAGAAACTGTTGAAGAATTCAATGAAACGGATGAAATCTCCGATGACAGAGATGATTTTGAGGTGAAAGTAGATGGTGAAACCAGTTTTGCTGAAGACGCTTTACACGACATCTCCAAAATTGTCTCCTCCGATAAAGATTCTAAACTGTACGGTGAAGGTACTGCAGGTGCATCCGATATAACTGTTGAAAGAGAAACTTGTTCAGTCGTTGAAAATGACTGACGTGATGGCACAATCGACGGTGTAGATGGTAGTGTCGTAGTTATGATAGGGCTACAGGATACACATCTAGATGATATCGATGTTAACGATAAATATTTTCTCGGGATTAATGACGTTTTAAATTCAGTCTCAGTGGAAGTCGGTTCTTTTGATATCTTCGACAAAAAAGATTTAGATGGAGTTATTTCAGGCACAGTGGATTTCATCTCAGATGTTGGTGAGATCGATTTTTTTTTCGTAGATGATGGATGAGTGATTGAATAAGATGTCGTAGCTATTTCGGAAGATAATTTGGTTGAAGACGATTTTAACTGTGAACTAGATACGTTTTCACTTTTTGAGTGTGTCTGACTTTGAAATGTTCCTAAAGAAGATGGCAACCAAGAAACTGTTGAAGAATTCAATGAAACGGATGAAATCTCCGATGACAGAGATGATTTTGAGGTGAAAGTAGATGGTGAAACCAGTTTTGCTGAAGACGCTTTACACGACATCTCCAAAATTGTCTCCTCCGATAAAGATTCTAAACTGTACGGTGAAGGTACTGCAGGTGCATCCGATATAACTGTTGAAAGAGAAACTTGTTCAGTCGTAGAAAATGACTGACGTGATGGCACAATCGACGGTGTAGATGGTAGTGTCGTAGTTATGATAGGGCTACAGGATACACATCTAGATGATATCGATGTTAACGATAAATATTTTCTCGGGATTAATGACGTTTTAAATTCAGTCTCAGTGGAAGTCGATTCTTTTGATATCTTCGACAAAAAAGATTTAGATGGAGTTATTTCAGGCACAGTGGATTTCATCTCAGATGTTGGTGAGATCGATTTTTTTTTCGTAGATGATGGATGAGTGATTGAATAAGATGTCGTAGCTATTTCGGAAGATAATTTGGTTGAAGACGATTTTAACTGTGAACTAGATACGTTTTCAATTTTTGAGTGTGTCTGACTTTGAAATGTTCCTAAAGAAGATGGCAACCAAGAAACTGTTGAAGAATTCAATGAAACGGATGAAATCTCCGATGACAGAGATGATTTTGAGGTGAAAGTAGATGGTGAAACCAGTTTTGCTGAAGACGCTTTACACGACATCTCCAAAATTGTCTCCTCCGATAAAGATTCTAAACTGTACGGTGAAGGTACTGCAGGTGCATCCGATATAACTGTTGAAAGATAAACTTGTTCAGTCGTAGAAAATGACTGACGTGATGGCACAATCGACGGTGTAGATGGTAGTGTCGTAGTTATGATAGGGCTACAGGATACACATCTAGATGATATCGATGTTAACGATAAATATTTTCTCGGGATTAATGACGTTTTAAATTCAGTCTCAGTGGAAGTCGGTTCTTTTGATATCTTCGACAAAAAAGATTTAGATGGAGTTATTTCAGGCACAGTGGATTTCATCTCAGATGTTGGTGAGATCGATTTTGTTTTCGTAGATGATGGATGAGTGATTGAATAAGATGTCGTAGCTATTTCGGAAGATAATTTGGTTGAAGACGATTTTAACTGTGAACTAGATACGTTTTCACTTTTTGAGTGTGTCTGACTTTGAAATGTTCCTAAAGAAGATGGCAACCAAGAAACTGTTGAAGAATTCAATGAAACGGATGAAATCTCCGATGACAGAGATGATTTTGAGGTGAAAGTAGATGGTGAAACCAGTTTTGCTGAAGACGCTTTACACGACATCTCCAAAATTGTCTCCTCCGATAAAGATTCTAAACTGTACGGTGAAGGTACTGCAGGTGCATCCGATATAACTGTTGAAAGAGAAACTTGTTCAGTCGTTGAAAATGACTGACGTGATGGCACAATCGACGGTGTAGATGGTAGTGTCGTAGTTATGATAGGGCTACAGGATACACATCTAGATGATATCGATGTTAACGATAAATATTTTCTCGGGATTAATGACGTTTTAAATTCAGTCTCAGTGGAAGTCGGTTCTTTTGATATCTTCGACAAAAAAGATTTAGATGGAGTTATTTCAGGCACAGTGGATTTCATCTCAGATGTTGGTGAGATCGATTTTTTTTTCGTAGATGATGGATGAGTGATTGAATAAGATGTCGTAGCTATTTCGGAAGATAATTTGGTTGAAGACGATTTTAACTGTGAACTAGATACGTTTTCACTTTTTGAGTGTGTCTGACTTTGAAATGTTCCTAAAGAAGATGGCAACCAAGAAACTGTTGAAGAATTCAATGAAACGGATGAAATCTCCGATGACAGAGATGATTTTGAGGTGAAAGTAGATGGTGAAACCAGTTTTGCTGAAGACGCTTTACACGACATCTCCAAAATTGTCTCCTCCGATAAAGATTCTAAACTGTACGGTGAAGGTACTGCAGGTGCATCCGATATAACTGTTGAAAGAGAAACTTGTTCAGTCGTAGAAAATGACTGACGTGATGGCACAATCGACGGTGTAGATGGTAGTGTCGTAGTTATGATAGGGCTACAGGATACACATCTAGATGATATCGATGTTAACGATAAATATTTTCTCGGGATTAATGACGTTTTAAATTCAGTCTCAGTGGAAGTCGATTCTTTTGATATCTTCGACAAAAAAGATTTAGATGGAGTTATTTCAGGCACAGTGGATTTCATCTCAGATGTTGGTGAGATCGATTTTTTTTTCGTAGATGATGGATGAGTGATTGAATAAGATGTCGTAGCTATTTCGGAAGATAATTTGGTTGAAGACGATTTTAACTGTGAACTAGATACGTTTTCAATTTTTGAGTGTGTCTGACTTTGAAATGTTCCTAAAGAAGATGGCAACCAAGAAACTGTTGAAGAATTCAATGAAACGGATGAAATCTCCGATGACAGAGATGATTTTGAGGTGAAAGTAGATGGTGAAACCAGTTTTGCTGAAGACGCTTTACACGACATCTCCAAAATTGTCTCCTCCGATAAAGATTCTAAACTGTACGGTGAAGGTACTGCAGGTGCATCCGATATAACTGTTGAAAGAGAAACTTGTTCAGTCGTAGAAAATGACTGACGTGATGGCACAATCGACGGTGTAGATGGTAGTGTCGTAGTTATGATAGGGCTACAGGATACACATCTAGATGATATCGATGTTAACGATAAATATTTTCTCGGGATTAATGACGTTTTAAATTCAGTCTCAGTGGAAGTCGGTTCTTTTGATATCTTCGACAAAAAAGATTTAGATGGAGTTATTTCAGGCACAGTGGATTTCATCTCAGATGTTGGTGAGATCGATTTTGTTTTCGTAGATGATGGATGAGTGATTGAATAAGATGTCGTAGCTATTTCGGAAGATAATTTGGTTGAAGACGATTTTAACTGTGAACTAGATACGTTTTCACTTTTTGAGTGTGTCTGACTTTGAAATGTTCCTAAAGAAGATGGCAACCAAGAAACTGTTGAAGAATTCAATGAAACGGATGAAATCTCCGATGACAGAGATGATTTTGAGGTGAAAGTAGATGGTGAAACCAGTTTTGCTGAAGACGCTTTACACGACATCTCCAAAATTGTCTCCTCCGATAAAGATTCTAAACTGTACGGTGAAGGTACTGCAGGTGCATCCGATATAACTGTTGAAAGAGAAACTTGTTCAGTCGTAGAAAATGACTGACGTGATGGCACAATCGACGGTGTAGATGGTAGTGTCGTAGTTATGATAGGGCTACAGGATACACATCTAGATGATATCGATGTTAACGATAAATATTTTCTCGGGATTAATGACGTTTTAAATTCAGTCTCAGTGGAAGTCGGTTCTTTTGATATCTTCGACAAAAAAGATTTAGATGGAGTTATTTCAGGCACAGTGGATTTCATCTCAGATGTTGGTGAGATCGATTTTTTTTTCGTAGATGATGGATGAGTGATTGAATAAGATGTCGTAGCTATTTCGGAAGATAATTTGGTTGAAGACGATTTTAACTGTGAACTAGATACGTTTTCACTTTTTGAGTGTGTCTGACTTTGAAATGTTCCTAAAGAAGATGGCAACCAAGAAACTGTTGAAGAATTCAATGAAACGGATGAAATCTCCGATGACAGAGATGATTTTGAGGTGAAAGTAGATGGTGAAACCAGTTTTGCTGAAGACGCTTTACACGACATCTCCAAAATTGTCTCCTCCGATAAAGATTCTAAACTGTACGGTGAAGGTACTGCAGGTGCATCCGATATAACTGTTGAAAGAGAAACTTGTTCAGTCGTAGAAAATGACTGACGTGATGGCACAATCGACGGTGTAGATGGTAGTGTCGTAGTTATGATAGGGCTACAGGATACACATCTAGATGATATCGATGTTAACGATAAATATTTTCTCGGGATTAATGACGTTTTAAATTCAGTCTCAGTGGAAGTCGATTCTTTTGATATCTTCGACAAAAAAGATTTAGATGGAGTTATTTCAGGCACAGTGGATTTCATCTCAGATGTTGGTGAGATCGATTTTTTTTTCGTAGATGATGGATGAGTGATTGAATAAGATGTCGTAGCTATTTCGGAAGATAATTTGGTTGAAGACGATTTTAACTGTGAACTAGATACGTTTTCAATTTTTGAGTGTGTCTGACTTTGAAATGTTCCTAAAGAAGATGGCAACCAAGAAACTGTTGAAGAATTCAATGAAACGGATGAAATCTCCGATGACAGAGATGATTTTGAGGTGAAAGTAGATGGTGAAACCAGTTTTGCTGAAGACGCTTTACACGACATCTCCAAAATTGTCTCCTCCGATAAAGATTCTAAACTGTACGGTGAAGGTACTGCAGGTGCATCCGATATAACTGTTGAAAGAGAAACTTGTTCAGTCGTAGAAAATGACTGACGTGATGGCACAATCGACGGTGTAGATGGTAGTGTCGTAGTTATGATAGGGCTACAGGATACACATCTAGATGATATCGATGTTAACGATAAATATTTTCTCGGGATTAATGACGTTTTAAATTCAGTCTCAGTGGAAGTCGGTTCTTTTGATATCTTCGACAAAAAAGATTTAGATGGAGTTATTTCAGGCACAGTGGATTTCATCTCAGATGTTGGTGAGATCGATTTTGTTTTCGTAGATGATGGATGAGTGATTGAATAAGATGTCGTAGCTATTTCGGAAGATAATTTGGTTGAAGACGATTTTAACTGTGAACTAGATACGTTTTCACTTTTTGAGTGTGTCTGACTTTGAAATGTTCCTAAAGAAGATGGCAACCAAGAAACTGTTGAAGAATTCAATGAAACGGATGAAATCTCCGATGACAGAGATGATTTTGAGGTGAAAGTAGATGGTGAAACCAGTTTTGCTGAAGACGCTTTACACGACATCTCCAAAATTGTCTCCTCCGATAAAGATTCTAAACTGTACGGTGAAGGTACTGCAGGTGCATCCGATATAACTGTTGAAAGAGAAACTTGTTCAGTCGTAGAAAATGACTGACGTGATGGCACAATCGACGGTGTAGATGGTAGTGTCGTAGTTATGATAGGGCTACAGGATACACATCTAGATGATATCGATGTTAACGATAAATATTTTCTCGGGATTAATGACGTTTTAAATTCAGTCTCAGTGGAAGTCGGTTCTTTTGATATCTTCGACAAAAAAGATTTAGATGGAGTTATTTCAGGCACAGTGGATTTCATCTCAGATGTTGGTGAGATCGATTTTGTTTTCGTAGATGATGGATGAGTGATTGAATAAGATGTCGTAGCTATTTCGGAAGATAATTTGGTTGAAGACGATTTTAACTGTGAACTAGATACGTTTTCACTTTTTGAGTGTGTCTGACTTTGAAATGTTCCTAAAGAAGATGGCAACCAAGAAACTGTTGAAGAATTCAATGAAACGGATGAAATCTCCGATGACAGAGATGATTTTGAGGTGAAAGTAGATGGTGAAACCAGTTTTGCTGAAGACGCTTTACACGACATCTCCAAAATTGTCTCCTCTGATAAAGATTCTAAACTGTACGGTGAAGGTACTGCAGGTGCATCCGATATAACTGTTGAAAGAGAAACTTGTTCAGTCGTAGAAAGTGACTGACGTGATGGCCCAATCGTCGGTGTAGATGGTAGTGTCGTAGTTATGATAGGGCTACAGGATACACATCTAGATGATATCGATGTTAACGATAAAGATTTTGTGGGGGTTAATGACGATTTAAATTCAGTCTCAGTGGATTTCCGTTCTTTTGATATCTTCGACACAAGGGATTTAGTTATTTGAGTCACAGTGGATTTCATCTCAGATGTTGATAAGATCAAATTTAGTTTCGTACTTACGGAGATTAATTCTGACGAAACTGTTTGTAAAGTAGAAATCTTAGAAGGTAAGTATATCGTTGTTTCAAATAATTTTGCTTTAGTAGACGATGGATGAGAGATTGAATAGGATGTCGCTGTTATTTCGGAGGATAATTTGGTTGAAGACGATTTTAACTGTGAACTAGAAACGTTTTCACTTGTTGAGTGTGTTTGACTTTTAAATGTTCTTGAAGGCGATAAAGACAACCAAGAAATTGTTGAAGGATTCAATGAAACGGATGAAATCTCCGATGACAGAGATGATTTTGAAGTGACAGTAGATGGTGAAATCAGTTTTATTGAAGACGCCTTACACGACATCTCCGAAATTGTCTCCTCTGATAAAGATTCGAAACTGTACTGTGAAGAAACTGTAGGTGAAGCTGAGAATACTGACAAAAGAGAAACTTGTTCAGTCGTAGAAGGCGACTGACTTGATGGCACAATCGACGATGTATATGGTAATGTCGTAAATATGATAGGGCTACAGGATACACATCTAGATGATATCGATGTTAACGTTAAAGATTTTGTAGGGATTAATGACGTTTTAAATTCAGTCTCAGTGGAAGTTGGTTCCCTTGAAATCTTCGACAAAAAGGTAATAGATGGAATTATTTGAGTTCGAGTAATTTTAAACTCCGATGTTAATGAGATCGATTTTGTTTTCGTAGGCGATAGATGAGAGACTGTACTGGATATCGTTGTTTTCTGGGAGGATACTTTGGTTGAAGACGATTTTAACTGTGAACTAGATATGTTTTCACTTGTTGAGTGTGTCTGACTTTGAAATGTTCTTGAACAAGATGAAGACAACCAAGAAATTGTTGAAGCATTCAATGAAACGGATGAAATCTCCGATGACAGAGATGATTTTGAAGTGACAGTACATGGTGAAACTAGTTTTGTTGAAGACGCCTTACACGACATCTCCGAAATTGTCTCCTCCGATAAAGATTCTAAACTGTACGGTGAAGGTACTGCAGGCACAGCCGAAATTACTGATGAAAGAGAAACTTGTTCAGTCGCAGAAAGTGACTGACCTGATGGTCCAATCGACGGTGTAGATGGTAGTGTCGTAGTTATAAAGGGGCTACAAAACAAACATCTAGATGACATAGAGGTAAACGATAAAGATTTTGTGGGGGTTAATGACGTTTTAAATACAGTCGCTGTGGAAGTCGGTTCTCTTGATATCTTCGACAAAAATGTTATACATGGAGTTACTTGACTTCGAGTGATTTTAAACTCGGATGTTGGTAAGATAGATTTTATTTTCGTAGACGATGGATGAGAGACCGAATAAGAAGTTGTTATTTCGGAACATAATTTGGTTGAAGACGATTTTAACTTTGAACTAGAAACGTTTTCACCTGTTGATTGTGTTTGACTTTTAAATGTTCTTGAAGGCGATAAAGACAACCAAGAAATTGTTGAAGGATTCAATGATACGAATGAAATCACCGATGACAGAGATGATTTTGAAGTGACAGTAGATGGTGAAACCAGTTTTGTTGAAGACTCCTTACACGACATCTCCGAGATTGTCTCCTCCGATGAAGATTCGAAACTGTCCTGTGAAGGTACTGAACGTGAAGCCGAGATTACTGATGAAAGATTAACTTGTTCAGTCGTAGAAAATGACTGACTTGATGGCACAATCGACGATGTAGATGGTAATGTCGTAGTTCTGATAGGGATACAGAACACACATCTAGATGACATCGATGTAAACGATAAAGATTTTGTGGGGGTTAACGACGTTTTAAATACAGTCTCAGTGGAAGTCGGTTCTTTTGATATCTTCGACAAAAAGGCTTTAGATGGAGTTATTTGAGTCACATACGATTTCATCTCAGATGTTGATAATATCAATTTGGTTTTCGTTCTTACGGAGATAGGTTCTGACGAAACTGTTTGTAAAGTTGAAATCTTAGAAGGTAAATGTATCGTTGTTTCAAAGGATTTTGCTTTAGTAGATGATGGATTAGAGACTGAAAAAGATTTTAAGAGTGAACGAGAAACGTTTCCATATGTTAAGATTGGCTGACTTGTGGATATGTTTGAGAAAGTTGGGGACCACCAAGTAACAGCTAAAGGTTTCAGTGATTTGGATGGAATTGTGATTATAGTGGTATCCCTGAGCAATTTTGTCGGAGACAGATTACACGACATCTCCGAAATTGTATCATCTGATAAGGGTACTGCGCTGTACTGTGAAGACACTGTAAATGTAGAATTAGATACGAGTTCATACACTGAATGCGTCTGACTTGATGCCATAATCGATGTGGCTGAAATTTTTTTTGTTGTGAATGAGATACACGACACACATCGAGATGAAATTGATATAATTGATGAAAGTTTAGACGAAGATGGGCAACGTTTTTGCGGCGTTAGAGAGGTTTTTGAATCTATTTTAGTGAAAATCGTTTTACACGACATTTGTGAGAATGTCGCTTTAGATGAGGATAAAATAGTTGCAGTATTTTCGTTTTTAGATGTTAATGAGATTGGTTTTGATTTTGTTATATTAGAAGTAGGTTGGTTCGATATTTTTTTAGTTTTAATGGATGAAGTTTGGCATGACATTTCTGAAATTGTTGCATTACAATGAGTCTCAGATGACGGAATATACTCTATTAAGGAATCTGTCGTTTTATTTTCTGGAGACTGCAATGATGTTGTTAACATATAGGTTGACGACAAACCATATCCAGAGTTTGACTTAGACAGGTATTGTTCTCGAAATTTAGATTCTATCTTCGCGTTTATGTAACTTAATCCTTTTACATATGGTTTAAACGATTTAAATAGCCTTCCAGATGAGCTCTCAAGCTGATACGCTACATTTCTTTTATTCGACAATTTTCCAATGGGGATATACTTGGGACAGACATAGTCACTGTATATCGGATATTTTGGAGTAAGGGAGCTTTTTTGTTTTAATGTTTCGATATCACCGCAAACGTTATCTAAAAATATTTTATTTCCTACTAAAAGAGAAATCGAATTGTTCCGAGTTTCAACCCAACTCTGTAGATGTATTACATTTTTTTGCTGATGCGGGTGATTAGCGCAAGGAATGTGTATTTTTTTCGATGAATAGGTATGTGTATGTATTTTCCAAATTGACATTGCAAACCTATCTTTAGTGAAGCTACTAGTGTTTGTTTCAGTTTTTAATTGATAGATTTTTGTTTTGGAATCCTTTTGTGACGTATTTCCTGGAAAAAAGTAAAAAAAAACGAAATTCTACCCAAAGTTTTTCAAATTGAAACGCCGAAATTTAACAATATTTTAGAGATTAACGTTTTTTAAATATACATTATACCCGTTCTCTTACATGATAGCTCGTAGTTAATTTTAGTTACACAAGTCGAAATTAAAGAAAAACGCATTTCTTAGTGAAAACAAAAACTAAAAGAGGTTTTCGATAAAGTACATTTCTTATATCTAATTAAAAAATAGATTATCAAGTTAAAGGGCAAAACCGAGAAAATTGTTTCGTAAAATTTAATTGACCTGTTTAATTTACTTTTTTGATTTATTTAATTGTGGGCGGACATTTACAAGGAGACATTCCGAGGTGTCATTTTTCGTTGCCATGGCAAAACGGTTGCCCATTGAATAAATTACCTTTAGGATTTTTCATGATACACGAAGGTTTACCAATCCCCCGAGTTTAAACAAAATCGGTGGGTTACACTTCGGGATGTCTCCTTGTTAGTGAATCGCGAGTTCGTAAATCATAATTTCTAGCAAATTAGACTGAGCCTTTATCTCAAATATCTCAACTTTAATGTCGAATTTTAAATTTCTAACTTCGTCGTGACGGGGATGATAATCGAAAAAGTTTGCTTAAATGGTGTTTTACTATGTAATATATATTAGATAACGGTAGTCCCTATAAGTCAAAATCTCTATCTAGACGTATTTTAGGGTTTTATGCGCCACCCAAGTTTTAAAATTTATAAAATCTGATACACAAAATGTCACATACCAGCGTGATTCTGCAATGTAGTAACGAATTGGTCTAAAACGTCGGCCTCTGAACGATTCTTCGTGCACAATCCACAAAATTCTCGGCAAAAGTGGAATTTGAAGGTTGAGTCATATTCGCATCTTGTGACGCCTTTGAGTGGTTCATCTTTGCTATTAGGAATCCACAAACTCAAATCGAGCGATTTTTTTTTGCATTCGTGATCTCCCAAACGGTTGTTGCAGGAGGACGAACAGTCAACGTAATCGTAGCCGCTCAAACATTCACAAACGCAAGTTTCCAAATTTAGTCGAATGGAGTTCGGGCATTTTGTTCGACACTCGCACTTCCAGTGGTTCATTACGCATTCAGCTCTGAAAAATTATCATACACATTTAATGTAAGAAAAAATTAATAAAACTTACAGACGAGTGACTGACCACCTAGCTTTATCTGGACACTGATTATCTAAATCAGTAAGCAACGGCGATTTCCAAATGAGTATCGTAATAATTTAACGCAAAGTGTACACTGTTTACGCGAAGTACCCAGTCCTCGAATAAAAACCATCGTCCTTTTTTCTCATTGAAAACAAGGAAAACAGGTGAAAACAAGGTGGCTTAGACATATGAGTACACATTGAATTCGTGTTTAGACGCCAGTAACGTGGCCTTCTTGTTTAAACGTCGCTCTTACGTTACCGTATCTTACTTTTAAAAGTCTAAGAGCGCGCGCTACAGTGGCGAGCGATATCGCTTTTACCAGCGTACGTGCAAATCTCTCGTGCGAAGAATATACTAATAAAGCTGGGCCTTGTGACGTAAGAGCAACATTTTAATAAGTTGGGCAAGACCACTTTTTCTTTTATAAAATCAACTATTGTCTTTACCAAGAAATAAAAGTAACCCTTCTTTGGCATGTAACTCTCGTAGGGACTTAATAAAGATTATAAAGCTTAAGAGGGTGATTAAGTACAATGTCTGAAACTTTGAAAGTTTCTATTTTCGAAATTACTGTTATCGGCAGAATTTTTGCCAGCGGTAGATAAATTTATCACTCTGAAGTAATATTAAATTACGGTTAGGTGAAATATATTGATTGACACCAAAAATTACCATACACTTTAAAGGAACTGCAAAAATTATTATTTGACTTAACATTTAAACTGTCGTCACCCCGTAATAATCTCCGCTTCTGCTTCCAAAAAACATGGCAACCTCGTATTAAAAGAAAACGTTACGAAACTAGTGTTCGTACGGGGACCCCGACCCCGACCCCGAAAGTCGGGGATCCCCGACTTTTGTGCCCGACCCCGACCCCGACCCCGACTGTCGCAAATCAAGTCGGGGTTTTCCATTTTTCGGGGTTATGTTTTCGTAGTGTAATTTTAAATTTTCGCGCCGACGCACCCCGCTAAAATCCTAAAAATATAAAATAGATAGGTTCCTTCTCTCCCCTTTTTTCGTGGGCGACAATAGAATGATCCGAATGACCTTCGGCTATGCCGCTGACGTAGCTCTCGCTTGACGCTTGATTATAAGTTTTAGTTTCATAATTGCCGTTGTTTCGAACTCTCAGTCTCAGCTAAGGAGTGTGGAGTTACAACGTTTGTAAATAACTTGTGTATTTATAAAACAACTTATTTAAACAATTACAATGCCTAAGCTATAGACCTGTATTTTAAAATCTACCTATCTTATCTATTTTTACTATAGTCCTAGTCGATAATTCAAAATAACGGTCAAAAACGCCGCCGATCAGTTTAGTAAAATATTTTCAGCGGCGTAATCGTCGGCCATTTTCGGAATGGAGATACAGGCCGGAAGGCAGGCAAGGCTGCCAGATTTCGATAGATCGAAAAAGGCCAACTCTCTCCAATGTTTTCGTTTTCAAAACGAAAATTTTGCGGCGTAGCTATCGACTAAGACTATTACTAATAGTCCCTAGGCTCAGAGGCTGGCTTACACAAGATACACTATCTAATCTTAAATAGTAAAATTGGGGTATTTTGATAATTTTTCTATTCTTAATAAATACAAAGAATTTTCCATCCCCGACCCCGACTTGTTTTTCGCGGGGTTAGACCCACCCCGACCCCGACCCCGACCCCGACTTTATTTTGACCCCGTACGAACACTATACGAAACACTTACGATTGGACAGAAAACGCATAATAATTCTACGTAAATGGACGCATTGATTTTTCTTTGAGTTTCAGTGGAAAACTCGTTTTTTGTGAGATTGCGGTTGCTTTGTAAGTTATCAATAATTTATGTTCTGCCAATGTTTATTAATGGTAAAGGGAATATAATCTGCAGAGATATCTTTATGGAAGACCACTTCAATTTTTCAAATTTCCCTGTACAGTGGCGCCAAACATTACTAAAGGCAAAGGCAAGAGCGGCCAGAGCTGCAAACGTTGGTGTTCCACACCAAATACCTGAGGTTATATTCCCTTTAAATACCGTTATATTTGTTCTGCAAATGTTTATTTATGTTAAAAATCAACAAATTTGTTCTCCAAATGTGTATTTATGTTAAATATCAACAAATTTGTGCACTGCAAATACCAACTAATTTACTAGTCTCCGGTAGCATTGATTTGAAGTAAAACTTAGACGCCAATATTAGTTAAGCCTTAGCTATTATACTAATAATAATACGATTTTTAAACAGATGGCACAGGCCATATTAGTAGCTTCATCTTACTGGATTTGCCAGCCTAACAGGCACTCCACTATTAAATTGATAAGCCTCGGTTTCCCTGTCAAACACCACCGAGACTTTACAGAACCGCAAAATGGCGATTCCTCTCTACATTAACTGAAAGGGAGTGGGGTTTATGTTTCTACTCATGTTTAAATACATTAATGTCTCAATACATTATTGTCAAGTTATGTCAACGAATAATTTAAATCAATTAAAGCAAATATCAAAAGAGGCAATTATATTTTATGCCCACTAGACAAAATTTCAGTTGGAATTGCTGTGTGTTCAACCATTTCCGGAATGACATTTAGACACTACGTCTACCCTGATAACATTTTTTATAAAATAATATTAAAAGTACAATAACGAAATGTTCTTAAGCACAAGCATTAAACGTTTATTAATAAGCCTCGACCATGGTTCCATTATCATGATAATAGAGGTTACCGAACATCTCTTTGTTGTACTATTAAAATTACAGTTTTAGCTATTTCTAAATAAGTCAATTATTTAGGCCATGAAACAAAAACAAAAGATATTAACTGCTATTTTAACAAAGAAAACATTAAATACTAAGCAGGCAATGGTTTCAAAGTTTTAGTTGGATACCTCAAAACAAATTGTACACCCAAAAATCAGTCACCTACCTCACAGGCGTTGTCTGTTGGTCCCGAAAAGGTGTACCAACGTTTGGTGTTCACACCGATTATTTTATTTCGAATTAGTTGGACAAACTTTTGGATTATTGGGCTTTAAAAGTTCCATATTCTGATCACCCCTTACGGAAAACAAATGTGAAAATAAAGTTAATTCTTACCTAGAAACGCAGGTATCGTCGTAACAAAATGCCCTATCTTTAGGGCATAATGAGCATGGCAAACCGAAGAAAGGAACCATGGTTAAGGACACGTATGGACGAATCAAACAGTGGAAATGAGAGAATCGACCATTGCAATCGCGGTTAATAGAGCATCCAATTTTTCTTGATATCGGAGATAAGAGGGACAAGAAATGATTGAACTGTTTCATATAGGGAAAGGGCATGGTGAAACGATTTTGGTGTCCGGTGAAAGATGGTTTATTCCAATGCAGTATTGGACAATCTCCCTTTTCTCCATGGTAATCCACAAATGATCCAACGGAAGCAGACGTTTGCTCCAAAATGCTCTTGGTGCTGTACGTCGTGTCACAGGTTTCTGTGATCCTGGACGACTCATTGACGAGTTCTTCTTCCCAATCTGAAAACAGAGTTTGAAATATGACTAATAGACTTAGCGCGGAGATTTTAAAAAGTATAGACTAGTATTGTTCAGACAAAACAAAATAATTCTATACACAGGTAAAAAAGTAAGAAACTTTGAACCGATTAAACGTTTGATTTCCAGTTGAAAGTATTAAAAATTGTAATCCAATACACATGCGTGTCTGATATGTTATCTACTCATCCCTACATCGTGATAAGGAAAACGACAAAAGAAAATATTTAAGTGTTATGCAAATGGAAACCAGGTGGGGCTTGGTATGACAACCCCGTTTTGCCATGAAATAAATATAGACTGTTAAATTGAACCTTCATTGCCATTATTTTTCGATAATTTCGACAAAGATTTAATTATTTAAAAATTGAATTAAATAAATAAATAAAATATTAATGGGCAAAAAAGAACTAAATGAAGAAACGAACAAATACATACTAATATAATTAGTGTTCGGAAAACGTAATTTTGGATTTCTACGCCAGTTTCGAACGTAATGCAGAATATTAGCTACTTCTTCATCACTCAACGTATAAGTCAAAGGATATCTTTCCCCGACAGAAACATTTTCAACAGCTGGAGCTTCGTTTTTCGTCAATTGGTTTTCTGAAAAGTAAAAAAGTTGTTACAATATCAAGAACGTCACAGATGGAACACTCTTATATGTAACGTATAATTAAATTTCACTAGAGGGTTTTGGAACCTTTTCACGCGCACCTCCGCGCTTTACAGATACTTAGCCATTGTCACATTTTTACTCATTAATAATTTCTTAATAATATGTACAATAAATAAGCTTATTTAAAGCTTCATTTTTTACATATTTCTGTAACAAAAATGAATTTTAACGAACTTTTAGTCTGTTTTGTTAGCTACGTGGTGTCTCATAGCAAGCCAAATATTTTCCAGTTAATATTAGTTCAAATATAAAAAGAGGTATCCGAAAGCCAGGACCATTTTCCCTTTGAAACGATATCAGGTGACTTAAGAGTTAATTGGTGATAATATATTTATTACAAAAAAGGTTCCAGGTTAGCAACAAAAATACTTCTTCACCGGACGTCTTTTTCAAGAAGAATATGAAATATAACATATTATACCTTGAGGACGAGCCGGACAGCCGGTGTAGCCGTCGAATCGTCTCCAAGGTATTTATAGGTATCGGAGTTTTTAACATTAGGCTGGGCTCGTAACGTTGATGTATGGATAATTAACATGGGGTTAACGCAATGGGAAAATCGTACTGACGTCATAGTTTTTTGCGCGCCTGTAGCGTTAATACGGTTTGGTTGATTGTTTTGATATTTTACAAAGATAGTCCTTTAAAGCATTTTCCTTCCCCTTTTTCTAATTAAAAGCATATTAGTTAAAATTAAGGGTAAGATAATTAATTTTAAAATATTGTACATTTCACGAAAAAGATGGCGATCCAATTTATATAATACTGTTGCAATAGCCTGTGTTAGACAATTTCATCGATCCATGATTAAAATTAAAATGACCGTTTTTGATTCATTGCGTCGTGCTTTAGCTAAGCCTTGGCGTTTTTTATTAACAAATTAAAAAGTTAATTATCTATGAGCTTGGCCGAGGTGTTATAGGCGCTGGGTGAAAGGATGCGTGGCGAACACTTTTGCGTGTTCGAGGCACACTAGAAAACCCCCAAAAATACAACCAATTATTTCAAAATACAATACAATACAACACAAAATATCAAAATTGCAGACTACTGGCGCCAGTGTCGGTTTCTCATCTACTTATACAAGAGTCACCGTAACTAGGCTGTCACTGGCGCCGGACTGACCCACTTAGAGATTACCTACGAGTTTTTTAATATAACGGGGTTCAATAGCATAGCCGCCGTGGCGGCCGCGCCGAATGAATACAATTAAATAAAAGGGGGGTCAAGGGGGGTCAAGACGACCTTGAACTTGATCTTGGTCTTTTGGTACCCTTGGTATGGCATTTTATTTTTAGGCACCGGACCGGAGACGGTCGGGCAATAAAGAAGGGATTAAGCTTGATGGAAGCTCGGCGAACTGTCAATTTTTAATACTTTTAAATTCAGTCATAATTTGTATAACGTGCGCCACGTCGCAACGAATATAGCAGCTCGGTAATATGTCGCGAGAGATTTCGTCAGTTGGAAATAAGGCATTCCAGCATTTCGAAATGTAGTCACTTAAGGAGCAACAGTTTTAAAACCTTAGTGACCGCGTATAAAAGAGCTAGAGACATATTAGTGACCACTTCATTTGGAACCACGGCTCCTGACTTGATCCACATTGACAGCCATCCGTAAATGGAATCAGAGTCGTGGCTCTCTGACAACATGTTGCACACAGTATTACGCTTTCGTGGACGGCTCATTAACTGTAACATCTTACAGAAAAATGTTGCCGCTCTTGGCTCCCCAAGGTCTTTTCAACTTTTTCACGACACCACCCGTCGCGTCAATACAGATTTTTGATTTTCCAATATTGTTTTTACTTTAGGCGCGATACATCTACAGGGTGTTAACTAAAAAATGGAGCAGGGCGAATATTTCAAAATGTGTTTTAGCTACGATTTTGAAATTTTAGGTTGTTATAGAACCGTAAGAGCTACGAAGTTGGTTCCAATTAGAAAGTTGTTCCCCGTCGCATTTTATGGTTAACTAGCTTTGACTCGATCTGATTTGCGAAATAGGAAGTTGAGCAATGTTAGGCCAAAATCAAGAAGGCCGTTAAGTTGATAACGTGTTAAAGACGATGTTCAACTGATAACTTTAAAAGTACTCTTGTTAGAGTACTGAAATTTGTTAGACAACCTCATCGTGGTCGAGGATCTTTAGTTTGAAAATTTCAGTTCCCAAAACTCGACGTGCACCCTGCTGTTTAATGGTGGTTCCGATTCGATGACTCCCACAAACACCGAATGACGTAAACACCCTCGTGTGTTCGTAAAAGTGTCGGTATATGATACGCGTCCAGGAGCCTGGTTCAAAACGGATCTAACTTTCTGTCGCGATTTACCATATGAAACATCACACGGTGCTATTTTTGCATATTCTTCTTCGGTGAGAGTTAGTGTGAATTGGTGAACTCTTGTTTCGCCGTTTCATTCTTCGCTAATAAAATCTGAGGATTCATTAGGGGACTCTTTCGGTTCGGTGTCTTTGCCTGGTTCTTTAAAATAATTTTCGGCGTCGTCTTCCGTGTTTTTCTTTATCCCCAAATTTTCCCAAATTCCAAATCGCTTTTTAACCAGAGTGTATAAGGCATTGAGAGAGAATAATCCATTGAATTTTGCACTTAGATTTTTCCGCACTTGAAACGATTTACCCGCTACAAAAGATGTGCGATATAATACTGAAGCATATTTTAATATTGCTTCCTTAATTTTTTCTTGGGCCCGACCATATTTGTCAATCGGGACAACTAAATACTTTTCAACTTAAATCATGAATCTTACTTAAAAAGCGGACAACAACTTTGTGCAAAATGTTACAAAACTGCTGGAGGAGAACGACCCAGGTACGATGCAACAAAACATGAACAATACTGCGCAGTGCTTTTAGTTTCGGTTTACAGTAACGAGAAAAACAAAAGAGGATCTTTGACCTTGGAAACGTAGCGTCATCTGTGTCACGATTCTGGCAAATATATATTTGAATAGGATGGTGCGCTTTTAGTCACTGACATAAAGAAGTCACTTGATTACGGTGCATATTAAAAAAAGGGTGCGTTATGGGTGGCTATTGATAGGCTGCGTTTAAGCTGGAAATTTCCAATGGGCGGGCTACCATTAAATTGGCCCGCCGATTTTAAAAGAAAAAGGATTTTCGTCTCGTCAATTTCAAAAGCAGGTATTTCCGAAACCGGTACGGTGCATATTGTAAGTAAAGTGGTGCGTAACGGTGCATTATGGGTGCCTATTGATAAACTACATTTTATCTTCAGATACGTAGTGGGCGGGCTACCATTAACTTAACCCACCCATTTTGAAAATGGTGTACCGTCGAAACCGATATGGTGCATAATATAAAAGTGGCGGTGCGAAACGGTGCGTAAGGGGTGCCTATTTATAGGCTAAGTTTTTGCTCGAAAATTTTAACACGGGCGGGCCACCATTAACTTGGCCCGCCCATTTTAAAAATTAAATTTCTTCAAATCGGGAGTGGTGCAAATGTTTAAAATGGTGGTGCATATTGGTGTATATTATTGGGTGCCTAATTATAGGATATCATAGCTTATTATAATTTTGGATGATTGGGCGGGTCAGGTTAATGGACCCCTAAATGTATCACTCGGCTGGACCAAATTAATGTATAAAAAGAAAATTGTAACACCAAAAGGAACATTTTTAAACATTAATGTGGTAAATTTATTGAAACTTATAATATTTTTTTGTGAAACATTGATGGTACAAATATATATGGATCCAGAATGTTCCCTCTTGGATCTCACCAATTATGCCCTAAAATTTCTGTCCCTTCTTGGCCGCAGTGAAATGTACATGGTTACCTATATATCCTCTTTTTCCTCAGCCAACCTGAGATTTTTCCTATAATTTCTATTATAAGCACTATAATAGAAATAAAGCACCTCAATTGTTTAGAAAGATTACATTTCAATCAATTCTACGTTCCAAAACAAGGATAGTGCTTATCAAGGAAAACATTTGTCGATTTATATGAAACATTTATTAATTTACGGGAAAAAGCTTAACTTTTAATTCATTTCCACCGAATAGTGCTATTTTGGGGACCGAGATATCACACCTTGCATTGACGTTCCGCTGTTTGCTCGGAAACGAATTTCTGGGCAATGGCTTTGGATCCGTCATTCCGAGTTAAATTATAAATAGTTAAACTGATAAATAGTTAAACTGATAAATAGTTAAACTGATAAATAGTTAAACTGATAAATAGTTAAACTGATAAATAGTGAAACTGATAAATAGTTAAACTGATAAATAGTTAAACTGATAAATAGGGAAACTGATAAATAGTTAAACTGATAAATAGGGAAACTGATAAATAGTGACACTCATAAATAGTGACACTCATAAATAGTGACACTCATAAATAGTGACACTCATAAATAGTGACACTCATAAATAGTGACACTCATAAATAGTGACACTCATAAATAGTGACACTCATAAATAGTGACACTCATAAATAGTGACACTCAAAAATAGGTACACTAATAAATAGGTACACTAATAAATAGGTACACTAATAAATAGGTACACTAATAAATAGTGACTCATAAATAGTGACACTCATAAATAGTGACACTCATAAATACTTAAACTGATAAATAGTTAAACTGATAAATACTTAAACTGATAAATAGTGACACTAATAAATAGTGACACTCATAAATAGTGACACTCATAAATAGTGACTCATAAATAGTGACACTCATAAATACTTAAACTGATAAATAGTGTCACTAATAAATAGTGACACTCATAAATAGTTAAACTGGTAAAAAGTTAAACTAATAAATAGTTAAACTAATAAATAGTAAAACTAATAAATAGTTAAACTAATAAATAGCTAAACTAATAAATAGTTAAACTAATAAATAGTTAAACTAATAAATAGTTAAACTAATAAATAGTTAAACTAATAAATAGTTAAACTAATAAATAGTTAAACTAATAAATAGTTAAACTAATAAATAGTTAAACTAATAAATAGTTAAACTAATAAATAGTTAAACTAATAAATAGTTAAACTAATAAATAGTTAAACTAATAAAAAAGTTAAACTAATAAATAAGCTCATCTTTATCCTATCTCAGATAACTCTGGGTGGGTTTCTACGTAACTGTCAACTGACATACCCTTTCGTATTCACAATTGACACTCATAAATAGTGACACTAATAAATAGTTACATTAATAAATAGGTACATTAATAAATAGGTACACTAATAAATAGTCACACTAATAAATAGTGACACTAATAAATAGTGACACTAATAAATAGTGACACTCATAAATAGTGACACTCATAAATAGTGACACTCATAAATAGTGACACTCATAAATAGTGACACTCATAAATAGTTAAACTGATAAATAGTGTCACTAATAAATAGTGACACTCATAAATAGTTAAACTGGTAAAAAGTTAAACTAATAAATAGTTAAACTAATAAATAGTTAAACTAATAAATAGCTAAACTAATAAATTGTTAAACTAATAAATAGTTAAACTAATAAATAGTTAAACTAATAAATAGTTAAACTAATAAATAGTTAAACTAATAAAAAAGTTAAACTAATAAATAAGCTCATCTTTATCCTATCTCAGATAACTCTGGGTGGGTTTCTACGTAACTGTCAACTGACACACCCTTTCGTATTCACAATTGAAAATGGGTTCGTCCTCCAAATGTTTGCTTTCAAAACTGGCATAATCCGGAAATCCGCGATAGTTTTAGTTTTATTTTCTTTAGTCGGAAAACTCGACACAATTTCACAAATGTAGCAAAGGCCACAAAAAATATTTGTCGTCTACTACTACTAGTGTGTAATTATTTAATGGGGCAATGGGCAAGTATAATTTTTTATCCCCTTCGCAACCGACTTAGAGGAGAAACAGCAGAAAAGTCAGTGGTGTTAATAACGCCCCGGAAAACTCCGCAATGCGGGGGGGGGCTTCCATCGACGGGCCCCCAAATTGCCTATGGGACTGTGTACAGTCCAACCGCGCGAGAACTCGTCTAGTTTTTTCTCTTGTGCTCAAGTTAATGTTTTACTTGCTTCAAATATTTCTTTATTCCCAAAACTTTATAAATACAACCACAATAGCCGTCGCATAAATATCCAAAACAACGTACATAATGAAAGTAACACACTGAAGTTTGAAAAGTATCGAGACACGTGTTTTATAGCAGATCGTTAAACCTTGTAAATTAATAACTAAGTTGTGTTTCTGAATTTAAAGTTTTTAAGGTAAGGCTAATTCGTTTGCATAATATAATCGCTGCCCTGGGTAGTTTTTGTATAGAAAATCTAAAATTTCAACTTATGCATTTGCTTACATTTCACAAATGACAATGCTTATTGAACGAAATAATATGGACTCCATTTAGAGCGATATACTCAACTGAAATCAAAACGAGTCATAGAAATCCCGTCTTTATATTTTTCAATGAAATGAGGCAGGGGCGTAGGAACCAGGAGGGCCATGCCCCTCCCTAGAATTTTGCTGGGAGGGGCAACTAATGTTATTGCCCCTTCAACCTTTTGGTCAGTTGAAATCTTTAAAAGCTCAACTGTGTCTTTTCCCGCCAATTTACATAGTAGTCAAACAGAAACACATGCATTCGGTGAAGCTACACTCCTTTACAAATTCAAAACCATTCTCATTTTATTATTGTGGATTTGTGTATCTTAAATTCATAAACGACTCTAAGGACTAAAATACACTTCGTATGATAACTGTTGTTACTGTCAATGCCTTAATGACATTCGCGACCGATTACTCACTCTATATCGGGGGCTAAGCTCCTAGACCCCGCTTCGTTTCTCTATGCCCCCTCCAACTTCTAAAATGTTCCTACGCCCCTGAAAAGAGGAGCGGAAGGGAAGGCAATGTCTCCCCAAATCTTTAAAGTAAATCATTCCCCCCCCCCCCTCCATCTTGAAACGATGAAATCGTGTTAATTTTCAAACAGAAGATTTCATTTTTACCCTACTTTATTGAATAAACAAATAACGCGCTTACGTGAGTTCCCTACGAGAGAATAGTAGCAATATTTTTTTTGATGCTCGAGGCGCTGATTGCCGTGATTTATCTTAATCGTTTAACTTAGGGCTTCAAGCCATTTTAAAGCGTTTTATATATTTAACATGCAAGTACGTGTTAAATCTAATTGTATAAGGCGATACATGTTAGCCCTTACTCTAGATGGCGATAATCGCGATTCGGCCTTAATGATTATAAGGGACCCCAAAACAGTTTCGCGGGAGGACCCCAAACCCATAGCTACGTCACTGAGAAAGCTACTATTTTTAAAATATAATTTATCAAAAACAAATTTTATATTCTAAATAAATAATTTAATGTGGGGGATTTTATTTATCTTTAACTTCATTTGAATTGCTTGTGTATTTATCTTTAATTAATACTAAACACACTGGAACCGTATAGGAACCGTTTAGTAACCGGAACCGATAAATTAAAATTTTAAGAACCGGAACCGTATCCGGAACCGATAAAGCAAAAATTTAGGAACCGAAACCGGATCCGGAACCGAGATAGTCCAAAGAAGTGGAACCGTTGCATCCCTAATAAATAGTTACACTAATAAATAGTTAAACTAATAAAAAGTTAAACTAATAAAAAGTTAAACTATACTAAATAAGTGTGACGAAGTAATAATATGTTGACTGCACAAGCCGTGTATAACCAGAAGTAATAAATAAGTGTGACCAAGTAATAAAGAAGTTTTACGAAGTAATAAATAACTTATCGGTTTGTAGGGGGGGGCGTAGCTGAACATGACACTTATCGAAACCGTGTATGGCCAGAAGTAATAAATAAGTGTGGCACTTACTTATCGAAACCGTGTTTGGCCAGAAGTAATAAATAAGTGTGGCACTTACTTATCGAAGCCGTGTATAGCCAGAAGTAATAAACAAGTGTGGCACTTACTTATCGAGACCGTGTTTGGCCAGAAGTAATAAACAAGTGTGGCACTTACTTATCGAAGCCGTGTATAGCCAGAAGTAATAAACAAGTGTGGCACTTACTTATCGAAACCGTGTTTGGCCAGAAGTAATAAATAAGTGTGGCACTTACTTATCGAGACCGAGTTTGGCCAGAAATAATAAATAAGTGTGGCACTTACTTATCGAAGCCGTGTATAGCCAGAAGTAATAAACAAGTGTGGCACTTACTTATCGAATCCGTGTATGGCCAGAAGTAATAAATAAGTGTGGCACTTACTTATCGAAACCGTGTTTGGCCAGAAGTAATAAATAAGTGTGGCACTTACTTATCGAAACCGTGTTTGGCCAGAAGTAATAAATAAGTGTGGCACTTACTTATCGAGACCGTGTTTGGCCAGAAGTAATAAATAAGTGTGGCACTTACTTATCGAGACCGTGTTTGGCCAGAAGTAATAAATAAGTGTGGCACTTACTTATCAAGACCGTGTTTGGCCAGAAGTAATAAAAAAGTGTGGCACTTACTTATCGAAACCGTGTACAGGATGACCACTGAAAAACCCCAAAAAATTTATAGGAATATAGGAAATTAAACAGGCGATTTATAGGAGAATATAGGAGTATTTTCTTTGATTATATAGGAGCATATAAGAAAATTTGCATAAATAAAATTTAAATTTGTTTTAATATAAAAGGAACTTCATTTAAGCAAATGACGATATTCTTAATTCCGTTCAGTGCAGCTCTTTGGAGAAGCAGTTTACATTTTATCAAAGGGATTACTTACATTGAGCGCCATCTGTATTACGAAAAGCGAACTAGGTACGCGGGAAATTCGAAAAAACCGCACGAAATCCAAAATAATATCTAATTATAGGAAAATATAGGAAAAGTGATTAAATTATAGGAAAATAAAGGAAAGCAATGAAATATAGGAAAAATTAAAAATAAAATAAAGGAAGAATGGTCACCCTGCGTGTATGGCCAGAAGTAATAAACAAGTGTGGCACCAACTTATCGAAGCGGTGTAAATCCAGAAGTAATATTTCACTAAAATTTAAGGTTTATTACTAACTCATGATTTTATGCTACCTGTTTAAATAGAATAGGGGCACCAACTAATATTATCGCCTTCTTGGCAAACATTTTTCATTTTCAATGCGCGTGAAATTGCGCGAGCCACAATCTACTAATACATCAAAAGCGCGCTTCGAAAAAATAACTCGTTTTTAAATGTATTAGTCGTAATCTTATTCCACAATCACATATTGCTATCTTCCCCATACTTGAGTAATTTTAGATTAAAAGCCAACCTTTCGTTCCATTTCCATCGTGTACAGTTGTTTTAGGTCCCGATATCTCACTGTCTGCATTGACGTTCTGTTGCTCGTTTGGAAAGTCATTTCTGAGCAGCGGCTTTTGATCCGTCGTTCCGAGGAGAGCGCAGAACAACATTAACACAAATAACGCGTGTTTTAAACTCATTATTCGCGAATTATCGCGATGAAACATTTTTCGACGGCCCTTTAGTAATCCTATTTGCTAAGCCTACTTTTTAAAAATTGTTAAGCCTAATACGGATATAAAATATCACGAGACCGCCTTTTGAAACAGTGAAATAAAAATGACGGCACGCGCTAAAACGCGCGTTTTATATCGCGTCACCGTTATTTTTATTAGCGCGCGCTATTTCATTCCTTCAAAACCTACGTTGAAAGCGTTTAGATAATAAGATATTGGATAAAGGGAATCGAACAGGGTTGGCTGGATTAAACCACACTTGTTTAATCCATGGTTAAAATCATGGTTAAAACCAAGTGATTATTTAAAAGAAAAACAATGTTTTTTTTAATGTTTTGGTTTTTATTATTAACTAAAAATTATTCCTGAATGTTATTCCAATGTTTTCAATGATTTGGTAGCATTTTTCCGAATCCAGGCGCATTTGTCCGAATACTCATTTGTCCGAACTGTAAAAATATGGCTCAGATGGCCGAAGTACGGTTTCATTTGTCCGAAAATAATTTTGTATAATTTGTTAGCAATTTAACCGTTCTATCCGTTTGTCAAATGACCGAAATGTCATTTGTCCCAACGTGATACATTGGCTTTGGTCAAATTCGAAAGAATCACATTAAACCGAATCCGTCAAAAATAGAGTCCCAAACGTGCGGGTTTTTTTTATCTTAACATGAATAATTGTGGAACTTCAATCTAACCTAAATTCCAATGAAAATAGACACCTAACCTCTAACCTAACCTAACCTATTTAACCTAACGGAATCAAAGCCAACTCTGAATTAACACCAAACCCAGCCAATTTTTGGTTAACGAAAATTCGGACATAATGCATATACGAAACACTATTTTTGCGATGGAAATTCGAACAAATGCTACTACTCGTTCAGACAAATGACACTCAAGGTTGGGTCATTCCATGACAAAACGACCTAGTTTTTTTTAATTTTAACACCCGACCCCTTTCGATTTCGCCAAAATTTTGTATACAAGGTTTTTTGGGCCTAGGAAAACGATTTTGACAGTTTCATAACGATCGGTTCAGCCGTTTACGAGATACAGCATACGCGTTTTTTCAAAAGTTCGCCTTGACCCCCTAAATGTTTTCTAGTATATCTTATGACATAATTATCGCAAAATCACATGTAATACCTCATTTTAAAGACAATGCGCACCCTAATATGAATATTTAATCAGAGTTGTCATTTGACGTAAATGTCATTAAAATCTGGGCCTTTAAATAATTTGACCTTTGACCTTGCCCAGACACCTCAGTCGTAGGTCAACGATTTTAGCATTTTTAAAATTCCCACTATCGAATACATAATAATCACTCAAAATCTCAAAGTAATATTTGTAGTTTTCGAGATATTAATTTTTGAAATTTACCCCACCACACACAAAATGAAATACAAAAACCATTTATTTTTATAGTTTACACACCAATTAATTTTTTATTTACACAAAACAGCTTAAACTTCTTTATACATGGAAAAGGCTTTGGTAATTTTATTTTTATCGTGTTCTTTGATTTGATAGCCTTTCGAATTTGGTAAACCTACAAGAATTTCAATTGCACATAGAACATTTTCACTTGACACCCAACTGCTATCGATCCTTCTGGGCCATGTGTATTTGTCCGAAATACCAGGGGGACGCAAAAAGTTTACAAAGAAGACTCCAAACTCTTCTGATACTTCCTCAATTAATCCAACGTAAAGTTGGCCTTTGTAGACGCTGGCTACCAAATTTCCCACTTTAAAGTTTTCAGCCTCTTGATTTCGAGTATCTGACAATTCTAAAGTCGAAACCTTAACTGTGGTTAGCGAATCGTCATTAGATAACGGAGAAACCATGATTTCATTTAACGATATCGGAACGAATTTATGAAACCCTCGAGTTCCTTTTACTGTTATGGCTTTAGAAAACCTTTCTTTTAAAAGTTCCTTTTGTCGCTCAATTTCTTCGTTTTTAACATAGATGAACTTGATATTTTCGAAGTTTGATAGGCAGAAATTAAACATATCTGTTGGAGTCAAAATCTGTCCAGTCACTGGTCGCTGAAGACTGACTCTTGCTGTTTTACGCTTCACTGTTCCGCCAATTCCGTCACAAGGTCCCTTGCCATGAGATGTGGCAAAAAAATGCCATTCAGCGTCCAAACCAAAATCTTGTTTGTGGCAACAGAGATTAGAAAAGTTGTATTTGTTTTTATACTGTCCAGCACATCCATCCGTAAAATAAATTAGCTTTCTAACATTAGGAACATGTGTTTTTATATTTGGAATTAGATAAGTTAAAAAACTGTGAACAGTATTGGTTGTATGTGTTCTGGTATCACTGATAATACAAAAATTTAAGTGGTTAAGTTCTCCGTTTTCGACTACCCTGAAGTAGATTACGAAGGGATGCACTGTCGCTTGAGAATTGTCCCAATGGAACCCTTGTGCTTCGTCTTGAATTACGAAGGAATAGTTCTCCGCAAAATCACCGAGAACAATTACGTCACCAGGTTTTAGAGTTTTTTTGAGGTTTTTAAGATAATTAGATTGCGACTTAGATGTGTAATGATGACGCGTTAGTTCAAGTAGTTTAATGGCCAAAGAGTCGAAAAAGTTTTCAACACTCTCGCTCAAGGTCATGAGCTTTGTGCTGTCAGTTGTCACCCATTGCATGAACTTTATATTTTCAAAATCTTCTAAAAGGTTCGTTAAATATTCATTTTCAAGTAGACCATTTTTCCCAGGACTGTCCTTGCACACCCTCATCATACAATTCCTGTTTTGAGTGTCACACACGGTGAGCGCCATGAAATCGATATCACATTTTAAAGGACAAGGAGACGGTAGAGCTGATATCATTAGCTTGACATTTTGGTGATAGGTGCAGACACACACTGAATGTGTACCTGACGAACCTGCTAATACACACCAAGGTGGTCGTAGATAACAAAATGACGAAAATCCTAACGTCAAATCATGCTCTTCCTTGAATTTGTTATAGAGCTCTCTCAGGTTCAGCAGTACAAGCCTCTTTTGATGATGTTCTTTTTGACCTGTCTCGTGGTTTCTAACTGACACAAACTCCTTTTGTCCAGGTGTCATACGACTGTTATCGTCATTTTCGTAAAATTCAACGACCTTTGATTTAACGTCTTCGGTCAATATTAATCCCTTCGATTGTTTCTCTGGTAGCGAAAGAATTCCTTGACTAGATTTAAGATTCCTGCTTCGTTTGACCATGTATTCTGGTGCTCCAAATTCCTCCATTGTGCGTTGTATTCCAAATGGTGACAAGGTCAGGATCTGAAGCTTTTCGCCGTATGATGTCTTGGAGTTATTGAATTTCTCTCTCAGTTCGTTCAAAATATTCTCATATAATCGATGTTCTTCGAGCTTTCTAAAAACATCGTCCGTAACCATATTATCGTCTGTTTCATCAAGAGAAATTTCCATTGACTCTTCTAATTTGCGTTTCAATGAATTGTTCACAGCGTTTAACTTAGTCCTGCTTAGAATTGTTTTTTGGCGAGATGACAAACCTTCTGTACAAAAGTTAAAAAATATATGTATTTATATATGTATACATATATAAATTCTTTCAAATTGAATATATTTCTTACTTCTTTTAACAGGAGATTCTCCCAAGTTTATTAGAGTTTCGTTAACTGCCACTAAAGCTATAGCTTTGTCGTCTTGCGTCGCATCTCCCGATGAACAAGGTTGACTAAATGAAAAAGAATCGCTTTCTTGTGATTCTTGTGCAGTGTGAACTTCTGAAACGTCCAACTGTATTTGGAGTTCATCCTTTACTTTTTTTCCAGCAGACATAAAACACTGGATGCACAACTTATTTCCAGCGATAACTTCAATTCCTCGTAACTTTAATTTTTTGAACAAATCCAATGAAATAGTTTTTAGTCCACTCTTTCTTTCAGCGTCGTGAGTCCCAAAAGGATTCATAGACTTCTTTTGACTCGTTGAATACCTTTTCATAAAAAGTTCTTCATGGTGACGACATATTTTTCTTATTTTGGACATAGGTATAGCTGTTCGGCTGCTAAGAACTAATTTGTCATCCTCGAAAGTGTTTGCAAATGACATTTACTACTGTCTCTCCAAAACGAACAATTTCGATCCATTTCAGGGCTTTGTTCGAGAATATACAGTTAAATAAATTCTATTTCGCTACTCAATTATCGCTGTTAATATATTTAACTACTCAATTATAACTATTATATATTAAAAAGATATTAAAACATTTTTACGTTATTAAAAACGTAATCGATATGACTAAGAGCAATATTGGGTTTTCTTGAGATATCTAGCACATTTCCATTTTAGGGTGCAGTAAGATACGCTACAATAATATTGAACGCCAGACTATACTAAGGACAAGCAATTTAGTGATGTCTTCTGTCTACAGATAACATGCAAAACTAAAAATAATATGTAAATAACTCAACTTAATTTAAGAATTAGTGTATTTGATATTCTAAACTCAAAATTACCAAAATAATAATATTTTTAATTTATTTAGTAGGTCAACTAGTTTCGTGTATAAAATAGCATTTTCATTAATTTGAGGGGTAAATTTCAAAAATTAATATCTCGAAAACTACAAATATTACTTTGAGATTTTGAGTGATTATTATGTATTCGATAGTGGGAATTTTAAAAATGCTAAAATCGTTGACCTACGACTGAGGTGTCTGGGCAAGGTCAAAGGTCAAATTATTTAAAGGCCCAGATTTTAATGACATTTACGTCAAATGACAACTCTGATTAAATATTCATATTAGGGTGCGCATTGTCTTTAAAATGAGGTATTACATGTGATTTTGCGATAATTATGTCTTAAGATATAGTAGAAAACATTTAGGGGGTCAAGGCGTACTTTTGAAAAAACGCGTATGCTGTATCTCGTAAACGGCTGAACCGATCGTTATGAAACTGTCAAAATCGTTTTCCTAGGCCCAAAAAACCCTGTATACAAAATTTGGGCAAAATCGAAAGGGGTCGGGTGTTCTGTGGCAGGCGTTTTGTCATGGAATGACCCGGTTATTAAATTCGTACAAATTGAACAATTTCGGTTTTCGAGTTCGGACAAATGAGTATTCAGACAAACGCGATATTATTCGGACGAATGAAATTCGGAAAATTGCTACTACCCCGTTTTCAATACCTTCCTATTCACCCCTTAGGTTTTCTCATGTAGTATACAGGGTGTCCACTAAAAAATGAACCAGGGCGAATATCTCAAAATCTGTTTTAGGCACGATTTTTAAATTTTCAAGTCGTATACAAGATGTAGGGGGAAACCTACTGCGAAAATGTCGATGACCTTGAACCATGTCTTCAAGGTCATCCAAAAACTAACTCGAGAACCGTAAGTGTTAGAAAGTTGGTGCCAATAAGAAACGTGTTCCACGTGACTTTCTAAGTACAAATAGCTTAAACCTGATCAGATTTGACCAAAAGGAAGCCGAGAAATGCTAGATGAAAAACAAGAAGGTCGTTAAGTTGATAACGTGTCGAAAGCGAGGTTCGGGAGCTGATACCTCTAAAGATACACGTGTTAGAGTACTGCAATTTGCTACATATCCTTATCAGGATTGAGGGTCTTGAGTTTAACAATTTCAATGACCTTGAAAAATGTCTTTAAGGTCATCCAAAAACTAACGCGAGAACCGTAAGTGTTAGAAAGTTGGTTCCAATCTGAAAAGTGTTACACATCACATTGTTGGTCTAATCCGCGTGTGCTGCAGCGCGGATTAGCGTTGAAATAAGCTAATATATCGACGTCAAGGTTGTTTTCACGATTATCTCCTTGAATTAATCCATTATCATCGCCTGTTAATCGAAATCGATTGACTACTCGCAAAATCTTATTGTGCGTAAGTGTTAAACGAGGATGACCCTGCCGAAAAATTGCCGCTGCTAAGCGCGCATTTCTCCCATTTTCATAAAATAACCGAACCATTTCGCCTTACATAACTTTATTATTTCTAAAGAAAAAATTAGCTTTGTGGCAACAAAAATAAACTTCGAATGAATATTAAGCTTAGCGTAAAATAAAATGACATTTGAAATTTTTTTAAATGTTGTTGTCATGACGACCACCATAATGAGTTTGTCTAGCAAATTTCGATGTAACACGAATTGGTTTCGAGTTATGAGCGTTTTCTTTCAATTTTCTTTTTAACGACCTTTGTGATTTTGTAGAACAGTTCCTCGACTTCCTATTGGTCAAATTCGATCGAATCAAAGCTAATTAGACCTACAATGTGACGTGGAACACTTTTCTAATTGGAACCAACTTTCTAACACTTACGGTTCTCATAGTTTTTGGATGACCTTGAAGGCATGGTTCAAGGTCATTGAAATTTTTAAACTAAAGACCCTCAGTCCTGATGAGGATATGTAGCAAATTTCCGTACTCTAACACGTGTATCTTTAGAGTTATCAGCTCCCGAACCTCGCTTTCGACACGTTATCAACTTAACGACCTTCTTGTTTTTTATCTAGCATTTCTCGACTTCCTATTGGTCAAATCTGATCAGGTTTAAGCTATTTGTACTTAGAAAGTAACGTGGAACTTTTCTAATTAGAACCAACTTTCTAACCCTTACGGTTCTCGAGTTAGTTTTTGGGTTACCTTGAAGACATGGTTCAAGGTCATCGACATTTTCGCAGTAAGTTTCCCCCTACATCTTGTATACGACTTATATTTTCCTTTAATTCGCTTGAAAATTGCCTATTTTTTCATAAAATTTTTTTGGCATTTTCCTGGTCACTCTGCATTTATACAAAATCAAAAATGAAAAAAACTAAAACTTTTTTCTGGTCATTTGAATAATAATACTCATATTAATTTTTTTTAGTTGATTTGTAATATGTATTCACGGTTAAACAAAAGTGAAAAATAGATAAAAAGTAAAAGAAGGAAGTGTTTAAAAAAAACTGAATTTTTGGGTTTTTATTAAAAAAAAACTGAGTTTTTCCAACCCTGGAATCGAATGATCTTAAGAAAATGGTTGCTCTAGTGGCGAGGATGTCGTTTGTCATCATAAAAAGTGTGTTAGGTCCAATTATTAGAGATTTCCAACGCTCGTGTACGGAGACTAAATAACTGCGTAAATTCTTTTTAAAATCTTATTAACTCCTACATGTAGAATATTGTATTTAGCACGTTCGTCGTCCTGTGACCGAGACTAAGGGCCCGTTCTAGAGACGAAAAGGTCTCCTTAAATAACGAAAACGTGTTCCAGAGACATTTTTACGAGAAATAAAGTCTAGTATTTTCTACGAGAGTTCCTAAGCTCTCGTAGCGCGTTCGGAAGTGAAAATTATAATTGTTTTGATAAGATGACGGCGGAGTTTTTTCGAGCTAACGTGATACAGGGTGTCCACTAAAAAATGAACCAGGGCGAATATCTCAAAATCAGTTTTAGGTGATGTAACGAATATGTTAGTAGAATAGTAGAATATAGTTGAATATTTAAGTTCCCACCAAAATAGGCCAAAATTAGATATATATTTCTGTTTGAATTCTAAGAAAGCACTCTGGGGCTTCGGGAAATAGTAGCTGCCTCTGGGTCGCCTGTCGGTATCAAGCGGCCCCTATTTTTTCCAGCATATTTTCTTTTGGACAATGGTCATACCCAGAGTTCGGGTCAGGAGCTTTTAGACCTTCCGCCCAATTAACCTGTCACCTTTGATGGCGCGGCTTAGTTGATTTTTACTTTATTTTTGGGGAATTGTGCATGCTTTATTTTTGTCGCGCCGCTTTTCTTATAGTTTTGGAATGCCAAGGACGACATATTATAAATCTATCATACCCGATGCCAGGCCAATAAAAACGAACTCTTTAGAAGTTTGTCGGAAAAATAATGTTTCGAACTTTCCAATTAATCTTAATTTTTGAGGGTCAGTGAAAACCCGCGAGCTTTTGAAAAATATTTCTCACTTTGACACATCACCAAGGAGGGGTCATTTAGACCCAGGATGTAGTTCTTTCGTTGGATTGGATCCTTTTCGAAATTATGGGACGGCGTTAGAAAACCGCCCTCCAACGTGTCCGGTATATATACCGAGGACCTGGAAAATGAAGTAGAAGAGAACTGTTCTCCAAAAAAGACGGGAACAACTTCTCCACCCAGTCCATGGGACTATGGCACCCTAATATAAAAAGAGAGACATAGTCTCCACTCTCAGTTTTAAGTGAGTTCCCGCCAGCCGTGAATCGGTTAATTGTGCTTTGGATGTGCTCACCGACAGCAAACAAGTCAACGTATAGTAGAGTATGAAACCAAGATCGATATAACTCTAGTAGAACAATAGTTCGCCACTGACCCCAATCGTATTAAAATCCCTGGCATCCATCCAATGTTTAGTAGTAGTTTTGTAGGATTTAATTAATTAGTAGTTGTGCATGCTGCGTGTTTCATTTTCGGGAAAATGTACGCGTAAAATTTAACATTAGTAAAATTATTGTATAACCAAATTTAAAATTCTTAGTAATGATTGATAAATAATAATAAATCCTTTTTAATTAAAGTAACTCTAGGCTAGGAGCAACAAACACAAGGAGAACGCAGCTAGTCTTAAGACACGCTAACGAAGGGTTGTGTACGAATTTCATTGGACGAGCGTCACGAGCCTTTACGCTAAACGTTTTACGGGCGGGGGGGGAGACAATTTCCGAATTTTCCCCTTCCGACGGCAGCAGGCGCTAAAGCGTCTAGCCAATGAAAAATGTACACAAGAAAATCCACGACTTTTGACGGGTTGCGTTCTCCTTGTGTGGGGTGTTGTGTTTGTTGCTCCTAGTTTACATTTTCTCCACTATGATAAAACTTATTTCAATTCCTAAAATAGAAGTACTTATTTGTTTATTATTGTATCTTTCATTTAAAGCCCGAGTAAGCCCTTATCGTCTCTTCCCGGTCCATATAAGCTTAATTCTCGGCTAAACTTCGAAAGGCGCCCTGAAGACAGTCGCCATCTACCGGGAGGAACGAGCTAATGTGGTTAAGTTTTCTCGGAAAACGTTGGGCTCGTTTTTGGAGACACAAACCGAAACTTTCGCAAATGAGACACACATTTTACGGATACCGTCTCGCACGCTGTTACTCGTGGAAATAGGCTTTAGGCGAATGAAAGAGATTTCTTGGGTTCTGTCTAGATAAGAAGGGAGTGAATGACAATAGCCGGAAGCAGTGGCGTATCTACCGGGGGGGCAAGGAGGGCAATGTCCCCGGGCGCACATTTTCAAGGGGGCGCGTTTTTGGCCATTTTAATGGTAGGTCGCAGATTATCATTATACTTATATTCCTTGTATTACAGAAAAATATGGTTTAAGTTTATTTTGCATATTCAATTAAATTAAAAAATATCTGTATTATATCGAGATTTCTATTTGAATGACTTCCATGTATACTCATGTCTAACCATAACAGAAGTTTATTTTGTCCCACTGTATCTCGATATGATGATTTATATTAGATAAAGCTGCTAAAGCAGGGTACATGACGAATTGACGATTCTAAATCTGGTAGGTAAATTAGCGTTTTGTTTTGTTTCCAGTCTGTGCCGTATAACTTCTTTAGCCTCTGCTAGGCTACTACTAGGCAAATTCATTTCCCTCAATCTCATACTACCGTTGAAGATTAATTAAATTGCGTTTACTGTAAATCATTAAGTACATTCGGAACAAAGCATAACCTTTTCATCGTATACAGCTGCGGTTCTTGAGTCTTTATTTTAGATGAATTTAATTCCTTGTGGGAGGGGGCGCAAATTCAATGTTCCGCCCCGGGCGACCATAAGTCTGGATACGCCACTGGCCGGAAGATGATGTCACGCAATTCTCTGTCGATTTAAGTATCAGACATATTACCATAAATAACGTAATTACTCAAAGTGTGACACTCACTATTCTTTTAAACTAATTTTCTTTCCTAACCTTTTTCGGCACTTACTTTCTCGCCAACAGTGACTTGTATATTCGCGTCGTTGGTACTAATATATTTAACGTTTGGAAACTAAATCTGGATTGCGCAATATCTCTTACAATCAGTTCGTCGATAAATTATACTCATTGTCACTATTTAAAATTATCAGCGAATAACCAAGTCACCACCGTAGGCCCAAGTCATCGAGCCAATTTTCATGCCTTTAGAAACAGGTGGCCGGGTTAAATTACGTAAGAGGCTGGTGGAAAGCCCTGCATGCCACGCGAGCCAAAAGCTCCCTACAATTACTATTACCAAGAATTGATCTATTTATATATAGAATGTTTATATTCCGTCAGTCGCGACGCATCATGGGGCACCCTTAGAATTTTTCAAAATCCCATGTTTTTTCGATAAGGAATTTTCTAATTTGTGTGGCGCTGAACTTACGCAATCTGAACTTACTTAATAGATTTATAGAACAAAGTGAATAGATATACCACTTTACTCAACTATCTAAGGGAGCGTCCATTAATTACGTGAGGTGATTTTGACGATTTTTCAACCCCCCCTCGCCCCTTGGTGAGATGTCGTGAGATTTGGCTAAACCCCCTCCCCCCCCTAATATCACGTGAGATTTTCAAAATGCGTATTTTTAGTGTAAATACGTTAGTATGTGTTTGATAGCGTTAAATTTATTTAAAAAAAACAATTGGCTTTATTATTTATATTTAAGACTAGTTTAATAAGACTAGTATAGACAGAACGTTGTCTGGAATCACAGCTATAGGAAATCGAACCATAAATTTTAATACTTAAATTTTAAGATTTTCGATCTTAAACGTTAATTCAGGATTATTAAGCTTAATTCTTAACTATATGCACTATCCCTGTTATGTTAAATTAATGAAGTAATAAAAAATACAGAAAAGAAAAAGAACTTACAATTTTAATTTAGACTGAGTCAAATGAGTGATTTCTAACGGTATAATCAGGTTTCGTTAATCTATAAGACTGAATATGATCGTCGATCGGCTAAAACGTCGACGTGGTTGGATGGAATTTATAACTTACGGTTATTACTACGTTGGTAGCCGCCGGACTTAGAAAGGAAAAATTCGTAATTGGAATCTTGGACAATACTACAACAGACGCATTTATATTTATTATGTATGTTCTTCTTTAATTTTCTCTGTAATTGACTTTATTTATACGGCGTTTTTTTCGTGGAACACCGATCAGATAGTCGACAAAGTGAAGGTTTATGGGTACCCTATCTACGGTGGGTCCCAATCCACTGCATCGGCGTAGTTACGCCACTGCGCAAAGGTGTTATTGTGTAGCATTCAGCACGACCCTCTCCACCCCCCCCCCCTAAACGCCTCACGTAATTAATGGACGCCCCCTAATGTTATTTGCAAAATAGTTTTGCAATGGAATTTTATTTATTATTATATCCATTTTTATCCATTTTTACCCAATTTGATCAAATTGACAAAAAAAATTATCAAAAAGTGTTATAATATATCCATTTTATCAAAGTTAATCAATATTTTTATTAAGTTTATTAAATTTTATGAAAATTAATAACTATTTAAAAATTTGGTCAAATTTATCTCATTCTATCAATTTGATAAACACAATCAATAAAATAAATTTTTATTAATTTTCTATCAAATCATTCGCATTTTTACTTATTTTCATCAAATTGAAAAAATTTTAAAACATTTGATCAATTTTATTTTTTTAAAAAATTTCCAGGGGGGCACACTTAGAATTTTTCAAAATCCCATGTTTTTTTCGGTAAGGAATTTTCCATTTCGTGTTGTGAAAAACATTTTCGGTTGCCATGGCAAAACTAACTTTTCCTTTTGGGAATTTTCATGATTCATTAGGACAACGCAAACTTTACCTAAACGAGCAGATGTTCGATTATCTATATGGCGCGTTAAAAATATTATTTTTGAACGTTATAAAGCAATAAAGGATTTTTCAAGACGTTTTTATATTACATTTAAGTTCATATAAACGGAAAAAATTGTCAGTGGAATATTTATTATGTCATTTGGTAGGTTAATAAACGTTTAATTGTCACCAACTTAACATTAATCTCAATGGGGGTGGGTAAAAACTTTTAACCAAGTTACGCGTGATCTCACCACGAGAGGCGCTGCGCGTCATTTTCGTTTGAAACCGACAAAACGTATAGGTCAGAAAGAAATTTTTAAATCGGTTAATAGTTGGGTAATTTTAGTTAAAAGCCAACCTTTCGTTCCATTTCCATCGTGTACAGTTGTTTTAGGTCCCGATATCTCACTGTCTGCATTGACGTTCTGTTGCTCGTTTGGAAAGTCATTTCTTGGCAGCGGCTTTTGATCCGGCGTTCCGAGGAGAGCGCAGAACAACATTAACACAAATAACGCGTGTTTTAAACTCATTATTCGCGAATTATCGCGATGAAACATTTTTCGACGGCACTTTAGTAATCCGATTTGCTAAGCCTACTTCTTAAAAATTGTTAAGCCTAATACGGATATAAAATATCACGAGACCGCCTTTTGAAACAGTGAAATAAAAATGACGGCACGCGCTAAAACGCGCGTTTTAAATCACGTCACCGTTGTTTTTATTAGCGCGCGCTATTTCATTATTTCATTTTTAAAACGCCTTTGGAAAATAAAGCGTTAAAAACGTGTGGTTAAATTCAGAGGGAGCACAGAAAAGCTAAAAAAATATTATAGAAAAAAATTGTAAATTGGTAGTCGATTTAAAGGATTTTATAGGAGGTATTTTTTTTTTTTAAATTAAGGATAATATAGCATAATTTATTTTGAAATTGCAGAAAAATAATGGTTTCAAATACTTACGAAGTGAAAATCTATGGTTTTCCAAGAATTTGCTTATTGTTACTTACAACTAGGAGCAACAAACGCAGCACCCCACACAAGGAGAACGCAACCCGTCAAAAGTCGTGCATTTTCTTGCGTACAATTTTCATTGGCTAGACGCTTTAGCGCCTGCTGCCGTCAGAAGGGGAAAATTCGGAAATTGTCTTTTCCCTTTTCTTAAAACGTGCAGCGTAAACGTTCGACCAATGAAATTTTTACACAGCACTGCGTTAGCGTGTTTAAAGGCTAGCTGCGTTCTCCTTGTGTTTGTTGCTCCTAGCTCACAAGGAGGCATCCCGAGGTGTTTATCCCCGATTTTCAATAACATTCGGTAAAATCCGTAATTTTGTCATGCTATTTTACATAGATAAAGTTAAAATTTGAGTTGTGAAAAACATTTGTTGGTTTCCATGGCAAAACGAATGGCCATTGAAACTTTTCCCTGTAGGAGCTTTCAAGGTACATGAAGGTCTACTTAGCCCCTGAATTTGAACAAAACCGGGGAGAAACAACTGGGGATGTCTCCTTGTTAGTGTTGAATCTTATTTTTGTAAACTGAGTAACGGACACACAAACATATAAAACACCAAAAACATAAACCCCCGCTAATTGTATCTACGCCAATACTTTGTACATTCCTGGGGTTTTTTCCACGGTATTGTCACCGCTCGTATCCGGCGTTAAAAGTTTTCCCAAGCCACGGTCAAGTGAAAACCCGTTTGACCAATAAGACTGCGGGGAAAGTTCGCGCCAAAACATTTTGGAGGGAAAGAGATGCTTTCTTTCTCGCCAGTTGGACATTTCTCGCGAAGTGAGCAGATCGCCTTAGCGAATTTTTATCTGTTTCACTATTTTTCTAACTCAGGATTTTTCAGTTTATTACTTTTAATTGTAACCATTTTTAAAGTTTCTTTTTCAAAAAATTATTTTATCTCATTTCCTCAGCTAAATCACGCCTGATTAATTTTTAAGAAAATACGACATTAGTAAGCTCGCGTACGCCGAAATCTTCGAACCGCCAAGTTGTAGGTGTTTCAGTCCGCCTACAATCTACCACAAAATAGCTCTTCCCACTTTTACGGACATTTCGATTCCACAGTTAGTAAGAATGACTAACGTAGCTAGTTGATCCCATTCCCCCTCACGCATACGTTGTTTCAAAAACCAAGTTCCAAGCATGCAATTCCAATTTCGCTTCGCGTCTCATGTGTGCAGCCGGCTTAGCCTTCTTAAAGCTTAAAAAATCAAATCAACTCGCTAACTCATTTTAAATCTGACGTTTTCCGAATTGGCGAATCATAAAATTCATTTTGCGCGTGAAAATAGGCCGCCATGTTAGGGTTGAAAAGCATGTAAATAAGCCTGCTTTACCTCAGGATGTAAAGGTAGTGTCGCGCGCAAAAGTGTAATTTTGAAATCAGTCAATCTAACGATGGTGACACTATCCCGGATCGACTTAAAGGGGAATTGTCACCACCCTAAAACTGATTAAAAACCATTTGAATGGATAGAGGACGTCCGAAAATGGTTATACAAAAAAAAATTAATGTTAATATTTCCAGTATTTGATTTATTATTAGCAACCAAATTTCGTGTTTTATCCCCCCGACTCGAGAATCTCAGAACCGCTTGGTTGAACCTACATGCAGCGCCATCTCGTGAACGAATTATTATTTTCCCAGCTTTTATCGTTTTTCAGTCAGAACTGTCGTCAGCTACGACATTCTCCTTGGCTTTTTAACCGAGCTAGATTGTAGTTTATCGTGTTTTTAAAATGCCTTACACGCCGCCTTTTCTCAAATTTTTGTCGCTTCATTCTTTTGGCGCTGCACGTAGGTTCAACCGCGATTTCTGAAATTTTTGGAACCGTTTGATGTAGGTTGCGGAAAACGTAGCGTAACTTTTCAAATACTTTACCAATAACTATAAAATTTCAGGGACATATCATTCTGTAAAAAGACCTCGTAAACTTTGGTTTTGGTGACAATTCCCCTTTAACGTGGTTCTTCTCACTAACAAGGAGACGACCCGAGGTGTTACACAGCGATTTTGTTCAAACTCGGGGCATTGGTAGAGCTTCATGTAACTTGAAAAATCCTAAAGGGAATTTATTAAATGAGCAACGGTTTTACTATGGCAACGAAAAATGTTTTGACAACTTAAAATGGAAATTTTTCCATTGAAAATCCCATGTTATTTTTAATGGGAAAATTTCCATTTTATGTTGTCAAAACATTTTTTGTTGCCAAAGATTTTAAAAAATTGAAAAGTTTTAAAATACCAAAAAATATAAAAAAAAATTAAAAATTGACGAAAAAAATCAAAATTGATCAAATTTTGATCAATTTAAACCAAATGGGTGAAAATGAACCGATATGGCTTAAATAGGAAAAATTTCAATTTTATATTGTCAAAAACATTTTTCGTTGCCATGGCAAAACCGTTACCCATTGAATAAATTCCCTTTAGGATTTTTCAAGTTACATGAAGGTCTACCAATCCCCCGAGTTTGAACGAAATCGCTGTGTAACACCTCGGGTCGTCTCCTTGTAAGTATAAATAAGTACATTAGTGTAATTATTGGACCTTATGGGAAGACATTTAAAGTATACAAAAATTCGAGGGGCTGACCACTATCCGTAATCGGCGAACAAGCCCGTAGTTTTGACTGTACTAAAGTGATTACGTAAGCGATTACAGATTTAGCACTACCAAAGGCTGTACTCGCTGTAATCGGTGTACAGAATTTGAGGATGTGGTTAGCCCCTCAAGAAAATTATAAAATGGTTCAGTGATATTTTAAAATCGTTGAATAAAGGTTTTCATTATATAAAACCCTGGAAGGATAAAATCTGACTTGCAAGGAGAGTACCCGAGGTGTTTATGACCGATTTTCTACAAATTCGGGTGTAATGTAGACCTATATGAGATATGAAATTTCCCAATAGAAGACGTTGCACTACCCATTCTATTTGCCATGGCAACCAAAAATTTTTTTGCCGACCATGCAAATTATGCCAGTATGGCTTTAAGTATTTTCCATATTTGATCGTTAACTAACAAGGAGACATCCCGAAGTGTAACCCACTGATTTTGTTCAAACTCGGGGGATAGGTAGACCTTCATGTATCATGAAAAACCCTAAAGGGAATTTATTCAATGGGCAACCGTTTTGCCATGGCAACGAAAAATGTTTCTGATCACAAAATATTACATTTTCTCATTGAAAATAACATGGGATTTTGACCTCAAATTGATCAAAAGTTGATCAATTTTGATGGTTTTTTTGTCAATTTTTATCTATTTTTTCTATTTTTGGCATTTTCGAAATTTTTAAATTTGTTCAAATTTTTCACACGGGGGTCCTATGAATCGGTCAGAATCCCATGTTATTTTCAATGGGAAAATTTCCATTTGTTGTTGTCTAAAACATTTTTCGTTGCCATGGCAAAACGGTTGCCCATTGAATAATTTCCCTTTTGGATTTTTTAAGTTACATGAAGGTCTACCAATCCCCCGAGTTTGAACAAAATCGGTGGGTTACACTAAATACGAACCATCTTCATGAACGTCTTACAACAGTGATAAAAGGTCTTAATACAATCGTAAGATTTATTATGTTATCTCATAAATAATGAGAATATAAAACTTACATTGAAACAAATGTGTCGGTCTTCGTCATAAATTTAAGGAGAATTCCTGTACTTCTAGGCTTCCAGAATTTCAGAAACAAACGCGTTAATTTTGAGTGTTATAGAATATTTTCCAGTCGAAATTACCGCACGAAATCAGAAAGATGCCTCATTAAATATCTGAAATTATTATTATTATTATTTAACAAAATTTAACACAACATACGCTATAACGATTCCCGCACTTTCAGAGCAGACGCCTAATTTTTTTAACGGTATGAACGAAGAACCTAAGGGACTCACGGCTAACTGTTTTTGACAGGGTATGAAATATATAAAGCCGATAAAAGACCTAAACCATCGTTGGACTGGAATTAGTACGAAGTTAAACCTAGGAGGATGAAAGTGAACCTGGAGTGGTATTTACCATACCTATAGCACGGGGCCGTTGTTCGTATGTGTGGAACCGAAATCCGCTGGAGGCGCTCCGTGTCCGCCTTGGTTCATACGATTGTAACGACTTCTAGCCGCAGCTCTAATTAGTAAAAATTGAAAAATAGCTTTTTTTATATCGCAAAATAGGCTTAGCTTGATGAGGTGGGCTTAACCAATTTTTCAACATTTAACGTATATCGTTAATAATGGATAAGTAATGGTAATTAATTGACTATCAGCTTTCCTATTTCCAACTTTCCCTTTTTTAGTATTTGGATTTTTCTTATTTCCTAAATGTTTTGTAATGCAAGTTGAAGTTATAGGTTACTAGGCCTTGGTGACATGGCCAAAATATTAAACATACAAAATAAATCAAATTATTCTTACCCGCGTCTTTTTTATTAGATGCACAACTATAACTGTGCTCATTCAAAATTGCTGATATTATATTCATTTTATCTTTCAAAATCTTTCTAATTATCTATAACTATAGAAATACACGACTTTCATCTTCAAAACCCTGCCTAGGACCTGCTTAGCTTATTTTAAGGTCACAGTTCAGATTTTGCCGTTCAGAGATGGCAGCACATTACGATGAACCGGGCCAAAGCCGAGAGGCATGTGCAGTACATAGTGCGCGCAAATTACCACTCCAGGTTCACTTTCATCCTCCTAGGTTAAACTCGAAGAAGAGGAGATCAACATCACGGAAAAATGAGCTTTATTACGGAAACAAGCGTGGTATTTCGGCCTATAGGCCTTTTAACTGGAGACCAACATTTAGGGAAAACTAAGCTTTATTAGGGAAACGAGCGTGGTACTTCGGCCTATAGGCCGGCCCGAAATATAAGATTTATATAATTTATAAATATTTAATTAAATATAAGATTTATATAATTTATAAATATATAATTAAATATAAGATTAACATAATTTATAAATATATAATTAAATATAAGATTAATATAATTTATAAATATTTAATTAAATATAAGATTAATATAATTTATAAATATATAATTAAATATAAGATTAATATAATTTATAAATATATAATTAAATATAAGATTAATATAATTTATAAATATTTAATTAAATATAAGATTAATATAATTTATAAATATTTAATTAAATATAAGATTAATATAATTTATAAATATTTAATTAAATATAAGATTAATATAATTTATAAATATTTAATTAAATATAAGATTTATATAATTTATAAATATTTAATTAAATATAAGATTAATATAATTTATAAATATTTAATTAAATATAAGATTAATATAATTTATAAATATTTAATTAAATATAAGATTAATATAATTTATAAATATTTAATTAAATATAAGATTAATATAATTTATAAATATTTAATTAAATATAAGATTAATATAATTTATAAATATTTAATTAAATATAAGATTAATATAAATTATAAATATTTAATTAAATATAAGATTAATATAATTTATAAATATTTAATTAAATATAAGATTAATATAATTTATGAATATTTAATTAAATATAAGATTAATATAATTTATAAATATTTAATTAAATATAAGATTTATATAATTTATAAATATTTAATTAAATATAAGATTAATATAATTTATAAATATTTAATTAAATATAAGATTAATATAATTTATAAATATATAATTAAATATAAGATTAATATAATTTATAAATATTTAATTAAATATAAGATTAATATAATTTATAAATATTTAATTAAATATAAGATTAATATAATTTATAAATATTTAATTAAATATAAGATTAATATAATTTATAAATATTTAATTAAATATAAGATTAATATAATTTATAAATATTTAATTAAATATAAGATTAATATAATTTATAAATATTTAATTAAATATAAGATTTATATAATTTATAAATATTTAATTAAATATAAGATTAATATAATTTATAAATATTTAATTAAATATAAGATTAATATAAATTATAAATATTTAATTAAATATAAGATTAATATAATTTATAAATATTTAATTAAATATAAGATTAATATAATTTATGAATATTTAATTAAATATAAGATTAATATAATTTATAAATATTTAATTAAATATAAGATTTATATAATTTATAAATATTTAATTAAATATAAGATTAATATAATTTATAAATATTTAATTAAATATAAGATTAATATAATTTATAAATATTTAATTAAATATAAGATTAATATAAATTATAAATATTTAATTAAATATAAGATTAATATAATTTATAAATATTTAATTAAATATAAGATTAATATAATTTATAAATATTTAATTAAATATAAGATTAATATAATTTATAAATATTTAATTAAATATAAGATTTATATAATTTATAAATATTTAATTAAATATAAGATTAATATAATTTATAAATATTTAATTAAATATAAGATTAATATAAATTATAAATATTTAATTAAATATAAGATTAATATAATTTATAAATATTTAATTAAATATAAGATTAATATAATTTATGAATATTTAATTAAATATAAGATTAATATAATTTATAAATATTTAATTAAATATAAGATTTATATAATTTATAAATATTTAATTAAATATAAGATTAATATAATTTATAAATATTTAATTAAATATAAGATTAATATAATTTATAAATATTTAATTAAATATAAGATTAATATAAATTATAAATATTTAATTAAATATAAGATTAATATAATTTATAAATATTTAATTAAATATAAGATTAATATAATTTATAAATATTTAATTAAATATAAGATTAATATAAATTATAAATATTTAATTAAATATAAGATTAATATAATTTATAAATATTTAATTAAATATAAGATTAATATAATTTATAAATATTTAATTAAATATAAGATCAATATAATTTATAAATATTTAATTAAATAAAAGATTAATATAATTTATAAATATTTAAAATGATGTGGAAAAAATTATAGTACCTAATGTTATAACTTCGTAAAGGACATTCGTTATCTTTATTTTTATACCCCCGTACCGTAAGCATCGGTGGCTCAGTGGTTAGAGCAGACCCGGGTTCGATTCCCGACCGGCGCCAATAAATCGCAAATTGATACTAAGCCGAAAACCGTGTACAATTGGTGGAAACCCCTGCTATTTTACGTTGAGAGGTTGCCATAACACTCAGCGCTCGGTCCCAAAAGTCAATAAGAAGAAGTTGAAGAGAAAATGCCCGTACAAACACAAACACAACAGACTCAACACCCTCAACCGTCATAACACAAACACAACAAACTCAACACCCACAACCGTCATAACACAAACACAACAGACTCAACACCCTCAACCGTCATAACACAAACACAACAAACTCAACACCCACAACCGTCATAACACAAACTCAACATTCACACCCTACACATAAACAGTACAATAACGAAATATCCAATCAAACTGAGTTAAAACTGTCGCGACGGTGAGCGTTAACGAAAGTAAACCATCCAAAAAAAACCCAACCGCAAATTAATCCGTTAGCGCTGACTGTCGCGACGGTAGTTTCGCCAACCCTTCGACAGTCCTAGCAACTGCGAACGCAGAGATTTCGAGAAACTGCGTACGCAATGATTAACCTTTGCACGGAAAATGCGAATGCGTTCGCAGTACAGACAGACACACAGACAGACAGACACGGTGATTGTGTAACCCCTCCTAGGGGACTTTGGATGCTAAGACGTTTAAACTAACCCCTAGCGCTCGGTTCGTCCCTAAAGTCAAAATGCACTCAAACAATCACATGAAAACATTCCAACATACGTCAAAACATAATACAAACTATCCAATGGAAGAAAGAACACCTTTTCCCAATTTCGGGAAACTGTGAACGATGTTTTTACACTTCGCCCCGATACTGCAAACACGTTTCCGCAGCCTGACAAACAGACACACAGACACACAGACATGGACGGTGATTGTAAAATCCCTACTCGGGAAGAGAAGTTCGTCGGAGAGGTAAAAATTAAACCATATGAGGCTCCAAGCCTCCAAGAGTTAACGCAAACAAAACAATTTACTTATTTCGTGGCCAAAATGCGAATTACCAGGAAATGAGATTATGTGGTGAAAATGAAAGTCACGTTCCCCTTTTCTCTATAGCCCTCTCACGAAGCGCGAATGAAAGCCGGAAGACAGACATGCCTACAAAAACTCAACCTTCTCTCCGCTTATCATCCCCGCCTCGAAAATGTCGCGTGCTCTCTGCCTCTGACCAGTGGCGTAGCTGATGGTAAGCAGGGCCCGCGGTGTGGGGGGCCCTCGATCGTCAGGAGGGGCCTCGAGCTTCGGGGGTTGGGGGCGCTAACCATAAAAAAATTAAAAAGGGGGCCTCATGGAGATTTTTGCGGGGGGGGGGGCCTCTGAGTTCTCAGCTACGCCACTGCCTCTGACGCCCTCTCGCTTAGTAACGAAAGACAGACGTAGAACACGGCCCTATAACCATGAAGCTGACCCTTCGTGTTCGCATCTTTGGTGTTCGTAAGGTCAGACAAAAGCCACGTTCACACTAGACACTTTGGAAACGTTTTAAAAAGGTTCCGAAAGATCAATTTGTAAAATTTTGGTGTCGAATGTATCTATCGTATGCGTATGAAGACAGTTGACACTGAAAATGTTTAATTTGAACTTTTGAAACCGTTTTAAACCGTTTCCAAAGTGTCTAGTGTAAACGCGGCTATAGAGACACACAAAACGTCGCCGATTGTAATAGGATAATAGCGAAAGTTCGCCCCTTCGAGAAGCCCCTTCCGACCTATACCCCGCTCTAGAACCGAGTCCTCAACCCCCCCCCCCCCTACTATGTTGAATACCAGTGGGTTCGCCCCGCCAAATACGGAAAGATATCTCCGAACCAGTGTTGGAAATAAGGCGGTGGCGTCGGTCAAAGACCAGTTTATTTTGGGCTATGACCAATAAATTAAATAGAATCTGGGGTGTTCACTGGTCATAATGGCCAGTTATTTTTAATTAAAAGTATAATTCTATACCGACAAGAGAAAATGATAAAAGCGTTGCGCTCTCAGCTTTTCACAGCCAATGAAATTGCGGATTTTGACTTATTTCTACTCCTAAATCGAAAGAATTTCCTGGCATCTGACAGTAATGCAATTTGACGTTCTTCTGCTACAGTCAGATTCGTCGAGCTAAATGAGAAACATCTAGATCAATCCTTAAGAATATGTTTAAGAAACATCTAGATCAATCCTTACGAATATGTTTAAGAAACATCTAGATCAATCCTTAAGAATATGTTTAAGAAACATCTAGATCAATCCTTAAGAATATGTTTAAGAAACATCTAGATCAATCCTTAAGAATATGTTTAAGAAACATCTAGATCAATCCTTAAGAATATGTTTAAGAAACATCTAGATCAATCCTTAAGAATATGTTTAAGAAACATCTAGATCAATCCTTAAGAATATGTTTAAGAAACATCTAGATCAATCCTTAAGAATATGTTTAAGAAACATCTAGATCAATCCTTAAGAATATGTTTAAGAAACATCTAGATCAATCCTTAAGAATATGTTTAAGAAACATCTAGATCAATCCTTAAGAATATGTTTAAGAAACATCTAGATCAATCCTTAAGAATATGTTTAAGAAACATCTAGATCAATCCTTAAGAATATGTTTAAGAAACATCTAGATCAATCCTTAAGAATATGTTTAAGAAACATCTAGATCAATCCTTAAGAATATGTTTAAGAAACATCTAGATCAATCCTTAAGAATATGTTTAAGAAACATCTAGATCAATCCTTAAGAATATGTTTAAGAAACATCTAGATCAATCCTTAAGAATATGTTTAAGAAACATCTAGATCAATCCTTAAGAATATGTTTAAGAAACATCTAGATCAATCCTTAAGAATATGTTTAAGAAACATCTAGATCAATCCTTAAGAATATGTTTAAGAAACATCTAGATCAATCCTTAAGAATATGTTTAAGAAACATAAGCATAGAAGCCTATCCTGCAATTTGTTTATGGCTTTTAGAAACGAAAAGAAAGTCAGAAAGGAGTAAAACTGTTTTTATTCGAAGAACAAGAAGATGAAATATTTTTTAAAATTCCTTAAGATATGTGATAAATATCAAAGCTCTTTGGTTCGTGATAAATAAAACTCATTAAAGTTCGTAATCGCTATTAAAACTTCACTTTCAAAAGTAAAATAAAAGAGGGAGGGAGAGGTGGGACAGAAAAGGGTGGTCATGACCAATTAATTTATTTTTTAAGAGGGGGTATAGTGGTCACATTGACCAGTACTTTTAAAAAGCTTATTTCCAACACTGCTCCGAACCGTCTCTCTCGGGTTACGCGCCTACCATTTTCGGCGAACGGTGCGCTGCTACCATCTGTTAGCAAACCGAGGTAGCTTCTCCATTATTATCCGAGTTAGCTGCGCATGCGGCGGCGGCGGAAAGCCCGTATCATAAAAATTTCTTTACCTATACATAGGTAAACCAGTAGCGGCGCCAGCAATATATGAGCCTCCAAATTATTTAGTACAAAAAAATTATGTAATTTGTTTGCGAAATAATTTATTTATTTATTAATTTTCCAATATTCAATGCAAATGATTGGCTTAACGACACTGCTGTTTTTATTCCTTTCAAAGGTACGAGTAACTCGGAGTAACTCTTCTTTGACAGTAGTTTATTTTTTAGTTTTAATTTTTCGCGAGCGCTACTATATCGACATTGTATCTTTAATTTTATCTTTACAAATTAATTGTTTTTAAACTTACTTTACTTAGTGTAGCTCGAGCGGTGTAGCTACATTCATTCATTTTCGTAAAGTTGTAAGTTCTGATGTAAGGGATGTACATGCGAAGTATCGAAGGAATGAATGTAAATTGATAGACTGGAATTCAGTGCTAGAAATTAGTAAATAACCACTCATTTGTTAAGTGTTATCGGTACACAAAAAATGATCAACACACACTCAGTTTTTTGTTATGTTTAAATTCATAATTAACTCATAATTTGTTCGTCGCGTACCCATTTTACCCAAACATTTCACCACTTGCTTGAAAAAAAATAAATTTTAGTGGGGCCTTCAAAGGTTGGCCTACCTCCCCAAAAATCCTGGCGCCGCTACTGGGAAAAGGAATAAATTTTCATTATTTAAAACAATTAAAAACCTTGTGATTCAGATTTATTGAAAAGAACTTAAGAATAAGAAGCACCACCAACCATCGAAAATGTGACCGAAATTCCCTGTTAATGTTGCACACTTGAAAAATTATTTATTAGAAAGTCAGAGACTATTTCTTGACTAATTTTCCAACAAATAATTTGGTCATATCACTCGCCATTGTTTAGGTCCACGCTACTTTTTCCCTTAATTTTTACATCGTTGGTTCTGTTTTAGCGATAATTTTAGTGTGCGTACGGTTTAAATTCCCAAACACGTTCAGATTATTTCGTACTTCGATTATGTTATGTTCTTAATTTTATAAAAAATAGGAAATAGAAGAATTTTCTACGTGCAAATTTATTTGGAACACAGTAGAATGAACAATGCACAACACAAACCTTATTTACTCTAGCAGACCACCATCTCTAAACGATACGCCTCTGAGTCCAAACAAGAAGTTAATAAGGAATTCCGTTCAGCGAAGTGGCCCGGCCAAAAAGCTACTTTAGCAACACCATATCAGTTCTTAATTAACAAAAAAAATCACAGAATTCCCTATTTTCAAATCCTTTGAGTATCCTTAAAGACGTTTGAATTTAACCACTTTCTTGCGCTATTTTCCAGAATATGATTGGTCGTATCTGCTACCACGTGGTAAATCCGAGCTGAATTTTTTCAAACGCTGTTGTGGCCCTTTAAATTCTTGGTCATAGTAATATTTAAAAAAAAACATTGTGTTCGGCGTTGAAAGCGTAAAAAACGTTACGGTTTGAAATTCAACGAGTTAATGCATTGCTGGTTAATTATTACATAGTTTTTCGGAAGAACTAAACTTCCCAATGATTACATCCTATTGGTACGAGCTATTTCTAAGTTTTTAAATTTCTTCAAATTGGGTTAGGGTTTAGCTATTTTATGCTTTTTTAATAATCAGCTAGGCTAATACCCTTGGCACCACCTTAGGCCTAAGACATCAAGCGACTTTTAAAGCCATTAATTCTTGTGGCCGGGTTACAATGCGTAGGAGGGTGGTGATAAGCCCTTCATGCCACGCGAGCCAACAGCTCCCTACACTTACTATTACCGTTAACCTCCACACGTTTTTATGAGAAAGAGAAACCGAAGAGCTTGGGGGGAAACCCCTTAAACCATTGTGATTAGAACTTGCAAACTCAACGCGGAAGGAGTAGTTCCGAGTTTCCACCCAGTGTCACAAGCTGGGAGCAAACCCGGATCCTCTTGCTGCGAGGGGAAAGTTCTAACCACTACGCCACCCCACCTTTCATGATGGACTATTCTACTTTTTCGCGTTTTCTATCACTCTTTGCAATGCGGTCAAAATGTATTTTGCCAATTTTTAAATCACTTTTTTTTACAATGGCGTAAGATAAATGTTGGGGTTTTGGTTTTTTTTTTGTTAAATAAGTTATAACTTAAAATATATTCGTAGAATATTTTCAGTTTAAAACGTTAATTATTTTATTTAAAATTATTTTTGGCATTTTTTTCAAAAGCTATAAAAGGTAGAAATTTAAATTTTCAGGTTCTACATATGACGTAGGGAACATTCTTATGTCTAAGTTTTAGTAAATTCAAAAAAGATTTTCATGTTTTTTAAAGATTTATTTTTTGACCGGTAGGTGATAGACGAAAACCTTTAAAGAGAAAGTTGTAGAGCATAATTGAAAACGTACAAATATAGTAGGTTCGGTCGTTAAAAGAACAAGAAACCGAATCTTCCATCGATTTCGAGCGTTCTTAATTCACCAAGCCCTTCACGATGGCGATATGGAAGTACGTCGTTATGACGTTGTATAACTGGCTGAGCATCATGTGTGAGGGAAACCCGGATATTCTTAATATACTATTGGTGTCCCATGAAATTTCGCTGTTATTGTTGTAAATTAAAAACTAAACAAAGTAAGCGAAATTAATATATTAAATATTTAAATTATTTTGATTTCCCCTAGTTATGACCCGCCGACCGAGTCACCGAATCTAGGAAGATGAAGACAACGCATCCTGGAATAGAAAATTGTATTCCCCCAATATAGGCTCCCTGATCGCTCTAAGGCGACTCATACCTTTGGACCCACGATTTTAGCGCCATCCCATGACAGCCAGAGCAACTACCTTTTTTGGAATTTCGTCTGCTAGTTGTTCTAAACTTTGGAATTTTGAATTCCTCGCGGAGTAACGGATTTTAGTAGTGGAAACCAAATCAACATGATTGTTTAAATAGTTTAAGTAGAATCCATTAAACGTTAAAAAGATGGGTAGTAAAAACTATTCAAAGCAGGAACTATAGTTGTGTTATTTAAGTAACTGTCCAATAATATTTTGTAAATAAAACCGAGAACCACGTTCAAATAAATAATTTGTAAAAATAAATAAAAATTCCCTAGTGTTCCAGACTCCCAGCCCGATGAAAAGAACCAAAGCAGTAAATTTGAAAAATTTGCAAATTTTCTACGCTAGATGTCAGTTTTTGACTGTCCATTCATTCTGCATCCAGATTTCCACTCCAGAAGCCCACTTTCATCCCTTGCCCCTTAATCAGATAATAATTTGAACTCACCCACAGGAAAGTCAATATTGAGAGAATAAAAGTTAATCGGAAATCAGTCTAGGTGTGTCTGTGTAGGAAGCATAAATTATGTTATTGTTTAGAGAAACTGGTGAAAGTAAACCGGTTTTTAAATATGAAACAAAAGCCGACCAGCTGTTTAAAGGCTTTAAAAGTCGCTTCATGACTTGGGCCTAAAGTATTAGCCTAGATGATTATTACTATTATTATCAAAAGTTACTTTTGTTATTATTAAGCTTCTCTAAATAAAAGGTGCTATTATTTTAGTAAAATATTGTAAAAAGTTTTGTTTTTTAAAAAAGCCAATAAAATCTGCATTTTTTCAAGAGACTGTAACCAGTTTTAACCAGGTAGTTATAACCGGTATGGCTGGTTCCATGCTAACCCAGGTTGTTCGTGAACGAGTACTTGATAAATTATGAAAACTCATTTTCGGAACCGAGCAGAAAGTCTAAATCTAAAAGTAAAACTTACTCGCGCAGGTATTTGTGCCTATTTCTCCATTTCCACATATTTCGAAGTAACGTAGAACACGCAACGAAATAAAAGAAATTTAAATGGAGGTAATTCTACATTAAACGATACCCCCCCCCCCCCCCCTATTATAGATTAGTGTCATTAAACTCGCTCCTGGTGCCGTTTGAGCCGAGTATGCCGTGTAGATATCCCCATCCCACTTTTGTTGCCCTTTTATACAGCGCCATGGCCATTTTTTTTGGTTCAAGGGCTCGGTTGGGTAAATTAGATATTTACCCAAATTAGATATTTACGCAAAATTAGATGTTTAAAAAATTTAGATATTTACGCAAAATTAGATGTTTACCAAATTTAGATTATTACCCAAAATTATATATTTACGCAAAATTAGATGTTTAGCCAAAATTTGATGTTTACTCAAAATTAGATGTTTACTCAAAATTAGATGTTTACTCAAAAATTAGATGTTTACCAAAATTAGATGTTTACCCACAATTAGATATTTAAGCAAAATTATATATTTACGCAAAATTATTTATTTACCCAAAATTATTTATTTACCCAAAATTAAATATTTACGCAAAATTAGATATTTACCCAAAATTAGATGTTTACCCAAAATAAGATATTTACGCAAAATTAGATGTTTACCCAAAATTAAATATTTACGCAAAATTAGATATTTACCCAAAATTAGATGTTTACCCAAAATTAGATATTTAAGAAAAATTATATATTTACGCAAAATTATTTATTTACCCAAAATTATTTATTTACCCATAAATTATTTATTTACCCAAAATTAAATATTTACGCAAAATTAGATGTTTACCCAAAATCAGATATTTACGCAAAATTAGATGTTTACCCAAAATTAGATGTTTACCCAAAATTAGATATTTACGCAAAATTAGATGTTTACCCAAAATTAGATATTTACCCAAATTTAACCATCTTGGTTTTAAAAAAAATCTTTGAAATTTTGAATAATTTCATTATGGGGGACCCTTAGAATCTTCGATTTTGCTATATTAATTTACATAGTGAAATATCAGGTTTTAGTTGTCAAAAACGTTTTCGGTTGCCATGGTTAAACTAAAGCCCATCGCATTTTTTCCCTTTGGTGTTTTTTAAGTTACATGAAGGTCTACTTATTCCCTGAATTTAAACAAAATCGATGAGTTACACCTCGGGTAGTCTCCTTGTTAGTCGGTTCTCGGTTCCACACTTTTACAGCGTTTCCCTCACTTACCTTTAGCTAAAGCAACGCAAAAACTAGGCAGAGCTATTGATGACGAATTTCATATTGCCCTGCAAAGCAATGGTGGATTCTGCATGTTCCTATTGATTGTAACGCAACCAATGACGGGATAATTCCCCAACGCGTATCGTATCGGGCTGCATGAGGATGGCGAAGACATTGTTCTCAGTTGATTCATGGATGCTTGGATTATGATATTCGTGTGGGGATTCTCTGGATGGATGTCATCTGTATAATTCGCGATGATTGTTACGTTCGCGACGTTGTGCGAGGGATTAGCGAGGGTTATTGCAGATTCGGGCACAACTTATCGCGCATTCTTTTAGGTTCTTTGCGACATGGTTTCTCCCTTGGTTCGAGAATCAGAATTATCCTTCTCGTGGCTAGCAAAATCCGAATTCTAACCTTCTGGGGTTCTGTCTTCCGGTTTTGTTCCGGTGATTTTTGGGCGGAGTTAAACACAAAACATTGTGACCTTACGGTTTATGGTCGTCATTGATCCACTTAAGACTCTGTTACCTCTCGGATACGGGTTTCCCTCAAAAGAAAAGAAATAAAGATAAATATTTTTTTTAAACAAAAATGAAGAACATTTTTGATATTTTCTTATAATCTATAAATTTGTGTTATTTTAATCGTTATTATAATCATCATGTCTTGTGTCTTATGTTTTGTTTTAGGGTATTGAATAATATTATACAAAGGACATCGCACTTCTTCTATGGGATTTGGACTTCGACCGATTTTTTTTAAATTGAAACATGTTGTTGGGCTTGATCAAAGGAGCAAAATTGTCCATTGCCATTTGTTCCTAGCTCCTATAGTTTGGCCAGTAGCAGCGGTCAAAAGTGGACGAAACTTAGTGTAGTTTATTTGTTAAAAGAAGTCTCGGCCCATCGCTTAGCCATGGCCAACTTCGCGCGCTCACTATGCTCGCACCAGGCGGCCTACCCAAAAGATCAAAAATAGCGAAATTCGGTCTTTGCCGCTACGGAGGCGCTGGCGCCACCTCCGGACCTAACTATTAGCATTGAATCGAATGGAACGGTTATGGTTTTTCGTTACTTTAAGGAATTTATTGAAAGCTATTCAATATATTCGGCGATGTCAGAGGTAGAATAAACCTGTTTCCATGATTTACAACCCTTTTCAAAATTTTCTAATTCATTTTTCGCGCCGAAATCGACTATTTCCAAAAGTGCCATCGCTCAAGCGCCAGTGAAAATCACGTGCTTAGAATGGAATTAAATTTTAGAGACATATATAGTTGGAATAATAGTGATAATGAACGAAAACATGAATGAAAATTGGTAAAAAAAGTATGATTACTGGTAGATATGAATGAACACTGGTAAATATGAATACTGGCATACTGGTAGATATGAATGAACACTGGTAAATATGAATACTGGCATACTGGTAGATATGAATGAACACTGGTAAATATGAATACTGGCATACTGGTAGATATGAATGAAAACTGGTAATTATGAGTTGTAGATATGAAAGAATCCTGGAAAACAATGAAAGCCCTTTACATTTTCAGAAGTTTTCTTGATTGAGGTTTGTAAACTAGTTCCTTTACTTTCTCAAATCAAATTGTCCTAGTTATGTTTTCAACTACGGGTGGTATTATTTTGTCACAAACAAATTTGGAAGATATTAAGGCATGAGTGACATTAAAATTGCACTGCAAAATTGTACACCTAGTAAGTTTCGGCAACACGTGAGCTTCAATATTTTCGCAAATTCTTGCTGATTCTCGTTAATAAGGAACTGCTGCCTCAATGAACCATTACAAAATCCTTATTTGGGTAACTAAGGCCTCCTTTGTCGAATGTTTTAATAAAGTCTAAAAGTGGTGAATTTGAGCAGGGTCCGGAAATGCACAAAATTCAGCTTGCTCCATTTTATGTACCACAAAACCAGCTACGTAAGCCAAACTTGCCAATTTTAAAATGGTTCGTTGCGTATCAGGCTCTTTACTCAACGCATTTGGTATCATATAAGTTGGATACTGTGGGAATACCGTAGGTATTGCCGTTTTTTCCAGCTTTCGTTATTTAAGACCTTTACGGTAATCTGTTTCTAAATATGTTAAAGGACAATCTTGTACATAATTATCTTAATAAATAGAAAAACCACTATTGTACAATTAAACATTTATTTAAAAACTGCTACAGCCGTTTCGACGCTATTACCAGCGTTGTCGTCAGGCAAATTTCAATCTGTTTCACAAAAGTATAAACTATATACAAAGCTCGATTCTGATCTGTCATATATTTGAAAATTATCCCGAGATATTTTTTAGCCACATGCCTCTCAACACCCTATCAGAAGGAAACTCGTGGAAAGAGTGTTTTGTCTTTTACAGAGCTCTATTTAATAAAACTAATCACAGTGTTAAATATAAATTAAAATGAATGATAAATTAAAAACTTAAATAACTCTTGAACCATACATACAAATTAAATATAGTTTATAAATCTGATGGAACTCAATGAAACCCCACTATAAAATATAAAATTGAGATAATTAATTAAACAGGGTACTTAATATATATTATAAACTAAATCCCTGCCTTCAGCAATGTTAAAATTAAGAGCCCTTGGCATCTGGAGATAATTGGTGTCTTTTTCCTTGTTTATTACCGTGTTACAATACTCTCGGAACCGACCCCACCCGCATTTTTCTCTGAAACTTTGCCGACCTAAACCAGTAATATTCCCTCAACTCACAGCGATCCCATGGACCCTTTGTCGTGTTAGCGGGCCCTTAGCCCACTATCAGGTAACGCAAATCTAACAAAAAGCACTCGTTTTCCAAGGCCAGGTCATAGGTCAAAAGTGTGCCTGGACATTTTCGCTTGACAACAAAATAAATATAACCTCGTGATTTCCTGGCATCTTCTCCCCCACACACACTGAGACCCCCGCAATCAAGCAGAACCAACCCAAGGGAGCTTTCGCGGGTCGGACAACGTCATACATCCCATGACAGGACACGAGTCTTGGGTGCACCAATGACCCAAATAAAATGGGAGGTCACCAATCGCTTTTTATTTTCAACTCCGCCCTGGAATCCCTGGAACAAAACCAAGAGACAGAGCCCCAAAAAGACAGAACTGTAGAGAACTTGAAAGAACTGTAGAGAACTTGAGAGAACTGAGGAGAACTTGAGAGAACTGAGGAGAACTTGAGAGAACTGAGGAGAACTGGGCAGAACTCTGCTTTTGGGAGAACTCAACTTGTACCAGGAAGGAAGGATGTCCGCCTTCATTACCCGGAGAACTGTTTCTCGGGCGAGAGAAAGGCCATGTCGAGATAAATATAGAATAATGTGCGATGAAGTCGCGCTTAGATATTAATGAACCCTCAATGCAGCCCTCATGACCGAAGCAACCCTCACTGACTGCCTAGATGACCTACATCCAGGACATTCCGACCGGAAGAGAATAAGCCGAGCAGTAATGAATCCGGGAAACGTAATGCCCTCAACACCCTCAAATCACCTGTTGATCACCCAAAATCTAGACGTTCCGAGAGAAGAAAACCAGATGACCGAGACCGATTCCGTCGCCTAACCAGATGTTTTAGATCGAAACCCGAAGTACCTACGCCGCTTGTAAGAAGTTCGTCGTCGTCATCCGGGCATCCGTACCGTAATCCGACTCGTTAGTTACCGTAATCCGGCTCGTTAGTTACCGTAATCCGGGCATCCGTGCCGTAATCCAGCTCGTTAGTTATCGTAATCCGGGCATCCGTGCCGTAAGCGAGACGAATGGACAGTTTGGAACTGTCACCGCGAAACAAGAAGTCCCCCGTCGAGTCCCTCCAAGAAAACGCGTGGGCGTGTGTCTTGCGTAATTCGGAATCCCGTAAATCGAAGAGCAGCCACGAATCAAGTGATAAGTAGAAATTTATCATAATCCCCCCCCCCCTTGAAGAGTACCCAGGGTCGAAATACGAAATAGCTGGTGAAAACGTAGATAATTATTTTTGGAAAGAAGGATTAATCCCTCGCTATTGTTCGAGAAAAAGGTTTGAAACAGCCCGCCTCGAGGTTGAGAGTTCATTCTGCTTCTTGAATTTATGTAGTTTGGACTATATTTTTTCGTTCGCATTGTACCCTCGTTGTAGCCATTTTTGTTTTGTTTGTTTTGCAGTTAACAGTGCCATTGTTTAAAGTGTAGTATCTCAATTGTAGTGTTTATTATTAAGTGTAAGTGTATATGAAAAAGATAAAAGAACCATAATACAGATGGCCTAACCATCACTAGAAGCAAAGTAAAATTACCCCGCCAGTTCTCCCCGCAATTTGTTCATTTTTGTATTTTTGTGTTTTCTATAATATAAGTGTTAAATAAAGATTTTGTGATTGATTAACGACAAAGGGTTTCCATTCTGAATTCGAATTTTTTTCTTTCCCCTGTATGTAACCCCCCCCCCCCCTCTCAGATTTAATTCACTCCACGATAAGGAGACGACTCGCAATTTGTCGCCATTTTCCCCCCGCCTTGGTGAATTAATATCTTTGAGCAAGGGCTAGGAATATTTCTTATCAATCATCAAGATCCAAGAGAGAAATTCCTACATAAAAAGGTTATATATTTCTTTTATTTTATTATTGCTCATAAAATATTGAATAATAAATAATTCCACGTACGAAAATTCATCGAATAATAAGTTGCGAGAAAAGAAATAATGAATTAGAGGTGTAAAAATCTTAGCAAGAAAACACTATTGATAGTGAGCCCGGACTAGCGACGCGCGAGCGTAGAGCGCTAACCGATGGGCCGTGACTCCTTTTAACAAATAAACTACACTAACAAGGAGACGACCCGAGGTGTTTCACACCGATTTTGTTCAAACTCGGGGGATTAGTAGACCTTCATGCAACTTGAAAAATCCTAAAGGGAATTTATTCAATGGGCAACGGTTTTGCCATGGCAACGAAAAATGTTTTTGACAACATAAAATGGAAATTTTCCCATTGAAAATAACATGGGATTTAGACCGATTCCCTGTGAAAAATTTTTAAAAATTGAAAAAAAAATTAAAATACCTAAATTATAAAAAAATTGTTAAAAATTGACGAAGAAAATCAAAATTGACCACATTTTGATCAATTTGAACCAAATGGGTGAAAATGAACCGATATGGCTTAAATAGTAAAAGTTTCCATTTTATGTTGCCAAAAAGATTTTTCTTTGCCATGGCAAAACCGTTGCCCATTGAATAAATTCCCTTTAGGATTTTTCAAGTTACATGAAGGTCTAACAATCCCCGGAGTTTGAACGAAATCGGTGTGTAACACCTCGGGTCGTCTCCTTGTAAGTTTTGTCCACTTTTGACCGCTGATACTGGACAAACTATAAGAGCTAGGTAAAAATGGCACGAGGCAATTTTGCTCCTTTGATCAAGCTTAGCAACATGTTTCATTTTGAAAAAAATCTGTCGAAAGCCAAAACCCATAGAAGAAATGCGAAGTGTGCTCCCCGAAGATTTTAGAACTCACAATTTAAATCTTAAATCCAATTAAAAAGTAAACGAATATTTTACCATAGAATAAAATTATAATCGTAGAGTTTAGTATTCCCAGAAAGCCCCTAAAGCAAGCGATTAAAATATATAAACACACGTAACATCTAAATAAAACTTGATGCATTAAAATTAAATTCCCAGTTTGTCTATACTTAAAGAAAAGACCCATTGTATTTTATCTCAGACAACGTTTTCCAGCGTCCCACCTAGAATTTAGGGTTTTTTCCACGAAAAGTGAGCTATCCTCAGGTCGACCCAAAGAATTTCGAGAGGATAAAATGAACTTTTACCTTAGACTCCACCGCTAGTCGTAATTACAACCCCCAGTAATGACACACCCAAGCCTACAGGATCGACTTTACCCCCGCCCCCCCCCCCCCAAGAAAGAAGAACAAAACCAGAACGAACGGAAAAAGAACAAGACGGCCATGACCGTATTACTAGTTACACATCGTGAAAGCTCCCGCTGGTAAGAAAGTGGGAATAATTATTTTACATCATATGCTGAAATCCGCAAAAATCAAGATGAAAAACCGGATTGAAACAAGACTGCTCAACTAACCTTTAATTCTTCCCTAAGCCTTGGCGCTAGGTAAAATTGTGATGCATAGCGTGGGCCGTTAACTTCTTTATCTATATTCAAAGTTTGCGATCTGTGTCTCAAATCCATTAGGAACTACGAAGAAAATCTGGATACGCTCACTGTGCCTTTTTGCGGGTTAAATAAGATTCAAGCATAATTTCCCAAATTTCTGCGAAATGCTTTGTATGAACAGACCCTTTTCATAATGAATTGAATTGAATTGAAAGTAAAGTAGGGATGAAGCTGTTACAAAATTAATTTTAAATAAATAAGCCTGGGTTAAATTAAAATTAAGTCTGGTAAAAAGTTCTACCTCAAATCACACGCAAATAGCGTTAAAATTAGCCCAAAACATGCTAAGCCTTGGTTAAATTAAAATTAAGTCTGGTAAAATATCCGCAATACCCATCCTAATAACTACATGCAGTTTCAAAGTTATACCTCAAATCACACGCAAATAGCGTTAAAATTAGCCCAAAACATGCTAAGCCTTGGTTAAATTAAAATTAAGTCTGGTAAAATATCCGCAATACCCATCCTAATAACTACATCCAATTTCAAAGTTATACCTCAAATCGCATTATCGCACGCGAATTGCGTTAAAATAAGCCCAAAACATGCCAAGCCTAGGTTTAATTAAAATTAAGTCTGGTAAAATATCCGCAATACCCATCCTAATAACTACATGCAGTTTCAAAGTTATACCTCAAATCGCACGCGAATTGCGTTAAAATGAGCCCAAAACATGCTAAGCCTTGGTTAAATTAAAATTAAGTCTGGTAAAATATCCGCAATACCCATCCTAATAACTACATCCAATTTCAAAGTTATACCTCAAATCGCAGTATCGCACGCGAATTGCGTTAAAATAAGCCCAAAACATGCCAAGCCTAGGTTAAATTAAAATTAAGTCTGGTAAAATATCCGCAATACCCATCCTAATAACTACATCCAATTTCAAAGTTATACCTCAAATCGCAGTATCGCACGCGAATTGCGTTAAAATAAGCCCAAAACATGCCAAGCCTAGGTTAAATTAAAATTAAGTCTGGTAAAATATCCGCAATACCCATCCTAATAACTACATGCAGTTTCAAAGTTATACCTCAAATCGCACGCGAATTGCGTTAAAATGAGCCCAAAACATGCTAAGCCTTGGTTAAATTAAAATTAAGTCTGGTAAAATATCCGCTATACCCATCCTAATAACTACATCCAATTTCAAAGTTATACCTCAAATCGCAGTATCGCACGCGAATTGCGTTAAAATAAGCCCAAAACATGCCAAGCCTAGGTTTAATTTAAATTAAGTCTGGTAAAATATCCGCAATACCCATCCTAATAACTACATGCAGTTTCAAAGTTATACCTCAAATCGCACGCGAATTGCGTTAAAATGAGCCCAAAACATGCTAAGCCTTGGTTAAATTAAAATTAAGTCTGGTAAAATATCCGCAATACCCATCCTAATAACTACATCCAATTTCAAAGTTATACCTCAAATCGCAGTATCGCACGCGAATTGCGTTAAAATAAGCCCAAAACATGCCAAGCCTAGGTTAAATTAAAATTAAGTCTGGTAAAATATCCGCAATACCCATCCTAATAACTACATCCAATTTCAAAGTTATACCTCAAATCGCAGTATCGCACGCGAATTGCGTTAAAATAAGCCCAAAACATGCCAAGCCTAGGTTTAATTAAAGTTAAGTCTGGTAAAATATCCGCAATACCCATCCTAATAACTACATGCAGTTTCAAAGTTATACCTCAAATCGCAGTATCGCACGCGAATTGCGTTAAAATAAGCCCAAAACATGCCAAGCCTAGGTTAAATTAAAATTAAGTCTGGTAAAATATCCGCAATACCCATCCTAATAACTACATGCAGTTTCAAAGTTATACCTCAAATCGCACGCGAATTGCGTTAAAATGAGCCCAAAACATGCTAAGCCTTGGTTAAATTAAAATTAAGTCTGGTAAAATATCCGCAATACCCATCCTAATAACTACATCCAATTTCAAAGTTATACCTCAAATCGCAGTATCGCACGCGAATTGCGTTAAAATAAGCCCAAAACATGCCAAGCCTAGGTTAAATTAAAATTAAGTCTGGTAAAATATCCGCAATACCCATCCTAATAACTACATGCAGTTTCAAAGTTATACCTCAAATCGCACGCGAATTGCGTTAAAATGAGCCCAAAACATGCTAAGCCTTGGTTAAATTAAAATTAAGACTGGTAAAATATCCGCAATACCCATCCTAATAACTACATCCAATTTCAAAGTTATACCTCAAATCGCAGTATCGCACGCGAATTGCGTTAAAATAAGCCCAAAACATGCCAAGCCTAGGTTAAATTAAAATTAAGTCTGGTAAAATATCCGCAATACCCATCCTAATAACTACATCCAATTTCAAAGTTATACCTCAAATCGCAGTATCGCACGCGAATTGCGTTAAAATAAGCCCAAAACATGCCAAGCCTAGGTTTAATTAAAATTAAGTCTGGTAAAATATCCGCAATACCCATCCTAATAACTACATGCAGTTTCAAAGTTATACCTCAAATCGCACGCGAATTGCGTTAAAATGAGCCCAAAACATGCTAAGCCTTGGTTAAATTAAAATTAAGTCTGGTAAAATATCCGCAATACCCATCCTAATAACTACATCCAATTTCAAAGTTATACCTCAAATCGCAGTATCGCACGCGAATTGCGTTAAAATAAGCCCAAAACATGCCAAGCCTAGGTTAAATTAAAATTAAGTCTGGTAAAATATCCGCAATACCCATCCTAATAACTACATGCAGTTTCAAAGTTATACCTCAAATCGCACGCGAATTGCGTTAAAATGAGCCCAAAACATGCTTAGCCTTGGTTAAATTAAAATTAAGTCTGGTAAAATATCCGCAATACCCATCCTAATAACTACATCCAATTTCAAAGTTATACCGCAAATCGCAGTATCGCACGCGAATTGCGTTAAAATAAGCCCAAAACATGCCAAGCCTAGGTTTAATTAAAATTAAGTCTGGTAAAATATCCGCAATACCCATCCTAATAACTACATGCAGTTTCAAAGTTATACCTCAAATCGCACGCGAATTGCGTTAAAATGAGCCCAAAACATGCTAAGCCTTGGTTAAATTAAAATTAAGTCTGGTAAAATATCCGCAATACCCATCCTAATAACTACATCCAATTTCAAAGTTATACCTCAAATCGCAGTATCGCACGCGAATTGCGTTAAAATAAGCCCAAAACATGCCAAGCCTAGGTTAAATTAAAATTAAGTCTGGTAAAATATCCGCAATACCCATCCTAATAACTACATCCAATTTCAAAGTTATACCTCAAATCGCAGTATCGCACGCGAATTGCGTTAAAATAAGCCCAAAAAATGCCAAGCCTAGGTTAAATTAAAATTAAGTCTGGTAAAATATCCGCAATACCCATCCTAATAACTACATGCAGTTTCAAAGTTATACCTCAAATCGCACGCGAATTGCGTTAAAATGAGCCCAAAACATGCTAAGCCTTGGTTAAATTAAAATTAAGTCTGGTAAAATATCCGCAATACCCATCCTAATAACTACATGCAGTTTCAAAGTTATACCTCAAATCGCACGCGAATTGCGTTAAAATGAGCCCAAAACATGCTAAGTGTTCGGTTGTACACATCGTAATTTTGTATAGTACATGTACCTATATTCGTTTTCAAATGTTTTTATAGCGCACGCGCGCGTGAAAGTGAGTTTTTGGTTGCTGTTAAAAAAGGTGTTATTTTGCGCGTGTAAAAATAAATTAACGGCCAGTTCTGTTTTGAAATAAGAGGAAAAAGGTTTACCGGTTTTTATGTCGGAAAAGTTCGCGTCTTTTATTTCGCTGTTCACGACATTTTTTGGTCCGTCGAGCCGGATACATTCGTCAACTTGATTATGTTCCTCAACTAATCATCGAATCGGCTATCTTTCCGTGAGAGACAGTGAAAATTAGCGTGGATTCTCCGTTGGAAACCGTTTAAACCATCGATCATATCCCTATCGTAAACGAATCAACATAAGTCATCATGGATGTTCTGGTGAGAAGAAGAGCAGCTATCAAGGGACAGATCACCAGGATTGAAAATGCGGTGGGTCAAACAGCAACGAATCTATCTGACGTCGCCTTGAAGCTGTATGTAGACAAGGTGGAAAAACTATCGAAAGACTTGGATGAGGTTCACGATGCCGTAGTTGCAAATATCGATCCCGACGACGACGACTTCGCGGATCACGAAGATGAATACAACCCTCTAGTCGCTCGACTCGAAGATCTGACAATCCTACTCGTCACTGAATCAAATGAAAGAGCAGCAAACATTCCAGTGAGACAAGTCAGACCAGCTAGTAATGTACGTTTACCTAAGCTGGAACTTCCATCATTCAGCGGTGGTTACGTCGATTGGCTTCCATTTCATGATCTCTTCACGGCCACCGTACACAACAACGAATCGCTCACCGGAGCTCAGAAGTTTCAGTATTTGAAGTCATCATTACGAAACGAAGCAGCGCTCCTAGTTCAATCTATTCCGGTAACTGACGCTAATTATCTGGAAGCTTGGGATATCTTAAACAATCGGTTCAACAATACCCGGGAAATCATCGATGCACACGTAAAACGTCTCTTCAGTCAAACTAACGTCATCCAAGAATCTTCATCCGCTTTACGAACGCTCATCGATACCACCGCCGAATGCATAAGGGCGCTCAAGGTTCTCAAAGAACCAGTACAACATTGGGACTCCATACTACTTCATCTTGTAAAGGAAAAACTGGATTCAGAATCTCGCCGACAATGGGAACTTTCCCTGAGGGGGACCGAAAGACCAACTTTCGAGGATCTCGTTACATTTCTTGAACAACGGGCCAGAGCCTTAGCAGCAGCTCCGCCTACAACTACTGCAATCAAGTCGAAGCCTCCATTACATCAGAGACCGAGTACAAAGGCTCATCGTGGTGCTCTGAGCGAGACGTGTCACTTTTGCAACGAAACACACTCTGTATACAAATGTACCAATTTTCTGAATGCAACTTCGGACGAGCGTTGGAACATGGTCAAGAGGAGTGCCATGTGTTTCAATTGCTTACGAACCGGTCATCAAAGCAATGACTGCAAATCTGGTCATTGTAGGAAATGCAACGCACGACATAACACACTTCTACATCAAGAGAAGGAATTAACGAAGACGAAGGCAACCTCCGGTGTAGTTTCATGCCCATCTCGTGAAATAATTGGATCAACCCAAGTTATCTTGGCAACCGCAATGGTCCAAGTCAAGGGACTTGACGAGCAACTTTATCCAGCCCGAGCGCTTCTGGACTCGGGTTCTCAAGCCAGTTTCATCACGGAACAATTCACGAGGAAACTAAGATTGAAGCGAACACGTTTCAACGTCTCGGTTGACGGAATTGGAGCAACCGGAATGAACACCTCTCAAGGCAGTGTCATGGTGAATATTCAGTCAAATATCATTAACACGTCGGAGGTCATCGTCGAGGCAATCGTCCTGAAAAAGGTCACGGATTATTTACCTAACAGTCCGTTCGATCCTGGAAATTGTCTACACTTGAAAGGCTTAACACTTGCTGATCCAACTTTTCATAGCCCTGGACAAGTGGATATTTTACTAGGTGCTGACGTGTATCTAGAGCTCTTACAAGATGGCATTTGCAAGGGGAAAGAAGGTCTTCCAGGTGCCTTTAATACTATTTTCGGATGGGCAGTTTCCGGTCCATTGCTGATGGCCGGAAGAAGTTCGAAAATAAAGGTCCACCATTGTACATTGGAAGCAGATTTGAAACATCTTTGGGAGCTAGAAGACATCCAGCCTCGAAGAATACTATCTCCAACAGAAATTCAATGTGAAAAGAACTTTGAAGAATCACATACACGTGACTCTACAGGAAGATTCACTGTACGATTACCAAAGATAAACGATGCACCAAAACTTGGAGATTCTAAACAAATGGCAATCCGTCGATTCTCTCACTTAGAACGACGTCTACGTGTTAACCCGAATCTCTATGAGGAGTACCGCAAGTTCATGGGGGAATACATTGCCCTTGGACATATGGAACTCATTCCCTCGAATGAAATAAAAATCGAAACCAATCCATCTTACTACGTGCCTCATCATGCGGTATTCAAAGAAGACAGTACCACCACGAGAGTTCGTGTGGTGTTCGACGCCTCTGCCAAATCTACAACTGGAGTTTCCCTAAACGATCATCTGCTAGTGGGGCCAAAACTTCAAGATGATTTGGTTAACCTCCTTATTCGCTTTCGTCAACATAGCATTGTAATGAAAGCAGACCTTGCCAAAATGTTTCGTCAAATTAGAGTACATCCAGACGACTCCGATCTTCAAAGAATTGTTTGGCGAAACAACTCACACGAACCCTTGCTCGAATACCGTTTGCTAACGGTTACATATGGAACCGCATCAGCGCCATACCTAGCAACTAAAGTCTTGAAGCAACTCGGCCATGACGTGAAAGAGACACTTCCGTTGGCATCTTCGGCTTTACAAAATGACTTCTACATGGACGATCTAATGACAGGCGACGAAACGATTGAGAACGTTTTAAGACTTCAGTCAGAAATCATTCAAGCTACATCTCAAGCAGGATTTGAAATAAGGAAATGGGCGTCGAATGAAGCTGCATTATTGGATACACTACCAGCCAACATGAAGGATTTACAAAAGCCACTATGCATCGAGAACGACGAATCAGTCAAGACTCTCGGCCTATATTGGACTCCTTCGGCTGATAATTTCTCGTTTATGGTTACTTCTCCAGCGTCAAGAAGTTCAATCACTAAACGTACAATTCTTTCGGATACAGCAAGGATATTCGATCCTCTGGGACTGTTGGCACCAGTAACCGTTCGAGCGAAACTGATGTTACAGGAAATGTGGCAGCTAAAATTGAATTGGGATGAGCAACTTCCCCAACCACTTCAAGCTAAATGGAGGTCGTTTCGAACCGATTTCCAGAAATTGAAAACATTACGGTTCAACGGCACATTTCGCAAGCTAATGCTACAGACATTAGCCTGCATGGATTTTGTGACGCATCGGAGAAAGCGTACGCAGCTGCCGTATACCTGAAGACGGTGAATAACAACGGACAAATCAAAATACAACTGATCGCTGCGAAAACAAGAGTCGCTCCGCTAAAACAAATCACACTTCCGAGACTGGAATTATCTGGTGCATTACTTTTGGCTTCTCTGATTCAACTGATCAGGGAGTCATTGAGATTGGATATAGCTGATGTTCATTGCTGGTCGGACTCAACAATCGTCCTAGCTTGGTTGAAAGCTCCACCGCAACGTTGGAAAACGTTCGTAGCCAATCGAGTGTCAGAAATGCACGAGAAACTACCGAGAGCGCAATGGCATCACATTTCAGGAGATAGCAACCCTGCAGATTGCGCTTCTCGAGGAATATCCGCTAGCGAACTGGGAAATCATGGTCTCTGGTGGCATGGACCGCAGTGCCTTATTTTCGCCGCAACAACGCAAGAACTACATGAACTCTCAGAGCCAAATGAATGTTTATCCGAGGAACGACGAATTATTTCGTTAGTAACACATCATCAAATGGATTTCACGCTCCTTTCCAAATTTTCAGCGCTTAAAAAACTCATTCATATCACCGCCTACATTCTACGTTTTGTCTTCAATTCGCGAAATGCGACAGAATTGAGGATTACTGGACCTTTATCGAAGGAAGAGAACGAAAAGGCGCTATCCCATTGGATTCGGGTCGTCCAAAGCAACAGTTTTAACGAAGAGACAGCTTGCCTTAAACAAAACAAGGAATTACCACGGAAAAGTAAAATCCTTTCGATGCGTCCGTACATCGATCAAGATGGGATTATTAGAGTTGGTGGCAGACTTTGCCACTCCAACTTACCATACGAACAAAGGCATCCGGCACTGTTACCGAGACAGAGCAAATTAACAGAACTTCTAATACAACACGAGCACGAGAAACATTTTCGCGGAGGTGCTCAACTACTAACTTCTGTCTTACAGAAACGTTTTTGGATCGTCGGTCTTCGTGATGCCATACGTTTCCATATCAGAAGATGTGTTTCATGTGTACGACAGCAGGCAGTCACTGTAAAGCAACTTATGGGCGATTTACCACCAGCGAGAGTAAATCCTGCTCGGCCATTTTTGAAGTGTGGAGTCGACTACGCAGGACCATTTACCCATAAACTAATGAAGGGACGAAGTCACTTCAGGTTTAAGGGATACATTGCCGTCTTCGCTTGCTTTACCACAAGATCAATTCATCTTGAACTTGTCAGTGACATGACCACCGAAGCATTTCTGGCAGCATTGAAACGCTTTGTTGCTCGACGAGGAAAATGCGCCGACATTTACAGCGACTGTGGAACCAACTTTACAGGAGCCGATCGAGAGATGAAAACATTCATCAAATTCATAGTCTCTACAAACAACAACGATCAAGTATCACGATGGCTCGCAGACGAAGGAATTAATTGGCACTTCAACCTGCCTGCAGCGCCACATTTTGGAGGCCTCTGGGAAGCCGGGGTGAAGTCCGTCAAGTATCATCTGAAACGAGTTCTTGGCACCATGGTTCTAAACTTTGAAGAAATGCAAACGCTTCTTTGCCAAATCGAAGCTTGCTTAAATTCACGTCCTTTAACGGCGTTAAGCTCGGATCCAAACGACTTCAATGCGTTGACACCTGGACATTTCCTAATCGGAGATGCGCTCACCGCAATACCCGAACCCGATCTCACTTCTGAAAACGTCAACCGCCTGTCACGTTGGCAATTGGGCCAACAAGTACTGCAGCACTTTTGGAACCGTTGGCGAAATGAATTCCTCTCTCGCCTTCAACCACGTCCAAAGTGGACTACACCAAAACCGAATCTACGAGTCGGCGACTTGGTCTTGCTCAAGGATGAAGATTTACCTCCAACCAAGTGGAGAATGGCAAGAATCACTGAACTTCATCCAGGACAAGACAATCAAGTTCGCGTCGTAACTGTCAGAACCTCTGACAAATCACTGAAAAGACCCGTAGTTAAATTATGCCAGTTACCACTAGACTGATTTTTTTTGTATTCAAACTGTTTACTAAGGGTTATTTATGTATGCAAATGTAACTTTTCGGACTTTTACTATCTCATTTGAAATTCGTTATTTCAAGGCGGGCGGAATGTTCGGTTGTACACATCGTAATTTTGTATAGTACATGTACCTATATTCGTTTTCAAATGTTTTTATAGCGCACGCGCGCGTGAAAGTGAGTTTTTGGTTGCTGTTAAAAAAGGTGTTATTTTGCGCGTGTAAAAATAAATTAACGGCCAGTTCTGTTTTGAAATAAGAGGAAAAAGGTTTACCGGTTTTTATGTCGGAAAAGTTCGCGTCTTTTATTTCGCTGTTCACGACACTAAGCCTTGGTTAAATTAAAATTAAGTCTGGTAAAATATCCGCAATACCCATCCTAATAACTACATCCAATTTCAAAGTTATACCTCAAATCGCAGTATCGCACGCGAATTGCGTTAAAATAAGCCCAAAACATGCCAAGCCTAGGTTAAATTAAAATTAAGTCTGGTAAAATATCCGCAATACCCATCCTAATAACTACATCCAATTTCAAAGTTATACCTCAAATCGCAGTATCGCACGCGAATTGCGTTAAAATAAGCCCAAAACATGCCAAGCCTAGGTTAAATTAAAATTAAGTCTGGTAAAATATCCGCAATACCCATCCTAATAACTACATCCAATTTCAAAGTTATACCTCAAATCGCAGTATCGCACGCGAATTGCGTTAAAATAAGCCCAAAACATGCCAAGCCTAGGTTAAATTAAAATTGTCTGGTAAAATATCCGCAATACCCATCCTAATAACTACATCCAATTTCAAAGTTATACCTCAAATCGCAGTACCGCACGCGAATTGCGTTAAAATAAGCCCAAAACATGCCAAGCCTAGGTTAAATTAAAATTAAGTCTGGTAAAATATCCGCAATACCCATCCTAATAACTACATGCAGTTTCAAAGTTATACCTCAAATCGCACGCGAATTGCGTTAAAATGAGCCCAAAACATGCTAAGCCTTGGTTAAATTAAAATTAAGTCTGGTAAAATATCCGCAATACCCATCCTAATAACTACATCCAATTTCAAAGTTATACCTCAAATCGCAGTATCGCACGCGAATTGCGTTAAAATAAGCCCAAAACATGCCAAGCCTAGGTTAAATTAAAATTAAGTCTGGTAAAATATCCGCAATACCCATCCTAATAACTACATGCAGTTTCAAAGTTATACCTCAAATCGCACGCGAATTGCGTTAAAATTAGCCCAAAACATGCCAAGCCTAGGTTAAATTAAAATTAAGTCTGGTAAAATATCCGCAATACCCATCCTAATAACTACATCCAATTTCAAAGTTATACCTCAAATCGCAGTATCGCACGCGAATTGCGTTAAAATAAGCCCAAAACATGCCAAGCCTAGGTTAAATTAAAATTAAGTCTGGTAAAATATCCGCAATACCCATCCTAATAACTACATCCAATTTCAAAGTTATACCTCAAATCGCAGTATCGCACGCGAATTGCGTTAAAATAAGCCCAAAACATGCCAAGCCTAGGTTAAATTAAAATTAAGTCTGGTAAAATATCCGCAATACCCATCCTAATAACTACATCCAATTTCAAAGTTATACCTCAAATCGCAGTACCGCACGCGAATTGCGTTAAAATAAGCCCAAAACATGCCAAGCCTAGGTTAAATTAAAATTAAGTCTGGTAAAATATCCGCAATACCCATCCTAATAACTACATGCAGTTTCAAAGTTATACCTCAAATCGCACGCGAATTGCGTTAAAATGAGCCCAAAACATGCTAAGCCTTGGTTAAATTAAAATTAAGTCTGGTAAAATATCCGCAATACCCATCCTAATAACTACATCCAATTTCAAAGTTATACCTCAAATCGCAGTATCGCACGCGAATTGCGTTAAAATAAGCCCAAAACATGCCAAGCCTAGGTTAAATTAAAATTAAGTCTGGTAAAATATCCGCAATACCCATCCTAATAACTACATGCAGTTTCAAAGTTATACCTCAAATCGCACGCGAATTGCGTTAAAATTAGCCCAAAACATGCTAAGCCTTGGTTAAATTAATATTATATCGGGTAAATATCCGCAATACCCATCCTATCAACTACATCCAATTTGAAAGTTATACCTCAAATCGCACGCGAATTGCGTTAAAATTAGCCCAAAACATGCTAAGCCTTGGTTAAATTAATATTAAATCGGGTAAATATCCGCAATACCCATCCTATCAACTACATCCAATTTGAAAGTTATACCTCAAATCGCACGCGAATTGCGTTAAAATTAGCCCAAAACATGCTAAGCCTTGGTTAAATTAATATTAAATCGGGTAAATATCCGCAATACCCATCCTATCAACTACATCCAATTTGAAAGTTATACCTCAAATCGCACGCGAATTGCGTTAAAATTAGCCCAAAACATGCCAAGCCTAGGTTAAATTAAAATTAAGTCTGGTAAAATATCCGCAATACCCATCCTAATAACTACATCCAATTTCAAAGTTATACCTCAAATCGCAGTATCGCACGCGAATTGCGTTAAAATAAGCCCAAAACATGCCAAGCCTAGGTTAAATTAAAATTAAGTCTGGTAAAATATCCGCAATACCCATCCTAATAACTACATGCAGTTTCAAAGTTATACCTCAAATCGCACGCGAATTGCGTTAAAATTAGCCCAAAACATGCTAAGCCTTGGTTAAATTAATATTATATCGGGTAAATATCCGCAATACCCATCCTATCAACTACATCCAATTTGAAAGTTATACCTCAAATCGCACGCGAATTGCGTTAAAATTAGCCCAAAACATGCTAAGCCTTGGTTAAATTAATATTAAATCGGGTAAATATCCGCAATACCCATCCTATCAACTACATCCAATTTGAAAGTCATACCTCAAATCGCACGCGAATTGCGTTAAAATTAGCGTAAACATTTTTCAATTGGACTCTCAGCTAGGAGTAGGGACCACTATTAAAGCGGCAGAAAAAAAGTGTTTACGAAAAATATCGTGTATAGGGAAGTTCTACCATAAATTAGCCACGTATTAACATAATATTCGTTTCATATAAAAATGTATATAGATTTAATCATATGACCAAGAATGTATTTATATAACCTCAAAGCGATATTTATGGAGGACCCCCACAATTTTTGGCATCAAACCGCTAAACAGCGCTGAAAATTTCAAAAATCGTTAAATGTAGAGACCAGTATAAGAACTTTTGGAGGGCGACAGAAATACTGAAGGTTATATTCCCTTTAAGCTTACACATTTCGTTTTTGTTATACAAATTATACGATCAAATCAACTAGCTGGGGTTCGGACGGGCTTCCCAGCTAGTATCATTATAAAGCAGATAAAATTTTGTTACTGAATTGGATTACAGGGTTTTATAAAAAAAAAAAAAATCATTACTGGAGTTTGAAATTTTCTGTTTATGTACGGAATTTATTTTTTGTAAATCTGATTCCTGGCCGCTTTTCATTTTATTTTCGTTGCCTATCTTTACTTATCAAAAGTGTGAATCAAGAATTCATTCAGGTAACTAAGAGTACGCGAGTAACGCAGTAGCCTAGTACCACCCTCGCATATTTCCAAGCGTCTGTTTTTAAATCACAAAACGTAAACATAGCTAGCGATCGCCCGCGCAGAAGTGTACCACGAAAAATTTAAAACATGGATTCAGAATATCTGCCCACCAATATTCTTGGTTCTTTGAATTTTGTCTTCAATGAGATACATTTCTTTCATTGTTCAATAACTCACTTTTTAAGTTCTTTATCTTTTATTAGTTACGATTCCATTAAGTTCCACCGTTAATTAATGAGGTTAGGGGGTTGAAGGGTCAGTGCAGGTCACCCACCAGCTGCTTTAAAGAAAGACTCTAAACAATTAATTTTCCAATTTTCGCAGTTAATTACTTAAAGTATTAATTTTCGCTAATTCTATCACCCGTTTAAAGGAAGTATAACCTTCCGAAAATATGAACTCGTGGTGCTAGGTAGCATAGACCCTCCTTTAACGTAAAAATAAAAAATATTGAAAAAGGCATTAATCAGCTAGGCTAATACCCAATGCACCACCTTAGGCCTAAGTCATCGAGCGACTTTTGAAGCCATTAATTCAGGTGGCCGGGTTACAATGCGTAGGAGGGTGGTGGCAAGCCCTGCATGCCACGCGTTCGAGCCAATAGCTCCCTACACTTACTATTCCCGTTAACCTCAACAAGTCCCAAATGTCTGAGAATAAGGAGATTACATTCGCGGTGTCTCCACCGGGTGGCACATTTGATTTTTTTGTCGTGATGTGAAATAAGGATGCAGTACAACATTTATCCAAGTGTTATACTTATTTTTCTTACTTACTTATGATCACACAAAGATAATAAGTTTTAAATTTATCAGAATCTCGGGTATTTTTGGTTTACCCGCATCAGAGGTCAATATTTAGATATTTCGGAATTTAAGAATTTTCGCTAATACTTTTTTAGGTATTTCGACAAAAAATTTAATAATGATATAACCCGGCCGGTGGCGGCTATTGAGATAAAACCATGTCGGTGACGGAAAACTACGGAACTTTATTTTCTGGTATTTTAAACGATACTGCATCGTTTAACAATAAATTTAGGCCTTGGAAAAATAATTTGCAACTGTCTCTTTCAAGATGCTTTTAAAATACAACATGGCACTGGATATTCTGCCAGATGTACCATTAAGTCAGGGGTGTGGCGGCGGGTGCCCACATTTCCAATTTCAAAGATAGTCATTACGAAGGTTAAGATCACTATTTTCAAGGTCGAAATCGCCCTGTTTATATTAGTTATTTTGTATAAGATTTAACTATATTTTCGATATGAACATTCTTAAGGTCAAGATCGCTTATTTAGGCACCCCTGCGTTAGATGGTAAATATGCATTTTTTTAATACTTATACCATCAACAATCCTATAAGATTTATGATAAATTCGGTTTATAATTACAATATTTCATACTAGACTTTATTTCTCAAACTAAGATACTTTTACAAACGAAAACATTACCCGGCTAAATGTACTACAGTTAAATTTGTACAGTTGTACCCTTATTCTAACGGTACAACCGAGCAGTTGCCAACCGGTACATTTACGCTTGATTGAATTCGCGAAAAAATTACCAAGTAGTAGAGGAGAGGTGCCATATCATTTGTAAGCGACGCGACGGGGTTAGTAGCCGAGCGTTCAACGAGGCAAGCGGGCTGAAGTGTTCCTTCTCTCTCTTTCTTATCAAGTGTCGCGCGGTGGTTGTTATCTTCGATTCTCCCTCATAACTACTGCGAAATTACACATAAGCAGTTAGGATATTAGCTTTGTAAATAAACGATGATTCTGCGACCGTATTTAAGGGCTGGTTTTTATAACAATAAACGCGCCCTAACTGTCAGTAAACGTTACGAGGGCTTAGGCCTAACTTCGTACGGACGGTGTTGCGTTCCTCTGTCTGGAAACGAGCGGGCCGACGGTGCGAGAAACGCGTCTAGTTCCGGAGTCACAGCTGCGGCAGACATTGCGTTGCCTCGCCACGCTCGAGTAGTGGTTTGCGGGGGAGGCGTGGTCGGCGCGTCTGTGGCTTATCATCTGGCGGATCGCGGGTTGACTGGCGTTCTGTTGCTAGAGCAGGGAAGGTAAGTGCGACCGTGACCATGAACGCGATAAATCTTCTTTGGGTTGCCGACTAGCGTCGACAATTGATTGTTGGCTCATCGGCGCCTCCTATGCCGGTTTCGCTCTCAAATAATCATCTTATCCTTAAAAAAATATTTGAACTTCTTTATTTTATTAATTATTATTGCGGTTTTTATGCAATTTGCATTACAATATTCAGAGTATTATACATTTTTATACTATATAATAGCTTATATAGGCCTAATAAAATTGCATGTCCTACAGGTGTAATCGTATAAATTGGCAAAAATAATTTTATTTTGCGTATAAGATATTTTAATTTTAATTATTACACCAGCAATTTAATATTTGTTTTATCATTTATAATATCATAATAATATAAAAAGATGAAAGCCACCGTTGATATGATGAGATTAACATTAAAATATTAATCTTCTGTGTACTTCCGCCTTAAAGTACTTAATTAATTTAAGTTTTGTCTCCATCGAAAGTTGACCCTTTTTTACTTTTTCGCGTAGCCTTAACTAACATTATAGTCATAAGTATGTTAATCTTTTAACAAGTAACTTGACGTTTTCGTACACGAAATTGGTCACTTCTACCTTTATTGGCAACATTATTTTCAAGTCTAAAATTAGAAAAACTCTACCTTCCAAAACGAACAAAATTGCATCATTATATTTTCAAATTAAATTTTATTTTTACTTTGAAAGCGTTTAAACTTTTAATTCGCGACCGAAAACAATCGCAACGCCCCCTTGGGTTCCCCATTGAAACCTAGATAGGTAGTGGCTAAGCAGACGCTATTAGTTTTCCCTCATCGTTATTCGTAAATTTTACTTTAGAAATAATGATACTTGCATTTAATATTATTTTTGCATCGTTTTCTTAAATTTTATAAGTTTATTTAAGAACAAGATGTCACGGACATTTAAATTCACAAAATCCCCCGATGTATTAAATATATTTTAAATATTAAATTTAAATTTGAACCAATTTTCAAAAGTACCAATTTTGTACTTAATAAACCCAAGAGGAATTTTATCGAAATTGAATGTTTCGAGTTACCTGGTTTTAGAGATAAGGTATCGAAACGCGACTACGGTAATTTAAATGAATTTTTAGACAAACCGAATTTTCCGAGTTACCTGGTATTGGAAATAAGGTAGCGAAACACAAACACTTTATTTTAATTTGATTTTTAGACAAACCAATTTTTCCGAGTTACTTGTTTTTGGAAATAAAGTAGAAATGTATCAATTGGTACGAAATTTAAATTTCACGATAGTGCGTACGCGAAATGGTCAGATATCTAACTTCAAATTAAAATTTCTTTATGAGAGTACCGAAAACGTAGTAAAAAATGATCAGTACCATAGAGTGGAAGGCTCCATGGAAGCGCATTAAACATTAATCCTAACAGGCGAACTTTTTTTCGAGGCGTGAATAAATATAGTCCGAAGAGCGATGGTGTTGTTTTTACATTTTTTAAGTTTAAACTTGCTTTTTTATCCAGATATTTTACACTACCTTTAGGCCAACTTGTTTATTTCATGCCTTGAAAACAAGACGTTGCGTATGAAAAGTGTTAACAAGTTTCGCTACTACACGCGATTTATAATTTTGTTATTCGTGAAGTTGCTGAGATGTGGTGCTACGTAGACCTAATATTTTAAAAACACAGCGCAACGAAGATGCGCGCGCCCTCGGCGGCAACAAGCGGGTTTTTTGCTTATAAACTTTTTCCCAGTAGGTTTTTTTTTAAAAAAAAATTAGATAGTAGAGTGTATAGTTTAAGGCACGTGTATATCAATTTTCAGGCCTGTATACCAATTCCGAACAATTAATCACCATGCGCTATTGCGCTCTCACTTTAATGGGGAAAGCTTTTTTCTTGCTATAAGGCTGGCAGGATTTGGCAAAATGTGAAATGGTGCATTTCACATTTATTTTCTTCCCTCACAATAGGCGATAGCATAAATTGCAAGTAAAGGTAAACTGGCTAAAATTTCTTTCTGGAAACATTTGAGCGCCATCAAACGGTAGAAACGTAGTTATAAAATTGCTTTAAAGTTTACCGTTTATACAGGGTGTCTCAATTTGCTCGATCAGGCCATTTTTCTCAAAATGTATTTATGCTAGGGTTCTGAAATTTTCAGGGTTTATTTGTTAGGAAAAATCGAACGATTTTGTGCCGTTTTGGAAAATTTTTTTTTTTCACCGGTAGGTGTCACGCAAAATGTTTCAATAGAAAATTTGTAGGGCATAGTCGAAAGTGTAAAAATTATTTTGGTTCGGTTGAAAAAGACCTATTTTTCACTGAGTTTGGAGGTCGGGGGAAAAACAAGTTGTACTAGCAGGCAATAGCCTTTAACGTAAACAATCGTACATAATCACAACACACATGTACACTCTGTTCAAAAAGTCTTTGCCCGTGGGAGATTTCGAACATTTTCGCCCGTCATTTCTTGTATAGTTGCATCAAGTTGAAGCGGACATCGGTAGTAGATAAATAAAATGTTTAGCTACAAATTGACCAAAATCATTTTCTGAATAGACTTATAATTTGGCCTATTTTTGCCTAAAAGAGGGGGTGTCAACTTTTTTATTTTTGATCTCAGGTCATTTTAAACCAGATTTTCGTGTTCTCCGGGGTTATTTATATTTAGAAAGTGTTGGAATTATTCAAATCGACGCAATAGTTCAAACGATATTAACCAAAGACGTTTTCACAGAAATTGAGAAATATCTAAACATCTCACCAAGCCATTTAAAATAATATATGTTGACGGGTTCTGTTGCCATCTATAGTTCCTAGAAGTAATATTTTTTGTTTAATTCTAAATATGTAACAAATTGAAGGTTAACATAAATATTTTCTGGCGTCGCCCCTGTTCGTTTCTCAAATGAGCACATGAAAACATTTATTATTTTAAATGGCTTGGTGAGATGTTTAGATATTTCTCAATTTCTGTGAAAACGTCTTTGGTTAATATCTTTTGAACCAATGCGTCGATTTGAATAATTCCAACACTTTCTAAATATAAATCAACCCCGGAGAACACAAAAATCTGGTTTAAAATGACCTGAGATCAAAATTAAAAAAGTTGACACCCCCTCTTTTAGGCCAAAATAGGCCAAATTATAAGTCTATACAGAAAATGATTTTGGCCAATTTGTAGCTAAACATTTTATTAATCTATTACCGATGTCCGCTTCGACTTGATGCAACTATACAAGAAATGACGGGCGTAAATGTTCGAAATCTCCCACGGGCAAAGACTTTTTGAACAGAGTGTACATTTATTTTATTGAACTTATGCTTTCAGCTATGTAGTTAATAATCAGATCTGCAAAAAGTTATTGTTAAAGAAAATTATTACGTTCAACACCTAATTAGACAAAGTAGACAAAGACCGCGTCTTCCATTTCGACGTGGTTACGAGTAAGATCATCAAACAAAGATTTGTAGACCAAAAATTACGCTTATTTTTCTTTTATTGTTTTTTAACGTGAAATATCAATTGTCCGAGTAGTATTTAAAGCGTTTACATTTCAAAGTTAAAACATTATCTCAGCTTGGCCGATTGTTGTCCAGTATGCCTCTTTACACTCGAGATCAGCGCGCTCATATGCTAGAATTATTTTACGGAGAAGGTCGTCGTAATGCTACTCTAGTAAGTCAGTTATTTAGACGAAGATTTCCCAATTGCAGACCAAGTCATACGACGGTTCTTAGAGTGGTCCGCGATTTCGACAACTGGGGTAATATCAATCCGAGGTTTCATGGTCGTGGTCTCCAGGACGTCGACATGGAAAACACCATCCTTGCCTACTTCGTCGCCTATCCTCGAGCGAGCGTCAAGCCGCGTTCACAAAGACGTTAAAAATGGTAAATAGCTGAAGTTGAAAGCGAAAGGTAGAAGACGAAGTTAGAAATCGGTGGTTCACAAACCCGCCGAAAGTCGAAAGGGGAGAGAAAACTTCTCAAGACGAGAGGGAAATCGGCGGTCAACCCGTATCTACTCCAGTTGATATTTCGACCTTCGGCTGAAAATCACGTGCCAGTTTTGGCCAATAGAGAAGTGGTTATGACGTCGTGTCGGTCATGTGGTACACAAACACCGGTTTTCTCGAGAAAGAGTGGAGTCCGAGGCCCGAGGGAACGAAAGACTTTGTTTACCTCGTGGTTTCGGTGCGCTATGGCTGCCACAAATAAAACTGTGTAACTGTTATCGCGAGTAAAGGAAGTCTTTTTGAACTGCTGACCTTGTGCAGAAGGAGAAAGAGAAAGGCTGAAGTCGGATCACCCCGCCGAAAGGGGAATGCTCTTCCCCCTTTTACTTTAGAATTATCCTCAAGACCTCAACAAAATGTCTTTGTGAACGCGGCTTCAGGACTGCCAGCTTTGACTTAGGGTTGGATCGAAACTACGTTTGGAGAACAGTCAAAAGACACCATTTTCATTCTTATCGAGCGACACTTCACCAAGGACTGTATGACGGTGATAGACAGTGCCGACTCGACTTCTGCAATTGGTTTTGCCTCATGGCTGACGCACACCAGCATTTTCACGATCAATTACTGATGTCCGACGAATGTTCATTCGGAAGAGATGGGCCTTTCAACCGTCAAAACCAACATATGTGGGACTACGAGAATCCACACTGGGGGATTTCCTCACCGCCAGCAAGTGCAGTTTCGCTTTAATGTGTGGGCTGGGCTGTTAGGTGACAGAATTATTGGCCCGTTCTTCCTGCCAAAACGTCTGAACGGTCAAAACTACTTGGAGTTCCTTCAAAATGAAATATCCAACGTGTTGGACGACATTCCTCTGGCCGAGTACAGACGCATTTGGTTCCAGCAAGATGGGGCGCCACCTCACCAATATCGTGACGTGGTTGCATATCTAAACGACGAGTTTCCTGGAAGATGGATCGGAAGAACTGGTCCTGTTCGTTGGCCTGCAAGATCCCCTGATCTAGCACCACTCGACTTTTTTCTTTGGGGATTCGTAAAGGACTACGTATACCAAACACCTGTGACGAGCGTTGAAGATTTACGACAAAGAATCATCGAAGCATGTCGCCGGGTGACTCCAGAAATGGTTCGGGGAGCATATCGCAATATGCAACATCGTGCATATTTGTGCATTGTATCAGAAGGTGGCATTTTTGAAAACATTTTGTAGAAGTCATTAAAAACCATTTGTCACTTGGGCTAATTATTATATGTTTATTTTTCGAAATCTTATTACTGAAATGCATGTTACCTACAATTCGTTAAAGGCTATTGCCTGCTAGTACAACTTGTTTTTCCCCCGACCTTCAATTTCATTGAAAAATAGGTCTTTTTCAACCGAACCAAAATTATTTTTACACTTTCGACTATGCCCTACAAATTTTCTATTGAAACATTTTGCGTGACACCTACCGGTGAAAAAATAAATTTTCCAAAACGGCACAAAATCGTTCGATTTTTCTGAAATTTAGTAGCCTTCCATACCTAACAAATAAACCCTGAAAATTTCAGAACCCTAGCATAAATACATTTTGAGAAAAATGGCTATCACCTATAACTGGCCAAATTTTCGAAACGCTATATATTCACAAAGGTAATATATACCTCGTACCCTCGATTGGAAAACAGCGAGCTACCTTTCCCAGTTTCTTACGGAAGCGATTACCCACTTATCGCACGAGACCTCCGAAAAATCGTGCGCTGTCTATAGAATGTTGTCGTCTGAAACCCTGCGACGTCACCATTGTAATTTGCCTATTGATAAAAAACGGTAACTGTCATGGTGGCCACTATTAACACTACAGCTGTGACGTTACAAGTTTTCAAAATCGTATCAGACGACAACACTCTATAGTTGGTTACCATGGTAAATATGGGGCTAATTTTTAAGTTAACCATGGAGCTAATAGGGGTAAACGCTACTGACTGGGCGCGAGGCAGTTATTTCAAATCTAAGTTAACAGCTAGGTCTATATTGTGTTTATTATTAGATAGGTGAAGCCATTCCTCGAACACGTGGACGGGGGAACCTGTAGGCTGGTAGATTGTAATACAGAATAAAGCTTTTTCGACACTCAGCGCTACATGCTCGCCCTATACGTGTTCCTGGGGTGACTTAATATGTCTGATTCCTTTAAAGAATCTTTTTCTGGATGCTCATATCCGTATTCATAAACACATTTTGTAACCCGGCCACCCGTTTAAAGGCATTAAAAGTCGCTAGATGACTTGGGCCTAAGGTGGTGCCTTGGGTATTAGCCTAGCTGATTATTATTATCTATTAAACGTTCAATACCACAATCTTTTTTGAAGGATTTCTTGCGGGACAACATGGCACGCGGCAGGTCTGGTTGGCTGCGTCCGATCCGGCGTCCTCAAAGAACTAACGTCCTACAGTCGAAACCTCTACAGGTGGATGGAGTCCAACGGATATCCCACGGGTAGAGATTGTTTGGGATTTATTACCAGGAAAAACCCACCCCGTTTGTAATCAGAACGTAATTTTTAGGCTAATTTAGCAAGAGCGTTTACAGAATTTTACTTCGGGTGAGGTTCTCCAACACATAGAACCACTAAGACAGTGGCGTTGCTAAGATTTTATATTTTGGGGGGAGTGGGCAATTTGGGAAATATTTACCTGAAATAATTCGGCAACAATACCGAAACTAAGTGAGCTACTTTCGTTGGCCACTGGGCGGCTCATAGGTGTTTAAAAAGACATATAGCGAGAAAATTTAATTTAAGAAAGCGTAAATTGTTCTAACAATAATAATTATCATAAAAATAAAAATTAATTATTTTGTACAGTACAAATGACTTGCATGAAATCGGATTTATTTTTCAAAAATATTTCAGTATAAATATTTAACTTTGCTTTTAAATCATCGTCTGTACTGCATACATAATGTAACAATACATTTTTTTTTTAACCAAGGGTTCAAACAATGTGGAAGAATTTATGTCGCTGCTTCAGACGATCGGCTGATTTCCCTTCGTCGCATCGCGGACGAGTGCAGGTATTGAATGTTTTTGTTTTATTTCTCACCCCAGTTTTTCTTTAAAGAGAGATCCGATAAGTTCCTTATTTACAAGGTGACCACACCTTCTACCTTTTATTATTTTTGCTAAATTGTCTTCCTATAACTTTCTATTACTATACACCATTTTACTATGAAGGCTTTTTTGGGTAACATTTCCTGCTATACTCTTGCGAATACGGGTTCCGGTTTAGATATATATTTGAAAGCCACACAATTTTAGAATATTAGAAATGGTCGCTCGCTCAGCCAATTTTAAACCAAATGCCCAGTAAAAACTATGTATTTTCACATCATAAACTTTTGAAAACTATATTTTAATGTAATTTAAAAACAAATATATATATTTTCTAAAAAATATCTCCTGTAAAATCTAGGGATGCACCGATATGGGTACAGCCGATATATCATCCGGCTATTCGTGGCCGATAATATCGCGCGATATTAAGAAAGTTATTACGGTAGTGTGTATGATAAAATCATTGTAAAAGACGGTTCAGTACACTGTCATACCATTTTATTCAAATTTTTTATTAAAAAACGTTTGCCAGAGCGTATCCGAATATGTTTCTTTATTTCTTTATTTGGTTATAATAACAAGGTCTACAAAGCCTGGGCGGAGGCTTATGTGTAAACATCAGGTCAGAGTAAAGCGTAGAACAATATAGATAATCAAAAATAAAAACACACAGAAAAAAAACAAACAAACAGTAAAATAGGAGGCGGTGTTTTTAAGAAATCAAATAGTAGGGCGCGAAATTTTGGATAGGATTTTTCAGTTACAATATTGTTGGGGAGTGAATTCCAGTCATTTATTACACTGTGGGAGAAAGAGTTCAAACGGAGGAATTGCATGTAGGGAAATAGTCATTGAAATTTAGATCTAAATTATTATAAAAAAAATTGTGGAGGAGGCTTAAATTATTGATTTTGTGGCGAGTTTGAACAGACGGAATAGATAAGGACTTTAGTCTGGTTGGGGCATCGAGTTTTTCGTATTTTGTGACTAGTTTAGTGAAATTATTTGGGCCTTTTGTAAAGCGGAAATATCTAAACTGAGATGAGGGGTCCAAATGGGGGAGCAATAATCAAGTAGGGAGGGCAAGGGTGTTGTTTAACAAGTTTGGGACTACGGAAGTTAAAATTACGACGAATGAGCCCGGCCACCGAACGAACACGTTTTCAAACTTTGTTGGTATGGGTAGAAAATCTGAGGCTGGGATCAACAAACACTCCAAGATCTCTTTCAGAAAGAGTCGATTTAATGGGCACACCCCCAATAGAGTAGGAGAAATTGGGATTGTTGCGACCTAGATGGAGGGTAGAACACTTATAGGTATTAAAAGCTAGACCATGAGAATTCGTCCAGCAAACCGCAGCATCTAATTCCTTTTGGAGTGTTTGATTATCGGAGTGAGATTTAATTTTGCGCGATAACTTGGAATCGTCGGCAAATAATAGAATTAAAGCTACACGCACAACATTGATAAAAATGTTGATGAGCAGTGGGCTCAAAACTGAACCTTTGGGAACACCCTGACTAACCTTGCTCCAGGGAGATGACTGTCCCTGAAGTACAACTCTCTGCTTACGATCCGATAAGTAATATAATACCAGTGGAGAAGAGGGAATTTAAGAGAAGGGAGTGGGGGAATGAGTCGAAAGCCTTGGAGAAATCCAGGAAAATAATAATAATAATAATAATAATAATAATAAGCCCTTTTTGTGGATAGGGGTAATATGGGCTTCTTTAGAGGCAGGTGGGAGTTGACAAAGGGAGTGGGATATGAGCAAGTAAATGGGGAGAGAAAGGAAGATGGCCAGGGAATTAAGATTCCGTAAAAGGTGCATAATGTCAGGAGGTTCAACAGAGAATTTCATGAAGAAGGTAGAGCTACCGGAAGAAACACGGGGAATAGAGGAGGATAATAATGGGTGAGGTGGAAGGGGGCAAGGGGGGTTAACAGTGGAGGCAAAAAAAAGTATTTAGAACAGAAGCGGCACCAGTCAGACTGGTGGTGATAGTACCATCAGGCTTTTTTAGTTCAGTGATAGACACTCTGGAGGAACGAAACTTATTAATTTTACGTGATACATATTTTCTATCACAAATCGAATATCGTTGTTCTTTATTTATTATTATTAGTTTGTTAATCGATAATTTTCTTGTTTTTAAAAGTTTTTCTTAAAATATTTTTCTAATACCGGTATCGGCTCCGCTTAAGAAGATTTTGGCCTATACCGATATTAGAAAAATAGGTCGATTTATCGGTGCATCCCTAGTAACATCCAATAAATCAACTATAAAGTTTCTCTTTTTCCTACCACCAGATTTAACAGTCAGCTAGGGTAACAGGCGTTGGTTGCGTTAAAGAGTTCTGCCTTTTAGACCGAAATAGTGAATATGTCGTGTTTTTAGCAGAGGATTTTTAGATTTAGAAAACCCTAATCTGCTCATTTGGTTTTCTTTAAACATATGCCTTTGAAGGCCTCCGGTGATTTTTGAAAATTTATTCAAATCAAATCAATTTTTATTTGCAGATTCAGGTTTTACATTTTATTGGGGTATGGGCTAAGTCAACTTTGAGACTTATAAGCCGTATCAAATACGTAAATACTTTCTAAATGTATTATATCGATAAAAATATAGTTCATAAATAACTACCTATCAGAAGTGTAGGTTTCCCATTTTCCGCAAGTTGAATTTTCACCGAGTTAAATTTCTGCAATGACCACACATTTTATGTGAACTCCAATCTTAAGCCTTTAGACAGGTTCTTTGGCTCGTCATTGTAGTGAACGTGTTCACTATTATAGTTGTAGAACGGCACGTGCATGATAATTTACTTTTTTAAGTAACGTATTTATCTCGTTAGATGCGTTGAAAATATTTCGTTGCTCAGATTCGATAAACTCTGTTCGTAAGCCCCCACTTTTGATGAGACCCCAGGCACGCACCTGGCTACAAATAAGGTTGTCACACGTCGGGGATCGGTCCTGTTCGGGTTTCAAATTTTGTCAGTTAATTTGTAATAGACCATGGTGATAACGGCTATTTCATAGTTTTTTACATGGATTTTTTAAAGTAGGCTTGAAATAATATTTAAAATTTCCTGGCTCCTTAATATCTCCAAACCAGCAGTGTTCAAAGTTCAATTTTAATGCCGGATTATTATTATTATTCTGTATTTTAACTATAGTCATGTTTTAGGCTCGCGGATCCTTTATCGTGGGAAAACGATCCACTTTGAAATTCATGTAAAATGGGTCGATTTCACATGGACTGACCCAAATTCAAATTTATTACCAAAAATAATTTAAATTTAAATTACTCGGGTCCACGTGGAGATAACGGAAAGCCAATAAAATAAGAAATAATAATTAGTTTCGTATGTTTAACATAATCTTTTTGACTTGCGCAACCGGAACGGTTTGACCACAACCCAAACCCGATAAGATAACACTTTGGGTGGAAAATCTTTACCCCGAACTCGACTCGTCCTAAGCCCCGGCAGGTCAGCAAGTCTAATTACAAGTAATACCACAATTATATATATTTGAAGGGCCCAGAAAATCAAAGTGGACGAGATCTCACCAAAAGAAGTAAACGAAAGGTTTCCGTGGATGAACGTCGATGACATAAAAGTAGGTATAGTACGAAGAACGTGTTAAGTAACCTAAAACATAGAAGTAGACTGGTTTACAGATAAATATTCTCATTTCAAAGTATTTTTGTTAATATTCTTTTCTTGACACAATAATTTCAACATTTTATTCGTTAACATCAACTTTTGTTAATGTAGCAGAAACTAAATTGAGATAATTCGGAAATTTAAAATGAACACTTTTCGAAGTTACTATCTTCTTATTAAGAACATCCTTTTTAATGCAATGACTGTGCGTAATAGTCTTCTTTGGGCTAGTTCTTAGCATAATCTGGAATTCTGGGTTCGATTTTTTTATAACTTTTTTATTTGGGTTATCGTTTTTTTTGGCAATTTAGGCTTCTACGTTCTCAGCTTCGTAAATGCATTCTGTAGAATAGTATTGAGGTTTGTGTTATCATAAGCCTATAACCTATAAGTTTGAAACGCGCATAGCGCCCTTTGTACCACCACTGGACGGGCGAAAAAGAATAAATCAGGCGATAGTATCGGCACCTGGTAGAGATAAATTGAAGCTTCTTCCTTCCCCCTTTCTCTCTCTACGCACCTCCCTCTTACCAAATCAGCTGGCATCATGCATTGCGGGACGCGTTACGTTTCTCTTTTCCGCCACCGGGTGGATTTAGCGCTGTACTTTCGCCAGTCGTTTGCTTGAACCAACACTGCCTTTCGATTCAAACTTAGAGTTGGTAGGCTTATGGTGTTATATATGTATATTGACAACGGCCATCTTGAAAACGTTTCCAATCTAATTACTTTTGAGGTAATATACGTTTATTATATTAGGCAGGCTTCTATGCCCCGGAAGATGGCGTAAGTAGTCCGGGAGACGTTTGTGTCGCACTAACGAAGATGGCCACTGATAAAGGAGCGCAAGTGCGGGAGAATTGCACAGTTGAGAGGGTGATAACGTCCGACCAGGGTTCCGTGAAGGCCGTAGAGACATCCGATGGAACGGTGAAGTGTGATCACTTTGTTCTTTGCGGTGGAATGGTAAAAAATAAACTACTGTCAACTATTTCAATTAAATATCATATTATTAAGTACTAAACGTGGATTCGCTGCGTGACTCGCGAGCTTTAAAATTGCGTTGAAAAAACCACGGCTAACTTAGTTACCTCGCTTACTCGCGCGAGTAGGTTAGTGAGCTAAATCTACGTTGGCCATGCATTGTCGGGTTCCGTCTCTTCCGAGAGCAGCCAATCCGCGTTTATTCAAAAAACGTCACCGTTGCTATGGAAACGGAGTTAAAGGCGAAAGAGAATGGCGGGTAGATTTGGCTCGTTTAAAATTGAATATTTCGTCATTAATTTTTTTTTAATTTTACGACTAATTTTTTTTGGGTATATTTAAACATGATCTTTAAAAAAAAACTAAGTTTCACACATCGTGGACTTATCCTTTAAGCTTGTAAGTATGTGAGGATAGTATTAGAGGCTAATGCTATCCTACTAGATTCTTGGGTACCTGCATGCAATCTTGGTACTAGCATAGGTCTATAATATTGTTCCATAAGTAGGTCTCTTGGGGAAATATTTCGCAGATTGACGTCATCAGAGAAGAAAATCGCCCCTAGCGAGGAGTTATCAAACACTAAATAGCGACTGAGCCCGCTATAGAGTCAGTGTCGCGAATTGTTGCATGCCACGAAAAGGTTTTATACTTATGGAATACTATTATACCGACTTACATCTATGCTACTGAGACATTAAATTTTAACAGTTTACATTACTACAATCAAGAATTAGTTGATTTCTACTGTTTGGAGCTGATTTTTAGCATCTCTCCCAATCATTCTCACTATCGAAGATTAAGCTACTTCCGCCTAAAAGAATCAAATCGGCGGGTTATCTCGTTGGTCCACTAAAACTTAAGACTTCAAACGCGATTAAAGCTCACGCCGGGGCCGATTTTCCACAGTGTATTATCTTTGGTTCTTTTTTGGTTTCAGTGGTCAAAAGACTTGGCACTGAAGACTGAACCAAAAGTGCACATTCCTTTACAACCAATTGAACACTTCTATCTAGTCACGAAACCTATAAATGGTGTTGGAACGATGTGCCCTGGTGAGTGTATAAATACTGCGAAAATGGGCGTATTTTGGGGTGAAAGTTAGAGTTTGAACCCCCTTGATATGTTGAGGGCCGGAGGAGGTTAACACCAATTATGCTGAAGAGAGCACCACACAACACTAGAGGACTTTACTGCTTCTATTTGATAACGGCGAGCAGCGCATGCTCCGCAACATGTGTTAATGGGAACGTGCCGCGTAGCATGCGCCGCGCGCCATTATCAAATAGAAGCGGGAAAGACTCTGAGTGTTGTGTGGCACCTAGGAGCAACAAACACAACACCCCACACAAGGAGAACGCAACCCGTCAAAAGTCGTGGATTTTCTTGTGTACATTTTGTGCTGCCGTCGGAAGGGGAAAATTCGGAAATTGTCTCCCCCCCCCGCCCGTAAAGCGTTCAGCGTAAAGGCTCGTGACGCTCGTCCAATGAAATTCGTACGCAACCCTTCGTTAGCGTGTTTAAAGGCTAGCTGCGTTCTCCTTGTGTTTGTTGCTCCTAGGTGGCACCTAGGAGCAACAAACACAAGGAGAACGCAGCTAGCCTTTTAAACACTTCAACGCAGTGTTGTGTACAAATGTCATTGGACGAGCCTTTACGCTGAGCGTTTTATGGAAAGGGGGAAAACAATTTTCGAATTTTCCCCTTCCGACGGCAGCAGGCGCTAACGCGTCTTACCAATGAAAACTGTGCACAAGAAAATGCACGACTTTTGTGTGGGGTGCTGTTTTTGTTGCTCCTAGGTGCACCATCTTCATGTCAGTCGGTGTAAAAATCTTCAACATGATCAACTCACCGACGACTCCCCCAAATTTAAATCCGGGGCTGAGAACTTTCAATTCCTAAATTGGCGGAAGTAAAGTATTTCAGTTATTCTATAAATCCAGTTGTAAACGACCCTGATTCGTGTTCCTACCTGCGAGAGTGGAGCGGGGGATTTCTGGTGGGAGTGTTCGACCAGCGCTCTTTGCCGGCGTTTCCCGATGGACCGCCCAGTGACTTTCAATTTCAACTTTTCGAAGAAAACTGGGACCATTTCCGTAAGTTCTCTTTCGTTACAAAAAACATACTTACGGAACAACCTGGGACTGCAGCTTATAACTTAAATTTTGGCTCCATCTTGATTTTAGGTCTAGAGCTCCATCTCTTAACATTATTCACAAATATCATAAAATAAATACATTTATGCCATTTAATATAATATTTTCAAATATTATTATATAGCATATAAATTACGTTTCATTGATATTACTTTGATGGTTTCATATATAAAATAATTTTACTCGTTAATTGGTAATTGTGAAAGTTGCCTGGGTTAATACTTCCAATAGACGGTAGAAACTGAGTCTTACAAAAACTAATTGGTAGAGCTACATGGAAATGAAAAATTAAACCCGTGCCTAAATCGGTTCTTAACGTTACATAGAAATTATATTCTAACGGTTACTACCCTTGAATAAGTATATCTGACAGATAAATCGTGGTAGCTATTCCTTCCATTAGAGTTAACTAGATTTGAACGACCTCGTACAGCGATCACTAGCATAGTATGAGGGATAATATGAAAATCTTACAGGGAGTATTAAATCATATTTCTGCCACCAGGTTTATTAAAAGCCACGGGTAACTACTAACTGGCGTTAGCAACGTTAAAATCAAGACGTACCTGAGTTAATTGATGATTTTTCGATTTAGAATATACTACCTTAAAACAAGTGTCGTTTACAAAAGCATCACGCTTGAACCTAATTTCATGAAAAACAAGCTGGCCAGCCAAAATAAGAGTTGGTCCATGGAGAAATAACAGGAGGGCCGAATCAGCCTTTGGGCTGTGTCAGTTTATTTTGAAAGCAGATGCTAGCGTCATCTGTCGGTCGTACTAAATAGCGCGGTAAATTTAAACTTCTCCCGTTATTCCTCCATGGTTTGTCTATGATATTATTCATTTTCAATTTGAAGACGTGGAATGGCTCAGCTGTAAAAGTTCCTGGCCACGATGGTATTTTAAGAAACACGGACTTTCTCCAAGACTGTTTGTTTAAATATCGTTGTAGCCTGCTTAAAGTAACAATTGGTTTCGATTCCTGACCACAAACTTATTATAAATTATATCAATTAATTTTAATTTAATCTATAAATAATAAAAATCTTACAGAAGAAATTGTCTTTTAGAAACGTATTAATTAAGTTTAACGTAAATGTTTTATAGAATAAATTGACGTGAATTAGTTCATAAAAACGTAATGAAAGACGGACTTTCCCCCAAAGTGTTTTTGTTCAATAGACAAGCGGCAAAATTATAAATCCTCTTCGAATTAATTTAAATCTAACACGAAATCCCTATATATATAAATAAGAACCAAAATGTAAAACTGTTTTAACTATTAATATACGCGTTCGCTTCAGCTGAATTTCTAATTTTCAATTCTGCTTAATGTGTCGGGTTCTGTGCTAGAACACTCGCCTGCCAAGCAAGAGGGTAAGGGTTCAAATCCCAACCGACGCTTTCGCAAATTGATAATAAAATGTATACCTTAAACATTTGGTGGAAATCCTGCCATTAGTGTGCTAAGACGTTTAACGTAACCCTTAGCGCTCGGTCCGTCCCAAAATTTCATAAATATAAATTGGAGGGTAGATAACACGCACACACATCACAACACGAATTTGAATGCAGGCGTTTTAAAAACAATAAACCCTTTTCCAAAATTCGAGGAACTACAAACGCGGTTTTTATAACACCTTACCCCGAAATAAATGTGGGTGCAGAGATCAAATTTTGCCTGGTTCCGACATACCAATATCTATGATAGTCGTAAATCATAGAGCACGTGGCGCCATCTAAGTACACTGACAGTTATATTTTGGAAATAAAGGCTTGCCAAAATGCTCGTTTAACTATAAATGTAGCTTTTACTTTTAACTAACTAAATTAAACTTTTATTTATTAATTAAAAAATTTAAAATATATCATCATAAACGTGAAAAGTGGTAGAAATCAGCTCGGTGGTAAGTCGCGAAGCGGTGAGGGTAGCAGACGTACTGTCCAAAAATGTTCCCCTGGGAATTTTTTTAGGATCCTTTGTGCGGTAAATTGACTATTTCAGAATATTAAATTTATGAATAATTGTTTATCTTTTAAATTTTGAGCCAACTTTCTATGATTTCAGAAAAATATTTCGAGCCGGTAATTCACCGTTTTCCTTTCTTGAACGAAGTCGAAATACGCCAAAAGACCAATGGTCCCGAAAGTTTCACACCCGACGCCAAATTATTTATCGGAGAAACTCCAGAGGTAAATATTTCTTATTAATCATTTAAAATCCTACTTATTGTAACCTGGCCACCATTAACAATATTACTTTACAAGTCGTTTACCTACTTTTTTGAGGGCTAACACCAACGAAGAAAGCCCAGTGAAATTTAACTATAATTTAAATAAGTATTATTAATAATAAGTAATTTATTTAACATTTAGGTTATTTTCATTTTTCAATAATAATTATAAAATATTGTGGTAATAGCTGTTGGTGTTTGTTATATCTCTGGGGAGAGCTACTGAATTTTTTACTTTATACTTAGGTTTCCGGACTGAAACAAAAGCCTAAGTTCTATTGCTAGAATTGTTTTCCTTTTAACTATTTTAATAGTTCCCGATCGCGTCGAAGTGATGATTTATCAAATTTTCTATCTTACAAGAAAAACACTGTTAACGACTACGAAAATTAATTTTATTTACTAGCAACCAATTTTTGACCATTAGGGTCTTTCCAAGAGAAAGGTTTATACAGTTCTGCCCTTCCTCGCTCTCTGGGGTATCGAAGAAAACTCCGCGTCACCATGAAAAAGAGGGGGGCCGATGGCCAATATCCGTTGCAGGTGTGCAAAACGATATTGCGGTGGAAATTTTGGTGACGCACTTGGAGTTTTCTGGGTTTTATCCAGAGAGCGTGGAAGGTTTTCAAACACAATACAATAAAATAAAAATACAATAATACACTGAAAATATACATATATACAAGGGTTTTTACAAATGTTGGGAATATTATTAAGGGTTACAATTGTTTAGAATTATTAGTTTTAGTGTTTCATATTTTTAATTTAAGGTTCAATTTATATTTAAGATTAATTTTATAGGTTCAATTTATATTTAAGATTAATTTTATAGGTTCAATTTATATTTAAGATTAAGTTTATAGTAATTAATGAGTGTGATTTTAATATTTAACACTCCCCCGGTAATACTGAAAGTATTACCAGGTTGAGCACTAATTTATTTCTAGGTTACACAAATGTTGCGCGGCTCGCTTAATGAAAGTTCCGTTTTTTGTTTTAATTACACACATCCTATTTTTACCTCCGCGACCCTCATCAACTTCACTTATTACACCCATTCTCCACATATGACGTGGTAATTTATCTTCATAAATTAATACTACATCACCAATTTTTAATTTTACATCGTTTTTAGCCAGTTGTGAGTGGTGCGCGGACCTTAATTCCATTATATAAACTCGTTGCCACCATTAAAAATTAAAAATTAAAATGTACCAACTACACGTGTTGAACTAACAAAGCGGTTAAAACACCGAGAAAATGTGTTAAATGATGTTTGGAAAAGGTGGGTTCAATTTATATTTAAGATTAATTTTATAGGTTCAATTTATATTTAAGATTAATTTTATAGGTTCAATTTATATTTAAGATTAAGTTTATAGTAATTAATGAGTGTGATTTTAATATTTAACAGTGTTAGCCTGTTTCACGTGTTATCAATTATAAGACATGACTCCTCAAAATTCAGGGCGCATATTCAGGCCCGGGCGGCTAACTGGCGATCGCCGGTCAGATCAGGGCCAACTTAAATTAGGGGCCAAAGAGGCTTTAATGGGAAATGGGGCCAACAAGATTTCATAGCCAGTGGGGCCAACTACTAACCAGTCCGGCCCTGCGCATATTTGATGATTAGGAAATGGGTAACCTGTATCTCTTTCAAACACATCGTGTCTCCCTTCATTTTCGATCCATGTCTATGAACTGTATTTTGAAAAGCACAGAGGCTAAATGTAAAAAACAAAAAATATATCCCACCGTTCTTTCTTTTTTAGAAACTAAAAAAAATCGGCCATTTCTTTAAAAGTGTTACAATAAAATGTTGAACAATACGTTGCAGGCATTTTCAAAGTATTTTGAGGAATTAAACTCGACTGGATTTCACAGACGAAAACGCCATTAAAATTTTTCCGTCTAAAATCCTGGGTTCGAAACGCCAACTTCCTCCCTGCCGCAGGGTGTCGCTGATGCTAGAATTTTTCTTGTTGCGTTTTCGATGGAGTTTCACGACTCCCGGCACCTCTAGCCATACCTGAAGCGGTGTCGGCAGCGTTGCCAGACGTACGATAATTATCGCACAGTGCGATAATTTAATCAAAATTTTTAGGGCGTACTATAATTTTCATGGCGTACGATATCGTACCATTATTTCGATAATTCTGCCTCAACGTACTATAATGTACGATAATCTTTAGATTTTTTTAAAAACCTACGAACGATTTATATTTTATTATTAATTTATATAACTTATCTACTTAAAAATGAATGATATACATTTTCTGTACGCGTAGTCCAGAGTGTGAGTTTATTACTCCTAGCTATTACCGCATTTTTTAAAACATTTTTAAACATATTAAGTTCAGTTAATAATGATAATAGACATTTTGTTTATTTCCCTGAAATAAAACTCCTGTAGTGCTTTAAAAATCATCTAAATTCAACGCATTTATGTATGAATTAAAATTTATCGCCAAAAAGAAATGTACGATAATTTTCCAGGAAAATCGATAATTTTTTGGCCTAGATACGATAATTTCAGATTTTCGATCTGGCAACGCTGGGTGTCGGCCTCATTCTGTGAGCCCGAGCCTGAGCTCCAGGGCAGGGCCTATTATCCATTAGGCAGAGTAGGCATGTGCCTATTGGCATTTTTCTAGGGGCGCCAAAACGCTGATAAAGTCCCACGGTATTTGACTTGCCCCTACTCCTACTTCAAACAACGCCGAAAAGGTAAAGAAAAAGACCATCAACTTTTGGGGAAACTAAAATATATTTATTTATTAATTTATTAAAAACCGATACGCACCTACTTAGCTGACCAACCCTTTAGACAATGCCAACCGGCGGCCAATTTTTCTGTGCGTAGAGGCACCGAAAGACAGAAAAGGCTAAAGGTGAGCCCAAGAGCTAGGGGTGCCGCTATTTCTCTAGCTAAGGCGAGTGTAAAGTCTTTTGAAAATTGTTGGTACATAAATTTAATTTAAAATTTCCATTTCACACTCCGACAAATCTCTATTTCAGTTCAGCATGCGAAATCTTTATTGAACGAATTATCTTTCACTAGGAGGAGCAGTGCTCCACACGGCTCTGGCTCCCGAGTCGGATCCAGCGTTGGCAACCTGATCGAATAGAATTATCGTGACAACACCTGAAAATTATCGTATTTCAGCCCTATTTATCGTACCGTTCGTGCGCTTCAAAAATATTTAGACGTCTGACTAACCAGTAGAAAAGGGGGGCGAAATTAAAAGCTGAAGCGGTGCTTCTCTCTCTTTGGAGCACTGATGGCGCGATATTCCTAGGCAAAGAGAATCACCGGCAGCGTTGCCATACGTACTATAATTATGGTACAAATACCATAGTTTTGCATAATATTATAAATGGTACTATTTATTTGAGATCGTACTATAGTTTAATTGTAAACCTATTTCTAAGAATAAACTGAATAAAGAATACTGAATTATCGTACAATTGTCAATATCGTACGTTGTAATATCGCACATCCTACTGAATACAATTGCCGATATCGTACTTTGTGATATCGTGCATCGTACGGAAGGTGAAATTATCGTACAAAACGACAATTATCGTACAGGTTGGCAACGCTGGTTGGATCTCGAGCCAGCTCCAGCTCCAGCCAATTCCGCTCCGGCTGCGGGATATTTCGGAGACGGAACTAGAGCTACGGCTCCGGCTCCCCTTGTGATAAAACCAGCTCTAGGAGCCGTTTCCACTTAGATTAAGCCGGCTCCAATACTTTTCTTTTCTATATTTATAAGTGTATCTACATCGGTTAAAAAGACGGTTAACATAAAAAATCTGAGATTCTGTCGGTGCGTTGCTGTGGTCTTTGAAATTCCCATAGACCAATTTCGGCGAACGCCAAAAGCCCAGCTTTTTGTTTTCTCTATTCAAGGGCCTTTGAAAACCTAGCTTTATTTCGAGTGGAAAACTGCTATCGGTTTAATTATCAGATTCCGTAAACAGATCTATAAACATTTAGACTAGCGAGCTTAAATTGAACTAAAATTTGCTGAAGGACGTTTATTCTTCTACAAAAAATATGGTTTTCAAAAAAAATTCTTAAAAATTCGTCATAGGCCCCCACTATCGATATTCGGTTCGAATCTACACTGTTCGGTTATTTTAACAACAGATTTTTCCGTCCGTTTAAAACATATCCAGTTTAAATATTTTTTCTAACAATGTTGTATAATTAATATCTTAACACTACTTGTCTACTTCCCTTCTAGCGCATACGCTAAATGGTAATAACCAGAAGGAATTGGGGGAGTTCTTTTTTAGCAGAATGAGTGGTGTATAATCACATGAATTTTGGCTCCAGCTCTGGCCTTGGAGCCGGATCTGCGGAGCACTAGATAGGAAAAACGCTAAAGGACGATGTATGGTGGATCAACAAATTTCCCGTTTTTGCCGCAAGGAGCACTATAGTTTGACGTTCAGGGTTAAACGTCTGTAGGAGCCTATTTCTTTCGCCTTATGTGTACAAAGTTGCACATCTAGGCTAGACTCGTGCTCACGTCATTAAGCGTTTTTCGTAAGGTCGGGTTCACAGAATTCAACCGAGACCTTTCAGGTTTGTAAGGGTTAATGACTCTCCCGCGGGCTTTCCTTCAAGCTTAGTAGCCATAATGATACGTTCAAAGAAAATTCTACCAACACTTGACCGCGAAGTCTTCTGTAGTGCAAATTTGGCGGAGTGCGAAAAGGAGATTTAAGATTCAACTATCCCCACAATTACAACCGAAAGTTTTAAATTGCTGTGTACGTCCTTCAAGATTTATAATGATGATGTAAACCTGATTGAGCACTACGATAATATTTTATGTGTAAACAACTGAAGTGTTGAGTTCAAAAGTTTTAACTTTTTAAAACTACTTGGTTCTACCAGACACGTTAGATATTACTAACAGGAGTATAGATCCTGAGTGACTTAATTACATTCCTGGAGACAGGTTCGAGGTTTCTACGTTGCCAGCGGAATGAACTCTTCGGGAATCGCTCTGGCTGGCGGCGTTGGACGATCTCTCGCCGAAATAATCATTGACGGAAAAACGTCCACCAATTGCTCAGAGCTGGACATCAAACGATGTTTTGAACATCAAACCAGTCGTGACTATTTATACAATCGTGGAGAAGAAATTGTAGGTACGTACTGGCAGAAGTCTATTATCTTGGGAGACCAATCCATCTAATCATAAGTAACGTAATAAGTATAAGTATGACACTTGCTATTGTTTTAAAGCTAACTTCCTGGGCGAACCTTGTTCTGACACCGACACCGTCGCCAAGCTCCGACTTGGACTTGCATTCAAACTGAGTACCGTGTTGTCGTCCTTGGTAGTAATTTATTTAAACTGGGGCATATTTAGACACTAGGGGGCTCTGAGCCGAGAACTAAGTAGGTAAATTGCGCAATAGCTCTGAAAATTAGTTCCGTGATATTTTTTCCTAATTGACATACTTATTGTTATTATATTACTTATGACCTAATTTATAAAAATGAAACGTACGTACACCTACGCAAACTATGATATCTGAGGTATATATAATTGAATATACCAATAATAGGGAAAAGTTTGCAAAAACCTTGCGAATAATAGTATATTTTTGCAAACTATGATATCTGCAGTAAATAGAATTGAAATTATCAATATCTGATAAAATATTGCAAAAATCTTGCGCAAATTAGTATTTGATTTGCAAACTATTGGCTATTTCTGAAAATATCAAAACTTGCGTAAAGTTTGCAAAAAGAGTTTGCTTGCAAAAATTAGTATGTCCCCATAAAATGTAAAATTACTTTTGTTATATTATTTCAGGGAAACATTACATTCTTTCGTATCCGAAGCAAAGTCAGTACGCCACGGCTAGAAATGTTCGAATGTCGGCTTTGTACGGCCGTCACAAATGGCGAGGTGCCGTGTTTGGAGCAATCAACGAGTACGAAGTGCCACTCTGGTATCCGAAATGTCACGAAGGTTGGTGCTTTTCTAAAGTTGCGAAACAGAAATAGGTTGAAAATATATTTAATTAAAGGCCGGTTTAAAAAAAAAACAAATCCCAAGAACAACTTGGCAAGTGGTTTAGGAATATCCTTTTTTATACTCTAAAGCTTTTAAAAAGCTATTTGCGTTAGAAATTGTTTATAATAATGGTTACCACAATTTTAAACCAGCCTTTAATTAAACATGTTGTTGGATCGCTGTCGAAGTTGCGTTATTAATAATCGCTTGGTGCATTTTAGGTGTTTCCCAATTTCGACGAAAGTTTGTAAACGCGATAACTTCTCAACCGTTGGTTGTAGAGGGAAAATTTTTCCACTTTCTAAATATGAATCGACCATTGTGAATTCAAAAACGCGCGAGTCAGTGCCGTAGAACCAATATTTAAAAAGTTGTCAAAAAGGAGTTTTGACGGTAGCTGCCAAAACTATTAATTTTTGGTGGACGAAACCGATAAATAACGAAAGATATTGGAAAATAAATAATAGTTGCAATTGGTTTCATCGATCTATCTATTATAGTTTTCTAGCAGAATTAAAAAGAGGGCAAAAATTTCACCTGTCGAAGACTTTTTAAACAGAGTGTACATAAACTAGTATTCGTTAGGATGTCGTGCTACTAGGTTTTCGCTACAGCAGAGTACACAACGACGAAATAGTAAGCGTGAACTCGAGGCCTACTGACATTTTACTCATTCCTTTAGATTTGTCCAACACATTTCTTTTCTTCGTGTATCCTGACTTATTTTAAAAGATAGAAAGCGAATGCTCTATCAACCTTCCGAACCATCACTAGCCGATAATTCCTCGACGAATTCGGACTCGTCTCGTCCAATGGTAAGGCGAGTTTTAGCGGGAGGCGTTACTTTAAGTCACTTTTAGTTTTTTATCACCGCGAGTCTCAGCATGCTCAAGCCTACGCTCTCTTTACGTATAAGGTATACTGATATTGGATAGCTTAGCCTCGTGCGTGTTGAAAACTGTGGGTGGAATAGATATTGTACGTGTTTTTCGCGGGGAAGCAAGTATGGTAATTTTATTAAAAAAAATATTAAAATGGTGTACCTCTTCGCTTTTTCGTGTTACATGCGACATTTTTTAAAAATTAAAATTGTTATGGAAGTATATGGTCCTTGTTTTTATAATTAGATAATTTTGATATTATAATAAAGTATATTTATTTTAATTATATAATTTTGATATTATAATAAAGTATATTTATTTTAATTATATAATTTTGATATTATAATAAAGTATATTTATTTTAATTATATAATTTTGATATTATAATAAAGTATATTTCTTTTAATTATATAATTTTGATATTATAATAAAGTATATTTATTTTAATTATATAATTTTTATAGTATTATAAAGTATATTTATTTTAATTATATAATTTTTATAGTATAATAAAGTTTATTTATTTTAATTATATAATTTTTATAGTATAATAAAGTTTATTTATTTTAATTATATAATTTTTATAGTATAAGAAAGTATATTTATTTTAATTGTATAATTTTGATAGTATAATAAAGTATATTTAAGTATATTTTTTTAATTATATAATTTTGATAGTATAATAAAGTATATTTATTTTAATTATATAATTTTGATAGTATAATAAAGTATATTTATTTTAATTATATAATTTTGATAGTATAATAAAGTATATTTATTTTAATTATATAATTTTGATAGTATAATAAAGTATATTTATTTTAATTATATAATTTTTATAGTTTAATAAAGTATATTTATTTTAATTATATAATTTTTATAGTATAATAAAGTATATTTATTTTAATTATTTTATAGTATATTTATTTTAAATATTTTATAGTATATTTATTTTAATTATTTTATAATATATTTATTTTAATTATTTTATAGCATATTTATTTTAATTATTTTATAGCATATTTATTTTAATTATTTTAAGGTATTTTATTTTTTTTTATTTTTAGTAATTAATTTTACAGCAATTTATTTTAAAGCAATTTATTTTATAACAATTTCTTTTATAGTAATTTCTTTTACAGTAATATCTTTTTAAGAATTTTCTTTTATACTATTTTTATAGTAATTTCTTCTACTGTGATTTCTTTTACAGTGATTTATTTATAGTAATTTCTTTTAGAGTAATTTCTATTTTAGTGATTTCTTTCATGGTAATTTATTTTTGTGGTAATTTCTTTATGGTATTCTATTTTAAATATTTTCGTTTATAGTTATTTCTTTTATAGTTATTTATTTTAACGTAATTTCTTTTATAGCCTAGTTATTTCTTTTATAGTAATTTATTGGTGTGCCAAATATTAGGTTACACCAAATAATTCGGTCAAATAACAAATCCAATATTCGATTCATCAATTCGAATAGAGCCTGAAAATATTCGCGAATATTCGATTTTACTGATTAAATAGTCGAATATTCGAATATGGAGGTTGAAGTTTTTGGTATTTCGAATAGTTTGAAAACTGGTCGAATAACCGCCGGCTTTTTGGTTATGATTGACGTTCAAGGGCATCAAAGGAGACCCCAATGTACTTGCCCAATATGAAGCTTGGTGTGGCGCTGCAATTGCTAAGCATAGGGCACCTGCATACAGTTCCCTTTTTGAAGCGGATGGCTGTACCTGTACACAATCTGCTGTTGAGTCTCTTATTGGCTTGATTATTTATCTTCACGAATCGATTTGGAATTCGGATACTTGTTCGTAGGCTTTACTTTTTGAGCTGTCGTATGACCGTGGCTAATATCACCCGGTGTAATTTTGAAGAAGTATTTGTCGGAGCAACTTCAATTGAATTATTTTCAATATTTTTTAGAAGTGAGAAACAAATTTACATTTGCCAAGCCACAATGGTTTGACAGTGTACAAGCGGAATGCGAAGAAGTCAGGAACGGTGTTGCAGTTGCAGATGTTACTGGGCTGTGGGGAGCTGTCTCAATTTCCGTAAGGAAACCCTTCAATTCGCAAATTTATATTTAAATTAATAGATTTTCGCAAATCAGCTAAAAAGACCCATTTATTTTATAATTCTTCCTATATTTCAATACTTTCCTTTATTTTTTTTAACTTAACCATTTTTCCTATATTTGGATATTATTTTGTATTACGTGCGGTTTTTTCGAATTTCCCGCGTTCTTAGTTCGCAATACAGATGGCGCTCAATGTACTAAATCACTTTGATGAAATGTAAACTGCTTCTCCAAAGAACTGCACTAAACTGAATTGAGAATATCGTTATCTGCTTATTGATCTGACTTCACTATATTACCACAAATTTAAATTTTATTTATGCAAAATTTCCTATATGTCCCTATATTATCAAAGATAATATAATTTTCCTATAAATCGACTGTTGAATTTCCTATATTCCTATAATTTTTTTGGGGTTTTTCAGTGGTCACCCTTCCCATTTTAAACTTTGCTTTCTTGTAAATACCCGAAAAAAATATTTAAGAACCTCAAAATTGGCGATCCGTACAAAACGCTTCTGGTCGGAGGTACCTTTCAGCAACACTAAAGGAAAACGGCTTGTCTTCTACTTCTGCCAGCGGTTGGTGGGAAAGTGTACTAATATACAGAATACCTAAAAAAAAACAAGCCGCGAGAAAACCGTTGAGCACTATAATAATTAGACAAACTATTTTATACTAAGTAAATTTTTTCCTATTAAATAATTCATATATTATGGTCAGTAGTGAACGTCATGTATCTTAACATGACATTACAAGGAACCAACCAGAAACAAGGGCCACCCAATTACTACGGTGATTGTTACTTTCGCAACTGGTTTTCCAGGGTATCATAGCGCCTTGCATGGAGCTAACACTTCCTTTTATTTTATCTTACGTCGCAACGGGGGGTACATGAATTTAACTAATTTAATAATTATATTCGGACAGGGTTCGAAAAATTTAATAGACAACCTATTTTACACCGACATTACTCTACCAGTGGGAGGTCTTAGTCAAACTGGCATGTTACAACAAAATGGACAATTTGTGTCAGAATGCATTCTTCTGCACCAAACAAACAATAAGTACGTTTTAATACCCACTTCTTTTTACAAATATCCATTAGTTATATTTATGTCAGTCTTTTGAAACGTAGTTTTAAACCATGTTTCGCTAATTTCAGTTTATATTTACAGATATTTGTTATTCTATCCAATGGCTACGCAAACTAATATTATCCATTGGCTTCGTGTTTGTTTACGAGGAAAGGATATATCCGCGACTGACATATCATCGAAATATACATTTCTGCTATTAACTGGGACAAAGGTTCAAAATATTCTTGACGACCTACGAGTGCCTTCGCCGTATCCCGATATGTCTAACGCAAGTGATTTTACCTTGAACATTTACAAACTTCACGCGAAGCTTGTATATTGAGATAAACCATAGGCCTATAATTATATACCATAAGCATGTCAGCTAGTCGAAATAATTACTGAGGAGGGACGTAGATTTCACGTCATACTAAGTATGTCAATGGAAGTTGTATCTATGATGGGTCGACAAAACATTTATGTCAAAAGATTTAAAACAAGTCACTAGGAGACAATTTTTCGATATAGTTCAAAATATAACGCGATCGTCTTACGCCTCGGCACGGCACACAGCTGCTCTATGACGACGAGCCAAAGAGCACGTACTAGGCCAAATATGTGGTCATTCTAGAAATAGGTCTGGTAGTGAAATTTTAACACATGGAAGATAGGGAACTGACACATTTATGTGAAACATAAATATCCATGGTCTTCATACCATATGTAACCGAAAACAATAACTAGGAAACTTATAACATTTGTACCAACGTTCGTACAAATGAAATTCGAACAAATGTACCCAAATCGTTGATATTCTCCCAATTAAAGAGTGCAGGCGATTATATTCTTGCAAATAAAAGTCATGAAATTTTTTAATTTTTTGCTGTCAAGATGTAGCCAAATTTTACTCGAGGGTCATACTTTGGTTATTATATAACTTACGGTTTATATACTCTCTTGTATTCCAGTTCTTCAAGAAAGTATTTATAGTTAGGGAAAAATACTATGTTGAGACAATTTTTAACGTTGCTTCCAATACCTCATACTCAAAAAGTACTCTTTCATACCAACCCCCCCTAAAAAATAAATAAGCCGAGTATCAAATTGTTTCCCAAAAACGGGCATCTTCTGAGGCTATTGAAGCACACGCAGTTAACACATAGTTTTTCTTCCAAATTAGAAATAAATCCATTATTAGTTCCGTTATGTCATTTTAAAATTGTGTTTTTTTTTATTGTTTAGGTTGTAACTTTAGGAAGCTCGAAAGATTCCATCGTCTTCCAACACCCATTGATGCCGGAGCCCAACATTTTTGGATGCATTCCGTTTGAGGTATTTTCATCTTTTCAGGTAAAATAGACCTTTCTTTAAATTCCCCTGCTAGGGTTTTAAGATTTTCGAGGGTTTAAAGAAATTTTTCTTATACCAGGAAGGTTCGGAAACAATTAAAAAATTACTTGCTTCTCTGGCAAACCTGCACAGCTTCTTTCTTTAATAAGTGCCAAACCTGAGTCGGTTAGATCTTTCGACAAATCAATATTTACAGTAAAATAACGTTTTATTTTGGATAGCGTAAATATTCCATTCATAATAGGGTTATACTTTGAAATATACATTAGCTTTATACTAAAACTACCAATCAAAATGGCCCGAAGGTAAGTCGAATTTGCAAATTCGAACAACATTCGCAGTTTGAAAGGCCCACTATACATTACTGATGAGAAGTGTTTAGAGAGGGAATTAGCCCTTTCAGTTTACATTGAGCGACGTAGTGCTCAACACGAGAAGTTCGCTGTCTATTTGAGTGAACTTCTCGCTTTGACCACTATGCGTCTCTATGTTCACAAAAAAAGGCATTAATAGAATGGTCTATTAGACATGCTCAGTGGCGGCTTGCGTGTTCAAATCCCCACTTGGGCGTAGCTTTGACTGTGCCAAATTTTCACCCCTTCTCGATCCTCGTGATATTTTACACACTCTAACTTCGTTCCCCTTTAACGGAATTCTTGCTACGATACTGGACGAACATTTATTTTCCAGAATTCTTTGTCAACGTACGAAATACTACTAAGCCATGATGCCAAACCACTCAGTTACTTCGGCTTGGACACACTTAGAATAGAAGATGGGATACCCTGGTGGGGAAATGAGTTAAACGGGCACAGCACACTGCGGTCTGCTGGGAAGAAACAAGATGGAGCCGACGAAGTAAGTCGCCTTATATTTTAAACTAAAAATGGATTATGTTTACCCATTATGGTTGGAATTTTGCTTGAAGGGAATATAAGCTATTTTCTTTCTGTCGCCTCTAATTGAAATTGTAGAGATTCGCCGTGAATAGCGATTTAAAGCATAAACGATAAACGCGACAGGGAATTTGTTTTGCCAATTTGGCTGATATTTTCTGCGTTGGTTCGTTAAACACAGTATCAGATGCCGGCGTTGTTTTGTTGAAATCATACGCTATCATAACAATTATATATCTATTTGACTGAATATTTCTGGATTAGTTGATCAGAACCGCTAGATCAAACCGATAGTTTTCGGTTGATATCCTTCGCCATCTTAAAAAATGGCGTCTGATTCCAAGACTTTGGTTTGGGGGGTACCCAATGGCCTAAAACATTCAAATAAACTTTTCGTTCGAACATCAGTAAATTTTGGGGGTGCCCTGTAGCACACCCTCTACGCGGCTAGAGCACTCAAATTGTGAATTTTAACTAATGGAGAATTTTAGAAAAATGTAATAGAGTTGTTTGCCTCTTAAATTTTTTTGTATGTAAAAATGTAACAATTGCAGACATTTGACAGGTCGGTAATGGCGTTGCGGAAGTGATTGTAGTGAGAATTAGCCTAGCTAGCTAATTGTTAAATATAATTTTTACCATAACCATATAAGACACAGTGTACATCACTTCCATCAGTGGTAAACCCATCGTAAATTGCTTATGTTCACGGTGTTCAGAAATAATAGTCGAGTTATAAAATTTCTAAAAAGTCCTACAAGACTCAAAGATCAATTAATCTTTGTTTAGAACAAGAAGTTTATCGGTCAGTCTATGAATGGGCCGGAAAGCGAGCCAGCCCGGACTTTGATCCGCTTCAGCATCCCCGAAATGAACTGCGACACCGATTTGTGGCCCTGGGGTGGAGAACCAATTCTGCTTAAAGACTCCGCTGACAGCATCGGTTCCGTGACCTCAGTGGCCTACAGCGGCCGAAGAAAAGCCTTCGTCGGCCTGGGATTCGTACCGAGTTCACTCGAATTGAAATCTCCCGAGAAGCTGAATATTATAAGTGCCGGAAAGAAATATCAATTAAGCATTGAGTAATTGTGTATTTAAAATGTCATTGATATCTTTATACATAATAACGCTAAATTAAATGCTATGTATTTTCTTGAAAACAAATCTTACAATTCTGGAAGAATAATTTCCTTACCACGTTTCTAGAAGTTACGGATTTTTTTAAGAGACCTTAAAGAATAATACGATTTGGTCGCTAAAGTAATAAATTTTCATGAAATAAACGGAAAATCTGTAAATATTTTTTACAACAGTTTATAAAAGTTGATACAAATAAAAATAATTCATTTGGTTTAACAGAGAATATGTATACAGTAACGGAGCTAAGGTTTTTTCACAGGTGGGCTAGTTATTTTTTGGCCCCTAAGAATTTTGTGGCCCTTACAACTTTAGTAACCCCTTATAATTTTGTGACTTGCCCTCCCAAATGTCTCTTATAACGTATACATATTTTAAAATTTAACTCAAAGTATAAATTGCATTCTTCTCATTTTTTTTACTGAACTCGTCAAGAACCAACAAAGGATTGTCTCTCAACCTATTAGATAAATTGATTTTGAAAGATTTTTTTCCAGAAAAACGATTCTTGGCGATAAAACAAATTTCTAGAGATAAAGAAAATTCATAAATTCAAATATATGGCATCTTAATTATAAATATGTGGTCCTTTTAATATAAATATGTGTCCCCTCTCAGAAATGCAGGGGGGCTAAAGCCCACTTCAGCCCACTCTTCGCGCCGCTACTGTAGCTATAGCCTCTGTTTTCATGATTCCCGGAAGATAATCTCCCCCTTAATCTAGAGATAGCCCGCGATCGTATCGGATTGCCATCCTCCCTTACCTGGAGAAAGTTTATATAGGCAGAGAGGTGTGGTTTTTCTTCCGGGTAATCGTGAAACAAACTGTGTGTAGCCAAATATTATCTGTTTACTTGAGGGCATTCATTTAGCGATCATTAAAAGTAAGTCATTAGTTTTAATTTTAATTGATATACTTTTCATAATATTTATTATTATAATTGTTATAATTTAAATTATAATAGTGATATAATTAATACATATTTTTAATATTTAGTATAATAATAATAATAATCAGCTAGGCTAATACCCTTGGCACCACCTTAGGCCTAAGTCATCATGCGACTTTTAAAGCCCTTAATTGTATGTAATTACAATATCAAAATTTAAATTTAACATATAATTAGTAACTATTTAAATGAAATATTTTAACATTGAAATTATATTTTTTAATATTGCAACATTACACTTGTATATTATGTAAGGTGTCTGATTTTACTCTGACATCGCAATTTTCTCAATAACAATTGAAATTAGAGTTTGAAATTTTCAGGGTACACAATTTGATTTCTAATTTTCAGAAAATTGTAAAATTATTTTCATGTTTTATTTTTAATTTAGTTTTTGATCGGTAGGTGATAGACGAAAACCTCCAATGATAAAGTTGTAGAGCATACTTGAAAACGTACAAATAAATTTGGTTCCGTCGAAAAAGACGGTGTTTTCAAGAAGATATGAGGTCATGAAAAATAAGAAGCTGGTCATAAAAGGCAATCGCTTTTTTGGGCACATATTTTAAGCGTAACATTTATTCCTCCGTTTGCTGCAACGAACATTTCCACACGATGAAGAATTTCTCAAAATGAACCCTTTTTCGAATTTTATGAAATTTTGAATTAACAATGTTCCCTGTGTTATGCGTATACCTTGAAAATCTCAATTTTATTATTCGCAACGAAAAGTTTCACTAGCGCCACCTAGGGGCGATGAAGCCCAACTACGATCTCAAGGAAACAAATTGGTCAGATAAGGACAGTTAAATATAAACGTGGAGTTTTCTTCTTAATATCATTGTTCAATCAATTAATGATATTAATAAATACTTTTTCTTGTAAAAATCATCAGCATGGAAGAAAGTGGTACGACTCAATACTGAAGGTGAATATTTTTTAAAAAGGAATTTATGAAGTAAGCCTTGACCAATTGCCCACATGATTTTTATGATTGTTTTTGTTTTATAAAAATACAGTTGAAATCAGATTACCATTATCAAAACAAAGTGAATTGTATTCAACAAGAAGAGGAAAACTAAGAAGTTATCATGTAATTTCACTGGAGTATTTGACAAACTGGAAGGTTACAAAATAGAGGCTTTAGTACTTCATTTTCCGAAGATCCAACATCACGTAACTTTGGAACTAAACATTGCAATTTTAGGCCTCTTCGCAGGGCATCTAGTCATTTATTAAAAAAAAAGCAATGGCTGTTAAATAATTGAATTGAAAATTGACAAAGAGTTTGTTCATAAACTTTAGCTTATATTGCAATATGTTTAATTTAGCACTAGCAACTTTTTATGTAAGCAAAGAGTCTTCTCGGGTAAATTGTGCCCTCGTCTTAGTTTTTTGCCCTTAAGCCTTTCTTAATGAAAAGTGAACTAATTAATTTAAACACTCTCACGGTAGACACATCTTCAGTTGGAAGTTCTTTAACTATTTCATTAAGAAGTTCCATTGATTGAATTGAAGTCAAACACACAACAGTTTGTGGCTTCAATATACCGCAGCTAGCAGTTACTTTACAGTTATGTTCACATGCGTATTTACTGTAATTCCTTTTTCCAAAGTACGAATGAAATTAGCATTTTCAATGCATTCAGCTTGATTTTTTCACCAGGTTGAGGTTCTACAAGATGATCCGTAAGCAAATGTTTCTCTAATCTCTTCTCCTCATCATAAATACTCTTTTTTTTCTCCTGGCATTATTCAGAGAGGTTCGTCTATTTAACCATTCATTGTATCTACTAGTTCTGTTTTATGATGCTTTGGTTGATTTTCTGTCATGCATACGAATAGGCAGGTTCTTGGAAGGAATTTCCAAAGGTCTTAAACAATGTGGATACTGCTTGAACTGATCTGTTGATAATTTCAAGATTAAAAAAACTACTACATTTTTTATTAAATACCCCAGCGTAACATTGTCTTTCCTTTCAAGGCTTCAGGAATAGCTTTGCAATTTTCCTTTCTAAAATGCGAATATCAAACAACTATCGTTTTACTATGTGTCCCATTTTCAATGAAACTTCCCAAGCCTTAGCTAATTTTGGTAGCTTTGAATGAAAACGATAAAACCGCATATCTTCCATGGTACCGTTGTTATTACAACCATACAAAGTAACAATTTTTTTGATTTAGTAGTAGATTGTTACGAACGAAATAAACCTAAACGTACGAAATCTTGAATCTACACTATTATGTCGTCTGGTTTGTTTCCTTTAGATCGCGCCATCTTGGAGCGACCGACGCGCCACCTTTTATTTATTTTCGATGCGAATAGTTTTTAAGGAAAATGCGATATCAGAGAAAAATCAAACACCCTATATATACAGAAAACGCATATTACATACACAGGAAGTTTTTTCTTTTGTTTGAGCAAGTGGTTTTTTACGAAAACTACTTAAGTTTTTCAGTATATAATTTTCCAAGTTTTTACCGGTAAAAACTCAGAACAACTCCTTCTGCGTTTAGTTTGCGAGTTCTATCCCCACGGGTTAAAGGGTATTCCCCGCGAGTTCTTCGTTTTCCTTCGCATAAACACTTTTTGAGGTTAACAGCAGGGCCGTGCTTAGAGGTCTCGCGGCCCCGGGCGAAATGCATGGGCGAAACTGACTTGTGAGTGTAGCGGCCCTCCGGTATATAAATCCCTATGGTAAAATTTTAGCGGCCCTGGGCGACCGCCCGGCTCGCCACCCCCTAAGCACGGCCCTGGTTAACGGTAATAGTTAGTGTAGGTAGCTGTTGGCTCGAGTGGCATGATGGGCTTGCTACCACCCTCCTACTCATTGTAAGATGGCCTCCTAATTTGAAGGAATTAAAAGTCGCTATTTGACTTAGGCCCATGGTGGAGCCTTGGATATTAGCTTTGCTTAAAAAATATATATGCGGCAGTTATTTCGATCGAGGACGTCAGTAGTAGAAAATTCGGGAATGGAACGGGAGTTGGTTTGAATGAGAAAATGGAATGGGAATGGATGGTATCGGGAAGTCACGAAATGCTAAGAGAAGGAAAACCAATATTTAAAAGGAAATGGGATGGGAATGGATGGTATCGGGAAGTCACGGAATGCTAAGAGAAGGAAAACCAATATTTAAAAGGAAATGGGATGGGAATGGATGGTATCGGGAAGTCACGGAATGCTAAGAGAAGGAAAACCAATATTTAAAAGGAAATGGGATGGGAATGGATGGTATCGGGAAGTCACGGAATGCTAAGAGAAGGAAAACCAATATTTAAAAGGAAATGGGATGGGAATGGATGGTATCGGGAAGTCACGGAATGCTAAGAGAAGGAAAACCAATATTTAAAAGGAAATGGGATGGGAATGGATGGTATCGGGAAGTCACGGAATGCTAAGAGAAGGAAAACCAATATTTAAAAGGAAATGGGATGGGAATGGATGGTATCGGGAAGTCACGGAATGCTAAGAGAAGGAAAACCAATATTTAAAAGGAAATGGGATGGGAATGGATGGTATCGGGAAGTCACGGAATGCTAAGAGAAGGAAAACCAATATTTAAAAGGAAATGGGATGGGAATGGATGGTATCGGGAAGTCACGGAATGCTAAGAGAAGGAAAACCAATATTTAAAAGGAAATGGGATGGGAATGGATGGTATCGGGAAGTCACGGAATGCTAAGAGAAGTAAAACCAATATTTAAAAGGAAATGGGATGGGAATGGATGGTATCGGGAAGTCACGGAATGCTAAGAGAAGGAAAACCAATATTTAAAAGGAAATGGGATGGGAATGGATGGTATCGGGAAGTCACGGAATGCTAAGAGAAGGAAAACCAATATTTAAAAGGAAATGGGATGGGAATGGATGGTATCGGGAAGTCACGGAATGCTAAGAGAAGGAAAACCAATATTTAAAAGGAAATGGGATGGGAATGGATGGTATCGGGAAGTCACGGAATGCTAAGAGAAGGAAAACCAATATTTAAAAGGAAATGGGATGGGAATGGATGGTATCGGGAAGTCACGGAATGCTAAGAGAAGGAAAACCAATATTTAAAAGGAAATGGGATGGGAATGGATGGTATCGGGAAGTCACGGAATGCTAAGAGAAGGAAAACCAATATTTAAAAGGAAATGGGATGGGAATGGATGGTATCGGGAAGTCACGGAATGCTAAGAGAAGGAAAACCAATATTTAAAAGGAAATGGGATGGGAATGGATGGTATCGGGAAGTCACGGAATGCTAAGAGAAGGAAAACCAATATTTAAAAGGAAATGGGATGGGAATGGATGGTATCGGGAAGTCACGGAATGCTAAGAGAAGGAAAACCAATATTTAAAAGGAAATGGGATGGGAATGGATGGTATCGGGAAGTCACGGAATGCTAAGAGAAGGAAAACCAATATTTAAAAGGAAATGGGATGGGAATGGATGGTATCGGGAAGTCACGGAATGCTAAGAGAAGGAAAACCAATATTTAAAAGGAAATGGGATGGGAATGGATGGTATCGGGAAGTCACGGAATGCTAAGAGAAGGAAAACCAATATTTAAAAGGAAATGGGATGGGAATGGATGGTATCGGGAAGTCACGGAATGCTAAGAGAAGGAAAACCAATATTTAAAAGGAAATGGGATGGGAATGGATGGTATCGGGAAGTCACGGAATGCTAAGAGAAGGAAAACCAATATTTAAAAGGAAATGGGATGGGAATGGATGGTATCGGGAAGTCACGGAATGCTAAGAGAAGGAAAACCAATATTTAAAAGGAAATGGGATGGGAATGGATGGTATCGGGAAGTCACGGAATGCTAAGAGAAGGAAAACCAATATTTAAAAGGAAATGGGATGGGAATGGATGGTATCGGGAAGTCACGGAATGCTAAGAGAAGGAAAACCAATATTTAAAAGGAAATGGGATGGGAATGGATGGTATCGGGAAGTCACGGAATGCTAAGAGAAGGAAAACCAATATTTAAAAGGAAATGGGATGGGAATGGATGGTATCGGGAAGTCACGGAATGCTAAGAGAAGGAAAACCAATATTTAAAAGGAAATGGGAATGGGAATGGTAATTTTATTTAACGAGAACTCTCTACATTGATGGTAGCGGCTTATAAATGGCATGACCCAGTTTCCAATTCTAAAGATCGCCATCTTTAAGCTCAAGATTACCATTCTCAAAATCAAGATCGCCATTTACTAAATATCGCCTATTTCGGGATCCCTGTCAAATAAATGTCTTACTTCCTGGCTTGTGTGTCCTTCATAACAAATTGCCCCACTTTTACGTGAGGAATCATCTTGTAAATCAACTTTAGAAGTTTTATACGAAAAAGGGATGGATTAATTGAAACACCATGAAAACGTACAATTGAACTAAAATTACTGCAGATTTCTTACGATTTCATGGAAACGTGATCCGACTTTTTTTGGGTAGATATAGCGTCCACATTCTTTATGAAACCAATAAACAGAGAATCTGCAGAAAACTTCAACATAACTAACAGTCATGCTTATGAAATTGAAGATAAACAGAAACTCTAAGGCACCAAGCGCACCACAGTCTATCATTAAGTTACGATTTCGATTTCCCATATTTTATCGTGACGATTAGATGGCAACTGAATTAATAAATTGGAAGGCTAACATTGAGAAACCATTAGTGTATTTTGGATAAATATTTGGTGTTAATTTTTTAGTTACATTACAGAAATTCTGAACGAATTATTGCGCAAGGTCTTAACGAGAAGAGGCTTGGTTCCATTTTATAAAACATAATTTGAGTTAAAATAATTATTTACTCGTTTAATGTTTTCTCAAATCTCAATGCTATGGAAATGATTTAAAGCGGGTTCTAAAGTTTTTAATTTTCTAACCGACCAGTGGCGTAACTAAACTTACGGTCACCCGGGGCGGAAGACAAAACCTTAGCCCCCTCTCATACAATTAATATTAATTAATGAATAATAATTTGAATGACTTCAAGAATGAATTAATTAATTGACGAATTAATTCATTATTATGGCAAATGAACTACAAATATTATTTGCTTTGGTAATAAACATTGAAATTAAACTTAAGACTTTACTGAAAGTCTGAAATACAAGGAATAAAAATGTCGTGAGATATCTACGACCGACCATTCAAAACGCGCCCTCCGCTCCTATAAGTTTGCGCCTGGGGCAGCTGCCCCCTTCGCCCCCCTGGTAGATACGCTACTGTAACCGACGAGAAGCTTTGATGATATCTCATTTTACCCGGGAAGAATATTACTCATAAAAAATACTGAATTGATAAACATAATATAGGTATGTATCTTTTCATATTTTAACTTATTTTTGTATAATTTACTATTAAATTATGACGCTAAGCCTCGGTTATAAGACGATTAAAGTGTTTAATTGCAGAATCTAGGACTTGAATAGCGAATCCACAATCATCCCCTCTTGCATCGCAGCAAGACAAGAGGAGTCGGCTTCGATTTGAATTTAAGTTCAGTGTATAATTTTTGATATTTCATTTATTAGTGTAATTTTTGTACTTCTTTTCTTCATATTTGTGTAATTTGTAACTTTATAAGGAATGTGTTTGACCCCTTTTTTCTTCAAAAATAGCCTAAAATCCAAGAGAGAAACCGTTCTTGGGCCGAATTCTGAAGCCCCTTTCTTAATCCCCTCTTAACAGGTACTTCCCCCTAGCTCCCCACTATATACCAGCTCCAGCACGACCTAGTCCCTCTGACCTTCAACTAGCGTAAAATAAAACCCACTTTTATTATGTTTCTACTGTGTATTGTGTTATATTGTGGAAAGCGAAGTTTTCCACGTTTTTTGTTTGCCTCCTTTCGGGCAGAATTCTCCAGTGGCCCGACGAGAAGGGTCACTATTTTCAACCCGCAATAAATCAATTTTTATTATAACATCGTATCGTTATTTCAAATTTCAATTAGGAGTTATCTACAATCTAGAAAATTTTGGAGACTAAACCCAACAAATTTTTCAGTCGGTTTGGGGGTTTAATTATGCATAGCTCTCCCTACAAGTTAAATTAATATTTAGGGCGCGGAAATAAAGAAAAGTCCCTAAGTATTCTTCATGGTGTCGGAAACCCGGGACAAACGGACGCATACGGAACTTTAGATTTCAATTTAATTGTGAACAATTACGGACTCATCAAGTGAAAGTGAATCAATATCGAGACGGTCATAAGCGAAAATGGCCAACGAACAAATCATGCAAAACTCCAGCGGCGCGGACGGAAAAGGAGACTCGAGAGGAAATAAGGACCAAACAACAGAGACTGCGGAAGTTGCAAAGTACAAGTCATTAAGAACTCCGGCGCGCACAGCTGTAACCAAAGCAACCAATGGAATGGCCACATTTTTCAGTAATCCAAATACACCGGTGGAAGACATCGAAGACCAACTGACGCTGCTATTATCAAAAGAGACGATCCTGGTCAATCTGGATAAAGCGGTACTAGCTACAATTACAGACGCGACGACCCTGGAGAAAGAAGCCGTCGAAATAGGTGTTTTCGTAAATCCGCCGCTTCACTTTTTACTGTTGGGAGTACTGCCAACCGAGGCATTTTTTAGTTGGCCGTAATAGCCGTTTTTGTTTTCGGTTTCGTCTAAAGTGTCGCCTGCTAAAGTTTATGTTTTTTTACCTAGACCGTTTCGATCGTTTCGCCATATTTTTAGGTAAAATTGTTATTTAATAAACTAGAAAATTATTTGTTAAACATTTGAAACTTATTTTGAAGGGTTCAAGATAAGATAAATTGCTTTTGTTGTATATCTAAAGGTATGTACCATATGCAAACTTTTGATAGTGCCATTATTTCCGATAGGCCTTGTCCTACGTAAAGAAAATCTTAAAACTACACGACCAAAAATATAAAATATATTAAAACATACCTAGGAATATTTTCATTTATGGAGTCCATAACCCACCTAACACTTAGCCAACATATAAAATAAATACTAAATAGGACCACAATTGTTATTTTCTCAAAGGCCGCTGCTGTTTCACTATCACCCAGTGTACCTGAAGCAGACGCCAAATTCGAACAAAACAACGCATAACTCGTTTCTATGACGTTTTTGTGACGTCGACCCCAACAGTAAAACAAGTTCGTCGGTGGGGAAAACAATTTGCTTATTCAGCTATTGAAGGCTACTACGACAAGATCAACTTCGAGCTGTTGAAAATAAAGGCGCAAAGGATGGTGAAGAAAGCTAACGTAGCCCAGGCATCGGCAATTCCATCAAACAACGGGGCGAGCGGAGTCAGCAACGTTACGGTCATCCGCGAAGAAGCATCGAGACTACCGACGCTAAATCTACCGAAGTTTTCCGGAGACATCACGGAATGGGCTGGGTTTTGGAGCGCATTTCAAACTACATTTCAAGACAAACCGGAAACCACTAAGGTAGAAATGTTCAATTATTTATATTCATTTTTAGAAGGTGATGCAAAAAAGGCGTTAATAGGAATGAAAGCTAGCGAGGAGAATTATGACGAGGCGGTTAAAATTCTAAAAGAGAGATTTGATAGAAAGGATTTAGTAATTCATACTCATGGAAAGCGGTTAATGAATTTAGAGCAAGTGTCGGATTCGAGCGATATTTCAGGCCTACGAAACTTATATGATAAGATCCAATTAAATGTAAGATGCTTAAAGGGTTTAGGTGTAGATGCCACCTTAAGTGGTACCTTTATTTGCCCTCGATTGATGGAATGCTTGCCAAAAGACGTAAGATTAGACTATAGTCGAAAACACTCTAAAGATGGTGACTGGAATTTAAAGGCGTTCACCGACTTTTTGCAAAGTGAAGTGGAAGGCCGCGAAACTTGCGCGCTTTTGGGGGAATCTCGTTTCAAAGAAAAATCGCAATCGCGCGCGCCGGAGAGAAAATCAAATGCTTACCCCAATCATGGGCCAATAAAAGATTTCATCCAGGACATGACTCTTCTATGCTTGAGCGTACAAACGCTTTCACCTCTCTAAAAAAACGGCCTCCCTATATCTGAGGGGTGGAAATAAGGGGTGAACCGGAATATAGAACAGTTTCCGGCGCACTTTTCCGGCTAAGTGAAGGACATCTATCGGCAGTTTATGATATTCGGTTTTTGGCGCGTTAGATGTTTTCCGTGTAAGTTTATAGGCAGTTAAATTTGTATTCTTTTAATTAATACTCTAATTAAACATGGTTAAACACTGTGCTTTTCCCAATTGTAATAGTGATAGTCGATATTATCATAAACCGTACATGAAAGGCATTTCGTTTGTAAATTTTCCTAAGTTTAAATCTAAACCTTTGCTTTGTAAACAATGGGTAGACTGGCTGGCTAAATTTAGGCCTGGTTTTAGTGTAAATAATGTTAAATATGAAACCTACATTTGCTCCAAACACTTGGATGATGAATTTTTCCAAAACCAAAAATGGTTAAACACTAAAATTACAACACCTGGTATGTATTAAAAGGTTTTAGAAGCTTTATGACATAACTCATTGTTGATAATCACGCTTCTAGTTTAACAGTTGTGAAACCATCAGTTTCTTTACTCAAGAGCTCAGTTTCAACTCTGACACCAGTATCTGCTTCTCTTACAACAGCATCTACGTGTACTTCTTCAACAGGATCTACTTCTTTGTCAACGTTATCTACTCCGGTGACAACAGTATATACGTGTGCACCACTGAAAAGGTTATCCTCTCCGTTAGTAGCGGTGTCTACTTCAATGGCAACAGTATCTACCCCAGTAAAAAGGCTGTCATCTCCAATAACAATGACGTCTACTCCAGTGACATCACAAAATAGTCCAGTAACACCATTTTCTACCTTGAAGACTCCAAAGTTAAGTCCAATATCCGTAAATTATCTACCAACAACCCCACTAAAAACACCAATAACAACATGTTTTGCATCGCAACCAAAAACATCTCTACTACGGAAAACACCTTTATCCAACCCCCGAGTGTTATCTCCAATAAGTTTGGACCTGAATAGCAGAAGTTCTCAAGCCAAGAAAACAGTCTCAATTCTGAAACGCCTTGTCACTATCCCTAGGACTTCAGTTGGAATCCCAAGTTCCCCCATCATTCTGCAGAAGGAATTAGAAACTGTTCATCATGACCATAAATACAATAATTTAACAATAAATTCCTTAGCTGCAGAAACTACAAATATAAATACCAAGGCTACCCAACCAGGACCTAATAAAGAAGTAGGAGATCAAAATATTGAAATATCAGTGAAGGAAACAACTAATCCTACTAAAGTTACGGAAGTTTTGGGTTTCCATACACACCATATAAAAATCAGGGACATGTTTTCATCGTACTCTTTTCCCAAAGGGTGGGTAATTACTGAATTCGAAAATGGTTTGCGAATTTCAAAAATCAATTTTGAGACTGGAGGCGTTAGCATTTCATTAATTATAAGCCCAGAGTTAGATTTATCTTTGCGGATACTGAATGAACCTGTCAAAGAACATACATTGCTTCCGAATTTTAAAAACCAATTATCATGTCAAGATGATTTAACCAAATTGTTGGATCAAATTTCTTCTCTTCAAATCTGTGAAGTTACTCACGAAGAAGTATACAAGAATATTTTTAAGAAGAAAGTTGTTCCAAATGGAAAATTTTGCTGGTTAACAAATGGCATCCGTCATACTTCATGCTGCCTTCTTTCACAAATGAAAAGGTGTGGAAACTGTACCAAGCTGAGAAGCTACTTCCGTGGAGAGATCTTTAGAAAAAAAAAAAGATAAACAAAAAAGCTCTTCTTTCAAAAGTTTGAGTCATTCAGAAATAACCCAGGAACTAAAAAAAAGTAAATGTAAGGAAATTAACCTGAAGAGAAAACTTATTAGAAGAGAGAAAAAAATTAGTAAATTTATCATGGAGGTTGGAGAGGCAGTTAATCCTAAAGGCGAAGAATGGCTTACGGATGTTCTTGCAAAAGGAGTAAATGAAGAAGAAATGGATTTTCCTAAACTTTTTTTAGGCACTCAACTGAAAATGAGCCAGTTGAATAGTAAAAAGAAAAGGAGGTGGCACCCATTAGTCATACAGTGGTGCCTTTTTATGTACCATAAATCACCTGGCCTTTATAAATCGCTAGAGTCATCAGGAATCCTCCATTTACCAAGCTATAAAACTTTGTTACGCAACACAAGTGACACAGGTCGAAAACCTAGTTTCCAACCAAGTATGTTTATAAAACTTTCTGAAGAAGCCAACATCAATTCCCTCGAAGAATATCAAAAATACTTCTCTTTGCTTATCGATGAGATAAAAATCAAAGAAGACTTGATATATAGCAAAAAAACGGGAGATTTAATTGGATATACCAATGTCAATGATCCCTTTGACAAAATGGCCACAATTGAAAAGGAGTTGTTTGAAAAAGTTAAACCTGTAGCTACCCATGCATTAGTGTTCATGGTTAGAGGCGCTACCACAAATTTAAAATTTTCTTTAGCCCATTTCCCAACCAACTCTTTATCAGCTGATGAACTTCATTTTCTAGTCTGGCGATGTATAGCTCTTTTGGAGTTAAAAGGCTTTCGAATAATAGCGGTCATTGGTGACGGGGCATCAACTAATAGAAAGGTTTTCACAAAGCACCACAGTAATGAAGAAAACTGCTATCGCTGTATTAACGTTCATGCATTAGATGAAGAGCGATACCTCTATTTTATCTTTGATCCCCCACATTTAATAAAAACAACACGTAACTGTCTCCTAAACAGTCGAGAAGGATGCCGCTTTCGGTTGATGTACAAAAATGGTCAGGAATTAGTGTGGACTACTATCATAAAATTATATGAACGGGAACGAAGTAGATCCACTTTACGAAAAGCTTACAAATTAACGGATGATCATGTATATCCTCAGGCGCAGGCTAAAATGAAAGTAAAACTGGCCACCCAGACCCTTAGCGCTTCAGTTGCAAATGCAGTTGAAGAGGAATTTGGTGAATCTGTGTCCGAAACCACACTATTTTTAAGATCCTTCAACTGGTGGTTCGACTGCATGAATGTGAGTAATCTTAAAGAAGGATACCACACACGAAATACTTGGTTGAACCCTTATAATACTGCAAATGATAGACGGTTAAAGGTAAATATTATAATTAAAAAGTTATAATCCATTTGAATTAATTTCAGTATTTTGTTTGTTAGTGGCTTAAAGGAGATTTTTTAAAATATCTAACTGATTGGGAAGAGGATGTGCGGCAGAGAGTGAATCCCCAAGGAGAACCTTACTCAAATGAGCAGAGAAAGAAGATGTTACTAAGTCAGGAGACACTTTCTGGACTAAAACAAACCAGTAAGAACGTTACACATTTCACATAAATTTATAGCTGATAAATATATTTTTTAAAGCCAAAGCCATGGTGGAAATTATTCCATTCCTGCTTTCCAAAGGTGCCAAATTTGTTCTGTCAGCTAACTTCAATCAAGATCCATTAGAAAACGAATTTAGCAGACATCGACAAGCTTGCGGTTCAGGACAACATCCAACTTACCACCAAATTTGCACAAATGGTCCTAAGTTAATCGCAATCAAGAAGGGGAATGTAAAAATTAAAGCAATGGGAAGAAATTGCGAGCAGACATCTGAAAATAAATATAAGGAAAATCTAATTATTATTAAAATGCAATTAAAATTTAATAGACAGTATATTTTTTTAAATTTGTACTGCTTTAGTCAGGTTTATTCCCCTAAAAATAGGCTCATTAGATCACATTGTTGCTAATTTCAAAAAGCTGCTTCCTCAAAGCTTTCTTAGCTCTTGTTTTAGTGTTTTTGATACGTTGATCTTGTTTTAGATTGTCTTTTTCATGTCTAACTGTCCATTTCCCACTGTGTTAATAAATTTAGAAGTAATTTGGTTAAAAACTTTAGATCGAAGTTCATCTGAAATGTGAGATGAATCACAAATTGAGTTCCAAAAAGATTGAATATCCTGGTCCTGATTGAGTAACTTTTTGACTGTTGCTCGCCTGTCTAATATTTGCTTATTTTTGTTCGAAAATGAATCTGAAATTATGGAGTGAATTTTTGAAAAAAAATTGAAGCTATTTTTGTTTGTAAAAATGAGGGCTCCACGGTCTTGTTTTTCCGTCCAGTTCTTGATTGGACACTCTACTGAATCTGGATCGTCCTTATCACATGTCATTTTTTTGACGATTGCTTGTCCTTCTGTTGTTTTTAGTAATGATCTTAGAAGTGTGCCAACGACATAAAATAAAGCTCCATCATTTTCCATTTGATGTGGTGGAAGTTTTGAAGGTGGCACCTCGTCAAATCGGAAGCTCCTCTCAAAAATGTGGAGAAGCAAAAATTGAATAGCTCGTTTCTTAAGAAACTTGGATACCTGTGGTTCCTGTGTGTAAAATTAAGAAAAATATATATATATAATCAAGTATTGACTTGAACAATGGGTAGACTTACAGCAACATTTAATGTTGTAGACAAAATTGTATCCATAAAACTCTCCGATGATTTTATTTTTTCAGTTCCACTGACATATTTGTCTACTTGCGTCTTTGTGAACAAATCTTGTAGTTCGGTTTTTAGAGCAGAAAATGTTTCTTTATTGTTAAGTGTCAACGCCCAAATTAAAACTGGTTCATTTTGTTCATCAAGTTCCATTTCATTTAATGCAACTTCAATTGCTCCAATCGCAAAATTGAAAACCATAGAAAACATTGAGTCGTAATTCTCTAAGGAAACAATTCTCTCTCTTCTCTCGTTTTTCTTTTGTTTTGTCTTAGGTTTCGGAGGAGTATTCTCACTAAAAAAAAGTAAATTAAGTTGTATGCCAGCTTTATTGTCCCATGTATAGATATTGCAAATTAGGTTTGTCTATATTATTTCTAGAAATACCCATACCATTGTACCGTGGATGGCTGGGCATCATCATCTGTCTCGGCAAATTCATTCTCATAAAAAATATTAAAACCATTTGTGGAAACTCTATCTGAAATGCTCATTTCTTGTTAATAATGTAATTTCTACCTATGTAATAAACTAAAGTTCAAATTGCAATATTTTGTTATGAACCAGTGAAGTAGCCCCCTGCCAGCTTCAACAGTTCACAGCAATATGTTGCATTTTAATCCTTGATAATAAACTAATAAACCCTTACCTGATTGAATATCCACTAAAGGAGGTTCAATACCTAAAGTATTATAAGTGTTTAACCTAAACATCTTAGATAAATTTTCCCAAAAAATTCATATGGCGCGCACGTGGTTAGACAAAGCGTGAACAAGGTCACATGGCAAGACAGGGTCACGTGGTTTGTTCTAGATTTCCGCTTTCTTTAAATTTAACCGATAGATCGTGCTAGTAGTGGCTGTTTTTCTTGTTGGGCGATATTTTCCGAAATATCATGTCCTGGATGAAATCTTTTATTGGCCCATGCCCCAATCACCGATCGGATCACGCGCATAATTCCACGCCCATGGCAAACTCGTTGCGAACCAACGTTAATCAGCGAAGTTTATTCTGCATTTTCTGCAAAAGCTCCGACCACGCGACGTTCAATTGCGCTAATTACACCCTCGAAGAGAAGAAGATAATTCTGCGAGATCAGAGAAGATGTTACGTCTGCTTAAAACCCCACCACGAAGTGCGGAACTGCGACTCGCAACGTCAAAACTGCGCGATCTGCCGAAGAAAACATAACAAAGCGGTTTGCGAGCAAAATCGATCCCACAAACTGAGAGCCGAGGAACCGAAAGGCATCAGTATAAACACCATTTTTGACTTCGAACGAAGAAACGTCTTACTACAGACCTCTCAAGTCATCGTAAAAAACCCGGATTACCCAAGGAACTGCGGATCCGGTACTCTCAAACTCGTCCTAGATAATGGAAGTCAAGGGACTTTCATCCTGAGTAAGGTAGCCGAAAACCTACAACTTCCGGTCATCGGAGAAACTAACATCCTCATCTCAGAATTCGGAAATGAAATCGCGGAGGAGAAAAAGATGAAAATCGTACGATTAACGGTTCAAAACGTCTCAGACTGCGGAAAACAAATTCAAGTAGAGGCCGTTGCGGTACCTTTCATTTGCAGGGCGAAAACTGAGGATTGTCAAGAAATCAGGAATTTCGTGAAGAAAACGAGCATCACCCTAGCAGACGACCCAAGTAAAGAAAGCATCAGCAGTTCGAAAATCAGCCTATTGATAGGAGGTGATTATTATTGGGAAGTGGTCAGCGGAAAGGTGGAGAGACTACAAAACAAATTAGTGGCCTTGGAAACCATTTTTGGATGGACAGTCGAAGGTCCTATGAGCTCCCCGAAGACAAACGTGAAGAAGTTAGAAATCAAAAACAATTTAATCTCAGTAATGACAAACAAATGTCAAGACTCCCAATTAACGAAAATCGTCCAAAATTTCTGGGATTTGGAAGCCATCGGAATCAAAACAGAACCCGAAAAACTATCGGAAGGCAACGAGGTTTTAGACAGATTCGAACAAGACATCAGATTCGATCCCGAAGAAGGGAGGTACCAAGTCAAGTTTCCATGGAATACCGAGAAGGACATCCTACCTGACAATTTACCGATGGCCACGAAACGAATCGCAAGTTTAGCCAAAAGATTCAATAAAAACCCAGAGTACTACCAAGCGTACAAGGACATCATAGACGAGCAACTAAAACTTGGCATCGTGGAAGTCGTCCCTGAAGACGAAAAGGCAAGCAAACCAGGAACGTATTACATGCCACATCAAGGCGTCAGTCGAGCCGAAAGTTAAACAACGAAGTTGCGCGCAGTTCTGGACGGCTCCGCTCACGAAAATGGAGTGCCATCGCTAAACAATTGTCTGTCCAGTGGACCAAGTCTCAACCCGGACCTACTCCTGTTACTATTGAGCTTCAGAAACTACCCCATTGCTATTGTCGCCGACATTGAGAAGGCGTTCCTTCAAGTATCATTGGCTAGGGAAGAACGCGACACCTGCAGATTCTTATGGGTTCAAGAAGAGGCAAGCGGCAAAGTGAAAGAGAACGATTTCACGCCGTTACGAATGACCAGGGTACCCTTCGGGGTGACCTCAAGCCCATATCTACTAGCAGCCACAATCAAACATCACCTCAGAAAATACAACGACACTTACGATGAAAAGGCCGTGAAACTTCTCAACGAGAGCCTATACGTCGACGACCTTGTAGGCGGAGACCAAAACGTCGCGAGCGCTTTCCAGCTGTCAAGGCGGATGTCAGAAATTTTAAGTGAAGCGAAGATGAACCTTAGGAAATGGCAGACCAACTCGCCAGAATTACGTCAGATGTGGGGAAACGAAGCCGGCAATCCTCAAGCACTCACCAAAATTGAAGTTCAGCCACCTAACGGTCAAAAAATCTTGGGATTGCAATGGGACCCTACCACGGACACATTCGATTTCGATCTGACAAATTTAATCGAAATAATCAAGGACATCAAGCTCACCAAACGTTATGCACTCAGCGCGGTCTCTCAGATCTTTGACCCTATCGGTATATTGGGCCCATATACCATCCGGGCAAAATTTATTCTTCAATCGTTATGGGAGAAGAAAACAAAATGGGATGAAAGATTGAGTGGCGAAATTGCGGCCGAATTCGAACAATGGTGCAATGAGCTACCAGAGATAAGGAAAATCAAGATACCCCGCTACTATCTCAACGGAGTTGAAGCTGATCAAATTAAAGGGAAAGAAATCCATTGTTTTTGCGACGCCAGCAAAAGAGCGTACGTGGCGATCGCGTACGTGAGATACGTAACGGTAAACGGCCAAATAGGAGTCTCCCTGGTGACGTCGAAGGCCAGGGTAGCGCCACTCAAAATGATCGACCCTTCGGAAGATGACTTAACATTACCACGCCTGGAACTTATGGGGTGCGTTCTGGGAGCTCGTTTGGTAAACAACATAAAAAGCGTATTCGAACCGGAAAAGCGGGACATTTTCATGTGGTCAGATTCGACCATCGCATTAAACTGGGTCAAGGGATTGACAAAGGTTTGGAGACCGTTCGTTCAAAATAGGGCGGTCGAAATTCAAAAATTGACAGACCCCGCAACATGGAAGCATTGCCCAGGGAACAATAATCCAGCGGACATTCCAACAAGAGGGGCTAAGGCCGAAGAATTGGCCAAAAGCAAATTATGGTGGGAGGGCCCCACCTGGCTCAAGATGGATAAGTCTGAATGGCCAGAAGACATATTACCGGAAACAAATCTGGCTTTGGTGGAGAAGGAGAAAAGAAAAACGATTTTAGCAGTCGCAACGACCGAAAAACGCGGTATCAATCAAATCATGAACCTCAATAGATGGAACGACCTGGACAAAGCTCTTCGAATCACGGCATACGTCTTCCAATTCATCGACTACTACGTCAAGAAAAACAAAGCGTACGAGGGAGTAATTAAAACAGAAGAATTACACTGCGCGGAAAATACCTGGATAAGGTGCGTTCAAATGGAAGATTTTGGAAAAGAAATCTTGGCGCTGAAAAATAACAAGAAAATACAGAAGGATTCCAAAATTGCCGAATTTAGACCACTATTAAACGGGAATCAAATCTTACTCTTGGGAGGTCGATTAACGGAAGCTAACATGGCCTACGAAACAAAACATCCAATCATTCTTCGAAAGGAACAAAGATTATCAAGACAAATTATGGATCGTTGTCACACGCAAATGATGCACGGAGGCATACAAAGCACGTTAACCCAATCTCGGGAAAACTATTGGATAATCGCTGGAAGACAGCTCGCAAGAAAATCAGTCAAAGGTTACTTTCAATGTCGAAAAGAATCGGCAAAACCAGGAGACGCCCCCACGGCCCCCCTCCCACAAGATCGTATTGAGCAAGCGTTAAGCTTCGAAGTGGTCGGAGTCGACTTCGCCGGTCCCTTCCACGTCAAGTCGGCGAGAGGCGAAAAAGAAAAGCAAGTCGTACATCTGTCTCTTTACACGCGCCGTCACTAGGGCGATTCATTTAGAGCTCGTGACGTCAATGAGCGCGCGCGATTTTTCAATGGCATTGACGCGAATGATTTCGAGAAGAGGAATACCGCGCAAAATATACAGTGACAACGCGAAAACTTTCGATCGGGCAAATAGAGACTTAGCTAAAATTTGGTCTAATCTGAAGAGTGAAGAAGTTCTAAACTTCTATGGCAAAAAAGGCATTAGCTGGCATTTTATAGTCGAGAGGGCCGCCTGGTATGGAGGATGGTGGGAGATATTAGTAAAGAGTACGAAATCAATTCTAAAGAAGAATTTGAGCCAAGCAGCTTTAACCTTTGTAGAAATGGAGACATTGTTAACTCAAGCGGAAGCCGCTATAAATTCCAGGCCAATCACTTATGTAAATAACGAATCAAATGATCCCCAACCCTTAACCCCTTCCCATTTTCTAATTGGAAAACGTGTTACGAGTATGCCACCTCAAATTGTTAAAAATGAAAAAGCACCCAGAACACAACTTGAATTTAACAATCGACAAAAATATCGCTCCGCTCTAATGACTAGGTTATGGAACAGGTGGAAAAAAGAATATTTGCTAGAATTAAGATCTGCGCATAAAATCAAATTGGCAAACAAGGAATGTAAAATTAAAGTTGGAGATGTAATGATGATTTTTGATAAAAGTGTAGAAAAATTCTTATGGAAATTAGGAGTAGTGTCAGAAAAACTGGTTGGCCGAGACGGCCAAATGAGGTCTTGCATTTTGAGAACCTCCAATGGCAATTTAATTAGAAGACCTATTCAACTCCTGTATCCCTTAGAGATAGACGCGATATCAGTTCGTGAAAATTCAGATCACTGAATGTAAAAATAAAATAAAAAATTAAAATGTGAAATTTACCATTTTTGTTTGTTTTATCTGTGCATAAATTAAGTGTTTTAAATTTAAAATTGAACATCTACCCAACGGACAATTAAATCGAAAACTCAAGTGAAACAATCGTGACAATATTTGTGTTGTAAATACTAACGTATTTCGCGGCGGAGTGTGAAATCATTGTGAATTGAAGGAGATTTGAATTTAAGTTCAGTGTATAATTTTTGATATTTCATTTATTAGTGTAATTTTTGTACTTCTTTTCTTTATATTTGTGTAATTTGTAACTTTATAAGGAATGTGTTTGACCCCTTTTTCTTCAAAAATAGCCTAAAATCCAAGAGAGAAACCGTTCTTGGGCCGAATTCTGAAGCCCCTTTCTTAATCCCCTCTTAACAGGTACTTCCCCCTAGCTCCCCACTATATACCAGCTCCAGCACGACCTAGTCCCTCTGACCTTCAACTGGCCCGACGAGAAGGGTCACTATTTTCAACCCGCAATAAATAAATTTTTATTATAACATCGTATCGTTATTTCAAATTTCAATTAGGAGTTATCTACAATCTAGAAAATTTAGGAGACTAAACCCAACAAATATTTCAGTCGGTTTGGGGGGTTTAATTATGCATAGCTCTCCCTACAAGTTAAATTAATATTTAGGGCGCGGAAATAAAGAAAAGTCCCTAAGTATTCTTCACCAACCTTGTGGCACTGGTGGGTCATTCGAAACAGAATCGGTCAACGAGTTTACCATTGATTAACAGATTTCAATGAAAATTGGCTCAACTGATACTTAGTCCTTAAAAGCTCTGTATATGAAGTAATTTCTCAAAATATTTTACGGTTAATGTTTTATTTGGAATTTTATTACGACCCAGAAAAATTGTACTCTTGAAAGCTCATTTTGTTATCCCCCGGAAAAATGTCTAGCTAATCTTCTTTAAGAATTCCACCAAAATGACCTACAGTACTCAATATGGGGTGAAAAAAACAGAATTATTATTATAATTTAGACAACTTATACTCTACTTACAAGGAGACGACCCGAGGTGTTACACACCGATTTCGTTCAAACTCGGGGGATTGGTAGACCTTCATGTAACTCGAAAAATCCTAAAGGGAATTTATTCAATGGGTAACGGTTTTGCCATGGCAACGAAAAATGTTTTTGACAACATGAAATAGAAATTTTTCCTATTTAAGCCATATCGGTTCATTTTCACCCATTTGGTTCAAATTGATCAAAATGTGATCAATTTTGATTTTTTTCGTCAATTTTTAAATTTTTTTTTATAATTTTGGTATTTTAAAATTTTTCAATTTTTTAAAATCTTTCACAGGGGGGATGGAATCGGTCCAAATCCCATGTTATTTTCAAAGGGAAAATTTTCATATTATGTTGTCAAAAACATTTTTCGTTGCCATGGTAAAACCGTTGCCCATTGAATAAATTCCCTTTAGGATTTTTCAAGTTACATGAAGGTCTACCAATCCCCCGGGTTTGAACAAAATCGGTGTGTAACACCTCGGGTCGTCTCCTTGTTAGTGGACTTTAACATAATTATATATCGCATATAAAATATATTGTTAAAAAATACTATAATTTAAGTTGTCGTCAAGTTTATAAACGAGCCAATCAACCCGAGGGGTTTTTTGTTGTCCTTTTGGGTCAAAATGTAGCTTAAGCATCTGGTTTTTATGTCGATGATAGCCACATCTGTTGAAAAAAAAAAGGAATAAGTACACGTCGAGCCGACCCTTACTTTAAGACACACGATGCTCGTTACCGTATGAAATATTTTTTTTCTCTTATGTTATGCGAGGAAATATAAGTTACCTAGCTATAGTGCATTTCATAAAATAAGTTGTCTATACCACGTACTATATGTAACATAGAGCTCGTTTTCAATATTTCGTAGTAGTTCAGATCACCTCTGAAAATATAAGGTATACTTTGCTTATGATATATAGATATTTAACGTGTATTTAAGACAATTTATCTTACAACCTTATAAGATTTATACGATTAACCCAAATATTTAGAGCTCGGACAGCCTTACTCAGCCAGTAAATATATACATTTCTAAATATGAATGTATCTTAAATTTTCATTTAGCACAGGCTAAAGGCGCGGTTCTAATCGGTCCGCACCAAAATATTTTAAAAATCCGATTTCTATGCTTATGCCCAATATTTGGACCCGTAGAGCCCAAATTGATACAGTGACAGTGTCGGCTAGCTGCTTAAGTGCCGTGGGATTAATTGTAGCATAAGTGCATAATATATTAGCTCCCTAGAAGTTAGAATCGTACATAGGCGGTGCTTTAACCGCGATTTCTCCCAAGACGGCGAAGTCGCCATCTTATAGCGAAAAATTAAAAATCCGGTTTCGTTTCAACGACGGGATCGAAGCTCGTTAAGCTTAATGCGAGTTGTCGCGAAGAGATAAGCTTTAAACTGTGAATATTTAACGACAATACCCGTTCATATTGAAATTAATAAAATGTTCTTCCAAAATGTTGACACACTAGTGGTTTCGTTAAAATTTTCTCCAAATGAAGAATTTTTCCAGCTAATTAACAACCCATCGCCGCCCAGGTAAATTTAAAAAAAAAGCTTAGATAGGGTTAGCTCCGCTCTGCGTGCTAACTTCGCGCTTCTGTTCGTCTCGTATCCATGGAGATAGCCGTTTCCGCTACCGATGGAAGTTGAAGAAGCTAAAAAGATAGGGCAAAAATAGCCAACAGGGAGTGACGTATACTGATTCTGATTATTTATGGTACAAATCGCTGTTAACGTCGGATTCTAACTTATAGGGAGCTAGTATATTATAAAATTATGATTGTAGATATTTCAGTTGATGTTTTCAAGGAGGAGATAAAAAAGTTGATTTCAATAGCGCTGAGTTATTAATATTGAATTGGTACTAAATTCAAACATCACCACAATGCGTATCCAGATTGTATTTTAAATGTCTATTTGGCTTGACAAAAACGTGTGCCAAGTCCTGCAAGACTGAGAACACACATTTCCGTGCAACTTTGAACGCAATAGGAAGGATCCAACATTGCACGGCAAAATGGTGTTCAAAGTTATACACTTTGCGGTTCTAAATTGAACGTTTCGGGTTGTATATTTGAACACTTTAGTGTGCATACGCTCTTTGCTGGCCAAAATGACTCACTTTGTAGCGCAAACGTACACGCTTTTGGTGACCACACTTGCACGCTTTCGTGCGAAAACGTGCACAGTTTGGTGGTCAAATGTATTCACTTTCGTGCACAAACGTGCACGCCTTGGAGGCCACAATTGCACGCTTTTCTTTGAAAAGGTGCACGCTTTGGTGTGCAAACTGGCTCGCTTTGATGCGCAAAGGTGCACGCTTTCCCTATCGAAATTGGATACTTTAAGTGCCAACTTTAAACGCTACAATTCAAAGGTTTACACCATAGCTTAACTATTTTGCTCTTTCCATCATGTATTCACAGAATGAACATTGATATTTTTGCACTTTCGTTGCTTAAGTTCTAGAGAGTTCTTGGGAAATTCGAACGACACTGTGAGACTTTAACCAGCTTTCAATAACAACATTGTTTTCGCTGTATATAATTGGTTGTTTTCGTCTAACATCTTAACATCTATAAATAACGGTATTAAAAGACAGATATCGCGACATTATTCGTTAAGGATGGCCAATTAAGAAATAGAAATTGTAATTAGGGTGAGTGAGGGTAAGAATGGATACTTTTTGTAAAATTTGAAATACAACATTAGACAAAATAGTTTTGAATTGGACTGTAAGGTTTAAAATTAGACACCAATTCGCTAACTTTGGACACAAATTCGCTAACTTTGGACACTTAGGAAAACTATGGACAAGAAGGTATATTTTTGGACAATTTCGTCTATCATTGGACATTTTAAAAAAACATATAACTTAATGGAAAATTTTGAAAAAATATTTTTTTAAGATGAAGCCTAATTATACGGTAAATTTGTTTTAAGAAGTAATTTAAGGCAAATAAATAATATGGAAAGAAATATTTTAATAGGGTAGATATTGTAATATTAAAATATTAATATATAAAGATATTAATATATTACATATTATACTTCTGGTGTGCAGTTATCACAGAAATAGTTTACAGTATCTTTGGAAATTTCTCCTTCGGGGTTTTTGTAAATTTGTAAATTTTGAAGATTTCTTAAATTTCCCGTAGAGATTTATTAATTTTCTCAAGATTTGCTTTAATTTCAATTCAAATTTACAAATTTTTGCAAGATTTCATTTGCGGAAAACCATCAAATTTCATAAGATTTATTAAATTTGAGAAATTTGTCGGAATCGATAAAAAAATTAAAATTTGCCAAAACATTTGAGAAATTTGAAAAGATTTTCTAAAATTTAATAAGTAATTTGAAATTTGGAAATTTTCAAATTACTGGCGTGTACGAAATTTGAAAGAGTGTCGGACCCCTCGACTCTCCTTCACTAACAATGTAAGCGAGGCAGCCTCATAGAGGGAACTAGCCACTTGTTTCGTTGAGCTCCAAACTCACAGCCGTACGCAGTCAGCCGTCTGCTTTCCTGGGAAATTTGAATATGAAAACTTGTTTTTAAAGTTTCCTTACAAGCAAAGACCTTAAACTAAATCCTACCTCGTTTAAAATTGAATACAATCGACATGTGATTGATCACAAGGTAGGCTGTCCAATCTTAAACTTTGCACTAGTTAATTTAAATGCTTATAAAAAAGGCAAAACCTTCATTAAATTATAAATTTCGTGTACTAGAAAAACGCGAAATTGCTTAAAATAATACTTAAACAATTTATTTTTATTTCACCATTTCCTAAGCCACAAAACGAAATTTCCGATGAAATTTCAAGACATTTTTTTCGATAATTTTAGTTGTTTTATTTCAAGATTTGCTGTATAAATTGTCGCGGTGTAAATATTTAGTAATAAACTGCATGTTTTAGGGTATGTTTAAGGCTTCAAAATGAGACCAATTTTGCGCTTTGGCATCAAAGAATAAATTTTCAAATAAATATTTTTCAAAAGTGTCCAAACTTCGCCATGTCCATTCTTACCCTCACTCACCATATATCGATTTTTATTCAGGTGTAAATATAAAGTTGGTTTACAAGATTTAATATTGGTGTTGTAATAGGGTTGGAAAAAAACCCGGTTGTTTTGGATTAAATCAGGTTTTTTTAGTCACTGCTTTATTTTACTTTTAATCTATTTTTAGCTTTCGTTTAACCAATAACCATACATACATATTACCAATGAACTTAAAATTAATATGAGTAATTAAAAATCTGCCAAGACCTGTTTTGGTGTCAATTATTAAAAGTCTTACCAGAACGAAGTTTCAGTTTCATTTTTGATTATGCATAAATTCGGGGGACCAAGAAAATGTCACGAAAATATTATAGAAAAAAATTGGAAGTTTTCAAGCAAATTAAAGGAAAATATAGTGAAATATAGGATGAAGAAGGTTACACGACGACGGAATGTTTTTGGATTATATGCTACATGATAAAAGGAATTTATAGGAAGGTATTAAAAATATAGGGAATTTGGTCACCTTGTAAATGTTTTAGAAATATAATAATTTCGGTAAAACAATGTACAAACATTTTGGAATAATTTTTAGTTAATTAAAGAAACCAAATTATTAAATAAACCATGATTTAAACCATGGTTTAAAGCAGTGTGGTTTAAGCCAGCCAACCCTGTGTTGAAATGTTTTCGCTCCCAATTTTAAAAACCACTTTCTGGAAATAATCTATTATTTTGGCCATTTTCTTTGGATACTGTAATTGGAAAGCATAGAACCCCATAGCAATAGCGCTTTCTATTGTAGACACCTCGAAACTGACATTTTACATTTGTACTTCAAATGGAGATGTCAAAATATCGTCAGTAGCAAACTTTAAAACTGGAGTGTCAGTTTTAGGATCTTTAAATAAAAACAATTACTATCAAAATTTAATCTACTTACATTTTCATTAATTACACACTAATTGAACCACATCGGGAACTTGGTCAAACAGGCTCGTTGTTCTAGGTTTAAAACAATTTAAAATAAAATATTAATGGGTTATAAAATATAAAAATAACTTGTTAAGCTAAATTTTATCGTTCCCTCCGATACAACGTCTTTTCTTATCTCCAAAACGTTTCACAGCATTTGGGAAGATATTTACTTCATAATCCGAAGAATATTTTCAATTATAGGTTTAAAATGTTGAACTATTAGTTTAGTTTATCTGCAGACTGTCTGATGTTTTGAACGGAATTGAACTACTTCACTAACTAGAATTAAAAAGGAGTATTTAATTTCCCGCTTATATCAAATATTAGATAAGTAAACGGTAAAATTCATAGGCTCTTTGGTTGGAGTGCTAATAGAAGCATAAACGAACGTAGCCTTACCCATATAAACAAGAACACCGCGTTACTTTATAATACCACCATATTGGTTGATATTTGCAGAACTGTTGTTTAGTGGATGCCGAGATAAAAATAGCTCTTATAAAGCACATTGCGCCCTCTAACAGAAACGATAACTATAATGAATCTTTGACCACGATCCCCAGTTCTAGCTAATCACGGTTCGACCCAATGAAATCGTGCCTCATTAAATCGGAATTATGTGGTTTCGTAAATAGTTTAGTTTTTCCACATTTATTTGTCATCGTCGCTTAATCTACTGCACTCTTAAAAGCACGGAGTGCGCTTTATCGCCGAAAAACGGGGAAAATTACCAGTTACAAAAAAAAACAGTATCCCCCACTCGGAAGCCAATGTTTTCTTCATCATCATTATGGATAGCGACGCATCAGCATGCTAATAATAAATTTCACCGTTAAAACCTCAACTCAATCATTAAATTTATCTACATTGGCGGTCAAATAATTAAAAAAATCTATCTTCTTATTGTTAAGCCTAAAAAAACACAGTTAACTTAAGTTGAATTTTCCCCAGCCTTTTCTCGACTCCTTAATGTCGATGTTATTTAAATAGAGACTGATGAACTCATGGACAATTTATTTGGAAATTTGAAAACAGCATATTATATAAAAACAATTTAAATATTTATATACTATCTACAATCAATAAATAATAAGTAGCTTAATTAAAATATCCTGGTAGTCGTGCCTCGGCAAGGAAATATCTACTCGTCATAACGTAACGGGGACATTTTTGAGGAGTTTTCATATTCCTAGGTATTTTAGTGTTAATACGGTTCTAACCCTAGACCCCGTAGCATCTTCATGAACTGCGTTGCCAGATGTAAAAAGGTCAATTAGGATGTCCATTGCGTGGATTTCACGTTCCAAAAGTATAGATAAATGCCAAATTAAAAGGACTAGTAAAGAGAGGCGACCTCGACTTTAGTAAATATGTATTTAAAAGGATTACTATATAAAATTCCCACCAAAAATCCCGCGCTAGGATTATTAAAATATACCTTAATTATGGTACGGCTGGCAACGCTGAAATTAATAAATGAATCCTGGCTATCTATCTCTTTCACAGCGTCCACGTGCGCGCCAAGGGGGGAGGCAAATTTTAGAAGAAAGATTTGTTCAACAGTGCACGCCGCCTTTTCATGGTCAGTGTAAATATAATAATAATAATAATAATAATAATAAAAGGCTTTATTGGATGTCTCTTTCAGAAAAAAAATCTGATTTACAAAGAGGTCCCGAGTATTAATTTAAAAAATAAAATAAAAATAAAATAAGGAATTTAAACTCTGAAATATAGTCTCAATACAATTATATGTCCATGCTAATAATATATTTTGTCACATCTTCCCTGAATTGTTTAAAATGGTCAATTTGTTTTAATTCGCTTTTCATATTGTTCCAGAAACTTATACCACGATGTTTAGAACTCTTATTACGTAAGGATGTTTTTAGATGGTCAGAATAAAAGTCTAGTTTAGAACCGCGGGTTTGGTGTTTATGAACTTCAGCAGGTTTTCTAAAAAAGTCAAAAAGATATTCTGGACAGCGATTTTTTGACACTTTATACATAAGTATCAAGATATTTTTAACATAAAGCTGTTTCAGTGTGAGCCAGTTTAATTGGTCTCGTGTATATGTAGCTGAGGTTCCTTTCTTCTTTCTGGCCACAAAACGTGCACCGTTATTATGAGCAATTTGTATTTTCTTTAAATTGGATTGACTGGCCGAGTTATAAAAAATATCACCATAGGTGAAAATTGGCTGTATAAGGGCTTTGTATAATATATTTAGGGTGTCTGTGTCAAGAGATGCTTGTAGCGGTCTTAGTATACCTAACCGACTATTAGTCTTTTTAATGACGTAATCGATGTAATGTCCCCAAGATATTTGTAGGACGATACCCTCTTGATTTCAGTACCTACGATCGTGTTATGGTCATCTGGTTGTAATGATTTTCCATTGGGGCAAAAAATCATAAATTCAGTTTTCCCCTCGTTTAGTACTAAGCGCCTAGATTTCAAAGTGGATTTAAAATTTTGTGTTTCTTTCTCCAATTCCCTCATTAACTCATCAATTGTTGCTGCCGAATTTATAAGAGCATTATCATCCGCGTACTCCTTAGAGAGACTTGTAGCCAGAGATTGATTTATATCACTGGTATATACATTAAATAATGTCGGTCCGAGAATGCTTCCCTGGGGAACACCTTGCTGGACATTCTGGTAATCTGAGATTTCCCCACTGACTACCACAGCCTGTTTTCTATTAGTAAAGTAGGACTTGAACCATTTCAGTGCCTCCGTAGATAAATTCTTGTTCTTAAGTATAGTTAAAAGAATGTCGTGATCCACAGTATCAAAGGCCTTACTCAGGTCAGCAAACAGGACACTTACATAGTGACCATTACTCAATCTGTCCACTATGGATTCTAACAAGTAGAATATACTTGTCGTCGTGGAATAGCCTGGTCGAAACCGGATTGTAGTCGGTATAAGTAATTATTTTGTTCAAGAAAGTCGTGTAGTTGTTTGAGAGAAAAGTACTCAATAGACTTCGAAAAGCATGGTAAGATAGAAACACGTCTATAATTTTCCATTTTAGACCGGTCTCCTTTTTTATATATGGGTGCTACTTTGGCTATTTCCCAGTCAGTAGGAAATTCTGAAGTCTCATAAGAGATATTTATAATTTTGGTAAGAAACGGGGTTACTATTCCTGCAAGGCATCGTATAAACTTTGGTGGTACGTTATCCAAACCAGTAGCTTTCTTTATCGGCGTATTCTTTAAGTAGCGAAAAACTGTATCCTCACTTACCAAGTGAAATTTAAATTTTTCTTTACTTTCCTGCTGAACCAATGGGGGAAAGGGATCTATTATCCCCGCTATATTCTGTTCCCCTGACGCAAAGTAGTTACTGAATTCCGTGGCAATGTCTTTAGGTGTGGTAATTACCTTACCATTACGATCAATTATATCGATATTAGACTTTTTAGCTTTCAAAAATGGTTTTAAAGTTCTCCAAACATCACATTTGTTACTGCTCTCAGAATGAATGTTCTTTTTGAAATAGTTAAGTTTCTCGCTTCGTATTTTCTCAGTTACCTGATTTCGATATTTTTTATATTGTTCTTCCAGAAATCGTGAGCCTGGTATCCTGCTCTTCTTGTAGTAAACGTCACGTAGATGCATTAAATGCTTAATTTCGTAACTTAACCATGGTGGATCTGATACACTAGTTCTCTTAGATATGAAAGGGGCCTGTATATCTAGGGCTTGTAGTATAGTGCAGTTTAGAGTTTTTACTCCAGTATCAACATCAATGATGTTTGGCATTTCTACATTAAGTTCTTGAAGAATATCTTTTATAATAACATCTGCAGTGGATTTACGATAGTTTCGGACTTTTCTGACTTTCTTTATAGTTTTAGGCCAGCTTTTTTTTATAGGTCCTTACAACCACATAACTTAAAACAGTGGCGTTACGGATACTGTATTGCCTCGGTAAAAAGGACGGAACGTTTTTGGAAAAGTAAATAAATCTTATCTAATCCTCCACTTTGCCACTTATTCCAATAGTTACTTTCAAATACTACGAACTGACCAGGAATAGATTTGTTCGAGGAACGTCCCTTATAAGAAACGGCCCTTGTTAGGAGCGGCCCTTGTTGGGAACGGCCCTTGTTGGGAACGGCCCGTGTTGGGAACATCCCTGGTACAGAATCAGTATCGTCCAGAAAACTGAAAGCAAAACTTATATCTACCATTGATACTTTTACAAACCCGTTTAGATACGAATCTAATAAATCTCGTCACAAATCGGTTGCACCCGAAAGCGTTTAAAAAGATGACTACGATATGTCGGATATTGGTTCTAGAAAAAGTGACATAATTACCTTTAAAAAATGAAAAAAATTTAAAATTTCAAAAACGTTAAAAATACATAGAAATGGATTTTAAAAATTTAATTTAATCAAGTTTAAATGCAATTTGGTCAATTGGGGGACCCTTAAAATCCTTCAGATTCCTATGCTATTTTCAATCGAAATAATTCCAAATGATGGTGTCAAAAACGTTTTCGGTTGCCAAGCAAAACGAAAGCCCATCGCAACTTTTCCCTTGCAGGTTTTTCAAGTCTCCTTTGTAAGTAGCACTGGTCAAAGTGAGTGTATTTTTGATTTTTCGTCGTTCTGTGGAGACACTATCGCCATCTACGTACGATATTATACCATAGACTAAAAAAGATCCAGAAAGGCGAAAATAAATAGTCTTGAGTGAAAAACATTTTTGGTTGCAATTGGCAAAATGAATGGGTAGTGCAACGTCTCCTTTTGGGAAATTTCATATCTCGTATAGGTCTACATTACGCCCGACTTTGAACAAACTCGGCAATAAGCACCTCGGATACTCTCCTTGTAAGTATGGAGCTTTCTCGAAGATTAATTTAGTACTCGACACTTGCGTAGAGAAATCTTAAAAAAACGCTTAACGTTTAAGGAGACAATGGGAAAAACGGCTGTCCAATATAAAATTCAAAACAACACCCAAATTCGAATTATTTTATAAAGAAACTTCTGTCTCGCGTTAAAACTAAAGCCGAACTTACTGTTTTCAATGGAGTTGCCTTAATACAAGAAAGTAAAAACTTAAAGAAGAACCTAATATTATCGTTTAAAGAAGAAGCCAAGTCTACTAAAATTGATGTCTCCGGTTTGAAAAGCTCTCACGAAGAGGCAGACACTAAATTTATACTCCACGCTACTCCACATTCTTCCAATGTTCTAATTTTGGCTCTACGTCGATACCCGTTACTTTGAACATTTATTCGAACCGGTGTGAAAAAAATTTAAATAAATCTGAAAGATTATTATAATGCATTAGGACCACTGAAGTCGTCTCCTTTGCAAGGCTTTCACGCCGAACCCGCGGTTCAGAGGTGACTGGCTGGTTTGTGGAAAAGCCAAGACGTCATTTTGGAAACCATTTCTTGACGCAGACAAGGATGTTTGGAACGCGTTAGCGTCACTTGAGGAAGACGAGGATATTACAGAAGCATCGTTCAATTTATTACAAAAGTTTGTTTGCTCGGTCTATCAAACGCCAACAAAAAATTTATCCAAAACCACAATTTGTGACCTTTGATGGTGGCTTTTTTCAAAAAAAGTTTGCAAGGAGAAATGCTACCACCTACGTCAGCAGAATTGAGACCAGCAGTACTAAAGGCGCATTATCAAAGCATGGAACGGGCAAGATATTTAATACCACATCCTCAATTACCACCACCAGAGATTTACGAGTGGATCCTTCAAGATGGTACGTTTGAACCAGTTCTGCGCGACCTTCCTTGAGCCCCAGAGGAAGTTTTAGATTTTATAAAATGTAACTGTCAACGTAAATGCGCTTCTCACGCTCCTCGCCTAAGATTAACTGAAATGTGCGCTTGAAGAAAACTATGACAATTTTTATATAGAAAAGAACAATGTTGAAGACGAAGAAGAGTCTAGTGAAGACGATGACAGCGAAAAAGAACTTTCTAAAAAAAACATATTTCCCCTAAAAAAGTAATACCGAATGTGTTTTTAAATAACTCAATAAATAGTTATATTTTATTTAAAAAACGTTTTACGCACTTAAAACATTGCCTACATTAACGAGGTGTTATGTTGCTCTCTTTATATTATAATTCTTGGTGCAATACACTTTTGTTTGATACCCTGCATCATATGGTTCAATTCCAAAAGCGAATTGAAAGTATGTGTGGGTATGATTTGATGCGCCCCCTATCGATAATACCTCACGTACATTCACGAACAGTGAATATGCAACACATAGTATTAGTCTTCGTCCAATAAGTTTTGCTTAACCAGGATGCTACCGTCCCCCTGTCGCACCCCCCAAACTAGTACCATCGATATTCGAATTATCTTCATTTTTGTGCAAACATTTGGTATATGCCACCATATTGTATCATTTACCTGCACACGAGAAACATAACGCCACGCACTATTCCTATTCTTCACGTGAAAATATTTTACTGAGAGCTGTTCACAAGACACTATGCGTAACGGTCTTCATTGTCTTGGCAGTCAATCGCTCGGGGCGTTTTCCTTCTTGTGATGACGGCATTCCGAGAATAGCTCTCACAAGGAGACTACCCGAGGTGGTTATCACCGATTTTGTTGAAACTCGGGGGTTAGGTAGACCTTATGGTAGTATGAAAATTGCCAAAGGGAAAAGTTGCAAAGGGGCTTTTGTTTTCCTATGGCAACCGAAAATGTTTTGACCTCTCCATTTAAAAAAGCATGGGATTTTCTCGGTTACCCAAATTTTGTTAAAATTTAACCAAAATTGATCAATTTTACCCAAAATCCTTGATCAATTTTACCCAAAACAGGTCCAATTCATCTTTTTGGGTAAGTTTCAAAAATTTTATTTTTTCAAATTTTTAACCGAGAAAATCCCATGCATTTTTAAATGGAGATTTTTTGGTTTTGAGAGATCAAAAACCTTTTCGGTTGCCATGGGAAAACTAAAGCCCGTTGCAACTTTTCCCTTTGGCAATTTTCATACTACCATATGGTCTACCTAACCCCTGAGTTTCAACAAAATCGGTGATAACCACCTCGGGTAGTCTCCTTGTCAGTTAAATATTTCCCAAAGAGAAAAAATATTAGAGACTTATGATTACACAAATTATACTTTCGATGGATTCCAAGTGTGTTTCTAAAGTCACATTTAGTTCCACCAAGAACAAATACAATATTCTGTATCCTAAAATACAACGGAAATATTACTCTGATATATATGGGTTTTGTACAGTGAGCCCCAAAAACTTGAAAAAAGAATTGTTTTGGGCATTTGGATTATTGATGTCACATTCAACTCACTTTCGAGCTGTACATTTAGTTGCCGTAGCTCTAGTATTTTTAATACATTTGCGGCACGCGATATATCCAACGACCAAATGATCTTTTTTACAGCCTTTAGTCTTTAAAAACTAAAAGAGTAAAGTTCTTCAAAAAGGTAGCTAACTTTTACATTCCTTGGTAATTTTAGATATATGGCTAACGTTACCTCCTAGTCTTTTGAAGCCGTAGCCCATTTATACTCCCATTTCTGTTCCTTACCTCTTCATTCAATAAGTGGCACTCCTACGGAACCTCGCCTGCCATACAACCTCAATTGATAAAGTCGTTGTAAGAACCAATAACAGTAGAGTTACAAAACCAGCTCGAATACACAAATAAAAGAAAAATAGAAGCGTATGTATGGGTCGCGGAGAAAATACGTTTTTTTTTCAATCACTCACATATCAACGAATAAAATCAGCTGACAGACCGTTGAAGGCACGGAGCCAGCGCCGAAATATTTTACTTGAAATTGTATTCCAGGGAAGCTAAGGGGTAACTTTTGGATCTTACTCGGGCTTTAACTGTATCCTACAAACAATTTTACGGAGATGATCACTATGAAAGATCCAACGAGGTTGCTTTAAAATCATTCTTTGCCTTATTAGAACTCTGGGAAAGGCCTAGCTGATGGAAAAATTGTCGAAACCCGACGATTTAAATTTTGTATTGCCAATGGTGTGTTAATGCTGGATGAAAACTGGGAACAGCTCCTTCTGCGTATAGTTTGCAACTTCTTTCCTCACTGCTTAAAGGGGTTTTCCCCGAGTTCTTCTTTTTCCCCTTTCCATAAAAACCTGTAGAGGTTAACGGTAATAGTACGTCTACGGAGCTGTTGGTTCGCGTGGTATGAAGGGCTTGCCAACACCTTACTACGCAATTTAACCCTGCCACCTGAGTTAAAGACAATAATTGTCACTAGATGACTTGGGCCTAAGGTGGTGCCAAGGGTATTAGCGTAGCTGATTATTATTATTATTATTATTAAATTTCAAAATTATTATTAATTCCCTAGCCGGCGATGTATAATTTTTAGGGCGATTTCTTTCTAGAATAATGAGACATTTTCGATGGCCTAAAGCATTTAGTTTAAAAGTCGCGCGTGTAAGCAGCTGTGATATTTTGCTTTTCTAAGGGAAGCGACAAAACATAACAACTGCTGATTGGCGCACGCACACTCTAAAAATTACAGGTTTAAATATGGCATATAATTCGTTTAAATGGAAATTGTATACCATGAATGGCGAAAATTATGGATGTATAATGGTTTGTAAATAATTTAAACAACTTTAAACCATAAATGGATTACCTGCTGTACTGGTTCTAAACCATAAATATAGTTAAAATTCTTCCATTATTGGGTAGCATTTAGTGTGCTGCTGAAAGCACTATATTGGTTTAAAATTAAGCCTTTAATATACTAGCAGGAAGCCTTTATTATACTGTTGAAAACACCATAATGGTTTAATGGTAAACTCTTTTTATATTTGAAATAAACCATTATTGTGCTATTTAAGTCAGCATAATGGTGGGAAGCTAACCATTATTGTGCTATTTAAGTCAGCATAATGGTGGGAAGCTAAACTATTCTTCCATTTTTGGGTTACCCTTAGTGTGCTGCTGAAAGCACTATACTGGTTTTGAAGTAAGCCTTTAATATACTGGCAGAAAACCTTTACTATAAAGTTGAAAACACCATAATGGTTTATAGTTAAACTCTTATTATATTTGAAATAAACCATTATTGTGCTATTTAAATCAGCATAATGGAGGGAAGCTAAACTATTCTTCAAATATTGGGTAACCCTTACTGTGCTGTTGAAAGCACTATACTGATTTAAAAGTAAGCCTTTAATATAACAGCGGGGAACCTTTACTATAAAGTTGAAAACACCATAATGGTTTATAGTTAATAGGGGTGCAACGGATAACCGGAACCGGAACCGGAACCGATAATATAAAAATTTGATAACCGTATCCGGAACCGGAACCTATATTTGTAAAAAAATGATAACCGAAACCGGAACCGGAACCGAGTTTTTAATTGTTTTAAACGGTTCTATAACTTTATTTACCAACATTTAGCGCATGTTGAAATTTAGTAATTTAACTTCCTAATTTACTATTAGTAAAAATGTCAGCTGACAACTTGAAAGATTTTTGTCGGACGAACAAGGCGGGTAATGTGAACGTGTCAGTTGGTTAGTGTGAATGCAAAATAAGTCAGGCTGACTAGTCTGCCTAATTTGGTCAGCTGACTAAAGTTGGATAGTTAGAATGAGCCTTAAGGGTGATTTCAAAGTGAACTGATGAATAAAAACAAACATTTAGAACTTTAAATCAGTACAAATGCAGACCGAGTAAAAGCACAGTTAACGCGTAACGTTCAAGTCAATGAGGCAATGTAGAAATCCACAAAAAATGCATAGAAAATGTTGTCAATAAGTAAAATAAAAAGGAACTGTCCAAGCCTAAATATAATTTTCACAATCAACTATTACTATGTAAATCGTGTTAGGATATAAGACCGTTAAAGGTCTTTGTTATGTACAGAAACGTCAATTAAGGCCGCTAAATTCAAGACCACACTGACCTATAGGCCGAATTAGCGATCGCCCTTTTGCCCTGGTCTCAAGAAGCAGTTTTGCCGACCCAGTTTGAAACCCTACTGCTGACTACAGCAACTTTCACCTGAGTCTTTACGTACCCAGTCCAACCCTAGCTTAGGCAAGCTACACTAATGCAATGAATACATTTAATTTAGTGCTCCAGGAAACCACATTTGTTTAAACGATTTATTGTCTGGGTTTAAAATAAAGGCCAGCTATAATGTACAAAACGTTTTATATATTCATCACCATCCATGATTATCGCTGAGCAACCACCTGGTTGCTCCCACCCCCAAAGAACGTCCTTGAATGCCTCAAATATAATACAGAATAATATGAACCTAATATCCATTTTTAGAAAGGTGTTACGATATGCGTTCCTTTAACCTTAGAAAGTAAGCTTTCGAGCTATTAAACAGCGAGCCAATGGTTTTTTCAAGCGAGGTCACCTGATTCGTTTCAGGGCTCAACGTTTTAGCTCGTAGTTCGATGCGTTCGCCAAGAAACTAGCTCGACTCGTTGCTCGTTCGCCACGAAACTAGCTCGACTCGGTGCTCACTCGCCAAGAAACTAGCTCGACTCGTTGTTCGCTCACCAAGAAACTAGCTCGACTCGTTGTTCGCTCGATATGACATAAGCTCGGTTCGTGACACGGTTCGTTTTATGCTGATGAACGAGCGAGCTCTAGAACTCGGCTCTATACGTTTTTGCTCGCTTCGACACTCGACTCATTTATAATAATAATAATTATAATAATAATCAGCTCGGCTCGTTGACACCTCTAGTGGCGTCGTTAGGTTAACGTAAGCCTACCTCTTTTGTTAATTATTAAATTTAGGTTTCTGTATTTAAATGGATTAAATTTAATTATAATAAAGATTAAAGTTGTTTAAATTAGAATCACCTACCTTACACTAGCAAGGAGACTACCCGAAGTGTAACTCACCGATTTTGGTTAAATTCAGGGATTAAGTAGACCTTCGTTTAACTTAAAAAACCCCAAAGGGAAAAAATGCGATAGTATTTAGTTTTACCATGGCAAATGAAAACGTTTTTGACAACTAAAACTTATATTTCACTATGTAAATTAACATGGCAAAATCGAAGATTCCTAAGGGTCCCCCTTATGAAATTATTAATTTTTTTTAAACAAAGGTGGTTAAATTTGGGTAAATATCAAATTTTGGGTAATTGTCTCAATTTGGGTCGGTATTTAAAATTGGGTATATAAATTTAAATAATAATTAGGGTAAAATCTACTTTACGTTTTCTGGTAAATAATGCTAACAGAACAACCATTACTGTGTTATCAAAAGCGCAGTAAAGGTCTCCCGCCAGTATAATAAGAGTTTAAACACCAACCATTAAGATGCCACTAGAAGCGCAGTAAAGGTCTCCCGGCAGTATAGTAAGAGTTTAAACAACAACCATTAAGATGCCACTAGAAGCGCAGTAAAGGTCTTCCGCCATTATAGTAAAAGTTTAAACACTAACCATTAAGATACCACTAGAAGCGCAGTAAAGGTCTCCCGGCAGTATAGTAAGAGTTTAAACACCAACCATTAAGATGCCACTAGAAGCGCAGTAAAGGTCTTCCGCCAGTATAGTAAAAGTTTAAACACTAACCATTAAGATACCACTAGAAGCGCAGTAAAGGTCTCCCGGCAGTATAGTAAGAGTTTAAACACCAACCATTAAGATGCCACTAGAAGCGCAGTAAAGGTCTCCCGGCAGTATAGTAAGAGTTTAAACACCAACCATTAAGATGCCACTAGAAGCGCAGTAAAGGTCTCCCGGCAGTATAGTAAGAGTTTAAACACCAACCATTAAGATGCCACTAGAAGCGCAGTAAAGGTCTCCCGACAGTATAGTAAGAGTTTAAACACCAACCATTAAGATGCCACTAGAAGCGCAGTAAAGGTCGTCCGGCAGTATAGTAAAAGTTTAAACACTAACCATTAAGATACCACTAGAAGCGCAGTAAAGGTCTCCCGGCAGTATAGTAAGAGTTTAAACACCAACCATTAAGATGCCACTAGAAGCGCAGTAAAGGTCTCCCGGCAGTATAGTAAGAGTTTAAACACTAACCATTAAGATGCCACTAGAAGCGCAGTAAAGGTCTTCCGCCAGTATAGTAAAAGTTTAAACACTAACCATTAAGATACCACTAGAAGCGCAGTAAAGGTCTCCCGGCAGTATAGTAAGAGTTTAAACACCAACCATTAAGATGCCACTAGAAGCGCAGTAAAGGTCTCCCGGCAGTATAGTAAGAGTTTAAACACCAACCATTAAGATGCCACTAGAAGCGCAGTAAAGGTCTCCCGGCAGTATAGTAAGAGTTTAAACACCAACCATTAAGATGTCACTAGAAGCGCAGTAAAGGTCTCCTGGAAGTATAGTAAGAGTTTAAACACCAACCATTAAGATGCCACTAGAAGCGCAGTAAAGGTCTCCCGGCAGTATAGTAAAAGTTTAAAAACTAACCATTAAGATACCACTAGAAGCGCAGTAAAGGTCTCCCGGCAGTATAGTAAGAGTTTAAACACCAACCATTAAGATGCCACTAGAAGCGCAGTAAAGGTCTCCCGACAGTATAGTAAGAGTTTAAACACCAACCATTAAGATGCCACTAGAAGCGCAGTAAAGGTCTTCCGCCAGTATAGTAAAAGTTTAAACACTAACCATTAAGATACCACTAGAAGCGCAGTAAAGGTCTCCCGGCAGTATAGTAAGAGTTTAAACACCAACCATTAAGATGCCACTAGAAGCGCAGTAAAGGTCTCCCGGCAGTATAGTAAGAGTTTAAACACCAACCATTAAGATGCCACTAGAAGCGCAGTAAAGGTCTTCCGCCAGTATAGTAAGAGTTTAAACACCAACCATTAAGATGCCACTAGAAGCGCAGTAAAGGTCTTCCGCCAGTATAGTAAAAGTTTAAACACTAACCATTAAGATACCACTAGAAGCGCAGTAAAGGTCTCCCGGCAGTATAGTAAGAGTTTAAACACCAACCATTAAGATGCCACTAGAAGCGCAGTAAAGGTCTCCCGGCAGTATAGTAAGAGTTTAAACACTAACCATTAAGATACCACTAGAAGCGCAGTAAAGGTCTCCCGGCAGTATAGTAAGAGTTTAAACACCAACCATTAAGATGCCACTAGAAGCGCAGTAAAGGTCTCCCGGCAGTATAGTAAGAGTTTAAACACCAACCATTAAGATGCCACTAGAAGCGCAGTAAAGGTCTTCCGCCAGTATAGTAAATGTTTAAACACTAACCATTAAGATACCACTAGAAGCGCAGTAAAGGTCTCCCGGCAGTATAGTAAGAGTTTAAACACCAACCATTAAGATGCCACTAGAAGTGCAGTAAAGGTCTCCCGGCAGTATAGTAAAAGTTTAAACACTAACCATTAAGATACCACTAGAAGCTCAGTAAAGGTCTCCCGGCACTATAGTAAGAGTTTGAACACCAACCATTAAGATGCCACTAGAAGCGCAGTAAAGGTCTCCCGACAGTATAGTAAGAGTTTAAACACCAACCATTAAGATGCCACTAGAAGCGCAGTAAAGGTCTCCCGCCAGTATAGTAAGAGTTTAAACACCAACCATTAAGCTGCTATTAGAAGCGCAGTAAAGGTCTCCCGGCAGTATAGTAAGAGTTCAAATTCAAACCATTAAGCTGCTATTGGAAGCGCAGTAAAGGTATCTCGCCATATTAGTAAGAGTATAACTTTAAACATTTGTGGTATTTGCAGTAGCATATAAATATATTTAAAATGGTTTATATACAAGCCATTATTAAACTCTAATATTAAATAAATAGTTTTATATTGCTACAGTAATGGTTTAAAATTAAACCAAATAAATAAATGTTAAATTATCTGGAAATATAAATGGTTTAGAACTAAACCAATTAAATTTAGAATGGTTTTTATGAAATCCTTCGATGGATTGGATTTTGGATAAAAAGTTTATACACATTAATGGTTTAAATTTAAACCCTTAGTTTTTAGAGCGCACCGGTTACGTTTTTACTTTCCCACTAAAAGTGCCGTAATTAGGCATTGGTTGTTTTGGCCCCCACCAAGGGTCCGTGAAGGGAAAGGGTGCCGTTTGGCATTCTAAAAGCTTAAACATATTGCCAACTAGACCTACTTTAAGCCCGATATCCGTAGCAAAACCATGGTGGGGTTGACTCCCGCCAAGGGCGCAAAAATGCAAGGGGCGCCATTTAACACTCAAACTATCTCTAAGTTCACCATTAAATATTAATTTATGGTTAGAAATAGGAATTTAAAATTCAAATTTCGCGGGCGAGCTGAACCGATTCCGCCAAAATGTTATGTGGGCTTTGTACTTGTCTACACGTTTCAGAGGTCCGTCTTTACTTCATTTCATGTTAGCTGGTCTACGAGCCAAGGCTGCTCAATATTAGATTAAATAAACAAGGAAATCCGAATCCACTGCGGCACTGCCACATTTTTTTCTAGAAATTTCCCACTGAAATGATTGAAGCAATGGCCTTTGATTCTTAAAATAAAGACAAACACGAGACGAAATCCAATTAATTCCATTCGTGGAACTTTCAGCGAAGCTAATCTAGAGGTTGGCGACCTTTATTCGACTAATTTTAAGCTGCTTTTAATTTTTTTTGAAGTTTCCAAGAAGTGTAGATTTAATACAATAGACTTCACTAGCCTCTAGAATAGCTAGGCTAATACCTTAGGCCTAAGTCATCAAACGACTTTTAAAGTTCCTAGACTTAAGTCAAGATCCGCTTTAATTTTAATTCGTCACGTGTTTGTCTTTACTCTAAAAGTTTGTTTTAACAAACGTTTTAAATTGAGATATAGCGCACGTGAATCAGCGTTACGACGTTATCTTTAAATTGCTTCGTTCAATTTTGGTGCGTTGGATTAGTTGACTAACTGTGACAAACTATGTCGCACAATGTCGGCTTTTATTAAATTTTATTTATAAAATTATTTATATATTTCCATTTTTTGTTGTTATTTACATTTATTATTCATAAACGTGAAATGATTTTAAAAATGAGAAAAGCGGAGAAGGAGAGCAAAGGGCAAAGAAGTTTCTGAAGGTAAAAGGAAGCAATTGTTTTTGGGCTTGAAGCTAGAATGGGTTTGGTCAACTAAGTTCTAGGAAAAGGGAACGGCTACGAAAGTAACGAAGACGTAGCAAAAACGTTGGAAGAGATTGCAGAGGAAGTGTCAGCCGTTGGTATGGAGTCAAAAAGAACTGGCCCACAAACTAGAACAAAATGGTCTGACTACAAAAGCATAGAAAAAGGCCCAAGATGAAGAAGAAATCATAAGTATCAGAAAAGCGACAGGGGGTGGACCCCACCAGCCAGAACAAGTTATGTTTTTATTGGTATGCCAAGTGCGGGGTGTTTTCATATTACTCCTATGAATACTCCACCGAGCGTGTGTGGTAATACTCCCCTTAATTTGGCGTGGTCAAATATTTCTAAAAATAGAGAGTGTCACTATTTAATTGAAATTTAATTAAGCTTCCTATATAAAAAAATATTGACAATAAAAGATATTGTCAATGATTTGGGTATATAGGGTGTTACGGAAAACTATATCATAAATTATAGGGCGTATTCTTTGGATGCTACTGAATTGAAAATGTCTCATGAACATGGGTCCTAAAGCGTTTCGTTTCAAAGTTATGGGCCCTCGAAAATTGGCCGTCAAAACACAAAAACCACTTTAAAAGTGAAGTCCTCTATTCTGCCTTGATCCCAATTGTTTTCAGTTATTACACATAAATTAGTATCAAAAGCGAATTATTTCATTAGAAGTAGGCTACGTGTATTATTGAATTTAAAAATGATTATGGTCAACGCAGTTACAAATAAAGAAAAAAACATTAGACCCCGTCACCCGGTCTGTAGTAAATAATCAAGAATGATTCTAAAAGAAATGGTAGCCCAAAGAGAGCAAAATGCACAATTTTCTCTCGCCTAAGTTTCGAGTCATTCGGACAATACCAATACCCACTCCGTCTGCGTTGAGTTTGCAAGTTTTCTCCCCACTGGTTTAAGGAGTTTTCCCCCGAGCTCTTCGGTTTCCCCTTTCTTGAGGTTAACGGTAATAGTTAGTGTAGGGAGCTGTTGGCATTGTAACCCGTCTACCTAAATTAATGGCTTTAAAAGTCGCTTGATGAATTCCCTTACGAAAATTAAAACTGTATTTGTTGATCTTAAAAAAGACTGCCACAGTCCCAAATACATCCTTAAGTCAGACGTAATTCATACATACTTTTATACTAAATTTAGATTTACATTCGGTTGCACGATATATATGAATTTAAGTTTTAAATAAGTTGGTTTAAACAAACTTCGCTAAGACGTTTTTAAATCTGCCATATTCCCAAATACATCCATAATTAAGTTTTTATTAAGTCTTAGATTTAAAATTCAATTATTTGTGAATACCTTTACCAAAAGCGAAGTTGCAATTTTTAAAAACAGACTCCTTTTAAGCTGCCAAATATATCCTGCCTTCAGAGATAACACATTCATATTTGGAGTGAAAATCGAGACTTATTTAAGATTACTATATTTTGGTTTGTTTAAGTTTCAAATTAAAACTTGGTTTAAGGGGTTTTACCCGGGTTCTTCGGTTTCCCCTTTCATAAAACCTGGCGAGGTTAACGGTAATAGTTAGTTTTGGGAGCTGTTGGCTCGCGTGGCATGAAGGGCTTGCCACCACCCTCCAACGCATTGTAACCCGGCCACCGGAATTAATGGCTTTGAAAGTCGCTTGATGACTTAGGCTTAAGGTGGTGCCAAGGGTATTAGCCTAGCTGATTATTATTATTATTATTCCTTTTTGAAACTGCCACATACAACCTAATTTAAGATTTATTTCAGCTCTGGGATAGTCTTATTTAAGACTCCTAATAACGGTTAATTTCAGTTAAATTGAAGTCTGATATTTCCCCTCTAAATTTAGTCTTGTTTAAGATGAAAAAGAAGGCATGTTTAAGATTAAATTTAAGCGTATATTACTAGGGTTATTTTAAACTTATTACTAGCTGCAAATATAATATTAATTTTATTATCAATTCTATGCAAAACAATGCATATTTTAGTCTTGATTTAAACTGCAAAAATAATGCATATGCTAGTCTCAATTTAAACTGCAAAACTAATGCATATGGTGGTCTCAAATTAAACTGAAAAACAATGCATTTGAAAGAATCAATTTAAACTGCTTATATAATGCACATTGTAAGAACAAATTTAACTGCAAAACTAATGCATATTTTAGTCTCAATAAACATTGCAAAAATGACAGCAAATCTGGCCTTCATTTAAACAATAATTTAATTTATTATGTTTTAAGATATTAGCTTCAAATCCATAAATGTGTATGATGACGGCTTGTAAGCACATTTATTTCCTACTAAATTCGATACTCATTTAGGATTTATGTTACAATGGACATAGAGCCAATAAAACCACACTCTTCAAGCCGTTGATCTTCTTATTTAGCGATAAACCTAAAGGAAACAATACTAATATTTTGGTTTCGAATTCCTTAGTATAAAATAAAAAACTATTGGATTTGATACCAAATTGTGTATGGGGCACTGTTTATACGAATGGACATTCAAATAATAATTTCTTGAAATTAATCGGTTTTCTAGGAACGAACTAAGTTGTGCGATTTAGAGCTAATTTATACCAATAAGAAATTGTTAAGTCCATTATGAATTTTTTTTAGGTTATAAAGAAAACCGTTTCGGCTTTACAAATTTTGCTTTTAAATAATAAATCATAAATGGTTTGAATTTACCCACAAAACGGTTTACGCAAATGCAATAAATGTAAAGGTTCATAGGTGTAAAAAATGGTATGAACATTAAGTTGTGTCAAAGGTATGCCCAAAGGGGGTTGGGACTTGGAAGACCCCCTTGTCTATGCCACTAGAGCTTAACGAAAATCCTAAGGCACAAAATGAAGAACAATTGCTGTAACCAACAACTTTTGTTGAAAGTGCCAAGAGAAACATTTTGTTAAATTCATTAATTGAGCGTCAAAGTTAGTTTTATAAACAATGTACTGCCAATCTTATATAAAGAATATTTCAAGGTTTAAGTAAGGATATTTTACATTCCATTTTTGTATTTCATTTATGTTATTAAGGCTGTATTTTTAAATCTAATTCAAGACTCTTTCATATCTTATCTTTTGAGATTTATGTTTAAGTCTTATTTTACACTTGATGGGAAAGAATAGAAAAACAGTCGTAGTTAATAGCTATTTAAGTCTTATTTGAGTTTTAAATTTATTTTTAAAAACGCTGTAATGCCAATCTTATTTAAAGACTACTTTAAGTTAAAAATAAGGATATTTTATACTATATATTTATTTCATCCAGGTTCCTAAGTTTACTTTTGAAACGAATTCAAGATTTGTTTTTATATTCATTCTTAAGATTTATGTATTCCTAAAATCGAGGGGTAGGGCAGTCTCATATAATCTGTACACCGAGTTCGTGCATTTAGCACTGTTAAAGGTACATATTTTCAAGAGTTCGTGAGTTCCATTTAGCACTGTCAAAGGTACGGCAGTGTACACCGAGTTCGCAGAGTGTCTTACCCCTCGCCTAAAATACTCATCTTCCAGTGTTATACAAGTCTTCTTTTACACTTGATTTAAAACAAAGAAAGAGCTAATTAAGTCTTTTTGAGTGTCAAAATTGGTATTTCAAAATATAACTTGTTGAAATTTTATTTTCAGCCTACTTTCTTTCTTAAATCCCAATTGATTCTTATTACAGCCTAAAATAAGTCTCCTGTTTTGGTAAGGGCGAACCATGCAAAATTATCGAAGGGAATTAAAGTTGATAAAAGATAGAATTGACGGAACTTTTATGTAATGTTTAATTCAGAAACGAAATTTCGATTCCAACAACCAACAATATTAATATTGGTTAAGACCAATGTATTTTATAATTTATTGTATATCTTAAATTAAGACTTTACCAAGGTTGAAATAAGAATAAGTTACACTGCGTGATTTAGTTTTCATCGAGTGTAATTAGACCTTTTTTAACTTAATTCAAGACTTGTTTTAAGCTTAGCTTTTGAGATTTATTTTACACTGAATTAGCTTTTACTACAGTACATTTCAAATCTTATTTAAGACTTGAATAAAACCGAATGTGTACTTAAACCTCAGACATTTTTAAGAATAAAATAAGTCTTATTTGAGCCTTAAATTAAATTATAAAAATGCTGAATTGTAAACCTAATTCAAGACCATTTTTAAGCTTAACTTTTCTGATTTATTTAATACTGAATATACTTTTTTGACAGTACTATTTTAAATGTTATTTAGGAATGTTTACTAAAAATCAGGATCATTTAAGAATGAAATAGGTGTAATTTGAGCCTCAAATTAAATCTAAATAAGGATAACTTACACTGCACATTTTATGTTTTATCTAAGGTATTTAAAACGTTTTTCAGTCGAATTAAAGGCAGTGGCTGCGCCGTGGGTAGGTTAGGCAGGCAGTAGCTTATTTTCATTTAATTAGAGGCCCACAAATCGACTTTAGGGACCCCGTATCTGAAATTTGTAATGACACTTTATTATTATTACATTCTCGATCTTGACATTCTCGGTACTCCTTAGGGGTCGGAGTGTGCAATAACTGGTGGCTTTACCGGGGAGTCGGGGTCCGGCTCTTGTAACCCATAAGTGCGGTGGCGCACTGAGAGATGTTAGCTCTGATCAAATGGTCATATCTCCACCTCCGACTTCGGTCAGGTTTGGGCTGGATACTGAACTTCGGCTCATGATAACGGAGAGGGTCCAGGCAAAGTGGCCGCCTCGGCGGATTGGGTAGCCTGCTGTGGGGCGGCGGGCCTCCAAATTCGGGCACGGCGGTCCTGTTTCTCGGCTTTTTGGGGTCCACTGGGATCTCCGGTGCCAGCTGTGCCGGGTTACTTGGGCTGCTGTGTGCTCGTCGTTCCTCTTTAGGAGCTCTCTCCAAAGGGTTTGACTCTCTCCCTTCATAGGTAGGGTGTCGGCCGGAGTTGCTAGAGCATCCGCTCTCAACGCCACTGCTGTGTGCGAAGTGGCGAGTTCGTCGAACCATTGCTGCACCTTCTGCTGGGTTGAACGGCTTGCGTCAAGGGTGCGACCATCAGTAGTAGAGTTCTACTGCCCATTCTGGTTTTGTCACCTGTCAGGGCTTGTGGACGCTGGCGTAGGGCATTCTGATGATAGACCTCCGGTGGTGTGGTTTCAATCTTACCGGTACACCGGGCTACAAATTCTGATACATGCTCCTTAGTGGTTGATTGAGGATTGAATTTCTTAATTTGTTTGGGATTATATTCCCTTTAAAACATAAAAGGGGCCCCATAACTGATAACAATTATTAATCTACACTGTTATTCCAAAAAGTTGACAACTTAACCATAAAAGGTACAAAGCAGTGAAACCTATACTGCACCTTTTTCGGTTCGAAATTGAACTTTTGAAACTGCAGATAAACTATTCAGATTTGAACTTTTGAAACTGCAGATAAACTATTCAGATTTGAACTTTTGAAACTTCTTCAGATTTGAACCTCGAAAACTTGTTCAGATTTGAACCTAGTAAACTGGTTCGGATTTGAACCTAGTCAACTGGTTCGGATTGGAACCTAGTAATCTGGTTCGGATTTGAACTTAGTCAACGGGTTCGGATTGGAACCTAGTAAACTGGTTCGGATTTGAACTTAGTAAACTGGTTCGGATTTGAATCTTACTTTAGGGTTCTATTCTGCCACTGAAAACGGAACCATTTAAGTTCACATAACCACCCATAGTAAGAGCACCTCTAAACCTCTTCACCCACCTTCAGCAGGATCAATAACGAGGCTCCTGAAGTTCAATTACCCGCCTTTAGTACGTTCGATACCGAACCTTTCGAAGTTCAATTACCCGCCTTTAGTACGTTCGATACCGAACCTTCCGAAGTTCAATTACCAACTCTAAATAAGATCAACGCAGAACCTCATTCGGTGCAATTATCCACCTTCAGCAGGATCACTGCCGAGCCTCCTGAAGTTCAATTACCCGCCTTAGTACGCTCCATACCGAACCTTTCTTAGTTCAATTACCCGCCTTTAGTACGTTCGATACCGAACCTTCCGAAGTTCAATTACCAACTCTAAATAAGATCAACGCAGAACCTCATTCGGTGCAATTATCCACCTTCAGCAGGATCACTGCCGAGCCTCCTGAAGTTCAATTACCCGCCTTTAGTACGCTCCATACCGAACCTTTCTAAGTTCAATTACCCGCCTTTAGTACGTTCGATACCGAACCTTCCGAAGTTCAATTACCAACTCTAAATAAGATCAACGCAGAACCTCATTCGGTGCAATTATCCACCTTCAGCAGGTTCACTGCCGAGCCTCCTGAAGTTCAATTACCCGCCTTTAGTACACTCCATACCGAACCTTTCTAAGTTCAATTACCCGCCTTTAGTACGTTTGATACCGAACCTTCCGAAGTTCAATTACCAACTCTAAATAAGATCAACGCAGAATCTCATTCGGTGCAATTATCCACCTTCAGCAGGATCACTGCCGAGCCTCCTGAAGTTCAATTACCCGCCTTTAGTACGCTCCATACCGAACCTTTCTAAGTTCAATTACCCGCCTTTAGTACGTTCGATACCGAACCTTCCGAAGTTCAATTACCAACTCTAAATAAGATCAACGCAGAACCTCATTCGGTGCAATTATCCACCCTCAGCAGGATCACTGCCGAGCCTCCTGAAGTTCAATTACCCGCCTTTAGTACGCTCCATACCGAACCTTTCTAAGTTCAATTACCCGCCTTTAGTACGTTCGATACCGAACCTTCCGAAGTTCAATTACCAACTATATTTAGATATTATTTTGTATTTCGCGCGGTTTTTTCGAATTTCTCGCGTGCTTAGTTCCCTTTTCGTAATACAGATGGCGCTCAATGTTCTAAATACCTTTAACAAAATGTAAACTGCTTTTCCAAAGAACTGCACTGAACTGAATTAAGAATATCATCGTCTGCTTATTGATCTGACTTCACTGAGGCTAAACTTTGCCTCTTATATTAAATCAAATTTAAATTTTATTTATGCATATTTTCCAATATGTTCCTTTATTATCAAAGATAATACTCCTATATTTTCCTATAAATCGACTGTTGAATTTCCTTTATTCCTATAAATTTTATGGTGTTTTACAGTCACCACTCTGATAAATCAACAATTGTTAAAAAAATCTAAAGCCCTTTCAGTAGTCACAGCAATTTCTGCAATTGGGGCATAGAAAATTGGGCATTAAATAAATCCGAGAGCGTGAGGGGAAAAATATAAATGTTAAAACGTTATATATTCCGCTAAGGTTCGCCTTTTCGACTTCTTCGGTGGGTATTACTTATTAGAACTCCGAGGTGATATACATAAATTGTAAGTTGAAAAATCTTATTCATAAATGGGAAGCTTTGCCGTTGCCAGGGACGTACCTTTGGGGGGGGGGGGGGAGGGTCCGGTTGGAGGCTCCCCCCAAAGCTTTGTAGAGTTTGCAAATGGAGGTGGACTTGGTAAAATGAAAATTATTAAACATGTTAGTTATTAAAAACTACTAAATTGATTGTAAACGATGTTGCAACAAGTCATTTAGAATTTCCCAGCAATTTACTTCCCTGAAGTCATTAACTATGTTTGAGATTTCTATGTAGTTGCTTCTCCTTATGTATAACTTACAAGACCTGATTTCTATGCTAGTATATAGTTCCCTGAACTCCAGTCTATCAATTTACATTCAATCCTTCGGTACTTCGCGTGTACATCCCTAATATCAAAACTTACAACTTTACGAAAATGAATGTACGTAGGTACACTAAGTATAGTAATTTTAAGAACCATTTATTTGTAAAGATAACATTAAAGATGCAATTTGGATATAGTAGCGCTCGCGAAAAATTAAAACTAAAAAATAAACAACTGTCGCAGAAAAGTGACTCGTACCTTTGAAAGGAATAAAAACAGCAGTGTCGTTAAGCCAATCACTCCCATTGAATATTGGAAAATTAATAAATAAATAATAAATTATATCGCAAACAAATTACAGAATTTTCTGATACGAAATAATTTGGAGGCCCCTTAAGACGACTTTTGGAGCCCCCTACCAAAATTTCAAGTAGGCCCAGGCCAACCCCGGCTTGTTGCTGGCGCCGCTACTGCCTGGAATAACGGTTTTCTTGGGGCCATAATTACTGTTTACCGTCGAAACTCATTGTAATAAACTTAGTCGTCCTTCAACCTCGATCTGGCTTGCACAAGGCTTCGCTGGAATATTTAATTTTATATTTTTGCTTTGGTGTTTAATTTCTAAAGCGGGTTTGCAACCCCGGACGTAAGGCGTCTTTAATTTATAATGCGATACTTCGGTACTTTTGATAACTACAACGATTAAGAAATTATAATAATTTAATTGGATAACAATACGACTATTTGTCACAGTCGGGTATAATAATAATAATACTAATAATAATAATATTTATTTCGTAAAAAACCAACTTTGCAGGCAACCACAGAGGCAAAGCCTAAACGTGATGGTTACCGGACCGGGACAATACAAACAAATAAATTAGATTACAGAACGCAAAAAAAGTTAAATAAATAAAATCAAAATAAAAAATTATTAAATTAAACATAAGATAGATAAATTTAAAAAATTTTGTGAAAGCCAAATGCCAAAAAGAAATTCTTCCCGATGTCGGCGGGCAACGAGTTCCATGTACGAGCACTCCGGATGAAAAAGGACTTTTCCAAGGACGAGCATCGGGCAAAATTTACACAGTACGTAAGGCAAGACTTCCGGGTACTAAATGTCATGTAATCGCAAAGATTGAATGTCGCTGACCTGGTCAATTTCAAGAGTGTGATCATATCACAAACGTCTCTGCGAACAGTTAGTGGTAGTAGATGAACGTCAGCTAGGCTAATACCCAAGGCAACGCCATAAGCCTAGTCATCTAGTGACTTCTAACGCCGGGTTACAATGCGGAGGACGGTAGTGGCAAATCCTTTTCGCCACGTGACTCAACAGCTCCCTACACATACTATTACCGTTAACCTGAACAAGTGTTTATGGAAAGGGAACCGAAGAACTCGGGGTGACTTAAATATTGCTCATAATCAATGAACAGGGATTTTAATAAAGCGTGGTCATAGGGGATTTTTAGTCAAAATTGATCTAATACCGAAGGTACCACCTTAGGCCTAAGTCATTAAGCGACTTTTGAAGATATTAATATAGGTGGACGGGTTACAATGCATGCCTATTACCGTTAACCTCTACAAGTTTATATGGAAGGGGCACCGAAGAACTCGGTGGAAAGCCCCTTAAACCAATGGGGAGAGAACTTGCAAACTCAACGCGGAAGGAGTTGTTCCGAGTTTTCACCCAGTGCCACAAGCTGGGATCGAACCCGGCTCCTCTTGCTGCGAGGCGAAAGTGCTAACCACTACGCTAACCCCACTTAAACAACAAATGATTGAGATTCGCGAAACGGGTATAGGTGGCGCCACAGTCGTAACCCCTGCAGCTTGTTTGTCTGCGTACTTTTTTGATCAAAACAAACGATTAATATGGCGGATTTTAGGCGCTAAGGTTTCATAAATTGCGAAGTACCTTTTTGTAGTAATACTGCCCTTAAAAATATTACAATTCGAGTAAATGGTGAGAAAAGAACGTTGGAGTTATCGTTTCACAATTTTCCGAAATGCAAAATCTTTTTAATGTGTGGTTAACTAATATAAAATCAGGGAAAATGCCTAGTTAGTGGGCACAGATTTGCAGCGCCCATTTTAAAGATAAAGACTTTTTAGAAAGAAATGGAGATACACAAATTTTACTTGTTATTACTGATTTTAAAGTCAATATTATTAAATATTTATCATAATAACTGTCATTTAGATGAAGAGAGTTCAAGACACGCGTGAAATGCAGTGCCATTCCAAGCAATAATTTACCATGTAGACTTATTACAAATCCACTGTAACTAAATGAAAAGATAGGACCCTACGTTTTGTGAATAGTTTTAAGGGTTATCTGTTTTATAATACACTGCAAAATAAAGAAATGCTAATGAATTAAATTAATTTTAGGTCCAGCCATTCCATTGTCATTATCGCTGGAAAATATTACATTGAGGCTCACAAAATTATGCGTTAAAAGGGCATATTCTTCTATTTTGTGTTGGACCCCAATTTTCCTATCTTTGCCACCCTGATGATTTGGTATGAGGTTTCGAGTTGATTAATAACATTTCGAGCTATTGCCGCAGATCCTAATATGATTAAAAATAATACTGTAAATTCAAACGGGTTTTATTTTTAATACTTATTTGCATATCTTAACATTTTTATTGATCTAGTTAAGTGGTTTCTTCAATGAATTTCAATTGCTTTTAAATTCGAATTAATTCTATAATACATTTGTTTTTGCCTTTTTAATTACCATTTTTGACTTTGAGTAGAAAATTCATAACATAAATAGTTCAGTTCATTTGTTATCTACAAATACTAATTGGCCAAAATTTAAAATATTAACTAATTTAACATATTAAAAATTCCTTCCTTTCCAACTTAGTTTATTTTGTGCCACTGCCCCTTCAATTGATATTATCTTCGCTACAAATGGACTCTCCACAAATATTTCATCCCGACTAAAGGCTAGAAATAAATTTTTGAGACTAACAAAGTGACCAAATAAGAGTACATCCACCTTTTTAAGCCAGGCAAATTTAACCCTCAAAACTCTAACCATTTTATTTCCGTACAAAACCCAAGGCACAGTTAGTTCTTTTCCTTTATTTTCCCCCACTTCTAAAGTCAGAAAGTTGGGATAGCTCTCAGTATCTTTATATATAAAATAGACCAGCAACTGCATGTTTGAAAAAGCCTGAATTTCTAGAATAATAAGTAAAACAGGTTACATTAAACAATTGGGTTTTAATAAAAAAAATATATTTACCCACTATTGCATGAACAATGGACACTTTCAATGCTGTGTTTTCCATCACGGACTTCAAATTTTAACTTTAAAGAATGTGGATCCCCTTTTGTTTGGCTCGATTGTATTGCATATCCTTCAATAATAACAAGTCCATCTTCTTCGTTTGAAAGAAAAAATTTCAAAGATCCTTTCGGACTTCCTTTAAGCATCCGCACACCTTGTTCTATGGATCAAGAGTAGACTACTCTCCAATATACTTAAAAATTTCAAGCATGGAGCGATTCACTAATATACCAAATAAAATTATTTAAAATACATTATACATCATATTTGAAAATGCTAAAGCTACTAGTCTATGAAATTAGAACAATCTGGGCTTGTTCTAATGAGAATATAATAATTTAATAAATTTCCTACATACCTTTAAAACTTTAAAATTCAAACTGATCCCGTGTATGAATTCTCCAAGGCCTACTCATAGTATTATTAAACTCTATATTACGAATTTAATACCTATTGACAGGTCAAAATTAATAAATAAATGTCGTATATACACCTTTGCTAATACGAAACATTCGAACACGCTTTAAAAAATATGCTAAAATCGTTAGTAAAATGTTTTAATTGATGTTATAAAACGCGCATTTTCGCATAACGCCATTACCCGTATCACCCAAATATAGTTCTAGGCAGCTGTAGTTTTCGGTGGCGAATAATGTTTTTAATATACCGGGTGGTTAAGAAAACCCTGATTTTCGACATAATTCCTCTTCGGTTATTATAGTACATTTATTAAGTTAATGTACAAGATGATTAAAAATTGGTATAAATTTAAATTTCATATTCGAAATATATTTAATACATCGGAAAGATTGGGTGTACTCAAATATCCGTGACATCTTGTTGTTACTGGAACCTTTCGAATGATTAAAAATATTAATGAATATAAAATACTAAATTTAATTTTTTCATTAAACAAAAATTTTAAATTTTGCATCAATTAAAAACTTTTAATTTAATATAGAAATCTCTTGGAAAGGTTTTAGGATTCGGATGTGAGAAAATATAGGATTCTGCACAACTTTAACTTAAATTTTATAATGAAATGGTGATCTTTGAAATAGGAAATTTGGACCCACCTGTTTTATGAAATTGCGAACGACATGTGTCTATTTCAACTACGCTTGAATCGAAAATTGGTTCTAAAGTGCGTCGGATGACGTTGATTTGTCATAAATTTCCCGTACAAAATCCCACTTTTTTATTGAGCATAAGACAGAATTATCTCTAACATAATCTTCTAGATTACCGACGTTATTAATTAAAAATGAAGAAAGATAGAAAGTTTGAACTAATATGCAACAGAAAACCAATTGCTTAATAACCACAAATTTCTTACACTATAATTTTACCTTTATAATTTTCTTTAATATTTTGTGAGTTAAAGCGTTGATAATTTTTATATTTTATATTGTGCCAATTTACCTCACCCTGATAACTTATATTGAAAGCTAATCTGATAAAATAAGCTACGAAAAGAAAATGTGGGAGTGTTTGGTCTTACCAGAAGTAAATCACTGCATCTAGTTGCTGGTAACCTAACCAACTACCTTATTAAAGTAAATGATTATTGTTTATTTTAAATTATAATTTTGAATATTTGAAATTTAAAAATTTGTTATATAATGCACCGATAATTTTATTCTTAAAAAGATTATAACCTCAACTCAGGCCAAACGAGAAGAGGGGGTGAAACCGTTACCAATTACCGGGACCCGTAATACCTCGGGGCCCCGCATTTGAAGACTCCTTTAAAGTTTCTTTAAGTAAACGTAACAACAGATCCCTTGAGGGCAGGAATTATTGGTTTACCAAGGCTCGGCCAGCTTTCGGCGGCCAATCTTCGAACTAAAAGACCCCAACAATTTTAGCGACCACCATCGTGAAAAGAGAGGACTGAAAATTTTAGCGCTCAAAAAGAGTGAAAAGAAAGGAGGTACCATTTCGCCGCTCAAAATTTCACAAGCGTAAGCGGATATCACACGAGTTAGCGCAAACGGTGTACTAGTTGAGCTGCTCTTTAACAAAAGTGCCCATCACTGACTACTAATTAGTGCCGATAATCTCAAAAGTCATAGGATAGCGACTACCATTGGAACCCTTTGGACCCGGCAACATAAAAACTTAAGGTAATATTTTTACTTGGTTATTTTGTCATTGATGTTGTAGTCTTTTAAACGTAGTCTAATTATAGTATCACAAACTAGCTCTATAAAAAAATAAAAAAATATTAACTAATTTCATGGAATTATTGGATTAGGAGGCCAAGGTGGATATTAATCGTTGCGACAATTGGGGTAATAAGGCTTGCTTTTAACACGCGCTATTTCACAGATAAGGATAATCTTATTTTCCATGACCAGCGAATTTATTTTCGAATTACCGATTCTTTGAGAACTAAAGCATATGCGGTGAGTGATAAGTGGGAACGTATAAAAGGACCTAATGTTGTTTCGCAAAGGAACACGAATAACAATGACGCGCTTCGGGCTGTGTCTGTTTCTGTGCCTCGTGGCGGCCGTGCCCACGATCAGGGCCGATGACGAAGAAAAAGTTGATTATACCGGGTAAATATTTCAATGATAATTAGCTAATTTTTATATTCTACGTAGTGATAGTGTGTATTTAAAAACCTTTAAACAACATTTACAATGCAATTTGATAATTTTATTTATGCAATATTAAGATTAATGAAATATAAAAATAATTAGTTAATTATTTAATCTTGATAAAGAGGATGGTTTTTCATAAAGTGGTATTTCATGAACTTCATTTTTGGCAAAATGTAATTATTCGATATTTTGGTGTTACAATCAGTTATTTCACTTATTTTGATTAAGAATGTTACGTTAATTATAATGGTATTTTATGAATTTAATTTGAAAATAATTATTAGAAATTGTTGTTTTAAAGTATTGTCTTTTAGTTTAATTAATCATAATTAAATAATTAATTAATTAATAAGTTTAAAAAGATTTCGTTTATAGCAGTGTTATTTTTAGAAATTAATTCCCGACTAAAATATAAATATTCTATGTGTTCGGTGATGAGCTTTAAGAATGACCCGCAACCATCGTAATTTTGGTTGCCGCCGAGAACGGGCCAGGGCCAAACAATAATTCCAGACATAAGAGTGCCGACATTAGTGTAAATATCATAAAGTTTTCAGGGAGCAATTTGACAGAAGCATCAAAGGCTGTACGGCCACCGATAGTTTGTAGAAGTTTCGCAAAATATAACTAGCGCCAATTTCTTCTTGCTTCTCCTAAACATTTTGTAAGAAATTATAAATTTTGTTAATATTTAACTTAATACTCCGTTAAAGAAAGGAAACAAGAATCGTGAAATGGCGCTTAGATCGAGCGAGTGAAAATGTAATGGTCTAAGCGATCGACCGCTATCGATAGCTGTTAACTCCCTATTTACAAATGACGCAAAGCAATTTGTAGCAGCGTTATTAAATGATACAGGGGAAGGGATCACGCAAATATATCACTTCACATATAATTTTTAAATACTGGAATCGAAATTATCAATTAATTTAGAGTACACTAGCAACTTTTCTCATTTTAATAGAATGTTAAGCTTCGTAAATCAATAAAAAGGATTTAATAATTTCAAGGCTTTGGGGTTATTATATTAGCGATTTTATTTAGGGTGTGGGTTCTTTCCAATTTTTACTATTCGTAACGAGGGGGAGTGTTTATGCAGACAATTTTTAGAGTAATTGATTATAGACTTGATTTTTACCAGCTGAAATATAACTATACTTTAAAAAATTAAAACACTTTTATCGTAAAATTATTTTAAATTATTAAATTTATATTGCTATATTTGTAATTTTTAAAGTTCTTGTATAATTTTGTTATTGGTCATTTATAGATATATCGTTGTGAGAGTGACAGTTTCGAGACAAGAAAATGTCAACTTCTTAAAGGACATGGAAAAATATTTCCTTAATGAGGTAAATAATGAATATCGATACATCAAATGAAATTACAGTTAACTTGACGCACCCCTGGTGAGCCACTGATCTGAACTGCTGATAACCTATTTTTTTTCTGTAGATTACCTTCTGGAACGAACCCAACCTACATCAGGGGTACACCTTGCTTCAAATTCCACCTCAGCACAGGCAAAACGTTCTTCTCTTGCTCCAACAGAACGAACTGCCGCACGAGATTGTCATTCCGGACTTACAAAAGTAAATCACGTATAATATCATTTTAATTCCTATAGTTTCCCGTAAGAGTATTTACCCTACTGTTATTATTGGAACTAATTAAGAAGATCATCAAATTAAAGGGGTAAATATTTAAAATAACTCTTTACGGAAAATGCCAACAATTTTCGGGATTATCTTCTATTAAGGGGGAAGACTGTGGCCATTGTCTACTTTCGCGCTATTTCAAGCTAAACTCTTTTAATTTTGTATTTTAACTTATAAAATTAATATTTAAAAGAAATTAAGTTATTACGTTTTAATTCGGACCCCCGGAGCTAAACAAGTTGGGCAAGCACCCAAACTAGCCTTTAGTTAGGACCTTATATCTCGTTAACTATTAATATTAGAATTATCAAAATTATTTTAAGCACTAGAGGAAGGTTCAGCCTAATTAGAAAAATATAATTCAATTATGTAATTGTTAAAACAGAAACGTTCAGCTTGAACAAAAAGGAGCTTTTACTATATTCTTCCCCCTTCACTTCTTCTTATTAACAACTAAGCACCTCCGAAAATATCCAAATCCTTAGGAAGGAGCGGCCAATATTGAAACCCTTTAGGGGGTGACAGAAATACTAGTGGATATCTTTATTTTAAGAACAAAGGAAAGTACCATTGTTCGTTAGATTACTAATATTACCACAGTCACAACGAAAATTAATACTTGTTGGATAAGAAGCAAATATAATTCTTAGGTTTTTTGTACTTCATCCTTTCAACAATATCGAAATAAGCCCACCCAGTAGAGACTTCCGGGAATGTAATCGTGCCCGATTGCTTGTTTAAAAGTGAGCCTAAGGGTTAGCTACATTTAAAACGCTTTGAAAATAAAAACTGATTCGAAACATTAAATTGTCCTTTTTTCTCAGTGGCGCGAAGAAGTATCGAAATAGTGGCACTTGGCAGCCACTTCGTGACATATGCTTCAGAAATGTTATCGCTTCAAAATGATGACAAATTTTTATTCTGGCTAAACAATATATAAATTAATAAATCGGAACGTAAATTTTATGATTAAAATATTAGCTTTAAGATTTTTGGTAACGAAAAATGTGCCGTTGTTGGAAGCGTGCCGTTACTTTAACCTTATGACGGAAGCGATGATTATTAAAAGCTACGTTTTCTCCAGGGCCATTGACGAAGAAGCGAGGGCCAACAAAGCAACACCCGAAGATCTTTCGTACCTCGTTCAAAGATCCGTGGCTAGCTTCAACTACGCCAAATACTATACTCTCGAAGAAGTAAGATTGACTTCGTTACTTTCGATCGCCGCACATCCAATTTAAAAATAACTATCACAACTTAAAAACTTGCTGAGGTTAACGGTATAAGTTAGTGTAGGGAGCTGTCGGAAGGGCTTTCCACCACCTTCCTACGCATTGTAACCCGGCCACCGGTAAATCAGGCATTGAAAGTCGCAAGCTGACTTGGGCCTGTGGTGGTGTTTAGGGTATTATCCTAGCTAATTATTATTATTATTATTTTAGACTAATTTCACGCCATCAGTGAGGTCGTTTGATGTAATAGTAAGATCCTCAACTATTTCCCCCTGACTGTCCTTGTATTCAACATTATTGAAGTCATGTGGGATGTGGGAGAGGGGGGAAGCATTATCTATTAACGTTTTCTTTAATTTGACAAAATTAAGTCATTGCCAATATCATAATTTTATGCCAGAACCTATATAATAAATTAATAAATAATTAATTAATTAATAAGAATCGCAATTTGAAACATGTTTTCTTAATTATACAAGTATGATTCTTAGACAATGATGTAGTTAGTCAAATTAAATTATAATTATGACGCGACAATAATCAGTAATTTAGATGTGAACCAGTTAATCGTGATATCCATCACAGTTCTTACAAAATAAATCAAATTCTTTCTATGATTGTTACTATGGGAAAATGACAAGTTTTAAGGATTCTCCTGTCAAAAGTTTTAAAAATTGCAAAAAAAAAATTTTTTAGAAAATCATTAAAATAGCATAAAATAAAATTATTGGATTTAGTTGAAATAATTCTGGATAAATAACTCCGAGATATTTTCGTTTTCAGTTGTTTAAAACCATTTTCAGTTTTTAAACAACGTTATGATCTCGGAAAAATAATGAAGGATCGAAGTTGTTGTAAATCAATGGTCCAACGCTATAATGTTCTCAATTCCCACCAGTGAAGCATTATCGGAACCCTTTTACTTTCAGATTTATAGTTTCTTGGACACCGTTGCAGCTGAATTCAGCCACTTGGCGCAAGTTTTGACCATTGGAAAGACTTACGAAGGGAGAGCCATCAAAGGAATTAGGGTAAGTTTTATTACTGTCGCTTCTACCAAGAGTAGATTTACGGTACTGACAAACGTACGACCTAACCAGTTTACCGAAGCAATAAATACTACCGATTCCAGACTGAATCCGTAACGTCATCTGTCGGATACTTAAATATATCTTATTGATATAATGAAAAATAATCTATTATTTTACTATTGCGATGAATTTAATTAATTTTAATGTTAAATTTAGCTTAGCTAATTTTACGTGTCTTTACTATCGAAACAGGATGGTGCTATACAAGTGGGAGGGTCTCAGTTTGAGAGATGAGCTGAACGTTATCAGAAACCGAGATACACTTTTCTTTCTACCTCATGCCTTAGCGAATCTTCAACTTAATTCTCGTTTTGTTTGGTTGTAATAGATCAGTACCGCCGCACCAGGAACCCGGCCCGCCGTTTTCATTGAATGCGGAATTCACGCCAGAGAATGGGTCAGCCCCGCTACTGCCTTGTACATCATTGGACAGGTAATATTTTTCGCTCTCAATTTTCGTTATCGTCTGTTAAGCAAAAAGAAAAGAGAATAAAATAGAAATAAAAACCAAAATTTATGAAAACAATCCCGCAACGAAACGTTATTTTTTAAATATCCTGGATATTTTAAAAATTCCTAAACATACAAAATTAAGAAAAAATATCTTCATAAACTCTTTTTCAAATCTATTTGATTTTTGAAAAATACCTGAAATCTTCGAAATCACACAAATCTTTACAAACCCATAATTAAGACAAACACCCAAAGAAAAACTCAACGAAATTCTTGTAAAAGCTAAATAAAATATTTTTAAAATACATATACAGAAGAAAATTAAAAAAATACTGTGCATTGTTTTTCTGAATGTGCGATCCCATCGGTTTTCTTGATTCCCTGCTTACGAATTGTTAGATAATGTTTAATATTTGCAGTTGACTGCTGGATATTCGAACGACACCAGTGTGAAGCAATTGTTGAACAAGTACGAAGTCTACGTTATTCCAAGCACCAATCCCGACGGATACGTTTACACTCACAAATCGGTATGAAAGTAATTTGTTTCCTCAATTTGTTCTCCGTTTAGAATTTCTTGCGCATCGCCTTCAGTGTTTAAAGAGAGTAAAAAAATATTGAAAATAGGGTATAAAATTAGTGGGGGAAGTAATTTAAAGAAAGTTTAAATGCATTATAAGTCGCTAGATGACTTGGGCCTTAGGTGGTGCCTTGGGTCATGGTTTAATAATAACTCACAGGGATAGTTCTCTTCGAAAATAAGTTTGATTCAAACGCCATTGGTCCTAGCGGGTGAAATCAGAACTAGGCCTAAGCGGAAACGATTCAATAGGCGAAACTATAAAGTCCAGGGGGGCTGAAAAGATGGTAGTCAAGCGACTTTGTGGAGAACCGCAGCGCTATCTATCCTAAGAAATACGAACTATTATTCATGTTATTTTTCTAATTTTGGTTTAAATTTTGATCGATTCGTCTAAATTATCTGTTTATTATTATAATTTAAAACATTTTGTAATAGAAAAGTGTAAGTTAATTAGCTGTCTGCAGTATATGGAAGGAATAATTTTTTTCTTTAACTTCGCACGGCCAACTATGAACACGAGTTAACGAATCGAAGTTGGCTGTAAAAAGGTAGTCACGTGATTTTGTTTTCCCATTTTAACAAGCTGGTTAAGACCAAATTTACTTTATAGTTTCGCCTATTCGGCGAGCAGACGGGTAGTTTTTTTGGCGCCGCGAAATCCAAAGAATTTTTGCATCGCGTTTCTGTTTTTAGTTTTTTAAATGTTTGCATCAGATAAATAATAACTGTTAAATTTTTATTGATGTAAAGCTAATTGCTATTTACCTATGTGATATAAAAAAAATACGGCTTAAACAATGACATAAAAAACCATGGTGTCGATTTCAGATACGAGATGGCGTTACTATATCCGGATTTGAATCGTTTTTGGGGCGGAAAGTGGGGAGTGTAGAGCTGTAAGGGGGGAAGAGTTTGAAGCAAACGTATTTTTGGCTGGCAATAATAGTTCTATGTAAGAGAACTATCCCTGTGAGTTATTGTTAATCCATGCTTGGGTATTAGCGTAGCTGATTATTATTATTGTTATTATTAAATTTCAAAATCCCTATTTTACGCTTTGGTATATTGCGATAGAAACTTTCAAAAATTTAGGAGGTGAGTTGATTAGTAGAATCTTCTTTGTACTATGATGGAAGGAACGCATACGGAATAGGCGCAAGTGCCAGAATTTTTGGCTCCTACTAATCTTTCACCTAAAAACTTGATAAACGGCTCTACTAGTAGAAAAAACTTGAAATTTGTCGATCTGCCATTGAACAACTTACTTTATACTCCCTTTAAAACTTTTCTTTCCGACCCAACTAAATATTTTAATCTTATTGAAACAAAATAATTTCTTAAAGAACCGTAACTGGAGGAAAACCCGTTCCAGGAGCAGAGTCGTCTCACTGTGCTACGGAGCAGATGCCAACAGAAATCTCGATGTTAACTTTTGCGGTAAGTTATTTATTGAACAGAATAAGTAAAAAAATAAGGTTGGTGAAAAGGTTAAGAACCTCAAGATTTTAAGAAAGCGAAGAAGTAACAAAGAATAACATTAACGGGAGACAACTAAAATAAATAATTAAAAGACTAACTGAAAATTACATTCAATATATGGTTTTTCAGATAGTCTTAGCAGTCGTTTAAACCGATTATATTATATCTAATGATGCAAGGGTAATATAAGCCTTCCTGACATATGAAACCAATATCGGCATTCTTAAATAGTGCAGACAAACGACACAAGTGAGCTTGGCACTGTGAGTAATATCCAGGGTAACAAAGAATATCCTTCGGCAGCAAATATTTTGCCCGTTGAAAATAAAACGCTTTCAAAAAGAAAATAAAGCCGAAATCATGATAAATTATTGAATTGGAACATGATATTGACGGTTTTTAATTTATTTTAAAATTGTTTTAATTTGTTTATGAAATAATAAAAGCCCTGCTTATTTTGAAATTTGTTACAAAAAACTTGTTTTATCTGATATTGATCGCAATCAAGCTAACCTGGTAGCCTAATATCCGAAATACAGTTATTCGTCTACTTGAACGAAAGGGTTTCAGAATCATTTGAAAAATTCGACCCTACTTTTAAGAGGCTTTTCCTTGCGAAATAAAATCCGACCAATGAAATTCGGAAGACTTGGGCAAGAAATTAATGAAACTAGAACGATACCGTGTCCCTTTAAAAACCATTTGATTTCGCCAAAAATTAATAAAAGTGAAGACTAATTTAACAACAAATGACTTCGTCATTGCAGGAGTCGGAAGCAGCAGCAACCCATGCTCAGACACCTACTGCGGAGACGGTCCGTTTTCGGAACCGGAAACCCAAGCTTTGAGGAACATCACCCACAGCATTGGGTCTCGCTTGAAGATCTACTTCAGTATTCACAGCTTCTCCCAGCTTTGGATGTATCCCTACGGATACACCAAGTCCTTGCCCGCCAACTACGCTGACTTGGTCAGTTTAGCATAAGTCTATAATTAAATTCCATGAGTGTGTCAGTTATTCGAAATAATTGCTAATAGCTATGTGGAGAGTGACGTATAATTGACGTCATACCATTACGATTAGCGTATCTTCAAAAATAATTCAAAACAAAATCAACGCCCTTCGAACACGTCGGCCCAACTATGGCAGCGAGGGAAAATTGACGCGTATTTGGCCTAATGAATTTAGCGTGATGTCCCGCGAAAAAGTGTAGTCGTTCTAGAAATGACTCTCAGTAAAGATTTAACACGTGGAAGACGGAGAACTGACACACTTATGTAAAGGTCTATTCACACGAGCCAACTTTTTGATCCAACTAGATGAGTCAACTTTGAGTTGAGTAAACTAGTTGGTTCGTGTGAATAAAAGTTCGATGAGTTGATCCACCAAAAAAGTACGCGAGAAAAAATGGATCACTGATCCATTTTTGCTGACTCAGCATTTTGATTTGAAAAGTTGGCTCGTGTGAAAAGGTCTTAAGACGAAATAATAAAGTCGTTGTTAACTATTTCCCAGAATTTGAGAATTAACTGGGCGAGAAATTTAAATATAATTTTTATTCAACCTCTTTCGTTTATTTACAGGATAGGGTTTCTCGAATTGGAACCACTGCTCTCCGAGCAGTTCACGGAAAAACTTATCGACATGGACCAATCGCCACAGTCATTTGTAAGTAAACCAACTTTTTTAAAAAGATCAATCTTTTTCTAGTAGCATGGGTCCTAAACAGTCTGAAGACACTAAATAAACATTAATATGTTTAAAAAAATACCAGCTTATTTATCTCTCTGTAAATGCAATACATTTATTGCTTAATTAAGTCTAAAGCTAGATTTGCCCCGTCAGGTATCCCGCAAACACTAAACTTTATAATCTTTTAATCAGAAAGATAATTGTATGGATTTCCAGAGCTGCTTAAAATTATAATGTTAAGTATGCGTCAGCGCCAAGAGTGACAGAGTTCCACATTAATAAAATGAGGTTATATTCGATTTAACGAGATGCACATTGGCTATAAATGTCGTGTTCTTAGCAGATATCATAACGCAATAGTGAAGATAAATAAATATTTCCACCTAGTACAATCAGACGTGAATAAATAAAGTTCTTGAAAATATTATTAGCTCAATTGATGTTGAAGTACAGCCTGAATTGCGGGTGAGTGTTTTCGGGTATAAATTTTAATTGTTATATAAAAGGGCGTCAAAATTTTAAGCGGTGGGTGAGCGCATCCAATCTAACCTTCGCCACTGCCAGTTTCATCTGGGGACTACGGGTATTTTTACGCAGCCAACTATTAGGAAAAGAGAAGCCGTTAGGTGGCGATAGTAAAATTTGTAAAATCCGTAGCGCGTGAAATTTGTAGGGCAATGATTCCAGTATGGGAAATGTTAGAGTTATAAGTCGTAACATTACCAAGACCTATTTTTCCAAATAAAAGATTAAAAAAAAGTTTTAATTCCTTGATTAGCCTAATATTGTTCGCAAATTTAAATTTCGCAGCCTTTTCGCCTAATTATTTTGAATCCAAAAGTAAAGCAAAACCTCTAGACTAGTCTAGAAAAAAAAACAATGAAAAAGTAAAATGTTTAATTTTTTTTATTGGTCCGATTTGATAAATTTTTCCGCATTTAATTTTTCCTGAAAACTAAAAACTCTAGGGAATATAGTTTCAGATAACTAGTTGTAGTAGTATACTTTTGTTTTTAAATTTCAGACCAAGCAAGTGGCTCGACCATCGACTACGTGTACGACCGGCTCCAAACCCGATACGCCTTCGCTTTGGAGCTTCGTGACACTGGGACCTTCGGATTCTTGCTGCCTCCGGGACAAATCTTGCCAACTGCCAGGGAATCCTGGGCTGGCATGAAAGCCGCTATTTTGGCGATTTAAGTGCGAAAATAAATCATTCGTTTTTAAAAATGACTTTTGGTTTGTTGATTTAAATGCTAAAGATGGCGCCATTAGAGTCAAATTCCGTCGAGCTGCTAAAAAATAGGAATATGAAAACCTCCTAGCTAAAACCAGGCTGATTAAATGGGCTACCTTTGAAATTTACGATGTGGAGCTTTTAAATGTTGATCTAAACCTTCAAATTCCTCATCTCCAAAATCTAATAAAATTTTTCAATTAACAATAAGTACTATGGACCGGGCTTTTTCGAATTAAAAATTTTCCCTCTTTCAAACTGGAAATTTATACCTTTTTAATACCGAGATGAAAATGAGTTACAAAGAACCATTTTGATATTAATTTATACTTAGTACCTCACACTTGCATTACACAATGGCGTAACTACCACCGGCTTGGCAGACACGTTTCCGTAGGCCCCGCCAGGTAAGGGCCCACAAATCTATGAACCATAAATAGAGGTCGGCGTTTGGATGAAAATTAACCGTTTATTTGGATAATATCCATAAACAGAAATTATCCAAAAAATAATCAGTTATTTTTGGCTTTTTCCCATATTTAATTGTTTCTATCCATGGATAATATCCATGGATAAACGGCAATTTTTAGGATTAATCAAAATTTTGCCAGTTAATTTATCTGCTCCGCCAATCTCTAACCATAAAGAATCTATTCTATGAATTTCATGTAAATAAAAATAATATATAATTATACGAATTCGAGAGCTTTTCCGGCGAATTGACGTACACTAGATTCACTGTACACATTGAATTGCGTATAGTTTTATCTACCCAGAAACACAATTATTTTCTTGAGACATTTCCAGTTGTTCTTGAATTTATCTCCTAACAATTTATTATTAAAGAACATCTTTTAGTTTGGGGTAGGTTAGGCTCGCTTTAATTTTAAAAATGTTTTGGTTGAGGGCCCCTTTTTCATGTGCTCCAATAACTATAGCTACACCACTGGAATAGAGGTCGGGGACGGTTAATCATTATCCATGTTTAAATTGATTTTTTTCGGGGGAAAAATGTAAACAAAGATATTTACCGGTTAATATTTCGGAAAATGATTAAAAAACATGTATTATTCGTAAAATTTGAGCTTTTTATCGAAAAAAACGTCGTTTTCCGATTAATTTTACAAATTTATCAAAAAATTGATCGGATATTACAGAAATATAAATTACTTGATCAAAACATTTTAGGAATAATTTTGAGAGCTTTGTCTATTGAATAAAAGTTAACCATCTCCGACCCCTACACTGGAATTGAAAAACTACTAGTATTCTTAAAGATGGTCTTCGCTACAGCAAGGATAATAACGACTAAATGGTAAGCATGAAATGGAATCCTATGAGCTGTTTAACATTGCTGTAGGATCGGAAGCCGGGTAAATCTACAAATAAAATTATTATCACCCTTCTATGCGCTCTATATCGACATCATCATAAATTATAAATATTTCGCATTTGTAAATATTGGAAGGAAACCACATTTGGAAATTATGTCCATTTTGAATCTTTATTTTTAGAATATAAAAACAATATACTATATTTTGTGTCCAATCTTTAACTACGTGCACAGAGAGATGTTAAAGTTAGATTTATATGTGCGTACTTTAATGTAAAAATATAATAAGTACATATTTATTATATACGGTACACAAAAACTCCCAATAATGTATTTAAATCTTCTCTTTTTTCGGACCTGAATTCCACGATATGAAATGAGATGAAACAATAATTAATTCGTTACTACGTAGATGCACGAGCTTAAGAATCAAGAGGGTTATAGATATACCCCCTCCCAAAAAAATCGAGAGTAGCATCTGTAGTAATTGCCAAACCCAACGTTTTGGCCGTTTCAAAATTGAATCTTAAATTAACCCCAGACAAAATATATGAAAGCCTCTGGTTATTTAATACATGTATTTATACTACCATGAGTAACATAATAGAATAGAGAAAGTATGAAACTTTATATTATCCCACCACCCAAAAATCATAACATGAAGAGGAACTGATACCTCTACTGAATCTACGCCAAGTAACGACGGCGAGGAATCAACTTTGATAGCTTACTTTCACTGAAGGGCAAGGCTTATTGAAAATTAAACCGATATCAAAAGAAAAATAAAGCCAACTTCAGCGAAATAACGGTTAATTATATTGAATTATTGTATTTTAACGTTTTTGAACATTAGATTCGTTTCGAAGGATATTTTTCCAAATGGTTGAGGTCAAAAAGGCGATTTTATGGTTAGCTGGTGGTCATTTTCGAACTAAAGTCAGGTCAGACTAGACCTTAAACTAAGACTTAGTCGGTTGGAATGCCAGTTTTTACCAATAAATTTAGAAAACTAAAAAACTAATTTCAAACAGTAGTGTGACCGTGCCTTAAGTGCAATAATCTTTTAGCTTACTCTCAGAAACCAGTCTATATATGCTTTAAACATAAGGTCTAATAATTAATGGGAATTTGGTCTGACCATTTCTAAATTTTTTTGGTTGAAAATACTAACCGTACAGAGCTTGAATTCCTCTAATATCATCTTCATCGAGCTCCAAATTGTCTTTGCATTTTGTATATTGGAAAAACATGATTGCTGACTTATTTTCAGAATGTCCCAAGCCAAGCGCATGTCCGATTTCGTGAGCTGCTATTGATAGAAAACAAACACCTACAACAGGGTAAAAAATCCATGTCAGATCACGAAATTGCAGCAACTAGTTACCATTTTTAACAATCCCTAATAATAAATTACTCGCTAAGTGGAAACTCCCACTCTATCTGTCAGCGATTTTTTTGTAAGCTGGAAAAGCAGACTGAAAAGAACTAGCGCCGTCTGGAAAGCTTAAGGACCGAAGTTTATTAGCAGTGCTATAAGTTTCCTTTCCTTTTTGTATCCATGGTTTCATCGCGGTTTTTTTTATCTATTCGGTCTATCATCTTACTTAGCCTTTGACAGTGCCTCGCTATTTTAATAATTACTAAAATTACTATATTTGAGGAAATACCATAGTTTTACGCTAATGGTTTTAAGGTGAGCTTCGTAATTTTTGTCTTTATATTTGTTTCCCCAACAATTTAAGGGAAAACCCTGTGGGTGTGACGATTTTTGTCACGCATTGATTAGTGTTCCTGCCGTTTGCTTTCTTCCTTGGAGATCTATTCTCAAATCGATTTATTGCAATTCTTTCACTTGCACACCTAATTATTGTTTTAGCCAACTAAAAATCATACATTTTGACAGTTCATAAATCCACATTTTTATGAAGATGTGGTCGTGATATGAATTAATTAAAACACTGCGTTCATTTGATAAAAAATGCGAAAAGGTGGCTCGTATTACACGTATCTGAACATTTTGTTTATTTATGCCTATTTTTGGTCAATACATCTCTATACGGGGGAGTTCTCACCCCATTTCATGACGGAAAACGTAACGGAACCTTTCAAGGAATTGCCAAAATGTACATAACGTAAATGTAAATTGTCGTTATATGAAATTCCTTGCCATCTGTCACGTTGAATTCCCAAGTCTCATCGTCGTCGAAATGAATGTCACCGTGTGGTGGGATTGAAGAGTGCGCCAGAACACCGTGCTCACCATCGAACGGATGTCCATCGCCGTGGTCTCCAGTTGCAAATTGGATATCCAAATCATGTTTTCCGCTTTTCGAGTATTGGAACTGTAAATTGGCGTACTTACTCCACATCTGTAATGCAACGTAGATAATTTCCAAAGGTGATTAATAAAAGACTTTCAAGCGCAGTACGTTAAAGGAAAATTGGACGATATTTAAAATACATTTTTGTTCCTCAACGTTTTTTGGGTAAAATAAACTCAATTTATATTAAATATATATTTGTTTAATTATCTCTATTAGTTTAAAAATATCAAAGATTATAGACTTGCCCCAAAAGATATGAACTTGATGGGCCCCTTATTTATTTTCATCATGCAATGTAAGAATAAAAAAAGCTATCCAGTTTCTTTTTAGCCAAAACATCTATAGGGTCTTTCCACGGCGACGTCACGTGCCATATACCATGGGTTAATTAACTATTTTCGCAAAACAAAACCCGTAAGTTTGGTACTCTGAACACCACCAAGGGGAAATTGGAGAAGGTTCATTTGTAGATTTAACAAAACCATGTTTTGAGACGAAGCTTGAACTTCACATCCACTACGTCAGGTTAAATTATATTAAATGTGATGTGAAGATCAAAGTTTTGATGTTAATCATTCAGATAAGCTAGTCAATAATTGATTAATCCCTTAAAAATAAATAAATACAAACCGCAAAAGCCTTCTTAATTCCTTCTAAGACCTGAATCTTGTCATCCAACTTTTTCGAAAATTTCGTAACTCGGTAGGTCAGCACGTGTTTGCTCCATTTTTCATCTAATACAATTCAATCAATTCAATTCAATAAATGCAATTCAACCTTAAGAATGTATACTATTGTGGCTAGCCACTAGATGGGGTATGAAGCCCGCCCCTCAGCTTAGCTTTATATTGACAAGATAGGATAAAATAAATAGTCTCCAGTCCTATACGAATAAGAACATGCACTCATATCTTTCCTATCTCTTTCCCTGATCAATTAAGTTTATTTTGGCTTGCCCAACTTGTCAATTTTTCAAGTCACGTTTTTCAGTGAAAAATAGTTCTTTTTCCATCGCACCAAAGATATTCTTACGTTTCAGATGATGCTCTACAAATTCTCAATTGACAAAACTGATCTAGCTCCTAGTGGTGAGAAAATAATTTTACGAAGTGTTAAAGTATTTTCAATAAACGATGAAATTTCCCAAATCAATGTCCCCCAATGTATTTACTTAACTATATAAATTTAAAATTTATACCTTAAGCAGAAATACCTTAAGTAGTTTTCGTAAAAATCACTTGTCAAAACAAGAAAAAACACCCGGTATATAATACATTAAGGGTTTCTCAATGTTAGCTTGCTTTCCAATTTATTAATTAAGTTGCCACCGAATCGTCACGATCAAATCTGGGCAATCCCGAGATGTTTCTAGTTTAGCTGAATAAATTAAACGCTGATTATGTTTATCTTTATATGGTTATATCGAAATCAGAACTTAATGATAGACTATGGCTCATTGAAGTTTTGTTTATCTTCAATGCACCACAGTCAATTCCGTTACGAGTCCTAGACATCCATGAACTCATTACTGTCCTGCGTCAAATACAGAAGGATATCGTTCGAAGCATCATCACGTGGACCCAAATAATCGTAATCTATAGTTGGGGCCCATGAAAAGGGAAACATATGCGATTATTTTGTCTATTTAACGTTCATTGTAAGAGCACTATTAAAGGTGATTAATTTCGCACTTAAGCCAACATCTTTGCTCGAAGGTGAATAACAATAACCATTCAAAAAGCTATATTAATTCACTTTCAGAAGGTACCATAAAGGATTTGCCTCTAAAAACCTTTAAAGGGATAATGAAAAGCCTATATAAGCTATATTTTATCGATTCCTACTCGTGAAAGAAGTACAAAAATGATACTCACGTTACGAGATAATTTAAATTCAATTTTTAATTAATTTTTAATTTCGTTAAAAACGAACCTTGGCTATAACCGGGTTTTCTCAAATTCTCCGCCACTGATAGTTCTGTCAATTGGAGAGCGCGCTTTATCTTCGTTTCTGGAAAAGACGGGAGCCATCTCGGGAGCCACCCTAAAAGCCGCTGCAGCTCGCTAAGCCTAGCTCTTGTGTTTTGATATTTTTGAAGGTTAATGAATAGGCCTTTCTATAAAGTAACACTGGCCTTCTTGTTTTGATGTGGCTGCTGCGTCACGGGTGACGTATCGATGACGTTTCACTACACTCTTAAAAAGGTTGGGTTAAAATTCAACCCAAACCTGGTCCGTATTTACCCAGCCCAAAATTGGGGTTGTTTAGAATCAACCCATGAAAGGTTAAAAATTAAACTCGATTTTGGGTCGAAACTTTATTAAACCCACCTTCTGTTGAACACTACCCCAACTTGGGTTGAAAACTACCCCACTTTGGGTTGAATATTAATCGCGTGTTTTCCCGTGCAGCTAGGTAGGAAAATTTTAGACCTGGAAATTTTCGTCTGCAAAATGAATGTCCCTCTTAGATAAGAAATTTTTAGAGGATCCATGGAGAAATTATAGGAATGAAATTTAAACGAAGGACACATGGATTATTATTTCTCAAGGTAAAAACTGTCTTGAGCTTTCGACCCGCGGTTCTTTATCAAACTAAATTGAACGAATCCAATTTTCTTCTATATTTCATTTCGTAAAAACCTACAAAGTTATCAATTGTTAGAAATAAAATTTTTTTTTACAATATTGATAACTTTGTATGCTTTTTGCGAAACGATATATATATAAGAAAATTAGTTTCGTGCAATTTAGTTTGACTATGACCTGAAGGTCGAAAGCTCTAGACAGGTTTATACCTTGAGAAATAATAATCCTTGTGTGTCCTCCGTTTAAATTTTATTCCTATAATTTCTCCATGGAAAAAAATTCATATCTAACAGGGACATTTCTTTTTTCTTATATAGGCAGATGAAATCGTCAGTTCTTAAAATTTTCTTACCTAGATGCACGGCCAAAGACGCGATTAAAATTCAACTTAAGATGTAGTAATTTTCGACCCAATATGGGTTAGTTTACAACCTAAGGTGGGGTAGTTTTCAATTCAAGCCGGGGTTAATAAAATTTCAACCTAAAATCGAGTTGCATTTTTAACCTTTCATGGGTTAGTTCTAAACAACCCAAATTTTGGGCTGGGTAAATACGGACCCAGGTTTGAATTGAAATTTAACCCATTTTGGGTTGAAAACAACCCAACCTTTTTAAGAGTGTACGAAAATTCGACGAGGCACACTGTTTTTAAATATAAACTGAGCTGAACTTCTAGGTATTTCGTGACGAATGGGCTACATAAAAACCAGTTCAGCAAGCATAGTTTATTTTAGGAAATGCCTATTGTACCTGGAATTTCTCAGGTTACAGCATAGATATAGGAAAAATATATAAAGGTCTAGATAAAATATTTCAAAGGGAGTGAATACGGAGGTGACAGCTAGCAAAAACGCGTAATTTCTGCAGGCTATCCTTATAAGGCGCTATCTAAAGGTAAGAAAGCTAGTGCTATCGTCGCGAGAGCCATTGTCTCCTGCTTTAACATTATACTAAAAGTCACCAACAGATGGTGTCTAAAGACTACGGCCTGCGGAAAGGTCAAGCACTTAGTACTAAAATGTTAAGAGCCATTGTTCACGTGCCTTCCTCGGTGTCTGCTAGGTGTCAATTCCGTATTTTATGTCAGGCTTAGACGCCCCGAAATTTATCTAGACGTTTCTATACATTTCTTATATCTATGGGTTACAGTCGCTAAATTTCGGAAATTTATTACAATTATTCGGTTCGTTTTACCTCCTTTTTTTACGTGGTTGTACTAAACAATCTAAATAATAATCGAAAAAGTTATTCGCCAAATTCACTTACCGAAGAAATCCAAAAAAGTACTAATTTTAATAAAACAATATTGCAATATTGAAATCGTAAAAACGAAGATGATACCAAAATCATACAAAAATGAAACGATCTAGCTATTATTTATAATAAATTTTAGGATGGCTCCCGTCTTTTCCGGAAACGAAGATTAAACGCTCTCTCCCATTGGTAGAAGTAACGTTGCGCCAAAATAACTTCCCATTGGCCGTAAGAAAGTGAGTACAAGAACTAATTTATGTATAAGAACGATCTAGGAGCCATATTTTCTAGGCGTCAAGTACTACTTGTTTTTATTTTATGGGCGGAGTTTCGTATTTCGGCATTCGATATCGCCATCTACTGAGGAATTATGGCCGCCTTCCACAAAGGCATTCTTTACAGCGCGCGCACTTCTGGCGACCATAAGATCGTAAGTTTTCGCCCGGCTCCGGACGGAACGGTTTTTACTATAAAGTTTTTCAAATTAAATTTTATAAAACTGAAATTAAACTCTTCTAAACACTTCATAATTATAATTCTCTAAAATATATAATGTTTAACAATGTTAAATTTGTTTCATAAAATATAAATTAATAAAACTCTGTAGTAAAAACTGTTCGGTCGGGAGCCGGGCACGAACTAACGATTTTCTGATTGCCATAGGGAAGTAAAAATGGCACCGTCTTGTTATTATTATCGCGAAACTGTTTGGAATTTCACAATTAAGAATTAACTTAACATTTAAGTCATTAAAACATATATCACCATTTACAAAAAGAAACGATAAAGCCGGAGTTAACGGAATAAAAGATCTACGGATCCCTCCTTGTTAAATCTTGTTTAATAGTTCCACAGTGGCTCGGCAGATGGCGGTCTGTACATAAAATAAAAAGGGTGGAACTACAGTGTGGAAGAATTTATAGCCCGGTGTACCTAGTAACAGAGACCATACCACCGGAGGCCTATCATCATAGTGCCCTACGCCAGCGTCCCCAAGCCTACTACTGATGGTCGCACCTTCGCCGCAAGCCACTCAACCCAGCTAAAGGAGCAGCAATGGGTGGACCAATCCCCACTTCGCTCACAGCAGTGGGAGTAAGAATGGATGCTGTAGCAACTCCAACCGACACCCTACCAACAGAGGTAAAGAGTCAAACCCTTTGGAGAGAGCTCCTAAAGGGGAACGACGAGCACACAGCAGTCCAAGTAACCCGGCACAGCTGGCACCGGAGATCCCAGTGTTACTCCAAAAGGCCGGGACAGAAGAAATATGTTATAGTTAGGAAATAATATAGGATTAATTAAAAATCAACTCATGGGGGGTTGGCGGAGTGGTTAGCACTTTCGCCTTGCAGCAAGAGAAGCCCAGTGAAAATCTGGAACAACTTCTTCCATGTAGAGTTTGCACTGGTTAAAAGGAATATAACCTCTAGTATTTCAGTCACCCTCCAAGGGTTCCAAGACCAATTAGGGATGTGCAAATACCTTTTTTAGGGACCAAATCAATTATCAATTTTTTTTAAAGATCATCAAATACCAAATCAAATATTTGAAAAGTCAAATAATTTGGTCAAATAGTATTTGGTTAAAAATATTTGATCAAATACCATATAGTATTCAAATTTCATATACTAGATCAAATATCAAAAAATTTGGTTTTCAAATAATGGCTAATAATTTGACAATTCGGTTCTCAAATAGTGTCAAATAATATGCATATTTGGTTTGCAAATTAACAAATTGTTAAAATTAAGCGATAAAATTAATGAAAACACTACGAAAGTTTTATTTGATTTGGAACTATTCGACCAACTACCAAATGATTTGATATTATCAAATATTTTATAGCTATTTTGAAATATAAAATTTTGGTCCCGTGTCCCAGTCATATGCCTTTATAAATGCTACAACGTACTTGAGTGCAGCTAGCTTCAAAGGTACAGTAGATCGTTTTTATACATAAATTAGTTCTTGGTGAGTATCATTTTTGTACTTCTTTCAGGAGTAGGAATTGATAAAATATAGGTAATATAGGCTTTTCATTATCCCTTTCACACTGGCAATTGTTTTACATTATATTTAATTTAACTCCGGTAACATCTTATGAGAAAGTACTATATAGAATAAATTTTAAACAAAATGCTATACAGAAATTAATACAAACAAAATATTAAGTAACTTAATAAAGATGTTCAGATGGTGGCGACACTAATTTCGACGTATTTTTCGTCAAATACATTATAAATATTGATTTGATTAAGTAACGGTTTTTCTTACCGAGAAGCACGTAGTTATTTGCCATTCTCGTTCGGTTTGGACTAAGTGCCCGTTGATTTGGCTTATTCAAATCGTAAATTTCACACCTTGGTCTTATTGCTATGACTGAAGAGTCACCTTTCGAAATAGCTAAGAGGAAAAGTCAGAATAGAGTTAACAAACAGGTTAAGATACATTATAAAACGTATTTGGGTGAGGATGTTGCGTTACTGTACACAGACTGTTTACCCTCCACGTTCTCTATACGCATTTTCTTTGACGGGTCTAATCTGTTTATTATCTTCATATTTCGAATTGCTTTTAAATAAGCTTTTTAAAAGGAAATTTTTAACAAAAGGCTGACGCTTTGAGGCTTATTGTAAGATCCTGATCAGTGTTCCAGCTAGGAAAATGAAGGCTACGCATCCTAGAATAGAAAATTGTACTCCCCCAATACGGGCTAAGGTGAATAAAACATTTGGACACACTATTTTTAGCGCTATCCCATGACAGCCAGAGCAACTACCTTTTTTTTTGGAATTTTGTTCTAAACTTTGGAATTTTGAATCTCCCAGGCCGTAACGGATTTAAGTCGCGAAAAAACTCCGAACGGATTTAACAGTGTTTAAATAGTTTAAGTACGTATAATGCGTTTTATGGGAGTTAAATAATGGTTAAATACTGCTGCTTTGATAATTGCCTTAGTGATTATAAGAATGTAACTTTTTACCCTGTTCCTAATCCTGGTAGGAATAAGAAACATTTAAGTGTAACCAAAAATGGCTTGAAATTATTAATCGTGTGGAAATTAATAATCCGTTAAAAAACAAATAAACATTCCCACTGGTTTTAGACTCCCAGCCCGATTAAATGAACCCAAGCAGAAATTTTTTTAAAGTTGCCAATCTTCTAAGCTGGATGTCAGTTTTGAACTTAGGTCCAAGAGTTTGAGGTTGGCATTCATGCTGAACCCCTATTTCCACTCCAGAAGTCTACTTTCATCTTCTTAGATTCCAGCCCTTACCAAAATGGTGGATTAAATTTGATTGAAAACTTATGCCCAAAATTGTGTAGATACAAATTCGACCAAATGTGTTATTTAATATAATTTCAATACAATTTAATTCCGATTTGATAAAAATTATTTGACACAAATTTATGTTGTATAGTTTTATTCCAATTTGATCCAATTTGACAAATGGATCAAGCCATTTTCATAAGGTAGTATAGTCGGCGTACGACAATTTCATGTGGAAGTTACTAATTGGTAGAGCAACAACATAATTTTTAAAAATAAAACGTCAAAAATAGGGGAAATTAAAGTTTATGGAAATTTGCGAGACACCTAAAGCTTATTTTGGAAGAGGGTGAAAAACATAATTATTTTATCATCAAATGCGAAAACGTACATGTATTTGCTACTTGCCTCCTAAATCACGCGTGTCAACCATTATCACGTTCTAAAATTGTACTTCATTATAAAAAAAAAGAAATGAACTCACCAATAGCATTTGATGAAATTTGATTTCTTCCTAGCATGATGAAAATACATACAATAACTAGAAAAGTACCTTTACACATTTCGTGGCACTCGGTTTCTTTTCAAAAACTTTTATCAGAGTTTATATTTAAGTGAAGTACTAACAAAAGTTCATATATATTCTCTAACTCTCTTGCTGTGTGGGAATTTAATGCCTGGTTTAAAGTTTGTAACAATCGAATGTACAGATGAAATAAATGGTAGCAAATACGCGGATGAGATATGTATTGCGCGCGACAATATTTTTCTTGTCATTTTTAAAAGAGATGCCTGTTACAGTGGCAATGTTTGAACATGCTTTAATTTAAATAAGCGTGATAACCTAAGGTGTCTTTACTTTTAACAGAAGTGTATAATATATATTTTAGAGAGTAGTATACATCGCTCTACAGATACTTCTATTTGACTCAGTAGCGGCGCTAAGGGTGGGCTGAAGTGGGCTTTAGCCCCTTGCATTTCTAAGAGGGGCCACATATTTATATTAAAAGGGCCACATATTTATATTTAAGAGGCCACATATTTGAAATTTCTTTATGTTTTTATTGCCAAGTAAAGTTTTTCGGGGGGAAAAATCTTTAAAAGTCAACTCGTTTACTCAAAAGATAGTAGACCATAAACAGATAGATTCGGGAGGCGAAGGGAGCGGAAATGGAGAGAAAGTTTAATCAAAGACTATAGAAGCTTACGCTACATAGACTGGAAACTTAATGTTCCAGAAAGGTTGACGAAATAACTGGTAGCGCCACGTAGTGGTGGTGGAAGGAACTAAAACAAATTATCCGTCCTGCCATCTATCTTTAGTTTAGAGAAACAAAAAAGGGCGGGATATTTCATTTTGTTTATTGAAAATCGCTATTAGAGGCTAAACAACTTCGATTTGATCCGTTTTTTTCACTGATTTGTGAAAAAGATGAATCAATATTACAGTTTTCGGTTACAACATATTAATCGTTTATGTTATTGACCTTATTTTAAAGTGATTAAAGTCTGCTGAAAAAAGGTGTGTAGTAACTAACACATGTAATGTTTAAAATCTTGGAAAATATTTATTTGTTTGAATTTGTACTTTGTAGGTTTTGCTTTGACATAAAATAGCAATGACAAAAATAACGATTATCGCAAATTATGCTGAAACCGACCACAAAAAACCAAACTTGGAAGTTTGCTTTTTGAAAATTTGTACTTTTGATGTTAGAATGAAATTCATTGAAAAGTTATCACAATTTTGATGAGGAACATTTAAGATGAAATAAAAAAATAAAATGAGTCTGTTATTTCAGATAGTTTTTATTTTTTTAACTTGCAAGATGTGATACTTTCAATAATTTTGAATCACGTTTACTATCTTTAGCCATTTTGTTCTTTTTCCTATTTTTTTATCTCTCCTCGGCAATCTCCCAATTTAAAAATATAACAGCATAGTATATTCTCATTCTTAAATATACTTTAATTATTTTTTCTTTAAAACCAGGAAATATGTCATTTCCCTCAATGTTTTTGGTTTCGCTTATTAGCTTTGCTAAGATGGCAGGTTCGTGCATCTTTTCGTTGAATGTTTTAATAAAATTTTTTTCAATTTGAAGCATAAACGCTGTGACAAAATCCGAGGGAGAAATCAAACCCCCAAAATCTCCCTTTTTAGAGGAATATGCCTTTAGGTGTATGAATGTCTGACTTTGATCTTCGAGACATTCCGATTCCGTGAAAAAGCGACAAATAGTTTTATCGCTTTCGCAATGATGTGAATACCTAACTTTTCTGATGACACTTCCTGTTACATAAGATAAAGCATTCATGTCAACAGTGTTTCCGAACGCCTCTGCAACAGTTTTTCCATCAATTTCTATCAGACCAGAAACCCTAGTTTTCTTCTTGGGATTCGAATTTGTTGCTTCTAACTCATCTGTAAAGGTTATACTTCGTGTGGGTTGTTTCAGGGTCTTCAAACTAAGAAGTACTTCACCAAAATCAGTCTCACAATTCTGTCCATCACTACTCGGTAGAAAAGACTGAGTTAACAGCTGTTTGAAAGTGTCCTGGAACTGTGCGGAATTTGGATTTTGTCGGTTTCGTCCTTTTTGCCGAATGGAACAAAAAAAATTTTCCAACGGATCCTGTGTGAAACGTCTCGTAAACAGGAAATTTGTACCTTCGACATGAAGATCTTGCCACAATCCTTTTATCGATGCAATGGAGATTAGCCATCCATCAACGCAATATACTCTGGTATTTGTTTTGGGCAAAACAAATTCGATAGACTTCAGCATCTTTATTGAATTATCTAAGACTTGGTGATGAGAAGAACTCTTTGTCATCATTCTTCGGAGATCTTTTGAATCGTGGTATTTGGAGGAATTAACAGCATCAAACATCCTGTCAACTTGACCGATGAACTCAGCGGTGTAAGCAGCTTCCGCTTCAAGGATTCCTTAAGTTTGAATGAAACAAAAAACATTATTTAATTTATTTAGTTTTATATTACGCTGAATTTAAAATTTACATACCAAATGAAATACACGTTGACATACCAGCCGATACTGTATGAGAAAACACTTGAGCCGCATCCTTAACTCTCATCTTGGAGAAAGGCGTCGGATGAATGTGCCAGTTTTTTAATTTTGGTGCTAAGCGAAGAGGTCTAGTTTTGTCGTATTTGAAAAATTGATTAACATAATGGAAACGCACCTTTTTGCCATTTACTTTCATCAAGTATGTCCTAAAATTGTTTCTGAGACTTTTCAGTAAGTGCGGTGGATCATATATTACATATATTTTTTTCTCATTATGCCAAAAAAAGGTTGTTCTTCACTGATTTTTAAGCTGTTGAAGAGACTTCTATTTGAAGGCCCTTGATCAGAAATGATTGCTCGCACATTAAGTCCAATACTTTGTAATTTTGTAAGGCATGTTTTTAAAAACTGTTCCATTTTCCTTGCATTGGTGGATCCTCGAGCAAAGGTAAAGCTTATGACCTGTTTCCATGGCTTGAAAATCCCATGAAGCATGATCACACAAGCTTCATTAGCCAAAACCTTTTCCCTGTCGCCTGCACCATTGTCCAAAAAACCATCAACTTGGTCTTTAGAAGGGTTATATGACATACCAGCCATTAATGCCACTTCATCCATTAAAAGTACACAGTTTTTATTCTTTAGGGACATTTTCTCGGTTCTCTTACGTACTGCGTCAAAGATGTTGTCGTTCAAACCTGGTTCGATTATAACATCTTCAAGCCATTTTCTTAAAGTTCTCGGGTTTGGTAACGCAAAAAATTTCGATAAAAGTCTATAAGTCCTCGGACTTTGATAAAATACAGACAGTGCTATCTGTTTGTCCATGTCAGACCATCTTCTGCCTCTTTTCGGACGACCGTTGTTTTTAAGTTGAGATTCAAAAAAAATTCTAATTTTTTCCACCCGAGTTTTGGGTAGCTTTGATTTTAAATGTAGTAGCCTCTTTTTACTACGACTAAGCAAAGTAATTTTCACCCCAGTTTCTTTTTCAACTTGACTTTGCGTGGTGTATCAGCGGGTATTCTCCTTTTCTTTTTCATACTTGGTGTAGTTTTCAGGCTTGGAGTAGTCTTTTCCGTGTTTGAGGTAGTCTTTTCCGTGTTTGGGGTACTCTTCTTTTGCATGCTTGGAGTACTTTTGCCTAAAATATCAAACTATTAAATCCCAAAGTAAATATACATTTCAATGGACCTAATACCCACCTGTTGGCAATTTAAACGTAGATTCCCGAATGTTGGATGAAATCGCATCATTATTCAAGACAGATTCATCTAAAAATTTTCAAATCAATTATTTAATTTACATTGCAGTTAACTAATGAAAACTTTCAAAGTACTTACTAATGGAAATTGTTTCATTTAGTGCTATTGGCATTTCTACATCGACGCTACTACCCATGATACTAGAATCTAACATGTCAGCGGAGTGTTCAATTCTTGCTAAAACAGTTCTACGAATAGGAACTCTTGGTTTTCTCAAAACTAGGTAAAAAAAATTGAAATAAATTAAAATATAATACATGTTAATGTATTGTAACAGTAATGAAATTACAGTTCTCAGTGTCTTGCTCGTCCTGTTTGAGATTTGGATAGTTTTTCAAATAATATTCAATTATATCAATCAGCAAAGGTGGACGGCCCTCCATGCTGTCGAGTTTTAACCAAGAATTATAGTCCTAAGATAATGGAAATGAAATGCCAGTGATTTGTTTAGACACTGTGATTTTTTTTATTGTTCTTACTTGGTCCTCATCAATGAAGTATTTTACCGTGATAAAAAGGCCATTCTTTACTAAATACTCCTCAACTAAGCTTTTAGATAAGTTTAATATGTCAAATGTATCTTACGGAGAAAAAATACACAAACAATTAATAATTTTCTTTGGAAAATTGAATGTCAGAAGATATTTATTAATATTTTATTACCTATGTTGTGTAACTTTGGAGAATCTGTTCTGTTGACTGAATACAGTGAATTAGTATTTTCCACTTTCCTTCGAATTTGTGGGGAGTATTCTGTCAATGAGTCTCTCTCAAAACTGCGTTTGCCAATAGGTGAATTATGTACACCTAAAACATTTTTATACATTAATTTAGTTTAGTTTTTTTTCCTTTTTCTCAAAGTTACCCGTCTTAACGGGTGTTGAAAAGATAGTGTTGTTACTACCGGAAACTTCAACTGTGGCCACTTGCACTACTGTTGAATCCGAAGTCTTTGTAGGAGAGCCCGTGTTTATTATCGGCATTAAAGATTTAGGAACTTCCTTGTTAACAACATTCGTTGCTAATTCAATACTTTTATTCACAGGAGTTGAAGAGATCATTGTTGCTGCAGGAAACTACAACAGTGGCCTTTTCTTTAATAATTAAATTAAGTATTTGTTAGCAATGCGGTGACTTTATTAGTAAATAAATAAATAAATAAATGGTAATCAAATTAATTTAGGATTAGTTAGCTACCAAAAAAATTGTCTACTTCACCATTAAAATCCAAAGTGGTGTTTATTAGTGGTGGTTCCTCGTTAACAACATTCGCTGCTAGTTCAGGAGTTAAAGATATTACATTTCCCTTAAAGGAAATTTCGGCAGTGGTCTCTTGTAGCACTGTTGGTTCATTAATAATAAAATTAATTCAGAATTAACTAGTTAGCCACCGAAAAGTTAGTTACTTCACCTTTTGAATCCAAAGTCTTTGAAGGAGTAGTAGGCGTAGTGTTTACTAGCCGTGGTAATGAATTGGAAATTGGCTGCGTAACTAATTCAGTGACTTTTATGGTTGGAACAGCATTCCAAACAAGCCTCTTTTTCAACTTATTCATAAAACACCTGTCTTCAAAATGGTTAGAACAAATTGTGTACGAGTTACTTAAGGATTCAACGGGTATTCCTAACAAGTCATCACGATCAGCATTAGTTACCCACAATTTACACCTTAAAATGAACACGACATTAATAAATAAAACAAACAAGAAACAAATAAAAAATTTACAAGCTTACCTTTCTTTGTCTTTTGGGAACCAAAACAATGTTAATGTTTTGGTTTTCTTTCTACCATTTTGGCAGTTATGAAATGCACAAAATGAACTACTAATAGTTTCGGAAGTTTTTTCGCGATCCATTTCAAGACAGAAGGGAGGAAAAAAAGAAAACTTAAAAATTATCATATACACGTGGCTTTGTCCATTATCTTGGCGAAGAGAAGAACCGCGAACCAGCTGCTTCTATAGTCCATATGCTGCTGGCGTGGCCTTATTTTAGTAATGAATAGTTACTTCCACAACTACTTGGGGCGCTGATGCTTGAAAAAAAAAATGGTCAACCTTTTCTCCGTAGCACAAACCAGTCTATGTAGCGTAAGCTTCTATAGTCTTTGGTTTAATGAACAATTGAAAGAAAAGAAAGGGGCTTTAGGGAATTTCGGGAAATACCCCAGCGGGCATGCACGTCAATGCTCGGAATCCGACGCTCGGATACAAGCTCAGAAGGGGGTCCAGTAAACGCGACGATAGCCACAACAATAAAACGATCTTGCTCTTCTCGCTTCCTGGAAAATTCTGCGGTTTTTCGATTTCACCACTTTTGCGAAATATGGTCAATGCCAGGCTCGACCGCTAAGCTGCTTTTTTTAAACATTTCTTTCCATTTCGTCTTGAGCTCCAGAACGAGTCAGGTCTATTTTGAAAGTCTTCCTCGAATTTTAAGTCTTTAGTCTTTCTGTTCTATTATTTTGGCAAGAGCGGACTTCTACCTCCTCGAGGTTTAAAGAAGCCCTAATGCGCTTTTTTAAAATATAAACACTTAGCTAAATGACTAGTTGATAGTTTAATTTTATTTCAAATTATTTCAACAGCCTTTTAAAGGCTAATTAACTTTAAATAATTAATTTTTCCAAACAGCCTTTTTCAAGGCTAGCTAACTATTAGTAGATATATATTTTCCAAACCACCTTTGTCAAGTCAAATTACTATTATTAGTTATTTTTCTAATATCTTAGAAACTTAGTCCTATTATTTACTAAGATAAATATTCCTCGAGAATTAGAAGGATTTTAGAGATACATTTTAGATAATTATATCCGGTAAATTTAACTATTTAAGTATTGACAAATTAAAAAAAAATGTAGAAATGAGTGGGAGAAAATTTCCGTCCGGAAGCCAAAGTCGCAAAAAGCGAAAAGCCAGTCAAGAATTTTTAAATTCTCAAAAAGGGGCTCTAAATAAGTACTTCAAAACATCAATTCCAGTCTTAGAACAAACTAAATTAAATGCAATTGCGAACAAACTAAAGTAAATGCAATTGCGAACAAACTTGACTTACCAACCACTACTGAATCTTTAAAAAATCAACTTTCCCACAACGAAAACAATACGCTAGAATCCGAACCAAAACAAAATAGTACTGACAATAAAATAAGCTTATTGAAGGACGCTATAGGGGTTCATGTTGAAAGTAATCTTTCAACTAATAAATCGAACGATGTTATAAATAAACATTCTATGTTGCAAACGAGTCAAAATGTTTTCGATAAAGTTGTAGAAGGCATTGAAGAATCAGTTATTGATAATATCTTAATAGGAGCTCCTAGTGAAAGTGAATCAAACAATTCAAATGACATTGCACTTTCATTTGTCGCTTCCAGGAATTCCCGAGAACTCCACGAGAATAGCAGTATCGTGCACCATTTAACTCCTGCTCTATCTGATTTAAATGCAACTCAAATTATTCCTGACATTAGTATCGACATGGATTCTCCACTCGCTCAACCAAGGCTCTTATCATTTCCCCAAACGATTATTAGGGGTCAAAAACGAAGTTTCAAAACTATTTATTATGTAAAATATCCCTTTTTGGAATATTCTGTAGAAAATGACATGGTATACTGTTTTTGCTGCCGTCATTTTCCAAGCAGTGGTAAAAAAACATATTTCACAACTGGTTTTAAAAATTGGAAAAATATTAATGAGAAATTTCACGAACATTTTACTTCCGACCCACCAATTAGCGGAAACGAAGTACATACATTTTTTACAGTCTAAGAAACGAGGAGCTATAACTTCACAGATAAATAAGCAACACCGTTTAGATACTATTCGAAACAGAGAAGTTTTATCCGCCCATGTGCAAATTGTTTTAACATGCGCTCAACAGGATATCGCGTTAAGAGGGCATCGAGAGAACGACGATCAGCAAAATCGTGGAAATTTCATTGAAATCCTAGAATTGTTAAAGCGCATTTCACCTGACTTAAAGAAAAAAGTAGATAGCATGCCCAATGTAGCAAAATATACCCACGGATCAATACAAAACGAGCTTATTAACACTAGTGGTGCACTTGTTCAAAGAATGATTATTCAGGATATTAATGATTCGGGTGGTTTTTACGCAATAATTGCTGACGAAACTAGGGACAAAGGCGGTGTAGAACAACTAAGTGTTTGTGTTCGATTTACCACCACTAAGGGAGGTTCTTGAAAGGTTTTTGTCTTTTGTTGATTTACATAAATTTGACGCTGAATCTTTATCTTCCGCGATTATTAATATTCTTTTATCAAATGGGTTAAAAATATCAAACTGTGTAGCGCAAACATATGACGGAGCGAGTGTAATGAGTGGAAGTAAGTCGGGAGTGAACATTAGGATTAAGGATGCTGTGGGTGGGATGTGTCCATATGTGCACTGTTACGCCCATCGCCTAAATTTAGTTTTGGTGGATACCTGTAAGAAGGTACCAATAATTCGTGAAACACTTGGTTTGTTACAGGCAATTTATACATTTCAAAGTAATTCGTCACTTCGAAGTGAGTATTTTCAAGAGGCCCAAAAAGAGCTTGAATACGATGTAATATTAAAATTACCCCAGAGTTGTGACACTAGATGGTCCAGTAAAAAAAATGTATACATTTTTTTTAGAACTAGATATAATGCTGTAGTTTTAGCTTTAGAAAACTTAATTGAAAGTGGCAAATCTGAGGAAGCAGCCGAATGTAGAGGGTACCATTCCCAGCTTCAAAATTTCAGCATTTTATTAATGGTCGAAGCATTAGATGAGATTTTAGGCGTAACAAATGTGTTGTCTGAATATTTGCAAAATCCAAAAATAGTTATAACTCAAGCCGTAGCAATTTACGGTGCCACAATAAAAAAGTTAGAAACAGACCGAAATTCTGAAAGATTCGATCAAATTTGGGATGTTGCGAAACAATTAGCTCTCTCAGCCTCAATTCCAGTACCAGAAAAGAATAGTTCCGTCAAAGTACCCATGAAAAGAAAAATTATTCAAAACAAAAGGTTAAAAGGTACCATAATAACGGGTACTATAGGAAGTCGGGGAACTATTGGCGACCAACTTAAAGCAACTTATTTTGAAATTTTAGAGAGATTCGTATTAGAAATGAAAAAAAGATTGTTAGAAAATTGTTCTATTTATGAAGAACTTTGCGCATCAGACCCAAATTCGAGCGAGTTTTTGAACGTTGAAAAAATTACTTGCTTTTTGTCAAAACTACAAAAGATTTAATTTTGAAATGGAGTCTCTGAAAAATCAGGTCAACGTTGCTAAAATGTTATTTAGTACCAAAAGCGGTGAAAACATAAACACAGAAAGTTTGCAAACGCAGCTTGAAACCAATGAATATCTTAAACCTCAAAATTTGCAAAATGTTTCCGATTGCTATAAATATTTATTGACATACGAGCAGGCATTCCCAGATCTCGTAAAATAATTCCAAATTGTATTATGCATACCTGTTGCTAATACTATTTCAGAGCGTAGTTTTAGTACACTTAATAGACTCTAATCATTTTTAAGAACAACAATGTCTGAAAATCGATTAACAAATTTAGCCTTGCTCTCTATAAATAGAGATTTATCTAATAGGTTAAGAGGCAATCCTTTGTTAGTTGTTGACGAGTTTAGTAAAAAAAAGAGAAGAGTGCAATTTATACTTTGAGTTAAATTTTCAAATTTTTAAATATGTAGAAGCTATAAGAGACATATTGGAGGGCAAGCCACAGCTGCCACCAAATTATAAGGGGTAACTAAAATGGGAAGAGCCACAAAATTCTTAGGGGCCACAAAATATTTAGCCCACCCGTGAAAAAACCTTAGCGCCGCTACTGATTTGACTTCGTGAGCGAAGACTATACTGCTACACTCGAAACGTATTTTTGTGTTTCTGCATTTTGATAAGTAACCTGTAATTTCTGTAAACGGTTGAAATTGAAGCAAATCTTCTACTAATTCTTGTAATTCCGAAACATAATTTTTAAATACTGGAATAATACATTTATGTTTGGATTGCCTGAGTTTTCAAAATATATGAATTTCTACACATTAATTTTATGTATGATCAAAGTGAAGTGTCTTTCACATCAACTTAGAAACACACCTCGCCACGTTCCGCATTAGAAGAAAATTGACCCGTTCGATACTTATTCGCTCGGACTAAAAGTGGTATTGTAGAATCAACTAACTGCAAATAAATTCAAATGTGAATTACATAAAATCAAGATATTTCCGAGGCGAAATGCATCATTAGAAACTTTCTAAATTCTAAAACTATCACATTAGAATTTTTTGTTTACAAATAAAGTAACGCATGTCGTAATAGTCGATATTTAGTAAATATCGATCTAGAATTTGTAATTTACCATCTTGACCTTCAAAATGTATTATCGAAAATATACTTTAATTCTAAAATATACTTTAATTCTAAAATATACTTTAATTCTAAAATATACTTTAATTCTAAAATATACTTTAATTCTAAAATATACTTTAATTCTAAAATATACTTTAATTCTAAAATATACTTTAATTCTAAAATAAAATGTACCTTCAATAATATACTCATAGACATAAATAAGGTCATCTCTTCAAATTAATATTATACAACGTATACTTTTGGTTACCATAAGTTGGAAAAACAATTTCCGATTTTCAAACAGAAAAATCGGTTTTGCAAAGCTTTTTAGTACGGTGCATTATTATATCTTAAAATTTAAAATTTAAACAGTTTAAAATAAATGTTTCATCAATTGATAAAGTGGAAACACTAAATTCGTCGGAAGTTCAAAATAAATTACTTTCAAAAAATATTTATTAAAATGTAGAAAACAGTAAAAAATTGATGTAAAATTTTTTATTATTTTTTAAATTATTGAAAATTATTATATATCAAATGAAAGTATAAATTAGTTAAGTAACTTTAAGCAGCCGATATTAAGATTCAAAACTTCATGAAAATAGTGAAGGGACACTTAATTATTTTTATTTTTTCTTAAACAATTACAACAATATAACTTAGTTATTTTCAGCATTCAATTGATGATTCGCCTTCAGTGGATACAAAGATTTCGCTCCATTAGCTGAAAATATGCAAAGTCCGTTTCAACACGAATTTGAAAAAATAAGTTAGTATGAATTACCAGCTTTGTTTTTCAGTTCTAAATGTTTGAATTTAGTTGATAAAGAAGCGGGCGAACATTGAACGGGCATTGACACACGTCTGAAAAACCGAAAAATTATATAGAATATAGTCAAGGTTGGGTTCTCCATTAGGCACAAATAGCACATTTCTACAGTGCCATTTTTAGCAGAGGTTAATTTTATGTGACGAAAACAAAATGTTCTAAAATCTTCAAAAACTAATAAGTAAGTTCAATAATTAGTACGATCTTGAACTTGAAAATTTCGGTTTCAACTTTAAAAATGTTTATCTCGAAAACATACTAAAATCTTATAACAAAAAATAACTACATTAATAAGGGCGATCTTCACCTTGAGAACGCCGGTTTCGACCTTCAATATGATCATCTTGAAAATAAACTAAAATCTTATAACACAAAATAAGCACAATAATTAGCAGTGGCGTAGCCAGGGGGGCACAGGGGCGTATGGTTGTACGTTCAAATATTTTTAGTTTTTTACTTTTTTTCAATGGTGTGCCCCCCCGAAACAAAATCCTGGCTACGCCACTGATAATTAGGAAGGTCTTGACCTTGATCTTAGTAATACTACCCTCGAACAACCAACTTAGCCTATCTTTTATACATTTAAAACATGGATAATTAATAAGGTAATACACTAATTAAATTAAAGGCAGATGATTTCTACTTGTGAACAAAATGTTAATCATAATGTTAAAGATAATAACAATTATTAAGAACAAAATATAAAAACAAATTAAATCATCAGTCCCTAACCAAATATTTACTTTCCAGCTAGCTTACTTAATAAACTACACCCCTTAGAATATTCCATTTAACAAACTAGAAATTAGTACTAACTATGGCCAGTAGCTGTATTTAATTATTTGAGTGGGTTAACCCTTAACCGCGACACTACGACTAGTAGTTTACGTTAAACATTCCTTATGGAATTAAGAATAATACATGGCTCCTTATGGAGATGATTACATATTACGTCCCTCCTTACTCGAGGAAGATGCTAGCTAGCGCGCTTAGATTGAAGGTTGGTTTACCGCAATAAATAATAGTTTCTTCTCATCGCTTTAGTTAACTTGATCCAACTCGAGGGTTTGCGTGGGGTCAAGACGTCGCTGGTGGTGGCTCGCACACATTTCTTGATTTCCGTTCACTTAAGTTAACGTGGCGACCGCGACTTTCTAAGTTTTTAAAAACTGCTCGGGAACATGTCCAAATGAAGATGGTTGAGGAGTCGAAGTCATCGTTGTGGACGAACCAAAAGCGCACTTTCTTGTTATCGTTTCTTATTCTTTTTTCCCGCACGTAGTCAAAATTCCATTTTTCACAAAACCCTCAGAAAGCGGGGAAAATACCCTTCCAAAAACCCTTGCCTCGAAAATATATATTTACAACTATAAATCCTCTACTCAAAGCTTAACAATAGAAAGGAAATTGGTAGCTTGAGGCATGTTTCCAGGACCCCGCTATGGTTCTTGCAAAACCCTCTCTCTTCAAAGATATGCCTAATATTTATTTTCCTAATTACTTTAATGATGTTCATTAATAAAACCACTAAAGGTCGTTACACTCCCCCACGACCAGTTCCGAGCGATCCGAGAGGAAACTAAATTACTTCCCTGGCGAAAAAAAACTGATATACATATATTTACAACAAAAGATTAATTAAACTGAATCATATGAAGATTTACCAGGAGAGCGTAACACCATAGGATGCTCGCTATGGTTAATTGCCTCTGGCACCTTTGGCTTGGCCTTTTTCGTAACTACGATAGGGGCTTCATTTACACGACTATGGAACAACTTCAGCTGGTCTATGGAAAACGTACCCCTTAAAAGTTTATCAGAACCACATTCCCTGATCCTATAGGTAACCTTAAATAGTTTGTCACTAATAACATAAGGACCATTCGATTTCTTTGCTAATTTAGCTGAAGTTTTATTGGCTGCTGAGGACTGGATATGGGTTTTCTTTAGGACTAGTTGGCCTACGTCATATTCTAAATCCTGCCGTTCTTTATTGTAAAAATGTGCCGGTTTTTCTTGGGCAGAATTTATATTTGCTTGAGCTATCTCAAGTCTAGATTGAAAACGTTGGACGAGAGCCTGAGTGTCTCCTTTGTAAGCCTCAAATCCATGCAGGGCTTGCCACCACCCTCCTACGCATTGTAACCCGGCCACCTGAATTAAAGGCTTCAAAAGTCGCTTGATGACTTAGGTCTAAGGTGGTGCCTTGGGTACAGTGGCGTAGCTGGTGGTCCGCATGGCCCGCGGTGCGGGGGGGGGGCCTCGAGCTTTAAGGGGGGCCTCGAGCTTCGGGGGGGGAGGCCCCCGCTAACCATAAAAATAATTAAAAAGGGGGCCCTCATAGAGATTTTTTCGGGGGGGGGGTCCTCTGTGGTCTCAGCTACGCCACTGCTTGGGTATTAGCCTAGCTGATTATTATTCTTATTATTATTATTAATAAAGGATCTGGGCCTGGACATGGCTCTCCGGGTTCTCTAAGTTCCCTCTCTAACGTAAGTGACGCGGGGGAACAACCAGTTGAGTCATGTAGGCCTGAACGCATTACCATCGCAAACTTCTGTACATCCCGGACATCGTGAAAATCCTCAACATAGCAGGCTATCATATAAGAAAGATTCCAATTATTTCGCTTAGCCTGGTTGGGCGGCGGATGATAAAAGGATGTAAATTTTTGCCTAACCCCCATAGCTCCTAGGGTAGTGTTCATGACATTGGAGGCAAACTGGACCTCGTTATCGCTGGTTACAGATTTTGGAAGGCCGTACCTATGCGAGCGAAATGAATAGCGTGCATTGGGCCTGATGTTTTGTCTTTATTTGTTTGCATAAGAACACAGCCTAGACCGGTGGCCGAGGCGTCGCACTGAATTACGTACGGAAGACTAGGATCTTGCGCACTCATTACTGGGACAGATATGAGGGCTTGTTTTAACGTAGCAAATGCCGTTTGCTGCATCGGTCCCCACTTACACTTCGCATCTTCGCATCTTTCTTTAAAAATGAAATCTTGGTCAGAAAAAGATTTAACAAAACGACTTTAATACTGTGCCATTCCCAAGAAACGACGCAACTGTCGAAGTGTTTTATAGGCGCGGGATAATTGGATATGCAAGTTTATTTTTGACGGATCGACCGTGAGACGATCTTGACTTTAAGATAGCTATCTCGGCCTTCAAAAGGGTTGTTTTAAAACTGGGACATAAGGCCTCCCCAATCTATAAAAATAAAAATAGTATTCCCGTCTGTAATGCGGTATTTTCTAAATTGACAACCAGAAGCGATTTAAAATCTGGACTATTTCAAGTACGTCTAGGCAACAACCTTTTTTAAGTACACGTAAATTGTCAATAAACCTAAACACGTTATTTTTCGTTGAATAATAAATAATATAAATACATTTAAACATAAGACTGATACTTCATGGTTTATTAAAAAAATTAAAACACATTTGTTAAAATTGACCAGTTCTCTTTCAAAATATGTCACGAAGAACCGTTTAAAAAGGGGTCTCGCACCCAAAAGCTCGCGAATAAATTATTACATGTTTTTTTTAAATAATTTAATAAACCAGTCGTGAGATTGAAACGTATTTAAATTATTACCGCATGGTGACAAAATTTAAATTTAAATGAAGTTTAATAATCAATGAATTTAATTTTTCTATTCAAATCATTAGTGTCCCTTAAAAATAGTAATGTAGTATATTCTATTCAATAGTTACTGTCAATAATGGTAGGTACAGCGAAGTCCAGTAAACTTCTCAATTTACCTGATAATCATTCCTAGTATCATTTATGAATAACTAATCTCAAAACGATATATACCTTTTGTTGTTGTTGAAGGTCTGAACTTTGTAGAGATAGTTATTGTCGATATCTTTGTTGGTAGCGGTCGCAGCGAAGAGTTTTCGTTTGTTTTGAGCTTCGGCGCTGTTGCGTTTGGTTCGATCTCTGAAAATGAGTTGCTCTAGTTTCGGATCGCTTTCAACGGGCACGCTACCTTGGCGCAGTAATTGCCACTGTATATCCGTTGACAACTGCCGTTCAGGTTCCTGTTTCGGCATCTCGACAACAAGTGACTCCGTTAAACTGTGGTCCTTCCTCGAAGGCAATTGGGTTTTCTTAGAGGCCTTGGGTGGCAGGGAAATCGACCTCCTTCGGCTGGGAGGTGGTGTACCCGCCGGACAAGGCGGTAATATCAGATGATTATTATTACAGTCCTCCTTGGCACTACAAACAACAGTTTAAAAAAATAGATTTTTTGAGAAGATAATCTAATAATCAAGGCATCACCATAGGCTCAAGTCAGCTCAAGCACAGTCAACGCAGTGTATAAATATTGGAGATAAATATAACGGTATAGCAAACGATATTGTGTTTTTTTTTGAGATACACAAATCGGTGTCGACCTGAGGCCTTAGACAACAGCACAAAATAACTGATTAATCAGGGTGAGATAAGTGCAACGGCCACGCCAACGGGGGGATAGGGGTGGGGACACCCGTGGCGGAAGTATTCCGACCACCCGTTGGGGGATTGGTGGTCTTCCTCACACGACCATCCACAAACTGTGCCTCCCAGACGCCCAGGATTACAGGAGTACGCCAGTACTCCCAGCTATAGCAAACGATATACGGACAACAAAAAGACATCATTTTGACTTGGAAAATGGCGAGATTTTCTATAAAGAACAACATTATTTTAAAAGAGATTTTAAAGAAGCAGTGGCTATTAAAAATATAGGAGAATTAAATTAAGATAAGGGGAAATTTGCATTAAAAATCGGGGTGGGGGGGAGTTACAAATAAAAATTAAATATTAAAAACGTTGTGTACATGTATATAAAAACTATTGTACATTGATAAGATAAATTGTTGACGAAAAATGACAACGCTGTAATCATTCCAGAACGTACGCTTGACAAAGGATCTCGTACACGAAAGTTAGCGAAAACTTTTAAGAATAAAAATAAAGGTTTTTAAATTACCATGAAGTACCAGTCGTGATTCCAAGATTTTATTTAATTATTAGGGGACTCTCTTGACATTGAAAATGCTGATTTCGACCCTGAAAATATTAATCTCGGAAATATACAGCAATAAAATATAACTCGACCTTCAAAAATGTTATATTATGGATCATTATATACATTAAAGTTTTGAGTCATGGTTAGATTATATGATTAAAATTGATATTATATTTAGGGACACGATACTACATGACTTAGATAAAAGGATTGGAATGTAGCCTGACGAGGAACCACCGTTCGAAAGCTCGCGAAATGTAATGTTTTTAAACTACGGTTTTAATTAAACAATCATTTTATCTAAGTCGTGTAGTATCGTGTCTCTAAATATAATATCAATTTTAATCATATGGATCATTAACTTGGTCAACCTGGTGTGAAAAGATTATATAGTGATTGAAATTATGAAATCGTGATCAGGTCTTTAGCCATAGCGGCGAATTTAAGTTGAGTTGGTGAAATTGAAAGTTCAATAAAGCTTCTCCAGTTAAGAAACGGTCACTAACACAACCTCCGCTCGAGTTGCAGAAGCGTTCATTTTGAATTCAAAGAAAACAATAAAATAGTCTTCGTTGCGCCCCTGATCCTGATTGAAAATATTATTTAATGCCCAAATTGATAAAATGGTGATTGAAATTATTGTATCGTGATAAAAATGATTAAATAGTGATTTGAATGATTAAACCGTGATTTGAATGATTAAACCATGATTTAAATGATTAAAACGAGATTTAAATGATTAAAACGTGATTTAAATAATTAAAACGTGATTTAAAGGATTAAAACGTGATTTAAATGATGATTATAATGATTAAATGGTGAGTAAAATGATTAAATAGTGAGTGAAATGATTAAACCATGATTAAAATGATTGACAAGTGATTAAAATTATTATACCGCGATTCAAATTATTAAAATGATTAAACCGTAATTGAAATGTTTAAATCGTGATTAAAATGATTGACAAGTGATTAAAATTATTAAAACGCGATTAAAATGATTAAAATGATTAAACCGTAATTGAAATGTTTAAATCGTGATTAAAATGATTACACCGTGATTTAAATAATTTAATCGTGATTAAAATGACTAAATAGTAATTATTTTTTCATTTAATCATTATTATTAAGAGAACCTAAAGCCTAGTGACCTCCTCCTCCGGGCTTTATCAGTAGGGTTTTGTTTTCATATCATAGTCAACAAAAGATGTTAATTATAATTCTAAAAATTGTGTAATTTGGACCAAAAGGTGGTGTAGTCGATCTAGTCTGTAGAAAACCGGTCGAGTGCCCCCTCCTATGGAAGGAAATGCAACTGGTAAAATGTCCGCTACTGACTTTACGAATTGACTCTACCAGATGATATTTTGATTTAAAAATACCTGTTTGAAATGAATTGATCCCATCTTACTTAGTGTTGCGTATAATTTCCCGGACTCCTTTCAACATGATGAGCGGAGTTCGTCTTCCCCGGGTGGCATTCCCATTTTCGTTTCTGAGAACTGGAGGAGGCACGCTATCCAGAATTCCATCTTCCATACCAATCATCTTATGTTCTTTTGGTTCGGCTGAAACGATAAAAAGCATTTAATTGGAAAATTCACAGTTAACCAAATGTTATGGAAATCATTTGAGCTAAAACTAGTTTTTATGAGCCCTTAAACATTAATGTGATAGTTTACCGTTATTCTCAAGACCGAATTTAAAAAATAATCTTGTCCCAAGTTGGAAACCTTTAGTCGTATAGTATTACCGAGATTTGAATCTCAAATATTTACCTGGTTTTGTTTGTAGACAATCACACAACGTTATTTTTCAGCAGCTTGAATGTTGAAGTTACGCACATGGACTTCTTCATACCCATTTAACTTATTAACATGGTCAAACTGTAGCCTTTAAACCTTTTTTTAAGTAACACTGTATGAATCAATTAAATTAAATTAAACTGGGATGTTAATGATAGTGTGAACATATACGGCACCAAAATTCACACGAGAATCGGCGTATTTGAAAAGAAGCAATAAATTATATTTTTGTCGAAAAATCATGTAAAATATGTTAAACCCAATGAAAACTGTAACTGCTTCTCAAACTAAGCTTACTATCAAATGAAGCAATGTCAACTAATAGTATGAAGAAATTGGAACCCGTCGCGAAATGAAAGGAAAAAACAGAAAAATAGGCGTAGGTCTAGTCCGCTAGCAAATTACCATCCCGATCACGTAAAACAGCACTTCTCTAGTAATGCGGAGAAGCAAAGCTTCTAGGCTGAAACAAAGGACGCCAGGCTATTCGCTATTGATTGCCGCTTCATTAGCTTCGGCCAAAACCATTTCGTTGTAAAACAAAATATTCTCCGGTTTGTACTACTAAAGACAGCGATGTGTTACCCCGCACGCTACTTCGTTGTCATGGTAACCTCGCGCCAAGTGAACTCGTCTCATAACGATTTTGCTATATTACGGTGATTTAAAAGACAATTTCTAAACAACGCGTACTCGTAAACGCGTTGTTTTTCAGTAACAATGAGAGTGTCAATGGAAAAGACGTTTTAAACTAAGTTGCAAGATACGTTTACACCTATTGAAAATTGTTCCAACCTTTAATATGGAAATATACGCGTATAAATATATTTATATAAATTCAAATACATACACATATATACATAAATACGTAATGTCAATGCCAATGAGAAAGTTGTTTATACGCTTGGCCTTATAGGAAGGTACGTGTGCACCTTATGAAGATCTAATATGCAAATGTATGATATGCATATATTTATTAATTTATTTTACACACACCCTTGGATTAAGAGCCTTTTTAGCAGCCGCCAAAAACAAACAACACTAGCAATTAGATAATGTATATGAGTAAAGTCCTTTAAGTTTTACCATACATTAGTTAAAATAAACTTCTCAATAGTGTAATGAAAGGATTCAAAGGCATTCAGTTCTATAAACTCCAGTGGATTTCAATTGCGAATAAATGTGGGGTGGTGGAGTGGTTAGCACTTTCGCCTCGCAGCAAGAGGAGCCGGGTTCGATCCCAACTTGTGGCACTGGGTGAAAACTCGGAACAACTCCTTCTGCGTTGAGTTTGCAAGTTATTTCCCCACTGGTTTAAGGGGTTTTTGCCCCGAGATCTTCGGTTTCCCCTTCCATAAAAACTTGTTGAGGTTAACGGTAATAGTTAGTGTAGGGAGCTGTTGGCTTGCAGGGCTTGCCACCACCCTCCTACGCATTGTAATCCGGCCACTTGAATTAAAGGCTTTAAAAGTCGCTCGATGACTTAGGCCCAGGGTGGTGCCTTGGGTATTAGCCTAGCTGATTATTATTATTATTTATTATAAAAACCGCTGAATAATCATTTTGTCGGACGGACAATATGCCAATTTAGTGTCGAATGATATCCACCATACAAAGTAACGGGGAAAGTAACAAATAAGCTTTTAAGAGAAGGTACAATTCACCATTTTCTTAGCAGATATTACCTTAATTATTGTATAAGATTTTAGAATACATGTCATTTTATAGTCTTCTACAAAATTTAATACATACACGTTTTATAAAGATTTAGGCTCAAATTATCATAAGTACCTTTTTTCACTTTGAGAAGGACTGAGTTCAGTAACATTATTTTCTAATTTCCTTAATATTATATATGATAAATAATCTATGATAACCAGGAAGTACAAATACACGAATTATTGCGTAAGTATAAAATTTTTTATTAACATAATAACAGTCCAACTTACAACCTTGAAAATTCTTAACAAATAAGTTACATATTTTAAAAACAGAGCATAATTTTGTGTGTAATAGTAACACTGATTTTATCGACAAACTAAAAAATCACTATACCCCCACCGAATGTAATGAACTTATGACTTTGATTAGCTCCTATTTCACCTTTGACAAAAAATTTTTTTCAAACAACGCAATGGTCTCAGTATGGGGAGTCCACTTTCCCCAATACTTTGAAACACACGCTTTGGCCACTTCTCAAGTTTCTCCTTTACACTAGATATATGGATGCCACTTTTACCTTATTTCCTGAAACTGGTCACAATGAAGATATATTTTTTAATCACCTTAATCAAATGCATTTGGACATAAAATTTACAATTGAAAAATAAATTGAAGGGTGTATTAATTTTTTAGACGTTTCAGTTTTGAAATTAAAAGGTAAAAATGGTTTTAAAACCAACGTTTACAGAAAACCATTTAGTGTTAGTCTTTTCCCCCATAAAAAATCATGTCACCACCACTCCCAAAAAGTAGGTGTATACAAGATCCTAATTCATAGGGCCTTTAGAATCTGTAGTGATCCTATTGACATTGTAAATGAACTCAGTTACCTCAAAAATATTGCAATTAATCATGGGTTTATCGCTGGAATGGTACAAAGGCTCTTTAATAAAATTAGAAGAGAATATATAAAACCTAAAACTAATTTAATTCCCATAAAAGAGCATATTAAAAAAACCTTTTCAACCTTGTCCTTTTTTCCAGTAATATCTGATAAAATCGGTAATTATCTTAAAAAAAGGCATATAAAAATCGCGTTTAAGCCCCAGAACCAACTAAAAAATAATCTCAATAACGGAAAAGACCGTCTCGAGGATGACAACAGACAAGGGGTTTATGAAATACTATGTATGGTTTGTGACCAAACTTACATAGGTCAAACGAAACGCAATTTCAAAAAGAGACTTTCGGAACATAAAGGTCACCTAAACCGATGTGAGTGGAACAAATCAGCGGCAGCCTACCATAGTAAAAAAAACAGTTCACGTGATAGATTTTAACAACTCTAAAATTATTGCTCAACGCAATACTCGTGAAAGTATTGAGATTATGAAACGAAAAAGAACCTTAATTCTGCGTGGAAATCAATTTTTTAGAATCCTCCCCCCTTTTTTGTTTTTAATCTGTATTGTCTGTATAAAATAAAAGCCGGGAGTAGTGGCTCACTCCTGTAATCCCAGACGTCTGGGAGGCAGAGTTAGTGGATGGCCGTGTGAGGACGACCACCAATCCCCTAACGGGTGGTCGGAATACTTCCGCCAAGGGTGTCCCCACCCCTGTCCCCACGTATCCCCCCGTTGGCGTGGCCGTTACACATATCTCGCCCTGATTAATCAGTTATTGTGTGTGTGCTGGTGTCTAAGGCCTCGGGTCGACACCGATGTGTGTGTATCTCAAAAAAAAAAAAAATTGTCTGTATAAATGGTGTTGCCGCGACAGAACTTTTGTTATTCCTGATGCTGGCACTAACACTGCCGAAACTGGTCGTTTTTAATATTATGTTAATAAAAAAATTTATACTTACGCAATAATTCGTGTATTTGTACTTCCTGGTTATTAAACAGCGTAAGGCTGGAACCACACCAACCTTTAATTATGAATAATCTATGACTTAGAATACATAACAAAACATGCCATTTTTAATTTTCTATACCAATTTAAGAAAAATAAACATTTATACAGGGTGTTTCAAACGGTTATGCAAAAAAATTTAAGGAGTTGTAGGGGGTGAGTTGAGAAGTATGCCTGTTTTTTCCCCCTTTTCCTACGAAGAGCGCCAGACAGCAAGTGTGGCCTACTAGCCCCTGGAAGTAGGCTGCAAGTAGCACAAAACCAAGAAACAAGTCTGGCCAAATACGGAGTGTCTATTTACCCCCAGCTTTCGGGGGAAATTTTCCAATTCTTCAATAGGCCAGGAAATCGCCAAGAAGTAATATTTCCGAGAGCCAGGAACCGCGAGGTAATGTTTATATAGTGCTTGTGGAAATAACGGAAACTTTTCACCTTTAAACAGAACGTCGTGTTTTTGCTAAGCCATAATATGAAAAAAAAAGCTACCTGGTTAAAAGGGAACGATTGTTGCTGCTGTAAAGGTGAAAAATTTCCATTTGCGTCCCCTCCCATTCCCTCTGGTATTGGGGCTCCTCTCCGGAGTGTGGCCCATCTCTGGTACCATGCTGCCATCCTGGCCTGCTTTTTCGCTTAACTGCGCGTATCTCGTACATTATTAAAACCAGAGGTGGGCAAAAATTGTGAGCGAATTCTGAAATGAACGCTCAGACCTTTTTAATTTGAGTGATCAAGTAAGCTAGTGCTCAATACTGGCGATGCTATTTTCTCTCTCTTAAACTGAACCAGCTCAGGCCGAGCGAAATCGACTGATCGACACGCTAGCCTGCTCAATTTGAAGCGCCACGTCCTCCAGCGGCGGGATAATTCGTTCACTAGAAAGCGCTGACGGCGGGCTGGGTGAGATCGCGCCGAGAGAAGCGCTAGTTTTTTAATTTCTCAACGCACTGAGCGACGAGATAGTCTTTTTTCCGGAATTCGCTCACAGCGCGGTGAGAATAAAATATACAAATAATATTTTATTGTCGATTTTTTTATTCAATGCACTTTTTTAAGAAATAGTTTATAAGAACTGAAAATTTTTTCTCACAGCGGTTTGAGCGAATTCCGGGAAACAGTCTACCCCGTCGTTCACTGGGATGAGAAATTCCAATGTTAAAAAACCAGCGCTTCTCTCGGCGCGATCTCACTCAGCCCGCCGTCAGCGCTTTCTAGTGAACGAATTATCCCGCCGCTAGGGGAAGCGGCGCTTAAAATTGAGCAGGCTAGCGCGTCGATCGGCCGATCTCGCTCACCGCGCCGTGAAAAATCACTGACTGAGCGAACTAATCGGCGATCACCCTGAGCCGAGGGGTCGGACACTTGCCATTATTTTGTACGGGATTTCGGGATTTCGTAGAGATTTTGGCGATTTTATCATTATTTTTTGAAGTGATTTTGGGATTTCAATGTTAATTTACCATAGACAGAGTTGAAAGATTTGGCGATTTTAGACAAAGTGTACGGGATTTTGGTAAATGTCCGACCCCTCGCCCTGAGCTGGCTCAATTTCTCTTTATCGCTTAACAAGACCAACCGACCTTCGTATTTGAAGTGCTCACTCGTTTCGAGAGGATTTCAAAAATGAACGCTCACAATGTTTGCCCACCTCTGATTAAAACTCACTAATTTCTTATGACATTTCAATACAATATTTTTTACGTGATATTAGTCATATAAAGGTTCAAATAGATATAAAAAACTGCATTGTATATTTTACGATTATTATTTCCAAAAAAATTGTAACGAAATTATTTATATAGTCAATTATCTGTTCAATAAACATAACGTTAAACATAAAGATAAAAACCACATTATATGTTTAACGATTATTTGTTTCAAATCAAATTATATTGAAATTATTTATATATTTATTGTTCTCAAAACATAACGGTAAATATTGAGATAAAAAACCGTATAATATCTTTAACGATTATTTTTCTAATCAAATTGCAATGATATTATTTATAAAAAGAATTAACCGTTCCCTAAGCATGACGGTAAAAATGCGGTTAAAACTAAAATATTTTTCGATTAACCACAAATAACCGCGTATAAAACGGATAACGGTTGGATAATGCCGAGCTCTGCCCTCAGCTCGCCCGATAGGAGAAAGTGGGGCCACGGTAACCCCGCAGATCTTCTCCAAATTGTCATCCTCCCGAAATATATTTAAACTCAAAAACCACAATTTAGTTATAACTCGTTATTTGACGTTAGAAAAAATAGCGCCATCTGCATTAATGTGTGACGAAATGGCAGACGACTTTTAGATATACATGTTTATAGGCTGAAACATTCAGCTGTTGTACAGATAATGTTTCTTATCAGCAGAAAGCTTTTAAAAAGTAAATTCCAAACTAGGTTCGTAGGTGGCGTTAACTCTCCCCAAAATGTCTACCAACAACGGACGAAGCCTATATAAATATTTGTTTTTTAATAGTTCGCCTTTTCAGTTAACATAGAGCCACCTAGTAGCCAATGCGAGAACCTCATACACTGTTGGATTTTCATCTGTTTAGCAGACGCTTTTGTATATCAGCTAGGCTAGGCTAATACCCAAGGCACCACCTTAGGCCTAAGTCGTCAAGCGACTTTTGAAGCCTTTAATTCAGGTGGCCGGGTTACAATGAGTAGGAGGGTGGTGGCAAGCCCTGCATGCCACGCGCATTAAAACGACTACTATATTCATTAAGCACTTATATTTCCGAAATATCTCATAATGGATCTTAGAGGCACTAAACATGATCAGCTTTGATCGCATTATTCGCGCTATGGCTATAGAATTATAATCTATTCTTTCTAGACAGGCCCGACACTTTCGGCTCGCGTTAGATTTCCATACGAGAATTGACTCTTGAGAAAAGGTTTTTGGCATTTTAAATTTGTCGGAGGGAATACAAGCATGATAATTTTAAGGAGGTTACTAAATTATTTCACGTAACACGTAGAGGCCAATAAAAGCTTTGTATAAATTTTAATAAATCTATAGAATAGCGCTTTTCAACAATTATGTTAATTATAATTCTATCTCTAGTTCAATCACCATGCGTGAAGAAATTGTCTAGTGAAAAACCTTTGGCATGTCCAAAAGTGTTGCTTGTAAGCCCAGTTAAATTCATTTAAAAATATATTTACAGGGGCGTTCCGAAGAGAGTATGTTTGGGGGGGGAGGTAGGTGAAATTTGCCAAGTAAAAAACAAAGTTTGTCAAGTCTTCTAGGTTTGGATTGTTACGGTAGATTTCAATTTAAATGTTTTATTAAAAATATTATATATTATATTTCGTGCAATAATGTTCCAAAAAAATGAGTGCGCCGACTCGAAATTTGTTTCGCGAAACCACAACTACCGAACGCGACTGTCATTCTAGCGGTACTATTCCCAATTCAATGGCGTCTAGTTATTGTGAGTGAAGCATTTGCGTACTCTCTTTATATATAAAGCGAGATACACGAAGAAGAAAATAGAGATTGAACGATGCTACAGCAATTTAAAAATCCCATCAAACCCGCTTACTATTTCCTCGTCGTGTTTCCCGCTGTAGTAAAAAATAGATACATTTCATCCTGACGAATACTAGTTGTTGTTTAACTGAACTGCTTTGAATAACTGGAATTATTCATACCCAAATATAACATAAACAATTCAAACACTTATTACTGAAATATTAACATAAGAACAACTGTATCACACGTTATCTTTATTCTTTACCCAACGCAACTATTAGGAATATTGGCTTGTAAAATTTTCACTTTCCTAAAGAATATCACTATAATATTCACGACTTACCTAATGTTACCCCTGTGGCGCCATGTGGCGAGAAGTTTTATTTTTTTTATATATTAGTTCTTGTTTAAATGCCCTCCATCGAGGAAGAATATTGGTTTTTGATGATGTCTTTTTTATTACGCCATTTAATCTTTTTGTTTTAACAATGAATAAAAACCGAGCCCCCAACCCATAACAGTATCTTAACCGATTTGTATCGTCACCACGCCAGTTTGAATTTTTAGTTACTCTCCCAATAAGTTTTATTAAATCTCGAAGTAAATTTAAGCGCCTAACGCAAGTTCTTTTTCTTAATTTTTTTTACCGCCCCCATTTTAAGAGGATACACCCGATTTATGTAAGAAGTCCCATTTTTGATTTTCTGTTATTTGGCATTTTTCTTTGTTTTATTTTGAAATCTATCAATAAAAACATTTCAAACAAAACTCGTTGAGTATCCTAATCACTGTCCGATATCATCATCTTTCTTTTACTTATTATCATCAACGCCCTGCTACGTCGTAATATAAAACGATATGCGGGAGCGAAGGGGTAATATAATGGCGCCACCGGATGGACAGTGATTAAAAGGGACTGATGAGATTTATTGTTTGGAATGTTAATTGATATTTCTACCCCTCTCCCCCGTAAGATTCCCGTATTACTTTATTTGGTCCTAGAGAACACGTATTATTTTTAAAAGTATACTTATCCCCCGTAAAAGTTATCCAGAACTTTTAGTTGCCGTAACGAAACCAAAAGGGTACCCCCAAACTTTTTTATTTGCACGTATTTCCGCATGTTTATTGTTTAACATTTAAGTACCTAGTTTGTAAGCTGATATAGGTTGTGGCGAATGAACCACCACTTGATTGAAAATTTCCCATTTTTTCCAAACCCCGATAGTGTCGGATATTTAATTGATAAAGAGATCCCCGAATTAAAAAACAAAATGTTAGCCTATGACGTAATAGAGAACCTTTATTGGCTGATAATGGATATGTCCCCCTATATGGCTGTTTATTTCGTGAGTACATTAATGACCGCCGTGTCGTTAATTTGGATTAAAAGAGGCCCCTTAATCAAAACTCCGTGTAGATTTATGTAGGCGATAATAAATAAAATAATAGAACAGTTAATAGCTAAAAAACCACCCCCGCCTCTTACACCAGACCCAGCGTTACAAGCATTAATGCAGCAGAATAGAGCGATGCAGGATATAGCTTATCAGCAAAACAGGGCCTTAAATGAATCGCTGCGTGAATTAGCTTCCTCAATTAGAGATCAAAGAAAAGCCCCAGCAGCGTCCCCGGAATCGTCGGAAAACGAAACCGAGCCCCCGAACCAGAGAGTTCAATCGGCCACTTTTACAGTAAAATCTCCCAAACCAGAGTTAGTTCAATATCTCCGAGATTTAGCCCGTCAAAATGACGAGAGCATAGCGCAGTTAGGCCAACAATTATCCCAGCAAAATACCGCCGTTTTACAAGAAGTAGAGAGAAAGACCGCCCGAATAGAGTCGATCGGAGAAACCCTAGTTAAATCCATCGGAGAGAACAACCCTACCGTCCCGTATCGAACTTCCACCCCAGACGGTCCGAGCGATCCGCGCCCCCTCAATTTTTATCCCCGAGGTAATAGGATAGCTGACCCGCAAGGAACCATCCCGAAAAGCGCGTACGACCCGTACTCCGAAGAAAGAAACCGCTACCGTAACGAGATAGAACGCGGGTTAAGAGAATTAGGCAGGGCCCCCCATTTTACCCTAAACGGGGAAGGAGAAGACCCACGGCGCGAGCAAAGAACTCCCTTAAGATATGCGAATGTCAACCCCCGCCTCCGCCCGCGTCCGAAAGAATTTCCCAACGAGAAGATCCCAGTTATTTTAGACAGCAGAGCTCCCTAAAACTCCCCGCGATAAAAGTCCGATTTAATGACAGGCAGTGACGGAAGTGACCCCATAGATTTCTTAAAAACCCTATATGAATACGCGATAGCGGCCCAAGCGTCGGCCGATGAGTTATTAACTAACCTCCCCATAGTGTTAGAAGGGAAAGCAAAGTTATGGTATCGGGAAAGCTATAGCCAATTCCAAACCTGGGAACAATTCGAAACTCTTTTTAAAGAAACCTTTATGGATGAAACCTATGCCCGTAAAATTGGTAGGGTTATCCAAAACCGAAAACATAGCCCCAATGAAAACCCCGTAACCTATATAGAAAATGATGCAATTATATGACCAATTACCCCATCCACCGCCGGAAAAGATGAAATTGCAACAGATAGTGTTTGGATTACGCCCGGAATATGAAGCCCTTCTGAACCTTAAAACATGCGAGAGCGTAAGAGAATTAATGTTAGTTTTGACGCAATTGCAACCGGTAATGGTAGTCTTAGAAAAAATCCCCCCGGCTGGGAAAGAAATAGTAAAACCTCCCCAATTAAACCAACCTTCATTTTGTAATTATTGTAAGGAAGAGGGCCACCAAGTATTTGACTGTCCGAATAGGAAACCCCGCTATCAGCCGACGAATCGGCAAGATACTCGGAGACCACCTTTTCAACCGCAATATACACCCCCTGACCCAGCTAATAGAGGTACGCCTCCAAATGTTGTAACGTTGAACATTTGCAACTCTCCTGATCATTATGCCCGAGAATGCCCCACTAATTTAAGATACCAGACCCAAACAGGAAATCAAAATTTAAGCGTCCCCCCTATTAATTTGAATTCAAATCGGAGCGTAAGACCAATTAAGGATCGTAGTAGAATTACAGCCTGGCGAAACGAGTATCCACACAGTCCAATATCATATCCCCGGTACGACTAGCCTGGCCATTTACAACCCCCAGGGCCGTATTTCAGCGATTATAGATACAGGAGCGGCGTGCTCATTCGTAATGTTAGAAGTAGCCCGGAAGTCTTATCCCCATCACGATTTCAGTAACCTCCCCCGCGCAACTTTCGCCTCCGCGTCGTATGGCAACCCTCTAAAAGCAAGAGGTCCCATAATGTTACATCTCCAATTGCATGACAGAGTAGGCCCCAGTCTCGATTTCCCATTTTAAGTGATGGATCAATCTAAATTCGCCATGGTCTTAGGAGTAGATTTTTGTAATGCTATGCAGGGCATCCTCTCAATTCCCGACGGAATGTTAGCCATAAATTTACATGGGATGAAATGGAGTTTACCCCTAATAGAGACAACAGCTCGAGGAAGACCACCCCTCTTCCCCCCACTAACGCGACCTTGCCACCCAACCCCAATTTAAATAATTCTCAACAAGAGGAGTTGCAGGAATTAATAGATAGACATCCAGAAGTTGTAACGAATAAACCAGGGAAAACTCATTTATTAACCCACAGCATAGACACAGGAAACAACCCCGCCTATAATTCAAGCCTCCTATAGAGTTTCCCCGGCGAAACAAGCCATCATAGACGAGCATGTAAATCAAATGTTAGAAAGCGGGATAATCCAAGAATCCTACGGTATCTGGGCAAGCCCTGTAGTATTAGTCCCCAAGAAAACCGGAGATACTCGTTTCTGCGTAGATTATCGCAAATTAAATAAGATTACCACGAAAAGAACGTACCCCTACCCAGATGTAGATGAAATTTTAGATGCCATTGGGAATCCCCCTTTATATTACCTCACTCGATCTCCTTAGCGGATTTTGGCAAGTGGGGATGGAATTAAAATCAATAGAAAAAACAGCCTTTGTCACACATTCAGGAAAATATGAGTTTCGCGTTATGCCCTTTGGTTTGGTTGGAAGTCCTTCTACTTTTGCCCATTTAATGGACCAGGTTTTTCCCCACACCGAAAGAAATAGATTTAATACCAGCGTTTATAGAGATGATATCAATACAGCATCCCCCTCTCGGGAAAGACACCTTATAGATAAAGAATACGTGTTTACCCGCCTCCAAGCAGCAGGCCTAACTTTACGTTTAGATAAATGCGTATTTGCCCAAATCGAAGTCAGAATTTTGGGAAATATGGTAGGAAGAGACGGAATTAAGCCCGACCCAGATAAAATAAAGGCCTTATTGAAATACCCCGCCCCCACAAACGTGGACGAATTGGCCCGTTTCTTGGGTGTAGTCGGATGGTTCCGAAGATATATAAAGAACTTCGCGAACATTGCAGTCCCACTTAATGTATTACGTAAGAAAGATACCCCGTGGGAATGGAAAGAGCCACAAGAAAGAGCGTTCGCGCGCCTCAAAGAATACCTGATGGAACCCCCCATTCTTGCCGCCCCCAGTAGGGAGGGAAAATATCAAGTCTTTTGTGACGCTTCAGCCACGGGACTCGGATGCGTTCTCGTTCAAGAACAAGACGGCCACCCCCACGCTATTTATTACGCTAGTAAAACTCTCCACCCTCGCGAGAGAAACTATTCGATAACCGAAAGGGCATGTTACGCGATAATTTTCGGGATTTAAAAATTCCGCTCGTATTAAGAAGAAACCCATTATACGGTCGTAACGGATCATGTCGCCCTACAGTACCTACTGAATTTGAAAGACCCCCACGGTAGATTATTCCGGTGGGCATTAAGTAAGAGAAAGAGGCTGTTGCTTGGCTCCCGCCGTTCATCCTTCTCGTTCACCCGCTCCTTCCCCCATTGCTTTCCTCCCTTCTTAATCACCAGAATTTCTAATCACCAGATTCTCTCTCGTTCACCAGCTGCTTTCCCCCATCCCCATTCACTGGATACTTTTATCTCTCGTTCGCCAGCTGCTTTCCCCCATTGCTATCCCCATTCACTGGATACTTTATCTCTCTCTCTCTCTCGTTCACCAGTTGCTTTCCCCCACCCCCATTCTCCAGAATTTGTTTTGCTCGTGAAGATTTTCAGAAGGATGGAATTTACCCCTCCCTCGTTAACCATAATTTCCACTATCGCTTCCGAACCCCGTAATTTCTAATCTCTAGGCAATAAAATCAAGAAATCTACATTTCCAATTTTATTGTACTTTTAATTACATGATTGCGTAAAACAGGTTCTAATATTAGACCGACAATATAAATAACGCGTTTAAATCGTATTTTATCAATATAAAAAAATTAACTCGATCTTCGTAAGGAATATGTATAATTTAATTTAAAGGGTTGAAACGAACCACCTTCTGCAAGTGCAGTTTGTATAAATAATTTTATTACAAGTTCTAACTCACGTATTTGTAGTGTTTAGCAGCAATACCATTTATCACAAGAGGGACAGTCACAAACGTCGTCTTCTTCTTCAGGTACAGGTGAGAAGCTTTTATCGATGACAGTAGTTGCTTTTGGCGTCGGGGGAATGTCCCATTCCAGCGAAAGGTACTTTTTTCCGATGGTGAATTATCCCTCGACGGACTGTGTGGAAAGAATCTGGCATGTTCCCATTCTGGTACGTCTCCTGATTTCCAGTGTTCTAAGATTCCATGGCACTTGTAACATCTGACTGCGTCGTCTTGTTGAATATAGTAGAATCCAGCCTTCGCTAGTTGCTTCTTAGTGACGTGCATATTTTTGCAGTGACGAAACGTTTGAAGTCGATACACTTCGATGTCCATAGCTGATCTAGACCAAATACGTTTTTTAGTTTCAAATGATACATTCTCTAAGCCTACATTTACCCCTAAGTCTACTAAACCTAATTTTATCAATATGGTTAAATTTCTACGCTAAAATTCTCAATATAAACGCTTTTTTCAATATGCAAATTGTTTTAAATATGTGTAAAAATATAGTCTATTACAAAGAAAAAGTAGTTACTTACTTTAGGGGTAGAAATCCTTTGTCGAGCTGTAGAAAAGACTGAGCGATCCGTCAGCAGGTCTTAACTCGTCAATGTGCCGAAGAGAAATGACGCATGGAAGATTAATTTATTCCTATCTTGTTGAGAATTATTCATCACGTGATCTAAACTTCAAATAACCCTCAAATTCTATTGGCTGTCTCTCTCTGACAGTTTAAACTGCCTCTAATGATTGACGGCACATATTAACCCACTTGAGTATTTGGAAAAAACCCTTTGCTACACGAAGGAGAGTTTTGGAAATACCACGTTGACGATATCAAAATCGAGCTCTCACTTGAAAATGTTTACGGAAAACAATCCTCTTGGAAAATTGAGTTACGTAGAAGATTGCTAAAAAATGGCAAAGTGTTATGTTTTTTTTTTCAATAATGAGTCTTATTTTTTACATTTTAAAGTATTTATTAAGAGTGAAAAATCCCATGACTACACTGACGGCATATCTTATGTACCGGTGGAAAAAATCCATTGCTCAAAGTTCAGTTATCTTATTAAACGTGCGCGTGCACAGAAAAATGAACGAGTCACGTGATAGTAATTTAATTTCTACGCTAATCTTACCCCTACTAGGCTTAATTTCTGTCTAATACTTTTCCAATATATATATATAAAAGAATGCCTAAAAATTTCATTTTAAATATAATAAAATAGCCTAGCTGATTATTATTATTATTATAACTTACTTTTCAGCGTGACCTTCATTGACTATTCCCAATGCTAAGACTCTTTATTGAGATAACGAAAACTGTAACTAAGAATTGATTCCCATGACTACACTGACGGCATATCTTAAGTACCAGTGGAAAAAAATCCATTGCTCAAAGTTCAGTTATCTTATTAATCGGGTGCGCGCGCACAGAAAATGAAAGTCACGTGAGAATCGGTACGTCATAGTTCTCAAAGCAGTGATCTCAACGGGTGGAATTGGAGAAACGCTAAAAATATTCTCGACATATTCATTCTCCCTGAGTATAAATAAGTAAATAAATAAATACATTCTTGGCGTAGTAATAGGATTTTAAGAAAAAAATTAAATACGGAAAATCAATTATTTTATTTTAAAGGTTTTGTGATTTCCCACCAAACAATTTCAACATCTTCAATGTAGGCTATCTCATCAGGGGCCTCTCAAAAATCTTTTTCCTCTGATCTCCTAGTTTCTGCCTCTGTCTTTAGTATTTATAAATATTTTCCTATCCATAAATCATTTCCTAACTGGTGGACTTTGTTAAGACTAAACTTTTACTTATAATAATACGTTGAAATACATTTTCCAATAAGTAAAAAATTAAAGCTAGACCTAAAAACCCGTAAAGTGTAAATAGCTAAGACTAAATTTCTAAGCCTAACCCATGAAAATACATTTTCCATAAATTATATCCAAGAAAAAACCTGAGGATGGCTATAATATGAACATATACCTAAAAAAATCGGGAATTAAACAAAAACAACATTAAGTTTACTATTTTTATATTCACACGTCCTCAATTACGCAAATTTTATATTAACATTTCTACTATACATATTTCATAAATTATATTTACATAAATAAGTATTTTTATATAAAATCGTACAATTCTATCAGAACTTAAACCGGAAGATTCAGGCATATAATTTCCAAATACACTAACTACATTTGGAGTACTAATATTTATACTCACACAATTATATTTCGTACTAACAATTTCACCATCTTTTAAACTTTCAAATACTGCCAAGTGTTCGTCGCATATTTTTGTACTTCTCAAGGTGTTAAAGAAAAAGTGGTTCGCACCAGAGCAAACTTTTTTCAATTGAAAAAGCATTTCACACCCCGAAACTGTCACTTGCTGACAATGTGTAAAATTGGGCTTACGGGATTTCAAGTAATTTAACATCCACGATTTTCCTTCCTTTCCATCTTTTCCTATTAGAAATATTATTTTTCGGTCTGAGAGAATTAAATGTTCCAATAAACTTTTCGGCCATGGTCTAAGTTCTATATATTTGTTTATTCGTTTAGTGGTTTTCATTTGTTCCACCCAAGCACTTGTCAAATTTCCAAAGAGATGCGATGCGATGGTAGTCCAGATCGAGCAACGGCTTCTGCGCGGACTCGTTGTTTATCAATTTCCGCTTCTACTTTGCCTAAGTTTACTTTGTGAGGGTTTAGACTGCAACGTCTAATATGTCGACTCAGTTGTGATTTAAACGATTTATTGCACGTTGTACACGCTGTACGTTTACATTTATGGGTTCTTAATCTATAGTTACGTATTCGTTTCTCGCAACTTGGACACTGAATATATTTGTTTCGACCCATTTGGAATATATTCAAAGGAGACAAACACGTGATTTTTACTCGAACCGAGTCTATTCATAAACTGTTCTCGATTTTTGGGGGGATCTCCGTAAATAAAGTTTAAAATGTGTGTTCTGAGGGTAGAAATAATATCAGCCCTATTTTGATTTTCTTCCAAGTTAAGTGTTCCAGATAACGTTTACTTATTCCGCACCTTCCATCCATCCATTTTTTTCACATTACTTTGATATAACCTTGTCTCTTCCTACAATTCAGTTTTATGCTATGTACAATTCCCTTATTCATTACATCATTCCAAATTTAGTCTAATTCATTCACGGGCGTTGATCTTCTGAAATGGATATTCCAATAAAACCTTTTTCTTATATCATCGCTTCTGATTAATCTGAATGTTGTCAATATTAAAAACATCATATGCTATATTTAAATATAAAGGATACACACTAGATTGAGTAAATAAGCATAAATTTCTGAGGGCCTTTTCCTCCAAAATATCTAAAAGGGCAAGTACAACGTCTAATATGTCGACTCAGTTGTGATTTAAACGATTTATTGCACGTTGTACACGATGTACGTTTACATTTATGGGTTCTTAATTTCAATTTTGGGAGTCGGTATCCGTTTCACCGAAGAAGATGATGATGCTTCGTTTTTTTCAGCGTCGGGTGAATCGCCGTGTAAAAAAACATGTAGCATTGCATTTACTTTTTCCTCCTCCTCGTCCGAGACCCCTACAATACGTCTCTCGATCTATAAAGTAAAGAAATCAAAATAATAAGCTAAACGATAATCCATACCTTCTATTCACTAGTTCAATTTATCACTGTCTCATATATCCACTATCGTACATACATACATACACTAACTTACTAACGCTTTAAAGTCTCCGCAAGTTTTTATGTTGTATAATCAAAGTTTTGAATCGTATAATAATAATAATAATAATTAGATCAAAACAAATTTCAAGCTTACATTAATGTATTCCCTTGAGTGAGGGCCCAATCTTTGAAAAATCTTCTCAATGACGACATGGGTAGCTAGATGGACGTCGATGTAACCTTCGTCCTCTTGCAGGTTCAATTCACGTAAATACCAGTTTTTATATTTTCTTAACATTATTTCTAACGTTCTAAACGAAAATTGTTTTTCGGTTGGCATATCAGGCTTAAAAGAAAACCTAAGAACTGCTTTAGTTACACGCATATCCACGTTATTTTCCATAGCTAATATTTAGCCCTTAAACCTGCTCGTAATTACGAAGAATGTAAAAATGTAGAATGCTCGCTCCTATATTTATGCCAAATCAGAAATCACTTGAAATAATAACTTCATTTGGTACTTAAAAACGTTAAGAGGTGGGAGGAGGGGTTTGGTAATTTATAAATTTTTATAATCAAATGTACCATAGCAAAAGTATATAAATAATACAAGAAGTGCACTAATTATTATTTTCGCTCGCCAGGTAATTTCGTTTGATTTCCGTTTCGCACGGACGCAGATAACATGGTAACGCGACTACAGCGAACCGATAAAGCTAATTAATAAAATATTGTCAACCATTTGATATTAGAAATGTTAAAATAAAACTTTTACAGATAAATCTAATTTATAAAATATTGCCAATTGAGGGTTTACAAGTTAGTTTGATTATAGGTTTTGAGTGTTAGAAAAAACTGCGTTTCGCTACATTACACGGTGCGTTTAAGAGGTTAGAGGGAGAGCAAAGACTATTTATACGCTTCGCTTCGCTTAGATACGCATATGCTTTGTTGACCTCTACAAGAGTTACAGACCTAGACCAATCAACATTTTCTGTAGACTTTCGGTTTAAAGTTCGGTTAAAGGCTGAAAATAAGATAGAAGACTTAATCAATATGTTTGGTGAAATATATTTTTCTCTGGAAGGTTGTGTAAATATGACTCAATTTTCATGATGACTATCAATTAGTTTCAACAGGATATAAACATCCACATTAACAACCAAGGCTTCAACTTCTTTATAGATATTACTTTGAATTTAACCCTGTATTTAGCGTTATTTCTATTCAAAATAAAAGACCATGACAATAAAAAATAACCTTTAAAATATAAATCGCGAAGAAAATGAAGTAACGCGACTTTTAAAATTAGTATAAAATGTTTAATCCCTCTGAAAACGTGAAAATTCATATAGGACAAAACCCAAATACATGTTTACTGAGCTTAGCACTCTACTTTTTCAATCCTCTATTCTCAATGGTGGCCTCTATTTTTACCATCGTCTGCTTCGTAAACTTTATGGATGCATTGGGAGGGCTCAAATTAAGCTAAGGGGTACACTTCTTGTTTAATTTATATACTTCTAACCATATTAAAGTATCAATTTTAATTAAAGGAATTTTACTAAAAGATGAAATTCAACTTAAGTGTTGTTTTGCTATCTGAAATTCGAAAACAAAGAAGGTAGTACAGGGGTACTTAAGTTGATTTTAATATTTTTTAGAAATAACTTATACAGCGAAATAATCATTAGTGGTATCTAATTTTTTTAAGTGCCCACATACTTCTCATCTCGTATAAAAAAGGGTCATTTTTGTACTATAAAACCATTCCATTCCTGAAATCCGCTACAGGAAAATCTGCAAAGGGATAAAAAACAAACAGTTTATATATATATATATATATATATATATATATATATATATATATATATATATATATATATAGCTTAAATCAAATAAATAAATAAATATATTCCTTATGGATTATAAGTTCGCGAAAGGTGTATATTATATTTAATTTCTTACATTTCGTATCATTATTTAATGATTTTTTTTATTTTTTAAAAAAGTATGTCTTACTCTGAAGTCACACTCTGGTTTTGGAGTTACAGCTTCAATTTTTGATGGCGCCCCCGCCGTGTACTTAACAAACGGTGTCAATAGTACCGTTGTCTCAATTCAATCTTGGGATTGTCTTACTGAAAAATGGTCCTATGTCATTGACGCTCTGGGGTCACAAACAGGAATACGAATTACCCTACCAACGCCTACTATTGAGCAGTATTCGGATTGCTGTTACAACCATTACTTTCGCGTAACGTCGACAGGCGGAGAGTTTAATTGGATTCTGGAACCATTTAGTCAAAAGTATTTGCTAGATGAAATGTGTTTAACTGGGAGTTTGGAGGGTGGAACATATCAATTTAACTCACAAGGCATTGCATAGGGTCTGGCATCGAAATACATTAGCAGATAAGTTGAGCTATTCGATCGCCTCTGAAGATTTTAAATGCGTTATCATTACCATGTTTTACGGAAAGACCCGAACGAGGGGCTAGAAATAAATAAATAAATATAAAACATGGTATTCGTTAAATAAATATATATATATATATGTCCGTAGCAGAAATCAGGTATAACTACACTTAAATCAGTATTTATTAGCTCTCTTGCCATGGGGGCTATAACATAGTTATATGCACTACATAAATCAAGACCTGCAGAGTCAGGTGTTTCTGGAGTAGGCGCGCATGCATATTTCGTTAATCTTACGAATTTCAGAATTTGCTGAGGAATTTCCATTATGGATAAATATTAAAGACAAATATTAAAAAAATATTCTAACGAGTAAAGAAGTTTCAAACACAAATGACAAGTTTTACGAAAAAATTCCTTTTATAGCGTTTAACTCGATTTAAAATTCTTTAGATACGCTACTTAAGATAATCTATGAAGTATTCTTGTAAACAGATCTTGTTATAGTGAAGATTAGTTGATTAAGCTAAGCAATTTACGAGCGACGTCATAGCGTACTTGTAATTAAGAAAGTAAGTACTAAGTTTTACGATTTTGCTTAAAACTATGATTTTAAATCGATAAAGTGAAACACGTAAAGTGTCCCTAACTAAAATTGTTTCACAAACATCTGTACCGTTTAATAAGATATGAGTATGATAACGATTTCTAGAGCCCTATGTTCGATAATGATTCATTAGGAAAATTTGAATATAGTTTAAATTTTTAATTACTTATTTTTGGGTTGACTACCAATTTGGAGGACTACTGTTTTGATTTTGATATAACTAAATTTGATTGGTTTTCGAAAAGTTTTCTCTTTCACCCCCCTCACCCCCCAGAGAAGCCGTCGACGGGAGGAGAGCTCAGCGTTCGATTTATTTTTGGGTTGTTGCCACTACCCTAAACACCCGCGAGACCGAACTGACGTTCGTTTTTTAAATAAATAAATAAAATTGTGAATAATTTAAAAATAAATGTCTATTGACTTTTCTTCGTTCTATAATATCAGTTTATTCCTAAATTAGAAGTTAAGCTAATTTTTTTAAATATACTTCTACTGCCAAATTACGAGCTTTGTATATCATAACCCGGTGTAGGTAGTTGTTCCTAATGAAGGTTATTTACCCTACCATACCCTATCTTAATGAGGATATTATTATTTCAAGAGAGAGAGAGAGAGATGGAGAGAGAGAGAGAGAGAGAGAGAGAGATAGATAGAGACAGAGAATTTGTTCTTTGTCGACAAAGTAACTTAAGATGGTTTTCATCTTCTAGGAAAATTCCGAAAGTGTTTTGATACCTCAATACGATTTTTCTTTTATGATAAATTCAGATATTTCCGTTCGTTTTTAAGTACAAATCGAAGTTATTATTTAAAGAGACAATTTGATAATTTTCAAGCGAAGACACTTAAGTTGAATTTCTTTCATACAAACTAACTTCTAAGTTTGAAAAAAAAATGGATTATATAGTGAATAAAAAAATTGTCTTATATATGTTAAAAATAATAGCATGTTTCTTAAATATTTTTATTATTAGTAAAAAAATATATGTTAGATTTACACGCTTAGAATTTTATTATCAATGATCGTTATCTAGTTATCTTATCTCATTGTATGCCATTTCTTATTCAGATAAGTTTACGTTTCACGGATGTTTAAAATATCAATCTGTCAAAACACGTAGAATTTCTCAGTGCCGAAAATTCTCGATAGGGGTAGCCATTATCACGTTACGACGTGGTTCTTGTTATGGAACTAATGACAATAAGGTATAAACTTGGCTTATCTTTAATAAAAACGTCTCTTATTCCAAAGAACTTGTATATTTATCGAGAATGTACTTGCCCTTTTAGATATTTTGGAGGAAAAGGCCCTCAGAAATTTATGCTTATTTACTCAATCTAGTGTTTATCCTTTATATTTAAATATAGCATATGATGTTTTTTATATTGACAACATTCAGATTAATCAGAAGCGATGATATATGAAAAAGGTTTTATTGGAATATCCATTTCAGAAGATCAACGCCCGTGAATGAATTAGACTAAATTTGGAATGATGTAATGAATAAGGGAATTGTACATAGCATAAAACTGAATTGTAGGAAGATACAAGGTTATATCAAAGTAATGTGAAAAAAATGGATGGATGGAAGGTGCGGAATAAGTAAACGTTATCTGGAACACTTAACTTGGAAGAAAATCAAAATAGGGCTGATATTATTTCTACCCTCAGAACACACATTTTAAACTTTATTTACGGAGATCCCCCCAAAAATCGAGAACAGTTTATGAATAGACTCGGTTCGAGTAAAAATCACGTGTTTGTCTCCTTTGAATATATTCCAAATGGGTCGAAACAAATATATTCAGTGTCCAAGTTGCGAGAAACGAATACGTAACTATAGATTAAGAACCCATAAATGTAAACGTACAGCGTGTACAACGTGCAATAAATCGTTTAAATCACAACTGAGTCGACATATTAGACGTTGCAGTCTAAACCCTCACAAAGTAAACTTAGGCAAAGTAGAAGCGGAAATTGATAAACAACGAGTCCGCGCAGAAGCCGTTGCTCGATCTGGACTACCATCGCATCGCATCTCTTTGGAAATTTGACAAGTGCTTGGGTGGAACAAATGAAAACCACTAAACGAATAAACAAATATATAGAACTTAGACCATGGCAGAAAAGTTTATTGGAACATTTAATTCTCTCAGACCGAAAAATAATATTTGTAATAGGAAAAGATGGAAAGGAAGGAAAATCGTGGATGTTAAATTACTTGAAATCCCGTAAGCCCAATTTTACACATTGTCAGCAAGTGACAGTTTCGGGGTGTGAAATGCTTTTTCAATTGAAAAAAGTTTGCTCTGGTGCGAACCACTTTTTCTTTAACACCTTGAGAAGTACAAAAATATGCGACGAACACTTGGCAGTATTTGAAAGTTTAAAAGATGGTGAAATTGTTAGTACGAAATATAATTGTGTGAGTATAAATATTAGTACTCCAAATGTAGTTAGTGTATTTGGAAATTATATGCCTGAATCTTCCGGTTTAAGTTCTGATAGAATTGTACGATTTTATATAAAAATACTTATTTATGTAAATATAATTTATGAAATATGTATAGTAGAAATGTTAATATAAAATTTGCGTAATTGAGGACGTGTGAATATAAAAATAGTAAACTTAATGTTGTTTTTGTTTAATTCCCGATTTTTTTAGGTATATGTTCATATTATAGCCATCCTCAGGTTTTTTCTTGGATATAATTTATGGAAAATGTACTTTCATGGGTTAGGCTTAGAAATTTAGTCTTAGCTATTTACACTTTACGGGTTTTTAGGTCTAGCTTTAATTTTTTACTTATTGGAAAATGTATTTCAACGTATTATTATAAGTAAAAGTTTAGTCTTAACAAAGTCCACCAGTTAGGAAATGATTTATGGATAGGAAAATATTTATAAATACTAAAGACAGAGGCAGAAAAATACGTTTTGCGTTCTTTATTGCATACTATTACCATATTTTAGTTTGGGGTTACTGTATTTAGTACCATGGCGCCATCTAAACTTTGAAATAATCCTTAATTAAATATATTGATAAAAGGGCTCAAGTGATGACACTTCCCCTATTTCCGGTGACGTACCAATTCTCACGTGACTCGCTCATTTTTCTGTGCGCGCTCACGTTTAATAAGATAACTGAACTTTACACGTAGAATTTCATAGTACCATGTAAAATATTTATTCGTTGAAGGATCTAGCGACATCTGGCTGGTACAAAGATACACCAGGCAGCATGGATCTGATAACAATCGCCGGATTCATACTATCTTTGATAAAAAAAGTCTCTTATTCCACAAGAACATGTATATTTATCGAGAATGTACTAGCTCTATTAGATATTTTGGAGGAAGGGCGAACTAAAATTTATGCTTGTTAACGAAATTAATTAGCATATTTAAAAAAAAAACATTTATTCTTAACAAATGCATTCATGTTAGGATATGATTTACGGAAAATGTACTTTCATGGGTTAGGCTTAGAAATTTAGTCTTAGCTTTTTACATTTTACAGGTTTTTAGGTCTAGCTTTAATTTTTTGCGTATTGGAAAATGTATTTCAGCGTATTATTATAAGTAAAATTTTAGTGTTATCAAAGTCCACCAGTTAGGAAATGGTATATGGATAGGAAAATATTTATAAATACTAAAGACAGAGGCAGAAACTAGGAGATCAGAGAAAAAAGATTTTTGAGATGCCCCTGATGAGATAACCTACATTGAAGATGTTGAAATTGTTTGGTGGGAAATCACAAAACCTTTAAAATAAAATAATTGATTTACCGTATTTAATTTTTTTCTTAAAATCCTACTATTACGCCAAGAATTTATTTATTTATTTATTTATTTATACTCAGGGAGAATGAATATGTCGAGAATATTTTTAGCGTTTCTCCAATTCCACCCGTTGAGATCTTTTAATATCACTGCTTTGAGAACTATGGCGCCACCTAAACTTTGAAATAATCCTTAATTAAATATATTGATAAAAGAACTCTAGTTATGACACTTCCCCTATTTTCAGTGACGTACCGATTCTCACGTGACTTTCATTTTCTGTGCGCGCGCACCTGATTAATAAGATAACTGAACTTTGAGCAATGGATTTTTTTCCACTGGTACTTAAGATATGCCGTCAGTGTAGTCATGGGAATCAATTCTTAGTTACAGTTTTCGTTATCTCAATAAAGAGTCTTAGCATTGGGAATAGTCAATGAAGGTCACGCTGAAAAGTAAGTTATAATAAAAATAATAATCAGCTAGGCTATTTTATTATATTTAAAATGAAATTTTTAGGCATTCTTTTATATATATATTGGAAATGTATTAGACAGAAATTAGGCCTAGTAGGGGTAAGATTAGCGTAGAAATTAAGTTACTATCACGTGACTCGTTCATTTTTCTGTGCACGCGCACGTTTAATAAGATAACTGAACTTGGAGCAATGGATTTTTTTCCACCGGTACATAAGATATGCCGTCAGTGTAGTCATGGGATTTTTCACTCTTAATAAATACTTTAAAATGTAAAAAATAAGACTCATTATTGAAAAAAAAAACATAACACTTTGCCATTTTTTAGCAATCTTCTACGTAACTCAATTTTCCAAGAGGATTGTTTTCCGTAAACATTTTCAAGTGAGAGCTCGATTTTGATATCGTCAACGTGGTATTTCCAAAACTCTCCTTCGTGTAGCAAAGGGTTTTTTCCAAATACTCAAGTGGGTTAATATGTGCCGTCAATCATTAGAGGCAGTTTAAACTGTCAGAGAGAGACAGCCAATAGAATTTGAGGGTTATTTGAAGTTTAGATCACGTGATGAATTATTCTCAACAAGATAGGAATAAATTAATCTTCCATGCGTCATTTCTCTTCGGCACATTGACGAGTTAAGACCTGCTGACGGATCGCTCAGTCTTTTCTACAGCTCGACAAAGGATTTCTGCCCGTAAAGTAAGTAACTACTTTTTATTTGTAATAAACTATATTTTTAGACATATTTAAAACAATTTGCATATTGAAAAAAGCGTTTATATTGAGAATTTTAGCGTAGAAATTTAACCATATTGATAAAATTAGGCTTAGAGAATGTATCATTTGAAACTAAAGAACGTATTTGGTCTAGATCAGCTATGGACATCGAAGTGTATCGACTTGATACGTTTTGTCACTGCAAAAATCCGCACGTCACTAAGAAGCAACTAGCGAAGGCTGGATTCTACTATATTCAACAAGACGACGCAGTCAGATGTTACAAGTGCCTAGGAATCTTAGAACACTGGAAATCAGGAGACGTACCAGAATGGGAACATGCCAGATTCTTTCCACACAGTCCGTCGAGGGATAATTCACCATCGGAAAAAAGTACCTTTCGCTGGAATGGGACATTCCCCCGACGCCAAAAGCAACTACTGTCATCGATAAAAGCTTCTCACCTGTACCTGAAGAAGAAGACGACGTTTGTGACTGTCCCTCTTGTGATAAATGGTATTGCTGCTAAACACTACAAATACGTGAGTTAGAACTTGTAATAAAATTATTTATACAAACTGCACTTGCAGAAGGTAGTTCGTTTCAACCCTTTAAATTAAATTATACATATTCCTTACGAAGATCGAGTTAATTTTTTTATATTGATAAAATACGATTTAAACGCGTTATTTATATTGTCGGTCTAATATTAGAACCTGTTTTACGCAATCATGTAATTAAAAGTACAATAAAATTGGAAAAGTATATTTCTTGATTTTATTGCCTAGAGATAAGAAATTAAGGGGTTCGGAAGCGATAGTGGAAATTATGGTTAACGAGGGAGGGGTAAATTCCATCCTTCTGAAAATCTTCACGAGCAAAACAAATTCTGGAGAATGGGGGTGGGGGAAAGCAACTGGTGAACGAGAGAGAGAGAGAGATAAAGTATCCAGTGAATGGGGATGGGGGAAAGCAGCTGATGAACGAGAGAGAATCTGGTGATTAGAAATTCTGGTGAATAAGAAGGGAGGAAAGCAATGGGGGAAATGAACGGGTGAATGAGAGAGAATCTGGTGATTAGAAATTCTTGTGATTAAGAAGGGAGGAAAGCAATGGGGGAAGGAGCGGGTGAACGAGAAGGATGAACGGCGGGAGCCAAGCAACAGCTTTGTGTCCATCCGGTGAATGAAATTCTCATTCACCGGATGGGCACCCTCTTTCTCTTAAGTTTGCAAAATTTTTCCTTTGACATAGTATATCGGCCCGGTAGAAAACATACCTTAGCAGACCCGTTTTCCCGAATCCAAATTGAAGATTTAAATGAAAATCAGACCCCGACTAAGAGGAAGTTACAGATGACCGATTTTTAATAGATGACCCAGGTAGCAAAAATACGTTGAACTAACGTTTTTTTCTGAAAGTTGATATAACGCCATACATTTTGGTTGTAGGGACGTTGAACATGTCACCCTGGGCAACGGTTATTTAAAACCACTAAATCTTAACATGTTTAAGCATTATTTTATCCTAAAAAGTGGTAAGCCGTATGCGGAAAACGGTGTATATATTCTAAAAAATCGTAAGAATAACGTGTTATACAGTATTAGCAACGTTTAATTTTGGAGAATATGACGTTGATAGTCGGTTTAAGTTTGACGTTTTATTTTGGTAAGAAATTGACGTTATCGGCATGCTTTTAAATTATTGAAATGACGTTAGACGAACAGTGATAATGGCGTTGTGTCATACTGTAACGTTGAATATAAGTTAACAAAAAACGTGGAAAACATTTGTTAATTCACAAAACACGACGTTTTTTAACTTAATCTAACTGCTTGTCGGAATAGAAAAATAAGTTGAACAAATGTTATTTTTTAACGTAAATACAACGTCACACTTTTCGGTTGTAGGGACGTTGAACATGTCACCCTGCCAACGGTTGTGAAAACCACTAAACATATACATGTTTAAGCATTTTTTTACCCTATAATGTGGTAAACGTTATGCATCAAATAGTATACATATCCTAAAAAATCGTACGAATACTTTGTTTTACAGTACTGTCAACGTATAATTTTGGAGAATATGACGTAGATAGTCGGTTTAAGTTTGACGTTATATTTTGGTTATTAATTGACGTTATTTGCACTTGTTAAAATCGTTGAAATGACTTACGAAAATCAGTGATAAAGACGGTAAATTCAATTGCGTATGCAACGTTGAATATAAGTTACAAATAAACGTTGACAAAACGTGATACTTAAAAACAGACGTCTGTTTTACGTTTAACTGCTAATCAGAGTAGACAAATAAGTTGAACTAAGGTTTGTTCTCAACGTTAATACAACGGTACACGTTTAGTTTTGGTTGTAGGGACCATCATATCATTCTAGGCAAGGGTTTTTAAAACGGCTTAACCTAAATATGTATAAACGTTGTTTCAAACTAAAAATTCGTAAACGTTATCAGATATATATCATAAGAATAACGAGTAAAACGGTAATGAAGATGTTTTCTTTTGGATAATATAACGTTGATAGTCTTTTTAATATGACGTTATAGTTTGATTACTATTGGACGTTATCGGAACCTTTATCAACCGTTGAAACGACGTTAGAAAATCAGTGATAACGACGTTATATTATATTGCTGATGCAACGTGGAATATAAGGTACAATTAAACGATAATAAAACTGTTTAATTAATATAATTTTAGTATTCACGTGATTACAAAAAAAACAATTTATGCACCAATTTTTATTGATCAATAATATATAAATATACACTCCATATTTAGGCCAATTCAAATTTCATTATTATCAACGCCTCTGTTGTTTTAAGTCGATTGTGCATTTACGGAATTAGTTTTTCCGGATGTCTTCTTCCTTTATGAAATTCTTGTGGGAGCGTGCTAAAAGTGTTTGTCCTTACAGCACCTAAATTGAATGAGAATTGTATACATGAAATCAACAAATAAATGTGTAAGTTTCACATCTTGAAAAGTTCTTATGACCACATCTTTTACTCTTAGATCCGAAAAATATTTTTTTTCCCGCCCAGTTAAATGCCTGCACCAGCTAATTGGTCAAAATTTCAGACATGATTCTTCTCGTGACATCTACGCTTTTTCCTCCCAATCCCCCAAGAAATGAAACCCGAAAAAATATATGTTTGATTAGGTTAATACTCGCTGTAACCAGTAGTTTAACAACTTTGGACAAGCTGGAGGGGGAAAAGTAACTGAAAACCTGAGATCAGAGGAGAAGGGGGGGGGGGGGAGAACCCGGTGCCCTTCTTACTTTTAAAGAGTTAAAAGCATTTTGCCTATAAAATATTTACATTGGTTAAACGGGTAAATTTACACAAATTTAAGATAAACCTTGATAAATTTCAAATATAATTTGTAACAAAATAATTATACATGTATATTTAAAACGTTGGGCAAAATACCAACTTATCAGTAAGGTTCAGATTCAGGTTCGGTATAAAGTTTTACATCAGAAACTCGCAAAAAAATTTTAGTGGTCAATTACATTAATTTCACTCTCCCTCTGAATTATATAGGAGGAGTATACATTCTTTTTTGGGAATTTTGCTGGGCGCGTTCATGTAGAGTTTACCCCCCTTAACCCCCATTCTCCATACCCTGGGAAAGTGGCGTAAATAGCGCCCCCACAGACCCCGCGGTGCGGGGGGGGGGTGAGAACTAGGGGCCCCCCAAACGTTTATGATTAAAATCTGTACTATTTAAAAGGGCCCAAGTCGTTTTTCGCGGGGGGGGGCGGAGTTCCTAGTTACGCCACGGTCCTGGGACCAAAGACCCGAGCCTAGACCCCCCATCGGTGGTTCCAGGTAATGGCCGACTAGCGGGCGACTAAAAAGAGGTGTCGAAAAGACCGCGAAAAAGAGTGTATAGCCCATTGTTCCCCACAATCCAATGCCCCTAGTTTTAACAACCTTCGTAAAGAACGTACCGGGGTCATTTGATTGTCCTTTTTCAAATAAATATTCTTCAACTTCAGCTACTAGCGGAACCAACTGGTAGATGAAGGTGGTCCACGTCTAGCTTGGTGTTTTGCGGATTCCTTTCCTTATCATTTTGTTTAACATTCTTGTGTTAATTGATACTTGGGCTTTCAAATTTTCAAGTTCTCGCAAAATTTTTATTGGAGCTGTAAATAGAAAATTGTTGCTCTTTTTTATATTGTAGTTTTTGAATACATTTTGTAAATACTGTTTTGTTGCAGTCCTAATCCGTCAATGTTAAAATCGCCATTCGGATTAAAGGCTGGTTTATACAATTGTAAAAAAAGCCAAGACCCCGAGCTTCGACGCAAAAAAATAGGCCTAACGACCATTGATAACCATTAATTTATTTATTACATAATTATCAAACTACATTGGAGAGCGTAGCCAAAAACTGAAACAAATTGCAAAATTAGGGAAATTCACCCTTTATTTGATAAAATTTGCTGTGCGAAACTGTGGAAAGTATTATTAATTTTTTTTAAATAAAATAACTTGGTTATAAATCCTATATCGAATTTTAATGTTATCTGAGAAAATGCTGGCGCCACTATTCTGTCTGCTTTCATGATTCCATGACTGCGGATTGAGAAAAGGTCACCAGAAGTGCCAATCCTGTAGATTCGGGTGGGGGGGGGGGGAGGGTAAATAAGAAAATTTTCCCCCTTGGAAATGTTCTTATTTATTTTGTAAGGGATCGTAAAACTTTAATGAACTTTTAGAAAAATATAGCCACGGGCGGTCAATGTTGACGCCACTCTAGCGCGTATTTAGTTGTTAAAGGGGAATTGTCACCAAAACCAAAATTTACGAGATTTTTTTACAGAATGATAGAAAATATATTAATGATTATCTCTCTGAAATTTTGTAGTTATTGGACAAGTATTTAAAAAGTTACGCTACTTTTTCCGCAACCTACTTCAAACGGCTCCAAAAATTTCGGAAATCGCGGTTGAACCTACGTGCAGCGCCAAAAGAATGAAGCGGCAAAAATTTGAGAAAGTGTGGCGTGTAAGGCATTTTAAAAACACGATTAACTACAATCTACGAGTATAAGTCGGTTGAAAGGCCAAGGAGAATGTCGTAGCAGACGACGGTTCCGACCGAAAAACGATAAAACCGGGGAAAATAATAATTCGTTCACGAGATGACGCTGCAGGTAGGTTCCACCAAGCCGTTCTGAGATTCTCGAGTCGGGGGGATAAAAAACGAAATTTAATTGCTAATAATAAATCAAAAAATTGGAAATATAAACATGAAATTTTTGTATAACCATTTTCGGACATCCTCCATCCATTTAATTGGTTTTTTAACCAATTTTATGGTGGTGACAATTCCCCTTTAAGAGCTTTTCTTTAGAAATATAATCGCGGAGCTCCGACTTCCAGGTTAATTCGGGGATATTCTATCACAGACTAGTTCCAGGGAACACAGTATAGCCCGGATTTCACTTTGTAGGAAATAACAGGCGAAAATGTCGAAATCGTGGTATGTTAACATGTTCGGCGTTTCGCTCGGTTCTGGCGGTAGGACGTTTCCACCTAGCGATATTTACGGGAATAAATTGGGTGGTTTAGTTTTTCCACGACCTCAACGAGATTCTCGACGGTTTAGCTTAGGCCTAATGGAGCATGGACAATTAATCAATTTTAATAGATTATTAATATGTAAATATTTTCGTTTTGTTATTTGTAAGAATTATCGCGTTCAAAGAACGTAATTGCTAATGTTCATTACAAAGTGATATTAAACATATTACCATATGTAACATAATTACTGATAAGTGTGCCTCTGTTTAACATTTCTGTATTAAAAATTTTAATGAGACCTTGTTTCAAAGCCACCAAAGAAATTACTGACTATCGGAGCGTAAACCGTTATCGACGGGAAAGTGACGTCAATTACGTAAGGTCTCATTGGAAAAAGTTCTTTCAGGCACAGTTATGAGCATTTATGTTACATATTATATTACTAAAGAACAACTAGTAAGCCTAAAATTAACGAATTAATGAGAGCATCGGCCAGAAGGTTTTCGGTTGAGGAGCGCGGCTCTCCTGACCACGTGACCAGATCTTTGATTAGTCGAAAGCGAGCGGAATAGCCCAACCGAGCGATAAAAAATTAATGAAATTACAAAAAAAATGAAAACCAACAGAATTTCCGTCCGGCGTAGACGTAAAATACTGCTCATTTTCCGTCGAGGCTGAGTTATTTCACCCAAAAACCACGAAGTGAAAACCAAGCTTTAGTACAGTTTGTGAAAGGTAGCCGGTACTAAATGTAAGACAGACATCACCAGTCTTCAATGGCAGATAATATAACTTTTTACATTAAATGTGTTCATATCAATTTCGCCTTTCTGCGATCTCTGCTCCCCCCTCCATAGTAAAATTTACAATCGGCGCCACTGAAGGCAAGATATAAATAGGCCTGCACGTAAGTGAATTATTAGGCCTACTTACAAAAGGGGTATTTTAGGCTTACTTGATAATTAGTTCTTAACTTTCTTATTCTTAAATAGCTCTACTTTTCAAATAATTTTAAATAAGAAGAATAAAAACGTACCTTGATAATTTAGATGCTTGGCTAGTGTTAACAACGGGTTTATACTAAAAAAGCCTTTCGCGACAATGGTTGTTCGGAAAAAAATATTGTTGTCTAGCTTTGGTTTCAAAAGCAGTGTTTCCAAAAAACGAAATTTAAAATCGTAGACGCGTGGCTTCTGTTAACACGTTGCCAAAAGGAAAAATAAAAAGGCCATCCATAGAAATCAGAAAGTAACTAGAACGATTTGCCAATGGCAGAATGCCCGCCGATTAGAACCGTAGCTTAGGCTTTACTAAAACCTGGCGGAATCCTCCCGTGGAGGCCTCTCCCGCTAGATTTGTAATTTAAAAGTCTACCTTCGTTACGAATAAAGGATATTGTTAAAAGACGGCGTTACTGACAAATCCGCCAGTTTCAGATCAGCTCATGGTATACCATTGCAAAAATCGTTCTAGTTACCTTCTGATTTCTATGTGGTCATCTACATTCAAGAACCAATCATTTAAAAAAATAAATGTAGAATTAAGTTTTAATATAATTTTTATTTCGTTAGTTAAATACTTAAATAATTTAAATTTTATTAATAAACTAATTTTAATTTGATTAATTATATTTTAATTAAATTACTTAAATTTATTATTTATTTTTAAAAATAAATTACTTAAATAATTTTAATTTTATTACTTATTTTAATAAATAAATCACTTGAACTAGTAAAAATATATTAAATTAAATATTTAAGTTTAATATTTTAATATTAAATTGCAATTTGAAATTTTTTATCTAAATATTAATATTTATATTAATTATAATTAAATTCTTAAATATTAATTATATCTTCTGATATTCTAAATTCTAACTCCAGCCCCGCTAGATACAAGCGCTTGATATTCCTAAAAACAGAAAGCATTCTACGTATTATCCCTCTTCACCGCTAGAGCCAGTATGCACATATCCAAAAGCCGCTCTATTTTCGTAAATGTGTCAAACAAACCAAAATGTATAAAAATGACAAATGCCTTTATCAGAATAAAATTACGGCGACATCTACGATGTGCAGGGCCAAAAAGGAGTAGCGTGATATACATGGCAAGTCAAATTAGAGTATTTTTGATATTGCGTTTCTTTTTAATAAACTAACACAACGTTTATACATATATAGGTTAAGCCGTTTTAAAAACCCTTGCCTAGAATGATATGATGGTCCCTACAACCAAAACTAAACGTGAACCGTTGTATTAACGTTGAGAACAAACCTTAGGTCAACTTATTTGTCTACTCTGATAAGCAGTTAAATGAAGTAAAACAGACGTCTGTTTTTTTAAGTATCACGTTTTGTCAAAGTTTATTTGTAACTTATATTCAACGTTGCATACGCAATTGAATTTACCGTCTTTATCACTAATTTTCGTAAGTCATTTCAACGATTTTAACAAGTGCAAATAACGTCAATTAATAACGAAAATATAACGTCAAACTTAAACCGACTATCTACGTCATATTCTCCAAAATTAAACGTTGCCAATACTGTATAACACGTTATTATTCAGTTAATTTTCTTCACTTTTTTGCATAACGTTAACCACTTTTTAGGTTAAAACAACGCTTTTAGTAGTGGTCTTTAAATATCGTCCCCGAGGGCAACATATTCAAAGTCTCTACAATCACAACGTATGACGTTATATCAACTTTCAGAAATAACGTTAGTTCAACGTATTTTGCTACCTGGGACATTTACTAAAATTTCAATATACATTTTGAAACCATGATAACACGTTATGACAACGTTGACGTTATATATATTAATAAACGTTATTACGTGACTTGTTATTTACGTCATACATAACGTTTATATTTTACCAATAACGTTTTATGAACGCTTACACCAAATATTAACCAAATATCAACGTTATTTTGCTACCTGGGGAAGTTCCCCGTAGTTCATATCCCGATTTATTTCCGATACATCTCCTAGCGATACAAACAGATCCCCTCCCACAAGAGACAATAATTACGGTTTTAGAACAATGTGAAATTAAACAGAAAGAAGACCCCGAGTTAATCAATCTTTATAACGACCCTGAATTAGTTGCGCAACACCATAAATATGTAAAACTAAATAGTTTAATTTATACGAAACCCACCGAGAACGATTTTTATCCCCGATTAGTAGTACCCCCCTCAGCGAAGAAGAATGTGTTTGAGACCTATCACGACGCCCGATACGCGGGACATATGGGGATGGATAAAACCTACCACCGAATTAAATGGTTTAATTTATACGAAACCCACCGAGAACGATTTTTATCCCCGATTAGTAGTACCCCCCTCCGCGAAGAAGAATGTGTTTGAGACCTATCACGACACCCGATACGCGGGACATATGGGGATGGATAAAACCTACCACCGAATTAAATGGTTTAATTTATACGAAACCCACCGAGAACGATTTTTATCCCCGATTAGTAGTACCCCCCTCCGCGAAGAAGAATGTGTTTGAGACCTATCACGACGCCCGATACGCGGGACATATGGGGATGGATAAAACCTACCACCGAATTAAATGGTTTAATTTATACGAAACCCACCGAGAACAATTTTTATCCCCGATTAGTAGTACCCCCCTCCGCGAAGAAGAATGTGTTTGAGACCTATCACGACGCCCGATACGCGGGACATATGGGGATGGATAAAACCTACCACCGAATTAAATGGTTTAATTTATACGAAACCCACCGAGAACGATTTTTATCCCCGGTTAGTAGTACCCCCCTCCGCGAAGAAGAATGTGTTTGAGACCTATCACGACGCCCGATACGCGGGACATATGGGGATGGATAAAACCTACCACCGAATTAAATGGTTTAATTTATACGAAACCCACCGAGAACAATTTTTATCCCCGATTAGTAGTACCCCCCTCCGCAAAGAAGAATGTGTTTGAGACCTATCACGACGCCCGATACGCGGGGCATATGGGGATGGATAAAACCTACCACCGAATTAAATGGTTTAATTTATACGAAACCCACCGAGAACGATTTTTATCCCCGATTAGTAGTACCCCCCTCCGCGAAGAAGAATGTGCTTGAGACCTATCACGACGCCCGATACGCGGGACATATGGGGATGGATAAAACCTACCACCGAATTAAATGGTATAATTTATACGAAACCCACCGAGAACGATTTTTATCCCCGATTAGTAGTACCCCCCCTCCACAAAGAAGAATGTGTTTGAGACCTATCACGACGCCCGATACGCGGGACATATGGGGATGGATAAAACCTACCACCGAATTAAATGGTTTAATTTATACGAAACCCACCGAGAACGATTTTTATCCCCGATTAGTAGTACCCCCCTCCGCAAAGAAGAATGTGTTTGAGACCTATCACGACGCCCGATACGCGGGACATATGGGGATGGATAAAACCTACCACCGAATTAAATGGTTTAATTTATACGAAACCCACCGAGAACGATTTTTATCCCCGATTAGTAGTACCCCCCTCCGCAAAGAAGAATGTGTTTGAGACCTATCACGACGCCCGATACGCGGGACATATGGGGATGGATAAAACCTACCACCGAATTAAATGGTATGGTTTAATTTATACGAAACCCACCGAGAACGATTTTTATCCCCGATTAGTAGTAACCCCCTCCGCAAAGAAGAATGTGTTTGAGACCTATCACGACGCCCGATACGCGGGACATATGGGGATGGATAAAACCTACCACCGAATTAAATGGTTTAATTTATACGAAACCCACCGAGAACGATTTTTATCCCCGATTAGTAGTACCCCCCTCTGCGAAGAAGAATATGTTTGAGACCTATCACGACGCCCGATACGCGGGACATATGGGGATGGATAAAACCTACCACCGAATTAAATGGTTTAATTTATACGAAACCCACCGAGAACAATTTTTATCCCCGATTAGTAGTACCCCCCTCCGCAAAGAAGAATGTGTTTGAGACCTATCACGACGCCCGATACGCGGGGTATATGGGGATGGATAAAACCTACCACCGAATTAAATGGTTTAATTTATACGAAACCCACCGAGAACGATTTTTATCTCCGATTAGTAGTAACCCCCTCCGCGAAGAAGAATGTGTTTGAGACCTATCACGACGCCCGATACGCGGGACATATGGGGATGGATAAAACCTACCACCGAATTAAATGGTATGGTTTAATTTATACGAAACCCACCGAGAACGATTTTTATCCCCGATTAGTAGTAACCCCCTCCGCAAAGAAGAATGTGTTTGAGACCTATCACGACGCCCGATACGCGGGACATATGGGGATGGATAAAACCTACCACCGAATTAAATGGTTTAATTTATACGAAACCCACCGAGAACGATTTTTATCCCCGGTTAGTAGTACCCCCCTCCGCGAAGAAGAATGTGTTTGAGACCTATCACGACGCCCGATACGCGGGACATATGGGGATGGATAAAACCTACCACCGAATTAAATGGTTTAATTTATACGAAACCCACCGAGAACAATTTTTATCCCCGATTAGTAGTACCCCCCTCCGCAAAGAAGAATGTGTTTGAGACCTATCACGACGCCCGATACGCGGGGCATATGGGGATGGATAAAACCTACCACCGAATTAAATGGTTTAATTTATACGAAACCCACCGAGAACGATTTTTATCCCCGATTAGTAGTACCCCCCTCCGCGAAGAAGAATGTGTTTGAGACCTATCACGACGCCCGATACGCGGGACATATGGGGATGGATAAAACCTACCACCGAATTAAATGGTATAATTTATACGAAACCCACCGAGAACGATTTTTATCCCCGATTAGTAGTACCCCCCCTCCACAAAGAAGAATGTGTTTGAGACCTATCACGACGCCCGATACGCGGGACATATGGGGATGGATAAAACCTACCACCGAATTAAATGGTTTAATTTATACGAAACCCACCGAGAACGATTTTTATCCCCGATTAGTAGTACCCCCCTCCGCAAAGAAGAATGTGTTTGAGACCTATCACGACGCCCGATACGCGGGACATATGGGGATGGATAAAACCTACCACCGAATTAAATGGTTTAATTTATACGAAACCCACCGAGAACGATTTTTATCCCCGATTAGTAGTACCCCCCTCCGCAAAGAAGAATGTGTTTGAGACCTATCACGACGCCCGATACGCGGGACATATGGGGATGGATAAAACCTACCACCGAATTAAATGGTATGGTTTAATTTATACGAAACCCACCGAGAACGATTTTTATCCCCGATTAGTAGTAACCCCCTCCGCAAAGAAGAATGTGTTTGAGACCTATCACGACGCCCGATACGCGGGACATATGGGGATGGATAAAACCTACCACCGAATTAAATGGTTTAATTTATACGAAACCCACCGAGAACGATTTTTATCCCCGATTAGTAGTACCCCCCTCTGCGAAGAAGAATATGTTTGAGACCTATCACGACGCCCGATACGCGGGACATATGGGGATGGATAAAACCTACCACCGAATTAAATGGTTTAATTTATACGAAACCCACCGAGAACAATTTTTATCCCCGATTAGTAGTACCCCCCTCCGTGAAGAAGAATGTGTTTGAGACCTATCACGACGCCCGATACGCGGGGTATATGAGGATGGATAAAACCTACCACCGAATTAAATGGTTTAATTTATACGAAACCCACCGAGAACGATTTTTATCTCCGATTAGTAGTACCCCCCTCCGCGAAGAAGAATGTGTTTGAGACCTATCACGACGCCCGATACGCGGGACATATGGGGATGGATAAAACCTACCACCGAATTAAATGGTATAATTTATACGAAACCCACCGAGAACGATTTTTATCCCCGATTAGTAGTACCCCCCCTCCGCAAAGAAGAATGTGTTTGAGACCTATCACGACGCCCGATACGCAGGACATATGGGGATGGATAAAACCTACCACCGAATTAAATGGTTTAATTTATACGAAACCCACCGAGAACGATTTTTATCCCCGATTAGTAGTACCCCCCTCCGCAAAGAAGAATGTGTTTGAGACCTATCACGACGCCCGATACGCGGGACATATGGGGATGGATAAAACCTACCACCGAATTAAATGGTTTAATTTATACGAAACCCACCGAGAACGATTTTTATCCCCGATTAGTAGTACCCCCCTCCGCAAAGAAGAATGTGTTTGAGACCTATCACGACGCCCGATACGCGGGACATATGGGGATGGATAAAACCTACCACCGAATTAAATGGTATGGTTTAATTTATACGAAACCCATCGAGAACGATTTTTATCCCCGATTAGTAGTAACCCCCTCCGCAAAGAAGAATGTGTTTGAGACCTATCACGACGCCCGATACGCGGGACATATGGGGATGGATAAAACCTACCACCGAATTAAATGGTTTAATTTATACGAAACCCACCGAGAACGATTTTTATCCCCGATTAGTAGTACCCCCCTCCGCGAAGAAGAATGTGTTTGAGACCTATCACGACGCCCGATACGCGGGACATATGGGGATGGATAAAACCTACCACCGAATTAAATGGTTTAATTTATACGAAACCCACCGAGAACAATTTTTATCCCCGATTAGTAGTACCCCCCTCCGCAAAGAAGAATGTGTTTGAGACCTATCACGACGCCCGATACGCGGGGCATATGGGGATGGATAAAACCTACCACCGAATTAAATGGTTTAATTTATACGAAACCCACCGAGAACGATTTTTATCCCCGATTAGTAGTACCCCCCTCCGCGAAGAAGAATGTGTTTGAGACCTATCACGACGCCCGATACGCGGGACATATGGGGATGGATAAAACCTACCACCGAATTAAATGGTATAATTTATACGAAACCCACCGAGGCCGATTTTTATCCCCGATTACTAGTACCCCCCCTCCGCAAAGAAGAATGTGTTTGAGACCTATCACGACGCCCGATACGCGGGACATATGGGGATGGATAAAACCTACCACCGAATTAAATGGTTTAATTTATACGAAACCCACCGAGAACGATTTTTATCCCCGATTAGTAGTACCCCCCTCCGCAAAGAAGAATGTGTTTGAGACCTATCACGACGCCCGATACGCGGGACATATGGGGATGGATAAAACCTACCACCGAATTAAATGGTTTAATTTATACGAAACCCACCGAGAACGATTTTTATCCCCGATTAGTAGTACCCCCCTCCGCAAAGAAGAATGTGTTTGAGACCTATCACGACGCCCGATACGCGGGACATATGGGGATGGATAAAACCTACCACCAAATTAAATGGTATGGTTTAATTTATACGAAACCCACCGAGAACGATTTTTATCCCCGATTAGTAGTAACCCCCTCCGCAAAGAAGAATGTGTTTGAGACCTATCACGACGCCCGATACGCGGGACATATGGGGATGGATAAAACCTACCACCGAATTAAATGGTTTAATTTATACAAAACCCACCGAGAACGATTTTTATCCCCGATTAGTAGTACCCCCCTCCGCGAAGAAGAATGTGTTTGAGACCTATCACGACGCCCGATACGCGGGACATATGGGGATGGATAAAACCTACCACCGAATTAAATGGTATGGTTTAATTAATACGAAACCCACCGAGAACGATTTTTATCCCCGATTAGTAGTACCCCCCTCCGCAAAGAAGAATGTGTTTGAGACCTATCACGACGCCCGTTACGCGGGACATATGGGGATGGATAAAACCTACCACCGAATTAAATGGTTTAATTTATACGAAACCCACCGAGAACGATTTTTATCCCCGATTAGTAGATCCCCCCTCCACAAAGAAGAATGTGTTTGAGACCTATCACGACGCCCGATACGCGGGACATATGGGGATGGATAAAACCTACCACCGAATTAAATGGTTTAATTTATACGAAACCCACCGAGAACGATTTTTATCCCTGATTAGAAGTACCCCCCTCCGCAAAGAAGAATGTGTTTGAGACCTATCACGACGCCCGAAACGCGGGACATATGGGGATGGATAAAACCTACCAGCGAATTAAATGGTTTAATTTATACGAAACCCACCGAGAACGATTTTAATCCCCGATTAGTAGATCCCCCCTCCACAAAGAAGAATGTGTTTGAGACCTATCACGACGCCCGATACGCGGGGCATATGGGGATGGATAAAACCTACCACCGAATTAAATGGTTTATTTTATACGAAACCCACCGAGAACGATTTTTATCCCCGATTAGTAGAACCCCCCTCCGCGAAGAAGAATGTGTTTGAGACCTATCACGACGCCCGATACGCGGGACATATGGGGATGGATAAAACCTACCACCGAATTAAATGGTTTAATTTATACGAAACCCACCGAGAACGATTTTATCCCCGATTAGTAGTACCCCCCTCCGCAAAGAAGAATGTGTTTGAGACCTATCACGACGCCCGATACGCGGGACATATGGGGATGGATAAAACCTACCACCGAATTAAATGGTTTAATTTATACGAAACCCACCGAGAACGATTTTTATCCCCGATTAGTAGTCACCCCCTCCGCGAAGAAGAATGTGTTTGAGACCTATCACGACGCCCGAAACGCGGGACATATCGGGATGGATAAAACCTACCACCGAATTAAATGGTTTAATTTATACGAAACCCACCGAGAACGATTTTTATCCCCGATTAGTAGATCCCCTCTCCACAAAGAAGAATGTGTTTGAGACCTATCACGACGCCCGATACGCGGGGCATATGGGGATGGATAAAACCTACCACCGAATTAAATGGTTTATTTTATACGAAACCCACCGAGAACGATTTTTATCCCCGATAAGTAGAACCCCCCTCCGCGAAGAAGAATGTGTTTGAGACCTATCACGACGCCCGATACGCGGGACATATGGGGATGGATAAAACCTACCACCGAATTAAATGGTTTAATTTATACGAAACCCACCGAGAACGATTTTATCCCCGATTAGTAGTTTCCCCCTCCGCAAAGAAGAATGTGTTTGAGACCTATCACGACGCCCGATACGCGGGACATATGGGGATGGATAAAACCTTCCACCGAATTAAATGGTTTAATTTATACGAAACCCACCGAGAACGATTTTAATCCCCGATTAGTAGTACTGCCCTCCGCGAAGAAGAATGTGTTTGAGACCTATCACGACGCCCGAAACGCGGGACATATGGGAATGGATAAAACCTACCACCGAATTAAATGGTTTAATTTATACGAAACCCATCGAGAACGATTTTTATCCCCGATTAGTAGTACCCCCCTCCGCGAAGAAGAATGTGTTTGAGACCTATCACGACGACCGATACGCGGGACATATGGGGATGGATAAAACCTAATACCGAATTAAATGGTATAATTTATACGAAACCCACCGAGAACGATTTTTATCCCCGATTAGTAGTACCCCCCCTCCGCAAAGAAGAATGTGTTTGAGACCTATCACGACGCCCGATACGCGGGACATATGGGGATGGATAAAACCTACCACCGAATTAAATGGTTTAATTTATACGAAACCCACCGAGAACGATTTTTATCCCCGATTAGTAGTACCCCCCTCCGCAAAGAAGAATGTGTTTGAGACCTATCACGACGCCCGATACGCGGGACATATGGGGATGGATAAAACCTACCACCGAATTAAATGGTTTAATTTATACGAAACCCACCGAGAACGACCCCCCTCCGCAAAGAAGAATGTGTTTGAGACCTATCACGACGCCCGAAACGCGGGACATATGGGGATGGATAAAACCTACCACCGAATTAAATGGTTTAATTTATACGAAACCCACCGAGAACGATTTTAATCCCCGATTAGTAGATCCCCCCTCCACAAAGAAGAATGTGTTTGAGACCTATCACGACGCCCGATACGCGGGGCATATGGGGATGGATAAAACCTACCACCGAATTAAATGGTTTATTTTATAAGAAACCCACCGAAAACGATTTTTATCCCCGATTAGTAGAACCCCCCTCCGCGAAGAAGAATGTGTTTGAGACCTATCACGACGCCCGATACGCGGGACATATGGGGATGGATAAAACCTACCACCGAATTAAATGGTTTAATTTATACGAAACCCACCGAGAACGATTTTATCCCCGATTAGTAGTACCCCCCTCCGCAAAGAAGAATGTGTTTGAGACCTATCACGACGCCCGATACGCGGGACATATGGGGATGGATAAAACCTACCACCGAATTAAATGGTTTAATTTATACGAAACCCACCGAGAACGATTTTTATCCCCGATTAGTAGAACCCCCCTCCGCGAAGAAGAATGTGTTTGAGACCTATCACGACGTCCGATACGCGGGACATATGGGGATGGATAAAACCTACCACCGAATTAAATGGTTTATTTTATACGAAACCCACCGAGAACGATTTTTATCCCCGATTAGTAGAACCCCCCTCCGCGAAGAAGAATGTGTTTGAGACCTATCACGACGCCCGATACGCGGGACATATGGGGATGGATAAAACCTACCACCGAATTAAATGGTTTATTTTATACGAAACCCACCGAGAACGATTTTTATCCCCGATTAGTAGAACCCCCCTCCGCGAAGAAGAATGTGTTTGAGACCTATCACGACGCCCGATACGCGGGACATATGGGGATGGATAAAACCTACCACCGAATTAAATGGTTTATTTTATACGAAACCCACCGAGAACGATTTTTATCCCCGATTAGTAGTACCCCCCTCCGCAAAGAAGAATGTGTTTGAGATCTATCACGACGCCCGATACGCGGGACATATGGGGATGGATAAAACCTACCACCGAATTAAATGGTTTAATTTATACGAAACCCACCGAGAACGATTTTTATCCCCGATTAGTAGTACCCCCCTCCGCAAAGAAGAATGTGTTTGAGACCTATCACGACGCCCGATACGCGGGACATATGGGGATGGATAAAACCTACCACCGAATTAAATGGTATGGTTTAATTTATACGAAACCCACCGAGAACGATTTTTTTCCCCGATTAGTAGTAACCCCCTCCGCAAAGAAGAATGTGTTTGAGACCTATCACGACGCCCGATACGCGGGACATATGGGGATGGATAAAACCTACCACCGAATTAAATGGTTTAATTTATACGAAACCCACCGAGAACGATTTTTATCCCCGATTAGTAGTACCCCCCTCCGCGAAGAAGAATGTGTTTGAGACCTATCACGACGCCCGATACGCGGGACATATGGGGATGGATAAAACCTACCACCGAATTAAATGGTATGGTTTAATTTATACGAAACCCACCGAGAACGATTTTTATCCCCGATTAGTAGTACACCCCTCCGCAAAGAAGAATGTGTTTGAGACCTATCACGACGCCCGATACGCGGGACATATGGGGATGGATAAAACCTACCACCGAATTAAATGGTTTAATTTATACGAAACCCACCGAGAACGATTTTTATCCCCGATTAGTAGTACCCCCCTCCGCGAAGAAGAATGTGTTTGAGACCTATCACGACGCCCGATACGCGGGACATATGGGGATGGATAAAACCTACCACCGAATTAAATGGTTTAATTTATACGAAACCCACCGAGAACGATTTTTATCCCCGATTAGTAGTCACCCCCTCCGCAAAGAAGAATGTGTTTGAGACCTATCACGACGCCCGATACGCGGGATATATGGGGATGGATAAAACCTTCCACCGAATTAAATGGTTTAATTTATACGAAACCCACCGAGAACGATTTTAATCCCCGATTAGTAGTACTGCCCTCCGCGAAGAAGAATGTGTTTGAGACCTTACACGACGCCCGAAACGCGGGACATATGGGGATGGATAAAACCTACCACCGAATTAAATGGTATGGTTTAATTTATACGAAACCCACCGAGAACGATTTTTATCCCCGATTAGTAGATCCCCATTCCACAAAGAAGAATGTGTTTGAGACCTATCACGACGCCCGATACGCGGGGCATATGGGGATGGATAAAACCTACCACCGAATTAAATGGTTTATTTTATACGAAACCCACCGAGAACGATTTTTATCCCCGATTAGTAGAACCCCCCTCCGCGAAGAAGAATGTGTTTGAGACCTATCACGACGCCCGATACGCGGGACATATGGGGATGGATAAAACCTACCACCGAATTAAATGGTTTAATTTATACGAAACCCACCGAGAACGATTTTATCCCCGATTAGTAGTACCCCCCTCCGCAAAGAAGAATGTGTTTGAGACCTATCACGACGCCCGATACGCGGGACATATGGGGATGGATAAAACCTTCCACCGAATTAAATGGTTTAATTTATACGAAACCCACCGAGAACGATTTTAATCCCCGATTAGTAGTACTGCCCTCCGCGAAGAAGAATGTGTTTGAGACCTATCACGACGCCCGAAACGCGGGACAAAAGGGGATGGATAAAACCTACCACCGAATTATATGGTTTAATTTATACGAAACCCACCGAGAACGATTTTTATCCCCGATTAGTAGTACCCCCCTCCGCAAAGAAGAATGTGTTTGAGACCTATCACGACGCCCGATACGCGGGACATATTGGGATGGATAAAACCTACCACCGAATTAAATGGTTTAATTGATACGAAACCCACCGAGAACGATTTTTATCCCCGATTAGTAGTACCCCCCTCCGCAAAGAAGAATGTGTTTGAGACCTATCACGACGCCCGATACGCGGGACATATGGGGATGGATAAAACCTTCCACCGAATTAAATGGTTTAATTTATACGAAACTCACCGAGAACGATTTTTATCCCCGATTAGTAGTACCCCCCTCCGCAAAGAAGAATGTGTTTAAGACCTATCACGACGCCCGATACGCGGGACATATGGGGATGGATAAAACCTACCATCGAATTAAATGGTTTAATTTATACGAAACCCACCGAGAACGATTTTTATCCCCGATTAGTAGTACCCCCCTCAGCAAAGAAGAATGTGTTTGAGACCTATCACGACGCCCGATACGCGGGACATATGGGGATGGATAAAACCTACCACCGAATTAAATGGTTTAATTTATACGAAACCCACCGAGAACGATTTTAATCCCCGATTAGTAGTACTGCCCTCCGCGAAGAAGAATGTGTTTGAGACCTATCACGACGCCCGATACGCGGGACATATGGGGATGGATAAAACCTACCACCGAATTAAATGGTTTAATTTATACGAAACCCACCGAGAACAATTTTTATCCCCGATTTGTAGTACCCCCCTCCGCAAAGAAGAATGTGTTTGAGACCTATCACGACGCCCGATACGCGGGGCATATGAGGATTGATAAAACCTACCACAGAATTAAATGGTTTAATTTATACGAAACCCACCGAGAACGATTTTTATCCCCGATTAGTAGTACCCCCCTCCGCGAAGAAGAATGTGTTTGAGACCTATCACGACGCCCGATACGCGGGACATATGGGGATGGATAAAACCTACCACCGAATTAAATGGTATAATTTATACGAAACCCACCGAGAACGATTTTTATCCCCGATTAGTAGTACCCCCCTCCGCAAAGAAGAATGTGTTTGAGACCTATCACGACGCCCGATACGCGGGACATATGGGGATGGATAAAACCTACCACCGAATTAAATGGTTTAATTTATACGAAACCCACCGAGAACGATTTTTATCCCCGATTAGTAGTACCCCCCTCCGCAAAGAAGAATGTGTTTGAGACCTATCACGACATCCGATACGCGGGACATATGGGGATGGATAAAACCTACCACCGAATTAAATGGTTTAATTTATACGAAACCCACCGAGAACGATTTTTATCCCCGATTAGTAGTACCCCCCTCCGCAAAGAAGAATGTGTTTGAGACCTATCACGACGCCCGATACGCGGGACATATGGGGATGGATAAAACCTACCACCGAATTAAATGGTATGGTTTAATTTATACGAAACCCACCGAGAACGATTTTTATCCCCGATTAGTAGTAACCACCCCCTCCGCAAAGAAGAATGTGTTTGAGACCTATCACGACGCCCGATACGCGGGACATATGGGGATGGATAAAACCTACCACCGAATTAAATGGTTTAATTTATACGAAACCCACCGAGAACGATTTTTATCCCCGATTAGTAGTACCCCCCTCCGCAAAGAAGAATGTGTTTGAGACCTATCACGACATCCGATACGCGGGAAATATGGGGATGGATAAAATCTACCACCGAATTAAATGGTTTAATTTATACGAAACCCACCGAGAACGATTTTTATCCCCGATTAGTAGTACCCCCCTCCGCAAAGAAGAATGTGTTTGAGACCTATCACGACGCCCGATACGCGGGACATATGGGGATGGATAAAACCTACCACCGAATTAAATGGTTTAATTTATACGAAACCCACCGAGAACGATTTTTATCCCCGATTAGTAGTACCCCCCTCCGCGAAGAAGAATGTGTTTGAGACCTATCACGACGCCCGATACGCGGGACATATGGAAATGGATAAAACCTACCACCGAATTAAATGGTTTAATTTATACGAAACCCACCGATAACGATTTTTATCCCCGATTAGTAGTACCCCCCTCCGCAAAGAAGAATGTGTTTGAGACCTATCACGACGCCCGATACGCGGGACATATGGGGATGGATAAAACCTACCACCGAATTAAATGGTTTAATTTATACGAAACCCACCGAGAACGATTTTTATCCCCGATTAGTAGTACCCCCCTCCGCAAAGAAGAATGTGTTTGAGACCTATCACGACGCCCGATACGCGGGACATATTGGGATGGATAAAACCTACCACCGAATTAAATGGTTTAATTGATACGAAACCCACCGAGAACGATTTTTATCCCCGATTAGTAGTACCCCCCTCCGCAAAGAAGAATGTGTTTGAGACCTATCACGACGCCCGATACGCGGGACATATGGGGATGGATAAAACCTTCCACCGAATTAAATGGTTTAATTTATACGAAACTCACCGAGAACGATTTTTATCCCCGATTAGTAGTACCCCCCTCCGCAAAGAAGAATGTGTTTGAGACCTATCACGACGCCCGATACGCGGGACATATGGGGATGGATAAAACCTACCATCGAATTAAATGGTTTAATTTATACGAAACCCACCGAGAACGATTTTTATCCCCGATTAGTAGTACCCCCCTCAGCAAAGAAGAATGTGTTTGAGACCTATCACGACGCCCGATACGCGGGACATATGGGGATGGATAAAACCTACCACCGAATTAAATGGTTTAATTTATACGAAACCCACCGAGAACGATTTTAATCCCCGATTAGTAGTACTGCCCTCCGCGAAGAAGAATGTGTTTGAGACCTATCACGACGCCCGATACGCGGGACATATGGGGATGGATAAAACCTACCACCGAATTAAATGGTTTAATTTATACGAAACCCACCGAGAACAATTTTTATCCCCGATTAGTAGTACCCCCCTCCGCAAAGAAGAATGTGTTTGAGACCTATCACGACGCCCGATACGCGGGGCATATGGGGATTGATAAAACCTACCACAGAATTAAATGGTTTAATTTAAACGAAACCCACCGAGAACGATTTTTATCCCCGATTAGTAGTACCCCCCTCCGCGAAGAAGAATGTGTTTGAGACCTATCACGACGCCCGATACGCGGGACATATGGGGATGGATAAAACCTACCACCGAATTAAATGGTATAATTTATACGAAACCCACCGAGAACGATTTTTATCCCCGATTAGTAGTACCCCCCTCCGCAAAGAAGAATGTGTTTGAGACCTATCACGACGCCCGATACGCGGGACATATGGGGATGGATAAAACCTACCACCGAATTAAATGGTTTAATTTATACGAAACCCACCGAGAACGATTTTTATCCCCGATTAGTAGTACCCCCCTCCGCAAAGAAGAATGTGTTTGAGACCTATCACGACATCCGATACGCGGGACATATGGGGATGGATAAAACCTACCACCGAATTAAATGGTTTAATTTATACGAAACCCACCGAGAACGATTTTTATCCCCGATTAGTAGTACCCCCCTCCGCAAAGAAGAATGTGTTTGAGACCTATCACGACGCCTGATACGCGGGACATATGGGGATGGATAAAACCTACCACCGAATTAAATGGTATGGTTTAATTTATACGAAACCCACCGAGAACGATTTTTATCCCCGATTAGTAGTAACCACCCCCTCCGCAAAGAAGAATGTGTTTGAGACCTATCACGACGCCCGATACGCGGGACATATGGGGATGGATAAAACCTACCACCGAATTAAATGGTTTAATTTATACGAAACCCACCGATAACGATTTTTATCCCCGATTAGTAGTACCCCCCTCCGCAAAGAAGAATGTGTTTGAGACCTATCACGACGCCCGATACGCGGGACATATGGGGATGGATAAAACCTTCCACCGAATTAAATGGTTTAATTTATACGAAACCCACCGAGAACGATTTTAATCCCCGATTAGTAGTACCCTCCTCCGCAAAGAAGAATGTGTTTGAGACCTATCACGACGCCCGATACGCGGGACATATGGGGATGGATGAAACCTACCACCGAATTAAATGGTTTAATTTATACGAAACCCACCGAGAACGATTTTTATCCCCGATAAGTAGTACCCCCCTCCGCAAAGAAGAATGTGTTTGAGACCTATCAAGACGCCCGATACGCGGGACATATGGGGATGGATAAAACCTACCACCGAATTAAATGGTTTAATTTATACGAAACCCACCGAGAACGATTTTTATCCCCGATTAGTAGTACCCTCCTCTGCAAAGAAGAATGTGTTTGAGACCTATCACGACGCCCGATACGCGGGACATATGGAGATGGATAAAACCTACCACCGAATTAAATGGTTTAATTTATACGAAACCCACCTAGAACGATTTTTATCCCCGATTAGTAGTACCCCCCGCTGCAAAGAAGAATGTGTTTGAGACCTATCACGACGCCCGATACGCGGAACATATGGGGATGGATAAAACCTACCACCGAATTAAATGGTTTAATTTATACGAAACCCACCGAGAACGATTTTAATCCCCGATTAGTAGTACCCTCCTCCGCAAAGAAGAATGTGTTTGAGACCTATCACGACGCCCGATACGCGGGACATATGGGGATGGATAAAACCTACCACCGAATTAAATGGTTTAATTTATACGAAACCCACCGAGAACGATTTTTATCCCCGATAAGTAGTACCCCCCTCCGCAAAGAAGAATGTGTTTGAGACCTATCACGACGCCCGATACGCGGGACATATGGGGATGGATAAAACCTACCACCGAATTAAATGGTTTAATTTATACGAAACCCACCGAGAACGATTTTTATCCCCGATTAGTAGTACCCTCCTCTGCAAAGAAGAATGTGTTTGAGACCTATCACGACGCCCGATACGCGGGACATATGGAGATGGATAAAACCTACCACCGAATTAAATGGTTTAATTTATACGAAACCCACCGAGAACGATTTTTATCCCCGATTAGTAGTACCCCCTCCGCAAAGAAGAATGTGTTTGAGACCTATCACGACGCCCGATACGCGGGACATATGGAGATGGATAAAACCTACCACCGAATTAAATGGTTTAATTTATACGAAACCCACCGAGAACGATTTTTATCCCCGATTAGTAGTACCCCCTCCGCAAAGAAGAATGTGTTTGAGACCTATCACGACGCCCGATACGCGGGACATATGGGGATGGATAAAACCTACCACCGAATTAAATGGTTTATTTTATACGAAACCCACCGAGAACGATTTTTATCCCCGATTAGTAGTACCCCCTCCGCAAAGAAGAATGTGTTTGAGACCTATCACGACGCCCGATACGCGGGACATATGGAGATGGATAAAACCTACCACCGAATTAAATGGTTTAATTTATACGAAACCCACCGAGAACGATTTTTATCCCCGATTAGTAGTACCCCCTCCGCAAAGAAGAATGTGTTTGAGACCTATCACGACGCCCGATACGCGGGACATATGGGGATGGATAAAACCTACCACCGAATTAAATGGTTTATTTTATACGAAACCCACCGAGAACGATTTTTATCCCCGATTAGTAGTACCCCCTCCGCAAAGAAGAATGTGTTTGAGACCTATCACGACGCCCGATACGCGGGACATACGGGGATTGATAAAACCTACCACCGAATTAAATGGTTTAATTTATACGAAACCCACCGAGAACGATTTTTATCCCCGATTTGTAGTACCCCCCTCCGCGAAGAAGAATGTGTTTGAGACCAATCACGACGCCCGATACGCGGGACATATGGGGATGGATAAAACCTACCACCGAATTAAATGGTTTAATTTATACGAAACCCACCGAGAACGATTTTTATCCCCGATTTGTAGTACCCCCCTCCGCGAAGAAGAAAGTGTTTGAGACCAATCACGACGCCCGATACGCGGGACATATGGGGATGGATAAAACCTACCACCGAATTAAATGGTTTAATTTATACGAAACCCACCGAGAACGATTTTTATCCCCGATTAGTAGTACCCCCTCCGCGAAGAAGAATGTGTTTGAGACCTATCACGACGCCCGATACGCGGGACATATGGGGATGGATAAAACCTTGCACCGAATTAAAGCGAAATGAGAAAGGAAATAGAAGATTATGTTCGCACGTGCGTAATATGTCAGAGAACCAAAACCGAGAGAAGAAAAAAGGCAGGTTTAATGATGAGCTGTATCCTGCATAGGCCATGGGAATTAGTTGGGTTAGGTCTAATTGGACTTGTGAAAACTTTGTATTAAGTTTTGAACTTAATTATAATTAATTAAAATGTATAATTTTGTATTTGTAACTTCGATATCGGATAAATTTAGAAATGTATAAAACTCATAAATAATGTTAAGGATGTAAAATTAACCTAAAAATATAAATGTTAAAGTGTTGTATATAAACAATTTGTAACCATTAAACGAGAGGGAGAGGTCCGAAGAGGGTCCACAATTCAAGGTTGTGAGTCACTGGTTTTTTGGAAGCTACCGTTCGCTAGCGTCTAACTGTCCGGCTTAAAATAGTCGCCCGTAAGCTCTACATTGACGGAAAGGTAGAAGGGGTCGAATTTTGGGGCTTTTCAACGGACTTCTCGCTCTCGACTATTGGAAAATTTCAAAATAAGAGGCCCGGCGATTGGGAAAAACCCGTCACGCGTACATCTTTTTGTAAAAGAGGAAACGAAAGCATTGTGCAGTTCCTTCGAAAAAGTCCAAGTGAAAAGGCTCAAACATTTAGGTCGCTCCCAAATGGAGAAATAAAATAAAATAAAGTTTGGTTAAGGAGTACGGAATAAGTCTCTTTAAATCTAATCGTAGGTATAAATCTTAGTTAGCTTTTCAGTCGGCTAATTAAAGAACAAATTCAAAGTTAGCTCTCCCAACAGTTATTAGGAAGAATCGTCAGAAGAAAACAAAAAATACGAAGTTTTCTGAAATAAGGTTTTGTTAGGACTACTGGTAACACCCAATTATTGGTAATGGTAGACTACTTTTCGAAAGCCGTCGAAATAGTACCCCTAGTTCAGGCTACAGCCGTTAACGTAGCAAAAGCCTTTCTAGATCAAGTAATATGCAGATACGGAATGACCCTTCGCATAATTTCCGATAATGGACCCCAGTTTATTAGCGATATTTTTGGAGAAGTGAATACTCTATTAGGAATTAAACATAGTTTTACCAGCCTTTATCATCCCCAAAGTAGCGCCACAGAGCGCTACAATCAAGTGGTCGGTCGTTTGTTAGCCACCTATATTGGTAGCGATCACCGTGACTTGGATCAAAATATAACCTTATTACGCTTAGCTATTAACAGTAGCCCCAATGATGGCAATGCTTTCTCCCCATTCTATTTAAATTTTGGCTGAGAAGCGCGGTTAGCTGGTGACCCCCTCCCATTTGAATAAGATGAAGCAAACAATGACCCCACCCCGTTTACGCAAGAATTGCATGCCGCGTATAAACAAGTTAAGAACAGAGTGAAAAATGCCCAAGATAAAAGTAAAGCGCACTATGACGAAAGAAGACGCCCCCTCACTCTCAATATAGGACAATTGATCTGGGTTAAAACCCATATACAATCCGTAGCTCGTACCCATACTTCCTGAAACTATCTCCAAAATTTGAAGGTCCCTATATTGTCGCGACTAGACTCAATAATTTGGCGTACGTAGACCCCGAATCAAAAGAAGAAATTGGGACCTATCATATCGAACAATTGAAAATATTTCATGAGCGCACGTGGCCCACTCAAGTAGACGAAAATGACAGTGACGATAGCCCCCCTGAACTGGAAAGAGACGTTCTTACCCCTCTCCCCGACTATGGAACGCCAAATGTGTCACAATTTGCCCAAATTATACGCGTTGGAAAATTCGGCGCGCAAAATCGCGTTCTCCAATCCGGGCACAGAAAACAAGTTTTTAACCAATCAAATGCGTAAAATTTTTGCGTGCAAATATATTTCGATGCGTGTCAAAATATTTCGGAGGGTTATTTAAAAATACCGAGTCTTTTTAACGCGCAAGGCCTGTAAGCCAATGAATTTTAACTTTACATATCAAAATTTAAATTCAACCAATTAGGTTTGAATTGAACGTAAAGGCGGAGTTTAGCGATAGTAGAAAACATTTCAGCACGCCAAAACTTTTAGCGCGCAAAATTGGTTTCTTTCGGGTTAATTTCTTCAATGTCATTTGCACTTTCCCATTGGTTGATATTTGTAAACGAGCACCCTATTGGCTTATTTAGAACACGCCCAATTTTTGAAATTAAAATTTTGGCAGGTGCGCAAGATTTTAACGCGCTAAATTTTCACCCGTTAATAATATTTTTGGCGAGTGCAAAATCTTACATTTTGCATTTCATAACGCGACAAAAGCAAAATTTAACGCGTTATATTTCGTTTCGACGCGCAAAAAAATCGCGGTCATCAAAATATTTCGACGCGCTGAAAAAAAAACAACGCGCCAATTCCAGAAGCCGCGCGTCAAAACTCGCTTCCGGCGTGCAAGAAACTCGCTTCCGGCGCGCAAGAAAATCGCTTCCGGTGCGCAAGAAAATCGCTTCCGGCACGTAGTAAAATGTGGAATTTATTTTAGAGATTCGAAAAATAAAGCGCGAAAATAAAGATTCTCTTTAGTAGTTGTTTAGATAGTTATATAAAAGATGTCGCTTATTTTTCATTTAACCTAATAACTTAAAAAACAGTGTCTGATAATTAAGATATATTTCAAACTTTCAATAAAAATCATTATGAAACCATAAAAATACTAAAAGTACGGAAACACTTGTACTTAATTCGTGAATGACCTTTAAAAGCTGAAGGGGATCGTACGAAGCACTAAATGTGGTAAGGGCCTTTCGCTAATAAAAAAAAGTTCAAAATCAAATTTCATGGGAATATTACCTCCTGTCAATTTTGAGGGAAAATTTGACCAAAAGTTAACTAATATTAGCTAGAAATAATAAAACAAAAATATTGCGAACAAAATAATCATATTTTTGAGATTATAAAATTATTACAAATGAAAAACACAAGGTAATATTTTTAAAGGGACTACCTCACGACCATTATTATAGAAAAATAATTTTTAGAGACTCGTTTTTAACGCTTAAAAAGTGGGTACATGTCACTTCTTTAAAACCAAAATACGCAAGTACAAATTTGAATACAATAAAAGCCCACATCAAGTACAGTCTTTTGAGACCAAAAAATATTTTTTTAAAAAATAAGGTTTTTTGGGTATCGGCAATCAAACTTTTTTAAACTTTTCCATGGAATACCTCGCCAAAATTTCACGATGGACCTACTTTATCTCCATGTCAAAACCAACGCGTTCTGCTAAACCCAGATTTGGTCGAAGTTTAAATCTAAATTTAATTTTAGTTTAAGAAATTTTATATGATAGAATTTAAAACATAAAGTTGTTAACTGATTTCATACTTTGGCCAATTACAATTGGTTGGCGTTTTAAGGCGTGAGATTTTATGGCAATTAGAATGATTGAATTGTGATTCGAATGATTGAATTCGTTATAAGAATGAATAAATCGTGATTAGAGTTATCGAATCGTGATTAGAACAATTGATTGAATCGTGATTAGAACATTTGATTGAATCGTGATTAGAACATTTGATTGAATCGTGATTAGAACATTTGATTGAATCATGATTAGAACATTCGATTGAATCGTGATTAGAACATTTGTTTGAATCGTGAATAGAACATTTGATTGAATCGTGATTAGAACATTTGATTGAATCGTGATTAGAACATTTGATTGAATAGTGATTAGAATTATCGAATAGTGATTAGAACATTTGATTGAATCGTTATTAGAACATTTGATTGAATCGTGATTAGAACAATTGATTGAATCGTGATTAGAACAATTGATTGAATCTTGATTAGAACATTTGATTGAATCTTGATTAGAACATTTGATTGAATCGTGATTAGAACATTTGATTGAATCGTGATTAGAACATTTGATTGAATCATGATTAGAACATTTGATTGAATCGTGATTAGAACATTTGTTTGAATCGTGATTAGAACATTTGATTGAATCGTGATTAGAACATTTGATTGAATCGTGATTAGAACATTTGATTGAATCGTGATTAGAACATTTGATTGAATAGTGATTAGAATTATCGAATCGTGATTAAAACATTTGATTGAATCGTGATTAGGACATTTGATTGAATCGTGATTAGAACATTTGATTGAATCGTGATTAGAACATTTGATTGAATCGTTATTAGAACATTTGATTGAATAGTGATGATAATTATCGAATCGTGATTAAAACATTTGATTGAATCGTGATTAGAACATTTGATTGAATCGTGATTAGAACATTTGATTGAATCGTGATTAGGACATTTGATTGACTAGTGATTAGAGTTATCGAATAGTGATTAGAACATTTGATTGAATCGTGATTAGAACATTTGATTGAATCGTGATTAGAACATTTGATTGAATCGTGATTGGAACATTTGATTGAATCGTGATTAGAACATTTGATTGAATCGTGATTAGAACATTTGATTGAATAGTGATTAGAATTATCGAATCGTGATTAGGACATTTGATTGAATCGTGATTAGAACATTTGATTGAATCGTTATTAGAACATTTGATTGAATAGTGATGATAATTATCGAATCGTGATTAAAACATTTGATTGAATCGTGATTAGAACATTTGATTGAATCGTGATTAGAACATTTGATTGAATCGTGATTAGGACATTTGATTGAATCGTGATTAGAACATTTGATTGAATCGTTATTAGAACATTTGATTGAATAGTGATTAGAATTATCGAATAGTGATTAGAACATTTGATTGAATCGTGATTAGAATTATCGAATAGTGATTAGAACATTTGATTGAATCGTGATTAGAATTATCGAATAGTGATTAGAATCATTAGATTGACTGCATTGTTATAAGGTTTATTGATTTGTGATTTGATTAAATCGTGATTAGGATTACTTCAATTGTTGGTACGTTTTTGAATTGTAATGATTTGAATAAAACGTGGCTATAGTGAATTTGAAACGTAATTTCATTGATGAAATCGTGATTAGAGTAATTAAATCGCGATTCGAATGTATGACTCTTGATAATAATCATTTTAACGCACCCGAAACGGAAGTAAGCTGCCTTTCAACTCAAACTTTGATGGCGAACAGACTTACTACGCAAAAGCTTTTTTAAAATTCCGCCAGGGTAGTTATAGAGTAATGTCGAGCCGTCACTAGCGAGAATCTTGTACAAGCCTTGATTATCGTATTCCGAATCGAAGGAATCCGTGATGGAATTTCGAGAATCTAATATGATTATTCCAAATTTACGAATCATATGGAATCATTCCCCATTTCCCCGTGCTACTTCTGTTGTTTGGAACACCTAGGGTTCTTTTCTTCACCACTCTGCCTTGGTTTCAGATATTTTTGGTGCTGTTTAGTGGTTTTGGGGGAGGGGCGGGGGGGGGGTTGTTAATAAAAAACACCTTAAAGGTTATATTCCCTTTAAGGAGGAAGAGTACTATGGTCATTGCCTACTTTATCTCTAGTTCGTGTAGTACTCTTCTATCTTTGTGTTGAAACTTAATTATAAACAACTAATAATAACTAAAATAAATTTGGCAATCTGAAATTGAATAACCCCGGAACTAAACAAATTGAGAATTTCCCGATAATTCAGTCAGGAAGGACGTTAGATACCGTTAACTACTGATCTTGGAATTACCAAAATTATTTTGAGCACTATATGTTCGATCAGTCGGATGAAATATATAATTACAGAATGGATAAATATTTAAATTAAAACGTTCTATTAGAACTAGAAACTGATTGACTGACCGGTTAAAATACTAAAGATTACTGCCTTTAGGGAAATATCAGAAATGTTTTATCTTTTGAACAAAATAATTTGGGAACTTCGAATACCGATTGCTTCTCTACATAAAAGACTACTGTTAGAAGCAATGTTATTCCTACGAAACGTGCCCAAGGCCAGACGACCAAAAGTATAACAGCAAATTCGCAAGAGAAAGTGGAAACAAGGAATTTCTCTGAACAAAAGGAGAGAGTTCTCCGATAAGACGGGGGGAGTCGAAACTCCATGTTCGCACGGAGAAGCTAGGGTAACCTAGGGGGGTTAGCTCACCCTCCCAGGTGAATAGCGGTGACCGTTCGGACGAGGAATTTTTCTCTCCGTTTTCCCAGAATTTTGAAACTCCGGAAACCGTTCGCTCGTTCTTTTTCTGCACCGATTTTACAACACACAGCTATTTCAATTTTCTGGTGCTCTAATCACGATATTATCTTTAATCATGATTAAATCGGATTTAATAATATAATCATGATTAAATCGGATTTAATCAATATAATCATGATTAAATCGGATCTAATCAATATAATCATGATTAAATCGGATTTAATCAATATAATCATGATTAAATCGGATTTAATCAATATAATCATGATTAAATCGGATTTAATCAATATAATCAATATAATCATGAATAATCACGATTTAATCATTCAATCAATATCAAGATAATCACGATTCAATCATTCAATCAAGATCAAGATCTAACCAAAATAATCACTATTCAATCATTCAATCAAGATCAAGATCTAATCAAAATAATCACTGATTTAATCATTCAATCAATATCAAGATAATCACGATTTAATCATTCAATCATTCAATCAAGATCAAGATCTAATCAAAATAATCACTGATTTAATCATTCAATCAATATCAAGATAATCACGATTTAATCATTCAATCATTCAATCAAGATCAAGATCTAATCAAAATAATCACTGATTTAATCATTCAATCAATATCAAGATAATCACGATTTAATCATTCAATCAATATCAAGATAATCACGATTTAATCATTCAATCAATATCAAGATAATCACGATTTAATCATTCAATCAAGATCAAGATCTAATCAAAATATTCACGATTTAATCATTCAATTAAGATCAAGATCTAATAAAAATAATCACGATTTAATCAATTAATTAAAATCAAGATCTAATCAAAATAATAACGATTAAATTATTCGAAACATTTCAATCATTTTAATAATGATCTAATCTTTAATCATGATTAAATCAGATTTACTCAAAGAAGGTACCATAAAGCGTTCGCACGTGCATAAGTTCTCGGAACTGGACTTCCCGTAATCCGTCAATTGTTCGCACCGAAGAAAATTATTGGTATCTCACCCCCCCTAGGTGATCAGAAAACCGGAGGCGAACATCTTCGAGGTCCGCCTCCGGTTTTTTCGTCCGTCTTTTCGCCGAGCGTTCGGACTGTAAAAATGCTCACCTAGGAGGGTTATTTGACCCTCCTAGGTTACCCTAGCTTCTCTGTGCGAACATGAAGCGAAAGATAGGGGACATTTGACATAAGAGATGAATAGGCGAAACTATAAAGCAAATTTGGTCTTAACTAGCTTGTTAAAATGGGAAAACAAAATCACGTGACTACCATTTCACAGCCAACTTCGATTCGGTAACTCATGTTCATAGTTGGCCGTGCGACGGTAAAGAAAAAATTATTCCTTCCAATTACACTAAATACTGCAGACAACTAATTAACCAACACCTTTCTTTTACAAAATGGTTTAAATAATAATTATAATTAGGTAATTTAGATGAATCGATCAAAATTTAAACCACCATTAGCAAAATAAAATGAATAATAGATCGTATTTCTTAGGATAGATGGCATTGCAGTTCTCCACAAAATCACACGACTACCATCTTTTCAGCCCCCCTGGACTTTATAGTTTCGCCTATTGGGAATAGCTTTCGAGGTCGAGGTCGGGGGTTGGGGATCGAAGTAATTCGAAGAAATGGGCGAGGAAAGGAGTCCGAAAAAGGTTATTTTTAGACCCCTTGTAAATTATATGCAAAGATTATAAACTATAGAGTAGTATCAGTGCGACGTCACGCTACGTCATCCATGCTTTTTTCTATAGAGAAAAAAAACCGCCAAGAAAGGCGGCCATGGTCAAAGCTACGGAGTGACATTACCGCATTCCAGGGGTCAGTCACTTCGAAAAATTGTGTACAAGATTCCAAATCAAGGAATCGTGATCCATGATTCTTAGATTCTACTGTGATTCTGGAAAAACGATTTTCGAACTTTGAATCCGCGATTCCTATATACTCCTGGTTGATTCTCTATATTTCATTAGATTCCACTTCCTATTCCGTTATTTCCACTATAGATTCCACGATTCTTTAACTGACTCTTTGATTCTTAGATTCTACAACGTTCCAGTAGTAATATATATTATTTGAAATCGATTTTTAAACTATTAAATTAAAAGCAAACCGGCTTCATATTTTGGTATTTTGTAGTCGGCTTATCGTTTTAGGAAAATTTTCTATTTTTGCTAATAATGTGAGCTTTTCAAAATATAATTAAGAAAAACTCTTTCTAAATTTGCAGTGTGGGGTAAGTGTAATCAATGTTAAATTTTCGTAAAATAATTTATGGTTTTTAAACAACTTTTTATAATTTTTATTTAAATTTACTAAATAATGGTAATGTTAAGCTTTAGCTAGCTTTATACGCATATGGGTACTTTAGTTTAAAAACCTCGTAACATCAATAATTAAGCTCCGAGAAAATCAACTTTGAAACTGATTTCTATATGATATATATTATAGCTCTAGTTCACAATACAGATGTATTATAAGTTTCATATTTATTATACGTTTATTGTTAAAATGCGCAATTAAATAGTTTAAAGATTTCATTTGTTTTGTTTTTTTAGTCCAGTCTGTACTGTCACAAAAAACACATTCGTGTCCATGAAATATGTTCTATATATGTCCTAGTAATTTTACAAGTTTACATTTTAAGGGGGGTGAAATGTGAATTTTTAAAATTTTTAACCTAAAAGTATCGCGGAATAATTTCAAATACATATTTTTATAGGTATTTGACTAAGGCACAACCCTCTATGTTTTAAATGTAGTTAGTAATTAAGGAAATAGTTAATTTCAACTGGATACGTGAAGAAATATAGTCGAAATCAATTCGGACGTTCCTTCGTTTTTTCATGTTGAAAGATGCGAAAAAGGCTTGAAACGATTTTAATTAAAGTTCCTCCATCTCTTTGTTCAGATATTGAGGGTTCTTGAGCATTGTTTTTAGTATTCAACCGTGATAAGAACCGCGTAAGATCAAAAATGTAATTTGAACTAATTTCTACATTTTCCCCTTTTACCCGCATTGTTCCACCCCGATTATACGAGATTGTTCTTTTAACAACTGCCTATAAAACGATACCTTCAATTTCATCATGTGATGTTCCTTTTAAGAGATATGGGAACATTTTGGTTCAAAAGGGGTGAAAATTCGAGAAAAAGCTGAGAGTTTTTAAATTTTTGCCACCTTTCCGCCTCTTTTGCCCAACTCTGAACATAATTGGTTGTTCCTTAGTCAAATACCTATAAAACGATATATTTAAAATTATTGTACATTGCTCCTATCAAACGCTACGGAGACGTTTAGGTTAGAGGGGGTAAAAATTCAAATTTCGACCCCCCTTGAAAACTCCACTGGTTTAAAATAAAATAGAAACCTCTGAAAAATAATACTAGGACACATAGAATATATTTCCGTGGGTGGAGTTTCTACTTTTTGAATTAAATGTGACCACACGAAAATATTATTTTAGAGCTACGAAAAAAATATAGCTTATTGGGACACCATATTTCACCTCTGGATGTAATTTCATAGTGATTGGTCAAGGATTTCACGTGATCACCATCCCCCCACATTTTGGGGGTAAGTGTGATCAGTAACAGAGTTAAATTAAATAATTAATATTTAAATAACTATTTACTAGATATTAATTTTTTTGCGTAGTTGTGTAGGATAAAGTGCCCATATTAATGGTGCCAATTCTTAAGAGTATGCTATTTTGAGTTTAGGAATAATTTCAAGTAAACTCCCAAAAAAAATATTTTGATCACACATTGACCCTATCTCAAAATATTTCAGATAAAAAAATAAAAAATATTTCAATAGGGGTAAAACAACAATTACTTTCTAATTATATCTGGAACCATTTTAAATATGTTTTAGTATAAATAAAGGTTGATGTATTCCGAGGGGCAGATCACTTTTTTACCAGGTGTCCTAATAATAATGATTAAAAATTTAATCATGATTTAATCATTTTTAATCTTTGTACTGCCAAAGCTACAGATTTAATTTTAATCATGATTTAATCATACGAGGGTGTACTAATAATCATTGGAGTGAGCTGGCCCTCGATGTATTCTTTCAAAAACTTTCAAAATTAAACAAATTCGCATAATTTGCGTAGCGAATTATGATTGAATCCTAGTGTGAAAATAATGTAAAATTTTGAATAAAATAAACAATTAGACTTGCTACTGAGATAATCTTACACTATAGTAAAATAAAAAACTAAGCATACCATTTTTATCGATTCTGTAAATCTGTTTTATTGAACTTTCCACATAAATAGAACGCGCGCATACGATTTCAACTTTCAGTAAAATTGCGCGAGCTAGTGTAGATAGAAATTTTAGGTAAACCGTCAGCCCGTCCTCCGAAAACTTAAGAATTTCATAAATGTATTTGTTAAAATTGCATTGTAGAAAGATCTATTGAATAAATGTGGGTTTTGTTTACAACGGCGCGTGTAATAAGAAAACGTTTGCTGACCTCTTGATGGCGCTTTTAATTGCTATAAAATCTCACGCCTTAAAACGCCAACCAGTTGTAATTGGCCAAAGTATGAAATCAGTTAACAACTTTATGTTTTAAATTCTATCATATAAAATTTCTTAAACTAAAATTAAATTTAGATTTAAATTTAGACCAAATCTGGGTTTAGCAGAACGCGTTGGTTTTGACATGGAGATAAAGTAGGTCCATCGTGAAATTTTGGCGAGGTATTCCATGGAAATTAAATTTAAAAAAAGTTTGATTGCCGATACCCAAAATACCTTATTTTTAAAAAAAATAGTTTTTGGTCTCAAAAGACTGTACTTGATGTGGGCTTTTATTGTATTCAAATTTGTTCTTGTGTATTTTGGTTTTAAAGAAGTGACATGTACCCACTTTTTAAGCGTTAAAAACGAGTCTCTAAAAATTATTTTTCTATAATAATGGTCGTGAGGTAGTCCCTTTAAAAATATTACCTTGTGTTTTTCATTTGTAATAATTTTATAATCTCAAAAATATGATTATTTTGTTCGCAATATTTTTGTTTTATTATTTCTAGCTAATATTAGTTAACTTTTGGTCAAATTTTCCCTCAAAATTGACAGGAGGTAATATTCCCATGAAATTTGATTTTGAACTTTTTTTTATTAGCGAAAGGCCCTTACCACATTTAGTGCTTCGTACGATCCCCTTCAGCTTTTAAAGGTCATTCACGAATTAAGTACAAGTTTTTCCGTACTTTTAGTATTTTTATGGTTTCATAATGATTTTTATTGAAAGTTTGAAATATATCTTAATTATCAGACACTGTTTTTTAAGTTATTAGGTTAAATGAAAAATAAGCGACATCTTTTATATAACTATCTAAACAACTACTAAAGAGAATCTTTATTTTCGCGCTTTATTTTTCGAATCTCTAAAATAAATTCCACATTTTACTACGTGCCGGAAGCGATTTTCTTGCGCAACGGAAGAGAGTTTCTTGCGCGCCAGAATCGAGTTTCTTGCGCGCCGGAAGCGATTTTCTTGCGCGCCGGAAGCGATTTTCTTGCGCGCCGGAAGCGAGTTTCTTGCACGCCGGAAGCGAGTTTTGACGCGCGGCTTCTGGAATTGGCGCGTTGTTTTTTTTTTCAGCGCGTCGAAATATTTTGATGACCGCGATTTTTTTGCGCGTCGAAACGAAATATAACGCGTTAAATTTTGCTTTTGTCGCGTTATGAAATGCAAAATGTAAGATTTTGCACTCGCCAAAAATATTATTAACGGGTGAAAATTTAGCGCGTTAAAATCTTGCGCACCTGCCAAAATTTTAATTTCAAAAATTGGGCGTGTTCTAAATAAGCCAATAGGGTGCTCGTTTACAAATATCAACCAATGGGAAAGTGCAAATGACATTGAAGAAATTAACCCGAAAGAAACCAATTTTGCGCGCTAAAAGTTTTGGCGTGCTGAAATGTTTTCTACTATCGCTAAACTCCGCCTTTACGTTCAATTCAAACCTAATTGGTTGAATTTAAATTTTGATATGTAAAGTTAAAATTCATTGGCTTACAGGCCTTGCGCGTTAAAAAGACTCGGTATTTTTAAATAACCCTCCGAAATATTTTGACACGCATCGAAATAATTTTGCACGCAAAAATTTTACGCATTTGATTGGTTAAAAACATGTTTTCTGTGCCCGGATTGGAGAACGCGATTTTGCGCACCGCATTTTCCAACGCGCATAATTTGGGCAAATTGTGACACATTTGGCGTTCCATACCCGACGAGCAGAGAGACGAAAGCATTGACTCTCCTGCCGCGGCGGATCCTAAGACTATTCCCAAACGCATAGACAGTTTTTCGTCCCCTCTATCTCCGACACGCACGCCGTAACCATAACAACGCAAACCCTCCCTACGTCGACAGAGGCGTTAGCCGTTCGCGTTCGCCCTCTTGGTCGCGGATATTGACGCAGCAAACGCCGGTATTCCTCGCGGATAATTTCGAACTCCGAACCGGACGAAAAAGCGCGCTACCTCATTGTTCAATTAACCTACGAAAAGATGACCCCATAAAATGGGTCCAATGTGACAATTGTGAAGACTGGTATCACATTTTATGCCTAACCGTTGATATGACAATCATAGACGCAACACTCCGTTATTATTGCCCAAAACGTCAACCACTTTTAACCATGGATTTTATTCAATTCCTAGCGCAATTTGAAGATTCGGATGAAAATACCACTCGACCCAGAAGTGGGGATAATATCGTTACAACCGATAACCAATTGAGGTCCCGTTATTATATCGAAAATCATAGGGTAACAACCTGGTATTATGAAAACGCTACCCATCACGAGGTCCTGCCGGTGAGGAAAGATGGACCTTGGGATCAGAGCTCGGAGTAACCGAAGCCAAGACCAAAGCGCGCAAACCCCCTTTATATCTGGTATTCAACTAGCCAAGCCCAGATGCCATAACTGCCGTAGGGTATAATTTTTTTTTATATATTAGTTCTTGTTTAAATGCCCTCCGTCGAGGAAGAATATTTGTTTTTGGTGATGTCTTTTTTTATTACGCCATTTAATCTTTTTGTTTTAACAATGAATAAAAACCGAGCCCACAACCCATAACAGTATCTTAACCGATTAGTATCGTCACCACGCCAGTTTGAATTTTTAGTTACTCTCCCAATAAGTTTTATTAAATCTCGAAGTAAATTTAAGCGCCTAACGCAAGTTCTTTTTCTTAATTTTTTTTACCGCCCCCATTTTAAGACGATACACCCGATTTATGTAAGAAGTCCCATTTTTGATTTTCTGTTATTTGGCATTTTTCTTGGTTTTATTTTGTAATCTATCAATAAAAACATTTCAAACAAAACTCGTTGAGTATCCTAACCACTGTCCGACATCATCATCTTTCTTTTACTTATTATCATCAACGCACTGCTACGTCGTAATATAAAACGATATGCGGGAGCGAAGGGGTAATGCTAATTTACCCTAAGTAAAAAAAAACTGTAAAATCTCCTATAGAAATTAAAACTAGGTATTTTTATAAATTTTATACAGATTGCCAAATTTAACGTAGAAAATTAACACTGAAATAATAACTAACAACCGATATTCTTTATCACGCGTCTATCTGCCTTTTTTTTTGACATCCACACATCGGTGTCGACCTAAGGCCTTAGACACCACCACACAATAACTGATTAATCAGGGTCAGATATGTGTAACGGCCACGACAACGGGGGGATACGTGGGGACAAGGGTGGGGACACCCGCGGTGGAAGTATCCCGACCACCCGTTGGGGGATTGGTGGTCGTCCTCACACGGCCATCCATAAACTCTGCCTCCCAGACGCTTGGGATTACAGGAGTACGCCACTACTCCCGGCGTCTATCTGCCATTGAATTTTATAAGGTGCTGTATTTTTAAAAAGCTTTTACCACAAGGCTGAACTATAATTCCGACACACTAGCTGCCTCGCATAGAAATCAGGTTTTGTAAGTTATACATAAGGAGGAGCAACTACATAGAAATCTCAAACATAGTTAATTACTTTAGGGAAGTAAATTGCTGGGAAATTATAATGATTTGTTAAAACAACATTTACAATCGATTTAGTAGTTTTTTAATTAACAAACATGTTTCATGATTTTCAATTTGCCAAGTCCACCTCGATTTGCCAACTCTACATAGCTTTTGGGGGGAGCCTCTCCCTCACCCCCCCCCCCAAAGGTACGTCCCTGTATATTTGATATATCAAGAAGACTAATACAATTTGATCTTCCTTTAACTCGTATTTTCCTCTGGCGTCTTTGAGTTGCTTATTTATGCTTTCCAGAACATTATTGATAGGCATTTGTTTACCTTCCCGGAAAAAATGCAAATTTTTTTAACTTTGCAAGTATAGCCCTTTCCTTTAAATCGTTTTACAGGTGTTTATCGGCGTAAGACAGAAAAGGCTCTGACTAGGAATTTTGGAATTCGTCGTACTCCGGGTCCAATTCTTCATCCGACTCGCTCTTCATTAGGTCGGTGATGTGGTTAGTGTAGGCGCCTATATCTTCGGCCTTCGCATTGTGCTTTTTTAACAACACCCTTACGTCACTGAAAATTATGTTGCTATTTCCAACGTCACAAGATTCAATGATGGCTTTCAACAGACACTGCTCAAGATCGGTTATTATTATTGTAGCGTTTTCTACAATTTTATCCAATCTCCAGAAACATTTGTGAGTGTATGGGGCGACAAACCGGAAAAAACTGAACAAGATAGTTCTAGATATATTTCAGGTTTCTAGGAATATTTCAAGCGTTCTAGACCCATTTCAGTTTTCTAGACCCATTTCAGTTTTCTAGACCCATTTCTGTTATCTAGAACCATTTCAGTTTTCTAGACCCATTTCAGATTTCTAGACCCATTTCAGTTATCTAGACCCATTTCAGTTATCTAGACCGATTTCAGTTATCTAGACCCATTTCAGTTATCTAGACCCATTTCAGTTTTCTAGACCCATTTCAGTTATCTAGACCCATTTCAGTTATCTAGACCCATTCCAGTTTTCTAGACACATTTTACGAAGCTCTATCTAGGTATTTTACGCGATGTTCTCTCTGGATATTTTACGAAGCTCTCTCTAGGTATTTTACGCGACGTTATCTCTGGATATTTTACGAAGGTCTCTAGGTATTTTACGCGACGTTCTCTCTGGATATTTTACGAAGCTCTCTAGGTTTTTTACGCGACGTTCTCTCTGGATATTTTACGAAGCTCTCTCTAGGTATCTTACGCGACGTTCTCTCTGGATATTTTACGAAGCTCTCTAGGTATTTTACGCGACGTTCTCTCTGGATATTTTACGAAGCTCTCTAGGTATTTTACGCGACGTTCTCTCTGGATATTTTACGAAGCTCTCTCTAGGTATCTTACGCGACGTTCTCTCTGGATATTTTACGAAGCTCTCTAGGTATTTTACGCGACGTTCTCTCTGGATATTTTACGAAGCTCTCTAGGTATTTTACGCGACGTTCTCTCTGGATATTTTACGAAGCTCTCTCTAGGTATCTTACGCGACGTTCTCTCTGGATATTTTACGAAGCTCTCTAGGTATTTTACGCGACGTTCTCTCTGGATATTTTACGAAGCTCTCTAGGTATTTTACGCGACGTTCTCTCTGGATATTTTACGAAGCTCTCTAGGTATTTTACGCGACGTTCTCTCTGGATATTTTACGAAGCTCTCTCTAGGTATCATACGCGACGTTCTCTCTGGATATTTTACGAAGCTCTCTAGGTATTTTACGCGACGTTTTCTATGTATGTGAGAGAGAGGGAAAACTGCATTCAACGGTTTCAACCGCGTATTCAACTGAACGATCGCGCTTACCAAAAGAACGCGTCGTCGCGGGGACTGATAAATTCATCTCAGATAAAGACTATAGATGGCAGACACGGGCTTACATTTTGGAGAATCGAATGGTACTTGTACCGTTGCGGTGGTATTTATTATTTGAAGTCTTTAACCTTTAATAGGTGTGACGTAATCCATAAGGTCATAGATAAGCAGTAGCGGCGCTAAGGCTTTTTCACAGGTGGGGTAATTATTTTGTGGCCCCTAAGAATTTTGTGGCCCTTATACAACTTTAGTGAGCCCTTATAAATTTTCCAGGAAGCGAGTAGAGCAAGGACGTTTTTTTGTTACGTCTCTCCTCGCGTTTACTGACCTTTTATCCGACCTGGAGGGGACACGTGCATGCCCGGGGTATTTCTCTAAATTCCCTTAAGCGTCTTTCTTTTCTTTCTATTGTCCATTTAACTTTCGTTCAATTTCTGCTCCCCTCCCCCGAATCTATCTTCTTGAGTAAACGAATTGATTTTGAAAGATTTTTGTTTACCAGAAACACGTTTCTTGGCAATAAAAACAATTTCTAGAGATAAAGAAAATTCATAAATTCCCATATGTGGCATCTTAATTATAAATATGTGGCCCTTTTAATATAAATATGTGTGGCTTCTCTCAGAAATGCAGGGGGGCTAAAGCCCACTTCAGCCCACCCTTAGCGCCGCTACTGTAGATAAGTCTGCGAATTAGCTGAAATCTTTGAAGCAGCCCGCGGCTTGATTAACGGTACTTTAATATCGAATAAAGAATGTTCATTTTTAGTGTTGTTTAAACTTAAAATTAGCTATTTTCTTGGTCGGCATATACCCATTTCACCAACTTCTACTTTCTAAGAAATTGTAACAAATTGTTGGTACACGTGTCCTAATTTGAAGCAATAGCTGTAGATTAGGGAAGTGATTGTTTAGATTTCTACGGTGGCGACCTCCATTAAACGAAAATAGAGTTACACCAAACCACGATTTGCTTTAAAGAGAGCTTGTCGGTAAGCAGACGATGCTTTGACGTCAGAATAAACCAAATCGGCGCCCCTAGGCGGTCGGAATACAAAACAAATGGGTCACGTGATACTATTTTAGCCAATAGCAATCCAATCCTCACGTGAATTTAAATGTTATAGATTCTCGCGCTGGCCGTTTTGATACGCACTTGTACTAGTCTTGTCAGTGGCGTAACGACAACGTTTGGGCCCCGCCGCGGGATATCAAAAGGGCCCTTTATAAAAGAAAACTTTTTTATTGGTTACCAAGCATTAGTACAATTTTCGTAGCAAAAAATTAATTCTTAAGATGAAAGGGCCCCCTATTTTGTGAAAATGTCATGCCTCCCCCCCGCGGTCGCGGCTCTGCGGGTCCCTAGTTACGCCACTGAGTCTTGTAGTCCATATCATTATTTAGTCCGTGGGCTCCGACATTTGCCAAAATCCCGTACACATCGCAAAAAGTTGATTTTAGTAATCTTGAAATCAACGTCAAAATCTCAAAATCATTCTAAACGATCTGATGATTTTGAAAATCCACACAAAAACTCGAAACCACGTTGAAAATCCCGAAATTGCTTTCAAAAACCCGAAATAGTTGCGAAATAACTCTGAAAATCGCTAAATACAACAACGGAAACACGTCTCATTCCGTTGAATATATTATCACCCCTTGTAATAAAAGTAGACCAATCTACTTTCAATCCTCTCTACCTTACGACCTTGAATTTTCGTTCCGTTTCGATCTCGATAGACTGACGGGTTTCTCTCAATTTAACCTTTGCTCATTGGGTTGTTTTATGGCCACATATTTGTTTTCGTAAAACATACTAAAATAGAAATATCTAAACGTGTCTTACCCGTGTTTTTAACTCGCGTATTTAACAATTGAATCAAGTTGGTTTTGCCTTCTTCGTTTTCACTAGGCGCAGGCCTATCCTCAGGGCTAATCTCAATCAAAATGGCGAATAGCTTATTTAATAATAACCAAGGGTAGACCGTTAACTTTGGAGGACCTGGGCTATCACCTTTTTGGGGCCTACCCAAATGACCTAATTTTAGGTTAGCTGTGGGTTGGTGGCGACTCATTCGCCATTGTGTCGAAAACTGTTTGTTACCTTTCTTTGAGTAAGTACATTTAATTCACCAGAAAAAAAGCTTTTTTAAGGGTGAAATTAAGAACCTTTAATGAGGTCTATTAAGTTGGCCCCCCCACCCAATCGTATACTGGAACTAATGTATGGAAACGATTGCGCTAATCGTGCGCTCTCATGCGCCACCATTTTTATGTTGTGCGCCACTGCGGTTCAGCCGCAAAACAAGAAAGAAAGTGGGGGGGGGGGGGCAATTTAATGACGAGCCCACCCACATCAGAATATTGATACGTAAGTAGGCTCATTCGATTGCGCTCGTCGCGCGCTCTTATGCGCCACCTTTATTTTCGTTTGCGCTGCTTTAGTTTTAAAAATAGATCGAAAAATAAGTGGGGGGGGGGCTAACGACAGCCCCCCCACCAATGAAATTAACTATATAAATAGCACCTAACGATAGAACTCGTCGTGCGCTCTTATGCGCCACCTTTATTTTCGTTTGCGCCGACTTCGTTCAAAAGTTACAATTGAAAACCGGTTAAATATTAAAATTTATAATTTGTTTCACGGTAGTCGATTGCGCTCGTCGTTCGTTCTTATGCGCCACCTTTAATTTCGTGTGCGCCGCATTAACTTTCGATATATAACGAAAACAAAGTGGGGGGCCAACTTAACGACAGCCCCCCCCCACATAAGAATATCAGGACCTAAGTACCATAAATCGATTGCGCTCGGCGTGCGCTCTTATGCGCCACCTTTAATTTTGTGTGCGCCGCATTAACTTTCGATGTATATCGAAAACAAAGACGTATATTTTTAAGAAGTAATATCTCTAAACTATTTGAGATGTTTGTAATAAATTAGTTTAAGTCTCCCACATAAGAATATAAATAACTAAGAACCACCAACCAAATTCCACCAGGTTTTGTCTCCGCTAAAATAGCAAAACTGACAAAGACCTCGTTCGAGCCTAACTATTACTCGATTTCAAATTATAAAAATGCGCCGAGTTTATGTGACTCGCGAGCGTGTGTTTCAAATTCGTTGAATTTTTTTACAAACTGAACTATGTTATCACTCACGAAATCAAGCTGCATATAACTAATTTAAAGAGTATCTTCGACTGGAGTTGATGGTCTTAGTGCTGTACTCTTAAAAAATATTAGCAAACATATTCTTAAGCCTTTGAGACACATTATTAACTTAAGATTTGAGACTGGTAGTTAACCTAATGCATGTAAGAAAGCCGTGATTATTCCTGTATACAAATCAGGTGATAGGCCAATTTCTATATTAAACCATATTGGAAAAATCATTGAAAAGTGTATGAAAACCAGACTAGTTAAATATTTATTAAAATATCAAATGTTGTCAAAAGCCCAATTCGGATTCCAGGAGGGAAAATCAACCAGTGACGCAATGTCACTTTTCAATAATAAAATAATTGAAAGCCTAGATGATGATAAAAAGTGTTAGCCATATTTTTAGATCTTGCTAAAGCCTTCGACACTATAAGACACGATTTAATGTTTGAAAAACTAGATAAAATAGGAGTCAGAGGTATTGAACTTGATTGGTTTAAAGACTATTTAAAAGGCAGTAAACAAGCTGTTAAGCTAAATGGTAACATAGGCAACGAAGAAGATGTAATCTGTGGTTTGCCACAAGGAACAGTACTGGGTCCTATTCTCTTTTTGATTTACTTTAATAACTTTTGTAATTTGAATTGTGCTGACGCCTTGATCTCTTTCGCGGATGATACAGTTTTAGTGTTCATTGGTGATTGTTTGGACCATGTAATTGATAAAGCGAACATTGGACTAAAAAAGTGCTAAACAATTGTTAGATAAAAACTTCTTAAGTTTAAATTAAGAAAAACTACTTATATTACATTTTCCGCTATAAAAACTGGTCAGCCATTCCATATTAATCTAAAAATTCATGATAATACCTGTAACAAAACTAATTACTTAGTTGATGACTGTAACGGTGAAAATATAAATAAAGTGGAAACTGTTAAGTATTTGGGAGTTTGGTTTGACCAGCATATCAAATGGAAAGACCATGTACAATCTCTGCTTAAAAATTTAAGATATTTATTGTATAAATTTAGTTTACTACGCAACTTTTTGAATTTCTCAAATTTCCGTAAGGTTTATTACGCACTACTTCAAAAACTTTTAACATATGGTTTGACGTGTTGGGGATTTTTCTCCAAAACCTTACTAGATAACATTACAAGAACTCAAAACCAAATAGTCAAGACTTGTTTAAAGCGATATTACTATCAGCCGACGAAAGATGCATATATTGATTTTAGTGTACTCTCGGTTTGTGAATTATTTGTAAAACAGATAATTTTAGAGTATTATAACCCGAACCTTTTCACAATTTTAAACCCACTTAGTTATATTTATAATACCCGTTCTGTATCTAATTATAATCTACAAATTCCACGTAAAAAGAAACAATTCGGGAAAAAACAAATTAATTATATAGGCCCAAAATTATTTAAAAAGTTACACTTATTACCAAAAAATGTCAATACGATGCCAAAACTAAAATTTCAACTAAAGAAGAAGATCAAGCAAATGGATATAATAGCTGTATTAGACAAAATATATAACTATTAAATTTGCTGTGTTAATAACAGAAAGAAAAAAAATATATATATACATACATAATTATATATATATAATGTTAACTATATATAAATATATACTTACCTGTCCGCTCGAAACAAGCTAAGCTTAGTGAGCGGACATAACGAGAAATTGTAATTATGAAATTGAAGTTTTGAATAAATTTATTTATTTATTTATTTATTTATTTATGTATTATTATTTATTTATTCATATGATATGAATGTTACGTCATTACTTTTAAGTATCATGTACATGGTTAAGGCTGTCACGAGCCTTGAGTCTGAGACTTTTTGTATAAAATATTATTTATATTTGCTATTATATGATACATTTTGAAATATATTATTATTATTATTATTATTTGTTTATTGTGCAAAGAAGAAAAAATGGTTACTGTGCAAAGAAGAAAAAATTATTAAAAAACATTTAAACAGAGCACAACACGTATCCCCTTACCTAAGCAAGGCTTTTATTTAAGGGGAGGTATTAGATATAATTAGTTTTTCGGCAGCACATTAACACCGAGTTATAACTTTAATCATTGAAATACACTTGTGTTAGTTTTACAAATATTTTTTTTTACGGGCGGGGGGAAGACAATTTCCGAATTTTTCCCTTCCGACGGCAGCAGGCGCTAAAGCGTCTAGCCAATGAAAAATGTACACAAGAATATCCACGACTTTTGACGGGTTGCGTTCTCCTTGTGTGGGGTGTTGTGTTTGTTGCTCCTAGGTTTCAGTAGCACTACTTCAACAGATAATACCATAGGTTAATATCGAGTTAACAAGTGCATAGTACACTTAACGAAGAGTTGTATTATTAAGTATATTCCGTAACTGGTATAATTTGAACATGGAAAGTCTTAAAGATTTTACCATATTATTTATTTGGATATCCCATTTCAACGTGCAATCTATATAGAAACCCAAATACTTAGTGAATTCTTTTTTTTTCAATTGATTGACACGCGCAATTTTTTACGTAGTTATAATCTTATTTGTGGATTTTTATACTGCCATCAATTGGCTGTCCGCTATTTGTTAACGAGAATGTAATGTAACAAGTCTTAGTTGGGCTAAGGCTTAATAAGTGATCGTCTAATAAATATTTTATTTGACTGATACCGACATTTGGATTTGCGTAAACATTAGTCCAAGTCTCGCCCCGAAACAGTAAAACCATATCATCAGCAAATTAAATTGATTTGTCAGACGCTGTACTTGTACAAATTTCGTTTACGTAAATTAAAAAGATAATCGGGCCAAGTACAGTACCTTGTGGAATACCACAATCATATATACGTTCATTACTACGTTCATTTTTATTTTTAACTAAACCTTTCCTAGAATCCCAGTAACTCTGCAACCAGTCTAAAAGGTGTCCACGAATCCCAATGTTTTCCAATTTTTTAATTAATATAAAAGGGACATCATTGAATAAATGTTGTGAGATATCTTTGCATTTAAATTTCTCCGCTCCAGAGATTAAAATTAACTTTTCAGCTTTGTTAGGACACAGAGCACGGTCGAATTTCTATGTTTGAAAATTTTAAATAATTTAATTTGTCTTACCTATAGTTCTTTATGGTTTTTGAGCACTCTAAACGAGTAAAGTGCCATGCAAGAATAGCGCGGTTCCCCCCCCCCCCCCGCTTGCACTAGATGTCAACTTCCCGAAAGCTTCATCTCGAAAACGAAACTAACGCCGATAGGCCTATGACGCACCCCCTATAAAATAAGAAGTATAGCAATATTTACTACATTTTCAATTATGCTGCGTTGAATTTATTTTCGGGTAGTTTGTTAGTGATACAGCATTAGTGCTAATGAAATCTTAATAGGAATGTATTTTACCGTAATTATAAAAATAGTTCGCGACACTTTTTCTAACACGCTTATGGAAACGGGTTATTCTAAGAGAGATCCTCGGAGAGATCCTATTACACATTTTATTTACAATTAAGTTTTAAACGATAAGATTTAACTTCAAATCAACAAACACTGATTAAATTTTTAGGAAAGAAAATACTCAATCTTAAAATCGCCGTTAGTTTATTAAACTTAAACAATGTACTATTTTCTAAATTTCTAATAAAATAATTAAAATGTTACTTACTGAATGTTCCAAATGTTAATAATCTTCGATCTAGGTTTTTGTCCAAACTGGCGCAATGAGATACCGAGTCTATCGAAGCAAAAACTTCTTTACGTCCGAAAGTAGGTAACGAGAGCGACAATGAACCACGGCGATCTGTTTTCTTTTTATTTATTAATTTGATAAGGATGGCTGGGACACATTTAGTCCTCACATCCAAACCGCCGTTACATGTTATGATTTTTTTTTCAATGATAATTTCAAAGTTGTAATATACAAGGGGGTATAAGTTTGTCTAGATTGTTGAGGATCTTTAACCTGGAATCCTTTGTTTTAGGTGGTACCCGAGCTGCCAAATCCTTGGGTTCCTCTTTCTGTTGAAGAGAGAGCTGGTGCTTGCTCCGTGTCCGGAAGTGTAATTTTGGATATGATAAGTTGTGCAACGCTATCACCTTTGTTGATCGTGACATCCGTGTTTGACAGGTTGAAAATGATAATTTGAACATTTCCCTGGTAGTCCGCGTCGATCACTCCTCCTCCGATATGTAGTCCCCTTTCCAGTGAGGATTCCCTCGCCGCTAGAAGTCCGTAGTGGCCTTTAGTAATTTCGAAGGCTAGGTCTGTTTTTACTTTGTCTTATACTCTTGTTTGAAGGATGGTATTATTTTTGCCTCCGCACAAAATAAGTCAAGGCCCGCTGCCCTGTCCGACCGGCGAACAGGAGTAATAGTCAGCTTACCTTCTTCCGTCGTCATTGTTGTTTTCGTACGGGTATCTTTTGTTGAGTCGTAGAAATGTGTTTCACAATGATAGGAAAGCATTTATTGTTACTTTGTCCCCCCTCCTGGTTTTTTTTTAAATTGCGGGAATATTTTCCTCAGCGTTTGCCTCTCGGAACAGTATCGCTCTCTCTATTATTATGTGTTTTAAATTTTACAATTTTCCGCAGAACGTACAGTTTGGGGAGATTGAGCGATCTACGAATTTGTTAAACATATCACCTGTTTGCAATCTCCTGCAGTGAAGTCGAGATATCTGAGAGCAATGGAGTCTTGTGTGTGTTAAGTTTCCTATGTTATCCGTCAGCGGATTCGTTCTATACTGTTTTTGTTTGGTACCTTCTTTTGAGAGTTTCCAATTGTCTTTGTATAGAGTTTTGAAACGTTTTTAACATATGTTCTTCAGTTAACGTGTCGTGTGGGGTAGCCAGAAGTCCGTTGTTGTTGTGGGAGTTTGCCTCCGTTCCCCCGCGATCTTGTCTGTTCTGTCATTTTCCTCGATTCCGAAGTGTGCTGGAAACCATATTAGGGCTAATTGCCATAGGGATGAGAGAGCTTCTACCTTAAACCTGGTGACCAGAGGGTCCATATCTGTGTTGCCCTTCAGTGATAGTAGTCCTGATTTGGAATCCGTACATATTATTATTTTGTCAAAGGCTAGAAGGTTCAGCTGCCGGGCGTGTATCAAGGCTTCCACCATGCCAAAGAGCTCAATTCTGTATATGGCTTGGGATGCGTTAATCGTATAAGTTATTTCCCAAGTCATGTCTGGTATGTATAGTCCAACGCTCGCGACGGGGCTCCCTGGTTCCATCGATGCGTCGGTGTATATTGTTAAAGCTTTCGTTTTCCCTTTTATGATGTCCAGTTGCGAATAAAATAATTGTCGAAGTTCGTTGTTAGAGTAAGTCCGCTTGCTGCCAGGTAGCCACGAGTCTATTATTTCAAAGTTGGGTTCAAACCATGGTGGGATTGTGGCTGCGTTCAGCTGAACTATTTTACTCTTTTCATCTTGGGTTTTATTGTCCACCTGGAGCTGGTACTGGAGATATTGTAGCCTGTCCTCCAACGGCTGTCCTCGTCGTTCGCGAAGCCTTTTGGGGAATACTGTCTCAGAGTCCGGTATTGGTGACGTGGTCTTACGGCAGAGTTGAGGTATTAAAAGTTCTTCGTATCTGTCCGTCAAAGGAAGTATGGCACCTTCAACGTGCATAGCATCGGCACTGGAGGATTTGGGTAAGCCCAAAATAATGCGTAAAACCGAGTTTTGGATTTGTTGTAAGGGTTTTAGGATTGTGGTTGATGCTGTGGAGTATAGTGTGGCTCCGTAGTCCATCTTACTTCGGTAATCTGGGAGTATATTCCCAAGCCTGCCTTCCGAGAGGCCCCCGAGGATTGGCTCATTGTAGTTCTTGACAGATTTAGGTCGTTGGAGCATCGGGCACTCAGTTGGGTAATGGGTTTTTTCCAGGATAGCTTTTGGTCAAACCATATTCCTAGATATTTATAGGACAGAGCTTCATCAAGGAGAGTTCCGTCTACATGGAGCTGAATGTCTCCAGGAGTTCAACGTTTCCTTGTTATCAAGAGGTAGTTTGTTTTGTTGGTTTGTAATTGGAGGTTGTGGGACTCAATATAGGCCGCTGTCAAGTTGAGGCTTGTTTGTAGGTTGTCCTGTACTGCGCGGAAGGTGCTCTCCACCGTCCAGCATGCAATGTCATCCGCGTGTTTGCCTTTAAAGACGTTTTCCGCGAAATCATTTCCCAAGTCATCAATCGCCACGTTCAATAGGGTCGGACTCAGAGGGCTTCCTTGGGGAAGGCCTTTATTCATACGAAAGGGATCGAACCAGGTGACTCGTAAGAGGACCCTAGCTGTCCTTTGAGACAAAAAGTTATGAATCCATGATAGCAAGTGACCATGGATGCCTTTTTGTTGTAGTTGAGCTAACAGTATATTTGGGTGGATACTTCCAAACGCGTCTTTCAGGTCCCGGAAAACGATTTCCATGATTTTCCCAGTCGACAAAGCATACTCCGCGAGCTGGGCGATGGTGGTTGGGTGTTCCAGTGAGGTGCGACCCTTGCGGAAGCCAGTCTGGTCTTGCCCGATAGGATGACTCGTGTCTTGTAGGTATTTCAGTCTGTTGTCGACCATTTTATCATACAATTTCTTCAGGCAGTAGAGTAGTGTTACGGGTCTATGGCTTTCTGGGTTTGTGGGATTCTTTCCGGGCTTCGGAAATAGGAGTATGACGCCATTGTTCGTGTTTTGGGATATTCATGGGAAAGCCAGACTTGATTGAGGAAGTGTAGAAGTTTATTATGAAGAGTTGAAGGGAGGTTCTGTAGAATTAGGTTTGGGATGTTGTCTTCTCCTGGGGTTGTATTTTTCCTGGCGTTTAGCGCTGCTATGTATTCCTTGCCAAGTAAATTTTGAATTATACGGGGCATCTAGATGTTGGGAGCAGCTCCGGACAGCCGTAGGAGGGGTTGGTTCCATGTTGGCGAGATAGTACTGGGAGTTGTAATGTTGTCCTAAGACGTTTGCTGCCTCCTGCCTGTCTTGGGTAACAGTGAGGCCCTTTTTCAGCATGGTTGGTGGAGATTGCGGTGTGCTTCTTGTTTTAAACCACTTGATCTTCTTCCACATATCGGTGGTTCTTGTTGTTATTGTTTCGCAGTATTTGTGCCAACTGACTCTTTTTTCCTTCCGTACTGCTCTTCCGAAGCAGGCCCTTTCCATGTTATACTTGATTAGGGTTTGAAGAGATTGTTCTTTGTTGTGTTCGAGTCTATTTTTATTGACCTTTTTTTTGTTGGGTTGCTAGTTCTTTGGTCCACCATGGAGGTTTCAAAGCTTTGGTTGTGTTGTCCTGTTTGTCTTCTCGATAAGGAATATTATTTTCTGCCAGGTGCACTAAAAGATTTTCTATGTCTTCTCAGTTAATAAGATCTGTGTCGATGTTGTCTTGGGAGGAAGCGTCTTGGTGGAGCCTAGCCCAATCGACCTTGTTGTAGAGCTATAGTCGGCGAAACTGTGGAGGAGGAACAAGTCCCCTAGGATTTTCAATTTCGATGGTTATGGGAACGTGGTCGCTTGTCCCCATTATGTGTGTGGACCAATGACAGCTAGCGGCAAATGCGGTGTTTGTTATTGTGAGGTCGATGGCTGATGGGGTTTTGTTTGTAGGGATTCTAGTAGGGGACCCTTCGTTCACTATGCAGAGATTGTCCGTGTGCAGGTTCCAGTCACCCAGCTTTCGTCCTTGCGAGTTGGTGAATGGAGCGCCCCACAAAGGGTTGGCACAGTTGAAGTCACCCAAAAATATAAAAGGTTCGGCGGTGTTTTTAAACAATGTGTTGAGAAATTTTATTTCTACTGTTCCTTTCGGATCGCAGAGGTTGTAGACGATGAGACAACGGTTGTTCCATGGGATGGATACCCCCATGAGTTCGTAGTTCGAAGGAGGAAGAGAGAGTAGAGTGGCCTGGAGTGCACGTGCTGTGACAATACTTACACCGCCTCCTCTAGGGTCTGAAGGGTTATGGATAGGGCGATCTTTTCGAAAAATGTCAAAGTTGTTTAGCTGATGCGTCGTTCTGTCGGTTGGTTTTAGCCAAGTTTCTTGTAAAGCTATAATTGCTGGTTTTAGAGTTTTTAAAGCAAAAAATAAGTCCACTGTATGTGCTCGAAAACTTTGGATGTCCCATTGTAATATCACGAAAGGCTCACCCACTACCATCCATAGGGGTAGACACTTCCAGTGAACGGTAAGTGTAGTTTCCAGCGTCGAGGTCTGAGAGGATGTCCGCTGGGGACAAAGCTGTAACAAATTGTCTGTTCGTCAGCTCCGTGATTTGATTTATGACTGTATGAGGGTCTATCGGAATGATTCGAAGGACTGTATCTGCGATTATTACCATTATGTTTTTAACTAGGCGTTGAACATCTGGTTGTGGATGAAGGTAATGACCTTGTGGTCCTGATGGGGTTAAGGTTAAGTTTTGGTAATGCCGGGAAGTTGGTATCATGCTAGACCTAGTTTTCGGTGGGAATTGGGGGTTACACCCGACCGTGAAAAAAATTAAAACTAGAGATTTGAAGTAGCACCCCATGCTATGATATCCTCCCCGGGTGTCACCCATGCTAGCTACGCCACTGGACCGCGGTCAACGCCACCTATAAACATTCCTTATAAAGACATCACGCTGCCTTCTTCATAGACCATATACAGGGTGTTAACTAAAAAACGATACAGAGCCAATTACTCAAAATGTGTTTTATGTAAGAATTTGAAATTTTCAGGTTACATAGAGGGTGCAGGGGGACAAATGACAATGAAAATTTCAATGAGCTTGAACCAGGTCTTCAAGGTCATTCAAATTTTATCTCGAGAACCGTTAGGATTAGAAGAATGGTTCCAATTAGAAATGTGTTCTACGTTTAATATTAAGTCTACTCAGCTTGGACTCGATCTAATTTGACAAATGGGAAGCCGATAAATGTTAGACCAAACACAATAAGGTCGTGTGTGGTATTCTAATCAAGACACGACATTTAAGGGCTTATAAATCGAAAACTACTAGATCTAATGGATCAAAATTATCGTGAAACTCTAAACTGAGTGGGGGAGTTTGAAATTTGTAACTTATGATGACCTTGAAACATTAGTTCAAGGTCATTCAAAATTTATCTCGAGAACCATTAGTATTAGAAGAATGGTTCCAAATAGAAAAATGCCCGCCAAGGTTTTTTAAGTCAAATTACCATTTACCCGAGGTAAATAATCCAATAGAACTCCAAAATAAACGTTAATTAATTGATTTAAGACGTACCAAGTATTTTTATTAACTTTTTAGTTTAAATGTTTTAAACACAAAAGAAACTAAATAAGTAATTGAATTGGCTCTGTATCGTTTTTTAGTTAACACCCTGTATCTGTGTCCTTATTTCCAAAACCACGTAACTTTGTACACAAATCTTAAGAAGATACGTTGTTTTGGAAATAAGGTATATCCCCTTATTTTTTTATTGTGTATCAAATTTAAAAGAAAATCCTACGGAGAATAAAAGATCCTTGAACCGAAAACAACACTAGGTAAAATGCCAAGGTGTTAAAAGAAAATACCCAGATGCCAAGATCGACCTCAAAATGCCAAGGAGTGGCAACATTACTCTCTTCCAGTTTCCAAAATAGAATTTCTCACCTTTCCGACCTTTTTTGTTTTTTTTTGACATCCACACATCGGTGTCGACCTAAGGCCTTAGACACCAGCACACTATAACTGATTAATCAGGGTGAGATATGTGAAACGGCCACGCCAACGAGGGGATACCTGGGGACATGTGTGTTGACACTCACGGCGGAAGTATCCCGATGGTCGTCCTCACACGGCCATCCACAAACTCTGCCTCCCAGACGCTTGGGATTACAGGAGTACGCCACTACTTCCGGCCTTGCACTCGATGTCAACTTTTGAATACGTATTTAGTAAATTTTGTAAATTTATGATACAAAAGTAAAATTTTTCGTACGTATTTAGTACATTTTGAAAATATATGAAACAAAAATCATTTTTGATATTTTTGGCATATGTATAGTACATTTTAAGTTTTGGTAATTTTTTAAAATTTAACCATCCTTGTAAAATTTATTTGATTTTACCGCATAAGTCTCATATCAAGCCCTCGTCTTACCAAACATTAAAAGAAATTTACAGAAATCATTAAGCTGGTAAAGTTTTTTTTTAACTTTACCTTTTTCCAATGCGGTTGTGGAACGGTTATTTAGCACAATCCTATGTAACATATTAACAACAATTAACAAACATTTTCATGAAACCTATTTTCGGAGTAATTCAGAGCCTCCTGGTGTCGAAAGTAGGCTAGGCTTGGAATACACTACTACCCAGGAGGATGATACACTATAGCCATTTCAGTTGTAAGTCCAATTGGGCGAGAGGGTCAGTGTTGCAAATAGGTTTCAATAGAAACTTAGCATCGAATCAATAGCCAGTGTCATACTTTTTGTTATTATGTTGATTCTGCACAATGAATAGCATTAAAACTGAAAACACCAACACTGTAATACTTGGTTATAAAGCAAGAACTTGTCCGTCTCTTGAAGCCTAGTCTAAGCTATCTGTTTAATTAGCGCTGATTTTCTATCATTCCGCGCAGTAAGGTTAGCTGTTAGGTAAATATGCATCGCTATATATTCCTATTAACTTTTCGCGCCACCTAGTAGTGATTTTTGGAACCGGCAGAAATCTATAGTGACCCCTAAAAATTTAAATAAATAAATATCGTGCGGTGATTTAATAAATCTTTTGTCAAAAATTTAATTATCGCGCCAAGATTTAATAAATATCGCACTGATATTAAAATATCGTGTCGAGGTTTAAATATTAATGTGCCTTTGATTGACTATAGATTTCCGCAGGTTTGAAATTCCACCATTAGCCGGTACAATTTTAAAATTATAATAAGCTTTAAATAAGCCTATATCAAAATCCTTCAAAAAATCAATGCATTTTTAAAATGCTAGGTGTTTTTATGAGAAATGTTATAGTTACAGTAATGTTTTACTTACCAATAAAACTCATGACTTATTTGAAATAGATTTTAAATCACGCTCTTTCATTTTATCGTCTGTCTATTTTATTGAGGCAACGTTATATTTAGTTTGAAGTAACATGCTGTTGCTTTGGATGCAAGGTACTGTTTCGTTTGAGGCAACATGATGTTTCGTTTGAGGCAACATGATGTTTCGTTTGAGGCAACATGATGTTTCGTTTGAGGCAACATGATGTTTCGTTTGATGCAACATGATGTTTCGTTTGATGCAACATGATGTTTCGTTTGAGGCAACGTTTGGTGTAACTTGTAGTAATTTACTGTTCCAAAGGGAGTAGTGTAATGTTAATTTTTATACCATTATATTGTTATTTTCGTAAAAGCTTACTGTAATTATTACAGCAACTATTTTTCCTCTAAAAAAACCATAACGCATTGTGAAATTAACTGCAAGTTGCAATAAAGTATCGCAAATCACAAACTATTGTTTTTTGATAACCCATAATTTTTAAATTAACAATATGTAGAAGTACTTTTGCATGCTACATAATGTGATTGCAAAAAACAGCATAATCTTGTATACATTACTATTAATGGTGTATATTTTCCAAAACAGCAGTATGCTTTTATTAAAACCGTAGTATTTACTATTGTTTTGACAGTAAGGGATGAGTGTGCATATTGCACAACCAGTTACCAAATTCAAACCTACGAACCATATCCCCATCATGAAGAGCTTGATGAAGTGTTGCCTGATAAGGAGGGAAATTGTGCTCGTGAAGGATTCTCCAAACGCGGGCTCGGGACACACCCAATTCTACGTTTGCACGTCGAATACTTGCATAAGACTATGCCGAGGACAACGCTAAATGAGCTCTTCGTCATCGATGTTTTCACGAGCAGCTCCTCGGTAACTTGGATTGACATCACCATGTATCCGGAAATCTCAAAAAGCGCCAAAAACTGTGCTGTGAGTGGGAAATCTGCCTGGAAACCGCATTCTGAAAAGTTGGCATACCCTACCAGCGTTTTGATGGGCGTCACCATAAAATAATTTGACCATGAAAGCGCGCTGTTCGGGAGAATACACGGGCATTGCGAACATGCAACACTCAGACTGATCGTTATTGCGGGTTTTTTTGGATTAAAAACTAAATAAACCTTTTTAAAAATCAACTATGAAAAAACAGGTTTTGTTGATTTACTAAGTCTAATTAGACCAGTTTATCGTTCACTCATTTGTTCAACAACCCTTTGGCCTGCTATGGCGAAACTGTTTTTTTTTCTCACTTCATTATCTAGGGAAAAATTAGGTCGTTTTCAATCAAACCATCGTTATTTGTAGGTTTTCAGGTAGGCTCTTCAATTTTATCATTGAAAAGTTTGAAACGTTCCCAACGCAATTCTCATACCCTGAAAGTTTCAAGATTGTATCTCAAATAGTTGTTTAGAAAAAAGCCTGGTCAGAGCAAATTGGGCCACACTGTATTTAAAATTTGTTTTGAATAAATATTGAATGAATATCGAAAGTAAATGCGGCGCATAAGAGCGCACGCCGAGCGCAATCGTTTGATGGTACTTAGGTCCTGATATTCTTATGTGGGGTCTGTCGTTAAGTTGGCCCCCACACTTTGTTTCCTTATATATCGAAAGTTAATGCGGCGCACACGAAATTAAAGGTGGCGCATAAGAGCGCACGCCAAGCGCAATCGATTGATGGTACTTAGGTCCTGATATTCTTATGTGGGGGGGCTGTCGTTAAGTTGACCCCCCACTTGGTTTTCGTTATATGTAAGAGCGCACGACGAGCGCAATCGACTACCGTGAAAAAAATTATAAATTTTATATTTAGCGGGTTTTCAATTGTAACTTTTGAACGAAATCGGCGCAAACGAAAATAAAGGTGGCGCATAAGAGGGCACGACGAGTTCTATCGTTTGGTGCTATTTATATAGTTAATTTCATTGGTGGGGTGGCTGTCGTTAGCCCCCCCCCCCACTTGTTTTTCGATATCTTTTTAAAACTAAAGCAGCGCAAACGAAAATAAAGGTGGCGCATAAGAGCGCACGACGAGAGCAAACGACTACAGTGAAAAAATGATACATTTTAATATTTAGCCGGTTTTCAATTGTAACTTTTGAACCAAGTCGGCGCAAACGAAAATAAACGTGGCGCATAAGAGCGCACGACGAGCGCAATCGACTACCGTGAAAAAATTATAAATTTTAATATTTAGCCTGTTTTCAATTGTAACTTTTGAACGAAGTCGGCGCAAACGAAAATAAAGGTGGCGCATAAGAGCGCACGACGAGTTCTATCGTTTGGTGCTATTTATATAGTTAATTTCATTAGTGGGAGGGGCTGTCGTTATATTTGAGTTTGTAATGCTTCAAAGATTTCAGCTAATTCGCAGACTTATCTATGACCTTATGGATTACGTCACACTTATTAAAGGTTAAAGACTTCAAATAATAAATACCACCGCAACGGTACAAGTACCATTCGATCCTCCAAAATGTAAGCCCGTGTCTGCCATCTATAGTCTTTATCTGAGATGAATTTATCAGTCCCCGCGACGACGCGTTCTTTTGGTAAGCGCGATCGTTCAGTTGAATACGCGGTTGAAACCGTTGAATGCAGTTTTCCCTCTCTCTCACATACATAGAAAACGTCGCGTAAAATACCTAGAGAGCTTCGTAAAATATCCAGAGAGAACGTCGCGTAAAATACCTAGAGAGAGCTTCGTAAAATATCCAGAGAGAACGTCGCGTAAAATACCTAGAGAGCTTCGTAAAATATCCAGAGAGAACGTCGCGTAAAATACCTAGAGAGCTTCGTAAAATATCCAGAGAGAACGTCGCGTAAAATACCTAGAGAGCTTCGTAAAATATCCAGAGAGAACGTCGCGTAAAATACCTAGAGAGCTTCGTAAAATATCCAGAGAGAACGTCGCGTAAAATACCTAGAGAGCTTCGTAAAATATCCAGAGAGAACGTCGCGTAAAATATCCAGAGAGAACGTCGCGTAAAATACCTAGAGAGCTTCGTAAAATATCCAGAGAGAACGTCGCGTAAAATACCTAGAGAGAGCTTCGTAAAATATCCAGAGAGAACGTCGCGTAAAATACCTAGAGAGCTTCGTAAAATATCCAGAGAGAACGTCGCGTAAAATACCTAGAGAGCTTCGTAAAATATCCAGAGAGAACGTCGCGTAAAATACCTAGAGAGCTTCGTAAAATATACAGAGAGAACGTCGCGTAAAATACCTAGAGAGCTTCGTAAAATATCCAGAGAGAACGTCGCGTAAAATACCTAGAGAGCTTCGTAAAATATCCAGAGAGAACGTCGCGTAAAATACCTAGAGAGCTTCGTAAAATATCCAGAGAGAACGTCGCGTAAAATACCTAGAGAGAGCTTCGTAAAATATCCAGAGAGAACGTCGCGTAAAATACCTAGAGAGCTTCGTAAAATATCCAGAGAGAACGTCGCGTAAAAAACCTAGAGAGCTTCGTAAAATATCCAGAGAGAACGTCGCGTAAAATACCTAGAGAGAGCTTCGTAAAATATCCAGAGAGAACGTCGCGTAAAATACCTAGAGAGCTTCGTAAAATATCCAGAGAGAACGTCGCGTAAAATACCTAGAGAGCTTCGTAAAATATCCAGAGAGAACGTCGCGTAAAATACCTAGAGAGAGCTTCGTAAAATATCCAGAGAGAACGTCGCGTAAAATACCTAGAGAGCTTCGTAAAATATCCAGAGCGAACGTCGCGTAAAAAACCTAGAGAGCTTCGTAAAATATCCAGAGAGAACGTCGCGTAAAATACCTAGAGAGCTTCGTAAAATATCCAGAGAGAACGTCGCGTAAAATATCCAGAGAGAACGTCGCGTAAAATACCTAGAGAGAGCTTCGTAAAATATCCAGAGAGAACGTCGCGTAAAATACCTAGAGACCTTCGTAAAATATCCAGAGAGAACGTCGCGTAAAATACCTAGAGAGAGCTTCGTAAAATATCCAGAGAGAACGTCGCGTAAAATACCTAGAGAGCTTCGTAAAATATCCAGAGAGAACGTCGCGTAAAATACCTAGAGAGCTTCGTAAAATATCCAGAGATAACGTCGCGTAAAATACCTAGAGAGCTTCGTAAAATATCCAGAGAGAACGTCGCGTAAAATACCTAGAGAGCTTCGTAAAATATCCAGAGAGAACGTCGCGTAAAATACCTAGAGAGCTTCGTAAAATATCCAGAGAGAACGTAGCGTAAAATACCTAGAGAGAGCTTCGTAAAATATCCAGAGAGAACGTCGCGTAAAATACCTAGAGAGAGCTTCGTAAGATGTGTCTAGAAAACTGAAATGGGTCTAGAAAACTGAAATAGGTCTAGAAATCTGAAATCGGTCTAGAAATCTGAAATGGGTCTAGAAAACTGAAATGGGTCTAGAAAACTGAAATGGGTCTAGAAAACTGAAATGGGTCTAGAAATCTGAAATGGGTGTAGAAAACTGAAATGGGTCTAGAACGCTTGAAATATTCCTAGAAACCTGAAATATATCTAGAACTATCTTGTTCAGTTTTTTCCGGTTTGGCGCCCCATATGAGTGGCCATGAACTTGTGGGTATGTAAAAAGAACAAAAACCTCCTTATTTTCCATACCGACAGCAGATACGTAAAAATGGCCTAACTCGAATGTTGTGTCGTAACTAATTAGCTGTTCATCGTCTGGGTTTTCACTTGATTCTCGTAAAAGGCGTTTCGCCAAAGCAATAAGCCATTTAGGTTACCATAGAGCCTTCTAGCGACCAACGCGAGAAGCTTGCTAAACTACTGGATTTCCGTCTGCCAATTCGTCTACTCACAGTCTAATCTCTACTTCCGACTGTGAGTAGACGAATTAGCAGACAGAAATCCAGTAGTTGGGCGAACTTATCGCGTTCGCCGCTAGAAGGCTCTATGGTAACATAAATGGCTTATTGGTTCGGGATGGCCCCAAACGACGAAGAAACATTTACAATTATACTAATAATTGAGTGGAATCTTTTAAAAAAGAAAATAATTTAATCAAGGTTATTCCAAAATGCTTAAAATCAAATTAAATCGAAGTAAAGTTAACGATAAAATTGATTGGAACTCGTGTAAAATGAATCTAACGCGGCTTCTTGTTGTTATGCTTTTGGTGAAGTACGCTTTTACCTTGGCTAACTGGTAGGGATGCAACGGTTCCACTTTTTTGGACTTTCTCGGTTCCGGTTCCTAAATTTTTGCTTTATCGGTTCCGGTTCTTAAAATTTTAATTTATCGGTTCCGGTTCTCAAAATTTAGAACCGATCAGTTCCAGTGTGTTTAGTATTAATTAAAGTTAAATACACAAGCAATTCAAATGAAGTTAAAGATAAATAAAATCCACCACATTTATTTATTTAGAATATAAAATTTGTCTTTGATCTATTATATTTAAAAAATAGTAGCTTTCTCAGTGACGTAGCTATGGGTTCGGGGTCCTCCCGCGAAACTGTTTTTGGGGTCCCTTATAATCATTAAGGCCGAGTCGCGATTATCGCCATCTAGAGTTAGGGCTAACATGTATCGCCTTCTACAATTAGATTTAACACGTACTTGCATGCAGGGCCGGCGGATAATGCGGGTATGGTGGGTAGAAGTACCCGGAATTGATGTCATCAAAGTCGGTACTGTGGGGATAGAGGCCCACGGCCATTGTCACATAATAGCTAGGTTTCCACTCTCCTCGAAAAGGTTTTGCAACGAATAATAGAGCCATGCCGCCTACATAATAATTTGCACAATTTTCCCGGAACTACGTGTTTTTCCTATCCCCTCCTTGATGAAGTTAGTTCATAAACGGGATCGTATTTAATGGTTTTCGTTGTACCGGCCACAATTAAAAATTCGTCACTGAGAGAAGAACCGCTTTCCCTGTTTTTCCCCAAGGTGTATACAGATACGCTATAATGGTTTTTCCCCACCTTCTTCTTCTCCCCATTGTAGGAGTGAGTCCGAGTAACGCGTGACACTTTTCAGTATTAAAACTGCAGAAGTAAATTTGTAAAATAGGTTATTAAATATAAGTTATTAATTCTAATGGGACAAGCGTGAATAATAAAACGCAGTCTTCGCAAAAGGGCAAATCACAACTTAAACATAGACCTTTGACAAGTTTTTTTTTATTTCCCTCGCGTCAATCCCCTTTCTATTTCTGAAAATACGGTAAAGACGGACTTATATCGGGAAGTGATGCGGAAGATCAATACAACACTATCTTTATCTCATGCTTTAAATATCGGTGATGTTGAAAACTATGCACGCGGTACTGCCCCGATTAAAATAGATTGAAGTAAATCATCAAAATCAAAATTTAAAAATACATAAAATGATAAAAGCATAATTTTCATAAGTGTATTTTAACGTTAATGTTTGTCGTCATTAGTCTCTCTGTATCAAACATTTATATAAAATAGTTATCAGCTGTTACATTTCTACCTCGCGTTGTGAAGTAGGATTGATAAGTGCGTACACTATAACTTTTAGAAGGTAAACGATACTAAATGTATATGACCTATATGATATTGAGTTGATTATTCGGTTAGTAGTGGGCTCTAATGTAAGTGTTCAAATAATAAATAACTGATTCTCCCAAAACTGCTTATTTGACACCAAAGCCATAAAGGCTCCATTTATTTTTTAAATAATTGTAATTTAAATAATCGGTGCCTAATTTAAAGGAACGACGTTTTCTACCACAAACTGGGGTAGGGAAAGTACCCACAGTGGTCAGTACTACGTTTTATAACGTTGTCTCTACCTTTCTATATAATTGAGTTTAAATATTTGTACTCAGATCCTTCAAACATCTTTACACGTAGAGTCATATGAATTTTAAGACCTACATGAAGTCACGCGTCAAAATATTTGGAAAAATTGTGGAATCAGTTCATTTCCGAAAATGCAATGCGCAGTACAGTTTTTGCATTGCACAATTAATACTAAGTGATAATAAATTTGAGAATACTAAATTTTTGTAGTTTTTACCTCTATCAATTTCTCTTAATTAGTATTATATAGGCCTATCGTTTTATGTAGGATAACCCAATAAATCCCCCCCCCCTCGTCTGACTACCCACCCGAGATTAACACGATCCGCCGGCCCTGCTTGCATGTTAAATATATAAAACGCTTAAAAATGGCTTTAAGCCCTAAGTGAAACGATTAAGATAAATCACGGCAATCAGCGTCTGGAGCATTAAAAACAAAGGTTCTGGTAGAACTTGGAAGCGAGGGGTCGGACATTTGCCTGTTTTGTGTACGGGATTTTGGATTTTTTAAAAATCCAGGATTTTTTATTGTGGATTTGTCATACAAAGTCTATGGGAGCAAAATTCTTGGATTTTGGATTTGTGGATTTTTTCCAAATTTTGTACGGGATTTGGCCAAATGTCCGACCTCTCGCTTGGAAGTCTGGAGTTCAGACTCCCAAGTCCGACCAGAATCACGATCTAGACGACTTAATGTAAAATAGTTCAAAAAAATATTGCTACTAATCTCGCGTAGGGAACTCATGTAAGCGCGTTATTTGTTTATTCAATAAAGTAGGGTAAAAATTAAATCTTCTGTTTGAAAATTCCCACGGTTTCATCGTTTCAAGATGGCGGGGGGGGGGAAGGATGTTCTTTCAAATTCTGGGGAGACATTGCCTTCCCTTCCGCTCCTCATTTCATAAGCGTAGGAACGTTTTAGAAGTTGGAGGGGGCAAAGAGAAACGGAACGGGGGTCTAGGAGCTTAGCCCCCGATGTAGAGTGAGTAATCGGTCGCGAATGTCATTAAGGGATTAACAGTAACAACAGTTATCATACGAAGTGTATTTTAGTCCTTAGAGTCGTTTATGAATTTAAGATACACAAATCCACAATAATAAAATGAGAATGGTTTTGAATTTTTAAAGGAGTGTAGATTCACCGAATGCATCTGTTACTGTTTGACTAATATGTAAATTGGCGGGAAAAGACACAGTTGAGCTTCTATAAGCTTTATATGCTTTTAAATTGAGAATTTGAGCTTTCAACTGACCAAAAAGTTGAAGGGGCAATAACATTAGTTGCCCCTCCCAGCAAAATTCTAGGGAGGGGCATTGCCCCGCTGTTTCCTACGCCCCTGTCTCATTTCATTGAAAAATATAAAGACGGGATTGCTATGACTTGTTTTGATTTCAGTTGAGTATATCGTTCTAAATGGAGTCCATATTATTTCGTTCAATAAGCATTGCCAGTGGCGGATGTACACTTTTCCCAAAAATAGGCTGTTCACATTTTGCCGCCCTTACCTTTACAATTGTCAGTTCCCATTTTTTTTTACAATTCAACAACTTGGTTGAAAGTGCGCAAGAAATAGTTTTTGGGTATCTATTTTTTTTAATAATTAACTAGACCTTAGGCACCACCACAGGCCCCAAGTCGCAAACGACTTTTATTGCCTTATTTACGAGTGGCTCTTCATGCTACGCGAGCTTACCGTCAGCTCCCTACACTTACTATTACCGTTAATCTCCGCAATTTTCCGGGTTTTTTAATAAAACCCGGATACATCGGGTTTTATTGAGTTTTTTGGGGTTTTATTACAATTTTAATTGGGTCGAGCTCAAAAGAACTCGCGTATTTTATTTCGTATGAGTTTTTTTTATTTTGAACCCTGCTTACAATCATTTAAAAAAATAACAAATTGAATGAAGCTATGAAAGTTTCTTACCAAACCTAAAGTGCACATGTGATACTGATTAAGCTTTTTTAATTTTTAAGAAAATAAAATTGTTTACACGTGTTTGAATTTTCGGTAAAGAATAGAGATAATTAAGAATGGCCGGAAGGCCATTCTTATTTAAGGGGTCAGCGCGATTTCCTATGGCTAAAATTAATACAGCCAAGCGCAGGAGAATCAATAGTCAGGTCGCTAAAAATTTTAAGACTTTATTTTAAGCGATTTTCATGCACAAGATTCAGTATTAGGGAGGCTAGCGATAGCTACACGGCTTCGTTATTACTGTCAACTTAAAAAAAACACATGATAATCGGAATACATTACATGGTTTACTCGACAGTAGGTAAAAGCCTACCAATGGCTTTGCTTTATTGAAACGTTTTTGACATGACGGCTTTACTTATCGGCTGGGAAGTTCATGAGCTACCCTGTTCCAAAGTTTGAAAATAAAATTTTTGGTCGGTACCGCCTTAAAAGTTTTAAATCTTCTCAGTGTTCATAAACGTATTATTTGTAAATAAAATTGGTTATGGTGCATTTAATTATGCATAAATAATTATTTAAAAAAATAAAATAACCATAATCTTGTTTAAATTAATTGAAAATTTTGATCCACATTTAAAAACTTAAGCCTTTGCTCCCCTGTACGTTTACGGTAAATGCTAAATTATACAATTGTCTTTCATAAATAATTAATAATTCTGGATCAAATAGTTTTTACATATTTAATGTAAGATATCACATTTTTATTAAAGTTAATGGTTCATTTGGTTGAGCTGCTTTTAATAATGTGTACTTTGTTTATTAAAATAACCATTATCTTTTTAAAAACTTATGCAGAGCTGCAGTATCAAAAATTAATTATATCCCAGGTATCAAAAGCACGTGTGCATTTCGTGGATATTTGGTATTTATGGTTGATATAACGTGTTGAAATATTTATATACGTATTAGTCACGTATAATATTGGTACATCAAACACTTGGCAAATCAAGTGTTAAATGACACGATTGTACTACGTACATATTTGGGCTATGAAACATCTACATAGGGGTACTGTTAAATCACAAGTGTTGTGCACGTATAAATATCATACATAAAATCTAGTTGGAATCTAGTGTGTATCTGTATGTACATTGCACGTATATAAATAAGATATGAAACACTAGATTGGAGTAGTGTTTAATCACACGTTATTTGCACGTATGAATATCATACATAAAAACCTAGTTGTATTCTAGTGTTAATATACATGTACTTTGTACGTATATATATGGGATATGAAACACGTGTAGAAACTATACATAAAATATATTTGAAATCAAGTGAAATTCTGCATGTACTTTGCACATATAGATTCCGAATATGACACACTATATTTCCAATTTGTAAATTTTTCTTCTTTGCATCTTACCTAAAAACTTGTTGGGTTCATTTAGTCGAAATGTATTTGGCGCTTATATGTCCTAGCCCTTATTGTGCTGAATGAAAATGGTCGTGAAAGTGACGTCACGGTGTTATTTTATTATGAAGTTTATTCTCGAAATCACTGTTACCTGGGACAGTAAATGGTCCGCATTTCAAAATAATACACATACACGGAACATTAACTGATCAGAAGATGGCGATAATCGACCATATATAGCCATGCGTGGCTGGGTCCTCGAATACCCAATAAATAAAGTTTATGTAATAAACGCTGATGATTTACATAGTCGAAGGCTTTTTTACTCCTACAACGTAGTTACTATCATCTAGATTATCAATAATTTTCTTATATACAGTATTAATAGAAAATTCCACACTACTGTTTGTTCTAAAACAAAATTGTTTGCTAGATATTATTTTGTATTTTTCACAGAATTTAATAAAACGAGAATAAAAACAATTATCGAATAGCTTTGCAAAAACGGATAGAAGAGAGATAGGCCTTTAATTATCTGCAAGATGTTTATCACCACGTTTATACATTGGAATAATTATTGTACTTTTAAACTTACTTGGGTAGTTACCAGTCGTAAAGGACAAGTTAAGTAAATACGTAAGACGGGTTTTTATGTATGGTGCGGCTAATTTATCAATTTTTGGAGAAATATCGTCTAGTCCTGGAGCTGAGTAGGAGTTTAAGGTTGAGATTAAATTTTCCAATTCAGTTTCAGTTACATTGGTTAAAAATAGAGAATTGCTTATTTTTTTTCTCACATTTTTAAATGAATTATTGGTGTTATTATTGTTTGTTGGCACATGAGAATAAAAAAAAAGCGTTTAAATTTTCCAAACCTAGATTTACAGGTTGGTTAATTTTCTTTGATTTTCCAATTAAGTTGTTTATAGTTTTCCAAACCTTTTTCATTATCTAATACTTGTTTTTTTAAGTAGCTATTTCTAGAATTCCTTATACAATTATTACATTGATTTCTTGCAGCTTTGTAATTAGTCAAGTTTAGATCATTTGGATTAGAGTCATATGTTTTTTAAATTTATTTTTATTTTTATTTTATTTTGTATATATTTTTATTTATAATTTCTGCAGTCATCCACCGTGACGAACTTTTATAGTGTTTACTTTTACGATAGGGAAAGTTTTGGTTATAAATATCTAAAAAAGCATTTAGGAAGAGATCAAAGGTTAAGTCTAATTCATTACATTGGTAGATTTTGTTCCAATTTAATTTTTTTTAGGCTTCAATAAAATTGACAATGTTTTTTTACTGAAATCTACATTCTTGAATTGGTTTTTCAGAATTAGCTTCATCATATTTAATTGTTACAGCTGTATTAGAGGTGATCATTTTATAAGTTCTTAACTATGAGAAACTTTCTTTCACACGGTGAAGCCCCCCACACACATTCCTATTGTGGTGAACGAAGAAAAATAAACCTTTTCAACATTTTTTTATTCTTAAGGCTGGATCGGATTTCCTTTTTGACTATTCTCAAAAGCTTATAACCCAGGGAAAACCCATAACTTCAAAATAGTTTCTATTCAAATAATTGAACCAATTTTCAAAATGATGATGATGATTTTGGTGTGAGACCAGATTTTGCGATTTAAAAGCCGGAAAGTTTCTGGTTAAAAACTTTAGTTCAGGTAAGGCCGTAATGGCAGTTATAGGTAGCCAAAGGGTTAAAAGCTAAGCCGTTCTTACTGCTTGATAAACAAGTATTATCATAATTATGCATGCGTACATATGATGTGTACAACCATCTATAAATTTTTCGAAGAGCAAAATAGTTTTTGAATGTTAAATTTTCGTTAAATAATCAATTAGTGATTTTAATTCCAGATAATTCCGGATAAGGCACTGTCTTTGATACTGGATAAGTGATACTCATAGCGGTCAGAATCTCGTTCTTAGGCTTAATGAATTAGATCTAAGACATATTTTGACTTACTATTTCCCTTTTGTATTCCTCGTAAACATTGTCTCGGCCCGTTCTAGTAGCTCAGCCAATATGAACATCCACCAGCAAGTGAAATCAATATTTGGAAACCTGTACTGGTACGTAAGCCCACCTTTCCATTTCAAAACTTTATTTTATTAGTTATTGCCAAATTTATCACTATTTTCTCATCTACTATGTATATATTTCACGTAACAATCTTAGATATAAAGAAAATTGCTGTTTTTTATCTTTTACATTGAACTCAAGCCCACGAGAAAACTAACCGCGGATATAAAAAAATGGAAGTCAGCTTTCCGTTAATTTTGGTGGCACAAGAATGTCTAAATGCCAAAAAATGCAACACCGAAAATAAATGGCCTCGAGAGCTTAGTTACGCTACTGAATGGTTTATTTGTCACTTAAATACAATTTATGTTACTGAAATTTTGAGGTAGAGAAATTAATGAAGCTATTCATACTTTGTAGCTTTCTCATAAGTATTCCTTAAAACTTTCTTAATTGGATGGTTTTTGCAACATGTAAACGTGAATCTTTAAACATAAAAATGAGCCTAAAATTTCTTCCCAAAACTGTTAAATTCGATGAAAAGCGTGTTTATTCCGATAATATACAGTATATACAATTATTGACTAATGTCGTTTTTCTGGAGGACAATGACAGACTGCTCTGACACTACAGAATAGACGATCGGTTTTCCTCAATAGAAACAATTACCAGGACCCTGGAAATTCTCGTTTATCTAGGAATATATTGATTTCGCTTTGCGTGCAAACGTTATAAGGTGTAAATATTATGACGACGCTACACAAATTTCCACAAACATTACATATATATTTATATATATTATATTATATAATAGTATAATCGCACTTTTTCAGTAAAGTCCGATTCTCAGATAAAGAGCTGATGTTTGTAAATACTTCAGGCTATTTAAGGACAGAAACATTTTAAGAATTAAGGCGAACATGTAATAACTTCGAGTTTAATATTTTTGTCTCTGCTAGGACTAAATATTGTGAACCCAAGTGGGAATCGAAAACAACACCTGACATTCTGCTTAACATGGAATTCGATTCAGAAAACAATGCGAGTGAAACACTTACTTCAACACATGAAAATAACAAGCGTGGATACAGCCTGGTGGTTTGGTGCTTAACTAAATTTGGCTTGGCAAATGAAACTGGAACTAGCGTCAAATTAACAATCAAGAAAATGAGTAATGCTTCAAAATGTACCGCCGCTGTGGTCAATTTGTATTTCGCGTATTATGTATATTTAATAACTATGTATGGCATCAATGCAGATAGCTTCCTATTTGCCGTAAATGTTATCGAACACGCTGTTGAACTAACAGCGTCCACTTTTGTGGTCAACTATTGCTTGTTTTACCAAAACCTGGTTTTTAAATGTATCAATTCTCTTTCCAGACTCAAAAATGAAACTTTACCAAAGCATTTTAAAATGAACTCTTCGCAATTTCTGAATGTTTGCGCCGTAATAAGTGGATTATTTATCTTATTCTTCTTTGTAATTGGTCTAATTTTTTGCTACAGCGATCGCGATCACTTGCTTGCCTTTATTAAAGTGCACCTTCAAAATTCAAGGTTTTTCCACAATAACAAGGGTGTCACGTATATCATCTTGGGACTCGATATTTCGCTATACATATACGTTCTTATTTTAAATTTGGCGTTGCAAATCTTGTTGGCTTTTACGTGTGATTATATTCGTTTGCACGTTATCGTTTTGAAAGAATATTTGCTCAGTGGTAAAAGGAATGTTAACATTTTCGCTAACAAACACACTCAACTGCTTCGAGTGGTGCGAGACTTGGACTTTTCAGTTAAATGGATATTGTTTATTTGGATTTTAGAGTGGCTTAAAACTTTTTGTTTTAATTTAACGTTGCTGCTTAAAAATTATCAGACGAACGATTTGTATCTAGCATTTGTGGTTTTTCAAACTGTTCTACCATTGTTAAATATTAGCCTGTTGATGTTGACCATTTGTTTTTTAAGTGATTGCAATTTCGCCCTCGCTTCAGCCGCGTTTAAGAGCTTGGAAATTGTGTATAATGAACCGTATTCTATTTTGAAGCATTCAGAACAAATTTACTTGCGTTGTAAAATTAGCTGCGGAAATCTGAATTTCACGTTCTTGAACTGTTTAGCTATTGATAAGACATTTGTATCGAGCATTTTTGGAGGGGCAATTTCGTACCTTGTATTCGTTTTGTCAATTGTTCCAAAATACTCGAAGAATGACGATTCGTGTGAATGCAGTTGTGCGACTTTCAACATTTCAACCGCCAGAAATTAGTATTTCACGTTCATTTCTCATTAGTGCATAATAAAATAAAATAAACCTTTGAAATTGTACCATGTTTTGAATCTTTTGATCAAGCTGAAACATAAATTTATCAAGTTAACTTACCTTGTTTTCATTTGTGACCAATTGTCGTCCTTGCAGTCGCTGTTATTTAAGTAAAACTGTTAAGAGCAACTGAACGTTGGACTCCCTGTGATGTATGAACGTCAGAGAGGGGTGTGTCTATCCGGTGATTGAGAATTTCATTCTCAATCACCGGATAGACACAAAGAGCTTGGCTCCAGCCGTTCACCCGCGCCTCTCCCGTTCCTCCCCCACCCGCGCCCCCATCTCAATCACCAGAATTTCCAATCACCAGAATTTCCAATCACCAGAATTTCTATTCACCAGATTCTCCCGTTCACGGGTTGCTTTCCACCCAACCCCCATTCACTGGATACTTTATCTCTCGTTCACCAGCTCCTTTCCCCCATTGCGTTCACCCCTTCTAATCACCAGTTGCTTTCCCCCATCCCCATTCTCCAGAATTTGTTTTCCTCGCGCAGATATCTGGAGATTAGATTTTTACCCGTTTGCTTATCGCTTCAGAACTCCTTAATTTCTAATCTCTAGGCAATAATAACAAGTTATTTTCAATTTAATTAATTTTTTATTTTATTTTAGAACTTTGTTTACATGTTAGTAGGTACTATCAGATATTCCATTAGATGGTTATCTTGTGCATTACACAATGAAAACAAATTAAAGTAGCTAAGTTTACAGGTTAATTGATTATCTACGAGTAAATTAGTAAAATCTTGTAGTACTTCCGAGGGTGATTTAAAACAGCCAAAATAAGATTTTACTTGATGGTACGAATTAAATTGATCTGGGTACAAAAATAAACCCTCGAAAGGTTTTCCATATAATAATTCGTGAATTTTTTTAAGGTTTTTAACAATAGCTAAGTACATGCATTCGATAACATTTTTATGTTCGTTTAAAAGATTTATTTGAAACCGAATAAAATCAATTTTTTTTTGGAACTCACCGATTTCGCGAGCTCCCAGATCCAGAACATGACCGTAGGCAGAGTTCAATTTGATGTTGTTGGTAGTGGCGACGACGGATACGTTGTTGTCGTGATAGTCGATGATGTTGTGGGTTAGAGACGATGCTCCGGTTTGCGTAGCGGCGAAAAGCTCTCCCCAAAGAGAGAGTAGATTGGTGAAAGCTTCGGAGGTCAGGAACAGAATATTTTCGTTCGATTTTTTGAAGAAGAGAACTTGTAATTTTGATCCGTCGAAACCAAAAGAAATGTAGACTGATCCTCCTAACGTGATTTTTATGTTGATACGTCTTTCTTGGCCCCTGCGTTTGGATACGGTATGCGTCTCGGCTATAGAAAATGAAAATGTTAAGCCTTTGTCCATTGAAATAGTAATAGTATTAATAAAATAATGCTTACCAATAGATCGTTTTTCCATGTTTACGGTAGATGACGAGAGCAAAGCGGATGCACTTCTTTTCAGTTCAGCGTCTCAGAGAGAAATGACGCATGGGAGATTAATCAGTTCCTATCTTGTTGAGATTAATTCATCACGTGATCTAAACTTCAAATAACCCTCAAATTCTATCGGCTCTCTCTCTCTGAGATAACAGTTCTAGACACTCGAAATTAAACCGTCCCGTGCTCGAAACTGCCTCTAATTATTCCCATTGACGTCACATATTAATCCACTTGGAAGAAGAAAAAAAACCCATTGTAGTTTCCTTTCGAGAGCTTGTGATGCAATCATATCCTAGAAAACAATACAATTAATAGAAATTAACATAAAATTAGTATACTTTTAATACCATTTTGTGAGCTACAGTGAAAAAAGTTACAATTTTACGGTAGAAACGTTTTCAAAATACCACAAAATGAACTCAAATAAGAAAATTGTAATTAAAATAATCACTACGGCTATAATTTTAGAAGGTTGTTTCAGGACGGTGATTATGGCAGATGTTTGTACTTCAGTGTCCATATCGGAAATGAAGTTAAATGGAATATTTTGGGTAAATAAGTATAAATTTTAGCATAACCCTAATATATTCTCGAGAACTGAACAAGTTCTTTGGGAATAAGAGATAAGCTTACTATCTTCCCCTAGGCCCTATATAAGGGGGGCGCCTGAACCGGGGGAACGTCACTCTATTGTTGTTCTTTGTGCGTCTAGTACCAGGATTTTTGAAGCGCGCTCTCTCTCTCTCTACGTAAGTTTATTTTGATTTTTTTTTATCGTAATTTTTTGAATAAGGTTTAAGTAAATCGGCATTAAAATGAAAGGTGTACAATACCCAGAAATTAATTTAGTTGATACCCCGGAATTGATTGATATAACTGATAACGAGCTCCCGGAAGTACCCATAGTAACTTTACCCGATTCTCCAGAAATGGAAATAATAGATTTAACTGATACCCAAGACCCTACCCTTTCCTTAACTACAGTAACTGATTCGCAATTTGAACGTTTAAAAGAAATGACAATGGTACGAGATTATCTTAGAGAATATCAACTAACCCATCAAATCTGTTCGCCCCCTATCGATAATTTACCTTCACCCCTTTTAAGACCTAGTTCTATTCCACCTGACGAAGTACGTTTTTCGCCCTCGTATACGCCTATGGATGCTCCCTCACCCTTTCTAGAATCAGATGACACATGCCACTCTTTATCTTTGGAAGATAATTTTATCATGTCGTCCCTCAGTACGGACAGCATTCAGCGCTTAGCTGAGAACGTACAAGTTGCCCGACGGGACGCGGAGGAACTTGCAGCCGCAGCCGCAAGGGCAGCCGAAATGTTCGAGGAAGCTAAAGCGTTGTTAGCTGCTCGTACGGCTAGTAGTAGTAGGCCACCTCATAATATTTCCCCTCAGCGTAATAATGACCCTATAGCGGTCGCAGGCCCCTCACGAGCTCCGCAGTATTCACCTCCATCATCTCAGACTGCTGAGAAAAACGCGAACCCCGAGAACGCAAATTTGGCTGCCCCCACTTCGTCTCCTCCTCCTCCTCCTCAAGTTGGAGGTGGGTTGGTTGACGTTCCAATAACGCCTCCGTCCTTTCCTAATTTACCAGGTTCTGTTAAAATATTGAATAATAATATCCAAAATTTCCCAAATTTTGGACTAATGGGACGGACTTTAAATGTCCGGTTAGAAAATAATATAGAAAATGGTATTTATATATTGATGGAAACCCTATTAGAGGACTGTTTGCCTTCAGATATGGTTTCGGTTTCATTCGTGAACGTCACTAACCCCGGTTTTCAAATTAACGTCAGTTTCCGGCGTCGGGACCAATTAGACTTGCAATGGTTGATGACGTATATCGATGAAAAAAGCTATAGATCCGAGAACGATGGTAGTTTTTTTGAAGGAATAGTTACGGTTACGTTTAATCGAGTCAGATTACCGCAAGGAGGAATTAGATCAGTTGGGTTAGGGATTTCCCTTGAAAAAGAGTTTTCTTTTTATAAACATTGCACGATAACGATAAATAACCAGGATAAAATTTGTTTAGCACGCGCTCTTGTAGTAGCCATAGCTCATAGAGAATACATGGAAAATAAAAATGATGGAGAACTTAAAAGAAAATATACTACTATAAGACAGTGTAGAGGAAAAAATATTGAAATGCTATTACAGACCCGCGAAGCTAGGACCCTTTTGGCTTATTCTGCATTAACAGACGAAGAATGCGCGGGTCCGGACGCTTTAACTCGGTTCCAAGAAATCTTGCCCGAATACAGTATTATCGTTTTTCGATTACGCGATCCCGTACCCTTAGTTATTTTCGGCGACGTCAAAGAAGAGAGGGAACTAGAAGGGCCTCTCCGCAAACGTCTTTATCTTCTAAATATTGACACACATTTCAACGTAATTACTAACCCTAAACCCCTTTTCGCGTTTAATTACTTTTGCGAAAAATGTTTAGTAGGTTTTAATCATCTCAGTGAGCATAAATGCATTCTTTTCTGTCACGCTTGTTGTAGAAAACAAGATTGCTGGAAGGAGGTAGATAAAATAACTTGCCAAACATGTTTAAGAGTTTTCCCTAATCAAAATTGTTACGATTACCATTTATCAGGACCCGAGCCCTTATGTAATAAAATTTACGTTTGTAATCTTTGCGGAAAATTTATCAGTATGTTTAAGCGTAAGGCAGTACACGTTTGTGGAGAGACCTATTGTCTTTCGTGTAGTGAGTTTAGCCCCGCAGGTCATCTATGTTACATGCAACCTTTAAAGACCGTCCGTAAAGATTCTGCCGATAAAACTACTCGTTCTCGAATAAATAGCAATAATAAACGGGTCCACGACTCCGACAATGAAGAATCACCACTGACCAAGAGAAGTACTCCAAAAACGGAAGTCTTTGTTTTTTATGACTTGGAATGTAAACAAACAAATCGTACTGACGCCAATGCTTTGATTCACGAACCAATTTTATGCGTTTCGCAAAAAGCGTGTAAATTCTGTTTCGAAGAAAAAGATAGTCAGTACGCATGCGCTAAATGCGGTAGTGGTCCTAGGGAGAAAATATTTCTCTCAAAAGACCCCGTCGGCGACTTTCTAGAGTATCTTCGTACGCTTAACAGAGTGGCTGATAAGATAATATGTATTGCCCATAACGCTAAAGGTTACGACGCGCAATTTATAGTACGTAAAATGATCGATTTAAAGTGGACCCCTAAAGTCTTGACAGACGGGACCAAATTCATGTATGTACAGTATAAAAAATTAAAATTCTTAGATTCCTTAAATTTTATGCCCTTTGCCCTTTCTCAATTCGTTTCCACATTTGGTTTAGATAATAATTTAAATAAGGGACATTTCCCGCATTTACTGTTTAATACCGTAGACCATGAATTTGATCCAGCCCGTTCGAACGAAACCAATTACGTACTACATAATGACATGCCTCCGATGGACGCGTACGACCCTAATCGTTTAAGCGGTAAGGCCTACGATGAATTCATCCAGTGGTATAACGATTCCCGGTCCGAAGCTTGCGGAAATTCGGACCCCAACTTTAATTATTTTGATTATAAAAGAGATTTAATCCAGTACTGTCGCCAGGACGTAAACATTCTTTTGCAAGGCTGTTTATCATATCGTTCTATTTTCATGGATAAATTCGAAATAGACCCGTTCTTAACTGCGATAACGATTGCGGGAGTATGCAGTTTTATCTTTAGGAAACACTTTTTACAGTCCGATACGATTGGTGTAGTGCCCCCTTTCGGCTATCGTATGAACTGCAACCAGAGTTTTGTAGCAATCGAATGGCTTGAATGGATGTCTCACTTACGAGGGAAGGAAATTCAGTCTGCTTTTAATGGATTTGAACCTAGAATTCTTAACATTAACGTGGACGGACTTCTCGATAACGAAGTGTTTCAATATCACGGATGTTATTTTCACGGGTGTAAAAAGTGTTTTCCTATCAATAGAAACTTAGCGTTATACGGCGACCACACTCAGACCCATAATTCGCGATACGCGTCAACCATTGCTACCACTAACCGCTTGAAACAATTGGGATACACTGTCCATGAAAAATGGGGATGTACCTTCAAAGCTGAGCGGAGTACTAACCCTGCCATCAACGCATATCTTTCTACCGAAAATTTAAAATTAAAAATTAAAGAACCAATCCGACCCCGCGAAGCCTTTTTCGGAGGACGTACGTCAGCCTTGAAATTACATCACAAGTGTAAAGAGGGGGAGGAAATTAAATACATTGATATTTGTTCACTCTATCCGTGGTGTAACAAGTATTGCAAGTTACCCGTGGGACACCCTAAAATACATGTAAAAGCTCCTTTCCCTGACATTTCTACCGTAAACGGATTAATAAAAGCCACAATGTTACCGCCTCAAGCTCTCTACCATCCCGTTTTACCCCAAAGAATAGGATCGAAACTAGTGTTTGCCAACTGCCAAAAATGTAGTGAGTCTCGAAACCAGCAGGATTGTCCCCACGAAGACTCAGAGCGACAAATAACAGGTACTTGGGTTGCAGACGAGGTACAGTTGGCAATCGAAATGGGTTACAAGGTAATTTCTATTCACGAAATTTGGGAATACGAGGTAGTAAAATACGACCCGATATCGAAAGAGGGCGGTCTTTTCTCCGAGTACGTCAACGCGTTTCTTAAACTCAAACAGGAATCCAGCGGCTTACCCGCGGGAATAGAGACCGATGAAGAGATTAAGAAATACGTTGACGAATATTACGAAAAGGAAGGAGTAAAACTTGATCCTACCAATATTAAAAAGAACCCTGGTCTTCGTACCATCGCGAAGCTTTGTCTTAACTCTTTTTGGGGTCGTTTTGGTTTAAACCCTCGCAAAGACCAATCGGCTATTATTAGCGATCCCAAAAAGTTTTTCGATTTATTCTTAGACCCAGACATAGAAGTTAAATCGGTTATTCCCTTAAGTCAAACGCATTGCGTGATCAAGTGGGCATTTTTGAAAGATATTGATCTTGTTTACCCAAACACGAACGTAGTAATTGCTGCCTATACGACCGCAATGGCTAGGATCAAGTTATACTCTTATTTAAGGAGATTAGGCCAGCTTACGTATTATTATGATACGGATAGTTGCATTTATCTAAAAGAACGAGATGGAATAGAGATTTATACGGGCAACTATCTCGGAGACATGACCGATGAGTTGGCAAAGTACGGAAAAGGCTCGTACATCCAAGAATTGGCAACAGGTGGCGCAAAAAATTACGCCTTTAAAGTACTGAACCCTACGACCGGTAAAGTATCCTACGAAATGAAAGTCAAAGGGTTCCGTATAAATCAAGGCATTAAAGATTTGGTTAATATGGACACGCTTAAAAGATTAATAGGTGTTGACAGAGAAACGAACGAGCCAGTAACCGTACCCCAGCCGAGGCAGATTTTGCGTCTACCCGATCATACGGTCGTTTCCGTCGACCGTACTAAAATCTATAGACCCGTCGTAGACAAGGTACGGTTACTGGACGACTTCACTACGGTACCCTACGGCTATAAAGCGAATCTAATTGGTACTGAGGACGGGGACGTAGAGCCCTCCAATCGCTAATTCTCGTTTAAAATTAGTCTCACCACTCTAAAGTGAATATAGGTTTCAGTCTTACGACTCTAAAGTAAATATAGTCTTGCGACTCTAATGTGAATATCAAACCTATACGGGGTAAGGGACGCAATAGGTTATTCGATTATATTTTTCCTCCGCTGAAGACCCCCATAAATTTAACCGAATTTTAATTTACATTTTCATTTGTACGCTAGTACTCGAAGGGAGATAACCATGCAATTTATTCATCCGTTTAATTGCGTAACGGCAGGCCCGAGTCAGAGTGGTAAAAGCTATTTAATTGAATCTATAATTAATCACGAAGAGGAAATGTTTGTTCCGGGTTTCAAAGAAATACATTGGTATTACGGAGAATGGCAAGCTCTATACGATAAAATGAAGCACAGGGTAGTTTTTAAAGAAGGATTGCCTGTTTTATCTGATTATGACGGAAAAGATCCTATATTATTAGTTATCGACGACCAGATGAGCGAGAGTAAAGGTCAAATTGGTGATTTATTCGTGAAAGGCACCCATCACCGTTCTCTAAGCGTTATTTTTATTACACAGAACTTATTCCATCAATCAAAAGATAGCAGATCCATATCCCTGAATTCGCATTACATAATTTTATTGAAAAGTCCCCGAGACCGTCAGCAAGTGGCTTATCTCGCTAGACAAATGTTCCCTGATAAGTGGCGTTTTGTAGTTGACGCTTACGAAGACGCGACTTCGAGACCTCACGGTTACCTAGTATTCAATTTAACTCAAACTTGTCCCGAAGATCAAAGAGTCTTGACTAATATTTTACCGGGAGAAACGTGCTACGGTTATCTCCCTAAATAAATAAATAGAACTTACATTTCGTAACTTCAATCAGTTATGAATCATGTCTCGTAGAGTACGTATCGAGAGAGACGCTCTCCGATATCTCGGTCGTTGCAAACCCGTTCAAAGAAAAGCCATTTTAGCTAAAGCCGACAAATCCCTCATAGACGCTATCAGTGAATGTATTCATAACACTTTAATTGGTAACGTAAAACTATCAAATACCCAAAAAACCAGGTTATCTCGTCATAAAAATACCCTTCGAAAACTAGCTAGTAAGCGGGTAGCTTGGAAAAGTAAAAAGAAATTGTTAGTTCAGTCTGGGGGCGGATTTTTCTCGTTTCTTCTACCCGTCGTTTCAACCCTTCTTGGTTCTATATTTGGTAGTAAACAATGAAACACGCCAGAAAAATGATTCTCGTCCCTAGCGGCGTTTTAAAGCCAGACCCGTTCCCGCACCCCCTCGCTCTGACAGTCTCTGAATTAGACGTTAAGATGGACCAAATATTAAATATGAAAGATTTAGACGACGCCTCGAAATGGATTTTATACGAACAAGCTTTAATGACACACGGAAATCTACGTAAGCAAGCATCGGCTCCTAAAGAAATCGAAATTGCCCCCGCATTCGACTCGCTAAGTAGGGACTGGATAGACGATTTGCCTTTGATATATTACCAAAAAGCGCAAAGCATGGTGGATCAGTTGGAAACTGTACCCGAAAGAATACGGTGGGATGAAAACGGGGAGCTCGTAATAAACGGTCGACCTATTAAAGGTTCCAATATTAGCGAAATTACCAAAGCGTATTTAAATCCTAAAACCCACCCAAAACCTATCGGATATTTCGCGTTTATTTCCAATTTAACCCAATTTAACTCTTCACCGGCAATCCAAGGCTTTCCCTCCCCGCTAGCTCCGAGAACCCGACAACGACGTTCTCCCGTTAAGCGCGAGTATCCGGTTCCTCAAAGTGGGCGTGCGCGCAGGACAGATAAGCCCCGTCCCACTCGTAGCCTTAACCGAGATCACTCCTCCTCCACGTCTGACTCTTCTCTTCACTCTTATAAACAAACAAGGAGTCGCGCGCAAAAGTCTAAAGTATGGGCGAAGCTATTTTAGAAAAAATATATTTTAACCCGAAGCATCCGGCTTCTTTCGGAGGCGTTGAAAGGTTATTCCAGTCCGTAAAGTCTCACGGCTTAAGTAGGGAAACTGTAGAAAAATGGTTAAGAGGAATCGACGCTTTTACGATGCATAGGCCGAAATATAAAAAGTTTCAACGAAATAAAATAGTAATTAGTAATATAAGGGAACAATACCAGGCTGATATTAACGATATGCGCTCGTTAGAGGCAGATAATGACGGATACAAATACATTTTAACAATTATAGACTGTTTTAGTAGAAAAGCGTGGGGGTTACCTCTTAAAACTAAATCGGGGAAAGAGGTTTTGAAAAATATAAAAATTGTTTTTAAAGACGGAATTCCATATAAATTTCAATCGGACAAGGGCACGGAATTTAGGAATAAAGAAGTACAAGGATATTTCAAAAAGAATAAAGTTAAATTTTTTAGTACCGAAAATGACGAAATAAAAGCCTCTATCGTAGAAAGGTTTAATAGAACGTTAAAAACAAAAATGTATAAATATTTTACCCATCACTCCACAAATAGATATTTGGAAGTCTTACAGGACTTGGTCGAAGCGTACAATTCCTCTTATCATAGCTCAATTAAAATGGCCCCTAATGACGTTTCGGAAAATAACGTATTACGTGTGTACAATAATATCTACTCTAAATATTATGCCGAGAAACTGAAAATGAAACCGCAATTCCAAGTAGGGGATTTGGTTAGAATAAATACAACTAAAATGATATTTCAAAAGGGTTTCGAAGCTAATTATACCGAAGAAATATTTAAAGTCGTAGCTATAGTTAAAAGACATCCCCCCGTTTATAAAATAAAAGACTTGGCAGAAACCGATATAAAAGGAACGTTCTATTTTCGAGAGCTTCAAAAGGTCAGTGCGCCTCGTTCGTTCAAGTTAAACAAGATTTTACGTCAGAGAACTAAAAACGGAGTAAAACAATTGTACGTTAGTTGGCTAGGATATCCTCCATCGTTTAATAGTTGGGTTAATCAAGATGACGTCTGGGATTTACATAACTCTTCCTAGTAATACTAGAGATAAGAATAAGAATAATTCAGAAAATACTCTAGCCTCGTATTCTACAACGTTGGCCAAACCCATTAGTTTACGCGGAGATTGGGAAATTGCTCTGGTAGAAATTATTTATCCTTTATCTTTTTATAACGTAAGCGAGCCAATGGGATGTGGAATAGAAATTAAGGAATTACTATCGAAACCTCCAGCCCACATAGTAGATTACAAATATACCTACGACTTCCGCGAGATACCTCAGGGCTACTACAAAAATCCTCATGAACTTTTGACAGTACTTAATGAAAGTATTAAAAGTTTGAACCTTGATTTAAAGGAAAGCGCTAATTCAGAGTTCGATAATGATTCATTAGGAAAATTTGAATATAGTTTAGAAAGTGGACACGTACAATACACTTCCTATAGTAAACATTATTATCAACTCGAGTTAACGCCAAAGTTGAGGAAAATTTTAGGATTTAGAGATAATGTTACTGATATTTCACCTAAGGTAGCATTCAGATCAGATTCCCCTATGCAATTAAACTTATTCATCCCCGATCTTATGTTCGTGTATTCCGATTTGGTAGGAAATGAAATGGTTGGGGATACATTAGCCCCCCTTTTGCGAACAATTGTTGTAGACCAAAACGCCCCCAATGGATCAACCGTTTCAAAAACTTTCGATTCTCCGCATTACCTTAAACTGAGTAGAAATTATTTTGACTGTATCGACATTAATATAAGAACTAGTTTAGGTGAATTCGTGCCATTTCAGTTTGGTTCAGTCACGTGTAAAGTACATTTACGACGAGCTCAGTAAAAAAAAAAAAAAAAAAGAATGGCTTATCAGTACGTTGATAGAAATTGTCCCTACATGCAATATTATTTAAATCAGGCGGGGGGAGGAGTAGATTTACCTTATTTCTCTGGGTTTGCGGGACAAAAAGGACACGGAATTGGTAGCTTTTTTTCAGGGCTAGCTAGGTTTGTATTCCCATTCCTAAAACAGTCTGCCAAATACGTGGGAAAAAGGGCTCTTTCTACAGGAAAGAAAGTACTCGGAGACGTCTTGCAAGGTCAGGACTTAAAAACGTCAGCCAATAAACGAATGACAGAAACTGTGGACGAAATGGCAGCGCAAGAAGGTTCGGGTCGTCGCAAGAGAAGAAAAACTACTAAGAAACCATTGAAGAAAAAGAAAAAGAGTTCAGTTAAACGCCGCAAGTTCACGCGTACGGTTCGCGATATTTTTGCTCTCTAAAAAAAAAAAATGGAAGTACTTAAAAGCGAATTAAATATTTTCAACGAACTACCAACTCAACTCAGCGTTGAAAAAGGTCAAACGGTATGGTGTAAGCCAATTTCATCTATCGACAGCAGTTCTATCATCGAATTCGTGGTACCGGGTACGGGAGACTCTTACACAGATTTGGCAATGACAATGATATATTGTAAAGTAAAAATCGTCAAAACCAACGGTGACAACTTGGATGCTGGGTCTAACGTTTCGCTCGTGAACAATTCTCTGCATTCGCTATTCAAACAATGCGAAGTGAAACTCAATGATACGACGGTTTCACCATCGGCCTCAAATTACCCCTATAGGGCCTATATCGAAACCTTGCTCAACTTTGGGTACGATGCAAAAAACACTCACCTTGCGACATCTGGATGGTACGATGACACGGCTGGAAGTATGGATCTGATAACAAACGCCGGATTCATAAAACGTCAGGTTCTAGCTGCTGAATCAAAAGAAATTGAACTTTACGGGAACATTTTTTGTGACATTTTTAATTTCAACAAATATTTAATTAATGGCGTACAACTTAAGGTTTCACTCACTAGAAATAGCGATAATTTTACCCTTTTTAGCGACACTGTCGACGCGTATAAAGTCGAATTTATAGACGCTGCTCTAATTGTACGTAAAGTTAAAATTATGCCTAAAATTTTATTAGCCCATCAGCAAGGATTATTACGTAGCAATGCCAAATATCCCTTTACTCGTACTGAAATTAAAGTTAAAACATTAGCTAGTTCTATTCAGAACGATAGTTTTGACAATATATTCTTAGGTCCGATGCCCAACAGAGTCATTATTGGTTTAGCCACCAACAAAGCGTATAAGGGCTCCGTTAAGTCTAATCCTTATAATTTTGAAAATTTCGACCTAAATTATCTGGCTCTATACGTTGATAACGAACAAATCCCTTCGAAAGCGTTGACCCCTAATTTTAATAGTAAACAATTTACGCTGGCCTATCATTCGCTATTCTCGGGATCTGGGATACTCTACCAAGACGAGGGAAATCACATTGCGCTGGCTCACTTTCCTCTAGGCTTTGCCCTATATGCTTTTGATTTAACCCCCGACAATTCGGCCAGTGACGTCACGTTTTGGAACCCCGTAAAGAGAGGGCAACTACGTTTAGATTTAGGATTTGGTACCCCTTTAAAAGATTCTACGGTCGTTATCGTGTACGCTGAATTTCAATCTTGTTTACAGATAGATAAAAATAGGAACATTATTCGAGACTATTAAAATGACTACGACAAACGTGGACTTATCTCAGGCACTGTATAAAACACCGAACTTTTTAGGCGTGTTTTCTTCAGATAATTTAAAACCCATGGTGAAATATCCGCAATCGCTTATCATTAATTTTGATAAAAGGGGCGAAACAGGTTCTCATTGGATTTGCGTCTACGTCGATGGCCGAAAACGGGGATTCTATTTTGATTCAATGGGGCTTCCCCCATTTTTACCCACAATCAGAAAATATTTAAATTCAATGTGTAAGACGTGGACATTTAGCAAAAGACGATTGCAAGGACTAACTAGTAACGTTTGCGGCGAATATTGCGTAATGTATATTTTGCATAGAACTAAAGGACAGAGTACAAAAACGTACTACCAAAAGTTTTCCAAAAATTGGGAAAAAAACGACAGCAAGATATTTTTATCTTTCGCAAATCATGCTAGAAAAATCATCACATCGAATTTAGCGAATCCATTAGCTAGAGAGAGAGGTATGGTGACTGACTGGAAAAAATCCGGTTCCAGAGGATAAAACAATATATTCCCACGCTATCTGGTATCTTTTAGAGATATGACCCGACCTCTCTCGAAAACATGCGCGCACTTCTATGAGTGCCAAACCATTTACTTTCGAATAAAATAAACCATCCAAAAACAAAAAAATTAAAATAGAATCAGAAAGTATTGGTAAACTAGTTAGGACAACGTGGGTGGTTTACGCAATCTAGCATGAAAACAAAACATTGGTAGAAATATATTATTGCATTATTCCTGTACGTTCTATTTAAAGTACTTTCTAAAAGTCATTGAAATCTGTTACCGTCTTGAACCATTGAAATATGTTTTCTACCCGTCATTAACAAAATATCTTTAGTACACGCAAAATAAGATTGGTGAAAAAAACATTGCCTTAGATAATTTAACAGGGATTTAGTTAGCTTTGGGTCTTGTAATGATAAAAAAGATTGAAATTTGACTCTGCCATTTTATTTAATAATATAAACTCATGTACGCGAGAAAAACAATTGTAAACAATTTTTCCTATGTAACTTTTTTCACTCTTAATAAATACTTTAAAAACGTAACAAAAAAAGACTCTTTATTGAAAATCGCTTACCCTTTTTTTTTCCAGAATTTCGTTAAGTCAACCAGTCCAATGCAAGAACGTACTACAATGCGGACTCTTATCTGTAAATTTGTTAGACTTTGCGCGAACCTAAACCATCTTCTCGTGACGTACGCTAAGAGGAAGATGGTGGAAATTCCCAGTCTCACGAAATTAATTATCTACGAACACTATTTAACAAATGGAAAAATTTACAGACTTTACCCACACTGAATAGATTCCACACTCAATCACTAACTTAGATTTCATCACGGAAAAGAAGGAGATAGGATATAGGGGCTAGGAAATGGTGGGGATGGAAAATGGTATAAAAAGGGAGTAAATCAATTAGAACAAATTATTCTGATCTGGACCGATGCAAAAAGAAATCAAAATGCGGTAAATATTATTTTAACATTTAAATAACTTTTGGGACAAAAAAATTAAAGATTTTAATTTTCTTCATGTAGAATTGAAGAGATTATAAATAGAATTTTATGGACGAGCCGAAATGACGATAGTATAAAATATGAGCTTAGAATAAGGTAATAAATTAAATTTCACGAATTATATATGCTGTACTAAAGTTAAAATTTTATGTATTGTTCTGTTAGGATTGAGGAGAGAGAAGATGTAGCAGGAAATCGGATGTTCCTACAATTTGTAGAGCATCAGTTATACTGGGATGATAGGAGCTCCATACATAGTAGTATGATTCTACTATCCATACCTATTAATATGGAATAAAAAAATTAACTTTTATCACGATTCTTTTATTTTCCTATCCAACAATAATCATTTCAGTATATATCAAACATTACAATAACAAGGATTATATGCAATTGCAATTGCTAAAATAGTGTATTCTACCGAGTTAATAGTCTCTAAGATTTCCTCCTGGGGGTTCCCCCCGAAACAGGATTAATTTTTATCAAAGTTGTATCAGAAGTAAATTAGGGGGGAAGTAAGCGCAATGTATTTTCAGCTATTCTAATCTGCCTAATTTAACACGTGACGAATTTTTTATCGCTAACCGATGAGCAGTAACCTCTATTTTTGGTTACATTTTACATTCTCCCGTGACATCAATTGGTTTCAACCAATGAGAAATCAGGATTTACTTGAAGTTTCGAGTGTTATTTGATCTCTAGATATACGACTCAGCGTTCTTTTAGTTCCTGGACCTCATCGAGAAGAGACACGTAGATTTTCGCGCTCCGTTCTCCGCCTTCTCGACTCTATTTACTGGCAAAGGCTTAAGGATTTCCGTAAAAGTAAGTGACTTTATTATTTTACTGTAGAGGGAAATTAGGCCTTGTTTAAATTGAAGTAAATAGACTTAGATTCTAGTCAAATAGTCTTAGAGTCTAACCAAAATAAATAGAAAAAACATTTATTGAAATTTAGGCTTAACCAATTAGGCTTAAGAATGTTGACAATAGCTTATAGAAACTATCAGTTTACAGTATGGACATCGAAGCGTATCGACTTGAAACTTTTCGTCACTGGAGAAACCCCCACGTTACTAAGGAACAACTAGCGAAGGCTGGATTCTACTATATTCAGCGGGGCGATGAAGTACGATGTTACAAGTGCCATGGCGTATTAGAAGGATGGGAATCAGGAGACGTACCAGAATGGGAACATGCTAGATTCTTTCCACACTGTCCGTCGAGGGATAATTCACCATCGGAAAAAAAGTACCTTTCGCAAGAATGGGAGATCCCGGCACCACCAAGGGCAGCGGCACTGGAGGATGACGATTTCATATCTATTCCGGTCAGACGTGGTGAGGTAGAACTTTTATTAAAATTATTTATACAATCCGCACTTGCAGAAGGTAGTTCGTTTCAGCCCATTAAATGAAATTGTACATATTCCTTACGAAGATCGAGTTAATTTTTTTTATATTGATAAAATGCGATTTAAACGCGTTATTTATAATGTCGGTCTAATATTAGAACCTGTTTTACGCAATCATGTAATTAAAAGTAAAATAAAATTGGAAATTAATTAAATTGAAAATAACTTGTTATTATTGCCTAGAGATTAGAAATTAAGGAGTTCTGAAGCGATAAGCAAACGGGTAAAAATCTAATCTCCAGATATCTGCGCGAGGAAAACAAATTCTGGAGAATGGGGATGGGGGAAAGCAACTGGTGATTAGAAGGGGTGAACGCAATGGGGGAAAGGAGCTGGTGAACGAGAGATAAAGTATCCAGTGAATGGGGGTTGGGGGGAAAGCAACCCGTGATCGGGAGAATCTGGTGAATAGAAATTCTGGTGATTAGAAATTCTGGTGATTAGAAATTCTGGTGATCAAGGGAGGAGAGGCGCGGGTGGGGGAGGAACGGGAGAGGCGCGGGTGAACGGCTGGAGCCAAGCTCTTTGTGTCTATCCGGTGATTGAGAATGAAATTCTCAATCACCGGATAGACACACCCCTCTCTAACGTCTGTTTTAGAAAGCTGAGCTGGAAACTGCAATTTCTTGATTATATAGTCTCCAATAAAAGTAAAACTTAATTTTTGCAAAAACCCTTAATATATTCTTATATAACACAAAACTCAAAACTTCGCACTAAACCGGATTAACGGGGCTACTTATTTTAGCACAAATCTTCGATCTGGGAAACCAGGGTGTTTCAAAAGGTAATATGAAAATTTTAAGGAGTTGTAGGGGTGAGTTGAAAAGTATGCCTGTTTTTTCCCATTTTCTTATGAGTTTAAAGAGCGCCAGAGAGCTTCGAAGTGTGGCCTACTAGCCCCTGGAAGTGGGCATACTTCTCAACTCACCCCTACAACTCCTTGAAATTTTTGCATAACCTTCTGAAACACCCGGTATGAAGAAATAAATCTATTAAAATTGATCGATAAGTATATCTCAGTTGGTAAGATTTTACTATGAGTGTTAACACCAGTAGAGGGCGCAATTTGGTCATATTAATACATTTTGATATTCCGTAGGGTACACGAAAATACAATTATTATATGTAGACAAAACTAACGAGTTTTTTTTATTATATTATAGAGTGTTTAAAATTTAAACGGATTTTTCATGTGTTTTTTATAGCATTTTTTAGATTTTAGACCAAAGTAGACGAATATTGGGATGTATCGTACGTTTCATAGGTTTTTGACCTACAAAATCGATTTCGACTATGGTGCTTTATCGTTCTGCGGCTTGTTCTCTTTTATATATAACACATTATCCCACTAAACTATACACCGTCTCTGGGCCTCTAGGCCAAGAGGACATGTTGGATCTGTTACGCTCTCGAGCGCTTCGACGGCTGTTCTGCTCAGCGGTAAATGTAGTATCTGTCACGTTGCAGAACGCCTCCACAACCGTTTTGTTAAAGATTATGTCTCTAAATTAAGCTTATTTCAGTTTACTATTAGGTAGATATTAGCTGGTTGGGTTGGGTTGGGTTGGGTTGGGTTGAGGTGGCGCCGTGCGCCCCAGCGCTCGAGCGAAGCGAGTGCGCGGCACCGTCAGGTGCCAATAAGGGGAACAATTGAAAACATTATTTTTAATTAATATACTTATATCATATTTGGGAACAAAATTTATCTACAAATATTTTATGATATTGGCGAAAATATCTCCAACTGGAAGTCATTTGCAATCTTGGTTTTTGCCAAACATGGACAAGTAACAGTACTCTGATAAGTATTATGCCACAAATTTACTATCCTTGGTTGAGTTAATACCGGATTTGGCCCAGCGATTGTTAATTTCCGCAGAACAAGCCGCAGAACGATAAGGCACCATAGTCGAAATCGATTTTGTAGGTCAAAAACCAATGAGACCAACGATACCACCCAATATTCGTCTACTTTGGCCTAAAGTCTAGCAAATGATCAAACAATTGCACGTGCATCACGTGCTCTACGTGCTCAAAACGCCAAAAGCCAAATTATTGAGGTACTAATAATATAAATATTAACAAAATCAAGTCTAAAATATTGGTACTCTCGTCAAGTACCCGTTCGTACCCTGAATTTTCATTTTACAGGAAATTGAGAAACAAAAACGCCATCTAGGGGGGGCGACACTCATAGTAAAATCATACCTCTCAGTTGGCTTATATTAAGGTGTGAATCACTGGAAATATTTCCCTCTTAGCAAACACAAATCTACTGTAGCGTAAAATTTTAATTCAGTGGTGCGTAATTGCTAATATGGCACCGATAGGTGGTCTCGGACCTGATGCTAAAAATATATGTAATTATTTCCTTCGTTAAGAAACTAATTTATGCTAAAACTATAAACTATGAAAGTATTTTCTAGTTACATGTAAAATACAGCTGCTTTACCATCCGCGTCCAATTGATTTCCGAGATCATTTTATAGCTTTATTTGCAGCTGAAGCAGTGTGTCTAAGAATTCTGTGCGTTGTTTTGTTGGTTTTGATGTAGAAAACGGCGAACTCGGGAAAAAGAAAGCACTTAGTGAGATATGTTTATTAAACCCTAGTTAATATTAGTCAGGTTAAGTCACTCCTTAAACACATGTAAGGAGTCTTGACAGTACACAATGGAAATAAATTTAGCCTTCTACGCGATCTCCCTACTTGTTTAACACTGGCTTAACCTTACTATTCTCTTAACTCCACAATTATTCCTAAATTAGTGGGATAGTCCGTATTACAGGTTAAGTATCGCTCCTATCGTTTTAAGAGCGGAAACAGATTTTTTGTCATTCTTCATAATACAGTTAATGCACCGCAATATAGGTTAATAAACAATACATTTTTTAAGAAGTTTAAATTGTTTACCTTTATTTGGTTTAATTGGAATTAAGTTTATTATAAATCACTATGTTTTCAATTCGGAAAATCCCGATTTCGCTCTCCACGAGGAGCCTTAGCGGGAACACGTTCTTATCAGTTTTCATGACGTTCACTACTAAAATATTTACACTAGAGGCTCCACTTGCTTTAACCCTCTCAAGTGCTATTAATTGGTATAGACCAAGGCTGTACTAAATTTTTGTTTAAACCAAAAATCTTTGCTGAAAACCTAATGGTATTGACCTTGAAAATATTCGCGGATATTAGTTTTTTAAAATAAAGTAGACCAATATATAAAAAGAGAGGTAGAAAATCTGTGGAATTTCAAATACTTGGGATAACTGGGTATTTTTATTCCGTATTGAGAATCGAGGCAATCCAGTGAAAATGTGATAGATAGGAACGCAAGGCGTAGTGCCGCTCATTTAGCTTTTAGATCTATTGTTGGATACATTGCAGAGCTTAAGCGTTGTTTTTTTAATTTCCTTTAGCTTAAAAAAAACTAAAACTTTAAAACCAAATTATTCTGAATTCGAAATTCTGTAAGGTAATTGATAAGAAATCATGCCCTATTTATATTTCATAACGTTAAGCGACATATAATGAATGTGCAGTCTGTGTGGGTTGAGCTAGAAAATATAATCGTATCTCGTGAGTGCGATAATAAAACTGAGGACATTTTTTAGTAATATTTTCTTTCAAGATAAGAGTACGCTTGAAGATAATGTAAATCATCATGCTCTGCAAACTCAAGGGCGGGCTTGAGGGTGTAGTTGAAGTCGTGAAAGTGCGCCAATGTCGGTATCGGTATACGCGAAAATACGTACTAGGAAAGTTAGCGTGAACGCAAGGTCAGCAGTCAGTGCGGGGTGGGTCTAACGGGCAGAAAACCAACTGAGCGAAAGGCTCCAACGGATCGAAATCTCTCGGCCCGAAATCAATCGTCCAACCGGTCGGAAGTTAAAATCAGATTTTTAGATGTGAAAACGGGATTAGGTTCAACGAACCAAAAAGAAATATACCGATAAAATTTTTTAAAATAATTTATTTTTAAGAGTAAAAGGTTAATGGTGTCAAAGAATCGAATAAGGTGGCATGATTTAATTATTAATTTTTCTTATTGAAAAAATGGTTTTGTTTTCTAATTTAGAGATATATCCGGGAATTTTAGGCGAAAGGGAACTTTTGGGGAAAAGAAATTTTTTCGAGGTAATAGTGAGTTTTCCGACGCAATTTTTTAAATTTACCGCACTTTTTTGACGTTTTATTGACCATTTTTCGGCAATTTAAATGCATTTTCGAGGTCTCCGAACATCCTAAAAATGGGCTTTGGGTGGAGACAAAATCGAACGAAAGAATAGTGCGTTTTTCGAAGATTTCGCAAGGTACTGTCCGTCGCGATGCTAGACTGCCCATCGTGATTAACAAGAATGGAGTTGGAGACTTGGAGTGGCTCCCCGCGCCCCCAGAACGAGGGCGTAGTCCACGAAAGTGCAATTATCTATATAATAAGGAGCGCTTGGTACGTTGGTCGTCGTTGGTCGTACGTCCCAGCTTTCAGGAATGTGTGCTTAGTCTGTCACGAAGCCAAAGGCGGGGCGGCGATGAAAAAGCGACCCGCGGTACAGAGGGAAACCGAGACTGCCTTTGGCTTCGTTACTGAGGTGGTTCGACTATCTATTTTCTCAAAATCTGTCGCCCCTGAGAGTTGGGCCGTGTTTGTCCCAACCCGAAATACACCCGAAATTTTCTCTCCGTTTCTGCCGCGAATTTTGGAGGGGGGGGGGGTCGTATTGGGTAGTTTCGGAAACGGGGAGGTGGGAGCCGGGGGTTTCGGGGTCGTTCCGATTTGAAAGTCCCGTGGCTGCGTTCAACAACTCTAAAATAGCTCAGCGCTGAGCTCAACGGTCAGCGATTTTTTCTGGACGGGTTTTTTGACTTCCGGTTTTGACGTCACGTTGATCCTCGGAGACTCAGCGGAAACATCGGCTGAGCGAGATGGTTTTTCCGTTGCTTGTCGGTAAAGTGCCGTCATTCGACAAAGTTAAAGGAGGATTAGCAGACGATATTTTGTTCGTTACAACAACTTTTAGTTTTTCTCAGTTGATAGTTGTTGAACGCAGCCCGTGGCTCTCTCGGCGTACGTTAGTCCCGTGGCCTTTATGCATCAGTCATTGGATACCGGGGGTTTAAAGGGGTACAGGAGGGGTTTGGTACGACTGCGAGTTTGAGTTATTTTTGCGAGGAAAAGAGTACTACAGAAATTCTCGCATGGAGAAAAGGGGAAGAGGGTACCACGGTAATTATCACATGGGAAAAAGGGGGAGGTGGGTACCACGGTAATTATCACATGGGAAAAAGGGGAAGGTGGGTATCACGGTAATTATCACATGGGAAAGAGGGGCAGGTGGGTAGCACGGTAATTATCACATTGTAAAAAAGGGGAGTTGGGTACCACGGTAATTATCACATGGGGAAAAGGGGGAGGTGGGTACCACGGTAATTATCACATGGGGGAAAAGGTTAGGAAGAGTCTTACTGGGGTGGTTCGACTATGGGGAAAAGGGTGCCACGGAAATTTTCGTATGGGTAAAAGGGGGAAGGTGCCTTACTGCGGTGGTTTGACTATGGGGAAAAGGGTGGCACGGAAATTATCACATGGGGAAAAGGGGGAGGTGGGTACCACGGTAATTATCACATGGGGGAAAAGGGTGGCACGGAAATTATCCCATGGGAAAAAGGGGAGGGGGCCTTACGGGGGAGGTCGACTATGGGGTTAAGGGTACCATGGAAATTATCGCATGGAAAAAAAAGAGAGGGAGCCTTAATGCGGTGGTTCGACTAAGGGAAAAGAGTGCCACGGAAATTCTCGCATGGATAAAAGGGGTTGGGTGGCGTACTGGGGTGGAGTGCCTCGAAACACACAACTAGCTGAGGGCCCGCCTGTAAGGCGGGCTTCTCGGCTAGTCTATATTATAAGGAGCGCTTGGTACGTTGGTCGTCGTCGTACGTCCGAGCTTTCTGGAATGTTTGCGTTAGTCTGTCACGAAGCCAAAAGCGGGCCGGCGAAGAGAAGGCCAGCGCGGGACGGCGAGCGAAGCCGCTGTCTTTCGCTTTGTTAGTGGCTCAACTATAAGCCTTTTTAGTGTTTTTGCTTAGTCAGTAAGGGTACCAAAGGCGGGGGGTGAATCGGGCCTAGACAAAGGTGGCACGGGACAGAGATAAACCGGGACTGCCTTTCGCGTGGTCACTGGTAGTGGTTCGACTAGCCTATAGGTAGAGATAACGAGGCACAAGCGACGCCCCCCCCCCTGCTGAAGTAATAAAGTCGACCTTGAACCACCGAGTTCAGGCTTTCATTTAGTCAATAAGGAAATCGGGACTGCCTTACCCTGTTAAGCCGGCTGAGGGGTAAAATTTGCGGGTATGGGTAGTGGCTCCTCTTTTTCCACGCTATTCTGTGGTCGAGAAAACGTATTAGCTCGGTTTCTAGGAGTATTTTTACTCAGTCAGGGCAGCAGTAGGTAACATTGTCAAAGCTGGGAGGAGGAATGCGGCAAGCTTTTCGACACTCTCGGCCTTTCCGCCGTTCTGCGAGGCGAGGCGGTCTCTCGGTCTCTTCAAATTTTAAGGGACGAGCGCATTTGTTTCTGTTCGTCATGAGGGGGAGAAAATCTGCCATTGGGTACAGGGGGTTTACAGGGGTACAGGGGGTTTGCGACGAGAGAGAAAGGAGATTTTTTTGGTATTTTTGCGGGAAAAAAGGGTACCCCGGTAATTCTGGCATGAGGAAAAGGGGGAGGGGTGCCTTACTGGGGGTTTGCGACGAGAGAGAAAGGAGAGTTTTTTGTTATTTTTGCGGGGAAAAAGGGTACCCCGGTAATTCTAGCATGAGGAAAAGGGGGAGGGGTGCCTTACTGGGGGTTTGGAAGAGAGAGAAAGGCAAGTTTTTTGTTATTTTTGCGGGGAAAAAGGGTACCCCGGTAATTCTGGCACGAGGAAAAGGGGGAGGGGTGCCTTACTGGGGGTTTGGAAGAGAGAGAAAGGCAAGTTTTTTGTTATTTTTGCGGGGAAAAAGGGTACCCCGGTAATTCTGGCATGAGGAAAAGGGGGAGGGTGCCTTACTGGGGGTTTGGAAGAGAGAGAAAGGCAAGTTTTTTGTTATTTTTGCGGGGAAAAAGGGTACCCCGGTAATTCTGCCATGAGGAAAAGGGGGAGGGGTGCCTTACTGGGGGTTTGGAAGAGAGAGAAAGGCAAGTTTTTTGTTATTTTTGCGGGGAAAAAGGGTACCCCGGTAATTCTGGCATGAGGAAAAGGGGGAGGGGTGCCTTACTTGGGGTTTGGAAGAGAGAGAAAGGCAAGTTTTTTGTTATTTTTGCGGGGAAAAAGGGTACCCCGGTAATTCTGGCATGAGGAAAAGGGGGAGGGGTGCCTTACTGGGGGTTTGGAAGAGAGAGAAAGGCAAGTTTTTTGTTATTTTTGCGGGGGAGAAAGGGTACCCCTTTAATTCTGGCATGGGACCTTACTGGGGTGGAGTGCCTCGAAACACACAACTAGCTGAGAGCCCACCTGTAGGGTGGGCTTCTCGTCTAGTTGAATCATAGTCATTTTAAAACATATTTTTTCAATCCATTGAAACTTTTTATCTTTTACTATTAAAAAACATATTTCTTCGAAACGTTAAAACATTTTACCTTTTTTTATTAAAAAATATATTATTTACTTTCGTTGGACCATGGACAATAGTATACCTAAAGGGATTTGTTATGTCTGTAGCTTCCACAGCGCTACGAGCTAGGTTCCACTATAGGCCGCATTCGTGGGTGGGAGGGAGAACATGTTTTGCAACGCCAATGCCATTTGTTAAAAAATCAAAATGGTAGCTGGCTGGCTGAGTTGGCTATGCTTTTAAGAGATATATTTTGGGCATATCGGCGATTATTTATGAATTTTTAATGAAAGTTGGTTTAAAATTATTGTATTTTACCCTAAAAAAGATTATATAATATTTAATTATGGGCAGGAAAATGTGTATGTATTCATTAGGTTGTAACAGCGAGAATTGAACTAAGCCTAGGCCTAAAAGTCTTATTCGGTATTCTCCTTTTCCTCGACCAAAAAAAAAAGGCATTGAAAAGTGTAAAAGGTGGATTGCAGCTTGTGCTATTTGATGACAGTTTACATTATAAAAGTTCAAGAACTCAGCGTTTTATTTTTGCTCGGAAGATTTCGTTTACAAGGGTGGGCCTTCTACGGAAAACCCAGATCGAATATCTCTTCCGAGTGTTCTAAGGTGTCAGATTTAAGATCTGATCCTCGAAAGAGGGCGGGTTTTAGTATCTTCCTGGGGCTACTACGTACCGCTTACAAAAACGTTTAAATCGTGTTTCGAATACTTCATTTTTGCAAAGTATAATTAAAAGAGGTTTCACCGAAGTAATAAACAACTGCAGTACGTCAAAATGGCCGAGCGCTCCAAGGCGTCAGATTTAAGCTCTGATATTCGAAAGAGGGTGTGCTCTCAAACCCATTTCTTACATAAATGTTTCTGGGGCTACTACGTCCCGCGTAGAAACACGTTTAATTCATGGTTAATATTATTTTATTGCATAATACAATTAGAAGAGAATTCTCCGAAGTAATAAACAAATGCAGAGCTTCAGAACGATCGAGTGGTCTGAGGCATCAGATTAATTCTGATCCTCGAAAGAGGGCTTGTTTACGAACCCCACTTATGACATGAATCTTGCTGGGGCCACTACGTTCCACTTAGAAACACTATATAAATGTGTAAATGAATCTTTTTTTCTGCATAATTTCATAAGAAGATAATTTTTCAAAAATGTGTAGATCATCAGAATGGCAGAGCGGTCTAAGGCGTCAGATTTATTATATCTTAGTAAGAGGGTGTGGGTTCAAAACCTACTTCTGATGCGGCTCTTTCTGGGGCTACTACTTTTCGTTTAGAAACACTTTTATATTGTGTTTATAATTCTTTTTTTAAATATATAGTTAAAAGAGGATTCCTTGAATTAAGAAACAATTGCGGAACGTCAGATTGGCTTAGCTGTCTAAGGCGTCATTTTTAAACCGTGGTACCCGAAAGAGGGCTTGGGATCGAACTCCACTTCTGAGAGGAATCTTTCTGGGGCTATAACATTTCGCTTCGAAACACATTTGATTCATATTAATCATTCTTTTATAACATAATATAATAAGAAGAGGATTCCCCGAAATAAGAATTAACTCCAGAACGTTAGAATTGTCAAATGATCTGGGCTGCAGTTTTAAGCTCTGATCTTCGAATGAATAACACTTCTGACACGAATCTTTCTGGGGCTACTATGTTCCACGTAGACTAATGTTTATAATTTGTTTTGCGTAATATAATAAGAAAAAGATTATCCGAATTAAATATTTGCTACTGACATCAGAACGGTTGAGTGGTCTAAGGCATCAGAGTTAAGATCTGATCGTCGAAAGACGGCGTGGTTTTGAACCCCACTTCTGACACGAATCTCTCTTTTGCTTCTATCTTCTGCGTATACTTATGTTTATTATTCTTTTTTTGCATAATATAATAAGAAGAGGTTTCTCCGAATTGAGTACTTAGAGCAGAAAGTCAGAACGGTCGAGTGGTCTGAGGTATTAGAGTGAAGATCTGAAGACGGCGTGGTTTTGAACCCTGTTTCTGACCAGTTTCTTCCTGGGACTTCTACGTTGCGCTTTGAAACACGTTTGAATCGTGTTTATAATCCTTTTTTTCGCAAAATATAATTAAAAGACGATTCCCCGAAGTAAAAAAACTGCGGAATGTCAGAATGGCCAATTGGTCTGAGTCATCAGAATGGCCAAGTGGTATTAGGCGTCGGAATTAAGCTAATAATAATAATAATCACCTAGGCTAATACCCAAGGCACCACCTTAGGCCTAAGTCATCATGCGACTTTTGAAGCCCTTAATTCAGGTGGCCGGGTTACAATGCGTAGGAGGGTGGTGGCAAGCCCTGCATGCCAGGATTCGAACCCTAGCCCTTCTATATGATAGGCGAATGTCCTACTACAGAACCACCGATGCATATAATGTTTCTTAGAAAATTATAAACTCAGCTTAGCAGAATGGTTTTTAAAGTCTACATTTTTTACGTATGAAATTTTAAAGGTCAAATCTTGTTTGTTGTGTTTTTTAACTGATCGAGATTACGTTCTTTTTGAGTCTAATCTTTGGTATTGTTGGTTTTTTCTGTCTTATATTTGTATCTACTATTTTTTAAGTTTATTTCCTTTTTCCCGCAAAATCGTCCAGTCTTAGACGAACCTTTAAGAGCGTAAGTCATGCCCAAAAGCTTATCCGGTTTCATTATAATAACGTGAAAAATCGTACTTGTGAATGGTAAGGTGTTGCGCTTCTTGATATTATATTTTCTATTGCTTGATTTCTAAGTATTTGAACTAATTTATTGCTTGACTGCGTTATAATATTTTTCTATGAGTTTTGTTTCTGAAGTCTGATTGATTGGGTTGTTATTGTGTATTTTTCTATGAGTTATTTTTATTTTTTGATACTCTAATATTTTAAACTAGATATAGTATAACGTTACTTCTGCGTATTTCGAATGTGCGTGACGTGCAGGGTATTTTCACGTTTTATTAGGATCAGTTTTTTTAATTTTAAATATCTTTCGTTTTATTTGTATTTTATTTCGTTTTTTCAGTCGTATATTTTTATCGAGTTGTATACATCGTGCACTTACACTTATGTTGGTCTGATTTTTAACTGGGTCGTCATTACTTCGTAATTTATTTTAAACGTTTTCTCGACCGATTAAGCTGTTTAATTTGAAATAAAATGAGCGTTAAAGATGCGGCAAGTATTTCGTAAGCGAGAAAAATACAAATGCCCTCTGTAGATATTTCTTTCATTAATATTGGCCTCGTATTATATTTAACTGATAAACTTGTACCGTAAATAGGGTTAAATTCAATTGTGCATTGTTTTAATACGTCTAACTCGCTGTTGTAACCACTTAATTTATAATATTCTGAATAAATTATACTAGGTTGTTTCGTCTCAATTATTTTAATTATAATTAAAATTTTATACCGGGCGGGATTGAACCGGGATTACGTTTTTAGTAAATAACTCGGAATTGCGGAGATATATCTTTAAAAGTCATCTCGAAAAATTAATACCGCTAGGGACAATTCTTCCGAGGAGAGGTATATTTTGGCTTGCCAACTTGTTTTATTAAATCTTAGCTTTCTTATAGTTAGAAAATAAAAATTGTATTATTTAAGATATTAAATAACAAGTTGGCAAGCCAAAATATACCTCTCCTCGGAAGCATTGTCCCAAGTGGTAATAAATTCTCGGGACGTCCCTTAAAGATATTTCCGCAATTCAGAGTTATTTACTAAAAACGTAATCCCGGTTCAATCCCGCCCGGTTTAAAATTTTAATTGTAAAATAATTGAGACGAAACAACCGAGTATAATTTATTCAAAATATTATAAATTAAGTAGTTACAACAGCGAGTTAGACGTACTAAAACAATGCACAATTGAATTTAAACCTATTTACAGATCAAGATTATCAGTTAAATATAATACGAAGCAAATTTTTATGAAATAAATATATACAACGGGTATTTGTATTTTTCTCGCCGCATCTTTAACGCGCATTTTAATTCAACACTCGCCCTTGAATATACCGTCAATAGCTATATTCGACATCTGGTAGTGGACGACTCGTAAACTTCCTGTTGACGTTGTGACACATACCGCGTGAAAAAGACCAAAACCGTCCAATTTCCAATATCATATAATGACTCGCACACCCAGGAAATCAATTATGTCCAAATATCCACACCAATAAAAAATGAATTAACAAGAAACGAAAAACTTACCATTCACAATGCACAGAAAGCCCCTAGACTAAATAATAAATGACCGTAGACGGAATAGTTAGGGCTGTTAATAAATAAAACAAACTAACCCGATTGATGAACTGCATTAAACATCTTAATCAGTCGAAAAAACGTTTAAAATAAATTACGAAGTAATGACGGACGACCCAGTTAAAAACCAAGACCACTATGTAAACAACTCGATATTTTCTTCATAAACGAACTATCACCCTTGAAAACTAATACGCTAGATAAAAATAGACTGAAAAAACGAAATAAATTACAAAAAACTAACGGGTTAGTAGAAGGAAAGTGAGGGCGAGGCTCCGAACCCGGGTTCGGGTTTGGGTTCGGGATCGAAATCCGGGATTTAAGGGATGAAATGGGGGTAAAATCATCGAAAAGTCAATGTATTTAGGGTATTTCTCGCGACGATTTGTTTTCCCGTATATCAACATATTGTGTCCAGACCAGCTTGTTCATTTATCTCCGCTTATCGCGAAAGACACTTGAACGTATATCTTATCAAGTTTTACCGTACGGAATAAGTTGAAATGATGTAAAAATTGATAACCTAGGCGACGCGTGCGCAGATTCCCCGGGAGGCGCGGTTAATTTGAATTGAAGTGTTTTGACGTCATGGAATATTCGTTGTTAAAGTAGAATGGAAATATTTTTAAACTTCATTTTAATATCATTGTAGTACTTAAATATGCTTAACACTTGAACCAATCTCACGAGTATTTCTTAAAACGAATATCTCGATCGCGTTTTATCGTACGAAATAAGTGGAAATTATGTAAGTTGTATGATACTTGATAACCTAGGCAGGAAGATAGCGCGCGCGTGCGTGGATTACCTGGGAGGCGTGGATTGCCCGGGCGCGCGGTTAATTTGAATTTAAAACATGGATTACCTCTCCGAAATAATTCATGTACCCAAAATTGGACCGCAAGTTTTTTTCTTTTAGGGGAATCTCTATGGGAGTTTAACATTACAATAAAGCTAAAAGGTCCAGTTTGGGGTACTTTTGGTCCGAAATGGGGTACATAGGGCCGAAAATGGTGACTTTGGTCGTTTTAAGGGTACTTTTGGTCTATTTTGTTCCATTTTTGGGTACATCAGAAAAGCAGTTGGAAAAAACGAAGAGCCTTATTTTTCCACCCATCTCCAAACTCCAAAAATTTATTGCTTTAATTTATTTATCGCTTCCGTAGGTATAAAATAAGATAAAAACCACTTACCTATATTTTAATTACGGTAAATTAAAAATACTTAATTAGTGTACTAAGTTACGTTTAAAAGAACCTTTTGTAACAATTCCAATATGTAAATATAGGTAAAAGGATTGAAAAAATACTTAAAGTGGTTTTACTGATAAACTCTAAAGGAATTTAACTTTAAAGGGTATCTTAGATTATTGTTTTTAATTTTATTCAAGTTGAAAACGTATTAAGAGTCCTTCAATAAAAGGATTTTATTTACGAACTTAATTCATATTTTCTTCAAACTTTCAATTCGCTTTTATTACTATTTAAATACGGTAAAATATAATTCTTATACACAAATATAGTCAGAAAGATACTATAAAACACTAAAATTAAAATTAAATTAAATTTGTGTGGATAAGATTTGTAAATATCATTTTGAAACTAATAACTTTCACGCTTTATTTAAGTCAAGCCAATAAAAACAATTACCTATATTTTAAATACGGTAAAATATAAATACATTTTCGATATGTAAATAGGTAGAATAACACTATGAAAAGTTCCTTTTTCTTCTTTTAATACGACAACACACAACTCTGATACGCAAATATATAAAGAAAATATAAAAAAAATTTACTCTACGTTCGATACGTTAAAATACATTTCCGATACACAAATATAGATAAAGAAATACTATAAAATGTAAAAAGGTAGAAAAATACTACACATTAACCATTATGAATTTAAGCTTACAACATCCTTCACGTATAGAGCATAACATATATGTTCAGAGTTAACTTGTTTCCTCGTTATCTTTATCGCATGTGTTTTAAATAGCGTATGGAATAAGTTAAGAATGTACTGAAATGGTGTATGTTTAAACCTCGTAGAATAAAGAGTAAAACATATGTTCAGAGTCGGCTTGATTACTAAAGCGAATAACACAGAGACGTTTCCGGTGTAGTCACGTAGGAAGAAAAATACTACAACACTCTCTATACTCTACATTCAACACGTTAAAATATACTTCCGAAATGCCAATATAGGTAGTAAAATACTACAAAATCTCTATACTTTACCTTCAATACGTTAAATTACATTCCAATATGTAAATATAGGTAGTAAATACTACAAAAGCCTCTTTTCTTGGCGTTCAATATGTTAAAATAGATTTCTGAAATGCAAATATAGGTAGTAATTACTACAAAAGCCTCTTACTCTACGTTCAATACGTTAAATTAATGATATGCCTCCGATCGAATCGTTCATTTTTTCCTATTTAAATATACGCATTTAAATTAGAATTGCTTCTAGTGTTCGGCAGTCGATTAATTTTTATCCACAAATTTTCCGATTTATTTAAAAAACGTTGGTAAAAAGAATATCATTTTAACTTATTTAATTGTGTTTTTACCCAACCAAGCATTTATTTGAATAAAAGTGGTATTTATTTAAATAACCAATAGTTAAATAAAAATTGTTAAATGTTTAAATAATCGAAAGTGAACAAGCCTATTTTTTAAATAAAACAAACAGACTTTAGAGTTGATAAGATTTGTAAATATCATTTGAAACTAATAATTTTCACGCTTTAGTTAAGTCAAGCAATTACATTTTTAAAAATGAAAGAAGTTAAGCAATATAAAAATTTGTAAATATTGTAAATATTTTTAGGTAATAAAGAAATTAAGAAATGTTTTAATTAAAATATCTTTCATTTTCTACTACATTTTTAAAAATGAAATAAGTTTAACAATATAATTATTCTAATATAATTTCAAAATCAGGTATTATTTAAAGTACAAATGCATAATTTAGTGAAGCAATTCTTATTTAAATACTTTTATTTAATTAATTTGTGTATCTGAAATGTATTTATAGAAAAATAAGTGGGTTTTACTATTTATCACGGTTTTATATATATATATATATATATATATATATATATATATATATATATATATATATATATATATTGGAATTGTTACAAAAGGTTCTTTTAAACGTAACTTAGTACATTAATTTATTTTGGAAGTTCAAAACGTATTAAGAGCCCTTCAGAGTACTATAAAAGGATTTCATTTACAAACTAAATTAATATTTTCTTCAAACTTTCAATTCGTTATAATTTGAATTTAAATGAAAACATCATGGATTATAGGTACGTAATCTACTATTAGACCGAACGGATTAAAAAATACTTAAAGTAAGTGGTTTTACTGATAAACTAAAGGAATTTAACTTTAAAGGGTATCTTAGATTATTGTTTTTAATATTATTCAAGTTCAAAACGTATAAAGAGTCCTTCAAAGTAATTTAAAATAATTTTATTTACGAACTAAATCCATATTTTAGAAGTTAGTTTGTATGAAATACTTACTAATACCTGAAAAATGGACTTTAGAGTTGATAAGATTTGTAAATATCATTTGAAACTAATAATTTTCACGCTTTATTTAAGTCAAGCAATTACATTTTTAAAAATGAAAGAAGTTAAACAATATAAAAATTTGTAAATATTGTAAATATTTTTAGGTAATAAAGAAATTAAGAAATGTTTTAATTAAAATATCTTTCATTTTCTACTACATTTTTAAAAATGAAAGAAGTTTAACAATATAATTATTCTAATATAATTTCAAAATCAGGTATTATTTAAAGTACAAATGCATAATTTAGTGAAGCAATTCTTATTTAAATACTTTGCTTTAATTAATTTGTGTATCTGAAATGTATTAATTGAAAAATAAGTGGGTTTTACTATTTATCACGGTTTTATATATATATATATATATTGGAATTGTTACAAAAGGTTCTTTTAAACGTAACTTAGTACATTAATTTATTTTGGAAGTTCAAAACGTATTAAGAGCCCTTCAGAGTACTATAAAAGGATTTCATTTACAAACTAAATTAATATTTTCTTCAAACTTTCAATTCGTTATAATTTGAATTTAAATGAAAACATCATGGATTATAGGTGCGTAATCTACTATTAGACCGAACTAATTAAAAAAAATACTTAAAGTAAGTGGTTTTACTGATAAACTCTAAAGGAATTTTGGAATTTTCTAGAATAGCAAAGTAAAACTAAAACGTAAACCAAGTTTAAAACGAAACTAATAACTGGGAGAAAGGTTGAAGTAAGTAATTTTTTTGATTTTTCGTTTTTTAATTTTTGAGTTCCCTATATTATTATAAACTAAATTAAATATAATTTTTGAAAATTTGTGATAAAAGATCTGCTCCTTCGTGTTTTACATATATTTAAAAACTCGAGATTTTAATGAATTGTTTTCAAAGTATGAAAAATATAGCAGATCCTTTGATTTTAATTGTAGTTAGTAGTTACTTAAAAAAAAAAGTCGCTAGCTGACTTGGAGCTGGTGTATTTTAAATTTTGTTTGTAAAAGTTTTTTTTTGAAAAAGTTTAGTATTATAGTTTAAATTTATTAAATAAAATAAAATATAAATTATACATTTGGTTTAGTATTTTACTATTGCAAGTAAAATTAATAGTAATTGCAATTACTTTTTTAGTTTTTTTTTTTTGACAAATATGCAAACTATTTAGTTATTTCAAAAACAAATACGTCGAATTATTTGGTATTCGAAATACTATTGGTTAGTTTTTATATATTTAATTTTATTTTTCAGAACAATTTCTCTTTGTCTAGCTTCTTCTAACTTTAATTTAGATGCCCTTAAAGCCAAGTATTTAACAAATTTTGTAACCAAGTAGATGGAGCTTTAAACAATTTTTCAGTCATGTAGTCAAGGAAATGTTCAAATATACGTGTATTTGGTCATTTTGATGGTCAAATAGCCCAGTATGGAACTGCGAGATGATAGTCAGACATTGAGACGCGGGTGGCGCCCGTGCCCCAGCGTCCGCGCCCTCGCCATGATGGTGCCCCGAGCCTCCGTCGACGTCTGAAATGTGAAATGGGGCACCGACGGGGCTGGCGCGGACGCTGGGGCACGGGCGCCACCCGCGTCTCAATGTCTGACTATCATCTCGCAGTTCCATACTGGGCTATTTGACCATCAAAATGACCAAATACACGTATATTTGAACATTTCCTTGACTACATGACTGAAAAATTGTTTAAAGCTCCATCTACTTGGTTACAAAATTTGTTAAATACTTGGCTTTAAGGGCATCTAAATTAAAGTTAGAAGAAGCTAGACAAAGAGAAATTGTTCTGAAAAATAAAATTAAATATATAAAAACTAACCAATAGTATTTCGAATACCAAATAATTCGACGTATTTGTTTTTGAAATAACTAAATAGTTTGCATATTTGTCAAAAAAAAAAAACTAAAAAAGTAATTGCAATTACTATTAATTTTACTTGCAATAGTAAAATACTAAACCAAATGTATAATTTATATTTTATTTTATTTAATAAATTTAAACTATAATACTAAACTTTTTCAAAAAAAAACTTTTACAAACAAAATTTAAAATACACCAGCTCCAAGTCAGCTAGCGACTTTTTTTTAAGTAACTACTAACTACAATTAAAATCAAAGGATCTGCTATATTTTTCATACTTTGAAAACAATTCATTAAAATCTCGAGTTTTTAAATATATGTAAAACACGAAGGAGCAGATCTTTTATCACAAATTTTCAAAAATTATATTTAATTTAGTTTATAATAATATAGGGAACTCAAAAATTAAAAAACGAAAAATCAAAAAAATTACTTACTTCAACCTTTCTCCCAGTTATTAGTTTCGTTTTAAACTTGGTTTACGTTTTAGTTTTACTTTGCTATTCTAGAAAATTCCAAAATTCCTTTAGAGTTTATCAGTAAAACCACTTACTTTAAGTATTTTTTTTAATTAGTTCGGTCTAATAGTAGATTACGCACCTATAATCCATGATGTTTTCATTTAAATTCAAATTATAACGAATTGAAAGTTTGAAGAAATTATTAATTTAGTTTGTAAATGAAATCCTTTTATAGTACTCTGAAGGGCTCTTAATACGTTTTGAACTTCCAAAATAAATTAATGTACTAAGTTACGTTTAAAAGAACCTTTTGTAACAATTCCAATATATATATATATATATATATATATATATATGTATATATATAAAACCGTGATAAATAGTAAAACCCACTTATTTTTCAATAAATACATTTCAGATACACAAATTAATTAAATAAAAGTATTTAAATAAGAATTGCTTCACTAAATTATGCATTTGTACTTTAAATAATACCTGATTTTGAAATTATATTAGAATAATTATATTGTTTAACTTCTTTCATTTTTAAAAATGTAATTGCTTGACTTAACTAAAGCGTGAAAATTATTAGTTTCAAATGATATTTACAAATCTTATCAACTCTAAAGTCTGTTTGTTTTATTTAAAAAATAGGCTTGTTCACTTTCGATTATTTAAACATTTAACAATTTTTATTTAACTATTGGTTATTTAAATAAATACCACTTTTATTCAAATAAATGCTTGGTTGGGTAAAAAACACAATTAAATAAGTTAAAATGATATTCTTTTTACCAACGTTTTTTAAATAAATCGGAAAATTTGTGGATAAAAATTAATCGACTGCCGAACACTAGAAGCAATTCTAATTTAAATGCGTATATTTAAATAGGAAAAAATGAACGATTCGATCGGAGGCATATCATTAATTTAACGTATTGAACGTAGAGTAAGAGGCTTTTGTAGTAATTACTACCTATATTTGCATTTCAGAAATCTATTTTAACATATTGAACGCCAAGAAAAGAGGCTTTTGTAGTATTTACTACCTATATTTACATATTGGAATGTAATTTAACGTATTGAAGGTAGAGTATAGAGATTTTGTAGTATTTACTACCTACATTTGCATTTCAGAAATCTATTTTACATATTGAACGCCAAGAAAAAAGGCTTTTGTAGTATTTTTCCTCCTATATTTACATATTGGAATGTAATTTAACGTATTGAAGGTAAAGTATAGAGATTTTGTAGTATTTTACTACCTATATTGGCATTTCGGAAGTATATTTTAACGTGTTGAATGTAGAGTATAGAGAGTGTTGTAGTATTTTTCTTCCTACGTGACTACACCGGAAACGTCTCTGTGTTATTCGCTTTAGTAATCAAGCCGACTCTGAACATATGTTTTACTCTTTATTCTACGAGGTTTAAACATACACCATTTCAGTACATTCTTAACTTATTCCATACGCTATTTAAAACACATGCGATAAAGATAACGAGGAAACAAGTTAACTCTGAACATATATGTTATGCTCTATACGTGAAGGATGTTGTAAGCTTAAATTCATAATGGTTAATGTGTAGTATTTTTCTACCTTTTTACATTTTATAGTATTTCTTTATCTATATTTGTGTATCGGAAATGTATTTTAACGTATCGAACGTAGAGTAAATTTTTTTTATATTTTCTTTATATATTTGCGTATCAGAGTTGTGTGTTGTCGTATTAAAAGAAGAAAAAGGAACTTTTCATAGTGTTATTCTACCTATTTACATATCGAAAATGTATTTATATTTTACCGTATTTAAAATATAGGTAATTGTTTTTATTGGCTTGACTTAAATAAAGCGTGAAAGTTATTAGTTTCAAAATGATATTTACAAATCTTATCCACACAAATTTAATTTAATTTTAATTTTAGTGTTTTATAGTATCTTTCTGACTATATTTGTGTATAAGAATTATATTTTACCGTATTTAAATAGTAATAAAAGCGAATTGAAAGTTTGAAGAAAATATGAATTAAGTTCGTAAATAAAGTCCTTTTATTGAAGGACTCTTAATACGTTTTCAACTTGAATAAAATTAAAAACAATAATCTAAGATACCCTTTAAAGTTAAATTCCTTTAGAGTTTATCAGTAAAACCACTTTAAGTATTTTTTGAATCCTTTTACCTATATTTACATATTGGAATTGTTACAAAAGGTTCTTTAAACGTAACTTAGTACACTTATTAAGTATTTTTAATTTACCGTAATTAAAATATAGGTAAGTGGTTTTTATCTTATTTTATACCTACGGAAGCGATAAATAAATTAAAGCAATAAATTTTTGGAGTTTGGAGATGGGTGGAAAAATAAGGCTCTTCGTTTTTCCAACTGCTTTTCTGATGTACCCAAAAATGGACCAAAATAGACCAAAAGTACCCTTAAAACGACCAAAGTCACCATTTTCGGCCCTATGTACCCCATTTCGGACCAAAAGTACCCCAAACTGGACCTATTAGCTTTATTGTAATGTTAAACTCCCATAGAGATTCCCCTAAAAGAAAAAAACTTGCGGTCCAATTTTGGGTACATGAATTATTTCGGAGAGGGAATCCATGTTTTAAATTCAAATTAACCGCGCGCCCGGGCAATCCGCGCCTCCCAGGTAATCCGCGCACGCGCGCGCTATCTTCCTGCCTAGGTTATCAAGTATCATACAACTTACATAATTTCCACTTATTTCGTACGATAAAACGCGATCGAGATATTCGTTTTAAGAAATACTCGTGAGATTGGTTCAAGTGTTAAGCATATTTAAGTACTACAATGATATTAAAATGAAGTTTAAAAATATTTCCATTCTACTTTAACAACGAATATTCCATGACGTCAAAACACTTCAATTCAAATTAACCGCGCCTCCCGGGGAATCTGCGCACGCGTCGCCTAGGTTATCAATTTTTACATCATTTCAACTTATTCCGTACGATAAAACGCGATAAGATATACGTTCAAGTATCTTTCGAGATAAGCGTAGATAAATGAACAAGTTGGCCTGGACACAATATGTTGATATACGGGAAAACAAATCGTCGCGAGAAATACCCTAAATACATTGACTTTTCGATGATTTTACCCCCATTTCATCCCTTAAATCCCGGATTTCGATCCCGAACCCAAACCCGAACCCGGGTTCGGAGCCTCGCCCTCACTTTCCTTCTACTCGGGTTATACCCTTTAACCTTTTTATCTGCTGACTGCGCTAAAACAAGATTTGACTTTAAATTTTCCAACGTAAAATATTAATATAATATAAATTAAAAAACAAAGTTCAATAAACAATATATACAAATATTGTATTTATCCGTTAGTAAAAAAACCCGCCTTCTCATAATGTTTCCTTTACGTCAATGGCTCGGTTGTGAACTATCTGCATTGTACCAATGCGACCCGGGTCCAATTCGTGAAAACGATCAGATTTTACATTAAAATACTAATATATTTAATTAAATAAAAAATTAATATAATTTATAAATATTTAAATAAATAAAAGATTAATATAATTTATAAATATTTAATTAAATATAAGATAAATATAATTTATAAATATTTAATTAAATATATGATTAATATATTTTATAAATAATTAATTAAATAAAAGATTAATATAATTTATAAATATTTAATTAAATATAAGATTAATATAATTTATAAATATTTAAAATGATGTAGAATAAATTATAGTACCTAACGTTATAACTTTGTAAAGGACATTCGCCAAAGCTGTTTTTTAGAAAAACACCGTAACAAGCGTTGGTGGCTGAGTGGTTGGAGTACATCTCTTGCACGAGGCAGACCCGGGTTCGATTCCCGGCCGGCGCGAATAAATCGCAAGTTGATAATAAGACGAATACCGTGTACAATTGGTGGAAACCCTGCCATTGGACGTTGAGAGGTTGCATAACACTCAGCACTCGGTCCGTCCCAAAGTCATTAAGAAGAAGTTGGAGAGAAAACACCAGTACAAACGCAACAAACTCAACACCCACAACCGTCATTGCATAAACTCAACATTCACACCCTACACATAAACATTACAATAACGAAATATCCAATCAAACTGACGGTGAGCGTTAACGAAAAAAACCATCGAAACCAAACCCAATCGCAAATTAAACGCTCACCGTCACACGGTGGTTTTGCCAACCCTTCGAGAAACTGCGAACGCAGAAATTTCGAGAAACTGCGTACGCAATGATTAACCTTTGCACGGATAATGCGAACGCGTTCGCAGGACAGACACACGGACAGACAGACAGACACGGTGATTGTATAACCCCTCCTAGGGGACTTTGTCCCCTCGGAGAGGTAAAAATAACCTAACCTAAACTAAAGAAGATAAGCATAAATTATATTTAATATAACAATGTGTCTACACATATTTAAAAAATATTGTTCATTCTCCAGAACGAGCTCCTTTAAATCCTTGGGAAATTCAACATAATCGCCCGAATCGCTTTCGGCGCTTTTAGATGATGCTTGTAGATCAGTGTGTTCTGCTTCCATTAGCAAATGAATAACACACAAGGCAGAAGTTGTCTTCTTATTTTTTTCTTTGAATAAGAGAATGATCAGAAATAATCGGATCAGAGGAATCTTAAAACCGATTTAAAATGTCCAGAAGGTTGTCTCTTCGAGTAGTTTTCTATATCTTTTCCGTGGACCAGAATCTTATGGACGGTCACAGGCATATATTACCAGCCGTACTTGTCAACATATTTAAAATTAAACTTTTGCAATAATCCCCAAATGATTCATCGACTATCGGCAAACCACATGATATTGCAACGAGAATTAAATGCAATTCGACCTCCACTAGCCAGAGTTTTAACTCTAGAATATTGGCAAAAACTACGCGATTTCTTTCATGAAAAGCTCTTCTGGCTGTATTTCCATCATTTGAAGACCCACAACTATAGGTTTTGAGAAGTCAACTCACAGAGCTAATTGGGACTTCATTATCTCTTGAATTTCGAGTTTACGCTTTTCAAAGATTTTCTTTTAATCGGCCCCGTCTACCCGCCAGCATCTTAGGCCGTCCCAATTTCTGCACCCAAGGTGCAGACAAAACTCGAGACAACGTATCCATGCGTGAAGGGGACTAATTCCATATGGATTTGAGATTTTCAGACTTTGGGATGAAGTTATTTGTTTCAATCCTATTAAATAGTGAAGATGTTGCTAATTGGACAAGATTGTCGCGATCTAGTCGCTGTTACGACATTTAATACCTTTCCATCAATGAGTGTAAAAGGTAGGTCATATCTAACGGATATTGTTTTATTCGTATTGACGAAAAGATCAACTTTTAAGAAAGCTTTTATTTTTTCGTCAACCTTTTTCTTTTCGTCTTTAATTAACTGCGCGGTTTCCGTACAGAAGACTAGTCCTAAAGGTCAGCAATAACTTACAGATTGTGGGGTTTGATTATGGTGGTGCCTTGGATATTAGCCTAGCTTATTATTTTTATTATTAGTATTTCACAAATCGTGGTCATTTTCAGATTTTAACTGAAGTGGAATAATAGTTATGACAAAAACTATAACCTTCGTCCCTCGAGTTTTCGTTTCTTGAAAACTGTATTTTATATTTAGATTGCCCGGTACTACCATTCAATCCCCATGATCAACATAGAGTAAATCGCAGCTCGTTTATATTTAAGATGTCATAATACTGCTTAAGGACTTCAGTTTGTTGGTCCACGATACGAGAATCAACAACGGGATCAACTGGTCTAGACTTAGTTTTAATTTGGTGAACTTCAGAATTTGCGTAGGTACAAATCAACACCATGGGATTTTGCCCCTTCTCGCAGGCGATTATAAGTTTTAGCTGTTAAGTCTTTATCTATAATTAGCGCTTAAGCCACTTGTGGCGTATATCTACAAAGAGTATTTCTGTCTTTAAATTTTGACATAATTTTTCCGGCCCTGTTAGGACTCTTAAGTGTCTCTTTTAACAGATTCGACAAGTTCCTCTGTCCATCACGCGTAGCTGACAACTGGCCAGCCTTCAAAACGATCGGGAACGGTTGCTCAGACAAAATATCTGATAACACTGCAATATGTTTTTTTTTGTGATCAAAGAAACATCAGTGGCCAAACCTTAGTTAGTCTCCCAACGTTACTTCGATAACAGGCATGATTTCGTATCTCAGATAGCTGAAAGGTTTATTTAACCAATTCAAATTCCTCTCCAGATATCGGGCTTTCACGAGGGAGCAACTCGAGTATTTCTTTAAAAACACGTTTTTCATGTTCATTATTCTTTTGTTCGGTTTCATTTAAATTAGAGAGTATTTGTGATTTCTAAACAAATGTTTAACTCCTTTGTAGAATAGTATCTCTTCAGAAACACCTCGATGTTATCTCTATTCCTAACAACTTATGACTCGCTGAAATCATGAGGAATTTCTTCTATTGAGCGCGAGGCCATATCGTTCTCTACTAACAATGAAATCCGAATCTCTACAATTTAAACTACACGAGTTTGGAGTTAATTGAAAACAAGTTAAACTTTTGTAAGTGTAGTCCACGAAAGTACATTTATTTAACCATACGGTCTTTTCAAAAGCCATATTTTTTCTATCCGTTGATACCCTCTATCTTTCACAATTAAAAAACATATTTCTTCGAACCGTAGAAACCTTTTACCCATAAATATTTATTTCGATCTGTTGAATTTTATTACGTTTTTATATTAAAATAAATATTTAAAACTTTCGATCGGTTGGTGCTGTTCTTCGATTCAACAGACTTCTAACCGTTGGACCCCCCTTCGATCGCTCGGTCTTCGTCCCATCGGACCCAGACCATTAAGAACAGTTTGCATTGAATTCAAAGTAAATTTAATAAAAATTCTTCGAAACCTTTAAAATAAGTAAAACATTAGACGACATCGATATGATTTGATGACAATCTGTGAAATGTTTTGGATAAAAACCCCGATAATTTGGTACTTCAGAAACTCAGATCTCCTGGTAAAAGCAAGACTTCAAGGTCGTGACAGAATCGTTTGAATTTCGGAAAAAGGGTTAGAAAAAAGTCAAATTATCTTTCAATGGATCTGATTTTACGAAGTAAGCTTAAGGGAGAACTACTTGAAATACAGGCCGAATTTATAAAGCTATTCTGTGACCCTTTAAGATAACATTATACTCTTAAAATTTATTTTCTAAAGCCATTCGGCAATTCTTCCATTGTAAACAAACGGAATCGATGACAAGTGAGACTGAAGAATAAATTCTTGTAGAGCAATATTTAAGCAACAATGATCAATTTCGTTTTATTCGAACTACATTTATTTGTACTTGCACAAAAATTAATTAAGTGCTTGTTTTTTATCATTTATATAATTGTTCTGGTGACAATCAAGTCAAACGTTTCACTTTACATAAATATTATTCAATTACATTCGTTTTAAATACATCTTAGGTTTGTAGTAGAATCACACTGTATGTTATAAGAACACCAATTAGCTGTAAGCAACAAGTGATAATTAATTAAAGGTTATATTGGAAATTTCCGTTATGATGTTACTGTCAGAAGAAGGGATTTCTTGATGTCGCAAAATCCAGATGCCGAAAAACGGAAGGACAAATTTTCTTTCAATGACAAGAACAATAGTATCTGCAACTTTTATTTCAAAAAAGATCATATTTAAGTAAATCACGATATTTTTACTATTTATCTACTGAAAATGATAGCAAAACCAAAAACATAACAATGATGTGAAGTATAATTTAAGGATATTCTAATCAAGGTACTAATTTAGCGTATGAGATACTATAAAAACCGTACACTAACTTGTTCGTGAAATGAGAGGTTAAAGCTCTATTTTTAAGTTAACGGCCAGGGAACGATATTTAATTACCTTAAAATATGTATAAAACACACAGTTAAATATGCATGAATTACTTTGGTTTTAACTCAATTATCCTTACCTCTTGATTCTTTAAGTGCGATTTGGGAAGTCCCGCCATGCTTTGAAATTCGCTTACTATCTTATACGTGTCCATGACCTAGATATTTTTAGATAACAAAATTAAATGAAATAATAAAATTTTTTGAAGGACGCTGTTAGAAACAGCAACATTTGAGCAATTTTGAGAAAATATGTTGTGAAGTGATAACTCAGAGGCGGCACAGATTTTGTGTCTTTTTCTGCACAATTTCTACCATGGGCCCATTTGCACTTCATTATGTATGTTACCCTATCCTAACTTGGCCCTGAACGTAATCTAAGGTTGATCACAACGGCATCCTGGTCAGAACAGAAACCTCCTATTAGCCTAGCTCGAGGGGATGATCACTCCGCGTAATCGGTGTACAGAGCCGTACCTTTGACTGTACTAATGGGATTACGCGTAATCTTTGAAGTCCCTGCCTTTGGCAGTGGTAATCTAAGTGTAATCCGGTGTACAGACTTTCTAAGAGTGGTTAGCCCCTCGGCCTAGCTTTGATTAAAAATCCGTTCAAAGTGATGTACAAATCGGTCACTTATGATCAGGAAATCAACAAATATGATAATTTCTCTGAAAGGGCCACACCAGCGTTTGAAAAAATTCGGCCCGAATCTAGCACTTGGTTAAATCTAGCACTAGTTAAATTCAAACGCCGCTGTATTCCTTTAATATTAAGCTTGAAAACGAATACGTTTGTATTTGATATCAAAACCACTTCCAGGCGAACGCCCAATATTTGCAGTGATATTGTGGTCTGTCAAATAGGGTTTATAAAAACCCAATTAATCAATTGAATGTTAGTAGTGATATATTTTTGTTATACTTGATAAAGTATCATGGGAGTTCATTTAATGTTGGTATGTTTAACTGTAGTGAGAGCGTGAATTATGGGTTGAAAACTTTATGATTTGTGCAGTTATAGTTAGAATCGTGCAAATTCGGTACTTCAACTTAAAATTTGTGAAGCTTTAGTCAGAAGCATGAAAATTTTGTATGTCATCATTTTGAAGGAATGCCGAATTATTTTAGTTTATAGTGTGCACACTTGGCAGAAAATAATCTGTACAACTTTGTTTGGGGGTCCGAAACGTGCAAAATGGGATTTTTCTAACACAGAAATAGAAAAAAAAATAATAAATTTAAGATATTTTGATACATAAAGAAAACTATTTGAACCAAAAAAATTAAAACTTGCCTCATTGTGCGTGATTTCAGAAAAGAGACAAATGAAGGCCACTCTTGAGAAGGAAATTATAATCGATAAAACAAAGTTTTGAGTCAGTATCATAACGTATTTAACAAAATTCATAATAACTATCGCACTCATCGCACCAACGGTATTAAAAGCTAAATTTAAAGTGATTAAAGGCGATAAAAGCGCCGCAGCTTTGACAAATAATTTGTGGATTTTAATAAAAAGCGTTTTTTTTCGTTCAATTGTTTCTCTCAGTGGTAAGCTGTAAATACTTTGGTTTGATAAATGCAGCGTGCCGTCAAACAAAAACAGCCTTAAATCATTATTGAATCGTTTAATAATTTGTTGAAAAATTATCGCGTAGTAAACAAATATTCCTTCCAAAGCGGTCACTGATATAATTCCATGACAAATTAAACAAAGGTTTATTAGAAACAGTACGGCAAACCAATATGTTCCAAGTAATATCGTAAATTGCATATATCGTTTATAGGAGATAAATGATAACACTGCGATAAGAATGATAATCAGCGTATGATATATTATTGCTGGTTTGAGTAAAATCTTTTCATTTATCTTTATTTCAATACCAAGCTGCTTTAGCTCTTCTGTCAAATAACTTATGTCATTTCTCTTCCGATAAAATGTAATCCATAAGAACAGTTGGTATACAAGCCCGGAAAAACCGAATGCCAAGAAGGATGTCATTCTTATTATGAAAGATGTTTCGCTGTTGAGACCGAAATTAGCGTTTATTTGTTGGATATAGCTATTGTTTAGTTGTGATAATTTAATTAGAGTTAGTTTGGTGTCGGAGAAGAATTTTAAATATAAACAGATAATCCAAGTCATCAATGGAATCCAAAGAAAGGGTGAAAACAGTCCTTTTTTTCTGCCATACCAAATGCCGACTAAGCGCAAGTGGTCCGTGAACAAAGCCTGACCATTTACTTGGCGGCCAAAAAATCTTTGTAATATTGCCATGAGAAAATATTAGGGCTCGTTTGGTTTAAAATCTTTGAAGAACTGAGTTACAAAATGATCGGGTTTTCTTTAAGTCGAGATGTTTCATTGTTTAACAAAATGAATGAGAGGTGTGTAGAAAAGATATTAGCTGTCAAAACAAAGTGTGTCAGGTAACGCCCATATACAGAACATAACACATAAATAACAACAATTCAACATAATATTGATATAAAAATTGTAAAAAAGTTTATATTTGTTTCGAAAATATGTTGATTTTAACTGCCTTTCTATAGGGTTTGCTTGTAAAGACAAAGGAAAATAGCAACTTGAAAATCAGACTTTTTGGAAACATTCAAAAGTCTGGAAAACCGAAAGTTATGGTCACTGCTAATAATAATTGTCAAACCATACGACATAAATATTACTTTACCAGCGGTGATTGACATTGACAACATTACAATTTTATTAAAAATGAAGGTTTCTTCTAAAAATATCTTTAAATTCATAAATCTAAAGTAGCCAGGTTAATCTACCCATTCCAAACCGTCAACGAGAGAACTTGTAACTGTAGAATGAATAAAGCTACGTCTAAATAGCTACAAATTCCCGTTCACCTGGCTAATTGGCGATAAAATTTACTATCGTGGTTAACAATGTAATATGTTTCTATATCTCGTAAATAAGCACAAGTCTGAAGGACGTCACCGGTGAGCCGCGTTCGGTTCAGTTCCTTCTCCAACGAATCGCGATCGCGATTCAGCGAGGCAACGCGGCATCAATATTAAACACCTTTCCTCCAGGGGCTTCCGTAGAGGATTACCTCTATTCTTTGTAAATTTTGTAAATATTGGTGAAATAAATGCTCTAATATTAAAGTCTAGCACAAGTATTTAAAGCACACGATTTATAAAATATTACGTTACGTAAAATTATAATTATGATAACGTTTTGATTTTACCAACTCCTCTCTTTGGCGCGCCCGCTATGAGGTGGCCTACATTCATATTGAGATCTAAAATACATCTAATTCACGTTGCAACGTTTTGAGAAGCTGATAGCTTGAATTCAATAAAATTAATACAGATACATAATTTGAAGAATATTTTATGCAATTTCTGTCTGCCTGAACAATGACTCGTAACATCCAAAAATAATAATAAGTAACAATATCCTACGTGTTTAATCGATCTTCCTAAGACGTGTGAAAACCCATCCGCTAAACGTTTATCATGTCAACACTTAACACGTGATTTCCTACGTGTTTTTAAGAGTTTATATACGTTTCTTTTAAGATGTGGTAAACTTATAAAGTTATAGTTGCATTGATTTGAGAAAAACTGCGGTACTAATGTATTTGAAATATACTGTATTGTTAGTGTATTAAGTGGTTATTGTTCAGGTTTTAAGTAGTTATTGTTTGTGTGTCAAGCGGTAATATTTCTTATATAAAGCAATTATTGATCACTTTTTGTTTGTGTATTTAGATTTAATGTATTATGCTGTTATATTTCGTTTATTTGGCGGTTATTTTTAATTTTTTTGCTATTATATTTCATTTATTTTGCTGTTATATTTCGTTTAATTTGCGGTTATATTTCGTTTATTTGCGGTTATATTTATTTTATTTTGCGGTTATTTTTTATTTATTTTGCGGTTATATTTCATTTATTTTGCAGTTACATTTCATTTATTTTGCTGTTATATTTCATTTATTTTGCTGTTATATTTCATTTATTTTGCTGTTATGTTTCGTTTATTTTGCTGTTTTATTGTATTTATTTTGCTGTTATATTTCGTTTATTTTGCGGTTATTTTTAATTTTTTTGCTATTAAATTTCGTTTATTTTGCTGTTATATTTCGTTAATTTTCTGTTATATTTTGTTTAATTTGCGGTTATATTTCTTTTAATTTGCGTTTATATTGCGGTTATATTTCGTTTATTTTGCGGTTATATTTCGTTTATTTGGCGGTTATATTTTATTTATTTCGCGGTTTTATTTCGTTTATTTGGCTGTTATATTTCGTTTATTTGGCTGTTATATTTCATTTATTTGGCTGTTATATTTCATTTATTTTGCTGTTATATTTCGTTTATTTTGCGGTTATATTTTGATTATATTTTAACGGAAGTAAATGAACCGTAGAATCTGGGAGCGTTTTCCTTATGAAAATCGATTCAAATAAAAGCCAATTTCCAACCCCGTCTTTTGACGCGATAATTTGTACTTCGGAATTGTGGGTACAGCTATTTCTATGTAAAACAAGTTGGCAAGCCAAAATATACCTCTCCTCGGAAGAATTGTCCCTAGTGGTATTAATTTCTCGAGATAACCCTTAAAGATATATCTCCGCAATTTAGAGTTATTTGTTAAAAATATTAACCCATTTCTATCCCGCCCGGTATAAAATTTTTATTATAATTAAAATAATTGAGACGAAACGACCAATTTTAATTTATTCAGAATATCATAAGTTAAGTAGTTACAACAGTAAGTTAGACGTACTATAACAATGCACAATTGAATTAAACCCTTTTACAGAACAAGTTTATCAGTTAAATATAATACGAAGCAAATTTTAATGAAATAAATATCTACAGAGGCTTTTTGGAATTACTCGCTTACGAAATACTTGCCGCATCTTTAACGCTCATTTTATTTCAACACTCGCCCTTGATGAAGATACCGTAGATATCTGGTAGTGGACGACTCGTTCACTTCCTGTTGACGTTGTGACGCATACCACATGAAAAAGACCAATGCCGTCCAATTTCCAATATCATATAATGACTCGCACACCCAAGAAATCATTGACTGCGTTAGAAATCGTAGATATCCAAATATCCACACCAAATGTATTTACAAGAAGCAAAAACCTTACCATCAACAAAGCACAGAGAGCCACTTGACTAACCGCCAGCTCTTAAAGCAATTAACGTTAAATTATCTCCTTTGAATTAACAGAACTATATATAGGTCGTTAAAAAAGTGGACCACCCACAGGGTCTACCCTTTAACCCTCTAATCTCGGCTGACTGCGCTAAAACAAGATTTAACCTTTAAAAAAAACCAGATTAGGCCTTCATAAATTCATTAATAAAAAAAGACTTTATTACCTATTATGCTTACGATGCCTGTCTTAATTTCAGTGAATCTAAGCAGCTATCGGTGGTTCTGTGGTAGAGCGCTCGACTGCCAAGCCGAATGGTCTGGGTTCGAAACCTGGGTGGCGCATTTGTTTTTAATCAATAGAGAAACGCTAAATTAGAATTTCTTCGATACAATAATTTCAATTTCAATTCTATTTCAATTAAACCAAAATTTCGTACTCTATTAAATACGCTTCCGATAAAGCTGAAGGTCTAATTTTCAATAAGGCGTAACAAGTGTCGGTGGTTCTGTGGTAGAACGTCCGCCTGTCAATCAGGAGGTCTCGGGTTCAAATCCCGCCCGATGCGATCGCAAATTGATACTAAGACGAATACCGTGTACAACTGGTGGAAACCCTGCCATTGGACGTTGAGAGGTAGCATTACACTCAGCACTCGGTCCGTCCCAAAGTCATTAAGAAGAAGTTGGAGAGAAAACGCCCATATAAAAACAACAGACTCAACATGCACATCCATCAGAACACAAACACAACAAATTCAACACTCACAACCTACGCATAAACATTACAAAAACCGTAATACACCAAACCGTCACGACGGTGAGCGAAAAAACACCATCCAAACCAAACCGCAAATGCATCCGTTAACGCTCACCGTCACACGGTGGTTTTGCCAACCCTTTGAGAAACTGCGTACGCAGTGATTACACTTTGCACCGAAAATGCGAACGCGTTCGCAGTCCTGACAGACAGACACACCCACAGACCCACCCACAGACCCACAGACAGACACGGTCGTTGTATAACCCCTCCTAGGGGACTTTGTCCCCTCGGAGAGGTAAAAAATGGTTTCATAAAAATAAAACGGTTTTTGTTTTCGGCCTAGGAGCGTACAAAGTTTCAAATTCGAGGTAAAAATGTAACTTCATAAGGAAAATGCCTCTAACATGGGGAGTATAGCAGTCTGATAACTTCGGTTCATTTACTTCTGATTTTATATATTTGTCGGTTATATTTTGTTTATTTTGCTGTTATTGAGCGTAGCTCTCTTAGCAGCGAGTTCTATGGGAAAGTTTTGTCCGTCCGTTAGTAAGTTTCAAAGGAGGGGAGGGGGTGCAAGAGAAAGAGGAATGGTATGAGCCACTGGTTGCGAGAGAGAGAGAGCGAGAGGGTAGGGGAGTTGTACGGAAACGTTTTGTAGAGAAGTGGAGGGGGATGGTAGGGGCGCTAGAGGGGGTGTCAGAGGCGTTAGCAGAAGAGAGACAGAGCGAGAGCTGGTGGAAATTTTGTCCGTTCACGCTCCGAGGGGATGCTAGAGAAAAGGGGTAGATAGGTTAAAACTACGTAAAACCATTTAAAATTTTTAGATTTTTATTCTACGATTGGATTACACATTTATTTACACTCTTATTTCAACTTATAAAACTTCAATGGGTATACCACCACTGCCAGTTTCCTCCACCTCAACTACTCCTCTCCATAATTCCATCACAGTTTCCCCAGACACAGGGCCGGATTAAGCCATTTTTCGCCCGGGGGCCCAAGATAATTTGCGCCCCTAAAACCAAGGGAGTCATTCCGGAGACTTAAGACTTTCATTTCTTAAAGGTTGTAACTTGTAGGGGTAGAGTAAAAAAATATAAAACTAAAAATTGTAAACAAACAACAATATATGGTTCAAACTTTTACTTTTTATTGCACACTATACAACAAAAGCACCATAATTTAATAATGACTTGGATTTTTTGGAAGTAATTATTACAAATTACGTTTTCGCGCTTTCTTTTCAGAAAATGTATTAATTGTTTCATCCCAGCTAATGCTATTTAGAATATCTGACTCTATTAGAGAGTATAGCCCGAACAGTCAGAGCAGGGTAGGCATATAAAAATCCTTAAAGCTATTTCGATATTGGGAAATGAATTACTAAATTTCTTTTCTAATAAAATGTTTAAAATTTTCCTAGCTGATAGATTTTCTAACTTCAAGCCGAAAGCTGGAAGTAATCCCTTTAACTGTAGCAACTCGTGAAAAATATTTGGCTCAATGTCATCAGAATAATACTCCCTAAGAATTTTGGAACCGTCTTCGATTTCGTTGTTAGTAAGCTTGGGTATTTCAATCAATACGTTGAAACGATTTTGAAGCAAATCATAGGCCTGTGATCTTCGAGAAAGTTCACCGCGTAACGTATCAATTATGACTAGAAATGTCTGGTACTTATTTTTTTCTTTTACAGTCAATTCAACCTCTTGCGCTAGACCTTCATCAACTGCTCTTTTTCGAGTTTTCTTCCTACATAATTCCCATTTGTATTCTTTTTTTCCACACAAAATCTCGGCTTCGATTTGAAAGCGTTCAAACTCATCCCGCAGTGAACTTACGTACACTACCAAAGAGTTATATAAACAGGTAACAGTTGATAATTCTATTTGCTCTCCTTAAAGAATCTGCTATAGTTGAATTAATACGATTTAACACTGGAGTCCAAAATACGACCATAAAAGCTATTTCCAAAGTACACATTTTGTCTAAGAGCGATTTAGCTTCGTGGCGTGTGGTTGCTTTCTGCTTTGTGTCGTTAGACATTTCAAGTAACGCTTTTTTAATTTCAGCGTATCCAGAATGCAGAGAATTACAAGCGTCTTCCCTGGCTGACCACCTTGTACTTGAAAGTGATTTAATGGTTTTTGCTTCGTAATTGTTTTTTAAATGACTAGATAGTACTTTCCAGCGGTGAGTTGAGCCGAAAAAAAAAACGTAAATGGCTTGAAGAAAGGTGAAAAAATCGATAGATATGGTTGTACAGTCAGCGGCGGATGTACCAACCAAATTCAGATAATGTGCAGCGCATGGAACGTAGGCGGCAAATTAAGTTTCTTCTCGAATCAATGCTTGAAGTCCGGCATACGCACCTGACATATTTGAGGCATATCATATGATTGGCCCCTGCAGTTTTTTATATCGATTCCATGAGCTACTAAATCTAAAACGATCGCGTCCCGCATCTCAGCGCTTTTGTGTCCCACTGAAGACAGAAATTTGAAGAATCTTTCTACTGGGTCCCCATTGGGAAGAACATAGCGAAATATCAATGTTAATTGATCAATTTTGGATATGTCTGGGGTAGAGTCAACATTTATCGAAAAATATTTCGCGGCCTTAATTTCATTTAAGATTATTTCTTGTACTTTGTTGGCCATAATTACAATCAACTCATCGCAAATGGTAAAAGACAAATAAGAAACATGTCCACGACCCAAATTTCCCCTATCAGATATATGTTTGGCTAAAAAGGGGTCAAACTCTGAAATCAGTTCTAATATGCCCAGATAGTTTCCATTGGATTTGGATCGAAAAGTTTCATTTTCTCCTCGTAGGGCTAAGCCTCTAGTGGCTAAAAACTTAAGACATTCCTCAAATAATCTATTTCTGTTTCATATTGTTTTTTCAAATGCATATTAATTGCGGTGTTACATTTTACGCTACAGCGTAGAATTAATTGGCTTTGACAAGTTAAATGACCAGCACTCTTTTCGTGCGACGTAATTTTCTCATACTGCTTCTTCCAATTAATAAATCCATCTTTGACAAAAGCAGATTTTGTACAATTTGGATTGGCATCTGTCGCGAATAACAGACACGGAAAGCAATATAAAGCATTCGTAGATTTAGAGTATATCAGCCATTCCCTTTTAATATTTTCGCCGTTGACCAGATTTCTTGTAAAAACATCTTTCGATAAAAGTCTGATTTTGTTACCAAATACGCGTTCGGTTTTCTCAAACTGAATAAGATCTCCATTTTGATGTAATGGACTGGGAAAAAGCAAGTTTCGAGTTTCCACGTTTATTTTCCATAGAGCAGGATCATTTCCAAGTCTGTTTTCAGTAACATTACAGTTAAGCATATTGCTTTGTTGACTAACTTGGCTTTGTTGTAAGTCTTCTGGAAGTTCTGGTAGCTGAAATATGGTGCAATTGTTTTTTTGTTGTTGTTGAACCCGATAGATTGTCCAAACAACTAGGGTGAACGTTGAGGGGTAGCTGTGGCTCTTCAGAAGCTTCATGGGAATTCTATAATTTAGGACAAATCCGGTTAAATGTTTTTTAACTTATCATATATCGGCCGCCAAGTACGTAAATTAAAAAAAAAGTTATGTGTTAAGATGTGTGGAAATCTTATACATCATACAGAAACCTAAATTATCAGGCCACAGAAGTATTGAAAATTATGACAGAAAACTTTAAACCTCAATATAAAATGTTAGTTATTAGGGCTCTGCAAAATAACAATTACACCAAACTCCCCAATGTTCTGAAGTTATCGCTATTGTGTCGTCTAAAAACGTTTATTTAATAGTCGTATTACCCACTGCATCAAGAATTTAACATACAATCTAAAATAGGCGCTTAGGATATTCTATTATTTATGCGACGGTTCTGGGTCTCTGAAACCCGAGGCCCGTATTTTAGTTCACATTTCAGGAATCATAACGGCTCTGAATTAATTAAAACGCCTTTACGCCTATAAAATGGTTGATAAAATTACAAAATACGCCGTTTTCCCAGGGTATCCTCCCAGGGTAATTAACTCTGATCTTACCGGAAATATTTCCACATCCACTGCAACTCCTTCATATTCTTTGGCTTTGCTAGGAAAAAGTTGTGCATTTTCATAGTTTTTTCCTTGATCGACCAGTTCACTGATTTTTGGTTTACTAATGAAGAAGGTGTCAAGTTTTGGTACCTTATCCAAAAACTCTTTTTGTCGCCTTTTCCGATTTTGTGCACCGCTAGGTCTCTTATTTTGTTCACTCATTTTGAGCATAAAACGTTCGTAGAACGACTAAAACCGCGGGAAAATGACTAGCAGATAACGGTCTCTTTGCGGGTCTTTATATTCCTTCGATTCCAAGAAGTATATAGACCCGCAATAGAACCGTTAAAATGTTGCCAGCGCCAGATAAACGGTAATAGGTTTACGCACACTATAAGAAGTGAACAGACAGCTAATAGCAAAATACACGATCACGCTCATTACTAAAATGAAATACTAAAAACCAAATAAAGTATTAAAAATGGTTTCTAACATACTCAACTTACTAAACGAACAGAAGTTAATCTCTTGCGAAATTTTATAAAGTGTAAACCAAAGTATCTAGCTCAGTGCGCCCCTGGGAGCCTTGCGCCCGGGGGCCAGTGCCCCCTTGCCCCCCCCCCCTTAACACGGCCCTGCATAGACATTAAAGTGAACGGTATCAAACTGGCCAATTTGTCGAATTCGTCGTCACTGTCGACATTAATCTCCAGATCGCCCGAAAGGTTTCTCCTTTTAGAATAACGTTATTTAATAAAAAAATTCCATATTTTAGAAATTCATGAACGGGAAAAATAATTAGTTTGCTGGAGTGGCGGCTGCCTTTTTAACGGGCGTTTTGTGGGCCGGAGAAGTATTGAAATCAACGGCTGCCTTTTTGACGGGTGTTCTGCAAGCCGTCGACTGACAATGTGAGTAGGAAAGAGGGTTTTTTTGGTGGTTGTAAGCGGTCGCGATTGCAAAGTGAACGTCTAAGAATATATTACAAACGGAAGGCAGACGTAATTTTATAATGACAAACATAATTTTATGATGGAAATTTTATAATGGCAAACGGAAATTTTATAATGAAAACATTAAAATATATTGTGCAATTACCTTTCGCCCTCCAAATTTAGAACGACTTTTGAAAGTCAATAGTAAGACCGGACTAGCTTCCAAAAAAAAAAAACTGGAGAGGCTGAAACTACTATGATATGTATGTCATAAAAATAAAAGTCATTACCTTAATTTCTTTAAATGTGTGTTCAATATTTGAATTATTGATATTGTCGCTAGCTCGCTCCGCTCAGGTTTTTGTCAAAAATACCCGTTGGGGTTTTGTGACGCCCTAGTATTTCTTAAATATAAACTTAAAAATCTTTATGTGATGAACGTATGCCACGAAATTGTAAATAACATTTATGTATTATAATTGGTATTCGTTTTATGAATAGACCTCGGGACAAGATTTTTTCGAAACATATTTGAAAATCGCTTCTGGATTCTAAAACTAGACACCTTGTAGGGACTACAGCGCTTTCCTAAACAGCATTTGTTTAATCAGCATTTTCCAAAACAGCGTTTTTCTAATCAGCGTTTTGTCTAAATAGCGCTTTGCCATAACAGCGTTTCTTTATACAGCGTTTCCCTAAACAACAAATTGTTCAAACGGCGCTTTGTCATAGCGGCGGTTCTCAAAACCGTGTTTTGTCGAAACAGCGTTTCCCAAAACGGCGCTGCTTTCTATAGCACTAATAATATAGGCCTATTGTAATACATATTTTTCTGGAATTTCGGCAAATTTCATTACCTAATGGTTTCTGCCGATAGTTAGTATTGCAAACTTACCTAACCTAACCTAACCTAACCTAACACCTGAAGTTCATATGTATGTTACACATTTTCCATCGTCAATTCATATAAATTTTAAGAAACCGCTGTTTCAAAATCGCTAATTTGAGAAACGCTATATTCAGAAACGCTGTTTATGGAAAAAGCTGTTTTGACAAACCGCTCTACCGAGAAACGCTAAACCAAAAGACGCTGACTAAACAAAACGCTCTTTCGACAAACCGCGGTATGAGAAACGCTATTTCAACAACCGCTGTTTTAACAAAGCGCCGTTGCAACAAAACGCTATTTTAACTAATGCTATTTTAGTCAAGCGCTCTATTCCCTACATACCTTGGGCTGTCGTGGTGAGTCCACACAGTTTTTATTAGTGCTTTCCCTTAGTTCTTGTTTACGCTTTAGATTTGGTTTTCTGTATATGTTAGATTGTTTAAGACCTTTAATACTATGGGTATTGGTTTTTGTCTTGAAAATAGTTTCTCGAACGTATAAACTTTACGTTTCGTGAGCGTTCTAATAAATGTTAAATTTTTATTTTATATTTCTAATTTTTGTTGCTTTGTTAATTTAATAAAATTTTTGGTCTAAAGTTGGTTTTTTATTCTTTTGATATTGGAAATTTGCTTAAGGCAATAACATTTGTATAATTTATTTTAATCCTAATAAAAATGTTCTACCGGTTGGGATAGAATCGGAACTACGCTTTTAGGAGAAGGCTTTGAATATGGCAAAATATCATTGAGTGCCGTGTCCAGAAGTTAATACGCCACCCATTGCTGCACCTTCTGCTGGGTTGAGTGGCTTGCGTCAAGGGTGCGACCATCAGTGGTAGGGTTCTACTACCCATGCTGGATTTGTCAACTGTCCGGGCTAGGCTATCTAAGTTTTAAAACTCTATAGATATTGCTTGTTTGGTTCTCACTTGCCTCAATTCGATCTTAATCAGTGATAAGTGAATGTTACTTTAAGAAATATATTACGTTTTTCGTAGTATAAATTTGAATATTAAATACACCTCATTTGAATATTTGGCATTTATTTTAAAACGAAACAAGATTTACAAATTTTGATAAAGTAAATTTCGGTAGGGTTATAGTGAAACTCAATGGACTAATTCGATTATTGAATCCGTATCTAGTCAGTGGAGAAGGAATAGGTGGCTACAGGGGTGCATTGCACTGATCACTGTTAAAAAGGTGGTAATGTGTACGCATTTGTACGCGCTTAAAATTTAGTAAAGGAAAAAAAAGAAAATTAAATTTAATTTGAAAATAGCTATTTAATCGATTTTAGTTATCGTATGGTAGAGTGAAATGCACGAGGTAATTATAGTAATGCTAAAGCATTTTAACAGTTTCGTCTTACAAAAATTAACGTTAAATTATCTCCTTTGAATTAACAGAACTATATATAGGTCGTTAAAAAAGTGGACCACCCACAGGGTCTACCCTTTAACCCTCTAATCTCGGCTGACTGCGCTAAAACAAGATTTAACCTTTAAAAAAAACCAGATTAGGCCTTCATAAATTCATTAATAAAAAAAGACTTTATTACCTATTATGCTTACGATGCCTGTCTTAATTTCAGTGAATCTAAGCAGCTATCGGTGGTTCTGTGGTAGAGCGCTCGACTGCCAAGCCGAATGGTCTGGGTTCGAAACCTGGGTGGCGCATTTGTTTTTAATCAATAGAGAAACGCTAAATTAGAATTTCTTCGATACAATAATTTCAATTTCAATTCTATTTCAATTAAACCAAAATTTCGTACTCTATTAAATACGCTTCCGATAAAGCTGAAGGTCTAATTTTCAATAAGGCGTAACAAGTGTCGGTGGTTCTGTGGTAGAACGTCCGCCTGTCAATCAGGAGGTCTCGGGTTCAAATCCCGCCCGATGCGATCGCAAATTGATACTAAGACGAATACCGTGTACAACTGGTGGAAACCCTGCCATTGGACGTTGAGAGGTAGCATTACACTCAGCACTCGGTCCGTCCCAAAGTCATTAAGAAGAAGTTGGAGAGAAAACGCCCATATAAAAACAACAGACTCAACATGCACATCCATCAGAACACAAACACAACAAATTCAACACTCACAACCTACGCATAAACATTACAAAAACCGTAATACACCAAACCGTCACGACGGTGAGCGAAAAAACACCATCCAAACCAAACCGCAAATGCATCCGTTAACGCTCACCGTCACACGGTGGTTTTGCCAACCCTTTGAGAAACTGCGTACGCAGTGATTACACTTTGCACCGAAAATGCGAACGCGTTCGCAGTCCTGACAGACAGACACACCCACAGACCCACCCACAGACCCACAGACAGACACGGTCGTTGTATAACCCCTCCTAGGGGACTTTGTCCCCTCGGAGAGGTAAAAAATGGTTTCATAAAAATAAAACGGTTTTTGTTTTCGGCCTAGGAGCGTACAAAGTTTCAAATTCGAGGTAAAAATGTAACTTCATAAGGAAAATGCCTCTAACATGGGGAGTATAGCAGTCTGATAACTTCGGTTCATTTACTTCTGATTTTATATATTTGTCGGTTATATTTTGTTTATTTTGCTGTTATTGAGCGTAGCTCTCTTAGCAGCGAGTTCTATGGGAAAGTTTTGTCCGTCCGTTAGTAAGTTTCAAAGGAGGGGAGGGGGTGCAAGAGAAAGAGGAATGGTATGAGCCACTGGTTGCGAGAGAGAGAGAGCGAGAGGGTAGGGGAGTTGTACGGAAACGTTTTGTAGAGAAGTGGAGGGGGATGGTAGGGGCGCTAGAGGGGGTGTCAGAGGCGTTAGCAGAAGAGAGACAGAGCGAGAGCTGGTGGAAATTTTGTCCGTTCACGCTCCGAGGGGATGCTAGAGAAAAGGGGTAGATAGGTTAAAACTACGTAAAACCATTTAAAATTTTTAGATTTTTATTCTACGATTGGATTACACATTTATTTACACTCTTATTTCAACTTATAAAACTTCAATGGGTATACCACCACTGCCAGTTTCCTCCACCTCAACTACTCCTCTCCATAATTCCATCACAGTTTCCCCAGACACAGGGCCGGATTAAGCCATTTTTCGCCCGGGGGCCCAAGATAATTTGCGCCCCTAAAACCAAGGGAGTCATTCCGGAGACTTAAGACTTTCATTTCTTAAAGGTTGTAACTTGTAGGGGTAGAGTAAAAAAATATAAAACTAAAAATTGTAAACAAACAACAATATATGGTTCAAACTTTTACTTTTTATTGCACACTATACAACAAAAGCACCATAATTTAATAATGACTTGGATTTTTTGGAAGTAATTATTACAAATTACGTTTTCGCGCTTTCTTTTCAGAAAATGTATTAATTGTTTCATCCCAGCTAATGCTATTTAGAATATCTGACTCTATTAGAGAGTATAGCCCGAACAGTCAGAGCAGGGTAGGCATATAAAAATCCTTAAAGCTATTTCGATATTGGGAAATGAATTACTAAATTTCTTTTCTAATAAAATGTTTAAAATTTTCCTAGCTGATAGATTTTCTAACTTCAAGCCGAAAGCTGGAAGTAATCCCTTTAACTGTAGCAACTCGTGAAAAATATTTGGCTCAATGTCATCAGAATAATACTCCCTAAGAATTTTGGAACCGTCTTCGATTTCGTTGTTAGTAAGCTTGGGTATTTCAATCAATACGTTGAAACGATTTTGAAGCAAATCATAGGCCTGTGATCTTCGAGAAAGTTCACCGCGTAACGTATCAATTATGACTAGAAATGTCTGGTACTTATTTTTTTCTTTTACAGTCAATTCAACCTCTTGCGCTAGACCTTCATCAACTGCTCTTTTTCGAGTTTTCTTCCTACATAATTCCCATTTGTATTCTTTTTTTCCACACAAAATCTCGGCTTCGATTTGAAAGCGTTCAAACTCATCCCGCAGTGAACTTACGTACACTACCAAAGAGTTATATAAACAGGTAACAGTTGATAATTCTATTTGCTCTCCTTAAAGAATCTGCTATAGTTGAATTAATACGATTTAACACTGGAGTCCAAAATACGACCATAAAAGCTATTTCCAAAGTACACATTTTGTCTAAGAGCGATTTAGCTTCGTGGCGTGTGGTTGCTTTCTGCTTTGTGTCGTTAGACATTTCAAGTAACGCTTTTTTAATTTCAGCGTATCCAGAATGCAGAGAATTACAAGCGTCTTCCCTGGCTGACCACCTTGTACTTGAAAGTGATTTAATGGTTTTTGCTTCGTAATTGTTTTTTAAATGACTAGATAGTACTTTCCAGCGGTGAGTTGAGCCGAAAAAAAAAACGTAAATGGCTTGAAGAAAGGTGAAAAAATCGATAGATATGGTTGTACAGTCAGCGGCGGATGTACCAACCAAATTCAGATAATGTGCAGCGCATGGAACGTAGGCGGCAAATTAAGTTTCTTCTCGAATCAATGCTTGAAGTCCGGCATACGCACCTGACATATTTGAGGCATATCATATGATTGGCCCCTGCAGTTTTTTATATCGATTCCATGAGCTACTAAATCTAAAACGATCGCGTCCCGCATCTCAGCGCTTTTGTGTCCCACTGAAGACAGAAATTTGAAGAATCTTTCTACTGGGTCCCCATTGGGAAGAACATAGCGAAATATCAATGTTAATTGATCAATTTTGGATATGTCTGGGGTAGAGTCAACATTTATCGAAAAATATTTCGCGGCCTTAATTTCATTTAAGATTATTTCTTGTACTTTGTTGGCCATAATTACAATCAACTCATCGCAAATGGTAAAAGACAAATAAGAAACATGTCCACGACCCAAATTTCCCCTATCAGATATATGTTTGGCTAAAAAGGGGTCAAACTCTGAAATCAGTTCTAATATGCCCAGATAGTTTCCATTGGATTTGGATCGAAAAGTTTCATTTTCTCCTCGTAGGGCTAAGCCTCTAGTGGCTAAAAACTTAAGACATTCCTCAAATAATCTATTTCTGTTTCATATTGTTTTTTCAAATGCATATTAATTGCGGTGTTACATTTTACGCTACAGCGTAGAATTAATTGGCTTTGACAAGTTAAATGACCAGCACTCTTTTCGTGCGACGTAATTTTCTCATACTGCTTCTTCCAATTAATAAATCCATCTTTGACAAAAGCAGATTTTGTACAATTTGGATTGGCATCTGTCGCGAATAACAGACACGGAAAGCAATATAAAGCATTCGTAGATTTAGAGTATATCAGCCATTCCCTTTTAATATTTTCGCCGTTGACCAGATTTCTTGTAAAAACATCTTTCGATAAAAGTCTGATTTTGTTACCAAATACGCGTTCGGTTTTCTCAAACTGAATAAGATCTCCATTTTGATGTAATGGACTGGGAAAAAGCAAGTTTCGAGTTTCCACGTTTATTTTCCATAGAGCAGGATCATTTCCAAGTCTGTTTTCAGTAACATTACAGTTAAGCATATTGCTTTGTTGACTAACTTGGCTTTGTTGTAAGTCTTCTGGAAGTTCTGGTAGCTGAAATATGGTGCAATTGTTTTTTTGTTGTTGTTGAACCCGATAGATTGTCCAAACAACTAGGGTGAACGTTGAGGGGTAGCTGTGGCTCTTCAGAAGCTTCATGGGAATTCTATAATTTAGGACAAATCCGGTTAAATGTTTTTTAACTTATCATATATCGGCCGCCAAGTACGTAAATTAAAAAAAAAGTTATGTGTTAAGATGTGTGGAAATCTTATACATCATACAGAAACCTAAATTATCAGGCCACAGAAGTATTGAAAATTATGACAGAAAACTTTAAACCTCAATATAAAATGTTAGTTATTAGGGCTCTGCAAAATAACAATTACACCAAACTCCCCAATGTTCTGAAGTTATCGCTATTGTGTCGTCTAAAAACGTTTATTTAATAGTCGTATTACCCACTGCATCAAGAATTTAACATACAATCTAAAATAGGCGCTTAGGATATTCTATTATTTATGCGACGGTTCTGGGTCTCTGAAACCCGAGGCCCGTATTTTAGTTCACATTTCAGGAATCATAACGGCTCTGAATTAATTAAAACGCCTTTACGCCTATAAAATGGTTGATAAAATTACAAAATACGCCGTTTTCCCAGGGTATCCTCCCAGGGTAATTAACTCTGATCTTACCGGAAATATTTCCACATCCACTGCAACTCCTTCATATTCTTTGGCTTTGCTAGGAAAAAGTTGTGCATTTTCATAGTTTTTTCCTTGATCGACCAGTTCACTGATTTTTGGTTTACTAATGAAGAAGGTGTCAAGTTTTGGTACCTTATCCAAAAACTCTTTTTGTCGCCTTTTCCGATTTTGTGCACCGCTAGGTCTCTTATTTTGTTCACTCATTTTGAGCATAAAACGTTCGTAGAACGACTAAAACCGCGGGAAAATGACTAGCAGATAACGGTCTCTTTGCGGGTCTTTATATTCCTTCGATTCCAAGAAGTATATAGACCCGCAATAGAACCGTTAAAATGTTGCCAGCGCCAGATAAACGGTAATAGGTTTACGCACACTATAAGAAGTGAACAGACAGCTAATAGCAAAATACACGATCACGCTCATTACTAAAATGAAATACTAAAAACCAAATAAAGTATTAAAAATGGTTTCTAACATACTCAACTTACTAAACGAACAGAAGTTAATCTCTTGCGAAATTTTATAAAGTGTAAACCAAAGTATCTAGCTCAGTGCGCCCCTGGGAGCCTTGCGCCCGGGGGCCAGTGCCCCCTTGCCCCCCCCCCCTTAACACGGCCCTGCATAGACATTAAAGTGAACGGTATCAAACTGGCCAATTTGTCGAATTCGTCGTCACTGTCGACATTAATCTCCAGATCGCCCGAAAGGTTTCTCCTTTTAGAATAACGTTATTTAATAAAAAAATTCCATATTTTAGAAATTCATGAACGGGAAAAATAATTAGTTTGCTGGAGTGGCGGCTGCCTTTTTAACGGGCGTTTTGTGGGCCGGAGAAGTATTGAAATCAACGGCTGCCTTTTTGACGGGTGTTCTGCAAGCCGTCGACTGACAATGTGAGTAGGAAAGAGGGTTTTTTTGGTGGTTGTAAGCGGTCGCGATTGCAAAGTGAACGTCTAAGAATATATTACAAACGGAAGGCAGACGTAATTTTATAATGACAAACATAATTTTATGATGGAAATTTTATAATGGCAAACGGAAATTTTATAATGAAAACATTAAAATATATTGTGCAATTACCTTTCGCCCTCCAAATTTAGAACGACTTTTGAAAGTCAATAGTAAGACCGGACTAGCTTCCAAAAAAAAAAAACTGGAGAGGCTGAAACTACTATGATATGTATGTCATAAAAATAAAAGTCATTACCTTAATTTCTTTAAATGTGTGTTCAATATTTGAATTATTGATATTGTCGCTAGCTCGCTCCGCTCAGGTTTTTGTCAAAAATACCCGTTGGGGTTTTGTGACGCCCTAGTATTTCTTAAATATAAACTTAAAAATCTTTATGTGATGAACGTATGCCACGAAATTGTAAATAACATTTATGTATTATAATTGGTATTCGTTTTATGAATAGACCTCGGGACAAGATTTTTTCGAAACATATTTGAAAATCGCTTCTGGATTCTAAAACTAGACACCTTGTAGGGACTACAGCGCTTTCCTAAACAGCATTTGTTTAATCAGCATTTTCCAAAACAGCGTTTTTCTAATCAGCGTTTTGTCTAAATAGCGCTTTGCCATAACAGCGTTTCTTTATACAGCGTTTCCCTAAACAACAAATTGTTCAAACGGCGCTTTGTCATAGCGGCGGTTCTCAAAACCGTGTTTTGTCGAAACAGCGTTTCCCAAAACGGCGCTGCTTTCTATAGCACTAATAATATAGGCCTATTGTAATACATATTTTTCTGGAATTTCGGCAAATTTCATTACCTAATGGTTTCTGCCGATAGTTAGTATTGCAAACTTACCTAACCTAACCTAACCTAACCTAACACCTGAAGTTCATATGTATGTTACACATTTTCCATCGTCAATTCATATAAATTTTAAGAAACCGCTGTTTCAAAATCGCTAATTTGAGAAACGCTATATTCAGAAACGCTGTTTATGGAAAAAGCTGTTTTGACAAACCGCTCTACCGAGAAACGCTAAACCAAAAGACGCTGACTAAACAAAACGCTCTTTCGACAAACCGCGGTATGAGAAACGCTATTTCAACAACCGCTGTTTTAACAAAGCGCCGTTGCAACAAAACGCTATTTTAACTAATGCTATTTTAGTCAAGCGCTCTATTCCCTACATACCTTGGGCTGTCGTGGTGAGTCCACACAGTTTTTATTAGTGCTTTCCCTTAGTTCTTGTTTACGCTTTAGATTTGGTTTTCTGTATATGTTAGATTGTTTAAGACCTTTAATACTATGGGTATTGGTTTTTGTCTTGAAAATAGTTTCTCGAACGTATAAACTTTACGTTTCGTGAGCGTTCTAATAAATGTTAAATTTTTATTTTATATTTCTAATTTTTGTTGCTTTGTTAATTTAATAAAATTTTTGGTCTAAAGTTGGTTTTTTATTCTTTTGATATTGGAAATTTGCTTAAGGCAATAACATTTGTATAATTTATTTTAATCCTAATAAAAATGTTCTACCGGTTGGGATAGAATCGGAACTACGCTTTTAGGAGAAGGCTTTGAATATGGCAAAATATCATTGAGTGCCGTGTCCAGAAGTTAATACGCCACCCATTGCTGCACCTTCTGCTGGGTTGAGTGGCTTGCGTCAAGGGTGCGACCATCAGTGGTAGGGTTCTACTACCCATGCTGGATTTGTCAACTGTCCGGGCTAGGCTATCTAAGTTTTAAAACTCTATAGATATTGCTTGTTTGGTTCTCACTTGCCTCAATTCGATCTTAATCAGTGATAAGTGAATGTTACTTTAAGAAATATATTACGTTTTTCGTAGTATAAATTTGAATATTAAATACACCTCATTTGAATATTTGGCATTTATTTTAAAACGAAACAAGATTTACAAATTTTGATAAAGTAAATTTCGGTAGGGTTATAGTGAAACTCAATGGACTAATTCGATTATTGAATCCGTATCTAGTCAGTGGAGAAGGAATAGGTGGCTACAGGGGTGCATTGCACTGATCACTGTTAAAAAGGTGGTAATGTGTACGCATTTGTACGCGCTTAAAATTTAGTAAAGGAAAAAAAAGAAAATTAAATTTAATTTGAAAATAGCTATTTAATCGATTTTAGTTATCGTATGGTAGAGTGAAATGCACGAGGTAATTATAGTAATGCTAAAGCATTTTAACAGTTTCGTCTTACAAAAATTTGTTACCTCCCCCCCCCCCCCCGCTAATAAGTTTTATTTGACAACGCCTACAGCAATAGCCGAAAGTTGTAATTTCATATTGTTTGGGGTCTTATTTAGTTTAATTGAAGACTGGATGTTGGCAAAACTTCTAACGCTCTAAGCTAATATTTATCCACCGTAGTTAAGCCAACATTACAATCCTAAATGTGTCTTTTCATTCTGGCCACTTAGAGCGGGTATTGTCTTTGACTCTATCCCACTGCGCCTCGGCCGATGAGATTATTCGATTCTGGAAATGCTTTCCTACTCCAACCCAAGACGACCGCCAGCAGAAACATAGCTTTGGCGTTAGCACTCGCTTACATTTTAATCGTAGGTCTTAAATTGTTTTGTAAAGCTTTTAAATATTGATTCTTCTTTTAATATTACCTGTTTATCAACAGTATACAAAATTAAATGTATTTTAAGATGAAATGTTTCCCCTTTCCAATGATAGGAGTAGACAATAGATATTCTATTTAGTCAAACTCAAACAGAGGTCATTAGCGATGCGTACCCAATCTTACCATGACATGTTGTTTATTGATGAAAACAGTGACCCCAGAAATGTGGTCACACTTCAGAATACTCGCTACTTTTCTTCTAAATCTTGTTACCTTAACATGTTAACAAAATGAGCGGTCTTTATCTATGGGTACTGGGGACAACGACTAGGAATTATTCGTTATTAAAAACGTTTATCATATTAATCGCGCATTTTAAACGAATAATTTTTCGGAACAGACTATTTGTAACTACTTGTCTATGCTTTCGGAGGAGTAACACACAATTTCCCAATAAAATTTATTCAAAATGAAGGCTCTCAAAACCAATGACACCTAATAGAATTCTACCAGTATGAGGCCAATGAAGCCTAATGGATTTGTACGAGTATGAGGCCAATGAAGCCTTGTTGATTTCTACGAGTATGCGGCCAATGAAGCCTAATTGATTTCTACGAGTATGAGGCCAATGAAGCCTAATTGATTTCTATGAGTATGAGACCATGAAGCCTAACAGTTTTCTACTAGTATGAGACCAATGAAGTCTAATGGATTTCTACGAGTATGAGGCCAATGAAGCCTAATTGATTTCTATGAGTATGAGACCATGAAGCCTAACAGTTTTCTACTAGTATGAGACCAATGAAGTCTAATGGATTTCTACGAGTATGCGGCCAATGAAGCCTAATTGATTTCTACGAGTATGAGGCCAATGAAGCCTAATTGATTTCTATGAGTATGAGACCAATGAAGCCTAACGGAATTTTACTAGTATGAGACCAATGGAGTCTAATGAAATCCTACGAGTATGAGACCAAAGAAGTCTAATAGAGTCCTACGAGTATGAGACCAATGAAGTCTAATGTAATCCTACGAGTATGAGACCAATGAAGTCTAATGGAATTCTACGAGTATGAGACCAATGAAGCCTAATGAAATCCTACGAGTATGAGACCAAAGAAGTCTAATAGAGTCCTACGAGTATGAGACCAATGAAGTCTAATGTAATCCTACGAGTATGAGACCAATGAAGTCTAATGGAATTCTACGAGTATGAGACCAATGAAGCCTAACGGAATTCTACTAGTATGAGACCAATGAAGCCTTATGGAATTCTACTAGTATGGGACCAATGAAGCTTAATGGAATTCTACGAGTATGAGGCCAATGAAGCCTCTTATAATTCTACGAGTGTGAGGCCAATGAAGCCTAAAGGAATTCTACGAGTATGAGACCAAAGAAGTCTAATAAAGTCTTACGAGTATGAAACCAATGAAGTCTAATATAATTCTACTAGTATGGGGCCAATGAAGCTTAATGGAATTCTACGAGTATGAGCCCAATGACGCCTAATGGAATCCTACTAGTATGAGACCAAAGAAGTCTAATACAATTCTACGAGTATGAGACAAATGAAGTCTAATGGAATCCCACTAGTATGAGACCAAAGAAATCTAATAGAGTCCTACGAGTATGAGACCAATGAAGTCTAATGTAATCCTACGAGTATGAGGCCAATGAATCCTAATTGTATTCTACGAGTATGAGACCAATGAAGCCCAATGGAATTCTTCGGGTATCATCCCAATGTCGCCTAACGGAATTTTACTAGAATGAGGCCATGAAGCTTAATGGAATTCTACGGGTATCAGACCAATGAAGCCTAACGGGATTCTACGAATATGAGGCCAATGAACCCTTATGGAATTCTACGAGTATGATCCCAATGTCACCTAACGGAATTCTACGAGTATGAGACCAATGAAGCCTAACGGAGTTCTACGAGTATGAGGCAAACAAAGCCTAATAGAATTCTACGAGTATGAGAACAATGAAGCCCAATGGAATTCTTCGAGTATGATGCGAATGAAGCTTTAAGTTTAAAAATTGTCACCATTTCTTAAGTTTATAGCTCTGAACGATTTATTTCCGATGCGCAGTCTTAGTTTATCATATAAAACTTAACTACACCATTTTTATTCTGTAAGGTATATACATTTATAACTGAAGTCTTATTCATTTATCTTTTAGCTTCAACACTTGTTGTGTATCGGTTTTTCCGAAACACCTTCATAAACCAACAATAACCTTTTTTGAAACTCAACACAAGGCTAAAACGGTATTTTCCTTTATTTTTTGTATCTAAGAAACTAGGTTTACAGTAAAAAAAAGCAACAATTTGAATAATTCTTGAAATTTCTACCCTTATAACAGACCATATTTGAAAACCCCAAAAAAAGAAGCAGGTGAACTTTCCCATTATTAAGCTTTCAGTGACCCCGTTCCAATATTATGGTTTTTATACACAATCCTAATGATGTGTGTGTATTAGTCTCCCGTACAGTGTAGCCGATGCCGATACCGATGCCGCCGTGTCGCGCATATCTCTTCAACGGTAAGGGCTAGAAGAGTCAATGATATCTCGTTCGAATGTTCATACATCGCCATTGATAGCCTTTCATAAGGTTTTCAAATCAGAGCCCTAGAAGTTGGGCATTTGCCCAATTTACTATTTTCGGTGGTTTCGCTTTATGTGGTAGATGTTTTATTTAAAATTAAGTTCGATAACGTTAAAAAAATATTATTGGATAGGTTAGGATTCAGCGGACCTACAACTTCGGTTATATCATTAAATATTAAATTTAAGTATAGTTTTCAAGGTAATTTACCGGACCCCAATTTTCGTGATTTTATATTTTCGCCTAAAAATCTGCATCAAGTTCCTTAATTTAAATCCGATTTTCATGAAAGTTATATTTTTGAAAAGCTGTGGTTTACATATAACCTAGAGTTGCAAATACATTCCTTAACGAAGGAGGTAACGTTTCGCGATGGAAAGCGATTACTTCATGTTTTAAATCTTCATCGAATGTAGAAGAGATCGCGACAAAAAAGGTAGCGTTTCGTGATGGAAAGTGTTTATTTTATATTTTAGGTCTACATTTAGGAAAGTAGTGATCAGAACGCGTAGGAGGTAGCGCTTGGGATTCGATAAGCCTTTTCCCAACTTTTTAAATTGCTTCGCCTGAATAATGTTCAGTTTGAAGCATTTGTTGGTTAGAGAGTATGTTCTTCTTAGATGTTTGATATATTTCTGTAACACAGCTCTGTAAAAGGGAGTAGAACCCACCTTTTTTGGTAGCGGGTGCGCCATAGCTTCTCTCTTTTCTCGCTCATGAGGCTAGTCTAGAACGATAGCAGAAATACCCAATTCTTCTATTAGAGAAAGCGTGCCCGCCCCGAAGAGGCTTTATGTCTTGAAACCTTTCTTGTTTCATAATTAGTGTTTATTTCTATATGCACCATTAATTAACATATAAACAACAAAATCTGAGCTATAAATTAATTATTTTTATTATAGTTTGGATATTTATTCAAATATAATTTCTTAGTAATGAGGTACGTGGTTTTAGATTCACGAAAGTCGTTCTAGTAGCAATACTAAAGCGGAGATACTTTTAGTGGGATAATTCCTCAAAAACCACTGTATTTTACACAACGTATTACATGTGGTAAGGAAAATTAGGTAAGGGAATTATGTATTTCCACCAATTCCTGAAAAGGTTATATTTCCTTTAGAAGCCGAGATCTGAGCAACATTTCCCCGCTCCCAAAATATAAGCGCGCACGGTCGCTCTTTTGTTGGTCATTAGAACCGACAAACATGTGAGAGGAGGCTTGAAATTCGCGCACGCCTTTAAACTTTAAGAACTGCGAGAATTACGATAACTGAAATATTCTTCTGGGTAATACTAGAATATAAAATTTACTTCAAAACTTAAAACGTTCTCTGGGAATAATGGCGATTAACGCGATATTAGCTCGTAGGCAGATGTCACTTTAGAATTATTTAACTCGTTATGTTCCGATCTTACTGTGACATTTGTCGGTAATGTGTAAAACCTTTTACTTTTAAATTTATCATTTAGCCGTTTTGGCGTTTAAAAACGTATATAGCCCCTCTGCTTGAAAGATGGTTGAACTGCTAAGCCACACTCCTGTACCTTACCCTCTATGTACCCTAGATACATCTAGAGATACAAATATGATACCGGAAACGAAGGTTTGGCGGGTCCAAATCCGTTTTAATCATTACACTCTGGCGCCATCTAGCTATTGCAACAAATGTCATTTGATTGATCCCTTCAAAGTGAAATCTTTCCGCTAAAACAGATTTCAACACCGACGAATTATAAATAATTTACATCACAAAAGTCAACGAGCTCGACAAATTTACCTTCCTAGCCAATATTACGTACAGTTGGATTTTTACGGAAGGAAACTAAATATTTTTTAACTAAAAAAATCGGAATATTGAAATTAAAATAATTAGATTATCAATGTGGTATATTTTTTTTGGTCTAGCTTCACCAAACAAGACGAAACAAGCAATAAATAATAAGATGATGATGTTTATTTTTCTACCAAATTTAAAGACATTTTTATAAAATGTTATTTATTGTTTGTCTTAACGAAGAAGGCATTTTCTACCGAGTTAAATCTTTCCGTTTTCGGAAACTACGAAAAATAAATATTACAAATAAAAAAAATATTAATTGTTAATTTTAAAACCAATAGTGCTTATTAACTGAGAATGACTGCCGTAAAAAACCTATAGCGTGTCACCATTTAGAGCTTTTAAAAATTCCGGTGACGTAATGAAGCGATGATTTCACGTTAACGTGCCGCAGCGCCACCTGGTCTGAAATTCTCTACCGCCTAATTCCAATGTAAGAAAAGTACACAAGGGGGCGTTAAATGCTATAATTGCGGATATCTAAGCAGTGACGTAGCCTGAAACTTTAGTGTGGAGACTCTATACTACATCTATAATCTATAATATATTTCTCAAGGTGTGTCCTTCTGTCTGTTTGTATGTTTGTCCCATTAATAACTTTTATACTCCGCTAGGTAGCGTGTCGAAATTTTCAACGCGTGCTCAGCTTCCTTTTTCTAGCTCAACGGCACTATTAGGACAGCGCTGGGGCCTTCTGTGCCCAGGCTGCGAGTTATTTTTAACCCTTACAACGTCCACAATTTCCATTACACGAGACTCTCCCCGGGCGAAGCCGGGTACAAAAGCCTAGTAATTCATATTTAATGAAATATTTGTTAAAAACATTATATGAATAGAGATAGTCGGTAATTACATAAGTATATAATAAAGAACCCTCTAAGTTAGAATCCACCCATAGACTAATGTAATTGGCGATTTCCCCCAAGTGGTCGATTGCGCCATTTGATAGCGGGGAAACGAAATACTGGGTGTACCGCTTATGAGCGCGCCCCGGGGTTTCGAAATCGTTAAAACTCTCAAAGCTCGTTCAGCCTAAAAGGCGAGTTAGCGCGTTAATATATCAGTTTAAAACTAAAAGAATTACCATCATAGACTTTTGGTAAAATCTTTAACTGAAAGCATAAGGAATACACGCCTCATTTCAGGGTAAATAAAGAAAGCGTAGTGAATGTCGCTTGTTAGTGTTGTTTCAATTACAAACTAGCTTGTAGTTTTTTTTAATTATTAGATTTTATGGTCCGTCCCTTAACCATTATATCCCAAAACAGAACGATTCTTTATTATAATACGTGTCTTATTTAAACCAATAATTGTTGAAGTGCTATTTGACACTTCCCCAAAAGGCAGTTTTGAGCCTCGACCACCTACAACGCGCACATGATTATTTTTATTTTAACAGTACGCCGCCCGCTGACGTTTTTGGAAACGGTTCACGAAACCAGAAGCGATTTTTCTTCTTCTTCCATTAAAGTAGACCTAAAATTTTCAATATTCGCTATCCATCGAAATCGCTTCTTCCTTCGCGTCGCGTTCGCTTCTGCTTTCGAAGGGAAGATAAGCTATGTAATAATTGCTTTTCATCGCGAAGCAGTATCTCCTTCGTCTCGCGATCGCTTCTTCCTTGGGAGTAGAGCCAACATACTTCATAATCGCCTTTTGTCGCGAATCCATCCCTCCTTCGGCTTACGATCGCTTCTTCGTTCCAAGTCAACCTCCAATTGTTTTTAATCGCGATCTTTTATAACCACAGAGCCCTGTCTCGCGATATAGCATTCGCCAATTGAAATAAGCAATAGTCTTAGTCGATAGCTACGCCGCAAAATTTCCGTTTTGAAAACTAAAACATTTGAGAGAGGTGGCCGTTTTCGGTCTATCAAAATCTGGCAGCCTGCCTGCCTTCCAGCCTGTATCTCCATACCGAAAATTACGCCGCCACAAATATTTTACTAAACTGATCGGCGGCGTTTTTGACCGTTATTTTGAATTGTCGACTAAGACTATTGTTTTCTACGTAAAACATTTTCTGATTACATAATTTTTTCGTTAGTTTCCTTAATCATGAATTGCAATCTTTAACGAAAAAGATTGCTTCACTAGGTGAAAATATTCAAAAAGGTGAAGAGGCGATAAGTCTCATCACTGACTAGACGTAACAAATAAGTATAAATTCAATTATGTGTGACCGTGGATATATATTGGTTGTGATACCGGCGTTGCAGGTTGCTGTGAATAGCTCAAACCAACTTAACACATTAGAAGGATTGTGTGTATTCTGACCGTCGTACGTCTTGTTTTTCACCCCATGGAGGTTTCTGGTTTATTTTTTTCGGCAATTATAGATTAAAACTTGATGCTGAAACGTTGGTCTGGTCTTCCCATTGAGCAACTTTTGCGGTGAATATCAAAACCGGCAATAATAAAAACTTTTTAATTACCCAGAAAATTATCTAAGATGACCTTTTTTACGTGATTAAGCTACTCTTGGTTTATTAATGGTTAGTTTCCTATTTATGTTTTAACGGCAATAAGATTGAGTTATTACGCATAGTGAATGAGACCGCTGTTAATTTAATAAAATTAACTTTTCGGTTGTAAGAGTGAGCTTATAAACTTAATGCAACGGTGTTGGAGATATTAAACATAATTAAAAGACTTGATATTGAAAAATGGATGCCTTGTTTTTTCTGTCAAAATTACTGTCAAGTTGTTAATATTTAGTGAGTGTTTTATATTTAAACACCACCTGTTTAAAGGCATTATAAGTCGCTAGATGACTTGGGCCTAAGGTGGTGTCTTGGGTATTAGCCTAGCTGATTATTTTATTTACTTATTTATTTAACGATAGGGTTATTCAAATATAGATTTTAATGCAAAGAGTAGCTTAGTAAACGCTCATTTTTTACCAAATTCCTCTGATGTTTTTATAGTGAGCGTATCAAGTTATTGTTCAAAGTTATTAAAATAATATCGTAATTTAAACTAAATATGCAAGTTATATCAAATTCCAATCATAATTTTTTTTGATATTTTTCTGATAACTGTAGAAGTCAAAAGCTCCCAGCTCCCGTCGCAATACTCCTTCAAAATTTGAGTTCGAAGGGCACGATTACGTAATTTACCGTGGGTTCTGCACGGTCGCACCAAGCGTGACTGATATTGAAAGCTACCCTGATCACTGCCAGACCCCACTATTTATTTGACCTAATTCCAATAAATAAATAAAATAAGGGAAAATTAATCATATTATTTCGAAATTATCGATTTTGTGAAAAACTTTTCTATGATGACCGAGTTTAGCAGGCTTCTCGCCACAATCGGTATTTCAATGATTTTAAGAAAATATCCAAAAGTTCGGAAATTTTTCGTTCACCCTTGTAAACGCACTCGCCTGTCGCCCTAATCACGTCATATATTTTGTAAATGCCCTCAAAATCAAACGAACAGTAGATTAAAACCTGTCTCGGGAGTAATGGCTTGTCGAAAATGTCCCAAATAGTTGTGTTGCCAAAGTCAATCAAATAATAATTATTATATTTCCAACTCTATACTCTCAGTCGAACATAAGCTCATGTACAAAAAATTCCAGCGTGGAATCGGATTCACCAAACTATTTCTCTCTTCTTCTAAAATGAAAGTTCTGGCTGCTCTCTGCTTTATCCTTGCCATCAATTTAACATGTGGTAGGTTAAATAATTTTTAGTATTTTCGCTCCACAATAGATTCGGTTATCTTAATCCATTATATTTGTATAAAAACTAAGTTTAAAACATATTTTTATGAAGATAAGTATATATGTAGAGTATTAAAACGAGATACCTTTTAAAAGGAGATAAGTTACCCCTAGAAATGCTGAAAAATCATCGCGTAACGACGTTATGTAAATTCTAGGTTTCCTTAGTTAAATGTTTTTTGAAAGTGACTGGTTTCTACCATGATATTTTTCTTTCTAAATGTTTCTTCAAAAATTATGGGCTAGCCTGCGAAGGTACATATGTTTTAAACGAATAACATAACTTGTACAAGGAAATGAATCCTTCTCCCGCAAGTGATATGTTATTTACTTCTGATAAAACTGAATATTAGTATTTTCTTTATGTTAATTGGTTAGGCTAGCGATTTAAAAATATAGGGAAAACCACGTCGATCCTGCTGTTCCGCGCATCGTTATAAAGAAGCACTGCGCCTAGAAGGCTGCCTAAATCTATTTAATCGTTTTAATTTATTACTGAAATATTGCAATTGTCAATAAATGCACCAAGCTAGAGCAATTGTTTGAAATTTGAAGGTGTCTTTTTATTCTGTAACATTACGATCTTGTCTCACAACAAAAAAGGCAATCAAAATCGGTTACCCTTTGTAGGTTTTAGAAACTCAGTAAATTACTTAATGAGTTTTCTCGGTACTTTAGATGGATTTGTAGATTAAGTTTACTTGGGTTACTTTTTCTACATAATGTGACACTATCCACATTAATGCTTCTAAAAAGAGTTTTAAAATGTGAAAAAATATCGATTAAAACTCTCTGAGAAAGCCGACAGATCTTGTTTTATTGACCGAAAATATAAAGTTATATTTTATACTTATTTAACAAACACACACGTTGAAAGGCCGGTATTTTTGGTCAGATAATCCGTATTGTTAACAAACCGAACAAAATTATTGACAAGGAGTCTTATTTAAAAAAAAATATTTTAAACGAATTATTTTTATGACTGTTCGAACCTTATAAATGGCCATACAGCCATTTGTCAGACAACCCGTATTATTTGACAAGGTACAGGAAATTGTGGTCAGAGGGCCTGTATTATTGTTCATAGAAGCCGGTTTTATTACCAGAATTTATTCAATTTCTTATAAATGTATTTCTTATCTAAATGTAAACTGAACATAGTCCTTATATCAAGATAAAACAGAAATTATAAATATCGTTGTGCATTTATACCAGTAACCCTCCTATGCAATTTTACAGGTCACCTGAAATAAAAGACAATAAAAGTTGGAAGATGACTTGGGTCTAAGGTGTTGCCTTGCTGATTATTTTATCATCAATATTATTTCATTTAAAAAGCCCATCAATAATAATAATAATAATAATAATAATAATAATAATAATAATAATAATAATAATCAGGTAGGCTAATACCCAAGCACCACCTTAGGCCTAAGTCATCGAGCGACTTTTGAAGCCATTAATTCAGGTGGCCGGGTTACAATGCGTAGGAGACTGGTCGCAAACCCTTCATGCCACTCGAGCCAACAGCTCTCTACACTAACTATTACCGTTAACCTCAACAAGTTTTTATGGAAGGGGAAACCCCCTTAAACCAGTGGGGAGATAACTTGCAAACTCAGAAGGAGTTGTTCCGAGTTTTCACACCGTGCCACAAGCTTTTCTAATTCCTTACGTCTGTGAGTACAAATCAAGATACCATTTATAGTTTGTGTACACACAACCAGCTTTTAATTGTGTAATAAGATAAAATTATTGTATACATCAAATGTCTAATCTAACCTAACCTAACGTATAACCTATCCATTTTGGTTTTATTTTTCACTTAATTCTTAACGTTGCTAGGGACAGTCAATTCCCAAAAGCTGGGATACCGAGTTGCCTAAATTCAAAATTGGAAATTATTAACATGAACCAAATAATATAATACATAAAATTAGCTTATGAGGAATAAAAACGACTTGGTTATATTTGCATATTTAATAAAACAATTGATGTTATTGTTTACAATGGGTCCTACTAGTTTCGTTTCGCTTAGCAAAACATCCTCAGCAACTAAACCGTCCTGGTGAGTCCTCCGTCATTTTATACAAAAATATTTCAATCTTTGTCACAGTGAAAGGTACGGTTTAGTCCCTGAGGATGTTTTGCTAAGCGAAACGAAACTAGTAGGACCCATTGTAAATATCATCAATTGTTTTATTAAATATGCAAATATATCGAAGTCGTTTTTATTCCTCATAATCATCAACGCATATTGCACTTGCAACATCTTAAGCCTTATAAAATAAGCTATAAACTGAAAATTGATAACCTTTTATTTCAATAAAAGGAATGGGGCGAAATAAAAATGTAGTTGTAACCCAATAAACGCTAGTGGGTTATTCAAGAAAATCACAAAAAATCCCTAATACTGTTTTTAAGTAGACGCAGTGTTTCAATAGAATCTAAATGAAATTAAATAAAAAAAGCCGTCATAAATCTGTCAAGTTTCCTGCCATAATGACCATGGTCTATTTCATATGTTTATAAATAAGTTTGGTTTTTGGTAAGCAACGCCAGAAAACTGTACGATTCTAACACCGCTAATATCCACAACGAAATGTTTCATTAGATGTAAGTAATGGGAAACGTTTCACCGTCTATTGCTATCCGTTAACTACGGTTCATTAATTTATAATATTATTATAAACAAAATCTGTAACTTTATTTGATCTCATTGTATTTAAAACCTATTTCTTTGCAGCCGCCAACTGCTCTAGTTGCCCTGGTCAAGTAAATGCTCCGTGTCCAAGTGACACAAACGGTGTACTTGGTGCAGTCAATGGATTGCTCGGTCCACTCAACATGTCATTGTTGCAAGGACTTGTAACTGCTCTTAACGGACTTCTAGGATCGCTGTAAGAGATCATATTTTTGAAAAAAAAAAAAATTATACTATATTATATTAAGCTACTTGGAATGAAAAACCGTCCATATGTACTTATGGTCAGAGATAGACTGGCCAAGTTGGCTAGTGGACCAAATCAAACGGTAAATGTTTGGAGTTGCGAAATGTTTCCACAGAAATCCCCACTTTTGGTTGAGTCGGCGGAAAGTGGATCCAAGGGCGTACCGTCCCCATCACACCAAAATGTCGCCATTCTGCCTCTGCTCATTGTAGAATTGCGAGCAATAAAAGTTCAAAATTTGTTTAAGAAAATTTAAAATTTTGCACATATACTTTCAGGCGAAATTGTTTAATAATTTAAATTAATAAAGGTTATTTAACTTGTTTATTTTGTTGCAGAGCTCCTTTATCGCCTGGAGTGAATAACGTTTTAAATCAACTTATCTCTGGACTCAATGGATGCCCAGCAGTTATTGTTCCTTAACGTTGGGTATTTTATGTAACATAAAAACGTCATTTATGAAATAAAGTTGTGTACTCTATGATAAGCAGTTATAATATATAAATCGATTAGTATAATGTTCGACGAATATCGCACTTTTCCGGATTTTGGTCTTTATTATAGCCTTGACGCGATTTAGAGGCTATAACCCTCGTTTAAATATAACAATAAAGTTCCCAAATCTGAGTCAACTGTGTCAAAGATAATAAAAATGAAATGGTGTTAGAAAATGGAGCTGCTCTAGATGGCCAGTATATATTTGGAAAGCTTGTGTGCGAAATTTCTTGGTTATTGATATTTTGTTCCAGTGTTTTGATTCTGAATTCACCCTTCTAACCCTATCGGTTCATGCTTTACGTAGGAATAAATCACAACTGTTTTTAGCTATTGAGCGTTGGTAATACTCTGTAGATTGACAAATCATGGTCCATTTCAGTACGGTGCTTTTCCTGGTCAACACTGCCAAAATCGTTAAAAATATCACTAAAGTGGGTAAATGACTAAACTCTGGGCCCCGCTCCACGAAATTAATATCGGGCTTAATATTTCTGAAAATATACTAATATTATAAAAGGAATAATAATAGAACATTGCAATATCGTTTTTTAACGTTATCTGCAAAGTAAGTATAATTTCTCGGTCATAAAAGTAAAATATGAAGAAAAAAAAAACACACATACATTTGGTGCTATATACTGAATAGAGAAAAACCCCGAGCCAAAGCCTGTATGATGATAAGAACATGGAAGTTATTATCCAAAATCACCGCCAACAATTATTGCTATGGGAGTAAGAATGGTAGATATCGTGAGCGGTAATGACAGCAATGGCAGCGCTGATGTTTTGGTGTCGGTTCTTTGTTATGTATGCCGTCATCTTTATCTTTTAAAAGAAAATTTTATTTCCTGTTTTCTTGCGTCGATTTTGTTTTATTTGGTAGTACAAAAGCTTTGCGTAGTTAAGTTATCTGTTTTTTTTTAAGTAATACAAATAAATTAATATAAAGGATTAAAAAATAAAAAAACAGTTTTGTACAATTAATTTAAAAGTTTAATTTAAAAACCAGCGTCTTAGTCAGACCGGACGAAGTCGTTGGTAAGAGCGTTGGAACTGTCGTAGTGGTTTTGAAATAAGGCTGTGTTAAATTTTAGTGCTTTACTTAATTTTTGAAATTTTAAAATAACGTTTATTTATTTATTATAATTATTAAGAAAGAACATTTCACTAATTAATTTTTTAAATTAACAAACTAAAAAATGAAGCAGACCCTTTCTATTAACTGCAACATAAACTAAATAAATAAAATAACTTAAAAACTGAAAAATAATTAAATATTATGAAGGGCCGTTTTGATTCCTGCCTTTTAAATGCCAATCATTGAATTCATAAGTTATTGAAAAGATCGTTATTTTAAAGATATTTTAGGTATTTTGTATTTATGATTAATTTCTAGCTAAACTTAAAAGGTCAATATCACTTTTACCAAGTTAAAATCGCCATTTTGTATAAAAATATTCAATTCTTCCGTTTCTGAGTTATAACAAGGATAAGGTATATATCCGATTCAATTTTTGGGTGTAGAGATATTAAGGGAGTTTTCCTCTTCTTTCATAAAATAGAATTAAATACGAATTATTTAATAACTACAATTTACCAAGATGGCGTTAAAGGTTTTGGTTTTTGATATAACTTTACACATCATTTCTTAAGATAGCGTTGTTTAAAAAAGCTGATCTACTTTGAAAGCAGACCCAACACACGGGTGGTTGATTCTTTACACTTATTTTCATCACTTTCACCAAAAGACCAATTAGAAGGTCAACTTGGAAATTTTTTACCAAACGGATCTTCAGATTTATTGCTATAAAGGTATAGAACCCAGAGTGCGTAAATATGGCCAACGGGAAACATGCTAAGTACTATTTTGTTGGTCATTCTTAGAGTTCGGCGTTTGGATAAAAATTAAACACTAATTTTATTTTTATCCATAACCAACAACTATCCGAAAATATAATTTTTTTGGAATGTTAAATCGTTGTTTATCCATGGATAATATCCGTAACTAAACAGTTAACCAAAATATTAACGATTAATCGAAATTTTGTCAGTTAATTTATGCTCTAGTCATTCTTATTGCAAATATGTTACTTACAACTCTACAAGTCTGTCTTGTGAAGTAAGAGGGACAATTTATAATTTTTACTTTTGAATATGAATATTTAGTATAAACATCGATTAAACTTTAGATTGGATTAAGTCAATCAAAATGACGAGGTATTGATTTTTTCGCCACCTGAAACTGAATAACTCAAACATTTCTTACAGCTTTTCGTTGTCTCCGAGTAAACTCGGCAAAGTGTTACCAACTACTGGAAACAACCCTCCTTCCGCGTTTAGTGAAACTACCAATTGGTTTAAAGTTCCAAGCTTACCAGACGTGTCTTGTCGAAATGGCAATTTGATCGATCCCGAACATTTAATAGAAAAAACCAGATTAAGAAGTACTAATTGGTTTACTAGTAGGCTAATAGCAGGAGGTCCTTGACTAGTCATCTGCGCCGAACTGCCGACGTGACCCGTTGGTTAGCTAGCATTTAAAGCCCACTAACAATATTTTTGGAGCGTAGTATTGTAATTTTAATTCCCCCTTAAGGCGTTGCCTACTTCATTGAAACGTGTCTACATAAGTTCATTTATGGCTGAATTGCAGTTGAACACTCCTTTTACAATGAACTCCTGCTTAAAGGTTAAATCTGCACTTTTTTTAACTAACATACACTTAGCTCAAATGTTTTACCCAAGGAATATCTGCAGTTGCTTTTTTATTATAACCCTGAACTTGCAAAGCAGAACTCTCCAACACACTTAAAGTACTAAGACATATTTTTATTTTTTTCAAAATATTAGTCTACATTTAATGTTTGTTTTTTAAATTTTAATTTAAATTTCTGTTCTAGAATTAAATTTCCAATTGAAATATAACAAAATTCAAATTGAAAAATTCAAATTGATTACAATAAATAAGAGATGACACCAATAACTTTCTGCAGTAAGAGATACACTATTTTGAAAGCATCGCCTCGTAGATATTAAGTAGCCTTGTTATTAAAAAGCAGTTATGTTGGGAAAATATATACAGGGTGTCTTTGTTTGATCGGCTCAGGCATATTTCTCAAAAACTATACCTTCTAGAAATGTGAAATTTTTGGAATGTACTCTCTCGGTGGAGATCATTGTTATTTGTGAATATCAGAAAAATCGTGAAATTTGTCACGGCTTTAGAATTTGTAGTTTTTTTAAACGAATCATAAGTGCAAAAAAATCTTTCGGAAATTCAGTTGGCATAAATTAGACACTTTGTAGACCCTAAAAACTACTTTTTCTTGTTTAATAAAAAACACCAACATTTTGTCCCTAGAGAACGTGTGCGGGGTCCTTCTTTAATTCCTTATAAAATTGCACTTGTTCTTACACTTAATTTGTACAGGTAAAACAATGATTTGGCTCAAAACATGTTCATTTTTCACAGGCAATCATTACAATAACAGGAGGCGTAAAAACATTTGGGTAGTACCAACTTGTTATTTTTCATGACCTATTTTTTATTATTATTATTTCAGTGACAAAATATAAGATTTCGCTTATACCAACTCCATTAAAGGTTTTAGAGTTTGCTCTACAACTTACAACTAACTCATTGAAAATCTTCATCTACCACCTAGCGTTCAAAAAGTACAAATTCTAAAATCGTAAAAGATTTAACGATTTTTCTGAAATTCACAAGTAACAACGATCTCCACCGAGAGAATACACACTGAAAATTTCCATTTCTAGAAGATATAAGTTTTGAGAAAAATGGCTGGGCCGATCAAATAAAGACACCCTGTATAGTAATTATCTTCCCATCCCTGGTTCCAAAGGAAAACTGTCAAAACTTGCTCTTTTCTTAGTTGAAAGAGGGGAAGCATTCGCAATCTTAGTAGGGGAGTCTACTTTTACGTTTGCACAATCTTATCAGTAGTTAAGGATTGATTTTGATTATTAATAAGTTTCGCTAAAGCGAAAACTTCCCATTTTCCAAAATAGATTGACTGTTTTCTCAATCTCGCGAGCAAAATACTCGGTTTTACTTTATGTCATTGCCGTAGACGAGGGGATTTGAAAATTTACTACTATCTCTCGGGTTCGAATCTTCAACTTTAGAAGGCAGGAAATTTTCACATTCTTTTTTTGACTTGGAATTTGACTCAATAAATTTCGGGTTACGATACTGTCTTACATAGCAAATGGAATCACTTTCGGTCGATTTTAAAGGCCCTCCTTGAAAACTATTGCTTGTTGATTGACAATTCCTTTTCTATTTTGTGTCGCCGGGCTTTCGTTGATCTTATGACGATATGGGCCAGATCAGAGCAGTTATAACTGGAATTATCTTATATTTTTATTTATTTATTAAATAAATGAGGTTAATTATAAAGAAATCAGGCATTTACTTTACAAGGGCCCTGTTACCTCTTCTCCAAATTCCAAATTCGCTTGACAAAAAATGACTATATTCCCTTAATGGGAATTCAACCTCAAATTTATAATACCAGACTATTATTATGGCTCGTAATAAACATACAGCCGTTATGTACCTTACTTAATTCAAAACACTAATCCTAGCCTTTCAAATAAAAATATATAAAAATCTTTAAGAATAATTTGAAACTATTTTATCTATCTTTTAAGACGTATTAAGAAAACATTCCTTAATAATTTAATATTAAGATAATGGGTGCCCCGAAGGCATGTTCTGCCGAAGATCTGCTATTTTTTTTAAATTTAATGGTCGTATTACCATTGCTTTATTTTAAACAACCTCAAACTATTTTCAAATAGGTATTTTTACGTTCAAGCTATTGTATTTTGGTTAATTATTGTATACATTTTTTTTATAATTACAACTATTTACTTTGACACTCAGAGCTTCTCATGCAGGTAAATATGAAGCTCTAAATCTATAGATCTATCTCTCAACTGACAGTAATCGCAAGACGTAATTTCTGGTTAATTGTTTATGTGTAGTATATATTTTACGCTCTTTAGATAATTTAATCATTGTTACGTTTCGAACGTTAAAGCTCGTTAGCTATTCAGTTTAAAATGGTTAAATCTACGCTGTACACCAGATACGGATGTTAATTGAAACTAGTTGCATTCACCATTCAAATCATTATTTGAAAATATTAATCCATTTTTGGCAATCAATTAACCTTTTTCTTATTTATTAATATATACTGAAAAGAAGACTTCGACAACGTTTTACAGTACACTATTAAAAGATTTTTAATTAATAGTGTACTGTAAAACGTTGTCGAAGTCTTCTTTTCAGTATCTTATACACTAGTCTGGAGTTAAAAACCATATTAATATATAAAATAAATATGTAAGTGAAATTCTTTTAGAATGGACCCGTGGAGGGCAATTTATTTATAATCTGCCTTACCGAAAAACACTGGTAACGTGTCGAATCACGTTATAAGGGAAAAATCCAATTATCGATAGCCTGCATAGGTTAGAACGTCAATATATTAAATTCCGAATTTTGTGTAGGTTTTTTCGCTTCGGCATACACATGCGAGAATGAAAAGCTGTTCCACATTTTTCTAGCACAAAGAGCGACGTTCCCCAACCTAAATAACGAATAATAATAATAATCTACAACAAACGTCATAATTTTCAAGCAAATAAACTCTTTATAGTAAAAAGGTAATTGTAATACTTTAGACAAAAACGCTATAAAATATCTATAGAATGAATTTCAAATGGTTATTTATCTCCAAATATACATCTACAAAACATTTTCTAGGAAATCAAAATATATTGAAACGTGTGCTTTCGCAGGCTCCGGCTCATTTTCAAAAATTCATTTCTAAAGAAAAAATTGGGATGCGAAATAAGTTAATATCTCTGCGTGGTAAAATTTTCACTTCATTGAACCCACGCCCGCGGTAAATGTTCGTAGATATTTCGGTGGGAAAATCGCTCCTATTGGAAACTGCCTCAAAAGCCGGCAAACGTGCAAGTTGTTTTTAACAGCTTAGAAAAAAATGTTTTTTACAAAGTGATTAAACGATTGCATCATGATATAAGGATTACATCATGATTTAAGGATTACATCATGATTATAGGATTACATTATGATTAAAGGATTTCATTATGATTACACGATTACATTATGATTAAAGGATTACATCATGATTACACGATTATCATGATTCAAGGATTACATCATGATTAAAGGATTACATCATTATTTAAGGATTACATTATGATTAAAGGAGTACATTATGATTAAAGGATTACATTATGAATAAAGGTTTACATCATGATTAAATAATTTCATAATTATTAAAGGAATGCCAAATGATTAAAGGACTACATCATGATTAAACGATTACATCATGATTAAATGATTATATCATGTTTAAAGGATTTTATCATGATTACAGGATTACATCATGATTACAGGATAACATCATGACTAAAGGATTACATAATGATAAAAGATTTTAATAGATTAAATCCTGATTGAAATGATAAACTCGTGATTTAAATGATGAAATCGTTATTGATGTTATTAAATCATGATTGAAATTATTCAAACTTTTTATATCATAGAATAAACAAGACGTACGACGGTCAGAATACACACAATCCTTCTAATGTGTTAAGTTTGTTTGAGCTATTCTCAGCAACCTGCAACGTCGGTATCACAACCAAAATATATCCACGGTCCCACATATATACAAATTTACACTTATTTGTTACTTCTAGTCATACTTCGAAAGCATCGAAGATTCCTTCGATCAGTGTCACTCTTATTTTTTACTTCTGATAACACTTATTTGTTACTACTAGTCAGCCGTTGAGTGTCACACTTATTTCTTCTGGTTATACGACAAAGACTAGTTCGATCAGTTTCATACTTATATGTTACTTCTGATCACATTTATTTGTTACTTCTGATCACACTTATTTGTTACTTCTGAACCCACTTATTTGTTACTTCCGATTATATTTATTTGTTACTTCTGATCACACTTATTTATTACTTCTGGTCACACTTATTTGTTACTTCTGATCACACTTATTTGTTACGTTGAGTGTTACACTTATTACTTCTGGTCATACGCCGAAGACTAGGTAGATCAGTGTCATACTTAATTGTTACTTCTGGTCATAGGTTGAAAGCGCGGCCCACTCTGAAAAACGCCAGAGGGAAACTGGCGCGTAGACCTCTATAAACAAGCGGATTTACAATGTTGGAAATTGCGGGGCTCCGTATACGCTGCCCAAAAAACTTTACTTAAATTTAAGGAACGTTTTTACAATTCTAGGTTATATGTAAACCACAGCTGTTCAAAAATATAACTTTCATGAAGGAACTCTATGTAGATTTTTAGGCGAAAGTATAAAAACACGAAAATTGGGGTCCCGTAAATTACCCTGAAAACTATACTTAAATTTAATATTTACTGATAAAACCGAAGTTGTAGGTCCACTGAATCCTAAGGTTTTTTAAACGTTATCGGACTTAATATTAATGAAAATATCTACCACATAAAGCGAAATCACCGAAAATAGTAAATTGGCAAATGCCCAACTTCTTGGGCTCCGATTTGAAAACTTTATGAAAGGCTATCAAAGGCAATGTATGTACATTCTTTAACTTGAAAACCTAGTACGTCCATGGTAATTATTAATAAAGAAAACAGTTTCGAAAAGGTCTCATGGGTAAAAAACTTTTTATTAAAACAAAAAGCCGTGGCGAGCTTTCGACCGTCCTTGCGGTCTTCGTCAGGCACACTAATTACAAAATATACAGAAAACGTCCCGAAAATACGTATTTTTTGCAACTGACACCAAAAATTATTTTTTAACATTCGTTAATATTCCCCATAGTTTCGCCTCACTGTTCACCTCTTCCAAGTTTAGCCCCCCCTTCCCCGGTACTATTGATAAAACCCCCTCTATGAATTTCCGCCTAAAATAATCAGGCTCCAAATAAACTAGTTCAGGGTTATCCCAATCTATTGTATGTTTAAAATCTGTGTCAATCAAATGTTTTGCGATGCCATTCAAACTATCTTTTTTCTTACACGCGTATTGGTGTTCTTTTAATCTAATTTTTATAGACCTTTGGGTTTCCCCGATATATGTCCCCCCCACAAGTTTTACATTTAATTTTATACACTACTCCTTTTTTATCCAATTTTTTAGTTTTTGGTTTAAATTTGCTTAGTTCATTTTTTAGGGTTTTATTCTTTTTGCTAATTAATTTTATATCGAATTTACTTTTTAATAGTATATTCAATATTTCTGATTTGTGTTTTATGTAGGGTAACACCAACACTTTTTTTAAATCTTTTTCTTCCCTAGTGTCTACATCACTCTTGTTATTCTTTACAATGTTGTGGCATGCAGGGCTTGCCACCACCCTCCTACGCATTGTAACCCGGCCACCTGAATTAAGGGCTTCAAAAGTCACATGATGACTTAGGCCTAAGGTGGTGCCTTAGGTATTAGCCTAGCTGATTATTGATTATTGAACGTCATCAATGATTTTTTCTGGATAGGCCGATTTTAAAAATTGAATTTTTATCTTGTTTTTATCTATGATTGGTTGATCAGAAATATTATCTATTCTAGATTTTAACCCTTTTTAAGAAGGCTGTCAAATGACGTATAATTTGCATTTATGTCTCCAACGATATTGCGACCGTAAGAGCTTTCATTTATTAACCTTGAATGCACATTTTCAATGGTCGCCTTATTAATTTCCGAGATATCTAAGGCTTAATTCTCTAAATTGTAATTGCAAATATTTTCTTCCAGTTCAACATTTCTAGCGCGAACAATGTGCAAGCGATAGCGTACCTGGCATGGGAATCATTAATACGAGCTAGTGCGGCTATCCATTAAGAGCACTATAAGTCTCCTGAGCTCTTGTAAGTGTGAACTGCGAATCAGGAATTAACATGTATTCAGTTGGATGCCTGAACGGTTCATTTGTGGACCCAAAACCATGACAAATAAGAGTTAGAAAGAAGCACTTCTTACGGCCAATTTCGCTGGGCCACCTACGCGCAAGACATACTGAACAGTTCGCCAAAATTTAAGGAGAGGTACAAGTAAAAGTGCTACTAAACGGCAACTAATTAGTTTAAACTGTTGGGAGGATAAAATAAAATTAACTTCTTTCATTTCGTTGTGTATCACTAAAATAACTGCAGGGATATTTTTCAACGATAAAGCCATTTTAAATTAAACCTTTTATGTCAAACAAAATAAAACTCCACAATTGAGTAAATCTTCCTTCATTTTCGATATTGCTGATTCAATTAGCAAACGTTTTCCAAATTCCGAGCGGTAGTTGATAGAAGTGTAAACACGCACTGACAAGACTAAGAATTGGAATTAGACTCATGATCGCAATACCTTTACAACCCACAATTGATAATTAACTTTTTGGAGATAGATATTTAAATCCAAATGTCGGAAATAAATAGCAACATTCCTTTTATCAGCGCAGACGGGAGGACATAAACTAGTTAATTTATACAACCTAAGCTTTTAAATATTTAAATATAATATAAATACCGACTCTTAAACAAAATTAGGAAGTCGAAATAAGCATCTCATTTATAGTCAATAAAAATAGTACTAGACTTTTAATTTAAAAGCTGTTTTAGTTGAAATTTTATATTTTCAGATCGCATTGCATGAGCAGGGCGTCAGTTAATGATACAGCACCAATAATCTTCAACCATGTCTTCAACGGATTTTGAAATGAATATAGAGAGCCGTTAGGTTTGGAAGTTCGATTCCAATTCAAAATGTGCGCTATCAATTTTGGATCGAAATTATTATTCACAGACCTTATTTCTGTTGGGGAGTATTATTTTTAATTGTAATTTACAACTTTTTATCAATTTCATTGTGACTAATTATCAAAATAAAAATTCATTTATCTAAAGCTCCAGTGGCCCCATGTAAGTGCTATGCGATATAATATATCCAATTCCTAGAAAAAATAGCTTTTCAATTATAAGTTATGGATATTTTTTTAGTGGACAAACTGTTTACGTCATGAGAAATAATTATAATATGAGGCTTTGGTTTTGCTTTTTTTAAATAATAAAAATAATAATAAATGTAATTACGGTTAAAAAACCCAATTTCAATATGCCAGTGGTGGTGAAAAGCGATAAAGTAGTGATACAATTTATTTTAATAATCGTATGGGTTAATTGCTTAAAATTGATTTTTGCCAAAAAAAAAAGAATATCTAGGCTGTGCTTTAGTGAACGAAGGACCAATTAGAGACATTATAATTTATATCTTAAACAAAATAGGATGCCGAGCAAAGCAAAGTATCGAGTTTAAACTACAGCTAAACGAAACAAAAACTTGTGAGCAAAGTAAAATCATTCCAATTACAGAAGTATAAAGGAATGTACTAAACGTCAGCCCTTCAAAAATACAAATGGGACTAAGTGAAATACAAATTATTCCGGTCATTGATAAACTTATTAATAATTTGGTGTTAACATCAATTCCGCATAAAATACCCAGAACCCCTAGAGTCCCAATTAGAATTTGAGCACCAACAACCTAGAAAAAAGTTGGTTACATTTAAAGAAAAAGAGGGCATTACCAAGCAAAGAAATGAAATATGTCCTGCAAAGGATAACGAAATATGAAGTGATGGTTAACGAGGGCCAGTGAAATGAATAAAAAAGTTTCGTTTAAAGATGACTTTGTGGATGTTCATAATGAGGACGAAGCTCAATTGAGAAGAATATGGAAAATTGAGAGGCTAAGATGGCATGCAAAAGACACCAAGCCATTAGAGTTTGTTTTAAATGTTATTGATGTGAAGTTATTAACTTTAATTGTGTTTTTACGAAGGTACAGGAAATCAATGTAAGAAGTGGGCACCCATTACGTGCGGTGCTTCCACATGCGGGCAATGTTTCGCTTTTCCGGGATTTTTCAACCTTCCAAAACGCTAACAGGGATTAATGCAATTAAGAGGGAAAACGGGAAAAGTGAGGGAATACCGCCTATCGCGGGGGAAAATGAGGGAAAACTGTTCTTTGAACGGGAAGAAAGGGATATTTTAGCTTTTCTGATAACATTGCCTTTTCTAGTCTATTCTAATTTTTCATTTAGTCCATGGATATGTTATGAGTTACAGATGTAAAAAAACATTTTTAATACGTTCCTAAAATGCTTGTCATCTTGATAGTAATGAAAGTCCTGATATAAATATCCTTTTGTGGCTTTTGAGGATATATGTTTACAAAATTATTTAAGTGTAAGTAATAAAACGTTATATTTTGACTCCTTTTCAGAATTCAATTTAATATTTATATACATACAATAGTATTTAAAGCTCAAAATATAGCGAGAGATAAAAAATTACAATTTCCAAGTCAAAAAAGGGAAAAAGGGATTTTTAGTTTAACGAAATTATTGAAAGAGGGAAATTTTAGGTACAAATGTGGAAGCCCTTTACGTATATGCTGGCCTTGTCAATCTATATAAAAACTCCAGCCGCCTTCTCTGCCCTTAAGTTTCTACATTTTGAAGCTTCCAAGAGATTCTTCCTTAAAACCCTTCACAGACAACCGATTGGAGAAACAAGGTCTGTCAAATTCATACGTGGAGTTTCAACGCAAAGTACACGATAAGATAAAACTTGAACAAAGAAATGAAGGACTTCAAGTTCCGCTGCGAGACAATATTTTAATTTTTCATGAGGTTCGTCATTGAAAAAATCATGTGGAATTCATAAAATCATTAAATTTCACTATGTGTGACCTGTGCAAGTGAATACAAAAATAGATACAATAGAATTGTTAAGCCAACATGTAGGGGGAACATTTAGGCCCTCAACCACATCTTTTAAAGTGGAATTATTGGGTCACTTCTATTCTGGACCAAAATACTGTTCGAAATACAAACCCAATAGAAAATGGAATACTAAAATCATTGGTTCTCCCATACATGAAAAACACATTAGATAAAAATTTTAAGAAATTTAATAAAGATATAAATCTTGTTTCAAAAGCAACTAACACTTAAAAAAGTGTAGCTTAAGATATTCTATGGCAGTGTTCAATAGTATAAATTGGAGAAACTAAACGTTGAGTAACATAAAAAAATAAGGAACATAAAAATAGTGTAATTAACAGAGGTATGTCAAATATTTTTTCTAAATATATTTGGGAAAATGACTAGCAATGAATAAAATGGTTTTATTTCAAAATTGTTAAAAGATAATCAAATTGATGAAAAATAATCAAATTGATGAAAAATAATCAAATTGATGAAAAATAATCAAATTGATGAAAAATAATCAAATTGATGAAAAATAATCAAATTGATGAAAAATAATCAAATTGATGAAAAATAATCAAATTGATGAAAAATAATCAAATTGATGAAAAATAATCAAATTGTTAAAAGATAATCAAATTGATAAAAGATAATCAAATCGGTAAAAGGGAATAATTTTGGTAAAAGATAAACAAAAACAATAAAAAATAAAATTCTTTGAAGGTGTGATTATTAGAAAAAGAATGATTTAAATTTAATTCAAAAGTAACTACATGTACATGTAACTGGGGTTTATAAAATGTATTAACTGTTTTACATCTATTATGTATATGAATGTATTTTATTATTGTATTATCATGCGCTGTTTTTCAATCCACTCCTTTAAAAATTTATGTTAGTAGGTTTATGAAAAAAGGCCACGGCTCGAATAAAATAGTTTATACCACGAGTTTTCCTGTAGTTTAATTTTTGATGCTTAAATCTTTAAAGGTTACCTCTTTCTAGGTTAGACCACCCTTTGAGAGATAGAATTAAAGAATGGTCCAAATATTTTATACTTGGATATATTATTTTGAACGTAGTTAAATTTTGAATATTTAAGTATTATAAACAAAGCATTCCAGATATGAAAGATTTTTAGCAAACTGTTTTTTCATGTCCCACAAATTTGTTAATTATTAGAAATAGCTCTTTAGTTCATTAAAAATGACTATGGATATGAGACTTAATTGATAAGATTCCTTTCCAATCCGTTATAATTTGACTGCTTTCATGTTTGAATTTCAACCTTATTGAATGCCCATGGGTAACTTTTTACTCTCAGTAGAATAAAGTTCCTAATCATTATAACTTTCTATTCTCATAAAAAATTGTTCATTTTTTTTGTATTATCGATATGCTATTTGTGATTTTGCTACAGAGACGTTGAATTGCGAATTGGGCAGGAGCAAAGTATTTGGAACAGAATCAGGTTTATCAAACACTTTTGACCATAAGTCATTTTGATATTTGTTGAATTGTTTTAAGAATTCTTTTGTTTAAAAAAAGGATTAATGAAAATATTACCAGAATCCAAATACATTATCTATAGCTGCCACATGATTGATGTCGTCACTATCTTAGCCAAACCAAATCTCATCGGGAGGTAAGAAAGGGCATCGCCGTTATATATTCATAGCTATATACATTCGTTGTTAAGTTATTAAGAAAACTTACTTTTTACAAAATGAATATAAAATATTTTCTTTATAAAACATTAATTTGATTTTAAAACTTAATTATTTTTTTGAAATTTGCTAGATTTACTGTTTGCGTACAAATGTGCAAACCGGAACTTACGTTTATACATAAACACTAATGGGCATAGACAAAAACGAATTCAAGAACTTACTGTGAACTAGTTTTTTTCTTTTAAAGTTATTTATTGAGCCCCAAGTTGAAAACATTACAAACGCCTCTGGCTTTTAAGCCAATTCATTTTTCAAGGGTTTGCAAAAACATTTATCTGGGTGCCCTTTGAATTTGGATGTTTTAACAACGAGCTTCTATGAATCCTTATTATATGTGTATCACTTACCGGCAATCAATCTTCTCCTTGAATGATGATGGAAGATGATCGGAAGGAGCCACGTACCAGGGACAAATATTGTAATCCTTTTGCCCTTGGTAAATATTTTTGCATTGTGTTATTCGCTGATAGCGATTTAAATTCGCACTAAATCTGTGGTCTTTTGAGACCAAGATTGATTTTCTATTAATCACACTGTCGATGTTAAATCTATTAGATTTGGTCTTTTTGCCTTTAAACCGATCCATTTCGTGTTCTGAGAGACCTTCGCCGTTCTACGGAAAGAATAATAATCTTAATCTTTGTGGGTGGCTAAGGGTGTTCAAAGGGAAATACTAACGAGGGGGAACGGGTACAGTATAAAGATATGTTTGATGTCTGTCCTTGAAAGTACTTGCTTGAAGGAGTCGATATATTGCATTTTCGCTTTTGCCAATTCGCCTTTGAGATTGCACAGTAATGCTCGATTTAGAACGAAATCGACTCCAAAAAGCCAGCCTGATTATAAAAATCTCCAGGACGTTTGTCGTCGGTTCGATCGTTCGATGGCTGAATATGGGAGAGTAGGTGGTGCCTTGGGTATTAGCCTAGCTGATTATTTTTTTTATTACATATTTACATTTTAAAATTTAAGAATTTGTGAAGCGTCTATCTTTTTCTAGGCTTCGGAAAGAGCTATGAATCGTTGAACGATTGCAAAAGACGTATTTCAGAAAATAAAATAGCTATGCTTGAAATAGAGTGAGGCTTGTTTCCGTCATTTGCATTAAACTAGGAAATATTAAATTATGAAATATTTATAAAGAGCGTTTTTTTCTTGTGACTTTCGCGTTTTTAATGAGCTCTCGTATATACATTTTGTCTGTTGAGTGAAAAAATAGAAAATCAAATAAAGAAGAGTAAAAATTATAGTCCCCTTTGGTATTCCAAATAACACCACTTCAAAGAAAAACCTTTCTTAAAAAAGATGCAAATGGGCAAGCAATTTACGTTCGATTATGCTCCCCATAGGAATAAGCAATTAACTAACATTCGGAATGAAAAAATATTGTTCAATTTTAAAAAAAACACCAAATTTTAAGCTTTTTTGATGTGCAACATTCAGAACAACATTATTTTCACTGTCAAAAATTCAGGACAGGCAATATTGTAATTGTATTACTATTGTGTCAATTGAGAGTAGAAAGATAGTTACAACGCTTCAGTGAGAGCACATATTAATATTTTATTGAAAGGCCTATTGAGCTTTTTTTTCTGATTCTTATTATAATAAACTAAAATTTTGCTAGGTTGGTCGGAATTTCTACCCACCTTTTAATACAGGCATATTTTCTAAATATGCCTTTTAATTAATATACTACTCAATTTGGTTACAGGTTCAAGTGGGAACTGGGTGAGAGTGTCAGTGTCGAAAAAGAAAATTAGCATTAAAACCATAGGAAGTGTCATACTTATCTTTCTTATGTAACTTATGGCGTTAAACTGGTTAAACAGACAAGTCAAGATAGAGAGTCGTAAGTTAGCTTAGATGAAATCGTAATTGAAATCATTCTCGGGGCTTAAGGCTAGACAGTTCTTATCTTTCTTAAAAATATGACCTTTCATCTTTTATGCCAACATTGATCATTAAGCTTTATTTTTAAAAGTGATTTTTTAATACTATTACGATCTAAGTTAGCTTCAGAACTTTAAAAATATTCCCATAAAAATTTACCCAAATTGTATAAAAAAATATGCAAGTCAAATATTATAAGTCTAGCGACAAAATTTAAGCTGTAAAGATTAACTTATTTATAAATCTTTCAAGTTAATGATAAATACAGCTAAACCCTAGTAGTGAGTGATACCCTAAAACCAAGGACACATAATGAAATGGTTTATCTTTTTTATTATATATAAAACAAATTATATTCAACAACTGTTCAAAATGCCCACCGTAATCTCTAATACACAAACGACAACGTCGTTAAAATGATTGATGAAGGTTTTCAAGGATTTCTCGTGTTTTACAAATAGTCTCACATCTATCAATTACGCGCTGCTGTAAGTCGTTGACCTCTCAAATGTTCGTCAATTCGGAAGTGGTTTGTGGACAGCGCACAGGACGATCCTCAATTCCCAAGAATTATCCTAGAATTCGATGAGGTCAATTTTTTCCGAGATAGTATTCTCAATTTGCACAATAACGACCAGTGAAGCCAAAACTACCATCACGGAACGGTTTTCGCATCGCTCCAAGAGAAATTCAGTCTCAACATCTGGTGTGGCATTGTTGGAGCCAATTAAGTAGGAACCTACTTTCTTCTGCCTAGGCTAAATGGAGAATCGTACACTCTTAAAGGGTTTTTTCTTGTCCCATATTTAACACCTTAACCGGTTTATAAAGGATGTTATTCAAGAGATAAGAGAGATAATAATCAGCTAGGCACCACCTTAAAAAGCAGTTTTCCTGCTAGGGTGTTTATTTACGCTGTTTGGGGTGCTTATGCCCTCCGTTTTGGTTCCTTTGTTAACAGTTTGTGGTATAAAACTATTCCCTTCAGGGTTTTTATCTACTCCCTTTAGGGTAAAAGACTACTCGTTTTAGGGTACCAAACGACTCCTTTCATGGTGTTACACTACCCCTTAAGGATTCTACAATACTCCCTTAAGGGTTTATAATACTCCCCTTAAAGTTTTAAACTACTCCCTTTAAGGTTCTAAACTACTGCCTTAAGGGTGCTACAATACTCCCCAAAATAATTATAATTTTTCTTGTACTAATTTCTTTAAACGGATAAATCTTTGAAACAAATGTAACTATTTAAACTCATATTTAAAAAATTATTTATAGTAAAATCTTCTTAATATTAACTGGGCTTAATTTTTATTCGTGGGTTTTATACACTATTTATAATTAAATTTTTGTAACTTAATTATATTTAACTTCATTTTTTTCACCTAATTATTTTTAACTTAATTATTTTTCACTTAATTATTTTTCACTTAATTTTTTCACTGAATTATTTATATCTTAAATATTTTTACTCAATGATTTTCAACTTAAATAAAATTGACTAAATGTTCCCAAATATTTTTTCCTAGAGATAAAAAACATATTTTCTTCTTCAACCAATAACTGATATACGAAATTAATTTACAAAAAGGAAAAATATAATTAGAAAATACAAAATTTTACTACTTTTCATTAATTTTACCTATAATTTTAGATGCAAAAGTTAACTGAGGAATAGTTAAATATTCCAAATCTTAAATCGTATCACAGTGTATTCATCATAATTTATCATTTCATTAACATTCAAACACAAATGAAATATTCATCATGGTGTTAAGGAAAAGTATGACACACATTTTAGGGGGTGTTATTTGGGTCCTTAAGAGTCAAAAATGTCTTGTGCTTTTGGGTCCTTAAATGCTTTATTTCAGAGTTTTAGGCCTACAAAAACCGGGCCCCAAAACAACGAGATAGCCAGTAATGTGCAGTTCGGTATTCTGCCTTTAACCCAATTGTTTCCATTTATTTTTCATTTGTTTTTAACATTGAAGTGATAAATAGCAAATGCCAAAAGTGCTAATTTGAACTAGCAGACGTGTGCTTAATCCTTCAGTGATTTTATTAATTCCAAGTTCCATTATTTCAAAGAGTTAAATAACCACTTCGCCAACCTGCTTTATACAGGGTGTCTGCCATTGCCCGGACATGATAATTTTTCAGAATGGATGTACAGCAAAGGTTTTATTTTTTAAATTAAAAAAAAATCGGCCAATATCTCACTTTTAGTAAAAATTATATTTTTTTACCGGTAGGTGGTAGAGGAAAAGTTTCTAAAACATAAAACAAAATTGGATCTGAGAAAATTAACCTATTTTTAACTAAGATACGATTCCATCTAGGAGCAACAAACACAGGGAGAACGCAACCCGTCAAAATTCGTGAATTTTATGTTGTACAGTTTTCATTGGTTAGACGCTTTAGCGCCTGCTGTCGTCGGAAGATGATAATTCGTAAACTGTCTTCCCCCTTTCCGTAAAACGTTCAGCATAAACGTTCGTCCAATGAGATTTATACACAGCATTGCGTTAGCGTGTTTAAAGGCTAGCTGCGTTCTCCTTGTGTTTGTTGCTCCTAGATGCCGTGAAAAAAAAGAGTTGGTTCAAAGAGGGAAAACCTGTTTAATAAGCATTGTTTAGATTCAACTAAAGTCTTGCACGTGTTTCATTAACTATTGAATAAATAAAACATCCCTTTGCTGCGATAAAACAGATTTGACAGAATGTCTGCGGTATACCTACTAGTTTGAAAAAGGTTTTCAAAATGATAATGCTTTGAACAAAGGTCCGGTTGAGATTCCGTATAAAAAGCGAAACCTTTCAAGTTTTGAAATCATACTCTCAATTCACTCAATGAAGTTTAGTATTACGTTTATTCTGCAGCAGAGTGCTCATTAATGATTCAACTACTTTTCGGGGAAGCTCATGGTAACGCTACTAGAACTATAAGTTATTTCTTATGCGCAATCCTTACAGAAAACCAAACCATAACTCCATTCTCAGAGCTTAACGAGACTTCGATCTCAACGAAAATGTCAATACTAGGTTTCGTGGAGTTGGTCAAGATATCATCAATATTGTATATCCTAGAGCCAGCATTAGAGCCGAAAGCGAAGTCCTGTAACACCTACGGATGAACAAATAATTTGTTCAAAACCGTAAAAATGTTCCAATTTTTCTGAAATTTACAAATTAAAGCTGTCCAGTACATCTTCGATGATCACTTCAAAATTCTAAGATAAATTATTTGAGAAAAATACACTGTCAGAGAGAAGGGTGTCCTTCTGGTGATTGAGAATTTCATTCTCAATCACCAGAAGGACACAAAGCTGTAGCTTGGCTCCCTCCGTTCCCCCGTTCCTCCCGCCGTTCACCCGCTCTCCCGTTCATCCCTTAATCACCAGAATTTCTAATCACCAGATTCTCGTTCACCCGCTCTCCCGTTCCTCCCTTAATCACCAGAATTTCTAATCACCAGATTCTCGTTCACCCGCTCTCCCGTTCCTCCCTTAATCACCAGAATTTTTAATCACCAGATTCTCGTTCACGGGTTGCTTTCCCCCATCCCCATTCTCCAAAATTAGTTTTGCTCGCGCAGATATCTGGAGATTAGATTTTTACCCGTTTGCTTATCGCTTCAGAACTCCTTAATTTCTAATCTCTAGGCAATAAAAACAAGAAATATACATTTCCAATTTTATTTTACTTTTAATTACATGATTGCGTAAAACAGGTTCTAATATTAGACCGACAATATAAATAACGCGTTTAAATCGCATTTTATCAATATAAAAAAAATTAACTCGATCTTCGTAAGGAATATGTACAATTTCATTTAAAGGGCTGAAACGAACTACCTTCTGCAAGTGCGGTTTGTATAAATAATTTTATTAAAAGTTCTACCTCACCACGTCTGACCGGAATAGATATGAAATCGTCATCCTCCAGTGCCGCTGCCCTTGGTGGTGCCTGGATCTCCCATTCTTGCGAAAGGTACTTTTTTTCCGATGGTGAATTATCCCTCGACGGACAGTGTGGAAAGAATCTAGCATGTTCCCATTCTGGTACGTCTCCTGATTCCCATCCTTCTAATACGCCATGGCACTTGTAACATCGTACTTCATCGCCCAGCTGAATATAGTAGAATCCAGCCTTCGCTAGTTGTTCCTTAGTAACGTGCGGATTTCTCCAGTGACGAAAAGTTTCAAGTCGATACGCTTCGATGTCCATACTGTAAACTGATAGTTTCTATAAGCTATTGTCAACATTCTTAAGCCTAATTGGTTAAGCCTAAATTTCAATAAATGTTTTTCTATTTATTTTGGTTAGACTCTAAGACTATTTGACTAGAATCTAAGTCTTTTTACTTCAATTTAAACAAGGCCTAATTTCCCTCTACAGTAAAATAATAAAGTCACTTACTTTTACGGAAATCCTTAAGCCTTTGCCTGTAAATAGAGTCGAGAAGGCGGGGTACGGAGCGCGAAAATCTACGTGTCTCTTCTCGATGAGGTCCAGGAACTAAAAGAACGCTGAGTCGTATATCTAGAGATCAAATAACACTCGAAACTTCAAGTAAATCCTGATTTCTCATTGGCTGAAACCAATTGACGTCACGGGAGATTGTAAAATGTAACCAAAAATAGAGGTTACTGCTCATCGGTTAGCGATAAAAAATTCGTCACGTGTTAAATTAGGCAAATTAGAATAGCTGAAAATACATTGCGCTTACTTCGCCCTAATTTACTTCTGATACAACTTTGATAAAAATTAATCCTGTTTCGGGGCTCCCGCTGGAGGAAATCTTAGAGACTATTAACTAGGCAGAATACACTATTTTAGCAATTGCATATAATCCTGGTTATTGTAATGGTTGATATACAGGGTGTCTCAGTTTGCTCGATCAGGCCATTTTTCTCAAAATGTATTTATGCTAGGGTTCTGAAATTTTCAGGGTTTATTTGTTAGATATAGAAGGTTTTGGTTACTAAATTTCAGAAAAATCGAACGATTTTGTGCCATTTTGGAAAATTTATTTTTTCACCGGTAGGTGTCACGCAAAATGTGTCAATAGAAAAGTTGTAGGGCATAGTCGAAAGTGTAAAAATAATTTTGGTTCGGTTGAAAAAGACCTATTTTTCACTGAGTTTGGAGGTCGGGGGGAAAAACAAGTTGTACTAGCAGGCAATAGCCTTTAACGTAAACAATCGTACATAATCACAACACACATGTACATTTATTTTAGGGAACTTATGCTTTCAGCTTTGTAGTTAATAATCAGATCTGCAAAAAGTTATTGTTAAAGAAAATTATTACGTTCAACACCTAATTAGACAAAGTAGACAAAGACCGCGTCCTCCATTTCGATGTGGTTACGAGTAAGATCATCAAACAAAGATTTGTAGACCAAAAATTACGCTTATTTTTCTTTTGTTGTATTTTAACGTTAAATATCAATTGTCCGAGTAGTATTTAAAGCGTTTTCATTTCAAAGTTAAAACATTATCTCAGCTTGGCCGATTGTTGTCCAGTATGCCTCTTTACACTCAAGATCAGCGCGCTCATATGCTAGAATTATTTTACGGAGAAGGTTGTCGTAATGCTACTCTAGTAAGTCAGTTATTTAGACGAATATTTCCCAATTGCAGACCAAGTCATACGACGGTTCTTAGAGTGGTCCGCGACTTCGACAACTGGGGTAATATCAATCCGAGGTTTCGTGGTCGTGGTCTCCAGGACATTGACATGGAAAACACCATACTTGCCTACTTCATCGCCTATCCTCGAGCGAGCGTCAGGACTGCCAGCTTTGACTTAGGGTTGGATCGAAACTACGTTTGGAGAACACTCAAAAGACACCATTTTCATCCTCATCGAGCGACACTTCACCAAGGACTGCATGACGGTGATAGACAGCGCCGACTCGACTTCTGCAATTGGTTTTGCCTCATGGCTGACGCACACCAGGATTTTCACGATCAACTACTGATGTCCGACGAATGTTCATTCGGAAGAGATGGGCCTTTCAACCGTCAAAACCAACATATATGGGACTACGAGAATCCACACTGGGAATTTCCTCACCACCACCAAGTGCAGTTTCGCTTAAATATGTGGGCTGGTCTGTTAGGTGACAGAATTATTGGCCCGTTCTTCCAGCCAAATCGTCTGAACGGTCAAAACTACTTGGAGTTCCTTCAAAATGAAATATCCAACGTGTTGGACGACATTCCTCTGGCCGAGTACAGCCGCATCTGGTTCCAGCAAGATGGGGCGCCACCTCACCAATATCGTGTGGTGGTTGCATATCTAAACGACGAGTTTCCTGGAAGATGGATCGGAAGAACTGGTCTTGTTCGTTGTCCTGCAAGATCCCCTGATCTAACACCATTCGACTTTTTTCTTTGGGGATTCGTAAAGGACTACGTATACCAAACACCTGTGACGAGCGTTGAAGATTTACGACAAAGAATCATCGAAGCATGTCGCCGGGTGACTCCAGAAATGGTTCGGGGAGCATTTCGCAACATGCAACATCGTGCATATTTGTGCATTGCATCAGAAGGTGGCATTTTTGAAAACATTTTGTAGAAGTCATTAAAAAACATTTGTCACTTGGGCTAATTATTATTTGTTTATTTTTCGAAATCTTATAACTGAAATGCATGTTACCTACAATTCGTTAAAGGCTATTGCCTGCTAGTACAACTTGTTTTTTCCTCCGACCTCCAAACTCAGTGAAAAATAGGTCTTTTTCAACCGAACCAAAATTATTTTTACACTTTCGACTATGCCCTACAACTTTTCTATTGAAACATTTTGCGTGACACCTACCGTTGAATAAATAAATTTTCCAAAACGGCACAAAATCGTTCGATTTTTCTGAAATTTAGTACCCAAAGCCTTCCATACCTAACAAATAAACCCTGAAAATTTCAGAACCCTAGCATAAATACATTTTGAGAAAAATGGCCTGATCGAGCAAATTGAGACACCCTGTATACTGAAATGATTATTGTTGGATAGGAAAATAAAAGAATCGTGATAAAAGTTAATTTTTTTATTCCATAATAATTGGTATGGAGAGTAGAATCCTACTACTATGCACGGAGGTCCTATCGTCCCAGTATAACTGGTGTTCTACAAATTGTAGGAACATCCGATTTCCGGCGGCGTCCTCTCTCTCCTCAATCCTAACAGAACAATACATAAAATTTTAACTTTAGTACAGCATATATAATTCGTGAAATTTAATTTATTACCTTATTCTAAGCTCAAATTTTATAGAATCGTCATTTCTGCTTGCCCATAAAACCCTATTTATCTCTTCAATTCTACATGAAGAAAATTAAAATCTTAATTTTTTTTGTCCCAAAAGTTATTTAAATGTTAAAATAATATTTACCGCATTTTGATTTCTTTTTGAATGGTCCAGATCAGAATAATTTGTTCTAATTTTTTTACCCCGTTTTTATACCTTTTTCCCACCCCACCAATTCTTACCCCCCCCCCCCTATATCCTATCTCCTTCTTTTCCGTGATGAAATCTAAGTTAGTGAGTGAGTGTGGAATCTATTCAGTGTGTAAATAAGTGGGTAAAGTCGGTAAATTTTTCCATTGGTTAAATAGTGTTCGTAGATAATTAATTTCGTGAGACTGGGAATTTGAGAAGATGGTTTAGGTTCGTGCAAAGTCTAAAAAATTTACAGATAAGAGTCCGCATTGTAGTACGTTCTTGCATCGGACTGGTTGATTTAACGAAATTCTGGAAAAAAAGGGTAAGCGATTTTCAATAAAGAGTCTTTTTTTGTTACGTTTTAAAGTATTTATTAAGAGTGAAAAAAGTTACATAGGAAAAATTGTTTACAATTGTTTTTTTTTCGCGTACATGAGTTTATATTATTAAATAAAATGGCAGAGTCAAATTTCAATCTTTTTTATCATTACAAGACCCAAAGCTAACTAAATCCCTGTTAAATTATCTAAGGCAATGTTTTTTTTCACCAATCTTATTTTGCGTGTACTAAAGATATTTTGTTAATGACGGGTAGAAAACATCTTTCAATGGTTCAAGACGGTAACAGATTTCAATGACTTTTAGAAAGTACTTTAAATAGAACGTACAGGAATAATGCAATAATATATTTCTACCAATGTTTTGTTTTCATGCTAGATTGCGTAAACCACCCCCGTTGTCCTAACTAGTATACCAATACTTTCTGATTCTATTTTTATTTTTTTGTTTTTGGATGGTTTATTTTATTCGAAAGTAAATGGTTTGGCGCTCGTAGAAGCGCGCGCATGTTTTCGAGAGAGGTCGGGTCATATCTCTAAAAGATACCAGATAGCGTGGGAATATATTGTTTTATCCTCTGGAACCGGATTTTTTCCAGTTAGTCACCATACCTCTCTCTCTAGCTAATGGATTCGCCAAATTCGATGTGATGATTTTTCTAGCATGATTTGCGAAAGATAAAAATATCTTGCTGTCGTTTTTTTCCCAATTTTTGGAAAACTTTTGGTAGTACGTTTTTGTACTCTGTCCTTTAGTTCTATGCAAAATATACATTACGCAATATTCGCCGCAAACGTTACTAGTTAGTCCTTGCAATCGTCTTTTGCTAAATGTCCACGTCTTACACATTGAATTTAAATATTTTCTGATTGGGGGTAAAAATGGGGGAAGCCCCATTGAATCAAAATAGAATCCCCGTTTTCGGCCATCGACGTAGACGCAAATCCAACGAGAACCTGTTTCTCCCCTTTTATCAAAATTAATGATAAGCGATTGCGGATATTTCACCATGGGTTTTAAATTATCTGAAGAAAAAACGCCTAAAAAGTTCGGTGTTTTATACAGTGCCTGAGATAAGTCCACGTTTGTCGTAGTCATTTTAATAGTCTCGAATAATGTTCCTATTTTTATCTATCTGTAAACAAGATTGAAATTCAGCGTACACGATAACGACCGTAGAATCTTTTAAAGGGGTACCAAATCCTAAATCTAAACGTAGTTGCCCTCTCTTTACGGGGTTCCAAAACGTGACGTCACTGGCCGAATTGTCGGGGGTTAAATCAAAAGCATATAGGGCAAAGCCTAGAGGAAAGTGAGCCAACGCGATGTGATTTCCCTCGTCTTGGTAGAGTATCCCAGATCCCGAGAATAGCGAATGATAGGCTAGCGTAAATTGTTTACTATTAAAATTAGGTGTCAACGCTTTCGAAGGGATTTGTTCGTTATCAACGTATAGAGCCAAATAATTTAGGTCGAAATTTTCAAAATTATAAGGATTAGACTTAACGGAGCCCTTATACGCTTTGTTGGTGGCTAAACCAATAATGACTCTGTTGGGCATCGGACCTAAGAATATATTGTCAAAACTATCGTTCTGAATAGAACTAGCCAATGTTTTAACTTTAATTTCGGTACGAGTAAAGGGATATTTGGCATTGCTACGTAATAATCCTTGCTGATGGGCTAATAAAATTTTAGGCATAATTTTAACTTTACGTACAATTAGAACAGCGTCTATAAATTCGACTTTATACGCGTCGACAGTGTCGCTAAAAAGGGTTAAATTATCGCTATTTCTAGTGAGTGAAACCTTAAGTTGTACGCCATTAATTAAATATTTGTTGAAATTAAAAATGTCACAAAAAATGTTCCCGTAAAGTTCAATTTCTTTTGATTCAGCGGCTAGAGCCTGACGTTTTATGAATCCGGCGTTTGTTATCAGATCCATACTTCCAGCCGTGTCATCGTACCATCCAGATGTCGCAAGGTGAGTGTTTTTTGCATCGTACCCAAAGTTGAGCAAGGTTTCGATATAGGCCCTATAGGGGTAATTTGAGGCCGATGGTGAAACCGTCGTATCATTGAGTTTCACTTCGCATTGTTTGAATAGCGAATGCAGAGAATTGTTCACGAGCGAAACGTTAGACCCGGCATCCAAGTTGTCACCGTTGGTTTTGACGATTTTGACTTTACAATATATCATTGTCATTGCCAAATCTGTGTAAGAGTCTCCCGTACCCGGTACCACGAATTCGATGATAGAACTGCTGTCGATAGATGAAATTGGCTTACACCATACCGTTTGACCTTTTTCAACGCTGAGTTGAGTTGGTAGTTCGTTGAAAATATTTAATTCGCTTTTAAGTACTTCCATTTTTAGAGAGCAAAAATATCGCGAACCGTACGCGTGAACTTGCGGCGTTTAACTGAACTCTTTTTCTTTGCGCGGGGGTTCTTCTTCTTCAATGCTTTCTTAGTAGTTTTTCTTCTCTTGCGACGACCCGAACCTTCTTGCGTTGCCATTTCGTCCACAGTTTCTGTCATTCGTTTATTGGCTGACGTTTTTAAGTCCTGACCTTGCAAGACGTCTCCGAGTACTTTCTTTCCTGTAGAAAGAGCCCTTTTTCCCACGTATTTGGCAGACTGTTTTAGGAATGGGAATACAAACCTAGCTAGCCCTGAAAAAAAGCTACCAATTCCGTGTCCTTTTTGTCCCGCAAACCCAGAGAAATAAGGTAAATCTACTCCGCCCCCCGCCTGATTTAAATAATATTGCATGTAGGGACAATTTCTATCGACGTACTGATAAGCCATTTTTTTTTTACTGAGCTCGTCGTAAATGTACTTTACACGTGACTGAACCAAACTGAAATGGCACGAATTCACCTAAACTAGTTGTTATATTTATGTCGATACAGTCAAAATAATTTCTACTCAGTTTAAGGTAATGCGGAGAATCGAAAGTTTTTGAAACGGTTGATCCATGGGGCACGTTTTGGTCTACAACAATTGTTCGCAAAAGGGGGGCTAATGTATCCCCAACCATTTCATTTCCTACCAAATCGGAATACACGAACATAAGATCGGGGATGAATAAGTTTAATTGCATAGGGGAATCTGATCTGAATGCTACCTTAGGTGAAATATCAGTAACATTATCTCTAAATCCTAAAATTTTCCTCAACTTTGGCGTTAACTCGAGTTGGTAATAATGTTTACTATAGGAAGTGTATTGTACGTGTCCACTTTCTAAACTATATTCAAATTTTCCTAATGAATCATTATCGAACTCTGAATTAGCGCTTTCCTTTAAATCAAGGTTCAAACTTTTAATACTTTCATTAAGTACGGCCAAAAGTTCATGAGGATTTTTGTAGTAACCCTGAGGTATCTCGCGGAAGTCGTACGTATATTTGTAATCTACTATGTGGGCTGGAGGTTTCGATAGTAATTCCTTAATTTCTATTCCACATCCCATTGGCTCGCTTACGTTATAAAAAGATAAAGGATAAATAATTTCTACCAGGGCAATTTCCCAATCTCCGCGTAAACTAATGGGTTTAGCCAACGTTGTAGAATACGAGGCTAGAGTATTTTCTGAATTATTCTTATTCTTATCTCTAGTATTACTAGGAAGAGTTATGTAAATCCCAGACGTCATCTTGATTAACCCAACTATTAAACGATGGAGGATATCCTAGCCAACTAACGTACAATTGTTTAACTCCGTTTTTAGTTCTCTGACGTAAAATCTTGTTTAACTTGAACGAACGAGGCGCACTGACCTTTTGAAGCTCTCGAAAATAGAACGTCCCTTTTATATCGGTTTCTGCTAAGTCTTTTATTTTATAAACGGGGGGATGTCTTTTAACTATAGCTACGACTTTAAATATTTCTTCGGTATAATTAGCTTCGAACCCCTTTTGAAATATCATTTTAGTTGTATTTATTCTAACCAAATCCCCTACTTGGAGTTGCGGTTTCATTTTCAGTTTCTCGGCATAATATTTAGAGTAGATATTATTGTACACACGTAATACGTTATTTTCCGAAACGCCATTAGGGGCCATTTTAATTGAGCTATGATAAGAGGAATTGTACGCTTCGACCAAGTCCTGTAAGACTTCCAAATATCTATTTGTGGAGTGATGGGTAAAATATCTATACATTTTTGTTTTTAACGTTCTATTAAACCTTTCTACGATAGAGGCTTTTATTTCGTCATTTTCGGTACTAAAAAATTTAACTTTATTCTTTTTGAAATATCATTGTACTTCTTTATTCCTAAATTCCGTGCCCTTGTCCGATTGAAATTTATCTGGAATTCCGTCTTTAAAAACAATTTTTATATTTTTCAAAACTTCTTTCCCCGATTTAGTTTTAAGAGGTAACCCCCACGCTTTTCTACTAAAACAGTCTATAATTGTTAAAATGTATTTGTATCCGTCATTATCTGCCTCTAACGAGCGCATATCGTTAATATCCGCCTGGTATTGTTCCCTTATATTACTAATTACTATTTTATTTCGTTGAAACTTTTTATATTTCGGCCTATGCATCGTAAAAGCGTCGATTCCTCTTAACCATTTTTCTACAGTTTCCCTACTTAAGCCGAGAGACTTTACAGACTGGAATAACCTTTCAGCGCCTCCGAAAGACGCCGGATGCTTCGGGTCAAAATATATTTTTTCTAAAATAGCTTCGCCCATATTTTCGACTTTTGCGCGCGACTCCTTGTTTGTTTATAAGAGTGAAGAGAAGAATCGGACGTGGAGTGATCTCGGTCGAGGCTACGAGTGGGGCGGGGCTTATCTGTCCTGCGCGCTCGTCCTCTTTGATGAACCGGATACTCGCGCTTAACGGGAGAACGTCGTTGCCGGGTTCTCGGAGCTAGCGGGGATGGAGAGCCTTGGATCGCCGGTGAAGAGTTAAATTGGGTCAAATTGGAAATAAACGCGAAATATCCGATAGGTTTTGGGTAGGCTTTAGGATTTAAATACGTTTTGGCAATTTCGCTAATATTGCAACCTTTAATAGGTCGACCGTTTATTACGAGCTCCCCGTTTTCATCCCACCGTATTCTTTCTGGTACAGTTTCCAACTGATCCACCATGCTTTGCGCTTTTTGGTAATATATCAAAGGCAAATCGTCTATCCAGTCCCTACTTAGCGAGTCGAGTGCGGGGGCAATTTCGATTTCTTTAGGAGCCGAGGCTTGCTTACGTAGATTTCCGTGTCTCATTAAAGCTTGTTCGTATAAAATCCATTTCGAGGCGTCGTCTAAATCTTTCATATTTAATATTTGGTCCATCTTAACGTCTAATTCAGAGACTGTCAGAGCGAGGGGGTGGGGGAACGGGTCGGGCTTTAAAACGCCGCTAGGGACGAGAATCAATTTTCTGGCGTGTTTCATTGTTTACTACCGAATATAGAACCAAGAAGGGTTGAAACGACGGGTAGAAGAAACGAGAAAAATCCGCCCCCAGACTGAACTAACAATTTCTTTTTACTTTTCCAAGCTACCCGCTTACTGGCAAGTTTTCGAAGGGTATTTTTATGACGAGATAACCTGGTTTTTTGGGTATTTGATAGTTTTACGTTACCAATTAAAGTGTTATGAATACATTCACTGATAGCGTCTATGAGGGATTTGTCGGCTTTAGCTAAAATAGCTTTTCGTTGAACGGGTTTGCAACGACCGAGATATCGGAGAGCGTCTCTCTCGATACGTACTCTACGAGACATGATTCATAACTGATTGAAGTTACGAAATGTAAGTTCTATTTATTTATTTAGGGAGAAAAGCGTAGCACGTTTCTCCCGGTAAAATATTAGTTAAGACTCTTTGATCTTCGGGACAAGTTTGAGTTAAATTGAATACTAGGTAACCGTGAGGTCTCGAAGTCGCGTCTTCGTAGGCGTCAACTACAAAACGCCACTTATCAGGGAACATTTGTCTAGCGAGATAAGCCACTTGCTGACGGTCTCGGGGGCTTTTCAATAAAATTATGTAATGCGAATTCAGGGAAATGGTTCTGCTATCTTTTGATTGATGGAATAAGTTCTGTGTAATAAAAATAACGCTTAGAGAACGGTGATGAGTCCCTTTCACGAATAAATCGCCAATTTGACCTTTACTCTCGCTCATCTGGTCGTCGATAACTAATAATATAGGATCTTTTCCGTCATAATCAGATAAAACAGGCAATCCTTCTTTAAAAACTACCCTGTGCTTCATTTTATCGTATAGAGCTTGCCATTCTCCGTAATACCAATGTATTTCTTTGAAACCCGGAACAAACATTTCCTCTTCGTGATTAATTATAGATTCAATTAAATAGCTTTTACCACTCTGACTCGGGCCTGCCGTTACGCAATTAAACGGATGAATAAATTGCATGGTTATCTCAGTTCGAGTACTAGCGTACAAATGAAAATGTAAATTAAAATTCGGTTAAATTTATGGGACTCTTCAGCGGAGGAAAAATATAATCGAATAACCTATTTCATCCCTTACCCCGTATAGGTTTGATCTTCACATTAGAGTCGCAAGACTATATTTACTTTAGAGTCGTAAGACTGAAACCTATATTCACTTTAGAGTGGAGAGACTAATTTTTAGCGAGAATTAGCGATTGGAGGGCTCTACGTCCCCGTCCTCAGGACCAATTAGATTCGCTTTATAGCCGTAGGGTACCGTAGTGAAGTCGTCCAGTAACCGTACCTTGTCTACGACGGGTTTATAGATTTTAGTACGGTCGACGGAAACGACCGTATGATGAGGTAGACGCAAAATCTGCCTCGGCTGTGGTATGGTTACTGGCTCGTTCGTTTCTCCGTCGACACGTATCAATCTTTTAAGCGTGTCCATATTAACCAAATCTTTAATGCCTTGATTTATACGGAACCCTTTGACTTTCATTTCGTAGGAGACTTTACCGGTCGTAGGGTTCAGTACTTTAAAGGCGTAATTTTTTGCGCCACCTGTTGCCAATTCTTGGATGTACGAGCCTTTTACGTACTTTTCCAACTCATCGGTCATGTCTCCGAGATAGTTTCCCGTGTCAATCTCTATTCCATCTCGTTCTTTTAGATAAATGCAACTGTCCGTATCATAATAATACGGAAGCTGGCCTAATCTCCTTAAATAAGAGTATAACTTGATCCTAGCCATTGCGGTCGTATAGGCTGCAATTACTACGTTCGTGTTTGGGTAAACAAGATCAATATCTTTCAAAAACGCCCACTTGATCACGCAATGCGTTTGACTTAAGGGAATAACCGATTTAACTTCTATGTCGGGGTCTAAGAATAAATCGAAAAACTTTTTGGGATCGCTAATAATAGCCGATTGGTCTTTGCGAGGGTTTAAACCAAAACGACCCCAAAAAGAGTTAAGACAAAGCTTCGCGATGGTACGAAGACCAGGGTTCTTTTTAATATTGGTAGGATCAAGTTTTACTCCTTCCTTTTCGTAATATTCGTCAACGTATTTCTTAATCTCTTCATCGGTCTCTATTCCCGTGGGTAAGCCACTGGTTTCCTGTTTGAGTTTAAGAAACGCGTTGACGTACTCGGAGAAAAGACCGCCCTCTTTCGATATCGGGTCGTATTTTACTACCTCGTATTCCCAAATTTCGTGAATAGAAATGACCTTGTAACCCATTTCGATTGCCAACTGTACCTCGTCTGCAACCCAAGTACCAGTTATTTGTCGTTCTGAGTCTTCGTGGGGACAATCCTGCTGGTTTCGAGACTCACTACATTTTTGGCAGTTGGCAAACACTAGTTTCGATCCTATTCTTTGGGGTAAAACGGGATGGTAGAGAGCTTGAGGCGGTAACATTGTGGCTTTTATTAATCCGTTTACGGTAGAAATGTCAGGGAAAGGAGCTTTTACATGTATTTTAGGGTGTCCCACGGGTAACTTGCAATACTTGTTACACCACGGATAGAGTGAACAAATATCAATGTATTTAATTTCCTCCCCCTCTTTACACTTGTGATGTAATTTCAAGGCTGACGTACGTCCTCCGAAAAAGGCTTCGCGGGGGCGGATTGGCTCTTTAATTTTTAATTTTAAATTTTCGGTAGAAAGATATGCGTTGATGGCGGGGTTAGTACTCCTCTCAGCTTTGAAGGTACATCCCCATTTTTCATGGACAGTGTATCTCAATTGTTTCAAGCGTTTAGTGGTAGCAATGGTTGACGCGTATCGCGAATTATGGGTCTGAGTGTGGTCGCCGTATAACGCTAAGTTTCTATTGATAGGAAAACACTTTTTACACCCGTGAAAATAACATCCGTGATATTGAAACACTTCGTTATCGAGAAGTCCGTCCACGTTAATGTTAAGAATTCTAGGTTCAAATCCATTAAAAGCAGACTGAATTTCCTTCCCTCGTAAGTGAGACATCCATTCAAGCCATTCGATCGCTACAAAACTCTGGTTGCAGTTCATACGATAGCCGAAAGGGGGCACTACACCAATCGTATCGGACTGTAAAAAGTGTTTCCTAAAGATAAAACTGCATACTCCCGCAATCGTTATCGCAGTTAAGAACGGGTCTATTTCGAATTTATCCATGAAAATAGAACGATATGATAAACAGCCTTGCAAAAGAATGTTTACGTCCTGGCGACAGTACCGGATTAAATCTCTTTTATAATCAAAATAATTAAAGTTGGGGTCCGAATTACCGCAAGCTTCGGACCGGGAATCGTTATACCACTGGATAAATTCATCGTAGGCCTTACCGCTTAAACGATTAGGGTCGTACGCGTCCATCGGAGGCATGTCATTATGTAGTACGTAATTGGTTTCGTTCGAACGGGCTGGATCAAATTCATGGTCTACGGTATTAAACAGTAAATGCGGGAAATGTCCCTTATTTAAATTATTATCTAAACCAAATGTGGAAACGAATTGAGAAAGGGCAAAGGGCATAAAATTTAAGGAATCTAAGAATTTTAATTTTTTATACTGTACATTCATGAATTTGGTCCCGTCTGTCAAGACTTTAGGGGTCCACTTTAAATCGATCATTTTACGTACTATAAATTGCGCGTCGTAACCTTTAGCGTTATGGGCAATACATATTATCTTATCAGCCACTCTGTTAAGCGTACGAAGATACTCTAGAAAGTCGCCGACGGGGTCTTTTGAGAGAAATATTTTCTCCCGAGGACCACTACCGCATTTAGCGCATGCGTACTGACTATCTTTTTCTTCGAAACAGAATTTACACGCTTTTTGCGAAACGCATAAAATTGGTTCGTGAATCAAAGCATTGGCGTCAGTACGATTTGTTTGTTTACATTCCAAGTCATAAAAAACAAAGACTTCCGTTTTTGGAGTACTTCTCTTGGTCAGTGGTGATTGTTCATTGTCGGAGTCGTGGACCCGTTTATTATTGCTATTTATTCGAGAACGAGTAGTTTTATCGGCAGAATCTTTACGGACGGTCTTTAAAGGTTGCATGTAACATAGATCACCTGCGGGGTTAAACTCACTACACGAAAGACAATAGGTCTCTCCACAAACGTGTACTGCCTTACGCTTAAACATACTGATAAATTTTCCGCAAAGATTACAAACGTAAATTTTATTACATAAGGGCTCGGGTCCTGATAAATGGTAATCGTAACAATTTTGATTAGGGAAAACTCTTAAACATGTTGGCAAGTTATTTTATCTACCTCCTTCCTGCAATCTTGTTTTCTACAACAAGCGTGACAGAAAAGAAGGCATTTATGGTCAGCGAGATGATTAAAACCTATCAAACATTTTTCTCAAAAGTAATTAAACGCGAAAAGGGGTTTGGGGTTAGTAATTACGTTGAAATGTGTGTCAATATTTAGAAGATCAAGACGTTTGCGGAGAGGCCCTTCTAGTTCCCTCTCTTCTTTGACGTCGCCAAAAATAACTAAGGGTACGGGATCGTGTAATCGAAAAACGATAATACTGTATTCGGGCAAGATTTCTTGGAAGCGAGTTAAAGCGTCCGGACCAGCGCATTCTTCGTCTGTTAATGCAGAATATACCAAAAGGGTCCTAGCTTCGCGGGTCTGTAATTGCGTTTCAATATTTTTTCCTCTACACTGTCTTATAGTAGTATATTTTCTTTTAAGTTCTCCATCATTTTTATTATCCATGTATTCTCTATGAGCTATGGCTACTACAAGAGCTCGTGCTAAACAAATTTTATCAGGGTTATTTATCGTTATGGTGCATTTTTTATAAAAAGAAAACTCTTTTTCAAGGGAAATCCCTAACCCAACTGATCTAGTTCCTCCTTGCGGTAATCTGACTCGATTAAACGTAACCGTAACTATTCCTTCAAAAAAACTACCATCGTTCTCGGATCTATAGCTTTTTCTTCGATATACATCATCAACCATTGCAAGTCTAATTGGTCCCGACGCCGGAAACTGACGTTAATTTGAAAGCCGTGGTTAGTGACGTTCACGAATGAAACCGAAACCATATCTGAAGGCAAACAGTCCTCTAATAGGGTTTCCATCAATATATAAATACCATTTTCTATATTATTTTCTAACCGGACATTTAAAGTCCGTCCCATTAGTCCAAAATTTGGGAAATTTTGGATATTATTATTCAATATTTTAACAGAACCTGGTAAATTAGGAAAGGACGGAGGCGTTATTGGAACGTGAACCAGCCCACCTCCAACTTGAGGAGGAGACGAAGTGGGGGCAGCCAAATTTGCGTTCTCGGGGTTCGCGTTTTTCTCAGCAGTCTGAGACGATGGAGGTGAATACTGCGGAGCTCGTGAGGGGCCAGCGACCGCTATAGGGTCATTATTACGCTGAGGGGAAATATTATGAGGGGGCCTGCTACTACTAGCCGTACGAGCAGCTAACAACGCTTTAGCTTCCTCGAACATTTCGGCTGCCCTTGCAGCTGCGGCTGCAAGTTCCTCCGCGTCCCGTCGGGCAACTTGTACGTTCTCAGCTAAGCGCTGAATGCTGTCCGTACTGGGGGACGACATGATAAAATTATCTTCCAAAGATAAAGAGTGGCATGTGTCATCTGATTCTAGAAAGGGTGAGGGAGCATCCATAGGCGTATACGAGGGCGAAAAACGTACTTCGTCAGGTGGAATAGAACTAGGTCTTAAAAGGGGTGAAGGTAAATTAACGATAGGGGGCGAACAGATTTGATGGGTTAGTTGATATTCTCTAAGATAATCTCGTACCATTGTCATTTCTTTTAAACGTTCCAATTGCGAATCAGTTACTGTAGTTAAGGAAAGGGTAGGGTCTTGGGTATCAGTTAAATCTATTATTTCCATTTCTGGAGAATCGGGTAAAGTTACTATGGGTACTTCCGGGAGCTCGTTATCAGTTATATCAATCAATTCAGGGGAGTCGATTATAATCATTTCCGGGGTATCAACTAAATTAATTTCTGGGTATTGTACACCTTTCATTTTAATGCCAATTTACTTAAACCTTATTCAAAAAATTACGATAAAAAAAATCAAAATAAACTTACGTAGAGAGAGAGCGCGCTTCAAAAATCCTGGTACTAGACGCACAAAGAACAACAATAGAGTGACGTTCCCCCGGTTCAGACACCCCCCTTATATAGGGCCTAGGGGAAGATATTAAGCTTATCTCTTATTCCCAAAGAACTTGTTCAGTTCTCGAGAATATATTAGGGTTATGCTAAAATTTATACTTATTTACGCAAAATATTCCATTTAACTTCATTTCCGATATGGACACTGAAGTACAAACATCTGCCATAATCACCGTCCTGAAACAACCTTCTAAAATTATAGCCGTAGTGATTATTTTAATTACAATTTTCTTATTTGAGTTCATTTTGTGGTATTTTGAAAACGTTTCTACCGTAAAATTGTAACTTTTTTCACTGTAGTTCACAAAATGGTATTAAAAGTATACTAATTTTATGTTAATTTCTATTAATTGTATTGTTTTCTAGGATATGATTGCATCACAAGCTCTCGAGAGGAAACTACAATGGGTTTTTTTTCTTCTTCCAAGTGGATTAATATGTGACGTCAATGGGAATAATTAGAGGCAGTTTCGAGCACGGGACGGTTTAATTTCGAGTGTCTAGAACTGTTATCTCAGAGAGACAGCCGATAGAATTTGAGGGTTATTTGAAGTTTAGATCACGTGATGAATTAATCTCAACAAGATAGGAACTGATTAATCTCCCATGCGTCATTTCTCTCTGAGACGCTGAACTGAAAAGAAGTGTATCCGCTTTGCTCTCGTCATCTACCGTAAACATGGAAAAACGATCTATTGGTAAGCAATATTTTATTAATACTATTACTATTTCAATAGACAAAGGCTTAACATTTTCATTTTCTATAGCCGAGACGCATACCGTATCCAAACGCAGGGGCCAAGAAATACGTATCAACATAAAAATCACGTTAGGAGGATCAGTCTACATTTCTTTTGGTTTCGACGGATCAAAATTACAAGTTCTCTTCTTCAAAAAATCGAATGAAAATATTCTGTTCCTGACCTCCGAAGCTTTCACCAATCTACTCTCTCTTTGGGGAGAGCTTTTCGCCGCTACGCAAACCGGAGCATCGTCTCTAACCCACAACATCATCGACTATCACGACAACAACGTATCCGTCGTCGCCACGACCAACAACATCAAATTGAACTCTGCCTACGGTCATGTTCTGGATCTGGGAGCTCGCGAAATCGGTGAGTTCCAAAAAAAAATTGATTTTATTAGGTTTCAAATAAATCTTTTAAACGAACATAAAAATGTTATCGAATGCATGTACTTAGCTATTGTTAAAAACCTTAAAAAAATTCACGAATTATTATATGGAAAACCTTTCGAGGGTTTATTTTTGTACCCAGATCAATTTAATTCGTACCATCAAGTAAAATCTTATTTTGGCTGTTTTAAATCACCCTCGGAAGTACTACAAGATTTTACTAATTTACTCGTAGATAATCAATTAACCTGTAAACTTAGCAACTTTAATTTGTTTTCATTGTGTAATGCACAAGATAACCATCTAATGGAATATCTGATAGTACCTACTAACATGTAAACAAAGTTCTAAAATAAAAAAATTAAATGTAAATAACTTGTTTTTATTGCCTAGAGATTAGAAATTAAGGGGTTCGAAAGCGATAAGCAAACGGGTAAAAATCTAATCTCCAGATATCTGCGCGAGCAAAACTAATTTTGGAGAATGGGGCTGGGGGAAAGCAACCCGTGAACGAGAATCTGGTGATTAGAAATTCTGGTGATTAAGGGAGGAACGGGAGAGCGGGTGAACGAGAATCTGGTGATTAGAAATTCTGGTGATTAAGGGATGAACGGGACAGGCGCGGGTGAACGGCGGGAGGAACGGGGGAACGGAGGGAGCCAAGCTACAGCTTTGTGTCCTTCTGGTGATTGAGAATGAAATTCTCATTCACCAGATGGACACCCTTCTCTCTACTGTCCGAGCAATTTCAGACACCCCGAATAAAAGACATTAGTAGGATATCACAATCTCAATAACTTTTTATATTTGATTAAAAAATATCGAAACAATTTCTAAAACATTAATATTATTTCAGAAAAGAAATATTTTTATAATTTTTACTTTTGTTATTAATGCTGTCACCATGTATGAAAATTGTATATTTGGATATCTCGGGGATTTTTTTTATGATGAAGGTGTATTTGGAACACGGTATTTGTTTGTTCAAGGTTTTGGATATTCCAGATATATTCCTGTAATAACCATTTGGATGTGTTAACCGATGAGTTTTGGATCTTTTTCGCATATCTAAAGGGTCTTTAGTGTTTGCTGGGCAGGTTACTGATGTTTGCTAACCATTTCATTCTAAAATTTTCTAAAAACTTTATTCCGTACTTTAAATAATAAATTGATGACAGTGCATTGTATTTTCAGTAATAAGAAAACAAATATACCTTTTGATTTAGAAAAATAGGGAACTTAAAAATGTATATCGAAATTTAAGGCATTATCTGAAGTAATAGATAACATTCGATCGCCAAGCTCAAAATCCTCTAGGACTGCCGAAAACGCTATTGTCAAATTTTATCCCTTTTCGTTTTCTTCAAGAGAACTCATTCCAGCTACCTGATTTAAGGTATTTAATTATAATAATCAGCTAGGCTAATACCCAAGGCAGCACCTTAGGCTTAAGTCATCAAGCTACTTTTGAAGCCATTAATTCAGGTGGCCGGGTTACAATGCGTAGGAGGGTGGTGGTACCGAGGCAAGCCCTTCGTGGCATGCGAGTCAACAGCTCCCTACACTAACTAGTTCAAGTTCAAGTTCAATTTTATTGGAGTTAACAAAGTTTGGTTACATTTGGAGTAGGTATCAGTCAATTTTGACTTGTTAGCCCTTTAACTTCATTAAAAATCGCTAGGTGACTTGGACTTAAGGTGGTGCCTTATTAATGGTTATGAAATTTCCATATTCGTCAATCCGATATACTATTACTATTCCGATATAAGTATTTTTAGTTGCAGATGTCTAAACGCCTGTCCAAAATAAAAAAAAAGTGCACGAAAATGGTCACTCATTTTTTAAATTATTTTTGGTCAAGACTTTTACTTTCACTGAATAATTTTTTAAGTTCAATACGCTGTTTCTCGAAGGATTAAGTGTATTCGCTCCAATTAATTTTTAAATTAGGTTAACGACATTTATGAACTGACAAAATGATTTTCAACAACCACGAACAGCTGGCACTTCACGTATACAAAATAATTTATCTTTTGATCAACTGTTTCCTGACAAAATGTCTAAGGATATATGAAAAGTAAACTAATTTAAATAGTCTCTATAAGTATAAGTGATGAAGTTGGAATGTAGTTGATACCTAGTTCGAACTCTTAAATCTGAATTCCATTAGCTTACGGCAGAGTCTTGATTTATGAAATGTATTTGAAGCAGAATTGACGTTAGAAACAAAACCTAAAATCAAATATTTTAACTCTTACTCACACAAGAAAACAGTGTGACTACATGTATATATCGAATCAAATAAATTTAGATTTTAAACGACGAACGAGTTAATTCGTCGCTTAATTTATATTTACAATATAGCACACTTCGTAGTCGTTTGAGCCTCTATATTAAGTTAGTAAACCATTGAAGGCAAGCTGTATACAGGGTGTTTCTGATAAGCATGTCGTAAATTCTAGGGCCTGTTCTTTGAATCCAGATGAGTCGCAAATGTACCATGGACATGGGTCATACAGTTCTTTGATTCAGAGATATAAGCAGACAAAATGTAAAGTCTAAAACAAAAAAGCGCTCAAATGTACAAACGATATCCTGCCTTGAACCCAATTAATTCCACCCGATGCTCAAGATTTCTTTTACCGCCCCCCCCCCTTGACGTGGGCGGCCCCGCACCAAGCGCGATTCACGGCAAGGGGAGGGCGCGCACCCGATGCTCAAGATTTATTTTAGTGCCCCCACTCCTCTTGACGTGGGCAGACCCGCACCAAGCGCGATTCACGGCAAGGGGAGGGCGCGCACCCGATGCTCAAGATTTATTTTAACACCCCACCCCTTCGCGCGGGTGGCCCAGCACTAAGCGCGATTCACGGCAAGGGGAGGGCGTGAACTCGATGCTCCAGATTTCTTTGGGCGGCCCCCCCCCTTTACGCGGGCAGCCCAGCATCAAACGCGATTCACGGCCAGAGGTGGGCGCGCACCCGATGCTCAAGATTTCTTTTAGCGCCCCCCCCCCCCTTGATTTTTTCTGCATCCACCGCTTTTAAGGCATGTCAACCTTTTTTCTAACAGATGAAACCAATTTACGCATATATTTTAAATGGCTGTTACGCAAAATTTTCTTCTCAAAGGCCTACTTTTAATAGACAAAGCACCATTAATAGCTGATCTTTGAAAGATAACTGCATAGTTCGACCAAAAGTATGTTCAGTTGTTTTATAATTTTTCCTTTTGTAGTCTTTAGCTCTGTAAATAGAACACATTGTGTCCCCGTTCAAAGCTACTTTTTTCGCCCTGCTCCCTTTAGGATGTTGGGAGACCTCGCAAATGCATTCCAATTGGCGAAAAATGCGTTGAAACGTCAAAATAAAGTGTGCGGTAAATTGCAAAAAAATGCGTCGGAAAATTTATTTATCTCGAAAAATAATGCCATTTTCACTAGAAATATCCGGAAAACGTTTTTCTGTAAATTAAAGCAATTAGGGAGCTAACTTTCATTTCCATAAAAGCACATCAAAGTGAGCGACATTTGAATGCTGTTAGACAAATAATTTTGTGTTATTTTGGGGAGCTCTGGTAAACTTTTTCCAATAATTATAATTATTATTATTAATTTGATTAATTGATGCAAACCAAAGATATAGATCAATATTAGCAGAAATAGTACATCGTCCCTTTACCACATGAGAACATACTCGTGCGTGGTAGGGAGGTTTATATTATTTATAGATTTTATTCATAAGCAAATGTATAAAGAAGTTATTTATCAATTTATAAATATATATAATTTTATAAAGGCTGTGTTATAATAGCTACTTGTAGTTAACAAATTATAAAAAAGTGAACAAAAAGTGAGCAAAGAGAGCGTATACAAACAAAAAAAACACAGAAAAAATTAACTGCATTCTGTATTAATCTAGAGTTACAAAAAGTAGTAAGAGTTACAAAAGTTAAACGATAAATAAATTATTTAGTTCAACATATTCAATTTTCGACAACCAGTCAATTATCAGTTTTTTATATTTTCGAAGATTAGTACATTTTTTAATATTTTGGTTTAAATTATTAAATATTTTCGAACTTCTAAGTGCATGGCATGTTTTTGCCCAATTGATTTAAAAGATCTCCCAGGATTTAAATTGCGTATTTCTTGAAATCTCGTATTGTAGGTTGTTATCTGATTTTGATTTTTGTAGTTTTTAAAAGTATATAATAGTATCTCTTTCGCGTATAAGTGTCGAAACAAGAAGACCTTGAATTCACGAAATAATAAATTACTTGGATAATCATTACGTTTCTTTAAACATATTCGTATAATTTTCTTTTGTATTGTCTTTAATGGGTCTAAAATTGTTGTATATGTCCCAACGAAGGATTGATTACAAGGGCGTATTCCAGATTTTGTTTCGGGTGGCACTCACAATTTTCACCCCCATGAGGCCTGAAAGCAACAATACATTCTTAACTCCCTTTGGGATGGTAAAGCAAATTAAGTTCCATAATATTTTAATAACTATGTTAAAGGCGAAAGAAACGGCTAAATGCGGCCTTCCTTCGCAACGAAAGATCGACAGTTTACTTGTGAAAGTTTCTGTCCATTTTTAAAAGCAGGACTTCAATGCAAAATTGACTGCAAACTACTTTATGCAATGTCTGTAAGGGAGCTGTTTTCTATAATCGAAAGTGGTATTATTAACAGTGATAAGAATTAGCATCCCAATTCATCCACGTGATTCCACACTTATTACAATGAAAGAAAGGGCGATTCCGATCAAATACATTTCAAATAAGCTTTTGGTGTTCCTCCAATTTAAAACTGCGCTTTCACTTTGTTTCCGCCAGCGTAGTTTTTCAAACATAAGGTTGAATTTCGAAAATATGCTGTGAAATATGTCCATTTCCATGTGAGCCTGAAATCTAATAAAATAAATACCTTTAAATCAATAAAAGCTTGAAATCCAGAAAGTTTTGGTTGAATTGTATAAAGCTAAGGTTACCTACATAAAGAGAGTGTTTTTCTTAATATACCAAAATTATTAATGTAATAATCTCTCAACATTGAGAACTGTGTATTTCATTGAATTCAAATAGAGTGTGGCTTGGCACTTATATTTAAAATACCTCCGAAGCTTCACCCATAGTAAGAAAGTACTCTATAAATGGTACTCTATCATAATGGGTAAGCCGTAGCAATTAAGAAAGATGAGTTTTCTTAAATAATCTCATGCTAGTTAAAATTACGAAAATTATATTCAAGGCTTATTTAGTGGACTAAAATAATGGAGATAAAAATATTATTATGATACATTAACAATTTTTAACATAAGCTATTTAATTAGGCCGTTGCTATTTACCCCCGATTTTAGGTGGTAAATAGCCTGTATCTATTTACCACCGAAAATCGGGGGTAAATAGCGCAACCGCGCGGCCATTGCTATTTGCCACCGAAAGTCGGTGGTAAATAGTCTCGATCGCGCGACCACGACTGCCACCGAAAGTCGGGGCTCGGGAATTTCGGTGGCATATAGCAACCTCCGCGCGATCGAGTCTATTTGCCACCGAAAATCGGGGGTGTTTGATTTTCGGTGGCAATAGCGTAGCTGTTCGGCCAAAGCTATTTCCCACTGACACGAACCGAGCCCCGACTTTCGGTGGTCAATAGTCTCACCAATGATGGAGGCTATTTTCCACCTTAAATCTGAAGTTTTTTCGTTTCGGTGGTAAAAAGCCTTCGCCGCGCGTTCCGTGCTATTTGCCACCGAAAGTCGGGCTTACATTTTAATGCTAATGACAGAAATCCGCTTTCAATATACGATTATTAATAATTTCAGTTTATTATATATGTATGGTGTTTTTAATTTCTGGCTACTAGCAGCCTTGGAAATAACGGTGGTCAAGTGGTCAAAGACCAGTTTATTAATTGCTCAGACCAGTTTATTTATTAAAAATTTGGGGGTCACTGGTCACCGTGTTCAGTTTATTAATTCGAAATAATATAAAATAATAGGAGATGACCAGTTTATTAATTCAAGGTTTCTATCAATTTTGATTTCCCTATTAACCGGATTTCTATGTACCGCGACTCCGCGTACTACCGCCGTGGCCGCACGTCGAGGCTTTATGCAGAGTCCCTCGCTCGCATCCCTCGAACGAGTTGAAACTGTCGAACCCCCTCTGCCCTCAAAGCCTCAAAGCCTCAATCCTCTAGTTCCCTTTCCCCCGAGTACGGTAAGCTACGCGGTAACGGACCGGGGACTCTGGAGCTACGGGGCCCGGATTAGAGAGAGAGAATACGGTGAATTACGAGGGTCTTCTAGGCTATGGCAGTAGTCTTACGTGAGATAGTACTATATTGTACTATTCTTGTGATACTCATAAAATAAAGTTAACTATTTTGAATACGTGTAAAATTAATGTTAAAAACATAATCTAGGCTTATAAAATGACATTGGAACATTTTATGAGACCAGTTTAATAATTCTGAAGCTAGGGGGTCCTTGGTCACAAGGACCAGTTTAATAATTAATAATCTAAGGGGTCACTGGTCATATGGACCAATTAAAAAATAGATTATTTCCCAGGCTGGCTACTAGTAGCGTCGGTTTCTATGGAAATTAAAGTAGGGATCGTCTCTAAAGAAAAACATGCTTCATGCTATTTTTAAATATAAACACACAGGGACCTTGTTTCTATAATACGCGAGATTTTAAAGGTTTATCATTAGAAAATGTCCGTTTTTCAGGGGCTGTTGATATAGACCAAAAGGTTGCCATATATTTTTGACAAAATTATCTATATCAGCTTATTTTATTTTAAAACAAATATTTTGAAGGTGGAAATTCTCCATTTTCTTATGTAGTCAAGTTGGGGTACTTTTAACCGACTTAGTTGTCGCTGTTGGTAGTATCTGTTATCCATAAGAAAGGGTTTGATCGAAATCAGTTCAATTGATAATCAAAAATTTAATCAATCAAATCTTGATTAAAATTAGGTGATCTTTGGTAAATATTATTAACTTTTCATCACGGTTTGGTTCGTCGATTTAAAAAACACATATTTTGCGTACGAGTATTTATCTAGAAATGTAGGGGTTGTTCATATAAAACGAAATGGTAGTATATGTATTATTTTTAATCAATTATCAAATAATTAACATTATTCATTTTAGCGTATTCAAATGTTTTTTTGAACTATAAGATTGGGGCGCTTAGCTAAATGATCAATTAGGGGTCGTCTATAAAGATTTCTTACTTTGTACTTACATTCGAACGATTATATTTCCGAGCTTACGTAAGCGTTTATTTGGCTTTGTTCGGATTGCCGTCTTATTTAACGATACACAAGGGTTATCTTTACAAACCGAAAACATAAAATTTACCTATTTTAACATTATTTTCTTAAATTGTCTGCTTGTTGGACATTTTAGGTAAACTTTTCATCACGGCTTAGTCAGTCGATTTTTTAAAAATAAAAACGTTTCGCGTACGGGTATTTATCTAGAAATGTAGGGCTTGTTCATATATAACGAAATGTGCCTATATAAATATATATTTCAAATTATTTTCAATTAATAAACGTTATTCATTTTAGCTTACTCAAGTTTTTGTTAATTAAATGATCAATTAGGGGTCGTCTCTAAAGAGTTTCAAGGGCGTATTTAAGGGGGGGGGGCAAGGACGTATATAAGGGGGGAGTTTAGGGGGTTCAAACACCCCCCTTAGGACTCGATTCCTTTCTTACGAAACGAGCGCAATATTAAGAAATAAACAGTAAGACGTAAAAATGAATTGAAATATCCGCAACGCAGCACAGTAAAATATATTAATATATTAAATATATTAATAGGATCATTAACTAAATATGTTTTAGGACTAACTTGTACATGTTATAACTAAATAAAGAACAGAGAACCACTGTTGTACAATAAACTTTAAAACTTTATTAAAAAGCTATGCTACGGCCGTTTCGGCGCTAAAACTGGCGACGTCGTCAGGCAAAACTAATCTAGATACAATTTTTGGCCGAGAGTTATTAAGAGAAACAGAGTAAACACGGTTCGAGTGTAGGCACAAGAAAAACAACAATACATTTTATACCAAAGCAATATTCACCTGGTTAAGTAACTGTACATAGTGCATAGCAATCTCCTGGGCGGGGACATCAATGTTGTTAATAAGTCGATTAGCAATTTTTAATTTCACAATTTCTATAGACTCTCTAATGTTCAATTTTATTGGGTTGTTTTCTTTGGGGATTAGTTTTGCATTATTGGTGTCTATAGTGTGTGAAACCCCCCGAACATGTTCAACAATGGCTTTGGGCCTTTTTAGTCTAAGATCCGCATTGTGGTTGCTCTTTAGCTTGCTATACGTATCGTCATTTAGAGTTTCGTCAACCGCTTTTCATATTCACCTTTATCCAAAATGACTGTACACCCCCATTTGTCTGCTTTACATATTATAATTGACTTATCATTTTTCAGAGACTTGAGAGCTGGAAAAACACAGATCGAACCAAAATAGCCCAAACTTAACACCAGGTGAATTGCTAATCAACTTATTAACAACATTGATGTCCCCGCCCAGGAGATTGCTATGCACTATGTACAGTTACTTAACCAGGGGAATATTGCTTTGGTATAAAATGTATTTTTGTTATTCTTGTGCCTACACTCGAACCGTGTTTACTCTGTTTCTCTCAATAACTCTCGGCCAAAAATTGTATCTAGATTAGTTTTGCCTGACGACGTCGCCAGTTTTAGCGCCGAAACGGCCGTAGCATAGCTTTTTAATAAAGTTTTAAAGTTTATTGTACAACAGTGGTTCACTGTTCTTTATTTAGGATCATTAATATTATAATTTTCTCGCAAATGTATTATAAAACTTCGTTTGATACACATGCGGAAATGTCATTGTCACTCGTCCCAAGTCTAGCCAGTACTTTAAATATGCGTTATTGAACTTATTGCTAACGAAAAATTTCGCGCTGGCTACGCTCGCGATTTCATCTGGTTGTGTAATAACTCGCCCCCCCCCCCTAGCCTTTCTATATCTACGTCCCTCAAAAACCCCCTGAAATAAAAAATAAAATCCTGGATACGCCTTTGAAGAGTTCTTACTTTATATTTGTATCACCTTTCTAATGTTATATTTCCGAGCTTACGTAGGCATTTATTTGGTTTTGTTCGCATTGTCGTTTTATTTAACGATACATATTCTGATCATTCATACAGACAGAAAAGGATAATGTCCTTATTGTAATATTATTTTCTTTTATGGTTTGCCTGTTGGCAAAAGTTGATCAAATCGTACTTCGCTTCCATCTCTTGGTTTTATACTACAAATTGGATTGCAAATAATTTAAAACTTTAAATACAAATCGTTAAACTAAGCTTACGATTGACTAAGGTAATAACCATAACATGAATTAGTATATATTAATCAAGCTTAAAAACTAGCTAAGACTCAGAAGTTTGAAGCAGAATATTAGAGAGGTTAAGAAGCAGAGCTCTCTAGAAGTTTCAACGACCACGTCGGAGCTACCTAGACGTTCACGAAGAAACATTCTACAAAATCCGTTAAGCTCGCCTTCATTTCGAGGGATAACGAAAAATAAAACATTTCTGATACAATTTTAACACACTAAAGCACGGCGAAAACAGAAAGATGTTTGAACAGGACTAAAATAGAGGTGCGAAGTGACCAGAGTAAATGTAGCCCGAGTAGCCAACGAAAAATTCCATTCATTTTTTTTATTTAAATTACACGTTTTTTCAACCTTTTCCCCATTTTTGGGGGCCTAGTTAGTTTACTTTAACTTTGCGCCCCTTAAATATTGTTCATGGCGGGACTCGGCCCACCCGGAATTACCCGGGCACACGCCTATGGACTAAAATGTGCTTAATAGTATTTGAGTATTGTCTAAAAACAAAATGTTTGTTTTCGTTGTTTCGCGTATCCGTTATATCCGAAAATGTATAGGTAATCGAGAATCGTTGCGGCCAACAAACTATTTATTCGAGGATGGCCCCTAAACCTCATCTAGTTGCGTAACGTTCCCTAAAAATTATTTAGTGTAACGCCCTTGAAATTATCTAGTTGGATAACGGGCCCTCGAAATTATCAAGTTGCATAACGGTCCCTGAAAAATACCTAGTTTTGCAACGGGTCATAGCCTTATAGGGCTCGGGGATTGGTAAACTTTTATTCATAAATAAAATTTTCCAGTTTATCCCATAAATTTTTATTTGAATTAAGCTGTTCTTCGTATTATTCGATTAATTTTATCCGAATAAATTAACCACTTCATATTTTGATTAATTTTATCACCGTTTATTTATCGTTTAATACTTTTGTTTATCTAAGGAATTCTATACTCGGAATTAAAATTTTTCAACGAAATGAAAACTAATGTTTAAACATATTTTATTTCGTAAATTAAATTAACTGTTTTATGATTTTGGGTCAAGTTCTTTATTTAGATAATATAGCTATTTTTCGATAAAGGGAAACGGCAATCGTACAAAAATTATATAAATTAGCTATTGTCGGAAAAAGGACTTTTGAACTTTTGTTTCTTATAACCTTTCGAAAATCCGAAATTCGAACAATTTAACTACATTTGTCAAACGCTAGAATTGTTTAGTTTTCGGCAGTTAACTGCGCGTTACGATGGCGGAAGCATCGGTACAAGAGATAAATAAAGCTACAGAGGAAATGGGCCGCAACCTGGTTTCTTCAAACGGTACAAGTACCACCTGGTTTCTTCAAACGGTACAAGTACCACCTGGTTTCTTCAAACGGTACAAGTACCACCTGGTTTCTTCAAACGGTACAAGTACCACCTGGTTTCTTCAAACGGTACAAGTCACACCTGGTTTCTTCAAACTACAAGTACCACCTGGTTTCATCAAACGGTACAAGTACCACCTGGTTTCTTCAAACTACAAGTACCACCTGGTTTCTTCAGCAGTACAAGTACGGATGCCCACCCTCTTGAGACATTTATCTTTGACTCCAGGCACTAGTCTCTAATTTTCTGGTCTGCAGATCTTCAAGACTAGTTCAGCCACTTTAGCGCGACACCTGCTTTATTAATTTGGTGGGTGTTCAGTATTTAAAACTTTAGAAAGTTCTAATTTCTCCAAAGACTTCGTTTTCATAACCTAATATTTAAGGGGAATGTGTCAAAGTACATACATCTTATTTCATTCCTAGCCTTTCAAATTGGAATTCAAAATCTAAGTTATGGCGTATTTAAGTTATTTGCTTTGAGCCGAAGAATATTGAATTTAGATCTAGCATTATTACCCAACTTATACGATATATATGAAATAAATTTAGTCGAGTAATACAGAATTTGGATAAATACATATGTTTTGTTGTTCTATTTGATTGGAAAAATATTTTTGATTAATTAATGACGGTAAAATTTGTTCAAAAAGAAGAATTTCTCGGAAATATATTCAATTTCTTTCTATTACGAACCTATAATCTGTTTGGGTATTTCTAAAAAATTAAAATAACTGTTACAAAATTAAATAGCTAAAGATCTTAGTGGTTTTTCGAGTAAAATATATTTTCGAAAACATAAGCAATGATAAACTTATTATGTTTAAAAAACCAGTTATGTTTATATTCATAAAAACGTAATCAGCTAAACAATATGAAATTTATTTGAACTAAAATGTAATCGGAGAAACGTGCGAGAGATTTATTAGGAAAATATCTGTAACTTAACCGATTTTTTATAGTTAACTGAATTTTTCGATTGAAATGATCAGAAAACCCTGAGTCCTAACGGGTCAAGATATATAATTTCATTACAGTCGTGGCCTATAGTTTGGTGCCATGAGTTGTCAAGGGTCTAACCCGCGGTAATCTATATTTTGGAGCCCACTAAACGAGTCCAACGTTGATCAAATGCTCTATAAAACCTTCACTGCGATAGCACCAATAAATGTTCTTAATTTCACTGTAAAACAAATAACCTTTTTCTAAAAGTCAAATTAAAATAATTTTTCCAAAAGGTGCCAATAACGTTTTCTCTCCAAAGCACATTTTAGGTGAAATAAAATAGCTAGGTTTACGAAGAAATAACCCGTGAACAAAGGTTAAAAGTAATTTAATATTTTTATTAAAAAAATTGTCGAGACGTTTCGAGCCGTGGACCGTCATTCAGTCTGAATGACCAAAAATTAGGTAATTGTAAATATTTTACGCAGACTGCACTTCCAGCGGCAATTAGAAAAGCGTCTGGCAGTTTCTATTTAATCCAGAAAGACTCTGATAATTTTTATGACTATTACTAAATACTACTATTTTACAAATATCTGATTTCGGAAATCATTATCGGTGTTTATTTTGGAAAATGTGTGGTTACAAATGAGTCATAAAAAATGTTATTATTTCCGAATTTTTCGAGAGGACTATTGTTTTCCTGTGATTGTTGGTAAATTATTTTTATTGCCAAAGAATTCTTGTGATTACCGGTGAATTCTGGAATTTTCTCATTTTTTTTTAAAATTCCGCGTGATTACCCATGATTTCGGAAATAAGATAATCGATTTCAGTAAATGTGTACACCTGATTACTCGAGTAACTACCCCCTGGGGTTTGCGCCCTTGTAGCTAAAAGTATAGGATATAGGTGCTGGCAAAGCTCAGTGCCATAGCGGCCCCTTAACCCGTTTTTGGCATGTTTTCACTGGGCCGCTGAATTTGAGCTTTCACTCTGCACAGCCATGTGTTACATTTATAACATTTTCATTAAATACCTAAAATGCACAGTGTTCCAAAAGCCCGATTTTCTAGCCAAAATTCCAGAGAGTGCATATAATAAAGATTTTTACATATTTCGTTTATTAAAAATACCTGGATCTGTCAAATCTAAATATGTTTTCTTGCGACCCCTAGCGGCCAAGTTAGCTTCCTATTGCGTCTTGGACCATTTTGACTTTTACATTGGATAGATTAAGCTATTCATAGCACGTAGTATTTTTCGGATGGCAATGTCCCGCATATTAATAAAGATCGGAACGAAAACCATTTCAAAATGCACAAAATCAGCCTTCTTGGACTGGATTTTTCTCCAAACGTTGCGAACCAATTGTGTAGATCTTTTCACTGTAGGTTAACAAGATGTGATATAATGTAATAACGGTGCAAAATCGTTGCAATCTCTGTTGGTTGGGAAACTATTGATGTTTATCAATGATAAAACAATTTCTTTAATATAGTGAAAATCTAGCCAAGATTTGGGCGGTTTTGGGGCTAGATAAATAAAATGTTTAAACAAATTTCGAAACTTAAATTTTCTCAAAATAGTATTGACTGGAAATGTGAAACATTTTCAAGTCTTCGTTGCAATTTTTTAAATTACGAAACGAAGAGCAAATCTGAAAAATATCCGATTTTTAATCGCAAATGGAAGATGCGCAAGGTCCTACTTTCAACACTTCTAAGCCTAAAAATGCCAATTTGCAAATGGGTTTTTAACGGTTTTAATTTTTTTTCAATGTTGTGTCACGAAATTTTATTAGAAAACCTCAGATTCGGATTCAGCACTCCAAAAAACATATAGAATTTTCCGGGTAAAACACAATATGGGAGGACTATTACTAGACGGAAGGAAATATTTAGGGTATAGGTTTTTTCCTTTTATTGATGGAGCCGTTACATGTGTTATGAAATGTCCCTCACTGATACACGTGATTTGCCACCAGGGACGGAGTGGCGGCCTTATAGTCAGTTGAACATCGGAGCCTCACTGACCCCAACTCGCTCTTTAACTAATATTTTTCACGACCCAGTAGGATTTAACCAACTCTCCCGTGGCCTTCCGCACCTGATTCCTACCCTAGTAAAATAGCCTTCTTTATAAAAGACTAGCCTTTTTTACCAGCTTTCTCCCGTCGAGAGTTTCGCGTAATGGAAACATGTTGGTACTGGCTCCTTTTGTGGCCCTTGGCTAGAGAATGAAGAAGAGGCCCCTTAAAGGTCGTCCCGAGCTGTGCGGGGAGTATAGAATAAAAACTAAAAAGGTTACTTATAGGGCAAAAAATTACAAACGCTTTAGATTAAAAAAAACATACCTACGTTACATCTAAAAAAACCTCACTATCACATCACCTCACATCTCAAACCTATCACCTCAGGGTCATTCCATGACAAAACGACCTCGTTTTTTTTTAATTTTAACACCCGACCCCTTTCGATTTCGCCAAAATTTTGTATACAAGGTTTTTTGGGCCTAGGAAAACGATTTTGACAGTTTCATAACGATCGGTTCAGCCGTTTACGAGATACAGCATACGCGTTTTTTCAAAAGTTCGCCTTGACCCCCTAAATGTTTTCTAGTATATCTTATGACATAATTATCGCAAAATCACATGTAATACCTCATTTTAAAGACAATGCGCACCCTAATATGAATATTTAATCAGAGTTGTCATTTGACGTAAATGTCATTAAAATCTGGGCCTTTAAATAATTTGACCTTTGACCTTGCCCAGACACCTCAGTCGTAGGTCAACGATTTTAGCATTTTTAAAATTCCCACTATCGAATACATAATAATCACTCAAAATCTCAAAGTAATATTTGTAGTTTTCGAGATATTAATTTTTGAAATTTACCCCACCACACACAAAATGAAATACCAAAACCATTTATTTTTATAGTTTACACACCAATTAATTTTTTATTTACACAAAACAGCTTAAACTTCTTTATACATGGAAAAGGCTTTGGTAATTTTATTTTTATCGTGTTCTTTGATTTGATAGCCTTTTGAATTTGGTAAACCTACAAGAATTTCAATTGCACATAGAACATTTTCACTTGACACCCAACTGCTATCGATCCTTCTGGGCCATGTGTATTTGTCCGAAATACCAGGGGGACGCAAAAAGTTTACAAAGAAGTCTCCAAACTCTTCTGATACTTCCTCAATTAATCCAACGTAAAGTTGGCCTTTGTAGACGCTGGCTACCAAATTTCCCACTTTAAAGTTTTCAGCCTCTTGATTTCGAGTATCTGACAATTCTAAAGTCGAAACCTTAACTGTGGTTAGCGAATCGTCATTAGATAACGGAGAAACCATGATTTCATTTAACTGTTATGGCTTTAGAAAACCTTTCTTTTAAAAGTTCCTTTTGTCGCTCAATTTCTTCGTTTTTAACATAGATGAACTTGATATTTTCGAAGTTTGATAGGCAGAAATTAAACATATCTGTTGGAGTCAAAATCTGTCCAGTCACTGGTCGCTGAAGACTGACTCTTGCTGTTTTACGCCTCACTGTTCCGCCAATTCCGTCACAAGGTCCCTTGCCATGAGATGTGGCAAAAAAATGCCATTCAGCGTCCAAACCAAAATCTTGTTTGTGGCAACAGAGATTAGAAAAGTTGTATTTGTTTTTATACTGTCCAGCACATCCATCCGTAAAATAAATTAGCTTTCTAACATTAGGAACATGTGTTTTTATATTTGGAATTAGATAAGTTAAAAAACTGTGAACAGTATTGGTTGTATGTGTTCTGGTATCACTGATAATACAAAAATTTAAGTGGTTAAGTTCTCCGTTTTCGACTACCCTGAAGTAGATTACGAAGGGATGCACTGTCGCTTGAGAATTGTCCCAATGGAACCCTTGTGCTTCGTCTTGAATTACGAAGGAATAGTTCTCCGCAAAATCACCGAGAACAATTACGTCACCAGGTTTTAGAGTTTTTTTGAGGTTTTTAAGATAATTAGATTGCGACTTAGATGTGTAATGATGACGCGTTAGTTCAAGTAGTTTAATGGCCAAAGAGTCGAAAAAGTTTTCAACACTCTCGCTCAAGGTCATGAGCTTTGTGCTGTCAGTTGTCACCCATTGCATGAACTTTATATTTTCAAAATCTTCTAAAAGGTTCGTTAAATATTCATTTTCAAGTAGACCATTTTTCCCAGGACTGTCCTTGCACACCCTCATCATACAATTCCTGTTTTGAGTGTCACACACGGTGAGCGCCATGAAATCGATATCACATTTTAAAGGACAAGGAGACGGTAGAGCTGATATCATTAGCTTGACATTTTGGTGATAGGTGCAGACACACACTGAATGTGTACCTGACGAACCTGCTAATACACACCAAGGTGGTCGTAGATAACAAAATGACGAAAATCCTAACGTCAAATCATGCTCTTCCTTGAATTTGTTATAGAGCTCTCTCAGGTTCAGCAGTACAAGCCTCTTTTGATGATGTTCTTTTTGACCTGTCTCATGGTTTCTAACTGACACAAACTCCTTTTGTCCAGGTGTCATACGACTGTTATCGTCATTTTCGTAAAATTCAACGACCTTTGATTTAACGTCTTCGGTCAATATTAATCCCTTCGATTGTTTCTCTGGTAGCGAAAGAATTCCTTGACTAGATTTAAGATTCCTGCTTCGTTTGACCATGTATTCTGGTGCTCCAAATTCCTCCATTGTGCGTTGTATTCCAAATGGTGACAAGGTCAGGATCCGAAGCTTTTCGCCGTATGATGTCTTGGAGTTATTGAATTTCTCTCTCAGTTCGTTCAAAATATTCTCATATAATCGATGTTCTTCGAGCTTTCTAAAAACATCGTCCGTAACCATATTATCGTCTGTTTCATCAAGAGAAATTTCCATTGACTCTTCTAATTTGCGTTTCAATGAATTGTTCACAGCGTTTAACTTAGTCCTGCTTAGAATTGTTTTTTGGCGAGATGACAAACCTTCTGTACAAAAGTTAAAAAATATATGTATTTATATATGTATACATATATAAATTCTTTCAAATTGAATATATTTCTTACTTCTTTTAACAGGAGATTCTCCCAAGTTTATTAGAGTTTCGTTAACTGCCACTAAAGCTATAGCTTTGTCGTCTTGCGTCGCATCTCCCGATGAACAAGGTTGACTAAATGAAAAAGAATCGCTTTCTTGTGATTCTTGTGCAGTGTGAACTTCTGAAACGTCCAACTGTATTTGGAGTTCATCCTTTACTTTTTTTCCAGCAGACATAAAACACTGGATGCACAACTTATTTCCAGCGATAACTTCAATTCCTCGTAACTTTAATTTTTTGAACAAATCCAATGAAGTAGTTTTTAGTCCACTCTTTCTTTCAGCGTCGTGAGTCCCAAAAGGATTCATACACTTCTTTTGACTCGTTGAATACCTTTTCATAAAAAGTTCTTCATGGTGACGACATATGTTTCTTATTTTGGACATAGGTATAGCTGTTCGGCTGCTAAGAACTAATTTGTCATCCTCGGACAGATGGTTGTTGATACCAACTGTTTTCGAAAGTGTTTGCAAATGACATTTACTACTGTCTCTCCAAAACGAACAATTTCGATCCATTTCAGGGCTTTGTTCGAGAATATACAGTTAAATAAATTCTATTTCGCTACTCAATTATCGCTGTTAATATATTTAACTACTCAATTATAACTATTATATATTAAAAAGATATTAAAACATTTTTACGTTATTAAAAACGTAATCGATATGACTAAGAGCAATATTGGGTTTTCTTGAGATATCTAGCACATTTCCATTTTAGGGTGCAGTAAGATACGCTACAATAATATTGAACGCCAGACTATACTAAGGACAAGCAATTTAGTGATGTCTTCTGTCTACAGATAACATGCAAAACTAAAAATAATATGTAAATAACTCAACTTAATTTAAGAATTAGTGTATTTGATATTCTAAACTCAAAATTACCAAAATAATAATATTTTTAATTTATTTAGTAGGTCAACTAGTTTCGTGTATAAAATAGCATTTTCATTAATTTGAGGGGTAAATTTCAAAAATTAATATCTCGAAAACTACAAATATTACTTTGAGATTTTGAGTGATTATTATGTATTCGATAGTGGGAATTTTAAAAATGCTAAAATCGTTGACCTACGACTGAGGTGTCTGGGCAAGGTCAAAGGTCAAATTATTTAAAGGCCCAGATTTTAATGACTATTACGTCAAATGACAACTCTGATTAAATATTCATATTAGGGTGCGCATTGTCTTTAAAATGAGGTATTACATGTGATTTTGCGATAATTATGTCTTAAGATATAGTAGAAAACATTTAGGGGGTCAAGGCGTACTTTTGAAAAAACGCGTATGCTGTATCTCGTAAACGGCTGAACCGATCGTTATGAAACTGTCAAAATCGTTTTCCTAGGCCCAAAAAACCCTGTATACAAAATTTGGGCAAAATCGAAAGGGGTCGGGTGTTCTGTGGCAGGCGTTTTGTCATGGAATGACCCCTCACAATATAACTTCAACACCTATCATCTGTACCTCACATATCACCTATCACTTATTACCCCACCTAATTCCACCTCACTTGCTCGCACGTATCACCTATAACCTAATACTTATCACCTTAACTCACCTATCACAGCACACCTCACCTATCACCTAATATCACCTATCACCTAATATCACCTATTACCTCAAACCTATCACCTTACCTATCACCTATCACCTTACTTATCACCTACTAATCAATCGCCTTACCTCATATATCACTTCACCTTACCTATAACCTACTTATCCATCGTCTTACCTCATATATCACTTCACCTTACCTATAACCTACTAATCTATCGCCTTACCTCATATATCACTTGACCTTAGCTATAACCTCACACCTATCACCTATCACTTCACACTTATCAGCTTTCACTTACCCAGACGTAAATAGGATAAGTGAACTTTTCTATCTTTCTCTACTGCAAGACGTCCATTGACACCAGTAAAACCGGTTTCAAATTGAAGATTTAAAATAAGAAAGTAGTTCTATTTAATTTTGGCTCTATCTATCTTGCTATAAACATCCAATGAAACGATATTTGCCAATGATAATCCCTGAATGAACAAATTTGAAAATTAGACGCCTCTCCGAAATCTAGAAGAGGGCCGCTTCTCATACTTACTTTTGCTATCACCTGTACCTCATCTATTACCTTTTACCAATCACCGTACCTATCATCTATCAACTATCACCTCACCTAACCTAAACAATACTTTAGTCGCAAGGAAGTCACTTGGGGGCACGGAAGGTGACAGCAAGGTCATAAGAGTGGCGTTGAGTTAGAAAAAGAAAGTCGAGAACGTGGTGAAAATTTCAGCATGTTACCTAGCAGCGTTTAAAAGTTATTAAAGGGATAGACATACATACATCCATCCAATCCATACAGAACAAACTGAGAAATATATAATAGATATTGTTACTGGATAACCTAATATGACCAACAGGCAGACAATTAAAGAAAATAATGATAAAATAAGTGCAATTTACCTTTTCGGTTTATATGGAAAACCCCTGAGTGTATCGTGAAATAAGACGGCAATCCGAACAAAGCTAAATAAACGCTTACGTAAGCTCGGAAATATAATCGTTCGAATGCAAGTACAAAGTAAGAAATCTTTATAGACGACCCCTAATTGATCATTTAGTTAAGCGCCCCAATCTTATAGTTCAAGAAACATTTGAATAAACTAAAATTCATAATGTTAATTAATTGATAATTGATTAAAAATAATACATATACTACCATTTCGTTTTATATGAACAACCCCTACATTTCTAGATAAATACTCGTACGCAAAATATGTGTTTTTTAAATCGACGAGCCAAACCGTGATGAAAAGTTAATAATATTTACGAAGGCTCACCGAAATTTAATCAAGATTTGATTGGTTAAATTATTGATTATCAATTGTTCAGATTTCTATCAAACCCTTTCTTATGGATAACAGATACTACCAACAGCGACAACTAAGTCGTTAAAAAGTACCCCAACTTGACTACATAAGAAAATGGAGAATTTCCGCCTTCAAAACATTTATTTCAAAATAAAATCAGCTGATATAAATGATTTTGTCAAAAATATATAGTAACCTTTTGGTCTATATCAACAGCCCCTGAAAAACGGGCACTTTCTAATGATAAACCTTTAAAAATCTCGCGTATTATAGAAACAAGGTCCCTGTTTGTTTATATTTAAAAATAGCATGAAGCATGTTTTTCTTTAGAGACGACCCCTACTTTGATTTCCATAGAAACCGACGCTACTAGTAGCCAGAAATTAAAAACACCATACATATATAATAAACTGAAATTAATAATAATCGTAATACGAAAGCGGATTTCTGTATTTAGCATTAAAATGTAAGCCCGACTTTCGGTGGCAAATAGCACGGAACGCGCGGCGAAGGCTTTTTACCACCGAAACGAAAAAACTTCAGATTTAGGGTGGAAAATAGCCTCCATCATTGGTGAGACTATTGGCCACCGAAAGTCGGGGCTCGGTTCGTGTCGGTGGGAAATAGCTTTGGCCGAACAGTTACGCTATTTGCCACCGAAAATCAAACACCCCCGATTTTCGGTGGCAAATAGACTCGATCGCGCGGCGGTTGCTATTTGCCACCGAAATTCCCGAGCGCCGACTTTCGGTGGCAGTCGTGGTCGCGCGATCGAGACTATTTACCCCCGACTTTCGGTGGCAAATAGCAATGGCCGCGTGGTTGCGCTATTTACCCCTGATTTTCGGTGGTAAATAGATACAGGCTATTTACCACCGAAAATCGGGGGTAAATAGAAAGGGGGATTTAATTATCCGTAGAGTAATCGCCATTTTAAGGATTTTGAATATCTAAAGCCAATCAATCAATTAAATCTATTTTAAATTACAGAAAGATTAAAAACGAATTAATCGATATTATTTTACTACTTAGAAGAGTTAGAATTTATTTCTTAATTTTTCGGCTCTAAATAGAATTATAATATTAGAAAATAGAAACTTCCAAAAAGTCTATCAATTTTTTATCTCCGACTATTATTGCTGTTATTATGTGTATTCTACTAAGAATTTTCATTGCAAATGTTTGATTCTAAACCTTAATTAATGTATTATACAGGGCGTTACGGATAAGCATGTAAAAAATTAAGAAACGTGCTCTTTGGGTCATATTGAGTCGGAAAGGTCTAATGAACATGGGTCCCAAAATGCATTGCTTCCGACTTATTGGCCCTCAAAAATCGTCCTCCAAAACGTCGTAAAACGGGCAAATGTGCAGTTTTTATTATTCCTGGGACCCAATTGTTTCCTTTTACTATGCATTAGTTTGTTTTTAAAAAAGATGCGAAAACGATCACTTGTATCAAAAGTGCTATATTTAAATAAAATAAGTAGGATAAGTGTGTAAATTACGTACGTTATACGTAAAACGAAGGTGTTTCAAAGTGTCACGGTGGTTTAAATGAAAGTTTCTAATTGAATTGGGATCTTTTTTATTCTTCAAATGTCATGAACCACGTACAATTTTATTTCAATTACAGAAATGGATAAAAATGACCACCTTGGGCTTCGATACAATTAAGCATGGGCCCGTCGTATAGATGGTTCAGGAACCCGTTGGAAGATTCCAGGCGTGTTACGGATAATTTCACAGGCATCAATTATTCGTTGTCGTAGGTCATCAACGTCGCGAACTTGTCTTGTAAACAAAGTCTTTAATTTGCCCCAGAGATAATAGTCGGGCGGGCAACTCGACGGTCCCCCCTCGACCAATCCATCTTAAAGGCGAGCTCTTATTTCTAGGCTAAAGTGTTGTGGAGCTCCGTTGAAGAAAAACCATATGCGCCTCAACGTTGCTAATGGTATGTCTTTCAGTAATTATTTAACGATCTTTTAAAGTTGTACCATTTTTAAACCCCACAAAAATATATTTTACAATATTCGAAATTTAAAAATAAAATATAGACTTATCACCGATATATGGAAAGAGAGATGAGCTAGGTGTCATGGGTTTCTAACTCGAGCGTTCAACAAATTTCCGTCCATGGTAGTAATTTTGTGGAATGCTTGAGAAACCGGATTTCTTTAAGTATATTTTACCCGTGGAGGATTTCCGAGGGTTTTTCATGCTTATATGATATAGCGCTATTGATTGTAAAACACGTATCGGACCCACCGGCAAATATTACAAAAGTGGTGAACTGTGTTTTGAAAAACATTCGGATTTTCCATTAACGTTATTCGACGTCAAACTATACCTGGTCGCGTGACCTTAACCTAAGGTTTCTTGCATGCACCCTGGAAAAGAAAAAAAAAGAAGAGAACTGCCGTGGACTCCACCTGAACCGCTAGTTCGCCAACCGAAAAGGGTTAGTCGTGATGCTTCGGGTTAAAACTTTAAACTCGTGGACTAACAATTGTTAGTAAAAGAACCGTCAAAGAAACTTGTGTGTAGGTATTGCAATTGCTGGATCCAGCACATTTTTCGGTCTGCTGGTTCCAGCACCACGTGCTGGATCCAGCGATGCGGATTCGCAAGTAATTAAATTTTAAATAATTGGCACGTGAATCATGATTCGCGTGACGCGAATGGCACAAAAGTTAACGTTTCCGCTTTGCTAGGTGCGCCAGGGCCCTGCATGAGACAAGGCCATCAATACCATTTGTTTCTTAAGATTGTGCTTCCCGAAAAGTAAAAAAAAAGCCTCTTGTATTAATGTATGTGGTTTAATAATTAATAAAATGTAGCTGTTGCCAGTATTTACAGTCTGGTTTATTTGTAATCGTCTGCCTTATTCTTCCAAGATGTCAACAAGAATCTCCTTAACTAGTTGATGTAGATAGATACCTCCAACCCACGTGCGTTACAAATTATACAAACGTGATTGATTTAATCCTTTAAAATACTTCAAGACTAATATTTTATAACTCCTACTTCAAATAAGAATTTTCCATAACAAAGCTCTCACGAGGGGTTTTAAAATTGTTTGGTGTGTCTGATGGCAAAGTGTATTCACCGCGTCGGTAGTTTCATGAACTTTGGAAAAGGTTCACCAGGGCTAAACCGGTGTAACGGCTAAACTCCTCGTTATATCTGATATATTTTTTAACGTTAACGCCCACCGTAACGACGGTTTGGATTTACTAGTTTTAGTAAACCAACTTTCGAACGTTTGTATTCAAATTCGTGTTTTTTTAATGTTTTGTGTACTGTGTGTTTGTGTTCAAACATGGGTGAATGTTGTGTGTGTTCTGTATGTATGGGGCTTCTTCTCTCCAACTCCTGTTTTTTTTTACTTTTGGGACGGGCCGAGTGCTTAGGGTTACGGTAAATTATGTTGCAACGATATTTATACAAACAACTTTGGGAAACGTCCGTCTTCCTTTACGCTTAGCCAATGACTGCCACGTCTACTAATTGAATATAAATAATATCATAGACATACCATGGAGGAATAACAGGATAAGTTTAATTTGATCACGCTATTTAGTACAGTATGACAGCCATGTGACGCTAGCATCGCCTTTCAAAACAACGCCTGTTCGTTCTCCATGCAAAACTTCCGAGGAGAGGTATATTTTGGATTTCCAACTTGTTGTTCATTTTTGATAAAATTGTTTGGTTTTTTGAAAAATATAACAATTGCTGGATCCGCGTTGGATCCAGCTGGATAGATGTCGGTCCAGCAAAAATCCAGCTGGATTGAAAACCCAGCTGGATTGCAATCCCTACTTGTGCGCCATCGAGGTCGTAACTAACAGTGGACTCTTCAATGGAGTAATCACCAAGTCTTCAGGCGCGAGCCACCGAAACTAACTTAATTTTGGAGGTAAACCGCGTTGTAAATTAAGCGCACTATCTAAATGAGCGATACAAGGAGGTTACGTTAGTTAACATATTGTTAAACACTTACATCTCCACACGGAGCTCTGTATATAGTAATAATTCCATAAGGAATTATTAAACGAAATCCTCTAGTTTCCACTAGTGACGCGATTAAGGGTTAACCCGTTAATATAATTTAATAACTATTGGCCATAGAACGTTGGGTAGCAAAGGAATATTCTGGGGGGTTAGTGTATAGAATAAGTTAGCTATTTTTAAAAGTATTAATTGGTTAGTGTTGTAGGATTTGTTTATTTTTTGCATTAATGAAATTCTGTTTTTATTATTAAATATAATAAAATTAGTTCAGTTGGCATTGTAGAATTATTGGTAATTCGGGAAATTTTTGGTAATTCAGAAAATGGTTGTAATTCAGGAAATTTTGGGTAATTTGGGAAATTTTGGTAATTTGGAAAATAATTTGTTATTCTGGAAATTATTGGTAATTCTGGAAATTATTGGTAATTCGGGAAATTATTGGTAATTCGGGAAATTATTGGTAATTCGGGAAATTATTGGTAACTTGGGAAGTCATTGGTAATTCGGGAGATTATATGCCAATATGTCAAAACATTGTCAAAATCAGTTATGCCCCAAGATAAGGTAGAATTAATTAAAAATATTTTTACGGTTGGACTTCACTACAGCAAAAGCGTAGGGTTATATATAATATAATAATTAATATTGGTTATATATATTTACTAATTTGCGGTTAGGTTATGTGTAGACCCCTGAAATAGCAAATCCCTTTATCTTCTCCTTCCCACAATTCCCTAGGAAATACGTTGCAAAAATTTGAAAGCTGATTTCCTTACTCGTCTATTTACCAAATAATATATTATAATATAAACTTACCAAAATTATTATAATTCGCCCAATGGTAAATGAACTTACGCTATATAAATTGGATTTAGTGAAAATTAAAAGACTGTAAACAAAATTATGTAAATTGCACAATATTATTGGAATTTTCTCAATATTATTTCAATTTACCAATTTTATATAAATATACACAATATTATTTAAATTTGCCCACTATTATTTCAATTAACCGAATATTATTGGAATTTACTCAAAATTGTTCCAATGTAATCAAAATTATTTGAAGATACTCAATATTATTAAAAACACCAAATATAGTTTGAATTTCTCCCAATTTATATGAATGTCGATAATGTAATTTGAATTCCATTTTACCCAAATTATACGAATTTACCTAAATGTATTCCTTTCCTAATTTAATGTGAAATTAACCTTAATTATTTCAATTAACCGAATGATATAAGAACTTATCCAATATTAGTTGAATTTGCCGAAATATACCCATTTTAAATGAATTTTCCGATAATTTTCAAATAACAATCAAGAGATAACTTGTTATGCGCTATTTTGCAAACGGCCGATTTAAAATTAATGGACAAATAATTTCGAAAGTTATCGCATTATGAGATATTGATATCTGCCATTTTGTAAAATGGCGTCAGATTTCTATCAGTGTAAGGGGCTTATTTATTCGGTAAGATAATGCAATGAAGAAAATTTCACGTAAATCGACAAATAATTTCGACAGTTATCACATCATAAATATCCACCATATTTCAAAATGGCGTCGGATTATTATTGGAAAACCCATAGGTCTAATTAGCTCGGGCAGATAATGAAACGTAGAAAATTTCTAATTAATCGACGAATATTTACGGAACTTATCGCACGATGAGTTTAATTGATATCCGCCATTTTCCAAAATGGTGTCAGATTTCTATAAAAATATATCGTACGAATTCATTCGGGCACATAATGTAACGTCGAAAATCTCAGGTTAATCGGATACAAATTACCTAACTTATTGCACCATGTTTTATATTTGTATCCGCCATTTTATAAAATGGCGTCGTTTTTCTATCGAAATCTAAAAATCTGGTTACATCGTTCAGATAATATAATGTAGAAATTTTAAGATTTATCGGCGAAAATATATGGCAGTTATCACGGCATAAGTTTTAAAAATATTTTGTATTATACCTAAAATTTCGACCTATTTATTCAAATTAGCTCGAGTTCACCCGAAATGGTTTTTATTCCCCCCTATTTTTCTAAAGTAATCCAAAAATGTAAAATTTACTATTTTTTATTTTTTTAAAAATATATATATTTTTGATTTATTGATGTTTTGCACAGGGAGGACCCTTAGAATTGGTCATTTTCGCATGTTATTTTACATAGAGTTTTTCTCATTTTATGTTGTCAAAAACATTTTTGGTTGCCATGGCAAAACGGAAGCCCAGCGTAACTTTTCCCTTTAACGGGTTTCATGTTACATCTAGGTCTAACAATCCCCCAACTTTGAACAAAATCGGTGAGAACCACCTCGGGTCGTCTCCTTGTGAGTGTAAGTACAAGTTCTTCGACGTCTTTGGGAACATGTTCCATCCTTCCACGATAACTCGCTGGTTGAATATGACCAAGCTCTCGGAAACGTCTATCGACGGCTTCTAACGTGTGTCTATCTGGTAATCGTCTATCGGGAAATAGCACCTGGTATAACCACCTCGCGTATTAACTACCCAGCAAACACAAATCGTCCCTGGGACGTCCCAGCATGGTCCATAGAGCCCAGCTTGGTCCCGTCCAAAATTCGTCCTACGGGACGAATAACGGACGTCCCATTTTAGTCCTCGTAGAACCAATTTAGCGACATCCGATATTCAGCCCAATCGACGTCGCATGGATCTCCACTATTCGTCCGAAATGTTTCGTCCATCAATGCTATCTAGAGGTGCGTTTATCAGCAATTAATTTTCATTTTTTTCACCTGTATTTGTATTTGAGCTGATAATGATTAATGAACCACAAAATATTAATTTTATTAAGAATATTATTATTTAAATTTACGAGTTTATTAAACGTGAATTAATGAAATAACGTGTTAAATCAAAACTACTTAATTATTTAATTAATTTTATCTGTTCTTAATTTTTATATTTTTTTATATTATTATTTTCTTAATTTTTATTTCCATTATTTTCATTTGATGAATTATTTCTACAATCACAGCCAATTACTGTGAAAAAGCTGATCTAAGTTGGGAATCAGGCCCTTCCGGTGATGTCACCCACGGACACGGAAAAGACTCTTCCCAGCAACCAATGAGAGTGCAGGAGGACGCCCTAGACGATATATATTCAACACGAAGTTAAGTCGCGCACAAGTTTTGAACTTTAGGGCAAGGGAAACAATGTGTAAATATGTAAATAGCTCTTTCGGAAATGTTAATATGTCTGTGAATGACCCTGTGGACCGAGATCATACTGCTGAAGTTCCTGTAGCAAAAAAAAATGGTTCAGAGAAAAATTAGGAAGAGAGGGAAAAGGCGCAGCCAGAAAACAAAAACATCCCTTTTCTTCCGTTTTGGCTATCTGAATATACAGGGTGGGGCATCGGAACAAAAGATGCAGGAGCTATCATCTATTTTATCAGGAGATAAGCTGACTTTCTTTGCGCTAGCAGAAACACATCTACGGGACGGAGCCAATCCTAACTTACCCAAAGGTGTGCAATGGCTAGGAAATAACCGCCAGGACCGTGAGAAGAAAGGTGGAGGGATTGGCGTTATGGCCCCTGTTTCTGTGCCCCTTACGCTACACAAAACTTGCACAGACCACATGTGGTTCTACTTTGAAAATTTGTAAAATATTCTTTTTGCTCTAGTGTATTTTGCTGTGGGAATTTCTACAGCAGCGAAAACGTTGAACAGTCTTATCTATGAATGCCTCAGTAGGGACGTCACAGAAGCAGTCATGAACGGTTACAAAGTCTGTATAATGGGCGATTTCAATGCCCATATTGCGGAGTGTGGGAAGGAAGATTCAAAGGGCCGGCAGGTGAAGCTGTTTGCTGAAAGTTTCGGCCTAATAATGGGTAACTTGGCTCCAATTTGTAGTGGAATGTATACATGGCACAAAGAGGCATATCGTACAACAGTAGACTACTTTCTCTATAGCGAAGAATTAGTAAATTTCTTTACGAAAATGGAAATCGATGAGCTTGGTGTAAAGAGTGTTGGTAGCGACCATAACAGTCTATTTTTGGAGGCAATTTGTGAGTCACCACAAGTTGAAGTTACAAAACCCAATTGCCTCGCCCTGGAACCCAACCCAAGGACTTTTTGGGAATTGGATAATGAAGAAAATATGAAACTATTCCAGTTGGCCATGGAAGAGGCTATGGGAACGAGTGATCAGTCGTATGAAAATTTCGTTCAATTAATGCTAAAGTCAATGGAAGGCACGTTAAAAAAGAGACAGCCAGCCCCGCTCATTAAGAATAAGATACTGCCAAAGAAGTGGTGGAACAAGTCAGTTGGGGAAGCAATCAAACTTAGAAAAAGGGCAGCAAAGACCCACAGACTAGCTGTTGCTAGAGGAGCAGATACTAACTCTCTACGAGACCTCTGGTTTGCCTATAAAGCCGCAAAAGCCAACGCGAAATACGTAGTATCACGTGAAATTAGACTGGTGAACTTAAAAATGGAACGGGATATCGAAAAGGCGGCCAAAGACAAAGGAAAGAAGTTCTGGCGTTACGTGAAAAAATTGAGGAAGCAGGGGGTGGTGGTAGAAAAGGCTTTTAAAGGAGTTAGAGCGAAGAATGGGTCCCTCTTGTGGGAAAAGAAGGCGGTGGCTCTGAGAATCACAGAGTATATCAAAGATCTAGAGAATGAACTACTCAGCCCCACAGTCGGTCTCACCACTCCATCCCTCTCAACTAGCTGCTCGGGCACTGAAGCGAAAGATCCCCTTTGTGACGATGAATTCTCAGTTATGGAATTAAATAAGGTGCTTGGTACTTTAAAAACGGGGAAGGCAGCAGGCCCGGACGGAGTCTACTCTGAAAGTCTGAAAGCTCTTGGTCCTAACGTTCGCCTGTCTCTGTGTAGTATATTGAATTCTATTAAGAGAAGTAAAGTGGCACCACTATCCTGGCTTTGTGCACGAGTGACTCTAATCTATAAAGGGAAAGGCAAAAATGCTCTGGAGCTCGACTCCTACCGCCCCATTGCTGTCACCTCAGTAATGTATAAGGTGTATGCAATGTTACTGAAGAATCGCCTTACTAACTTTCTGGAGGAAAATAATTTAATTTGTGAGCCCCAAGGAGGTTTTCGAAAGAACCGACGAATAGGCGATCATTTGTTTGTCATCATGCAATTAATTGAATTGACCATGAAAATGGCTCTACGCCTGGAAATTGCTTTCCTGGATCTGAGGAAAGCTTATGACAGCGTCGATAGGTCTAAACTGTGGGAATGTCTTTCCTCCAAGACTATTCCTATTACCCTGAGATCAGAAATTGAGAGTCTGTACAAGGAATGTAACTACACATACTATCTGGAGGGGATTGCGACGACTGAATTATCGAGTAGGGTTGGTTTACGCCAAGGCTGCCCGTTATCTCCCACCCTGTTCACAGTATACCTTGATGACCTAGCCCAGTCACTACAAGTTTCTGGATATGGAGCTAAACTTCCTGGGTATCCTCCAAAAAATAAGGACCTCTGTGTGTCTTGCCTTTTTTATGCGGACGACATTGTACTCTTCGCAAATCACCCTGACGACCTGCAGAAGCTACTTGACATTTGTTCGGCCTTTGCCAAGTGAAGGAACTTACTATATAGCATGGATAAGTCAAATACAATGTCCTTTTCTACACAGCCTGTTGATGAGTGGTCGTACCTTCTCGACGGGAAGCCAATGGAGAAGGTGAACAAGTACAAATACCTGGGCTTTACCATTGATAGTACTGGTCCTTTTTTGAGTACCATGGAAAAGATAGTGGCTGGAAAGGGAAACGCGATGCGGTGGGTAGTTCGTAACCTAGCCGAGCAGTCCTACAACAAATACTCGGTCAGCCGTACACTTTGGAAGAGTGTAGCCGTACCAACAATGACGTATGCAAACGAGGTCATTTGTTATTCAGCCATGACTAGGGAGAGGCTATAGAGATGCCAGAGAGCGGTAGGCAGAACGGCTCTAAATGCAGGCCCATTTGCGGCTAATGCCGCTATAGATGGTGAGATGGGATGGAGTACAATGGCAACCAGAGAAGCTCGCAGCAAATTGAAATTTCTGGGACGCCTCAAATTTATGGATGCTAGAAGGATAGCTAAGAAAGTATACACATACATTCGAGACAATGGCTCTAAAACGGACTGGTCTCGAGCAATAGAAAGAGTGGACCGGCAATTATGTCTGAGCTCAAAGAGAGACAAGGCTACCTCTTATAAGGAATGGGTAACATGTGTGGAGAAAGAGGTACAGGAAGCCGCACATATATCATGGAAGTCCCAAGTACGTCAGAAAACAAGCCTCGGCTATTACAAAGCTAAAGAAAAACCGATGAAAGAGGCATGTTATACTGGGTCGTGGGGCAGCGGTTTACTCTTTCAAACTCGAACGGGTGCCCTACTAACCAGGGAACGTCAAGTGGAATTATTGGGTTCCGAAGCCTTATCTCCGCTTTGTAAGCTATGTGGTCAAGTGAATGAGGATGTTTACCGTGTTCTCCTAGAATGCCCAGAAACGGAAACTGACCAAGCGTGTAACAGCTGGCGGGCAGAGCATTTTGGGTGCCCCTTGGAAAATATTCTTGGTCTTGCAGGGGATGTTTGGGACTTCGAGGTGATCCAAAAGGTGTTAGAGACTTGGCAGAAGAAGAAAAATTAACTTATTTGACTACCCTAACTTCTCTGTTTCCCGGTCTACATAGTACTTCCCCCTAAAATTTATTACATAACGTTGTATATTACTTTTTCCTGTTTACGTTTTCCTGGTTAATTTTCCATTACCATTACCTTTTATTTTTATTACTAGTGTATTATTGTATAATTAATGCTGAGCTCCAATTGGAGCCGCCCTGTTACAAAAGGGTGTTCTTTGTACGAGCGAATAAAAAACCTTTGAACCTTTGAACCTTTTAAAATATCTGGTAGCCCAGTTTGTAGTTTCTTTTGTACGACGCCATTACTCGATAGTTTGGAATCGGTCACCATAAAGTCCATAATGCGTTCTACACAAACGTTAAAGATTATAACATAGTAATCTCTAGTATTGCTGATAATATATCATAAGAGTAAGTATTTTATTAAAAAAGGTTTGATTTTTTTAATGATTTTAACTCGATTTTTTTAATGTGTCTTTTACAGAGGTAGGAAGAAAATATGTTTGATCAAAGTCTATTCATTTTGGACCTGTACATGTTTCAATTTAACTTTTTAAGTTTATTATTCATTACTCTTACTGAGTGGTTCGCCTAAAGCTTTATTTCATTTTGGTATATTTTATATATTGGATTTGGAATTCCAAAAGTAAGATTTGCGTTGAATTCTCCGAATGTTAGGAAAGGTTCGCTGTTTTTAAAGTTCATTTGGGACCTGTACATGTTTCAATTTAACTTTTTAAGTTTATTATTCATTACTCTCACTGAGTGGTTCCCCTAAAGCTTTATTTCATTTTGTTATATTTTATATATTGGATTTGGAATTCCAAAAGTAAGATTTGCGTTGAATTCTCCGAATGTTAGCAAAGGTTCGCTGTTTTTAAAGTTCATTTGGGACCTGTACATGTTTCAATTTAACTTTTTAAGTTTATTATTCATTACTCTCACTGAACGGTTCGCCTAAAGCTTTATTTTATACTGTGATAATTTATATAGTTAAATTGTAATTCCAAAAGTAAGATTTGCATTGAATTCTCCGAATGTTAGGGAAGGTTCGCTGTTTTTAAAGTTCATTTTGGACCTGTACATGTTTCAATTTAACTTTTTAAGTTTATTATTCATTACTCTCACTGAACGGTTCGCCTAAAGCTTTATTTTATACTGTGATAATTTATATAGTTAAATTGTAATTCCAAATGTAATATTTGGATAGATATTAAAATTAAGCTTCGAGAAACAGTAATTTCTAGAGTACATTTTTCATTCGATAGTCTTAATTTTTTTTAAGGAATAGTATTAAATGGCTTAGTTTTACTTTGCTTCTGATTTAAAAATTAATTTTATTGTTTTTTTACATTTTTATAAGGAAGGGTATTTAATTTTTTAATAGTTGAGTTCGAAATTTATTTTGTTATATAAAAATTAAATAACTATATAAGTTTTGTAATTTATATGTTAACTGCTAATACTTGCAGAGTTGGTGTTATTACTATCAAATTGTACACTTGTTGCTGGATTTTTCCATTACCTTGTATTTTAATGTTTTGAATAAAATTTTAATATCAAGTTTGGCTTTTGAAATTATTTGTTCAGAATACGATATCCAATGAACGTCCTAGTTTCATCCCTATTGAGCCATGATTGAACCAAATTAAAGGCCTAAAGATATCTCTAGGTTTTATAGAAAGACATCCAGGGGACGACCGCCATAATCGCCGTTGGACGTCCGAAAACTCGTCCCCGGGACGTACTACGGCTATAGACAAACCGGACATTTGGACGTCCTTTAACGTCCAATCGACGTCAACCCCGGATTTTGGGATGTCCTACGGACGAAGGCTAGATCCGAGTGTGACGTCTATCGGATGTCTATAGGACGTGTATAACCTTGGGCCCGTTAGTAAAATAATTTGCATATTCGAATTAGTAAATTCACCATAGCTCGTATTATAGTGCACTCAAGCAGCACGTTGAAAATAAACCGTTCTGTTTGTGATAGTTCAAAGTCTAAAAGCATGACCGGCGTTTGGAAAATGTCCCTCTGGTTTTTTGTAGCTTATCTTAATTTTTTTAAAACAAGATTTAAATTCCTCTTCTCCGTCACTTTTTTACGAACTTAAATATTGGACGTTTTACGTTCAGTTAAGTAATTACAATTTTTACCTCTCCGAGGGGACAAAGTCCCCTAGGAGGGGTTATACAACCACCGTGTCTGTCTGTGAGTTGTGGGTCTGTGGGTCTGTGAGGCCTGCGAACGCGTTCGCATTTTCGGTGCAAAGTGTAATCACTGCGTACGCAGTTTCTCGAGATTTCTGCGTTCGCAGTTTCTCGAAGGGTTGGCAAAACCACCGTGTGACGGTGAGCGTTAACGGATTCATTTGCGGTTTGGTTTGGATGGTGTTTTTTCGCTCACCGTCGTGACGGCTTGGTGTATTACGTTTTTGTTATGTTTATGCGTAGGTTGTGAGTGTTGAATTTGTTGTGTTTGTGCATGTTGAGTCTGTTGTGTTTATATGGGCGTTTTCTCTCCAACTTCTTCTTAATGACTTTGGGACGGACCGAGTGCTGAGTGTAATGCTACCTCTCAACGTCCAATGGCAGGGTTTCCACCAGTTGTACACGGTATTCATCTTAGTATCAATTTGCGATCGCATCGGGCGGGATTTGAACCCGAGACCTCCTGCCTGACAGGCGGACGTTCTACCACAGAACCACCGACACTTATTACGCCTTATTGAAAATTAGACCTTCAGCTTTATCGGAAGCGTATTTAATAGAGTACGAAATTTTGGTTTAATTGAAATATAATTGAAATTGAAATTATTGCATCGAAGAAATTCTAATTTAGCGTTTCTCTATTGATTAAAAACAAATGCGCCACCCAGGTTTCGAACTCAGGCCATTCGGCTTGGCAGTCGAGCTCTCTACCACAGAACCACCGATAGCTGCTTAGTTTCACTGAAATTAAGACACGCATCGTAAGCATAATAGGTAATAAAGTCTTTTTTTATTAATGAATTTATGAAGGCCTAATCTGGTTTTTTTACGAATGAAATTTTAAAGGTTAAATCTTGTTTTAGCGTAGTCAGCCGAGATAAGAGGGTAAGAGGGTAGACCCTGTGGGTGGTCCACTTTGTTAGTTTTTTGTTATTTATTTACGGGTATTATTAACGACCTATTCGCCACCGAAAACTACAGCTGCGCCACCTAGTCACACTGCCTAGAACTATATTTGGGTGATACGGGTAATGGCGTTATGCGAAAATGCGCGTTTTATAACATCAATTAAAACATTTTACTAACGATTTTAGCATATTTTTTAAAGCGTGTTCGAATGTTTTGTATTAACAAAGGTGTATATACGACATTTATTTATTAATTTTGAACTGTCAATAGGTATTGAATTCGTAAATATAAGTATAAATATTCGAGTTTAATAACACTATGAGTAGCCCTTGGAGAATTCATACACGGGATCAGTTTGAAAGTTTTAAAGGTATGTAGGAAATTTATTATTATCTTCACATTAGAACAAGCCCAGATTGTTCTAATTTCATAGACTAGTAGCTTGAGCATTTTGTATAAAGTATAATGTATTTTAAATAATTTTATTTGGTATATTAGTGAATCGCTCCATGCTTGAAATTTTTAAGTATATTGGAGAGTAGTCTACTCTTGATCCATAGAACAAGGTGTGCGGATGCTTAAAACAAAAGTTAAAATTTGAAGTTGGTGATGGAAAACACAGCATTGAAAGTGTCCATTGTTCATGCAATAGTGGGTAAATATATTTTTTATTAAAACCCAATTCTTTAATGTAACCTGTTTTACTTATTATTCTAGAAATTCAGGCTTTTGCAAACATGCAGTAAATTGCTGGTCTATTTAATATATAAAGATACTGAGAGCTATCCCAACTTTCTGACTTTAGAAGTGGGGTAAATTGAAGGAAAAGAACTAACTGTGCCTTCGGTATTGTACGGTAATAAAATGGTTAGAGTTGCGAGGGTTAAATTTGGCTGGCTCAAAAAGGTTTATGTACTCTTATTTGGTCACTTAGTTAGTCTCAAAAATTTATTTCTAGCTTTTAGTCGGGATGAAATATTTGTGGAGAGTCCATTTGTAGGGAAGAAGTTGGAAAGGAAGGAATATACTGTCTAACGACTGTAGAGGCTACTATGGAAAAATTCAGCTAGGCCTTTTCATTTTTTTGTCTATTCTCTCAAGGGCTATTTTTAATTGATATTAAGAGAGACTGACAATATTTGAAGAAAAACGTTGTCCAAATATATAATTTTTATTTTAGATTTTAGTTAAAGAAAACTTATAATTAAATTTACACTTCTAGTCAAGGAAAGTTATATTTTTAATATGTTAAATTAGTTCCTATTTTAAATTTTGGCCAATTAGTATTTGTAGATAACAAATGAACTGAACTATTTATGTTATGAATTTTCTACTCAAAGCCATGTTAACAAAAAAGGCAAAAACAAATGTATTATAGAATTAATTCAAAATTAAAAGCAATTAAATTCATTGAAGAAACCACTTAATTAGAAATTACAATAGAAGTGAATAAAATGTTAAGATATGCAAATAAGTATTAAAAATAAAAACCATTTGAATTTACTGTATTATTTTTTAATCATATTGGGATCTGCGGCAATAGCTCGAAATGTTATTAATCAACTTGAAAATTCATACCGAACCATCAGGGTGGCAAAGATAGGAAAATTGGGGTCCAATACAAAATAGAAAAATATGCCCTTTTAACGCATAATTTTGTGGGCCTCAAATGTAATATTTTCCAGCGATAATGACAATCGAACGGCTTGACCTAAAATTAATTTAATTCATTAGCATTTCCTTATTTTGCAGTATATAATAAAACAGATCACCCTTAAAACGATTCACAAAACGTAGGGTCCTCTCTTTTTATTTAGTTACATTGGATTTGTAATAAGTCTACATGGTAAATTATTGCTTGGAATGGCACTGCATTTCATGCGTCTCTTGAATTCTCTTCATCTAAATGACAGTTATTATGATATATATTTAATAATATTAACTTTAAAATCAGTAATAACAAGTAAAATTTGTGTCTCACCATTTCTTTCTAAAAAGTCTTTATCTTTAAAATGGGCGCTGCAAATCTGTGCCCACTAACTAGGCATCTTCCCTGATTTTATATTAGTTAACCACACATTAAAAAGATTTTTGCATTTCGGAAAATTGTGAAACGGTAACTCCAACGTTCTTTTCTCACCATTTACTCGAATTGTAATATTTTTAAAGGCAGTATTACTACAAAAAGGCAATTTATGCTACCTCTGCGCCTACAATCCGCCATATTAATCGTTTGTTTTGATCAACAAAGTACGCAGACAAACCAAGCTGCAGGGGTAGCGACTGTGGCGCCGCCTATACCCGTTTCGCTAGCGAATATATAGTTGTGTTAATTCAAATACGATAATTTAACGTTTATTGCTTTAAGAGCTGGCGGTTAGTCAAGTGACTCTCTGTGCTTTGTTGATGGTAAGGTTTTTGCTTCTTGTAAATATATTTGGTGTGGATATTTGGAAATCTACGATTTCTAACGCAGTCAATGATTTCCTGGGTGTGCGAGTCATTATATGATATTGGAAATTGGACGGCATTGGTCTTTTTCATGCGGTATGTGTCACAACGTCAACTGGAAGTCTACGAGTGTTGAAATAAAATGAGCGTTAAAGATGCGGCAAGTATTTCGTAAGCGAGAAAAATACAATTACCATCTGTAGATATTTCAACTGATAAACATGTACTGTAAAAAGGGTTAAATTCAATTGTGCATTGTTTTAGTAAGTCTAACTCGCTGTTGTAACTACTTAATTTATAATATTCTGAATAAATTAAACTCGATTGTTTCGTCTCAATTATTTAAATTAAAATTAAAATTTTATATCGGGCAGGGTTTGAACCGAGAATACGTTTTTCGTAAATAACTCTGAATTGCGGAGATATCTTTGGGGGTCGTGTCGAGAAATTAATACCACTAGGGACCATTCTTCCGAGGAGAGGTATATTTTGGCTTGCCAACTTGTTAAAGGTGATCTAAGAACAAATCCCGGCAATTTTGTGGGTAAGTGCGGGTCAATAACGTTAAGTTGTGACGAATTATACCTAGCCAACAATTTTTTCGTGGTTTTTACCTCTCCAATACGCGTTACCGGTCAAAAGTCGTGAAATCGTGTTTAAAGGTTGGCAAAACCACCGTCTGACGGTGAGCGTTAACGGGTAAAGTTGCAGTTTCGTAGGGTGCGGTTTGGTTGTTTTTTTTTTCGTTAACACTCACCGTCGCGTCAGTTTCGGCTCAGTTGTAATGGGAATTTGTTGCAATGTTTATGTGTAGTGTAGGAATGTTGAGTTCGTTTGTTATGGCTTTTGTGAGGGTTGAGTTTGTGTTCTGGCGGTTGTGAGTGTTGAATTTGCATATGCGTCTTTCCTATCTAACTTCTTCTTATTGACTTTTTGGGACGGATCGAGTGCTGAGGTTTACGATAAACGTCTCAACGTCCAAATGGCAGGGTTTCCACCAATTGTTTACGGTATACGTCTTAATATCAATTTGCGATCGCATCAGGCGGGATTTGACAGTCGGACGTTCTACCACAGAACCACCGACACTTATTACGCTTAATCGAAAATTAGACCCTCAGCTTTATCGGAAGCGTTTATTACAAATTAACAGAGTATTAAATTTTGGTTTAACTAAATAGAACGAAATTTCGTGTTCCATTTAAATTATTGCATCGAAGTAATTCTAATGTAGCGTATTCTCTGTTGATTAAAAACGAAAGCGCCGCCCAGGTTTCGAACCTGAGCCCTCCTGCGTGACATGCGATTGTTCTACCACAGAACCACCGATACATGTTACTCTTCTATGAAAATTATAAACTCAGCTTTTAAAGTCTAGATTTTTTACGTATGAAATTTTAAAGGTGAAATGTTGTTTCGGATACGCTTTTTTGTTGTGTTTTTTAACTGATCCCAATTACGTTCGTTTTTGTCTAATCTTTGGTATTGTTGGTTTTTTCTGTCTTATATTTGTATCAACTATTTTTTAAGTTTATTTCCTTTTTCCCGCAAAATAGTCCAGTCTTAGAGGAACCTTTCAGAGCATAAGTCATGCAAAAAAGCTTATCCGGTTTCATTTTAATTACGAGAAAAATCGTACTTGTTATTGGTAAGGTGTTGCGCTTCTTGATATTATATTTTCTATTGCTTGATTTCTAAGTATTTGAACTAATTTATTGCTTGACTGCGTTATAATATTTTTCTATGAATTATTTTGATTCTGAAGTCTGATTGCTTGACTGCGTTATAATATTTTTCTACGAGTTTTGTTTCTGAAGTCTGATAGATTGGGTTGTTATTGTGTATTTTTCTATTCGTTATTTTTATTTTTTGATACTCTAATATTTTAAACTGGATATAGTATAACGTTAATTCTGCGTATTTCGAATGTGCGTGATGTGGAGGGTATTTTACATTTTATTAGGATCAGTTTTTTTAATTTTAAATATATTTCGTTTTATTTGTATTTTATTTCGTTTTTTCAGTCGTATATTTTTATCAAGTTGTATACATCGTGCGCTTACACTTATGTTGGTCTGGTTTTTAACTGGTTCGTCATTACTTCGTTATTTATTTTAAACGTTTTCTCGACTGATTTAGATGTTTAATTTGAAATAAAATGAGCGTTAAAGAGGCGGCAAGTATTTCGTAAGCGAGAAAAATACAAATACCCTCTGTAGATATTTCTTTCATTAAAATTGGCTTCGTATTATATTTAACTGATAAACTTGTACCGTAAATAGGGTTAAATTCAATTGAGCATTGTTTTAGTACGTCTAACTCACTGTTGTAACTACTTAATTTATAATATTCTGAATAAATTATACTCGGTTGTTTCGTCTCAATTATAATTAAAATTTTATACTGGGCGGGATTGAACCGGGATTACGTTTTTAGTAAATAACTCAGAATTGCGGAGATATATTTTTAAAAGTCATCCCGAAAAATTAATACCGCTAGCGACAATTCTTCCGAGGAGAGGTATATTTTGGCTTGCCAATTTTTTTTTTAATTTGCCTCTACCGCGCGCTAGTCGGTGGTCTTTTCCGCTCACATTGTTCGGTTTTAAGAAATCCCTTTACCGCGCGCATTGTTCGGACCATTGTTTTTACCGTGCCGTTAAAAAATGCCTTTTCCGCGCGCAATTTTCGTACTTTGAATTTTGGATTTTTTATATGACTTATATATATAAAGTTAATTCTTAAATCATGTCAGATGTAAGAGACTTTAGGAAATGGAAATTGGAGCCCCGAATCGAATTTTAACCCAAATCCTCAAGAATTCCTTAATTGTCGTTCCGTCTAATTTGACCAATGGAAGCTCATTTTTATTTCGTCGTACGAAGAAACCTTATCAAGTCGGCGAAGTTTTAAAGTCACAGTGGAGCTGCTTGACCTGCGAAAAAGCCAAATCAAGTGGGGTTTCTGGACCAGTTAGAAGACTTAACGTTAGGCATGATGGTAGTAATGAAACGATCATTACCAATCCCAACGAAGGACACCACCTCCAGTGTGTACCGAAGTTTAACGCAAAAAATGAGTCATTGAAGTTAGAGGGAGAGATGTACCAAGAATGTACTAGAGGATTAAAACGCCCAAAGCGATCGCATACTGAAGCCTGTGCAGAAACTGCTTTAAGATTTGCCAGTCATGACAACCTTCAAGACGATGTCGAGAGCAGTTTCCCTGAGTATAAAAAAGTCGCTTATCATAAAATGTCTTTCATTTTGAGCGCGCGGTAAAGACCCAAACACGGAGCGGTAAAGACTCAGTTATATTATTTCCAAGCGGTATCGACCCACAATCCTTTGAAACACCTTCGCATTACGCTTTTTGTACGTTTTCGCTTAGTAAAAGGAAACAATTGGGTCCAAGGAATGATAGAAACTGCACATTGCCCGTTTTTCGACGTTTTGGAGGCCGATTTTTGAGGGTCAATTACTCGGAACCAATGCAATGTTCATCGGACATTTTCAACTTAATATGACCCAAGGAACAAGTCACTTACATTTTTACATGCTTTTCCGTAACATACTGTATTAATTTTTGATTTTTTTTAATGATTTATACAGGGTGTCTCAATTTGCTCGATCAGGCCATTTTTCTCAAAATGAATTTATGCTAGGGTTCTGAAATTTTCAGGGTTTATGTGCTAGGTATGGTAGGCTTTGGTTACTAAATTTCAGAAAAATCGAACGATTTAGTGCCGTTTTGGAAAATTTATTTTTTCACCGATAGGTGTCACGCAAAATGTTTCAATAGAAAAGTTGTAGGCCATAGTCGAAAGTGTAAAAATAATTTTGGTTCATATGAAAAAGACCTATTTTTCACTGAATTTGGAGGTCGGGGGAAAAACAAGTTTTACTAGCAGGCAATAGCCTTTAACGAATTGTAGGTAACATGCATTTCAGTTATAAAATTTCGAAAAATAAACAAATAATAATAAGCCCAAGTGACAAATGTTTTTTAATGACTTCTACAAAATGTTTTCAAAAATGCCACCTTCTGATGCGATGCACAAATATGCACGATGTTGCATATTGCGAAATGCTCCCCGAACCATTTCTGGAGTCACCCGGCGACATGCTTCGATGATTCTTTGTCGTAAATCTTCAACGCTCGTCACAGGTGTTTGGTATACGTAGTCCTTTACGAATCCCCAAAGAAAAAAGTCGCGTGGTGCTAGATCAGGGGATCTTGCAGGCCAACGAACAGGACCAGTTCTACCGATTCATCTTCCAGGAAACTCGTCGTTTAGATATGCAACCACGTCACGATATTGGTGAGGTGGTGCCCCATCTTGCTGGAATCAGATGCGTCTGTACTCGGCCAGAGGAATGTCGTCCAACACGTTGGATATTTCATTTTGAAGGAACTCCAAGTAGTTTTGACCGTTCAGACGATTTGGCAGGAAGAACGGGCCAATAATTCTGTCACCTAACAGACCAGCCCACACATTTAATCAAAACTGCACTTGGTGGCGGTGAGGAAATCCCCAGTGTGGATTCTCGTAGTCCCACATATGTTGGTTTTGACCGTTGAAAGGCCCATCTCTTCCGAATGAACATTCGTCTGGACAACAATCGGCCAAGCTGAGATAATGTTTTAACTTTAAAATGTAAACGCTTTAAATACTACTCGGACAATTGATATTTCACGTTAAAAAACCACAAAAGAAAAATAAGCGTAATTTTTGGTCTACAAATCTTTGTTTGATGATCTTACTCGTAACCACGTCGAAATGGAAGACGCGGTCTTTGTCTACTTTGTCTAATTAGGTGTTGAACGTAATAATTTTCTTTAACAATAACTTTTTGCAGATCTGATTATTAACTACGTAACTGAAAGCATAAGTTCCCTAAAATAAATGTACATGTGTGTTGTGATTATGTACGATTGTTTACGTTAAAGGCTATTGCCTGCTAGTACAACTTGTTTTTCCCCCGACCTCCAAACTCAGTGAAAAATAGGTCTTTTTCAACCGAACCAAAATTATTTTTACACTTTCGACTATGCCCTACAACTTTTCTTTGAAACATTTTGCCGGTGAAAAAATAAATTTTCCAAAACGGCACAAAATCGTTCGATTTTTCTGAAATTTAGTAACCAAAGCCTTCCATACCTAACAAATAAACCCTGAAAATTTCAGAACCCTAGCATAAATACATTTTGAGAAAAATGGCCTGATCGAGCAAATTGAGACACCCTGTATATGAATATAATTATAAAAAAAATGTACATTTTAATTGCTTCCCTGATACTTACTCATATAGCATAACAATTTTTTTCTTATATTACTCTCTATGATGATATTGTAGCTAGTTATAAAATAAAACCAATTACTGGCCAAATAGTAATTTTATTTTAAAATATTTCAAATATTTTGTTGTCAAGCCACTGGTACATGTATTTAATTTAAAGAAACGTTTTTAAGTGGATATCCCTAAAATAGTATGAAGCTGGAATGGAAATGAGCTGTTTCCGTAAAGTTGAATTCGATTTTTTTCTTGGTAAAATATAACCAAATTGAATACTATACTAAAAAGGTGATTTAACATTTTACTTACACAAAGTTAAGTCTATCGATTTTGTGTTGAGAGCAGTTTCTCGATATAGCAAAGATGGCGTAATCGGCGTGTATGGGTCTCGATAAATAAAATTGCTCAACGTACGTGGCCAATTCAGAAGACGATTCCATAATTCCCACTATTAGGACGAAACTTGAAATGAGTAGATGCAAATCTCCTTCAATTAAATCTTCTAAAAGATTTCCAGCCAAGAAATCTTCTATATTTATGTAAGACTCCCCGTTGGAATCAGATATTCGCTTCTTCAATTCCTTGTACACCTTTCGTTCGTTCGCCTACAATTAGAAAAAATGGAAACTGAGCTTTTACCATATATTTCAGTGGCATGTTGAAAACCAAATAGACGAAGTTTGGTTAACTATGTTTAGTTTACAAGCGCCTTTGGAAACCTATCTTTCTATGCGAAGCCAGAAGTGTCCTTCCATTCGTTCGTACGCCAAAGAGTATATTCCGTAAATAACAATACACCGCGTGTTACATTAAAGCACTGACTGGCCCAAGAATGGCCGGTATTTTTTAGTTGAGATACGATTTTTCGCTAACACATTAAACCAATTTGGAATTACGCGAAACACCGCCTGAGAACCGTTGTTTTTTTCAATGTAAGCTTGAAGTAAAATATCAGTTCATATAGTTATTTCATCATTTATATCAAACCAACAAAAAAAATCTGGTGATTTCCAAGGTAAAAACATAAACCAGCTCGATACGAAGATTTTCTTATAATACAACGATCTATTGGAAAACAATCTTAACAGCTCGTAGTAAGATACTCAAAATTAATTTCCAAATAGAAGAAATCGAGCCTTGGTGTTAAAGGTTCTTATAGTAACCGGAATTAGACTAACCCTTGGACTTACTTAATACTTATGGCTATGATTAATATAATTCAAAATAATCTCCAAGGGATTATGGTTACCATGGTATTAATGAATCTTTCTTCAGGGCCATCTTTGATTAGCGCTAATTTCTTGAAAGGTGCCTTCATAAGGTCATCTACGGAATTAATTTCTAAATATTCGTTGCTCGAAAACTTGGACTTCATGTGACTCGTCAGTTCGATGCTGATAATGGCGGATGAAAGGAGCCACGCGCCAGCTACAACTCTCCATTTTAGTGCGCTTGAACTCTTACTTTTCGGATACGCTGAAACAGATTTATATTAATGATAATTAGTAAAGTAATCGATTGACTTGGATATCGACTATAAGAAATGGCTAGGCTATATTGCTTAAGAAGGCGGTCGCTTCGTGCCACAAGAGCCCACTCACAAGGAGACCACCCGAGGTGGTTATCACAGATTTTGTTGAAACTCGGTGGTTAGGTAAACGTTATGATAGTATGAAAATTCCCAAAGGGAAAAGTTGCAATGGGCTTTAGTTTTCCTATGGCAACCGAAAATGTGTTTGACCTATTAATTTAAAAAAGCATGGGATTTTCTCGGTTACCCAAATTTTGTTAAAATTTAACCAAAATTGATCAATTTTACCAAAAATCCTTGATCAATTTTACTCAAAATAGGTCAATTCATCTTTTTGGGTAAGTTTTACAAATTTAATTTTTTCAATTTTTTTAAGTTAGTAAGTACCCTGTGAATCCGAGAAAATCTAATGGTTTTTTAAATGGAGATTGTTTTGTTTTGAGAGATCAAAAATATGTTTGGTTGCCATGGGAAACCTAAAGCCCCTTGCCAATTTTCCCTTTGGCAATTTTCATACTACCATAAGGTCTACCTAACCCCGAGTTTCCAAAAAATCGGTGATAACCACCTCGGGTAGTCTCCTTGTCAGTTACAACAACAACTAACCTCTGCCTCTTTTGTGACAACGGAACACACAGCGGAAAACCCATTTAAGCAATGTAAACTCAATAGACAAGTCGTTCGAAATTTCATTTCAAAGTCTCAGTTTCAAAATATTTATTTACAGCCCTTATAAATATAAAACAACGGGCATCACAGTTCTTCTGTGGGAAATGGCTTTCTATGGATTTTCTGTGGGGGTAAGTGTGATCAGTTCATCAATGTTAAATTTTGGTTAAATAATTTATGGTTTATAAGACAACTTTTCATAATTTTCTTGATGTAAACTTATTAAACAAGGAAAGCTAGCTATATAAGCATCTGGGTACTTTAGTTTCAAAAGATATTATTTTAGCGCTACGAAAAATATAGTTTCATTGGGGCACCATATTTAACGTCTGTATGTAATTTCATTGCGATTGGTCAAGGATTTCACGTGATCACAATTACCCTACCCCTTATCACACTTGTCCCGCATTTTGGGGGGTAAGTGTGATCAGTAGCAGAGTTAAATTAAATATTTAATATTTAAAATACTATTTATTTTATTTTAAATTTGGTGACATAGTTGTGTAGGATAAAGTGGCCATATTAATTGTACCAATATTTAAGAGGGTCCTATTTTTGTCTTAGGAGCAATTTCAAGTAAACTCCTAAAATAAAATATTTTGATCACACTTACCTCCATTGACCCTATAATAAATAATACTAATTTTGGAGTTTAATTTTGTGACCATGACTTTGTTTTCATTCCTATCAGTGGGTTTACAAACCGGTTTCCATTTATCTTACATTCCGATTTATTTATTATTTCTTACTTAAAGCAGCGTTCAGACTATGTTGAAATATTACGTTAGCATCGGTCGTGTCGTTTCGGTTATGTTAGTCGCGTCGGATCGTTCATTTCACTGTTCAGAAAGGAACCAACCTTGCACGGAGATTAAAATAAAAAGTGATAGTAGAAGGAAAGTGAGGTCGACCCATCAGTCCCAGGTTCAGGTTTAGGTTCGGGATCGAGATCTGGGATTTAAGGGGTGAAATGGGGGTAAAATCATCGAAAAGTCAATGTATTTATGATATTTCTCGCGACGATTTGTTTTTTCGTATATCAACATATTGTGTTTAGGCCAACTTGTTCATTTATCTCCGCTTATCTCAAATTTCAAGAGTGCATTTATATGGTACTTGAACGTATATCTTATCAAGTTTTATCGTACGTAATAAGATGAAATGATGTAAAAAGTGATAACCTGGGAGGCGCGTGCGCGTGCGTGGATTACCCGGGAGGCGCGGTTAATTTGAATTTAAGAGTGTTTTGACGTCATGGAATATTCGTTGTTAAAGTGACGTAGAATGGAAATATTTTTAAACTTCATTTTATTATGTCGAGTGATTCAATACTTTAAAGAGATAAACTGTTATATAAGACGCGTGTGGCATTGGGTAGTGGGGGTTTTTCCGGGAACTTTCCCGCATACGAGTGCGTTTACCGCGTATATTTCCGTATAAGGGCGTTTTGCGCGTAGTTTTTCCGCGAATGAGCACGTTTTTCGACACCGGCGCGTTTTCACGTAGTTTTCTGCATTGGGGATCTTGTTTCTTGGTATGTTGATGAAAACTCAGAAAATTTTGAGATATACTGATAAAATATTACTCTGATTGACGGGAATTCTCGTCACTGCTTATCGAATGTATAACACCTTTTAAGGAAAATACATTTGTGAGACAAGGCTGCCATCTATAGAAGAGTTTTACAGTTCATTGAAAAATCTATTTTTTTTAAATCATCATCTCGTTCGTAATTGCCTTTCTATCTCTTCAATTTTAAAAGTATATCCTAATTAATTCTATATTTTTAACATTAACAAGTCTCCAAATTATACCAACTTTTAACCAATTTTCCCCAATTGTACTAATTTTTAACAGAATTTCCTAAATTATTCTAATTTTTACCATAAGCCAACTTAATTTCAAAACTATTGTCTATTTATGAAAATTGAGTTTTGTACGTATTTGGTATCGTTTCATTTTTATCCCTAAAATGGGTGATTTGTAGGAAATTTATATTATTTTTATTGGCTTTACGATATTTCAAGTTAATTTATAAAATTTATAAATGAGTTTAATTAAATTAATAATTAAGTTTCGTTCGTATGTTGAATCGGTATTTATTTATAATAATTTTTTCACCTAGTTTATTTTTTTTTATCCCCTAGATTAATTTTTTTATCCCCCACACTCTCGATCCAGCTCCCAACTATACGTGTCCATTTATAAAATAAAAATTGAACCATCATGAATAATCCATATAAATGTAAAAGACGCGGACGTCTTGAAGTCCAAGTTTCGTTTCAACTGAAATAGAAACAACAAGAGTAAAGAGTCTTTCTGGTGACCTAACTTTTAACATTGCTGGACGTTTTATATTTATTGTGTTCTGTTACTTATAGTCATATGGATTTCCATTCATTCGAGGAAGTTAGTGAAATAGTGGAAGAGTATAATAGGACGTGGTTAGATATGCAAGAAATAAAAGAGCATTTGGACGAAATGGAAAAGCATTTAAAAAAGTGGGAATTGAAGTTAGAAGAAGCTTGTCAAAGGGAAATTGTACTGAGAAATAAAGTTAAAGATATAAAACCAAATACAATTGGATTGAAAATATTGCAAGATAGTTGGAAGGGAGCAGAGAAGTAAAGGGATAATATTGTATGTCATTGATTGGCTTAAAGGCAATATAACCTGCAAAGCAATCTTTATGGAAGACCCCTTCAATTTTTCAAATTTCACTGTACAGTGGCGCCAAACATTTTTAGAGCGAAAGGCAAGAGCGGCCATAGCTTCAAGCTTTGGTGTTCCACGCCAAATAACTGAGGTTATATTCCCTTTAAGACCTGTTATATAAAATATAAAATAAAATATGAAATAAAATAAAATATAAAATAAAATATGAAATAAAATAAAATATGAAATAAAATAAAATATAAAATAAAATGAAATAAAATAAAATAAAAAATATAAAAATATAAAAATATTAAAATTACTAATTTTTAACAGAATTTCCTAAATTATTCTAATTTTTGCCATAAGCCAACTTAATTTTAAAACTATTGTCTATTTACGAAAATTAAGTTTTGTAGATATTTTGAATAGTTTCATTTTTATCCCTGGTTAAAAGTTATTATAATTGGGGATATTTTGTTAAAAGTTAGTATAATTTGTGAGATTCTTTTAAAAAAAACTGCATAGTTTTGGTTATTTTCCAACAAAAATAGAAAATTAAAGAATGCTTTTTGATTTTGGATACCTCGGAGCTTAATAACAACGCTAATCACTTGCATCTTGTAAAAAACAGTAACCTGAGATTAGAATTAAAATTTGCCAAACCATTACCGGAGCCGATTTCCATTCTAATTTACGCTGAGTTTCTTTAAGTATTTTTTCAATCCTTATACCTTTATTTACATATTGGAATTGTTACAAAAGGTTCTTTTAAACGTAACGTAGTACATTAATTTATTTTGGAAGTTCAAAACGTATTAAGAGCCCTTCAAAGTACTATAAATGGATTTCATTTACAAACTAAATTAATATTTTCTTCAAACTTTCAATTCGTTATAATTTGAATTTAAATAAAAAACATCATGGATTATAGGTGCGTAATCTACTATTAGACCGAACGGATTAAAAATACTTAAGATAAGTGGTTTTACTGATAAACTTTAAAGGAATTTAACTTTAAAGGGTATCTTAGATTATTGTTTTTAATTTTATTCAACTTCAAAACGTATAAAGAGTCCTTCAAAGTACTTTAAAAGGATTTTATTTACGTACTAAATCCATATTTTTTTATGTAAATAAAGGTATAAGGATTGAAAAAATACTTAAAGAAACTCAGCATAAATTAGAATGGAAATCGGCTCCGGTAATGGTTTGGCAAATTTTAATTCTAATCTCAGGTTACTGTTTTTTACAAGATGCAAGTGATTAGCGTTGTTATTAAGCTCCGAGGTATCCAAAATCAAAACGCAGGCTTTAATTTTCTATTTTTGTTGGAAAATAACCAACACTATGCAGTTTTTTTTAAAAGAATCTCACAAATTATACTAACTTTTAACAAAATATCCCCAATTATAATAACTTTTAACCAGGGATAAAAATGAAACTATTCAAAATATCTACAAAACTAAATTTTCGTAAATAGACAATAGTTTTAAAATTAAGTTGGCTTATGGCAAAAATTAGAATAATTTAGGAAATTCTGTTAAAAATTAGTAATTTTAATATTTGTATATTTTTATATTTTTTATTTTATTTTATTTCATTTTATTTTATATTTTATTTTATTTCATATTTTATTTTATTTCATATTTTATTTTATATTTTATTTTATTTCATATTTTATTTTATATTTTATATAACAGGTCTTAAAGGGAATATAACCTCAGTTATTTGGTGTGGAACACCAAAGCTTAAAGCTATGGCCGCTCTTGCCTTTCGCTCTAAAAATGTTTGGCGCCACTGTACAGTGAAATTTGAAAAATTGAAGGGGTCTTCCATAAAGATTGCTTTGCAGGTTATATTCCCTTTAAGCCAATCAATTACAAACAATATTATCCCTTTACTTCTCTGCTCCCTTCCAACTATCTTGCAATATTTTCAATCCAATTGTATTTGGTTTTATATCTTTAACTTTATTTCTCAGTACAATTTCCCTTTGACAAGCTTCTTCTAACTTCAATTCCCACTTTTTTAAATGCTTTTCCATTTCGTCCAAATGCTCTTTTATTTCTTGCATATCTAACCACGTCCTATTATACTCTTCCACTATTTCACTAACTTCCTCGAATGAATGGAAATCCATATGACTATAAGTAACAGAACACAATAAATATAAAACGTCCAGCAATGTTAAAAGTTAGGTCACCAGAAAGACTCTTTACTCTTGTTGTTTCTATTTCAGTTGAAACGAAACTTGGACTTCAAGACGTCCGCGTCTTTTACATTTATATGGATTATTCATGACGGTTCAATTTTGATTTTATAAATGGACACGTACAGTAGGGAGCTGGATCGAGAGTGTGGGGGATAAAAAAATTAATCTAGGTGAAAAAATTATTATAAATAAATACCGATTCAATATACGAACGAAACTTAATTATTAATTTAATTAAACTCATTTATAAATTTTATAAATTAACTTGAAATATCGTAAAGCCAATAAAATAATATAAATTTCCTACAAATCACCCATTTTAGGGATAAAAATGAAACGATACCAAATACGTACAAAACTCAATTTTCATAAATAGACAATAGTTTTGAAATTAAGTTGGCTTATGGTAAAAATTAGAATAATTTAGGAAATTCTGTTAAAAATTAGTACAATTGGGGAAAATTGGTTAAAAGTTGGTATAATTTGGAGACTTGTTAATGTTAAAAATATAGAATTAATTAGGATATACTTTTAAAATTGAAGAGATAGAAAGGCAATTACGAACGAGATGATGATTTAAAAAAATTAGATTTTCCAATGAACTGTAAAACGCTTCTATAGATGGCAGCCTTGTCTCAAAAATGTATTTTCCTTAAACGGTGTTATACATTCGATAAGCAGTGACGAGAATTCCCGTCAATCAGAGTAATATTTTATCAGTATATCTCAAAATTTTCTGAGTTTTCATCAACATACCAAGAAACAAGATCCCAATGCAGAAAACTACGTGAAAACGCGCCGGTGTCGAAAAACGTGCTCATTCGCGGAAAAACTACGCGCAAAACGCCCTTATACGGAAATATACGCGGTAAACGCACTCGTATGCGGGAAAGTTCCCGGAAAAACCCCCACTACCCAATGCCACACGCGTCTTATATAACAGTTTATCTCTTTAAAGTATTGAATCACTCGACATAATAAAATGAAGTTAAAAAATATTTCCATTCTACGTCACTTTAACAACGAATATTCCATGACGTCAAAACACTCTTAAATTCAAATTAACCGCGCCTCCCGGGTAATCCGCGCACGCGCGCGCGCCGCCCAGGTTATCACTTTTTACATCATCTCATCTTATTACGTACGATAAAACTTGATAATATATACGTTCAAGTACCATATAAGTGTACTCTTGAAATTTGAGATAAGCGGAGATAAATGAACAAGTTGGCCTGAACACAATATGTTGATAACGAAAAAACAAATCGTCGCGAGAAATATCATAAATACATTGACTTTTCGATGATTTTACCCCCATTTCACCCCTTAAATCCCGGATCTCGATCCCGAACCTAAACCTGAACCTGGGACTGATGGGTCGACCTCACTTTCCTTCTACTATCACTTTTTATTTTAATCTCCGTGCAAGGTTGGTTCCTTTCTGAACAGTGAAATGAACGATTCGACGCGACTAACATAACCGAAACGACACGACCGATGCTAACGTAATATTTCAACATAGTCTGAACGCTGCTTTAAGTAAGAAATAATAAATAAATCGGAATGTAAGATAAATGGAAACCGGTTTGTAAACCCACTGATAGGAATGAAAACAAAGTCATGGTCACAAAATTAAACTCCAAAATTAGTATTATTTATTATAGGGTCAATGGAGGTAAGTGTGATCAAAATATTTTATTTTAGGAGTTTACTTGAAATTGCTCCTAAGACAAAAATAGGACCCTCTTAAATATTGGTACAATTAATATGGCCACTTTATCCTACACAACTATGTCACCAAATTTAAAATAAAATAAATAGTATTTTAAATAAATAAATATTTAATTTAACTCTGCTACTGATCACACTTACCCCCCAAAATGCGGGACAAATGTGATAAGGGGTAGGGTAATTGTGATCACGTGAAATCCTTGACCAATCGCAATGAAATTACATACAGACGTTAAATATGGTGTCCCAATGAAATTATATTTTTCGTAGCGCTAAAATAAAATCTTTTGAAACTTAAGTACCCAGATGCTTATATAGCTAGCTTTCCTTGTTTAATAAGTTTACATCAAGAAAATTATGAAAAGTTGTCTTATAAACCATAAATTATTTAACCAAAATTTAACATTGATGAACTGATCACACTTACCCCCACGGAAAATTTAGAATGAGTTTTTCCAGAATAAATTTTTAAAAATTTAAGATGCTAGCAAAATTACAAAATTTTCCCAGCAGGCAAAAAGATAAGCAGACTACCAAACACCAAAATATGAAACCGGTTTTCCAGTTACGAAAAAAGATACAGAACTTTTCTTTTGAGCATAAGATCTCTAAACGCAAGTAGCAGAGTGTAACATTTTTTCTACTAAAAGTTTAAAAACTAAATTTAATTTAAATAAATATTGAAAATAAAGCAACTGTGTATAATAAAGTATATTTCAATATTCATTTATCAAATATTTTTTTAAATATTATTTGGGGAAATAATTGGGACTAATCACACTTGCCTGTATTGACCATATATTAAAAATCTATTATAATGAGGGATTTTTCCCTTACAGTATTTCCCTTCGCTTCTAGGGAAAGCTCAGATTACTCATCCTCACGTTTTTCACCTTTTCAAATTCTCCAAGGAAATTTAGACTAAGCCCACAATATCTAGGATATTGAATTTGGAGTCCTTAAGGAATTAAAAATTGAAAACTCAATGCTACAGATAATAATTTGGAATCCATTTCCCTTGTAATGAACGTTGCCACAGCAACTTCAGTATTACGGAAAATATTTATCAAAAAATATGATCAAAAATCGCTAGACCTATATTGGATCTGGCTAGCTATCGCTAATTAAAGTATTTTATTCCCTTCAATAAATTTCATGAAAAGCTTACGTTCAAACAATATGATACTCAAATTCATCCATATATGCTCCAGGAAATTTAAATTTGTCTTTTTCTTGCTATTCATCATTCGGCGAATCAAAGGCAATTTCGTTTTAGCGTACAAACTCATAAACAGTGAAATTCCCAACAAACAAACCACAAAAAGGGCTAAACTCTAAAAAAATATTATGTTAAAAATTAAGTTTTGAATTTTATTTTCCAAGTATAAGGTCTTAGCCTTTTACCACCCTAGAGTGTGGCTTGCCTTTTCTTATGCACCAAGCTATCATTTAAAACTGCTTCATTCGCTAGCTGTTGAATAATATTTGGTATTTTTTTAAATAATTGAAATTCTATTTAATACAGATTAACACAAATCCGCCTGATAACTTATTAGACCTTAGACGCGATTTAAGCACGTACGCAAGTTAAAAATTATCTTCCCTTCATTTCGTTCCAGGAGCAATTAAGACCAAAGTCATTAACCCTAATTATAAATAAATCATTACTTGGCCATATTATGTAAATCAATTTAAACTAACCAAACATTTAAATTAACCAAAATTCTAAGAAACCGATATTGGGCGAAAACCGTTTCCTTTTTGGACGATTAAGGTTGTTCAGACTTTTGATATTTTTTAAATTTAGGGTCGTTAATATAATATTTATTATTATATTATAACTTATTCTTATTGGTTTTAATTTATAAAACTAAATGAAAAGCTAAAAAGCTCGTTAGCCGTGCGAATGATAATCTTTCGTTATATGGCCTATTACATAGATTTTAAGGATTTCGTTTAAAGCTTCAAAATAGCGATTAAAATATCTAATTGAAAAATGTGTAGCTTCTTCTATTTCCTAAATCGCTTCGGCATTTACGGTCAATTATATTCGGCAATTTTATTTTTTTTGGAACTCGGGGATAAATTTAATTGGTTAACAATTTAATAAACTGAAATACGTAACCAATGTTCGTCAGATAGGTCATCCTTATTTGGGTACCACAAATATTATTTTTGATTAAAATTGGATAAAGTTACATATTTTGTAAGACAAAAGTAGTTTTTACTTGAAAACTAAGCATTTTTAAAAACCCTTTTTTATTTCAATTGGGATTCTAATTTAGTAAAATCTTAAGATAAATTTTTAAGAACGTACTTCAAAGTCGATATTTAAGATATCTATGGTTGTCATATGAACGCTACTCGGCTGATTAGATAATAACATTATATGCGATGCGTGTAAAACCCTTGAAAAGATCGATCTGCCAATGAATGTCCTGTCCGGAGTAAAATACGAAAGCTCACACAGGTAAAAAAAAGTGTCGATGTCCTGCGTGGATAATAACAGAAATAAGTTGAAATTCTAGCAAAGAAGCGCGCGTATAGTGTCCTACAGTCTTTTAACGGGAGTATACCCTTACGAAAAATGTCTTACGGATTCTTAAGAATTTTTTTAAGGAATATTTTTGGGAAATTCTTAAGAAATTCCCTTGGGAAACATTGGGAAGTTTGGCCGTATTTTCCCAACAAATTTCGTAAGATTTCTTAAGAATATTTTTAACGAATATTTTTGGGAAATTATTAAGAAATTCCCTTGGGAAACATTGGTAAGTTTGGCGGTATTTTCCCAAAAAATTTCGTAAGATTTCTTAAGAATATTTTTTAGGAATATTTTTGGGAAATTCTTAAGAAGTTCCCTTGGGAAACATTGGGAAGTTAAGCTGTATTTTCCCAACAAATTTCGTAAGATTTCTTAAATATATTGTTAACGAATATTTTTGGGAAATTCTTAAGAAGTTCCCTTGGGAAACATTGGGAAGTTTGGCCGTATTTTCTCAACAAATTTCGTAAGTTTTCTTAAGAATATTTTTTACGAATATTTTTTACGAATATTTTTGGGAAATTCTTAAGAAATTCCCTTGGGAAACATCGGGAAGTTTGGCCATTTTTCCCAACAACTTTCGAAAGATTTCTTAAAAATATATTTCGAACGACTTCTTAAGAACACCCAAGTATCTTACTATAACTTTCCAAAAGACCCTTAAAATATTTCCTAATAAATCTAACACCATATCAATGTAATTCTTTAAACATGTTTTTAAGGAATTTTGTTACATAATGGTTACTTTAGTTAGAGGATATGGAAATTCAACCTTTAGCTACGGTTTGGCACAAAAAGTTACCTTAAATGGAATAATATTAAGTGCGAAATGTAGGAGCCAGAGAACAGAGAACTGTTACTTTTAACCGAAAATTATAATACCAGTAATTTTTTTAAACTATTGTGCATATATTCAACTTCTAATGGGAAAGTTTGTCTCGGCTCAAAATCTAAAACATAATAATTTTAATGAATTTAGAGGGATAGAAACTGACCTTCCACAAATAATATTTCCAATTGTATTAGACAGATTGAAAATACAAAAACAAATAATTGTTTGAGAATTATTAAAAACTGCACGGACTATTTGATGAAATTCAATTTAGTATTGATGGAAATTAAATTTAACAATGGATTAAAAAAATCATTTTATTTTTTAAAGTTCAATATTTTCTCATTTCAATATTCTTTTTAATTGGGTCAAACCTAAATTTACATTGGAATTCTATATACAAATTTGCAAGTGTTAATTGAGACAAATATTCACAAGTATTGTTTAAAAATATTTTCCTATACATTTTTAACTTTCTGCTATTTAAACTTCCCAAAAATTTCCTTAAGAATCCACGTGGCAAGTTTTCCGAACTTTTCCTTAAAAGGTTATTCCCAAAACTTCCCTTAAATATTCTTAAGTGTTCTTAAGATATATTTTCCGAACAAAACCTTAACTTTCTGCTATTTAAACTTCCAAAAATTTCCTTAAGAATCAACTTGGCAAGTTTTCCGAAATTTCCCTTAAAAGGTTATTCCCAAAACTTCCCTTAAATATTCTTAAGTGTTATTAAGATATATTTTCCGAACAATACCTTAACTTTCTGCTATTTAAACTTCCAAAAATTTCCTTAAGAATACACGTGGCAAGTTTTCCGAACTTTTCCTTAAAAGGATTTTCCCGAACTTTTCCTTAAAAGGATTTTCCCGAAACTTCCTAAAAGTTTTCTTTAGTGTTCTTAAGAGATATTGTCCAATGGATGACAATCCCAAAGGCTCCCTTGGGCTCCCAAATGTTTTCTTAAGATTTCTTACGACATTTTTCGTAAGGGATAACCCTTCTTAATTGATGGGGTGCGTTTAGATTATACAGAGTAGCTTCAACAAGTCTTTCTAGCTAGGGCCGGCAAGAAGTTATTTTGATCATGTTATACCCCCAAATTCCAAAAACCTTTATACACCCCAACTAAACTTACTCCTTCCCGCCCACTGCTAGCAAGTCTTGTGGAAGCTACTCGTTATAGTTTAAGCGCACCCTACCAAACAAGAGGGGTTATGCTCCCTTTAGCCGGCACCAAATGAGATTTACTTCAACCACCAAAAGAAGAGAGAAAAACCAATCAAAATAAACGGAAAATTTATACACAATCGAGATATTTTTTATTTATACTGTGTATGTTTAAACTTATAAATTTTCGAACTTTTACAAAATTTTCTTCGTTACCGGAGGACTCTGATATATTTGGTATATAATATTGATATTATAATTTAGCATGCGCTCAAAAAGAACCTTGAGCTGGTTTTTCATTTAGGTAAGGGCAGAAACCACATATATAGGTGTCAAGCAACTAAGTTTAATTAACAAAACACCAAAAACATTTCGTCCTCGCCATCAAATTTCATTTTTGCATCTTTAATTTATATCTCTCGTTGATGGGAGTATTAAGCCTGTTTTGTTCTCTTAGCATTTCGGACACATTTCTGGTTGAAAGTGGTTCCTTAAATCCCACGAAAACATTAATATGAAAACCGAATTGGCGTACCCAATTCAGTGCCAAATCCACATCGAATCCTTTTTTAAGCGTTTCTGCCAGAGGAACTTCGAAAAATACCACACTTTAAAAGAAATCAAATTTATGAGATTGGTATCGTGGCTAAAACTAAAACATTTCATTATATAAATGCCTAGGAATATAGTACGCACATGTAGGTCTTAAAGCTCCTTCTGCAATCAATAGTTATCTAAACAGGGATACTATTTCGGCGGGTTTTTAAAATAGTGACTACCGTGTTAATTTGATTTCGATAGGTTATAATACACTCAGTTACTTAAAGTTTTTGCTCTCAAAATGGAAAGTACATTTAATTATAAAATTCCATCATTATTTGATGGTTCATCAATGTTTTTGTGTCGTGAAACGTTTATTTTTCGTTAATATCTTTCCTTCTATTAGTCAGTAGCAGAGCAAATACTTTGAAAATAATATTTCAAATAATGCGAATAAATGTAAAAATTATGTCCCTGTTGAAACGATCTGGTGTTTTGTATCGATTTGAATGAAGCTGTTTTAAATAAAAATTGGGTGAAACCACATTCCAGGCGAAAACCAGACTTCAAAATGTTATGTCTAATGGTGATACGGAAAGTAATATCAAACACCAAATGTAAAAATTTCAGAGTAATGATGAGAAAGTGGAGTTCAAATCTTTTAAAAAAAGTACTTATAAATTTTAAAATTATGTTCTTTGGTTATTTTGAAATTATTTAAAAGCTTTATTAAAGACTGATATTTCCACGAATACTTTAAATGATTATAAAAATATTATAGTTTATTAAAAACAAATATAATATTAATTTAAATAGAGACCGTTTAAAAGCGGGGATTGTCTACGTCAGTCGCTACATATTTTAAATTATTTTATTACTCTTGACATTTGTAAAACTCAACTTTCGATTGCTATAGGCTTAACAAGGCCGTAAGCTCCCTTAATCCGGGTATTGTTTACCCGAGTTTCCTAAATTTAAATTTGGCAGGTCTTGTCCTTCACGTTTTAAATACTTACTTATCTTATTAAATTGGCTCTTAAAAAATTAATATTTATCAACTTAACTATTTATTTTCAAAATATTCCATCAGTTAAACATTTTCTCTAGAAAGTAACAATGTAGTTGGGTAATAGAAGTATTTTTACCAACTTGGTTTTAAAAGAAAGTATTCAAGCTATGGAACTAGATAATAATTCCAATAGAACAGACGATATTTGTTTTCACCTTAAGCGGCCTGCTCAATGGAGCCACTTACCTTAAATTGGAACGATATTCGAAAGTGCTCGTCACCTCAGTTACATAGTTTTTTAATGAAGAGATAAAATATGCTTCCTAATGAAAAATTTAAATCTTTAATGACGATTAAAGGTTTACAGTAACAATTTATTTTTTAACTAAATACATATTCCCCTAAAAAAATTACTGTTTCGAAAGTATTTCGTGAAATATTAGGATATCGTAATTTAAGGAAACTACACGGAAGAAGAATAGTTCCACGTGGTAAAACGATTGTATTACAAACAATTAATTTTGTTTATGCTTCATATTTAACGATTATTAAACCCGGTTATGTGTACACGTCATTTTATATCGCATTAAACTACTTTGAATTGTACCAAAACACTTTGAAATGCACTAAAATATTTGGTAATACACGATAACTTTGGATAGACATTGATGACAAAAGAAAATGATAGGTAATTCACTTGAATATTTGGCATTAGTTTAGAATATGTGACAGCTTTTTAATGGTATTAATAATAAAAGGGGGATAAAGTAATTAATACGTTGTCTAGGGAATATTTATTTAGCATTATAGCTTAGTTTAATGAAAGCGTCGACATTAAGATATAATAAAAGGTTTATTTGCACACTCATAATAAAACATATTCAAACATTAAAAACCCGACTTAAAACTAATTTAACCAAAACAGACAGCTAACTTACAAACTAACTTAAAACTAAAATCATGATATTGGCTGGTTCCCCAAAGTTACGTAAATGTTTATACGGTACCGTATTTTAGTTCAGCGATCTGGCGAATCTGGATTCCAGCGAAATAATTCGGTCCTTGGAAGAACGACACATCAGCGTCTCTTGGCTGTTACACTTTTCAGCGTACCACTCGTACCAGGTTTCTTGGCTTCACTCGCGCATTACTTTTTCACGAGGACTTCGCTTCATTTTTAAGAGAGAACGTAGAACGAGGAGACGACCCGAGGTGGTTCTCACCGATTTGGTTCAAAGTTGGGGGATTGTTAGACCTAGATGTAACATTATCCCGTTAAAGGGAAAAGTTACGCTGGGCTTCCGTTTAGCCATGACAACCAAAAATGTTTTTGACAACATAAAATAAGAAAAAGTCTATGTAAAATAACATGCGAAAATGACAAATTCTAAGGGTCCCCCCTGTGCAAAACTTCAGCGAATTTGAATAAATACCTCGAAATTTTAGGTATAATACAAAATATTTTTAAAACTTATGCCGTGATAACTGCCATATATTTTCACCGATAAATCTTTAAATCTCTACATTACATTATCTGAACGATGTAAACAGATTTTTAGATTTCGATAGAAAAACGACGCCATTTTATAAAATGGCGGATACAAATATAAATCATGGTGCAATAAGTTAGGTAATTTGTATCCGATTAACCTAAGATTTTCTACGTTACATTATCTGCCCGAATGAATTCGTACTATAGATTTTTATAGAAATCCGACACCATTTTGGAAAATGGCGGATATCAATAAAACTCATCGTGCGATAAGTTCCGTATATATTCGTCGATTAATCAGAAATTTTCTACGTTTCATTATCTGCCCGAGTTAATTAGACCTATGGGTTTTCCAATAATAATCCGACGCCATTTTGAAAAATGGTGGATATAAATATAACTTATGATGCGATAACTGCCGAAATTATTTGTCGATTTAAAGCAAGTGGCGACCCCTGTGTAGTAGCATTCCCGTTCAATAGATGTCGCTAGCGTAGTTATTAAAAAATGATAGAAACAAGCTGCTCAAGCCAATTAAGCCTCTAAAGGCGTGAACTAACAGCTACCAAGTTGCTAATAGGCGTTTTGAAGTCACATGCTTATAAAGACTACTTAATTTCTGAATTGACAAATCCTTAAGTTTTCAGCTTATTTTTTTATTCTAAAATATGGAGAAAATGACAGTCCTTCCATTACCTAGTCCGTCTTAATAAAAATTATTTGTTTGGTAGTTGTGCTTGTGCATTTCGGCAACGGCTTGTCAAAAAAAGTCAAATTGTTACCTAGGCTTACAAATTCGTTTAGCGTTTATAACGTTTAGTATGGCTAAAGGTTCAGGTAAAACATATATATATTTTGTTTTTAAAAGTTTGTATTGGTATAAAGATATTTTTAAATATAGGTGGAAAACATAGAGTTAGCTTGAATGATGAGGCATTTATCGCTTTCCAAACGGAAAGAAAGAAAAGAGGGATGTCATTAGATGCTTTTGTGCTACTTCTGTTGAAAAAACTGTAAGTTAATTCAAATTTAAATATGTTATTTTTAGCTTTCATATATTAAACTTTTCAATAAGCAATGAGACTCCCTCTCCAATCAAAATATCAGTTGCAATACAAGCAACACCGGAGACTAAATCAGTTGTGTCCCAAAAAAGAGACGAAGAACTATCATCTGTTCAAGACAAACCAACTCAAACAGATAGGAAATATTTTGGAGATATTCAAACTCAGACAGTTGGGAAACAATTCAGAGATTATGAAACTCAAACTGACTTTAGTATATTTGCTACAAAACTAAAGAACTATGAAAGAATACCACAAGCTAGTACGAAGTTACTCATGCTTAATTTGATATATTTAGTTTGATTAATTTTTTTATGTAGGACCAGTCTCTCATTTAACCTACGGTTTAGCTGCTGAGTCTCCAGAAAGCACACCAGAGAAGCTTATACAGAGGTCTCAATCATTAACATCCACCCCAACCACTCCTATTAAGACCAGAGTTTCACTACGAAGTCAAAACTTATTTGGATCTCTAATGAATGTATCTCCTATGTGTGTTAATTATTACATATACTTTGCAATACACATGTCTAATATATCATTACTGATAGCTCGGAACACAATGATGAATTCTTATACAAGGGAGATGAAGATTTGTCTAACAGTGAAGATGATGATATGGAAGAGTCATCGACATTAAAAGCGGATGAAAATAAGACTGCAAGTCAAGAAGAACATGAAGTGGCTGGTGGCTTTGAGAAAATTGAGTATGTGGTTTATTATTAGAACTGTAAATACATTTATCAATATTTTCTAAATTGGTATTAGCAATTATTTTACCACCTGTTGCTAGTGGGGCACCCAGAAAATTATTCATATGAGGGGGAAAACTTGATTAGGGGGGTCCTTGTTTCTCTCTGGGTGAGCTATTGGTGGTTGCCAGGCTGTTCTAATTATAATTCTAATGGCTTCCAATTAAAAGATATGCAAAATTTAGATGCCTTTCTATTTAAAAAATGCCTTGTTCAACGTATTTTTTATATAATTTAGCATTGATGAAGATGTTGTAGAAAATGAATTGAACTTTTCTCATACTTTCACCGAAGAAGATTTATCTCCTGAAGTAGTAATGAGACCATTGTACAATTACAAAAGTCATATAACTAATTTGAATTAAATTTTAAATAGGATGATTTAAAGCATGATGATTTGGAAGAAATTGAGTCCGATTTAAGTTCTTTGGTGATAGAGCCAAGTTTTATAGTAAGTTTTACACAAATGTTTTATGTAAAATCAGGTTGTAGGTCTTAAAATAAGGGTTCAGTAACCTTTAGGTTTTGTGGGGCCTTAAGTAAGTTTGGCCCAACCTCAAAAGCCATGTTGTAGAGGTTTTTTAACAATACTCTCATTTCAAGAATAATGTTGAAAGTTTATTCTTACTATTCATGGATTTATTAATTTTGAAATTACTACCTTCAAAGAAATAAGACATTTTCTAATTATGAAAATTGGTATAGATTACTAATTCACTAGTAGTAAAATGTATATTATTTTTATTGCTAAATTCCATATACAAAGTAAATTACTAAATCATCTTTATACTAAAATTACTAATTATAGCTAATTATTAAAAAAAAATTGCAAATAAATAATTACTTTTTCAATTTATATAATGTTTGTGATTTTTGTTAAAAATTTCTGAATATCAATTTTTATATTCGTAAAACTAAATTTCATAAATTAGTAATTTAAGATTGCAGGTTGTTTTAAAAACTTTAAATATTCATTATAAATCAGTAAATTATACTTCATTTTTTTGTATAGTTTTATATTATTGATTTCAATTTATAGATGATGATTTTTGTGTTAAATAATTATTTTCAGCCTCATTCCGATCCGACCAAATACCATGTAAATGACTCGATGGCATTAGTGCACTATCCAACACTCCTAAATTTAATCAAAAAGGCATACGGCGTAAGATGCAAGTGGTGTTCGGAACCAGTTGCCTATGACACAAAGCCAATTGGTTCTGCCATTTTAGTATCTTTTAAATGTTCAGGTCCTGGCAGTGATGGCAAACGTCATCTCAAAGTGAGCATTTGACTATTTACTTGCCACTTAAATTTATACAATTGTACTGATTTTTTTTAGGGAAAATGGGCAAGTCAACCCATGTTTCATGGGCTATATTCTGGGAATTTAGCTATTGCAAGCTGTATTCCTTTATCAGGAAATATCTACGGCAAGATTGCTTTGCTTATGAGGCACACAAAAATATTTTTCTTTGGAAAAGACACCTATTACTGGTAAGACATGTTTTTTTTCTTAGAGTACTTACTGAATAACATGCTCTGTGTCCAGTGGCGTTGCCTCAATGGCCTAGTGATAGTACAGGAGACAGCGGAGTGGCTTTATTTTTTTGGTTCCCTCGGTATGGGTTGCATAACCGCCTAGGGCCCGGTTGTACTGAGAAAAATTGAAAAACGTATATCTCGCCACTGTGACAGCCTGAGCTTTTGAACAGGATATGACCTTCAGCATTTCGAAGTACGGTCTCAATTACGGTGACCGTAACAATATGCGCGTTGACTATAGTATTTATGGTATGGATCTTACAATATTGGTGATTTAGGGGTCTGGAGCCCCTCTGTCTGGTTACCAAACGTCACATACTAAAGCATAATATATTTACTAATCTCACTGTGGGCCTAGACGCACTTATAGGTTAGCAGCGAAATGCTAGACTTCACATTAACATCCCACTGTTCCGCCATGCTGTCAAAGAGCCTACTTCATTCTTAAACTTTTACTACTAACGTAAAACTCATGGCCACAAAGCGAAAATCGTGAACACGCGAGTTAAAACTAGTATTCGACGATGGCATTTAACATACAGGGTGATTAAAAGTTGGATTTCCTGGCGTCTGGACTTTTTTTCCTGCGAAACTCACTGGACATTCGGGAAGCAGGTAGGGGACTTCTTGCGCTAACAAACCGAATGGGACTCAGAGTCTCAGAGTTAACCCTACTCACCAGTATTATGTTATCATATTTTCTCATTTTACTGGGAATGTGCGGATAACCTTTTACCAAGGGTTATCAGTACGGTTTTCGGTTCGGTTAATCTAACCGAATTTTCAGAATTTTTTGAGAAACCGTTATCGCTTCGAAATTCGTTTTGGGGGCGTATAAAGTATTCGATAATTTCGGTTAGAGATTTATTTACTCGGATTTTTTTTAATTTGGTTAATAAATTTCAATTTTTTTTTAATTATTATTTTTCATAATAAATATCTGAATAAAAAGATAAATATCGGGTATCCGAGTTATTTTAACACCCGAAGCCTATTTTTAACAGAAAATAGGAGCGGGATACGGGATAGGGGGAGCCAACAGGTAGAGAAGAATCCCACTAAAAGTGACGACAGAGGTTTTTTGAAAACACGTTGGGCGGCCACTTTGGTCTTTGGAAGGAAAAAAAGCGGCTGATTAGGGGGGAAGCCGCGTGTTTGAGATAAGTTATAGTTTTACAGTTTTACTTTCGCCTCTCTAATTGACTCTCACCAGTTCCGTGCAGACAGAAACTGCCTTTTTATCAATCTATCTCCCTATAACGGTAAAACCTTTAATTTAGGCTAATGCCCATTTCTTTGTTTGAAGAAAGCTATTTATGATGTCAAATGAAGCCTCAGCTGATAATTAGGTTAATAGTTAATCGTTTATTATTCTAATGAAAACGATTACACGATTTGTATTTGAAAAGAAATCGATTACTAAACCGAAATTTATCAAAATTGAAGCCGATAACCGATTTTCAAGTTTCCATAAACCGATAACCGAAGCGAATTATAATTTGAAATTTAACTGTTATTCGATATCCATACCGATACCAAAAATACAGTATCTGCACATCCCTACGGTCTATCTCTTTCATACTTCATAATTTTGTCCACCTGTTATTAGTTTCAAAATATTACACCACCATACACTTGAAACTCATTCATTGGTATTACCTTAACCTAGAATACAAAATACATCCCCTAGGGGAAATTAAAATTTTTATTATTAAATAGGATTTTTGCAAAACTTAAAATAAGAGTAAATTTTTTTAGCAATTGCCTTCAGGGTCGTCAACAGACGTACGTTCTCTGTTTTTTTAGCTTGAACCGCGATAGTGCCGCGGAAAAAGGCGGTGGTATTGGTGTATTATCTAAAACAAACGATCTGGTCCTAATGACAAAAATTCACGAACATATGTCGGTCGAATTTAAAGACTATCTGGAAATAGCTTATGGAATCGTAAACTATGCCACTTTCCTCGGTGGAATGGAATAGGAACGAATGTTAAGAGTTAGAAGCTGGAGCCGGGTAGGAAAAGGTGTTTATACTGGAAGACCAGAATGGACATTTTGTTGAATTTGATGGAGGAAACGATGCAAATGGTCATATGCTAAAGGAGTTTAGTTCTCTTAACAATCTGGTAATTGGAAATCTAATGGACGTATGTGATGGAAAAACAACGTGGCAGAGGCAGGGTTTAAGTTCGACTATTGACTACTAAGTGGAGACCTCGTGCCTAGCATTATCTCGATCGCTGTCGTTGAAGATGGCTTTAACAGTCTGGATAGTGGTCATAGCCTTATCACGACTTATTTCGCGTTGCCAAGATCCTTGATTGCGAAATGCACAAATGTAGCTTCCGCTAATAGCACACGCTTTTTGGGAGATTTTTCGGATTTAAAGATGATGGATAATTATACCTAGGAAATGGAAAGATGGGATTTGTTGTCAGGAGAAGAGTGCTCTTACACAGACTTTGTTGACGTGATGAACGCGGCAATCCCCCGTCGACGAAGCAAACGTAACCATAACAGTAAAGAAAACTGCCTTAAAATTTTCTGGGATGGTGAAGTGAAGATGGCGATCTCCCAGCGAAAGTAAGCGTGTAGAACACACCGAAAAGCGATATTTCAAAAGGAGGATATCCTGATCGTAAAAGTGAAATTGGACGAAAACATGAAGGCTAAACTCGACTGTAAAATCTTGATTGATAAGAAGATACGTCTAATTAAATAAAGATAGATAAGGTATAGTGGCGGGTGAGAGAGCTACACACTTAAAAAGGTTGGGTTGTTTTCGACCCAAAATTGGTTTATTAGCGATAATGTTTCTTCTACTACGGGAGTTGTCTTGTGTGCAATAATATGGTACAATTGGTACTAAGACACAATATGTCTTCAATCGGTGCTATGTGATGAGTGCTAGCATGACTATTTCCAGGCTGCGTTACTCTTCTTTGGTAACTACGATGTCTGGTACTTCGAGATCTTGCTCGTCCAGCGTTAGCGTTTCCTGTTTGAAATCAAGCACCTTCTAAATATCCTTTCTTTGACAATGTCTGCATGTGGATTTCAAGTATGGACATTCAGTGGAATCATGATCAGTATTATTACATCTTGTACTGCTGAATTCCGCTGTTGAAATCGATTTGTACGTGGCTGTAGAATCTCATTCCTACTGTGATGCGATCTTATTTGTCTATTTCTATAATTATGCGATCTGCCATAAATCTTATAGATGTTCTCTCCGCCATTAGCTGCATTCATTTAACAATTTTACTATTGGAATTTAAAATATAAGTTTAACATGGACAAAAGTTTGCCGCCAATTTTGTAATGATTCAAAACAAGGCTAATTAAATTTTTCAATTGAAAGTTTCTTTTAAAATAGCACCAATGAAACGATTAATTTTTAAATAACTCACTATTCTTTCTTTTAATTCGGCTAAAATGCAAGCTATGTGGTTTATAATAAGCTGTTTTTACCTCTCCCTGGGTGGGGTTTTACAATCACCGTGTCTATTGGGGTGTGTATGTTCGCAGTTTCTCGAATGTTGTAGAAAGGGTTATTGTTTTCAAAGCGCCTGAATTCAAATGCTTTATTTATATTACGACGTGTGTGAGTGTTGTGTATGTAAGGGGTACCTACTCTTCAACTTCTATTTTTAGGACGGACCGAGCTCTAAGGGTTACTTTAAATGGCAAGGTTTCTACCAATTGTTCACGTTATTCGGCTTAATATCAATTTGCGAAACCGTCGGGTGAGTTTTGAGCCCTGGCCCTCCTGCTTGGTAGGGTAAAGCAGTGGACACTGACGGAATTTACGCGGCATGTCTCAAATCGATGCTCCTCTGCCCAGACGCTGCTTGTTGATGGAACCGGAGCGAGAGTTACGCTCATTCACTAGGGCAAAGACAAACTGAGGATGAACTGAATTCGTCAGTGTTGTACAAGGTATATGCTTGCGGTTGGCTTCTCTTTCAAGCACGAACTGGCGCATTGCTAACTAGCGAACGCTGTGGTCAGCAATTTTACTGCACGCCTAGATGCTGGCAATGCGATGCAATAATGGAAAGCTTACTACGCGTGCTTCTTGAATGTCCGGCTCTAAACGCCTTCGAGAAGATTTGAGACTGGTGAGAGTTTTATTGGAACCTGGAAGATCTTCTTGGCTTCACCGACATACAGCGTGTATCCATACTCAGTATATAAATATTAAGGGCTTATAAGAATTGAGACTTTGTCGCGATCATCTGCGACGAATTGTTAGGGCACTAGAGAGTTTTGAAGTTTGGCCTAAAACCCCCAGTAAGTAGGCTGCCACACAAACACAACCACCCAGCTAGAAAAACCGATTTCATGGGTAGAAGAAAGATCAATTTTAGTAGTAGGAAATGAGTTAAAACAACGACAACACATTTTCAACTGTTTTTAGTTTTTTATTCAAGCAAATGCTCAACATTTCGTCCTCCAACTCTAACACTCCAGGCGTGGTTCGTATGTGTTCCGCAGCGGCGTGTATTCTTTCCACCAAATCTAACTCCGAGTCAACTGGGGTTTCGTAAACAAGTTCTTTCATCCAGCAGCCACAAGAAAAAGTCTAGCGGATTGAGGCAGGTGATCTTGCAGGCCATGCTACTGGACCTCCTCGGCCAATACATCTGTGGAAAATGTTCGTTAAGGAAATCACGAACCCGTAAAGCAAACTTAGCCGGAGCTCCGTCGTGTTGAAACCGCATTTGTCGCAAAATTGGTAATGATACATCATCCAGAGAAGACATTTTACTGAAATACCAGGTACGCTGTCCCATGAATCTCGGCGGTAGCGTGTAAGGACCCACCAAAACATCTCCCACTATTCCAGCCCACGTTAACAGAAAACCATGTGTAAACGTGGCATGGGGATTCTCATGGGCCTACTCGTGCTGGTTGTGTGGGTGTATAAAATACTCTCCGAAAAGAAAGTTGAAACTTCTAGAACTTAATGATGTTACCATAAAATGTACTATTAGCATTCAAGAAAGCCTCAAGGACATCATAGAGGAACAGTGTTATTAAATGTTTTTCCAAAAGCCGATCTCAAGTACTTAGACGATCAGAAGTGGAATTATGAAATCCACGAAGAAACTTGAGAACTTCATAGTCGAACAGTGTCATTAAACGTTTTACCCATCGACGGACTCCATTTCTTTTACAGTCTGAAGCGGAACCATGAAATGTAAAAAGATCACTAGACAAAACTTCGAAGACACCCTTAACGAAGTGTCATTAATCTTTTTTTTTTTCACCAGTAGATCAAAGTACTTTTGACGATCAGAGTAGTTAAATTTAACACGGAATAACGCGCGAATATTCATTTCAAAATTTCCGCTTTAGTTTATTACTTTTGTAGTCAGTGCCGAAGCTTTGTGATGCTCAGGTAAACAGTTATTGAAATGACTAGTACATCGGTACATTTATTTATAGTTTTTCTAGAAATTAGATCTATTTTTTGTGGCTCACAAATTTATTATAAAATCAGTAGAAAAGAGACAGACTATTTTTTGTACTTATAATAGACCACTTAATTCTGTGAACGTGATACAAGTTATAACTAACTTAACACCTTCGTTAATCGAAATATAAACATATATACACGTTTTATATACAAAGTTAATGCAATACTAAAAATGAAAATTAAACTAGTTAAATTTAAACAAAATGGTTAATACTTATAAATTGCTATTATAGAGATAAAGTTAAAACAAAATTAAAATTATATTTATTGTAATTTTTTAATGTTTTTCTAATGGAAAAAACGACTTTAAGGTTAAATCTTTCCTTTAAAGGGTGTATAACCCTTCTGCTTTGGTAGGGTGCACTTAGACTATACCGAGTAGCTTCCACAAGCCTTCCTAGCGAGGGGCGGCAAGGAGTTAGTTTAGTTAGGGTTTATAAACGTTTTCTAAGTTTGGGGGGTAAAACCCGATCAAACTAACATTTTGCCTCCCCTCGCTAGAAAGGCTTGTGGAAGCTACTCGGCATAGTCTAAGCGCACCCTACTAAACAAGAGGGGTTATACTCCCTTTAAGGAAAAGATTTTGACTCGTCCTGGAGTCTGGAGAACACCTATTAATCCGGGTAGTAACCTGGCCTAAAACCTCGATATACTCCGTCTGGGCTCGGAAAGCGTTGTCTTATTCTCAACACCGCGCAAGCAGGGTGGACCAATCGATTCCCGACACCCAGACGTCCGTATAGCCACAATGCCAAATTGGAATAGGCCGCGAACCTCAATCGGTCGTTGGAAATATTCAACATATTTGCATCGAGAATAAGTTCGTTTCTCATTCTCATTTTTAAGACTAGAACGAACGGTTCAAGGCACAAGATGCGAAACTCTTGTCCGTTCGTTAAACAGTCCGGACTGTTACAGCATCTGTTTTCTTGTTCCGTAGGCATTGGTTGGCAATGCCTACAGATGCAAAATGGTTCTGGTTGGGCATCGTCTGGAATAGGCTCTTCTGGTCCTGCGCCGCCCTCAGCTAAATTGGAATGCATCGTTTCGCTTCTCTCAACGTTTATGTCCATTTCCGCCATCCCTGATGATAGGGTTTCTGCAACAGCTTCGTTGGCTAGTGAAGCAAATTCTGGTAAAATTCTAGACAATTTCAACAGCAGTGAATCTTTGCCTGCCTGGGACATCTTCTGTATGATCTTCTAGAATAGTAAATAGTGGTTTCGTAACTTCAATATGATTCTACAATTCGGAAGACTAACTTGCATCTCCATCTCTCTTTCATCTAAACCACTGTTTATTATGGAGGCGTAATTTTTATCAACTTTAGCCATGGCCTCTCGGATTCCTCTATTGCCCGTCATTTTTCGGCCATGCTGTTTTGGTGCTTTCTGCGCCCCAGACTGTCTGCCCCTTTTTTTAGGAGCTATCTTTTTCTTTGGTTTAGCACCAGTTCGCTCCCACGGCTCTTTATCATCATCCTTAGATTAAAAATTACATTTGTATCCATATTAATTAGTTTGCTTCTTAGTATACTAACAGTCGATAGAAGCAGACGTTCATAAAATATCTCTTATAAGAAAAGTATTCATATTCTTAGGCTCGGGCCAGATTCCAATGGATGCTAATTTCTAACCAAACCTCAGATGTGTAACCCCGTTACGGTTTAAAATTGACGCGTATATTATTATTATGCAAAACGATGTAAAATTTAAAAATGATCTGTTTAAAAACCATATTTTCTCGATGTAATAATTTAACAAACTAGAGGCATAGCACAATTTTTCTATCGAAAAATCGGCGGGATCCTGCGTAGGTTTCGAGTTAATGACACTATAAAATGAATACTTATCTCGCAAGAAGTATGTTATATAATTCTGGTAGTAGCTATATAAAATTATATTAAATACTATTTACTGATTCTATTGGTGCACAGGGCTCTTGAGTTAGACCAGATCTTTCAATTGCGCCACTTTCTTCATGAAATCCGATTTTAGTACGTTCATCTCTGTACAAAGGCGTCGTAGTACCCTTTGTTTTTAAATATTTTGTGTAAATTTAGAATTGGTTTTATTTTAATTATAAAAATATTTTTACGATCTTACTGTCATCATTGAATACAAATCTTCGTTCCAATTAAACATCGGCATTTGTGGTTCCGATTCCGTATCCTGTGATTTTTCATTTTCGGAAGAACTGGCGCTAGTATCTGAATCTAACATTTCGGTTGAACAGGTAGCTTCACCTTTCTTCCTTTTTCCTTTGACCTCCCGGCTAACTCTGTTACGGCATGGTAATTTCTTAGTGCCATATTCGTTGCATGTGCACTGATCAGTGCATAATTTGCCATTTTTCTTGCACAAACAATATCCCCTTCCGGTTGGATTTTTACAACCATGTTTGCAAGCGCACTTTCCCGACCACGGGTCTTCTAGACCTTTTTTAACTGCCAATGGTAGTTCCATTGAAAAATTATAATTGCGACTAGATTCCGTAAATTATAGGTTCTCTTCAGATATCTAAACTTCCACACTTCACGCAAAAAAAAATATCTCCAACTATCTTGCTAGCAGACAAAAGAATATGAAACGACGACGCACAATCGCGAAGCGCTATTCTGAATTTCGATATCTTAGTATTGGTGTCTTTCGAGTTTCCAGAAAGCGAAACCGAAACCCCTAGTCACGCGTGTTTGGTACACATTTGACCCGACCGAGCCTAGGTGTAATTTCGCCCGAGCTATCTGTTGTTTTTTCCCCTTTTGGAAGAGGACAGTGGATTGGGAGGTAATAGCCCCACCCCGTGTCACGGATAGACTAAAGTTCACAGCTACCCAAGGTCATAATTTCGGATTTCAAGCTACTCTGCCTCTTATGATCAGGGACGGGGGGGGGGGCAGGGGTACATTGTAACCCCCAACGAAAGTAGGGGGTGGAAGGTATATATATAGATTAGAATATAATGTTTATTATTGTGACCCAAAACAATACATTAGTATCAGCTAGTTGATCCACATACAAACAGTCAAAAGTTATAGTACTTTCTATAACAACCATTTATTGTTGAGTCAATATGCGTTATATTAATATTTGTATTAGCCAATATTGACCGCGTTAAAAAGAGTGGTGAATGTAAAATGCTCTTGACGTAATAACGCTGCAAACGATATGCAACGGTTCAGATACCGCTGCAGGTCCGATTACTCTTATTGAACGCAGCCCATGTATTTTTGCCCCTGGAAAGGTGCCGTGAATCCTGCAACCTACATACACCTATACACCAATATTTTTCTGCCTCAGTCAATTTAGCGGCTGCACGGGGGGGGGGGGAATTAAGGTTTTGTTTATGACTCAGTCTTCACGAGATTTTAGTTCTAGCTGGGGCCCAGCTAGTATAGAATGAGTTAATCTTCCTGGATATTAGTGTTGCAGTTAAAATTAAATTTTTGTAAAATATCTGAACAAGTAATTTTTTTTAAATCGACCAAAATTGGATAAATTGACCAAAATTGGGTAAAAAGACTAAAATTGGGTATTATGATAAAAATTCGTCGAAATGAAAAAATTGGGTAAAATTGTGTTAAAACAACTAATATCGGATACAATTGGGTAAAACTACAAAATTTGGATAAAACTGCCAAAAACGTGGCTAAAAATGATTTAATTGAATAAAATGAAAGAAATTTGGTTAATTACAACTTGCAAAAAAATTGTCACTCTCTAGCGAGTCGAACGTCAGTATGTCTGTAGTGTAACGCTGTTTCTCAGAAACTACCCCACCTATTGAAATGAAATTTCTCACACCTAAAGATATAGGCGGCTTTGACAAGACGTCATTTTCATTAATATTGTTGGTACATTGTTTAAAAAAGCATTTTTTCTTACATCAATGATTGTTATTAGATCGATGACATCATGAATAGAATGATTTAATTATTTTATTATTATACTACTTGAAAATGGCCGCCTTTAGTTAACGACCAATAAATCTAAAATTATTAACCAAAATTTGTCATAAAGGGGTCATTATTTTTAGATTTGCAAAATCAACGGTATATTCCTAAACTGTCAAAACGAAGATATTGTTAAAAAGGCAAACGCCATTGAATAAATAAGCTAATTATTTTATTTTTTATCAAGTATTATAATGGAATTTTCCGCCATTTACATGGTGAAAGTAGCTTATTTACTCATCGGTGTTTGACCTTTTTACAATATCTATAGTTTATAGCATGGGTGACGTAGGTCTACGTCACACTGGAATTACTCTATACCGAAGGTGAATTTGTCGTGGAAGAAATCGTTGAATACATTAGTTCTGTGGGAGAGTATATCTTATTAAAATTATTAGCTTACGATATTGGTGAAAACGAATTAAATTGGATAAAGCGACGCAAGGAATATTAAAATTAGTACTCGGAATTGATTATTTATAATTTCCGAATTTTCCGATAAATAAATTTGTTGAAAATTAACATATATATATATATATATATATATATAAGTAAATGTTTTTTTATACAACCACGCATTTCGTTGAATAAAAGTGACATTTAGTATTTGTTATTTAAATAAATTAAATATTTAGTAAATAAATATTATTTAAATATCGCCGAGTTTATTTTATTAATGACTAAAAAATAATATAAATCAGAGCATTATATTTAATCAAGTCGACGATAAATGCTATTTGTAAAGTATAATTTTGAAAATATACTTAAAAATAAACCTTTTTCATAAACAACTCAAATTAAAAAAACCAAGATATAAAAATAAAATATTTAGTATAGTCATAACGACTATATTAAATATGGTAGATAGAATAATTTAAACCAAATATTTACAGATTTAAATATCAAGTATATTCAAAATAAATTAAGTAACATATAGTTGCAGAGTTTTACTAAATTAGAAACAGACGTATACAAATTCAATTAAAATTTGTTTTCTATATTTTTAAAATTTCACGAAAAATGTCCAGAATGTGAAGATGAAGTTATAAGTAATTTTAATAATAAACTAACATGTTATATTACTGAAAAGGTTTGAATACAGGACGTTTAATCATTGAAAGTGAATGTGATAATCGTAGTAAAAACATGGAAAACAAAACTTTTGTCGGCAGTAACAAAGCAAATTTTAGAACAAATAGGACGACTACATGAAAGTGAATCAGTAACGGGAAAAATGAAGCATGCCTCTTTCAGAGCAAATTAGTGGTTTTGGTCAGAAAGTCCAGAAGAGAACCAGGAATATTTAAAGGGCCTCACCGGTGTTTGAAAAATTAACCCAGAAAATCAGGTAGCAGACGACGTGTCGTAGCTTTCCCTATGTCCGCGATTCCCGCGGGAAACTGACGAATTTCAAACGCCGGTGGGGCCCTTTAATCATCGGTTCGAAAATTGACGCCGATAATTACAACGAAATCGAGAACTTTTTAGTTTTTACTTTACCTTCTTTTGAAGGTTTTCTTCAGTTTATCTACTTTTGGTCCTTCATCACTTTTGGTAGTTTGACAGATTTATTTTAGTCAATTTCAATTGATTTAAGACGATTGTAGTCGAAACTTATTTATTTTAAGTAAATACTGCTCTTTTTATCCAATTTTTGACGATTTCAAAAGAAATTATTTGACAATACCCTATTTAGGTAAAGTTTTCAAATATTCCTTTCTTTATCAAATTCAGTGTCAATTTTACACAAATTTGGATGAATTTCACCCAAAATAGTTCAAATTTAGCATTTTAGTTGAGATTTGAATTTTTTTTTTTTTATTTTTCGAGAAATGGGATTTTCAATGTAGATTTTTTCATTTTAAGTTGTCAAAAATATAGCAAAACGGAAGCCCAGCGTAACTTTTCCCTTGTTTAAAATCCATGTTCCCCCAAGGTCTACATACCCCCGAGTTTCATCAAAATCGGTGATTAACACCTTGGGTACACTCCCCGTAAGTATTTGTTTCGAGTTCGTATATTTCAAAAGGGAGCTTGCCTCCGAAAGCTGGCACAGTTTTGTAATTAAAGCCATTTTTGGTTCATGTATGTTCGTTATATTTAAATTGAAAATTGTGTATATTTGCCTCGGTTAACATGATATTGTTCGCCATGTTGTAAGCAACTTCGAAATGAGTTAACCTAACTGACTTCTTAGACATTTTGTTAGGTGCAAACTATTTATCAGTGCGGGACCACTCTAATTGAGCTGTCTATTCGCCGGGAATAATTGGCATTGTTTTTTAAAGTTGAAAGCGAACGTCTGTATATTGAAATGACGAAGTTACCTCAGTCCCAAAGCGTAGAACGCTACCGAAGCTTATTTGGGAGACGAGAAAGACTTATTTTTCAATTCATTTTTTATTAAATATTTCATTTGAAATAACAATTGCTGTAGGGCTAAGTCATATCTGACTTGTAAGCCATTGCTTGTCATTCGGTGTTTTACAATGCAAGCTCAAATAAAGAAGAAACAGAGCATTAATGAAATATTAAAAAGTAACAACAAAAAAATAAATAGTGCGTGGTTAAAGAGTAAAATTTTTTGCACTTCCTACAAAGTGGAAGTTTAAACATATTAGCTAATCTAGTTTTTTTTTAGTTGTGTTTGGTTGCAATAGTTTCCTATTTCCATGGAAGTCTTTATACAGAAATAATATTGATGAATAGTCACGTACTTGAAAAACATTTAATATCCCGACTTTTATAAATAAATCTTTTGTATGAATTAGAAAGGGTACTTTGTTTATCGAATTAAAGATTACCGAAATCGGCTTAGTATATTATCGTCTGAAAACGGTATTACTATGTTTTGGTAATAAATCTATACTCTAAATGATATGAAGCACCTAAATACACTCGATACCAAATACATATGAATCATTGTAAACATAGATTTATTTACTCAGAGAAACTGATCGTGAAGGGAGTGATGGCTATTGATCTATCTTTATCATATCAGAACCGGACCTAATCTTTTAAAGGAACTATATCACCACCCATTTAAAAAAAATAGAGTTGTAGTTCGGTTTTTAGATAGCGATGGTGCCAGAGTAGAAACGGACCTATTAAAGTTTTGTTGGTACTCAGGTGGTTTTTTTTCCAGGAAGATAAGATAGTGGTTCCACAAAGCAGTGTTTGCATCTAAAATTCCTTTCGCTCTTCAGTTTCTTAGTAGAGCTGATAGACTTTCTGCCCTTAAATGGATGACATTATAGACCCAAATAGTAGACGCTAATCTTCATAATTTACGTTTTTTCATAGGAAAATGGAACCAAAGAGGAATAAAAACATTTACTTTTTTCATGTATACTAGTAATTCTTCATAATTATCCACTAGCCTGATATTTAAAAAGTTAAGTTAATTTCAAGTGTAAACCTTAGTGTAAACTAAAACTATGCAACTCATTTTCATATTCCACAGTCATATCAATTTGTTTTGGAATGAATTTTTACATATTGAACTATTTGAACAACCCCTTTTTTTTGTAAAATTTTTAGTTGTATTTCCGGTATTTTATACCCCAAAATTTCTACTAAAAAGTTAGAGTTGGAGAAATGAGAAGTTGGTGTTATGTGCTGCTCATTTCTCCAACTGCTCGTTACACCCACTCCTCAAGACACGAGGAGTTGGTGTAATGAACAGTTGGAGAAATGAGCAGTTGGACAAATGATACTTCACCGTCTGTATGCGCGTTACAGCGAATAGCGGCGGCGAGGACCATAACGGCTAAGAGTGTTAATGAATGGGAGGGTTAATGAGAGTTCAAGACTTATACGAGCTTATTTCTCTACTGATTTTATATATCCTTACTAGTAGAAAGTATCAATAATTACTTATTTTGTGGTTTTTGAAGAAGGATTAGGAGGCTTACGATTTATTTAGGACATACTTAGATAATCTTTGTAACATTTTTATCGTTTGTTTTCATAAGCTATCAAACACATTTCATTGCGCCGGCTGTAAGTGAATTTTGGAAGAAGACGCAGCTCAAAACGTTCGAAGAACTTAGAGGAAAAGTGTTAGTTGTGGCCGGAGATGGCCGTAACGATTCTCCGGGCCATTCCTCAATGGAGTGCGCCTACAGTATAGGTGATATGGAATCACAAAAAATACTCTCTGTCAAAGTGAGAGATGTTCGACACGCCGGCGGTAAAAGCACAAACATGGAGGTTCTCGCTTTTCAACTTGCCATTACAGAGACTTACGAACTCGCTAACCAGTTTGGTTGTCATCTCAGCGAAATAGTAACCGACGCACATTCGCAAATTACATCGCAACTGGGTAAAAATAAAATTAATCTTAAGTATAAATGATGTAACTGATAATAATCTTTACTTAGAGAAACAAGAAGGCATATTAAAAGGCGTTAAGCACTCGTGGGACATTTGGCATGTATCAAAAAACCTTTTGAAAAAGCTAATGCAGGTTAGCCCCTCAGTCATTTACCTGTTTACAGTGGCGTAGCGAAAGCCCGGGGTAAATCTCTTAAATGGTGCCTTTTTTGCTTTAAGAATACCTAAAATGTTCGTTGCCAAAAAGGTCGTCAAGCAGTTTTCGGCGCCCGAGGCGGATGCCCCCGCCTGCCCGCCCCTCGCTACGCTACTGCCTGTTTATTGTATATATATTATTAATAAGTTAGTAATTTGAATGTACTTATTAAGATGTCTCAGAATAAGGGTTTTGAAGTATTGGCTCACTGGGCACCCCTTATTCGCACACACTTTTGGTGGTGTGCCAGAGAGTGTAAAGGAGACAAACAATACATGAAGGTAATATATTAATTATTGTAAATGTAATTACTTAGACTTAATGTACGTGCTCTTAGGGATTGTGGTTTAGTCTGCTACAACACGTGTGTAACCGGCACCAGTGGATAAGTCCAATGACGATCGATGGTCCACTAGCTTGTGCCCACGACGATCTTACACTAGAGCAAATTGAAGAGCATGATTGGATCGCACCAAATTCCAAGCCATTTGATGCTCTTCATAAGTTTGTGAAGCGCCCATACTTCATCAATAACATGGGCTATTACGTAAACTTTCGGTACGTTCTACAAAATGAATGCTATAAAATGTGACGCGTTTTGATGTATACAAATTATTCGTTTCGTTTTCTTTAGTCATACTGGATTTATTGAGACGTACCATAGTTTGGTATTAATGTACGCATTAAAACGATTTGCTTTTGGGTGCGTTATGTCAATTTATAATACAGGTTGTTTCAAAAGTCTTCGACCCTTCCTAGTTTCTTCGAAAACTTATATTTTGATTGAGATATGACCAAAGACTTAAGCTATGAATTTCGATACACGAATTCAGTCGGCATACTTTGCCATCGAACAAGTTTAAAACAGGTGTCACCGCGTCGAAACTACTCAGCGAAACTTAATTATGAATTTATGTATTCATAGTATACGTTATTTGTCACATTTCAATCAGAATATTAGTTTTCGGAAAAATAGGCGTGGGGGGATAGACTTTTGGGACACCTTATATAGCAGTTTGAAAAACGGAATAATTATGATTATTTTTTTTAATAAATTGTTTTGGTAGTATGGAATCATTTGAAATGCGGACGCAACTTGCAGTCATAGACCACAATTATCATGTTGGTAGACGTCAGGCAAGGACAAAAGAAGGAGCTTTGCGGTGCATTTCTTAAAAATAAGTTGGTCTAAATTAGAACTTAAACGAATAAAACTAAAATTTGTGTAGAGATACAAGATGCTACAGCAAAAGGACGAAAGCACATTACATCGTTCCAGTCCTAGAGCCTAAGGAATATACATATATTGACAACCTGTTGGAGGACATTTTCAAAAAAGAGCAAACTTCAAAGTAAAATCCGAACATGATTTTTATTGCAAATTACAATAACATAGTTACATATAGGGTTCAATGAAAAAAAGGCCGGAACTACCTGAAGACCATCCAAAGCGCATTCATGCTACCAGAGGAATGGTAGACCCCCCTTCGAAAGAAGAGTTGCGGAAAGTGCAAAAAAGTAGATTTCACGAATAAGTGTTATCAGTTTAAATTAGTGCCACTTCCAGAATGTACACTATGTATTTGTACACTTCGATTTTAACAGTGGAAACTTCGATTTTCGTGCATTTTAGCAGTGGACACTGGGATTTTCGTGCCATTTTAGCAGTGGACACTTAGATTTTCGTGCCATTTCAACCGTGGGCACTTCGATTTTCGTGCCATTTTAGCAGTGGACACTTAGATTTTCGTGCCATTTCAACAGTGGGCACTTCGATTTTCGTGCATTTTAGCAGTGGACACTTGGATTTTCGTGCCATTTCAACAGTGGGCACTTCGATTTCCTTGCCATTTTAACAGTGGGCACTTCGATTTCCGTGCCATTTATTTTATTATTTGTTTGATATTTATTTTGTGATCAGCCTAAATATTAAATTTTAATCTTGGCAATGAGATATATATTCTTAGGTGGCGATTACGTCTTAAGGCAAGTTATAATTTCTACAAGCTATTCGGACGAAGATATCTCCACGAGGTTCCTAGCCTTGGGTTGAGGTTTCCATTGGCCGGAGACGGGTAGGTCATTAGCGATAAGAAAACTAACTTTTCTTCCAGCTATTTTCTTCGACACCAAGAAGATCAAGCACTCTTCCGACGTTAAGCGAGTATTTCTCCACGATGTTCCTAGCCTTGGGTTGAGGTTTCCATTGGCCGGAGACGAGTAGGTCTTTAGCGATAAGAAAACTAACTTTTCTTCCAGCTATTTTCTTCGACACCAAGAAGATCAAGCACTCTTCCGACGTTAAGCGAGTATTTCTCCACGATGTTCCTAGCCTTGGGTTGAGGTTTCCATTGGCCGGAGACGAGTAGGTCTTTAGCGATAAGAAAACTAACTTTTCTTCCAGCTATTTTCTTCGACACCAAGAAGATCAAGCACTCTTCCGACGTTAAGCGAGTATTTCTCCACGATGTTCCTAGCCTTGGGTTGAGGTTTCCATTGGCCGGAGACGAGTAGGTCTTTAGCGATAAGAAAACTAACTTTTCTTTCAGCTATTTTCTTCGACACCAAGAAGATCAAGCACTCTTCCGACGTTAAGCGAGTATTTCTCCACGATGTTCCTAGCCTTGGGTTGAGGTTTCCATTGGCCGGAGACGAGTAGGTCTTTAGCGATAAGAAAACTAACTTTTCTTCCAGCTATTTTCTTCGACACCAAGAAGATCAAGCACTCTTCCGACGTTAAGCGAGTATTTCTCCACGATGTTCCTAGCCTTGGGTTGAGGTTTCCATTGGCCGGAGACGAGTAGGTCTTTAGCGATAAGAAAACTAACTTTTCTTTCAGCTATTTTCTTCGAAATCTAGAAGACCACGTTCTTTTACGACTATCACTTATAGAAGGGGACATCAAGCCAAATTTATAAAGCAATTTACTGAAAGGTCCATACTTTATCAGCACTTTACATGTGGAGTAATAAACTACTGGAACAATATGCCACCCAGATTATCACAATCACTATCCAAAATGTATTTTCGCTAATCGACTTCTTCGTGGTTGTGTTATTGTTCCCAATACCTAAGTTCATTGTCCACTAACTTTAACAAATTGGTCTCAAAATTAATTATGTTTTATAAGTATCACATTTGTTCCATTTTTTACTGTGATATTATTCCTACCATTTATGCAATGGCTGACCACAAATAAACCACCTGTGGCTTCGTGGTCTTTAATGTATATAAGTATTCCATAAGGGTTCCTAGCACTTAGATCAAAGTACCTATTGGACGCTGGTTTGTAGATCTTTAGTGGTAAGAAAAAATAAAGTTTTCTACGAGAGATTTTCATAGACAACTGAAAGGCAATACTTTTCCAACGGAAATCTTGTATTTTCTCATAGACACTTCTACATGTAGCCTCCATTATTCGGAGACGAGTAGGTCTTTTTCGAAAAGAAAACTAACTTTTCTTCCAGCTATTTGCTCAGACACCTACAAGACCACGTTCTTTTACGACTAACACTTATAAAAGGGGACATCAAGCCAAATCAATAAACCAATTTACTGAAAGGTCCATACTTTATCAGAACTTGACATGTCGAGTAATAAACTACTGGAACAATATGCCACCCGAATTATCACAATCACTATCCAAAACGTATTTTCGCTAATCGACTTCTTCGTGGTTGTGTTATTGTTCCCAATACCTAAGTTCATTGTCCCCTAACTTTAACAAATTTGTCTCAAAATTAATTATGTTTTATATATATGTATCACATTTGTTCCATTTTTTACTGTGATATTATTCCTACCATTTATGCAATGGCGGACCACAAATAAACCACCTGTTGCTTCGTGATCTTTAATATAAATAAATATTCCATAAGTGTTCCTAGCATTTGGATCAAAGTACCTATTGGACGCTGGTTAGTAGGTCTTTAGCGGTAAGAAAATAGTAAAATTTCTACAAGAGATTTATTTTTCACCTGAAATTTGATACTTTTTCCAACGGAAATCTAGTATTTTCTCATGGGCACTCTTAGCCTTGGGAATGAAGTCCCCATTACCCGGTGGCGTGTTAGTCTAACTAACATTTCTCCAATCGATCTTAGACACATCTGCAAGACGACGTATTTTTCAGATGGAAACCGAGTATTACCCCCTGGAATTGGTAGTTTTTGGAATGATGTTCCCAATGAACGTTGTTAATTAAATCTTAAGCGGTCAGCAAGGTAATGTTCTACAAACGATTCCTTAGACACCTCAACAACACCATACTTTTCCAACGGAAACGAAGTTTTATCCCTTGAGTTTCTAGCCCCGAAAATCAAATTACAGATTTGGTGGTGGCGAATAAGTTTTTGTTCGTAAGCAAATTCTTGTTTCTACAAACTAACAAGTGTTTCTGTGTACGGATGTCGAATCTAATATTTCTTTTTCAACTAAAGCCAATTATTTAGTTTCTAATGGCGTTTTTCATCGGGGTGCTCTATGCACACAAAGTGCTCCGATAATGGTTTCAACCCATGTTTCTACGTTATGAGAGATAAAATAGCAGCCCAATGATAAACAGTATATGTAGACCAATTCTTTTATCGTTAGCATAAATAAATTGTTTCAACAAGTGCCAATACGAAAAAAATGTCAGACAGCGTTCAATGTTGCAATCAAACTATTTTTTATCGCTAAATTAGGTTACTAGGTTTCTTGTATAACTTAAGCGCTATTTTATTTCAGATATAATTATTTACATTCATGATTATAAATATATTTTTTGTATCCATAATAAAGGAAATAAACTAATAGAACAAGTCACAACAATTTTTATTTTTATTGTAAATTTCCAAAAATAAGCTTGTGGTCCTATCATTACCTGTTTATGTCTATTTATTTTTGCTTTTATAAATTGGCAGAACGATAAATCTCAACCAAAATTAGGCTTAATCAACTTGTTATGTTTAGAAAGTTAGTACTGAATCTGAAATTCAGATGGCGATATTATAGCTTTTTGTTAGTTTTTATTTATTCTACTAGGTGGCAGCACATGCCAAGGAATGTGTTTTTCACTTTTTTTTACTTTTTTTGATAGAGCCGAGACTTGCTTTAAGTGAAATTTTCTACATTACATTATCTGATCGTATAAATAAGCCCCTTACACTGTGATAGAAATATGACGCCATTTTACAATATGGCAGATATTAATTATATCTCTTAATGCGATAACTGCCGAAATTATTTGTCCAATTACTTGAAATTTTCTACTTTACATTACCTATTAAAGATAATAAATCCTATTAATTTTAATAAAATTCGAGGCCCTTTGGGAAAATGGCGGATGTCATATAAGTTCCGTTATTATTCGACGATAAATCGGAATTTTTCTGTTTCATTAAAGGATCGAATAAATAAGTCCTTTCTATTTTGAAAGAATTCCGAAGCCATTTTGCAAAATGGCTCATGTCTGAGAAGTTCCGTAATTATTCGTCAACTATTCTGAAATTTTCTATTTCTGACCGGGTAAATTAGCCCTATTTCTTTTGAGATAAATACTCCGTTTTCCAAATAACGCACATCAATGTATCCCTTGGTGCGATAAATTCTATATTGTTATTGTTAAAAAACATTATAGGAAACTTCATATAAAATGGGTAAATTTTAATACATTTCGGCAAAATCCAATAATATTGGGTAAGTTCTTATATCATTGGATTAATAGAAAATAATTATGGTTAAATTTATCATTTAGGCATAATTTGGGTAAATTGAAATATTGTTAAATAAGTTCAATTATGGCATTGTAGAATTATTGGTAATTCGGAAAATTATTGTTAATTCAGAAAATGGTTGTAATTCAGGAAATTTTTGGTAATTTGGAAAATTATTAGTAATTTGGGAAATAATTTGTTATTCTGGAAATTATTGGTAATTCTTGAAACTAATGGTAATTCTGGAAACTATTGGTAATTCTTGAAACTATTGGTAATTCTTGAAATTATTAGTAATTCTGGAAAATATTTTTAACTCGGGAAATTATTGGTAACTCGGGAAATTATTGGTAACTCGGGAAATTATTGGTAACTCGGGGAATTATTAGTAACTCGGGAAATTATTGGTAACTCGGGAAATTATTGGTAACTCGGTTAAATATTGGTAACTCGGGAAATTATTGATTACTCGGGAAATTATTGGTAATTTGGGAAATTATTGATAAGCGATAATTTTTCTAATAACAATCAAGAGAGATATTGCTATGCGCTATTTTGCATACAGCAGATTTCAAATTAATGTACAAATAATTTCGGCAGTTATCGCATTATGAGATATTGATATCTGCCATTTTGTAAAATGGCGTCATATTTCTATCACAGTGTAAGGGGCTTATTTATTCGATCAGATAATGTAATGTAGAAAATTTCACGTAAATCGACAAATAATTTCGGCAGTTATCGCATCATAAGTTATATTTATATCCACCATTTTTCAAAATGGCGTCGGATTATTATTGGAAAACCTCAAGGTCTAATTAACTCGGGCAGATAATGAAACGTAGAAAATTTCTGATTAATCGACGAATATTTACGGAACTTATCGCACGATTAGTTTTATTGATATCCGCCATTTTCCAAAATGGTGTCGGATTTCTATAAAAATCTATAGTACGAATTCATTCGGGCAGATAATGTAACGTAGAAAATCTTAGGTTAATCGGATACAAATTACCTAACTTATTGCACCATGATTTATATTTGTATCTGCCATTTTATAAAATGGCGTCGTTTTTCTATCGAAATCTAAAAATCTGTTTACATCGTTCAGATAATGTAATGTAGAGATTTCAAGATTTATCGGCGAAAATATATGGCAGTTATCACGGCATAAGTTTTAAAAATATTTTGTATTATACCTAAAACTTCGAGGTATTTATTCAAATTCGCTCAAGTTCACCCAAAATGGTTTTTATTCCCCCCTAATTGTCCAAAGTAATCCAAAAATGATTAATTAACTATTTTTTTAATTTTTTTTTAATATTTTGTTTTTATTTATTGAAGTTTTGCACGTTGCATGTTATTTTACATAGACTTTTTCTTATTTTATGTTGTCAAAAACATTTTTGGTTGCCATGGCAAAACGAAAGCCCAGCGTAACTTTTCCCTTTAACGGGTTTCATGTTACATCTAGGTCTAACAATCCCCAACTTTGAACCAAATCGGTGAGAACCACCTCGGGTCGTCTCCTCGTAAGTTATCTGGTGACCAGCTCTGCACTCTCTGACCCTCTCTTCTTTTTCTGGGTCTTTCCTATTTTGTTTCTTCCCCACCTCCTGTTGTGCTCCGAGGATGACCACCCCCTCGCCAGGAACACATTTTCGGGGAAAATTCCATGACATAGGTCGGGCGTTCGAATTCATTCTCCAGGTGGATGCCATGTGTCACTTGTCACCACCGGCTCGTGTAAATATATTTTTAGAACTATAAATACTAAAATTTAGCTCCATGGTCGATATATCTTAATGTAAAATTTAATAAAAGTTCTGCTACTACATGGAGGTCAAATAAAATAAAATAAAATAAAGTGGGTCTGTAATAACGGTTGTATACTATTGGACCGAATCCCGTTTGACCGAATCCCATTGAACCGAAAAGTATTTTCGTTTATAGCCCAACATGGCGGGATTCAGTTGAATGGGAAATTTAAATCTGGTTCGTTTTCACTTCGGGTAGGTTAGTTCAGGTTGAGTTAGGTTAGGTTAGGTTAGTTCAGGTTGGGTTGGGTTAGTTCAGGTTGGGTTGGGTTGGGTTAGGTTAGGTTAGGTTAGGTTAGGTTAGGTTAGGTTAGATATGGTAGGCAACTATTTCACGTCGGGTCTTATCAAGGTTATTTTCCCAAATTAAACCCGGAAAATATCAAATTTCAAGGGAAAAAGGTCTAAAAATACACGTCGGTACGAAATAATAAATATTTAATATTTATACTATTTAATTATATATACTATCGTCACGTAACCTACGATATATAAATATGTATCACTAACGGTATATTGAATGAAAACCGCGCAAAACGAATGGGATTTCGGTCCAATGGTCTACAATCGTAATAACGGCTGACGAAGGACCGCGGTCCGAAAGCTACCGATAATAAATTTTATTTTATTTTATTTGACCTCCATGTAGTAGCAGAACTTTTATTAAATTTTACATTAAGATATTTTTAGAACGTTTAAAGATAATCAGCTTTTAGGGGAGAACCAGCCATTTTATGAATAAAAACCTTTACAACTATTATACGTAGTATTAACCGTTTAGTATTTTAGATTGTTTAATATGATAAAGTAGATTGCTTTCATAAGTACCCGATAAATGTTTCTATAAAAAGATGCTGATAAACACTGTATCTTGCTGAAATTCATGAGGATATTTAAAAAAAAAAACATGAGGCTTTTTTATTCATATACAGGGTGTTTCAGAGATGTCTGGCACAAGGAGTGAAAAAGGTTCGAAGAAACGTTATCCTAAATTGAACCGTATCCAAGTAATTGTTCGTTGAAAATCGGCCTCCAAAACGTTGAAAAAAGTCCAAATGTGCTATTTCTATTATTCCTTGTTTAATGGACTTAAATGTTTCCATTCATTAAGCATTGGATTCTTATCTTAATCAATAAAAAATAAAATTAGTATTAAAATTGCTTTATTAAAATGAAAGAAGTAAGCTACGTGTAGAAATACGGTTAAACAATAAAAAGGTGTTTCTAAAAGACTACGCCTATTAAAAAAGGGAATAATCGAATTTCGTTTTTTAATTCTTCTAATGCCATAAGTAAGTACAAATTGTACACCTTATGAGGCGTTTTGGAAGGTATCTAGCTCATCTCCATGTTTTTTTTTTCTCCGAATGCTAGTACACTGAATGTAGTCGGCTTGTGTAATTAATGATAAAATACGCGAAAAAGTAGATAAGTCCATAATTAAAAGGGATAATATAGCTAAATCCTAAACAAATTTGAAGAAAATTAAAAACTTACTAATAACTCGTACCGATAGGTCTTCGAGCAACGCGAAACTCGGATCAAATAGATCTTCGAGTAATAAACTAAATTAAAAATAAATAAAATAGCCAGAAATTCCAACGGTAGACCGGTTTCGTTCTATTTTAATTTTCTTCAAATTTGTTTAGGATTTAGCTATATTATCCCTTTTAATTATGGACTTATCTACTTTTTCGCGTATTTTATCATCCTTCTCATAGTCCATATTTGGTTTCTTCTAACTTAACTTATCGTATATACTATTCTCCACCACACTCCCCCCTTTTCGGCTTTCCGTTGCTATACGCAACGCGTTTTGAAATTTTTAATGTTTAGGCTTAGTTTCTCTTTTCGATTTGATAGTCGCCAGCCAGATTTCCCGCACGGTACTGATGAGTTCCAAATAGAACGAAACCGGTCTACCGTTGGAATTTCTGGCTATTTTATTTATTTTTAATTTAGTTTATTACTCGAAGATCTATTTGATCCGAGTTTCGCGTTGCTCGAAGACCTATCGGTACGAGTTATTAGTAAGTTTTTAATTTTCTTCAAATTTGTTTAGGATTTAGCTATATTATCCCTTTTAATTATGGACTTATCTACTTTTTCGCGTATTTTATCATCCTTCTCATAGTCCATAGGTGGTTTCTTCTAACTTAACTTATCGTATATACTATTCTCCACCACACTCCCCCCCTTTTCGGCTTTCCGTTGCTATACGCAACGCGTTTTGAAATTTTTAATGTTTAGGCTTAGTTTCTCTTTTCGATTTGATAGTCGCCAGCCAGATTTCCCGCACGGTACTGATGAGTTCCAAATAGAACGAAACCGGTCTACCGTTGGAATTTCTGGCTATTTTATTTATTTTTAATTTAGTTTATTACTCGAAGATCTATTTGATCCGAGTTTCGCGTTGCTCGAAGACCTATCGGTACGAGTTATTAGTAAGTTTTTAATTTTCTTCAAATTTGTTTAGGATTTAGCTATATTATCCCTTTTAATTATGGACTTATCTACTTTTTCGCGTATTTTATCATCCTTCTCATAGTCCATAGGTGGTTTCTTCTAACTTAACTTATCGTATATACTATTCTCCACCACACTCCCCCCCTTTTCGGCTTTCCGTTGCTATACGCAACGCGTTTTGAAATTTTTAATGTTTAGGCTTAGTTTCTCTTTTCGATTTGATAGTCGCCAGCCAGATTTCCCGCACGGTACTGATGAGTTCCAAATAGAACGAAACCGGTCTACCGTTGGAATTTCTGGCTATTTTATTTATTTTTAATTTAGTTTATTACTCGAAGATCTATTTGATCCGAGTTTCGCGTTGCTCGAAGACCTATCGGTACGAGTTATTAGTAAGTTTTTAATTTTCTTCAAATTTGTTTAGGATTTAGCTATATTATCCCTTTTAATTATGGACTTATCTACTTTTTCGCGTATTTTATCATCCTTCTCATAGTCCATAGGTGGTTTCTTCTAACTTAACTTTGTGTAATTAATGGTCTCATTAAAACGTCACCCACAAACAAACATTTTCAGTCTACAACATATGTTCTAATAGTTGTTTTGGACGGCCACGAGGCTTAAATTTGCAATAAATTAAGTGACCTAAAAAATTAAATTCAAGTTTTGTATCTGAAACCTGCTATGCTATAGCGTACTTCACGAATGCGAAATATGGCGATATGCATCTTATGTATGGACTCATTCAGGAAAATGCGGTAGAAGGGGAGACAGCTTCCAAATCCACAAACGTTCACGGTGGTTGAAAGACGCTTAATAGGAACTGGAAAACAATGACCCTTGGGACCTGTTACTGCAGAAGGAGACGTTCCAGAAGACGTGGAGAAACAATATAACGATTTCAACCGATTTCTTTTAAAACTTCTAAAAATTCAGTATTTTTGGTTTAATTAAAATCAATAGTAGACTTTCACCTGTTCCTTAATTTAAAATCCCCGGGTTTGAACTATAGATCGCAAACCTGGCGCCATCTAAAGTTCAAGGTCTAAGAAGACTAATATCTTTTATCAACTCCCCCGTCCCTTGTTTTTTTGTTTTATTATCGTTGTGTCAACACAAGGGACAATATATAAAGCTATTGACAACTAGGTTTTTTAGTTTTGAAGATGGACTCAAGAGGCTGGCTGACTGTTGAGCGGGACCGGTGAAAAGAGAGCCCAGGGCTACAAGTGCACTTGAGAGTCGGAAGTGAAATTATTAAAGTAGAACTGTTAAAATTTAATTGTGATTGCGAATACCAGTGTTGTGTTAGTGCGCGGTCAGGACAACCAGAAGACCAAATGAAACGTAAGACTGTTGATATTAATTACTAGTCTTAAGTTCTTGATCCTGAAGATCAAAGTTGTTGTAAATCTAAAATTATCATTATAGTGAAGATTAGTTAATTAGAGCGAGCCAAAGGTGACTCTGGTGATATTACAAAAGAACAATATAGTAAGTCAGAAATAAACAGTGAATTGTATCTTTAGGTTAAGTAATTCAAAGTGTATTTCCCTTATTTAATTGTTGAACTAAGGTCAAGTGACCAAATAAAACCCTACGTTTCATGCAACCTGGATTCTGTTGATTTTCAATCAACTCCTACAATTCATCAGCGCGGTTATCCCGAACAATATAAATTTCGATATTAATGGCGGACGAGTAAGTCTCGTTTAATTTATTTGCGAGGGAGCAGCGAATTTGAAAGAACTTGTAGATCCCTCATACAACGTCAGCACGATTTTCCTTAAATTTTCGCCCCAAAACTGAAACATCGTTATAACAAGCACTAACTAATTTCGAGGATGATTCTACGAAAAGAACGAGGCAAGTTTGACGGCAATTCCGAGTCGACTTGTTACTTGTTTGACGTATCCTTTGATGACATCATTACCACCTATTTTATTTACAAATGGTTCAATCTTAAAATGAGGCTGATAATCCAAGTCGAGACGCATTTTGTCAGTGGTTTCGGAGGCAGACTAATAACGTCAATTGGTTAAGGAGGCTCCTTGTTTCTGACGAGGCTAATTTTCCCCGTGATGGAATTGTCAATTTACATAACCGTTATGAGTGATTACTGTTAGATCGCATAAAATACAGTTAAGTCTCAATGTCTGGTACGGAACTGTTGGCGACCATTTAATTGGTCCTTATTTTCTACCACCAAGACTAACTGGTGAGTCGTACTAAATCTTTCTACAAGACACTTCACCAGAGCTACTTGAAGACGTACCGCTAGCAGTAGGATAACGAATGTGGTTTATGCACATCGGAGCACTCCTAATTTTAGACTTCGGGTTAGAGCTCATCTTGATGCCGAGTTTCCTCAGAGGTGGGTAGGTCGAGGCTAAACTGTTGCATGGCCAGCCGGATCTCCTGATTTGAACCCATGTGATTTCATTACTTGGGGCCATAATGCTTGGTATATGTTGGGGGATTTATTTGAACTGGCACCGGCAGTTACATATATATTTCGCCAGGGGTAAAAGACATTACCGAAGTGAACCGAGTAATTCCGCAGACCATGTTTTGACGGTTCAGCGGATAGAACATATTTTTGTAAATGCTTGGATCTGAATAGAAAATAAATAATAAACAAGTTAGTTGATTCTATCAAACGCACTAGTTAATTGAAACCTAACAGAATACAAGACTGAAGTTCGAGCCGTTGAAGAACAAAGTCAACGCATAACTGAAGCCTGCGACACAATCCAAAACACGCCAGAAATCTTTCGTGGTGTCCGGAATCTTTCTGAAGACTTGCCTAAACTTGCCTACACGTAAATGTGAGCCTTTTAGAACAACTTTTTAAAAATAAAGAATAAAAACCACGAGATAAATGCGTAAGTAAAAACTGTATTAATTTTCTGAAGACTTGCCTAAGCTTGCCTACACGTAAATGTGAGCCTTTTAGAACAACTTTTTAAAAATAAAGAATAAAAACCACGAGATAAATGCGTAAGTAAAAACTGTATTAATTTTAAAAACAACAGACCGACTAGTTTCGGCACAAAATTGTGCCATTGTCAAGGTGCGAACCAAAATTTTACTATTCCATCTTTCGAAAGCGTTTTAAAACGTTTCCAAAGTGTCTAGTGTGAACGCAACTTAGATGACGCACCGGTGCCGAGACGTATAAGGGCTCTTATAACGTCAAGCGTCTGCATAAGTTTCTTACTTGCTAGCTTCCCCAGTGCATTAAATATGACATCCGTCGAGTAGTTCAGCCCGCCGCCGTTAGGGAGCCCAACCATATCTTTCGGCCACGAATTCGTAACACGCCTAGAATCTTCGAACGGGTTCAAGAATGATTTTCGGGTGTCCCAGGTGATAATTTTGTACACTTTTTGTAATACAGTTAAATTTGTACTTAAGGCATTTGAAGAAAAAATCGAAATAAGTTGAATAGACGTGGTCAATACGAAACACCTTGTTATTCATAATTTCTACACGTAGAATACTTCTTCCAATTAATAACGATCTTTTGATAATAGTGATCGTTTTCTTATCTTTTTCGATAAAAACAAATGCATAGTAAAAGGAAACAATTGGGTCTTAGGAATAATAGAAACTGCACAGTTGCGTGATTTTCGACGTTTAGGAGACCGATTTTTGACGGCCAATTACTCGTTTACGGTTCAATTTAGGAAAACGTTTCTTAGAACATTTTTCACTCCTTGTCACTGAAACACCCTGTATAATAAAATCCAATGATGCCTTTGCCAGCATTATAAAATCCCACTTGCAAGTTATTTATTTTAATGTAATGTAATGTTGTGTAAATCACAATTTTCAGTGTGAAACCGTTACCTTCAGACGATCCAGTTTTTGTTCCTACTCTAACATCATTGAAGCTGGTCAATGGTGTGATCCTATTATTACATTTCTGGTGCTGTTTCTTCTCGAAATTCTAACTGAAACCCACGTGTGTAAACCAAGTATTTGGATGAAAGCGCCTTTCAACTTATCATAAGAAACTTTTTAATTCGCGTGAAGCCGATATTTCCTAAAATTTTCAATTAAGAATAATTTGAATAATTTTTCTTACTTGAATCACGCCGACCTTTAAAATTGACGAGTCTACTCCTTGTTTCATTTCCAACGACATTTCTTTAAGTCAACTACGAAATAGCCTTCGTTATTCGCAAAGGTATAGGATTGTTTGAGAAATTAACAGGGAAAAGTAAAGATAATTTATATTTTATATTGAACACGATCGAAGAGGTAAATAAGACCAACAACGTTTTGGGGAAACTAAAATATACTTAGTTATAAAATAAAGCGATACGCGGTACTTTGGCCGATAGGCCTTAAAGGCAAAGTTACAAATTAAGACTTACTAACGGAATGTTTAAAGCATAAAAAAAAATGACGCGAGATGAAAAAAGGGGGAGGGGGAAATAAAATGCTTGCAAACAAAATTCCAAACCAGCGACCAAAAAAACCACTGCCGATCGAGAGAGGCGAAAACGTAACAAAGTCTGTTGGAATATAGAACTTTGCCAATTAGGGTCTTATTTGTGGCCCTTATCTAATATGTAACTGCATCCGGCAGCCCTGTTATTGTTTTTTATGCGGGTGAGTAGTAGGAGACTAAAACTTAGCACTTTTATTTCCAAGATGGCCGCCAAGATGGCCACCAAAACAACCCCCCCATCCCCCAAAAATATTTTCAAAAACAAAAATTTTTGTCCTTGGAAAAAAATCAACATAATATTTAATTTAAATCTCAAATTTCACCTTGAAAATGATCTTTGACCTCGACGCCTGACACCTGTCCACAACCACTAAGCCTCGGTCTATACTCCCAACAAGTTTGGTCACGATCGGACAAGGTCGAACCGAGATATCGGCGGTAATATGTGACCCCACCAAATACTTATGTTAATTTACTTTTGGTGTCATTTTTTTCGTTTTTTCGTTTTTTCGCCGTTTAAAATGCTAATTAGTTATTTGCGAGATGGGGAAACCTTCGCTTTATATCCTTGGCAACGTTTGGCCACACCCAATCACGTGATATCCAACTTACCCCTGTTGAAAATTAAACTTTATTTACTTTTTGGAAATAAATAAATAAACAATCAATACATAGTTTGCATCCCTACGTCATCAATGACGCAGTTCCAAGTATAGATATAAGAACGAAGAATAAATATTTAATTTGAGCTAGAATGAACTATGCCGCCATTTTGCCGGTGTAGATTTCTTAGTAAAACGGGAGGGTTAACAGTTTCAATCGTCTGTTTGCGGATTTTAATTATTTTCAAATGATTAAGAAATTAGTTTCACGTTAAAAATGGTTATCTGCCTGGTTAAAAATTGTTCGAGTAGTTCAATTACCAAGGGGAGCGAAAATTGTTTATTCGATAGCGAAGGTAATTGTAAAAAGGATGACCGCAAAGGCCTAACTTTGATAAGCTTTGTCAACTTCTTTTCGTAAATATTTCTGTCGTAATTTGATATTTTATTTAAATAACCCGGCCTTAGAATCTTATCTGACTTTGTTTAGGGCCCATTTAAAATTTTAAAGCATAAATCTAATTAGTTTTGTAGCTTTGACGAGATTACCAACAAAATGGCTACCTATTTAGTAGCTACGCGCGAAATGGTTTGAATTTTTGATCACCCTCCCAGTTTCCTTGGAGACCATAGGCCCCTCCCTTCGGTGCAAACTATGTATACACATTTTAAAACAAATTACAAAGGGGCTGGTCAATATCCGCCCGAGATATAGCCACTTATGTATAACCCCGGTCGAAATAAAATACAATTTAACTTACCCTGTCGAAATAAAATACATATTTTAAAACACAACAAATAGGCCTGATTGTTCAATATCCACCCAATAACTTTTACCCCTGTTGAAATGAAACTTTATTTACTTTTGGAGATAAATAAATAATACAATAACGACATAATAAACAATCAATACATATTTTAAAAACACAGCAAATTACAATGAATAAAAGCGGTATTTATTTAATTGTTTGTTTTTATTTAAATAATAGGCTTATTCACTTTCAATTATTTAAACATTTTGCAATTTTTATTAAACTATTAGTTATTTAAATAAATATTGAAATATAGCCGAGCTTATTTTATTCATGGATTAATCTACTGCCGAGCACTAACTTTTGCAACTCGAAAGACTATAATTTTACACAAATGGATGGCTGGTTAATTTTTAATAGTAAAATAATATATTCTAAAGTTGGAAAAACATTTTTAAGTTACATAATCAATAAGAATTCCAAAACCATTTATTGAAAATAAATAAAAAATAATTAACTTTTTTAAATTAAAAATAGCAACATTGTAGATAGAATTTTCTCTGACTATACACAGTAAACGAACGGCCGATTATTGGTGACTATATTAAAACAAAATTAAGTTTATTAATTTGAATTATTTTCAAAATTAAACATTACTTACATTGATTGATAATTTTATCTTTCTGCTGAAACACGTTACCAGAAACACGGTCTATGAAATTCTGCCGGATTGCGAGCTATATCTTTAAATTCATAAATTATAATTACCTCTAGGTTCAACATTGTAACCTTGTAGAAGTAAATTGATACCCACCCCTTAATTATTTTTACGTGTAAATGTTATCAACTACAATTACAGCCTTCTAAAACTAGTTTGGATTTTTCAGCAATTTTCTATCACACTTTCAAACGCAAAAATCTTTATTAAAATCGATTTTACCCTTATCTTGTCACATACATTATAACACATATCCGCGGTAAAACGATAAAATTATAAAACCAGATCACGTTTCGCCAGGAGACATTCAACAGAGCCAGTGAGAAGAAAAAACTGGTTTTTACAAACAAATGCTAGATATTAATAAAATATCAATTTATAAATCCTCTAATTTGAAAAAAAAATTGTAAATAAAAATGAATGTTTTTAAAAACAAAGCTTATTGACAATTTACTTTTTGAAGATAATTGTTTATATTACTTAACAACTATTAATAATAATAGTAATAATAATAATTCTTCTTTCGCAAAAGACTAAATGTATTGGCTACCAGGATATTGCAATAAATAAGATAAAAAAATTTACACCAATAAAATTATTTTTTAAACAATTGCAAATTAAATTATAAAATTAATAAGCATTTTAAAAATAAGGCAATCTCAAAATATGTACAAACTAGCCTATTTAATTAAGAGATAATTAGTAATATGAAAAAAATTAAAGGTTGTAAAAATAGAACATTAAAAAAATTATAAATATTATAAGGATACAATTAAATATATTTATATTTACCTTAATCCGTAGAAGATATTTATTTACTACGAAATTAGGGATCAGGTTTGAAATTCGGGCTAAAACGTGTAATTGTTAAATAGTATAATTAAATAAATATAATGATAAATATTAACTAACAAATTATTTGATATTATGCTGTTGTAATGTGTTTACGTTGTTAAAAGGGCGGTTTTTATGCTGAATTTCCCTACACATTTGAACAACAGCATCATTGCTAATAATGGAATGGATTTGGTTTTGAATATAAAAATGTTTTTAAATTTAATTGTTTTCTTAATTTTACATTAACTGTGGAATTCAAAATAGAAATATTAATTGCAGAAGCATGTTCCTTAAAAAAGAGGATATTTAAATCTATTTTTTTAATTTTAAACCTTAATTAACGTGTCATTATTAATTGTGTTTAATTCACAATGCGTTTCTGATTTGATCTGTCTGTTTTAAAATTTAAATATTCAGTTTTTCATGTTTGCAGATTGAATTTCGTCAAATAAAATTAAAAAAATACTGGTAGAGATAAAAATATTAAATTAAAATTGATAAAAAGTAAATTAAATCTAATAAAGAATCTGGAGACTTTAGTTGATTGAAGAGTAGGTTGGTTTCTTCGTAGTACACCTCTGACAGGTGGCTCAAAAGTTCTTCCTCTTCTAGCAAAACGTATTCAATTAATATTTCACACATGTTTTCAATATTAATATAAAATTACTCTTTCGTGTTTATAATTTCAATTCTTAAATTACACAACTTAACAATAAAGAACCGATATCATATTAGTGTTCTTTTCGGAAATGTGGTACTGTAGAACTCAGGATTAAACTTTTTAAAGGCTTAGACTACACTACAGTAAAACCCAAAATTTATTAATAGGGCTTGAATCACCAGATATTATCTATCACACAGATAACACTTCTATTTTTTCGAGTTAAAAGTATAAGAAATAAAAGGTAATTGCCATGGTACATACATACGTCTTATTTTATTTATTATTTATTTATTTATGTTTATTTACTGTTTATTGCTTTGAAAAGCAAGTTTTCTAAAAACACCTCAATTTGTCAACCATTGGATAAAATATTTGTTTGAACCGTGTTGTATTTAATAAAATCTTTACATAATTTCACCGCTAGGTTTAATTATGGATTCATATTTTACCCGATTAATGTTTTTATTGCATTTATAACATGAAATATTTGACTTTATTCCATATTGTCTTCACGCGTACGGATATTTTTTTAGTATAACAAATTTGTATTTGTATTATTTTTGTTTAAAACATTTGCAGTTAAGGATATAAAAACAGATATAATTGGATTGAAAATATTGCAAGATAGTTGGAAGAGAGCAGAAAACTAGAAAGCGTGTTTACAAAAGGTTCTTTTAAACGTAACTTAGTACATTAATTAAGTATTTTTAAATATTTGAATATCGGAATTGTATTTTGTTGCATTAAAAGTAGAGTTTAGATGTTTTTCTAGTATTTTTCTATGTATTTGGATATCTGAAATATATTTTAACCGATTTAAAGTAGAGTTAAGACATTTTTGTAATATTTTCTATGTATTTGCGTATTGGAAAAGTATTTTAACGTATTAAACGCCAAATTTAGGTGTTTTTGTAATATTGTTCCACCTATATTTGCGCATTGAAATATATTCTAACGTGATGAACGTAGAGCATTTTCCGACCTTTATTTACACATTGGAAAGTTAATTTATCGTATTAAAGTTGATTAAAGAGTTTTTATAGTATCTTTCTGACTATATTTGTGTGTAAAAATTTAATTTTACCGTATTTAAAATATAGATAAGTGGTTTTTGTCTTATTTTTATAACTATATTTACATATTAAACATTTTTTTAATTTTAATTTTCCTATTTACAACACTATCTTTAATATATAAGTTTATTCCTAAATTTATAAGCTTGTTACAATTGACATATCATTTTCGACTAATCTTACAAAAATTCTTTAAGAAATAATATTTGTAATAGGAAAATCGTGGATGTTAAATTACTTGAAATACCGTAAGCCTATGTAGTATTTTTCTACCTATATTGGCATTTCGGAAATATATTTTAACGTATTGAATGTAGAGTATAGAGATTGTTGCAGTATTTTTCTTCCTACGTGACTACACCAGAAACGTCAATGTTATTCTCCTTATTAATCAAGCCGACACTGAACATATGTTTTACACTTTGTTCTACGACGTTTTAACATAAACCATTTCAATACATTCTTAACTTATTCCATACGCTATTTAAAACACATGAGATAAAGATAACGAGGAAACAAGTTGACTCTGAACAAATATGTTTTACTCTACGGGAAGGATGTTGTAAGATTAAATTCATAATGGTTAATGTGAAGTATTTTTCTACCTTTTTTGGTATTTCTTTATCTATATATGTGTATCGGAAATGTGTTTTAAAGAATCGAACGTAGAGTAAAGAGTTTTTTTTAGTATTTTCTGTCTATATTTGCGTATCGGAGTTGTGTTATGTAGAAGAAGAAGGAATTTTTATATTATTATTCTACCTATTAACATATCGGAAATTTATTTTATCAAATTTAAAAAGGGATTTTAGTAGTATTTTTCTATTTATATTTTCATATTTGAAATGTATTTTAAAGTATTAAAAGCAGAATAAAGTTCCATAAGAATTAATCTTTCTCACAAGTCTTACCCATCATACATACATCATCTAATGTGGAATTTATGTTTAACAAATGGATAAATTCGTGTTTACAAAAGGTTCTTTTAAACGTAACTTAGTGCATTAATTAAGTATTTTTTTAAATTTGAATATCAGAGTTTTTTTTATTTTAAAGTGTAATACCTAGAAGGATGTAAGACAATTTTTCCGAAAAAATAATAACAATTTTACAAGTATATTTAATTTCAGCTTCCGAGTTGAAAATTATCTTATAACTGTATTATTCATTTTGAATTTTTGTTTAAAAACAAAATTTGGAAAAAAGTTATGTTATCAATTTTATTCAAATAAGCAACACTCGTTAGTTGTAAACTAGATTAAGTGTTAAAAACTAAAACCCAAAATTTGTTAGTAAACCATGATTTCCAAAAATTTACATATCAACCTCACAGAATGCTAAGCTTATCAGACAGTAAAGAGAGTCATAAAATCGATTGATTTAAAAGTTATTATAAATCCTACAAAATAAAGGTGTTTCGGATAGTTAAATTGTTCTCTTGGTAATTTGTATGATCGCTTACATGTATCGACTCCATTTTTTAAATTTCAATTAATTTAGTTTTTCATGATATTTATTATAAAGAAAAAATATCCAAAATAATGCAATAAAACCTTTAAATAATATTTTACCTCCGCTAATCTCGTAATGAGATTTTATCAAACCGCAAAATCTTCGTCACGAAATTTAAAAAAATATATAAAATATTAAGAAATGAAACATCTACATTTTAAGCAAAAAAATAAAATATTGTATCTATCTTCGGGGCAAACGTTTCTAATATTACGCAAACATTTAAAAAAATTCTTGTGGTTTCGGGCTACTAATTTTTGCATTGTAACACATTTTTCGTATACAGTACCTGTTTATTTATTTGATCTGCTTTAAAATACTAATTGTCTGATTATTATAGGACAAGAAAATTAACACTTATACGAAAATATTAGTATAATTTCTACTAAATCATGTTTAGATGGATTATGAATTAACCGTTTGAATAATACGTATAAGAATTAATCGTTATCGAGATGATTAGGGTTATTTCAAACTTTAAATACTTTAATTCGTAAAATATTTTAAACGTAACAAGGAAAGACTAAGTAACATTTACCCCGGAGAAAACAAAGCGCATTCTAGCCAAGGGCTGTACTATTAAGGAAACGTAATTGACTTATTGTCGTTTTTACCTGAGAGTAAGAGTGAAGGAAATGGAGCCAATCAAGCCTATGGTAATACTGTGAGGTTAGTGGGTGGCCGATTCTGTCCACCTTGGTATTAGGCGATTATTAATGTATTATTTTTATGGTCCGTTATTCAGCGTTAACATTTCACTCCTATACGCTTAAATAGGATTTATTGACCGTCGTCTTGATTGTTGGCTACTGTTATAATTACTACAATGATTACAAGAACTTTAATTTATTTATTCCGAGAGATTGATTTGACATACACTTTACAACGATAAGTTATTAATGCTTTAAATTTTATTAAAAATGGTGTCCTAGGTAAAACACCCTTAGATAAATGGTCAAAGTTTAAATATTTTATTTAATTTAAAAATATAAACAGATTTGACATATTATATATTACATAGAGTTGAAATCTTTGAAAGATGATATAATTATTTTTAGTGTTTTTTAATGAAAATTATAATAAAATATCGCATTAAGAAACATTTTCATAGAGTGAGTTTTTAATGGAATATGCAATTATCAATATAAAACTATCAATTTGATATTATAGGTTATGTTGTTGCAAATGTGATTATTAAATTTTATTCCACGTGAAATCATTTTTTAGTTATTACAACTACTTTAACACTAACACAACTTTGTTTATTTCAAATAATGTTTGGAATATAGACTATTTTCTAAATCTTCCAGGTTTTACTGGTTTTATTAAAAAATCTATTGCTTTTGGTCCCAGTTTATTAATATTTTGGTAAAGAATATTTTTTCACATACAACGAGACAACCCGAGGTGGTTCTCACTGATTTTGTTCAAAGTTGGGGAATAAAGTCCGAAATGTAACACGAAAACAATAAAGGGAAAATTACGCTAGGCTTCCGTTTTGTTATGGAAACCAAAAAAAAATGCTTCTGACAACTTAAAAGAAAAGCTCAACGTAAAATAACATGGGAAAATAACAATGTTTAATTATCTGACCGAGTAAAAAAATCCTATTTATTTTGAAAGAAATCTTGTTTCGTTTTGCAAATAAGCGCATATTAATGTATCTCTTTGTGTGATAAATTCGATATTATCATTGTTATTAAAAATTATGTCAAATTCATATTAAACGAGTAAATTTGAATACATTTGGGCAAATTAAAATAATATTGAGTAACTTCTTATATTATTGAATTAACTTAAATATTTTTTACTTGAATTCGTATTAAATTGGGAAATTTCGAATACATTTAGGTAAATTCTTGTATCTTGGCTAAATATAAAAAATATTTTGTATATTTGATTAATATTGAATAAATTCAAATAATACTTGGTCGATTCAAATATTCTAGTTAACATTTAAACAGTTTTGAGTAAATTCCAATAGTATTGTGTCAATTGATATAAAGATAAGTAAATAAAACGTTGATTATATTTATATTTTTATTAGATTCCAATTATATTGGGTTATTTGAATTTTTATTTGTATATTCGAATAATATTGTGTGAATTCCAATAATATTAAAACAATTCAAATATTGTTTTTTTTTATATTTTGATTAAAATCCCATAAAATTGTGTTAATCGATATAATGATAGAAAGCGTCTCCGATAAGACGTCATTTTCTAAAACTATAAACGTTCTTCAAACTACTGCCAAGGTTGAAATGTTTAGGATCACACAATTTCGGGCCATTACAAAAAGTTGAAGACCTAAAAAGCAATTAAACGTTCTAAATTACCGCCTCACGAACAATGTGAACTAATTTTATCCTTAAACGTAACGATTCGGCTCGATTTGTGAGTTTTCTAATGCCCTTCTTTTGTTTCTGAAATTATCCTCGCTTGATAGAGTAAACAATTTAAACTACAAAATATCATTAAGTTTTGAAAGACGTACAATTATATGCCGTATTCATTTAAGTAAAATATAGACACTCGGTGCAGTTCCTTTTAGAGCTGTTCACACGTTGGTCAAAATATAACGCTAGTTAGGTATTTGTTGGTATTTCGTTTAAAAAAGCAACCGGTTAATACTATTTTTTTTTTCTATATAATAAATAATGCCGTTCGTGAATAACGAATTTTCATAGAGTTGAACAATGGTCTATAAATTAACCATACTCGTCGTGGAAAACAGATCTTTTATCGAAATGCTAAAAACACCATACAGGGAAGCACAGTTGGTATTGCTTTAATCAATAATATAGTGATAAAAAGTCACTTACGCATAAGTTTTTATTAACAATTGATAGCATCGGCCTCAAACTAAATTTATATTTCCATACAAAATTATTAACCGGTTGCTTTTTTAAACGAAATACCAACAAATACCTAACTAGCGTAATATTTTGACCAACGTGTGAACAGCTCTAAAAGGAACTGCACCGAGTGTCTTTATTTTACTTAAATGAATACGGCATATAATTGTACGTCTTTCAAAACTTAATGATATTTTGTAGTTTAAATTGTTTACTCTATCAAGCGAGGATAATTTCAGAAACAAAAGAAGGGCATTAGAAAACTCACAAATCGAGCCGAATCGTTACGTTTAAGGATAAAATTAGTTCACATTGTTCGTGAGGCGGTAATTTAGAACGTTTAATTGCTTTTTAGGTCTTCAACTTTTTGTAATGGCCCGAAATTGTGTGATCCTAAACATTTCAACCTTGGCAGTAGTTTGAAGAACGTTTATAGTTTTAGAAAATGACGTCTTATCGGAGACGCTTTCTATCATTATATCGATTAACACAATTTTATGGGATTTTAATCAAAATATAAAAAAAAACAATATTTGAATTGTTTTAATATTATTGGAATTCACACAATATTATTCGAATATACAAATAAAAATTCAAATAACCCAATATAATTGGAATCTAATAAAAATATAAATATAATCAACGTTTTATTTACTTATCTTTATATCAATTGACACAATACTATTGGAATTTACTCAAAACTGTTTAAATGTTAACTAGAATATTTGAATCGACCAAGTATTATTTGAATTTATTCAATATTAATCAAATATACAAAATATTTTTTATATTTAGCCAAGATACAAGAATTTACCTAAATGTATTCGAAATTTCCCAATTTAATACGAATTCAAGTAAAAAATATTTAAGTTAATTCAATAATATAAGAAGTTACTCAATATTATTTTAATTTGCCCAAATGTATTCAAATTTACTCGTTTAATATGAATTTGACATAATTTTTAATAACAATGATAATATCGAATTTATCACACAAAGAGATACATTAATATGCGCTTATTTGCAAAACGAAACAAGATTTCTTTCAAAATAAATAGGATTTTTTTACTCGGTCAGATAATTAAACATTGTTATTTTCCCATGTTATTTTACGTTGAGCTTTTCTTTTAAGTTGTCAGAAGCATTTTTTTTGGTTTCCATAACAAAACGGAAGCCTAGCGTAATTTTCCCTTTATTGTTTTCGTGTTACATTTCGGACTTTATTCCCCAACTTTGAACAAAATTAGTGAGAACCACCTCGGGTTGTCTCGTTGTATGTGAAAAAATATTCTTTACCAAAATATTAATAAACTGGGACCAAAAGCAATAGATTTTTTAATAAAACCAGTAAAACCTGGAAGATTTAGAAAATAGTCTATATTCCAAACATTATTTGAAATAAACAAAGTTGTGTTAGTGTTAAAGTAGTTGTAATAACTAAAAAATGATTTCACGTGGAATAAAATTTAATAATCACATTTGCAACAACATAACCTATAATATCAAATTGATAGTTTTATATTGATAATTGCATATTCCATTAAAAACTCACTCTATGAAAATGTTTCTTAATGCGATATTTTATTATAATTTTCATTAAAAAACACTAAAAATAATTATATCATCTTTCAAAGATTTCAACTCTATGTAATATATAATATGTCAAATCTGTTTATATTTTTAAATTAAATAAAATATTTAAACTTTGACCATTTATCTAAGGGTGTTTTACCTAGGACACCATTTTTAATAAAATTTAAAGCATTAATAACTTATCGTTGTAAAGTGTATGTCAAATCAATCTCTCGGAATAAATAAATTAAAGTTCTTGTAATCATTGTAGTAATTATAACAGTAGCCAACAATCAAGACGACGGTCAATAAATCCTATTTAAGCGTATAGGAGTGAAATGTTAACGCTGAATAACGGACCATAAAAATAATACATTAATAATCGCCTAATACCAAGGTGGACAGAATCGGCCACCCACTAACCTCACAGTATTACCATAGGCTTGATTGGCTCCATTTCCTTCACTCTTACTCTCAGGTAAAAACGACAATAAGTCAATTACGTTTCCTTAATAGTACAGCCCTTGGCTAGAATGCGCTTTGTTTTCTCCGGGGTAAATGTTACTTAGTCTTTCCTTGTTACGTTTAAAATATTTTACGAATTAAAGTATTTAAAGTTTGAAATAACCCTAATCATCTCGATAACGATTAATTCTTATACGTATTATTCAAACGGTTAATTCATAATCCATCTAAACATGATTTAGTAGAAATTATACTAATATTTTCGTATAAGTGTTAATTTTCTTGTCCTATAATAATCAGACAATTAGTATTTTAAAGCAGATCAAATAAATAAACAGGTACTGTATACGAAAAATGTGTTACAATGCAAAAATTAGTAGCCCGAAACCACAAGAATTTTTTTAAATGTTTGCGTAATATTAGAAACGTTTGCCCCGAAGATAGATACAATATTTTATTTTTTTGCTTAAAATGTAGATGTTTCATTTCTTAATATTTTATATATTTTTTTAAATTTCGTGACGAAGATTTTGCGGTTTGATAAAATCTCATTACGAGATTAGCGGAGGTAAAATATTATTTAAAGGTTTTATTGCATTATTTTGGATATTTTTTCTTTATAATAAATATCATGAAAAACTAAATTAATTGAAATTTAAAAAATGGAGTCGATACATGTAAGCGATCATACAAATTACCAAGAGAACAATTTAACTATCCGAAACACCTTTATTTTGTAGGATTTATAATAACTTTTAAATCAATCGATTTTATGACTCTCTTTACTGTCTGATAAGCTTAGCATTCTGTGAGGTTGATATGTAAATTTTTGGAAATCATGGTTTACTAACAAATTTTGGGTTTTAGTTTTTAACACTTAATCTAGTTTACAACTAACGAGTGTTGCTTATTTGAATAAAATTGATAACATAACTTTTTTCCAAATTTTGTTTTTAAACAAAAATTCAAAATGAATAATACAGTTATAAGATAATTTTCAACTCGGAAGCTGAAATTAAATATACTTGTAAAATTGTTATTATTTTTTCGGAAAAATTGTCTTACATCCTTCTAGGTATTACACTTTAAAATAAAAAAAACTCTGATATTCAAATTTAAAAAAATACTTAATTAATGCACTAAGTTACGTTTAAAAGAACCTTTTGTAAACACGAATTTATCCATTTGTTAAACATAAATTCCACATTAGATGATGTATGTATGATGGGTAAGACTTGTGAGAAAGATTAATTCTTATGGAACTTTATTCTGCTTTTAATACTTTAAAATACATTTCAAATATGAAAATATAAATAGAAAAATACTACTAAAATCCCTTTTTAAATTTGATAAAATAAATTTCCGATATGTTAATAGGTAGAATAATAATATAAAAATTCCTTCTTCTTCTACATAACACAACTCCGATACGCAAATATAGACAGAAAATACTAAAAAAAACTCTTTACTCTACGTTCGATTCTTTAAAACACATTTCCGATACACATATATAGATAAAGAAATACCAAAAAAGGTAGAAAAATACTTCACATTAACCATTATGAATTTAATCTTACAACATCCTTCCCGTAGAGTAAAACATATTTGTTCAGAGTCAACTTGTTTCCTCGTTATCTTTATCTCATGTGTTTTAAATAGCGTATGGAATAAGTTAAGAATGTATTGAAATGGTTTATGTTAAAACGTCGTAGAACAAAGTGTAAAACATATGTTCAGTGTCGGCTTGATTAATAAGGAGAATAACATTGACGTTTCTGGTGTAGTCACGTAGGAAGAAAAATACTGCAACAATCTCTATACTCTACATTCAATACGTTAAAATATATTTCCGAAATGCCAATATAGGTAGAAAAATACTACATAGGCTTACGGTATTTCAAGTAATTTAACATCCACGATTTTCCTATTACAAATATTATTTCTTAAAGAATTTTTGTAAGATTAGTCGAAAATGATATGTCAATTGTAACAAGCTTATAAATTTAGGAATAAACTTATATATTAAAGATAGTGTTGTAAATAGGAAAATTAAAATTAAAAAAATGTTTAATATGTAAATATAGTTATAAAAATAAGACAAAAACCACTTATCTATATTTTAAATACGGTAAAATTAAATTTTTACACACAAATATAGTCAGAAAGATACTATAAAAACTCTTTAATCAACTTTAATACGATAAATTAACTTTCCAATGTGTAAATAAAGGTCGGAAAATGCTCTACGTTCATCACGTTAGAATATATTTCAATGCGCAAATATAGGTGGAACAATATTACAAAAACACCTAAATTTGGCGTTTAATACGTTAAAATACTTTTCCAATACGCAAATACATAGAAAATATTACAAAAATGTCTTAACTCTACTTTAAATCGGTTAAAATATATTTCAGATATCCAAATACATAGAAAAATACTAGAAAAACATCTAAACTCTACTTTTAATGCAACAAAATACAATTCCGATATTCAAATATTTAAAAATACTTAATTAATGTACTAAGTTACGTTTAAAAGAACCTTTTGTAAACACGCTTTCTAGTTTTCTGCTCTCTTCCAACTATCTTGCAATATTTTCAATCCAATTATATCTGTTTTTATATCCTTAACTGCAAATGTTTTAAACAAAAATAATACAAATACAAATTTGTTATACTAAAAAAATATCCGTACGCGTGAAGACAATATGGAATAAAGTCAAATATTTCATGTTATAAATGCAATAAAAACATTAATCGGGTAAAATATGAATCCATAATTAAACCTAGCGGTGAAATTATGTAAAGATTTTATTAAATACAACACGGTTCAAACAAATATTTTATCCAATGGTTGACAAATTGAGGTGTTTTTAGAAAACTTGCTTTTCAAAGCAATAAACAGTAAATAAACATAAATAAATAAATAATAAATAAAATAAGACGTATGTATGTACCATGGCAATTACCTTTTATTTCTTATACTTTTAACTCGAAAAAATAGAAGTGTTATCTGTGTGATAGATAATATCTGGTGATTCAAGCCCTATTAATAAATTTTGGGTTTTACTGTAGTGTAGTCTAAGCCTTTAAAAAGTTTAATCCTGAGTTCTACAGTACCACATTTCCGAAAAGAACACTAATATGATATCGGTTCTTTATTGTTAAGTTGTGTAATTTAAGAATTGAAATTATAAACACGAAAGAGTAATTTTATATTAATATTGAAAACATGTGTGAAATATTAATTGAATACGTTTTGCTAGAAGAGGAAGAACTTTTGAGCCACCTGTCAGAGGTGTACTACGAAGAAACCAACCTACTCTTCAATCAACTAAAGTCTCCAGATTCTTTATAAGATTTAATTTACTTTTTATCAATTTTAATTTAATATTTTTATCTCTACCAGTATTTTTTTAATTTTATTTGACGAAATTCAATCTGCAAACATGAAAAACTGAATATTTAAATTTTAAAACAGACAGATCAAATCAGAAACGCATTGTGAATTAAACACAATTAATAATGACACGTTAATTAAGGTTTAAAATTAAAAAAATAGATTTAAATATCCTCTTTTTTAAGGAACATGCTTCTGCAATTAATATTTCTATTTTGAATTCCACAGTTAATGTAAAATTAAGAAAACAATTAAATTTAAAAACATTTTTATATTCAAAACCAAATCCATTCCATTATTAGCAATGATGCTGTTGTTCAAATGTGTAGGGAAATTCAGCATAAAAACCGCCCTTTTAACAACGTAAACACATTACAACAGCATAATATCAAATAATTTGTTAGTTAATATTTATCATTATATTTATTTAATTATACTATTTAACAATTACACGTTTTAGCCCGAATTTCAAACCTGATCCCTAATTTCGTAGTAAATAAATATCTTCTACGGATTAAGGTAAATATAAATATATTTAATTGTATCCTTATAATATTTATAATTTTTTTAATGTTCTATTTTTACAACCTTTAATTTTTTTCATATTACTAATTATCTCTTAATTAAATAGGCTAGTTTGTACATATTTTGAGATTGTCTTATTTTTAAAATGCTTATTAATTTTATAATTTAATTTGCAATTGTTTAAAAAATAATTTTATTGGTGTAAATTTTTTTATCTTATTTATTGCAATATCCTGGTAGCCAATACATTTAGTCTTTTGCGAAAGAAGTATTATTATTATTACTATTATTATTAATAGTTGTTAAGTAATATAAACAATTATCTTCAAAAAGTAAATTGTCAATAAGCTTTGTTTTTAAAAACATTCATTTTTATTTACAATTTTTTTTTCAAATTAGAGGATTTATAAATTGATATTTTATTAATATCTAGCATTTGTTTGTAAAAACCAGTTTTTTCTTCTCACTGGCTCTGTTGAATGTTTCCTTGTGAAACGTGATCTGCGTTTATAATTTTATCGTTTGTTAGAAAATTGTTGAAAAATCCAAACTAGTTTTAGAAGGCTGTAATTGTAGTTGATAACATTTACACGTAAAAATAATTAAGGGGTGGTTATCAAATTACAAGGTTAATGCAATTGAACCAGTTATATCCTAGAGGTAGTTTTTTATTTATGAATTTAAAGATATAGCTCGCAATCCGGCCGAATTTCATATACCGTGTCTTGTACGATCGATAGCTTTGCGTGTTTCTGGTAACGCTGTTCAGCAGAAAAATAAACTTATAAATCAAAGTAAGTAATGTTTAATTTTGAAAATAATTCAAATTAATAAACTTAATATTGTTTTAATATAGTCACCAATAATCAGCCGTTCGTTTACTGTGTATAGTCAGAGAAAATTCTATTTACAATGTTGCTATTTTTAATTTAAAAAGTTAATTATTTTTTATTTATTTTCAATAAATGGTTCTTGGAATTCTTATTGATTATGTATATTCCAACTTTAGAATATATTATTTTACTATTAAAAATTAACCAGCTATCCATTTGGGTAAAATTATAGCCTTTCGAGTTGCAAAAGTTAGTGCTCGGCAGTAGATTAATCCATGAATAAAATAAGCTCGGCTATATTTCAATATTTATTTAAATAACCAATAGTTTAATAAAGATTGCAAAATGTTTAAATAATTGAAAGTGAATAAGCCTATTATTTAAATAAAAACAAACAATTACTTAAATAAATACCGCTTTTATTCATTGTAATTTGCTGTGTTTTTAAAATATGTATTGATTGTTTATTATGTCGTTATTGTATTATTTATTTATCTCCAAAAGTAAATAAAGTTTCATTTCAACAGGGGTAAAAGTTATTGGGTGGATATTGAACAATCAGGCCTATTTGTTGTGTTTTAAAATATGTATTTTATTTCGACAGGGTAAGTTAAATTGTATTTTATTTCGACCGGGGTTATACATAAGGGGTTATATCTCGGGCGGATATTGACCAGCCCCATTGTAATTTGTTTTAAAATGTGTATACATAGTTTGCACCGAAGGGAGGGGCCTATGGTCTCCAAGGAAACTGGGAGGGTGATCAAAAATTCAAACCATTTCGCGCGTAGCTACTAAATAGGTAGCCATTTTGTTGGTAATCTCGTCAAAGAGACAAAACAAATTTTAAATGGGTCCTAAACAAAGTCAGATAAGATTCTAAGGCCGGGTTATTTAAATAAAATATCAAATTACGACAGAAATATCTACGAAAAGAAGTTGATAAAGCTTATCAAAGTTAGGCCTTTGCGGTCATCCTTTTTACAATTACCTTCGCTATCGAATAAACAATTTTCGCTCTCCCTTGGTAATTGAACTATTCGAACAATTTTTAACCAGGCAGATAACCATTTTTAACGTGAAACTAATTTCTTAATCATTTGAAAATAATTAAAATCCGCAAACAGACGATTGAAACTGTTAACCCTCCCGTTTTACTAAGAAATCTACACCAGCAAAATGGCGGCATAGTTCATTCTAGCTCAAATTAAATATTTATTCTTGGTTCTTATATCTATACTTGGAACTGCGTCATTGATGACGTAGGGATGCAAACTATGTATTGATTGTTTATTTATTTATTTCCAAAAAGTAAATAAAGTTTAATTTTCAACAGGGGTAAGTAGGATATCACGTGATTGGGTGTGGCCAAAAGTTGCCAAGGGTATAAAGCGAAGGTCGCGAATTCGTTTCCCCATCTCGCAATTAACTAATTAGCATTTTAAACGGCGAAAAAACAAGTAGGATATCACGTGATTGGCTGTGGCCAAAAGTTGCCAAGGGTATAAAGCGAAGGTCGCGAATTCGTTTCCCCATCTCGCAAATAACTAATTAGCATTTTAAACGGCGAAAAAACGAAAAAAACCAAAAAATGACACCAAAAGTAAATTAACGTAAGTATTTGGTGGGGTCACACATTACCGCCGATATCTCAGGTCGACCTTGTCCGATCGTGACCAAACTTGTTGATTTGATAGACCGAGGCTTAGTGGTTGTTGACAGATGTCAGGCCTCGAGGTCAAAGATTATTTTCAAGGTGAAATTTGAAAACAAAAATATTTTCGATTTTTCCAAGGACTTTTTGTTTTTGGGGGTGGGGGGGGTTGTTTTGTCGGCCATCTTGGTGGCCATCTTGGAAATAAAAGTGCTAAGTTTTAGTTACTCTCTACTCGGGTGTCTGCTAGCACTAAACTCACTTCTCTCTCACAACTCATTATGTAAAGTTTAACCGTTTTAACTTATATTAATATTAAACAAACGTTTTGATTACAATTACCAAAGGAGTCTTTATTTATCAAATGCCACAAAACGTACATTTGGCATCTCTGCTGGGGATGGCGTTGAGTTAAGGACAAACGTTTGTTTAAGCAAGGCCTAACCACGGGTGTGCATTTCGAATTTAACTCAGAAATCAAGATGACTGAGGGAGGCGCTACTTTGGTAGGCCAATTCGCTAAACTAGATTCGTTCAAGAATTATAAGGACTGGAAGTTTAAAATGCAAATGGCCTTGAGAGATAAGGGGTTATGGCACATAGTGGAAGGAACAGAGACGGCCCCTGACGAAAATATTGCATCAGACGAAGTTCAACAGAGGTATATTTGAGAGCGTCCAAAGCGCATGCAATGCTTGCTCTAGCTATTAGCGATGATTTACGAAGTATCATAGAAGGGGCAGCGGATGCTACGGAAATTTGGGCCATTCTGAAGGAAACTTTCGAACCTAAATCACGGGCAAGGATTGCCATGCTGCAGAAACAGTTCTATGGAGTCTCCTATCAAGAGGGGGAGAGCATGTCAGGTTTCGTTGGCCGAGTCTATGCCATCAAGAGGGAACTTGAAAACGCAGGGAGAGCTGTGAGTGATGATGATGTTTCATACTTACTTATAGGATCGCTACCAGAGTCCTACGATGCCCTTTCATATCAAATATACCAATCAGCTGATGCCGATTTCAAACCGGAAAAAATAAAGAAATTGCTGATTACTGAACAGGGCAGACAAATGCAAAAAGAGCAAGAGATCGCAAATAAAATCGACGCATTTATTGTTCAGGGAAAGACGGTTACCGCTACAAACGACAAGAAAGCCCCATCCAATGATAAGGCACAAGACAATAAACCTAAGCCTTTCCATGGCGGTTGCTATGTATGTGGACGTAAAGGCCACCGTGCCGCAGATTGTACTCAAAAGAATATCGATAAGATGAAGAAGAAACCGAAGGGCACATTAAAGGGCGCTTTTTACGCATCAGCGATGATTACCACATCTACCTCAGATGTGTGGGTACTCGATTGTGCAGCCACGCACCATTTTTGCAACCGGAGGGACTGGTTTTACACGTTCACGAGCCTCTCATCGGAAGCAACAGTTGGAGAAGGCACATCAAAGGTTGCAGGTCGTGGGGACATATGGCTACAAATGGCAGGTGAGCCGAAGAATACTTTCTTATTACGGAATGTCGTATATGCGCCCAGGATGGGAAGGAATTTAATTTCCATCCGTATGATGGACAAAGCTGGGTATTCCTGAACATTTAAAAAGTCAGTGTTTCAAACCTTTTTCCCCCAAGGACAGTTCGCTTTTGAGGCAGATTTATCGAAGGATAATTTTTATATTGTCGATGCGACTGTGCTAGCTGAACCGCCTGATAATGAGGGCGTTGATTCATGTGCAATGATGGTGGAGGATGTTCATCCGTTAAAGGATGTTGAGCTCTGGCATAGACGTATGGGGCATTTAAATGAGGCGGATCTAAAGTATATGGCGAATCATGGTATGTTGAGAGGTCTTGACACATTAAAAGGACATTTGGATATATGTATAGCATGTAAGAAATCTAAGAGCACGAGACAGACTCATACGACTAGTGGACTTATCAGAAGCAGGAATATTCTGGAGTTAATACACTCGGATGTGTGGGGACCAGCCCCCGATGTTTCGCTAGGGGGAGCCAAATATTTCATTTCATTTATCGATGATAAAAGTCGTTTTATTACAGTGTATACCATGACCCGCAAATCTGAAGCCATTGAGTGTTTCAAGCGTTATAAGGCTAGGATGGAACGGCAAACAGGCCTAAAAATAAAAGCCGTTAGAACTGATAATGGGTTGGAATACTGTACGAAGCAATTTGGATCTATATGTCAAGATGAAGGTATTGTTCATGAAAGAACAAATGTTTATTCGCCACCAATGAATGGGGTCGCAGAAAGAGCCAACAGAACCTTGTTGAATGGTATTCGAGCTATGATGGAGGAATCCAAACTACCTATATCATAATGGGCTGAGCTACTAAATACTGCCGCACATTTGCGAAACTTATCACGTCATTCGTTACTGGACAAAGTACCACTAGAATACATCATAGGGCGGATACCTAGCGCAGCGTATTTGAGAAGAGTGGGTTGTCTGGTTTTTGCTCATGTACCTCCACAACGTCGAAAACATAAGTTGGAAAAGAGAGCAAAGTTGGGGGTTCTAGTTGGCTATGCACAGGGTACACGTGGCTACAGGGTCTGGTATCCCCAGGACCGAGACGTAATACAAACGAAGCATGTGACGTTTGCCGAAAATAAGAATGGTGTTGATCATTGTAACATTGCTCATGCGGATTTAACATTCACGCAATGGCCAGATACAGAAGATGATGATGACCTGCCACAAATAGAATATACAGTACCAGCACCAAAGAAAGCAAGTCATGAAGAAGTGACAGAGGCTGGTAACCAGCCGGCAGCTATTGAAGCCATGGATAGACTTGAAAAGAAACCCAGAGACGTTACAGGTGTCTTACCGGCACATTGGAGAAGGGAGGTAAGAATCAGACAATCCGGGGAATCGAAGGGGATGGCCGACATTTATTATTATGATCCAGATGGTACTATTTGGCGCTCAAAGAAGAGTTTACAGGACCACATTGTCAAAAATAATTTGCCCATTGATCCAGACATTTTTGATTTCTCTAGAAAGAATTTAGCGGCAATGTTAGTTGACAATGACGATGAAGAGGTCTTTCAAGCCTACTGTGCCGAGGTTAAAATACCGAAAAGTTATCATGAAGCAATAAATTCTCCACAATCTAAGGAATGGCAAGCCGCCATGAAGGATGAAATGGACACCTTAGAAAGCCGGAAAGTCATTGAATTACTGCCCAAACCACCAAAGAAGAAAGTGGTTGGATGTAGATGGGTATACGCTGTAAAACGAAACCACGTAGGAGAGATTATACGCTATCGAGCTAGGTTGGTGGCGCAAGGGTTTAACCAGATAGCTGGTGAAGACTATGACCAGAGCTGTTCTTGGCGATTTTTGTCATTACTTTCGGTTGGATCCATAGACATTGGGATATCAAAAACGCGTATCTCTATGGAGAGTTACACGACGAAGTATACATGAAGTTAATACCAGGGTATGAAAGCGAGGACCCAAATCATTTCTGTCTGCGATTACATAAAGCTTTATACGGCTTGCCTCAAAGTGGTAGGGCATGGCATAAAGAACTGGACCGGACTTTTCGAACATTGGGATTTAGTAAATTATTATGCACAAACTGTATTTACTTCATACCAAGGAAAGCTATCATACTCGTCTATGTAGACGACCTCGTTGTTTTGGCGAAAAATGAAGAAACTATTAGAGAGGTATATGACTTACTTACCAAGAAGTATGATGTAAAACAGCTTGGCCCCATAAAGAAATTGTTAGGTGTTGCCTTTCAGTTTCGTGATGATACCCTGAAGATATGTCAATCAGACTACATAACACAAGTCAGCGAGCGATTCCAAATACAACCATCAGAACCGGTGTCATTGCCACTGCCATCTGGAACAACCCTAAGTCAAACGGATTGTCCAGCAAGTGAGGAAGACAAAGAGAGAATGAAAGCGATACCTTATCGAGAACTGGTAGGATGTCTTTTATTCATTGCGCAGAAGGCTCGTCCAGATATAATGTACACTGTCATTGCGTTGTCCCAGTACAACAGTAATCCGGGCTATGTGCATTGGTGTCGGCTACGGCAGTTAGCTTGTTATGTTATTTCAACCAAGGACTACGGACTGACTTATACGCGTGCTCACAGTAATGAAATAATTTTTTATAGTGATAGCGACTGGGGTGCTAATCGAGATTCAAGAAGATCTATTTCCGGTTACGTGGGGTATTTCGGTTTATGTCCTATATTATGGAGATCCGTCAACCAAAAGTCGGTAGCTCTGTCCACTATGGAAGCCGAGTACGTAGCGCTGTCTGAAGCTATCAAAGAACTGTCATGGCTTATGCCTATTATCGAAGAACTGAAAACTTTTGATTTAAACATTACTACCACCCCTCGGCTTTTGTGTGATAACCAAGCAGCAATATTTTTTACGAATAATTGTGTTGAGAATCAAAAGTCCAAACACATTGATATTAAATATCACTTTGTTCGGGAGAAATTTGAAGATAATTTATTCACCTTAGAATATGTAAGGTCAAATAATAATGTAGCGGATATTTTGACTAAATGTTTAGCGAAAACTAATTTTTATAATTGTGTTAACAAGTTAACGTTAGGGTAAACAGTACTTTTGTTAACAACCATGGTAATTGCCAAAGAGTTGGAGTTTGTTGGAATATAGAACTTTGCCAATTAGGGTCTTATTTGTGGCCCTTATCTAATATGTAACTGCATCCGGCAGCCCTGTTATTGTTTTTTATGCGGGTGTCTGCTAGCACTAAACTCGCTTCTCTCTCACAACTCATTATGTAAAGTTTAACCGTTTTAACTTATATTAATATTAAACAAACGTTTTGATTACAATTACCAAAGGAGTCTTTATTTATCAAATGCCACAAAACTTAAAAAGTCGAACGCTAGCGGGAAAAACACGACACCTGGATGACTGCAAGCCAAACACCTAACAGAAAAACCGAACTAGATAAAATCCAACTTATCATTTAAACCGGAGAGAAGCTCAGTAATCAAATTGCAGGGCTTGCCACCACCCGCCTACGCAGTGTAACCCGCGACCTGAATTAATGGCTTCAAAAGTCGCTGATTGTTATTAAAAAAATATTATTATTATTAAAAATTAGACGATTTTCTTCAGGACGCCGCTGCTTGGCGGGAAATTTAGTTGCACGCAAGACGCGGATTGGTAGTCGTGCAGCTGAAAGACCAATTGATAATGAAATCAAGCCTAGGACCACGGACTGTAAGGTCAGACGACACAAACGCGCAAGTGTGGCACCGAGGACGTTATCGTTCTTTCGTACCCTCGTAAGAGTCTTGGCCCGGCAATGACTAAGAGAGAACGCTGGTTATTATCACGACGGTAGCAAAATCTTGGAGGTTCAGTAAAATCATTGCACTTGTCGGGGTTCAGTTTTAGAAGGCGGTAATGTTTCCGAATGACAGTCTCAATCCGACACATTTGAGGATAGTACGTTAAAACTACAGTTGGCCTCTCACTGGTTGACTTCTTGGGGTTGATGGCCTCATTCCGGGAGACAGTTGTCACCCTGTTAAGGACCTACTACAAGACATTATCAGAGAAACCCTTTACCGAGAAAGAGTCCCGCATCTTGGCAGCCATTTTATTAAAGTCGTCATCTGAAGAGCAAATTCTACGTAAACGGAAAAACTGGGTAAAAGGAATAGCATTAGTGGTGCGCCGAGGATGGGAAGAAGTCAGCAGAAGGTAAGAACGTTAATCAGTCGGCTCGCGATACAACATGGTTGAAACGCCATCACCAGAAACCGAAATGATTAAATCCCAAAAAAGACAATCGTAGTTTCAGAGGTATCAGTAGTGAATTCCAAAGCAGGATTAATGGCACAATAGGCAGTGAAGAAGGTGTCAAGATCATGGAGACTACAAGAGGCAAACTGGGTGACGTCATCGATGAAACGACCATTTAACTCCGGAACGGGACCCAACCAACAAATTAATTGGCAAAACTGACCTATCTTAGTTCTCATAGCAACCCCGCTAACCTGTCTGTAGAACTTGCCATGAAAATAGAAAGCGTTCAGTGTCAACACCAGCTCCGAGAGACGAACTAGGGTTTCGGGGGAGCGTATTTGTCGGTTCTCTGGTCAAAAAAATGCTGAAGGGCTCGAAGGCCATCGGCGTGGGGAATCACCGTGTATAAAGATTTGATGTCTATTGAAATAAGCCACCTGTGAAAGAGAAACAAGAGAAACGGCGGAGAGCATCTCGAGTATCTTTAATGTAGCTCGGAAGAGAAGTCACAAAAGGCTGCATTTCTCCGTTTAGAACACTCGAAATGTACTCCGGTGGTTTTTTACTCTAAGACAAAACGCCATGGGAGGAAGATTTGTTGCCACTCGTTTTTATCTTCTGCCTAAAATCTACACGCCTAATATTCCTTCATTGTAAATGCCTGCTCCTGTCCTACAGAGTACATTTCAAGTTTTCTGGACGGAGAACATCTCAACGACATTAGAAAGTCTGCAGCTAAGAACTATATCACCGATCATTTTAACAACACGCATGCCATCAATCCGCGTTTTGCGTGCAACATATTTTCCCACCAAGCAGCAGCGTACTGAAGAAATTCGAATAATTTTTAATTTGGGTACGGAGTTTCCCTCAGGTTTAAATGATAATTTGGTTTTTAGGTAGTTCATTTTTCCTGTTAGGTGTTTCGCGTGCGGCCATCCCAGTTTCAACTTCTTCCCATTAGCGTTCAACATTGTTACGTTTTCGTCTCTTTCAATCGGCAGTGGTTTTTTGGTCCCTGGTTTTACGAGAAGTCAATTGTTAAAGGGATTTTGGATTATCAAAGGCTCTTCTCAGTTTCATATGGGCGTGTAACCCATCTTATTCCTGAAATTCGTTTAGATAGATACTTTCTACTTTATTTTTGAGCATTGTATTTGACTTAATTTACAATGGAAAGGTTTAAAAAGAGAGTTTTGTAAAGGGCAACCCGGTCATTCTGTTAAATTGATCATTTTTTCGAGATGATAATAATAATGAGCTAGGTTGATACCCAAGGCACCACCCTAGTCCCAAGTTATCACCCGATTTTTATTGCCTTTTTGATTTGATTTGTGGAGTTAAATTGCGTAGGAGGGTGGTGGCAAGCCCTTCACGAAACTCCAGCGATGTGAATACATGGCTGGAGTTTACATGTATCACATGTGATACATGTGATTTTACGCTTTTGTTATGAAAATTGACCAAAATCATAGAAATATATTGAAAAAAGTAACAAGAGTTACCAACCTGTTGTTTGAACGATGAGATTTCAGAATAGTGTACCACTCACTATCCACTAGTTCAGAACGTTGTAAAATCCACTCTTTCGATATCTTTGGGCGTTAAGGAATTTTTACCGTTACAAATCTATTGAATTTTATCTTAAAACACAATATGCGATAGCGAAGTTAAAACCATAAAGGTCAGTTTGGTAACTCATTTAACCAAAACTTGCTCGGTTATGAATCAGAAAACCAGTCTTAAATTCGTAATTAAACCATCATTATAGTAAGCACACTTTATCGGGTGTATCTTTTAATCTGGTTCAAATAAGACCGAAAAGTCGAATAACTTCAGGCTGTTAACAACGAAATTCAATTTTTTCCCGTTATATTGAAACAAATGACGCTCAACTTTATGCCACTAAGTCTTTGTTGAATTTAAAATTGCCCTGTACCTTTCGAAAGAAAGCTATATTACATGTTTATGTTTATTTGTTTAAGAATAAAAAACAAAATATATCTAATAAAAATAGTAACATAATACTCAGGTAAAGAATCGATTACCTAGAGCTTGTTGCAGTAACGTACAGCAGTATGAACGTTGTTCCCGTTTTCCACGCACATAAACTGTACTGAATTAATATCTATTGATTTTTTTAGACAGGCTTATGGGTAATTATAATTGTTGGCGCTTACGTACGGATACACGCGCTTTATTTACCAAAACAGCTATAAAAGCAGGAGGAAATTGTGGTTATACACGCACGAAACTTGTTGACATTCGTAATTATTTCTATACGTTCATTGCAACGTCTGGCAACGCTGCATTCAAGGCGATTTTAGAGTCATTTCATTGACGATTGCGAAAAATGTTCATAGGAAATCAGAGTTTCGGTCACTAGCTGAATACGATCCTGTATAAGTATTTAAATAAAAGCGTTGACCAAGGTCGTCAAAAAATCATTTTAATTTACATGAAACTTATAAACACAAAAGTTAAAGTTTTAATTTTTTTTAATAGCAAAAACGTTTCCCTCCGTCTCTTTTTCTTGTTTAAAAAAGCATTTGCAATCTTAAAATAACAATCTTTCATGGACCATTGTAGCCGATACGAAGTTGCGCGCAGAGATATGGGCCTCACTATGTTTTGAGAGTTTCACGCCGCCGACTTTAGGTCTATAAGATATGTTATATAGGTTTTAATATTTAAAGCCGGGTGTTATGGTTAACGATCGCTCATTATGTGGTTGTAGGATGAATAGGTGTAATGTTTCCATAAAAATGATTAACTTTTAACTTCTTATTAACATGCATAAAGTTTGGTTATAAAAATTATGTTTTTGGTTATAAGAAATATCCACATATTGTACGAAACGTAGAAGTAGTTTAAAGCTTCTTTGATCATTTGTCACCATCTTGAAGGACACATGTTTTCCTTTTTAAAGAAACATTTTTATTTTTTTTTTAAAAACCAAGCTATTGATTAAGTGGCAATGGTCCTTACTACGCTTTGAGCTATAAAAACTAATATTTTGGCTCACGTCCGCCATCTTGAACTCAACATTGCCAAGACAGCCACCGTTAGCGAGCCTTGAACTAGTGTAATTTGACGAGAGTTAATAGAAAAAATTAAATAATCTTACAACAATTAAATAAAACGTATTTTTAAACAAGGTCTGAAAACGTTTGCCATAGTTACATATCATACTAACAACTCATTTAAAGAAAGTCACATTATATGGAGGGTAAAACATTAATTTAATAGCTTCCCTACGTCATATAACAAACATCTTTAACGTCATCTTTGCAGCGAAAAACAGTAGTTTCACAATGAACCGAATATCACTGGTAGAGCCACTAACTTTAAGATCAAAATGTATGATCCCCTTCCCAAGGCGGATAATCCGTTTGACCGAGATATTCGATAAATTAAATTTTTCCCAGTTATTCATGCCAATGTGCTCGATCCTTTGAGCCGCGTAGTATTCACAGCTACAAGGAACATAAGTGGAGGTTTCTTTATCAGTCAACCAGGCATTACAGCTTCTCTGTACCAATGATAAAATCATCGTCTTTATAACCGACACAGAAACACCCAGTCTCTTTTCGGACGTAAGAATTCAAATTAATAGTATTTAGTATTATTGTGTGCCATTATTTTCATTTATTTTGTGGCACTGGAAATATCAGAAATAGTCTTAACAGAAATGTATCCACGAGGTGATCTTGGCATCGCCTATAGCCTTGTGATAGACAGTCAAGGTAAGCTTGGTGGGTTAACGAAGTGGTTAGCATTCTCACTTCGCAGCAAGAGGAGCCGGGTTTGATCACTGCTTCTGACACTGAGTAAGAACTCAAAACAAATCCTTCTGCGTTGAGTTCACTATAGCAAACTCAAGGAGTAGTGAGAAAACAATAGTTCTATCCCTACTGATTAAAGGGGGTTGCCCAGAGTTGCACAGTTTCCCATTTCCAATGTATCTGTCTGATGCGTGTAGGTCTGGGATGAAAAAACGTAGAATTGGCAACTGCGTAAGTGCGGTCTTCAGTGTTTTGTTGTGCTGAGCCCCAGATGAAAAAGGCATTTGGGCGCTTTTAGAAAATTCATTTTCGAAGCGGTGGTAGTAGGAACATAGACCCAGGAATTATTGTTAGTCCTTGCGATTGTTTGGCGATGGGAAATCCTTGGGAGCTTTGGTTTACGAAGGGTCTGGTGAAACGTCTGTATTTTTAAATGATGTGCCAGAGGAACTGAAAGGAGTTGTAAGAGAATGAAAAAATTTCTGCCTTCAGTGAGAAGCCAGCTTCATCGATACGGCCCAGGACTTTACGGTGGTGGGAGATGTGAACGTCGAAGTTTTCGGAATGTACCACGATGTCATCTTAGTAGACTAAGCAAGTATTCTACTTTAGCCCGGCAAGGACTACATCCAGAGTGCGATGGAAGGTGGTGACGGCATTGGCGAGAAACATCGGCATAAAAATCAATTTAAAGAGGCCATCTGGAATGCAAATGGCTGTTTTTATCTGTCAGCTTCGTCCAGTGGGAGTTGCCAATAGCCCTTGGTGAGGTCCATCGGGGTGAAGTACTTCGCGTCATGGAGGCGGTCACCCACTTCTTTATTTCTATTATTTTCGAAGTTAAAAAGGTTGTTAGAGTGAACCCTGATTTCGTTAAAGTAACAGTTGCTTAAAAGCCGTATCGTTACCACCTCCCAATTACTAACTGGTGAGACATTTAATTTGTAACTCGTAAGGCAATAAACGTCGCTTGCTGACTGACCAAAAGCTTTGGGTACTAGCCTCGCCGATAAAATTCGATTAACTTATCTTTCAGTTTTCGATAACCAGCTCTGCAACATTTAAAAGCAGGCTTTCCCAAACCACACTTGATGGCAATAATTTATTTATTTTAGATTAGAGTATTTTAACTCGAACCCAACATTCGACATTACCGTATTTACTGTGCCAACAAAACACTTCAAGTATTCTGTTTACGATTCCTAATGGACCTCCACCTCCAAATGGTGAAACCTGTCACACAATTTATCACACCTTGTCAATGTAACAGTGTGGATTCTGGAAATTGATAATCTTGTTTAACTCCGTGATAATTCTATAACGAGGATAACTTTGTATTACTAATTCGATACCAATAGGACTGTCACTTGAGCTTGATATCTCAGCCGATATTGATTTGGAAACATTACCACAAGGTGCAAGATATCGATTACTTATTCAAATACTCTCAACTCTTTAGACGTTTACTGTACCCGCATAGCAAGTCTCACAATGTAGTGCAAAACCGCTTATTTCTCATTAGCGTTTAGCCATCCTAAAACCTTTAATATCTTGGTCGACAAAACAGTTAAAACTATTTTGAATAACGAAACTCTATATACCCAGCTCAGCTCTAGCTTCAAACAAAACTAAATCTATATTCTCGTTTTCCTCTCTGTAGTGGACGAAAGAGATGGAGCTGAAGCAGGAAGAAGATAACCGTTAACGTCATTCTCTTAACCAACAATAGAAAATCAGTACAGTTTGTGAACGAACAAATTTAAAAAACCACCCAACTTGATCATACAAACATAATTCATGTACTTTCCACACATGTTCTACAGCCTATTAGGAGTTATTTTAGAAGGGACTCCAATTGAAATTTCCTTAGGTATGAAAATGGTCGCCATTTGTAAATGGCAGCTAATGTTACTTATTATCGCCACAATATTTGTTTGAATCAAGACTAATTTCGTTGCAAAATGATTATTTAATACTCTCTTTATGGTAATTCGTTTTCATTTTAGCCTTTTAAAACATGGTGTGTTTAATTACTAGGAATTAGTTCTCTCTTTATTGTCCATCTCTATTTAAAATAATATAACTCTATGTGGTTTCTCACGTCGGTTTAGAGATATATCCAAAACTAATGTTTCTTTTAATTATTTATATTAGTGGTATATTTATTGCACGCGCATACAATAATTAAGAAGTATTGATCAAGAAAAGAACACGTATGCTTGGTGCCTTCTTTGAACATCATAAGAGTTGGCTTTCCAAAGATAGTAAATATTATTTTATAATTTTCTTTTACAAAATTATTATTCTTGTGTAGCTATAACACAGCAACTAAAATTTTTAGATATGCTAATTGCGTATGTTTAATTAAACGGCTTATGTGTTTTAAATTGTGTTGAGTAACCCAAGTAACGAATGAAATTTTATTGAAATGGGTATATATTCATTGCATCATTGTAAATTTGGGGGCTCAAGAGGTTTGGGGGTGCATTTTTTCGAGGACTATAAAGTGAGTAAGTTTTATAGTTGGCGCCAAAAGTAGGTAAAGACTGGTTTAAATTTGATGTAGTTGAGTCTTTAAACACGAGTAGTTTATTTAAATGCGTTACGAGTTTTACGCTACTTCATTTTAACTTACTCATCGAAGAATTAGTTCATAACGCAGGGTACACGCCTGAGACTTTTTAGATTATCTAGTCGTTTTCCAGATTTACTCTACTTTACTTTAAGTTTTACCGCTTAGAATTAGCTCATAAAGCAGGATAGACGATGGACACGTTTTTACTCTATGTTACATTTCTATGTTGGAGAGCTTCATAAGGAGACGGGTTGTTTAAATTTAAAAGTAACATATAATGTGATACCATGGATGTATTAATGAACTGCGTTCCTGGATATATCACTCGTACCTTCAGTAGAGCAATTTCTCTAGCTTGGGATTTCGGTTGTAAGCCGGGGGGGGGGGGGGGGGGTTCGGTTTTACCCCAGAAACTTGGCGGAAGTGAGGCACTTTACGAGATGGTGCCACCATAGAATTTTCAAATTTACAATCGTCTACTGGTTTTTTTCTTCCGCCATATTAGTCGTGTTCCGTGTATTTGTAGAGAGATAAAATAAATATAATTTAATTGCTGGAATTCAGACACATTTAAATTAAATCTTAAACAATCAACTGTTGTTCATCATGGTGAGAAATAAGAACTGTGTATATCCAACGTGTAAAAGTGATTCCAGGCAATCTGACAAACCTCATATGTTTGGGGTTTCCTTTATACCATTTCCAAAGCCAATTACCAAACCAGTGATGTGTTTTCAATGGTTAAAATGGCTTAAGGAAGTTAGGAAAGAGTTCACTAAAAATAAGATAACCAAAAGCACATATTCGTGCACAAAACACTTTGTCGGAGCGAAGGGCCCAACTAAGGAATATCCGAACCCTGTTCATTCAGGAGTAAGTAACAACATGTTTATAATTTCGTTTTGGTATTCACTGATGATATAAATCTACATAATTTTTTTGTAGAGCTTAGTATCTGTTTTGAAACCTAGTTTCTCTAGCACTCCTAAAACTCTTCCTCAGTTACCGATGTCAGTGACTAATGAATACATCGGAGGAACAAAGTTATCTAATTTTAACTCAAGGGTACGCCAAATTTTATAGTTGAATTTCACTTTGGACTACTAATGTTTATTTCTATATCCATATTTGCAGATTGATCTAGAAACAAACCAATCCAATGAACTATTTGACGTTGAGTTTAAAGACGACAACGAGTCAATGGATTGGGGAGATAAAAGCTCAATTAATATTGGAGACGAACAATTTTTGTCACAGATAAACGCTGAAACTGCCATGGAAGATAATTTACAGGCCGTTGCCCTGAATGAAACTGATAATTTGCAGGCCATTGCCCTAAATGAAACTGATAATTCGCATATGATTTCGCAACCTGAATCCGGTCACCGAGATGAACCGAGTCACCAAGATGAACCCGGTCACCGAGATGAACCTGAAGACCAAATTTTGAAAAATAATCCTGAAATCAATTATGAAAACCACTTTTATAGAGAATTTTTGGCCTCCACTGAATGGTTTAAATTGGTTAATGATAATTGGCTGTCCAATTTATCTAATGTAAACAATGCCACAGTACAATTTCTGAAGGTAGAGAAAGAAACTAACCAGCCTTTAATATCAATAACTATTAATGAGGATTTCAATGTAGAGGGAAAAGTTTTGGAAAATAATTTAGCAAACCATAACCTTGTTGAGTTACCAAAAACTATATCCACTCTAAATTGTTTGACTGGATTATTAACAACCATTAACCAATTGAAGGTCTGTCTGGGTATTAAAGAGCCAAGATTAATGGACCTCTTAAAGGCTAGATCTCGGGGAATTTACAGCAACAACGTTATCAGAGATGATAACTGCATTTTACTTTCAAACAATAAGACATGTTTGCTCTGCACCAGACTGAAAAGTTACGCTTTAAAAACCATAGCTGAAAGCAAGAAGAAAAGCCAGAGGAAATACAAGAGTCTTTCCAAAGAAGAGCTTATAATTTTACTGAAGAAATCAAAAGCTGGTGAAAGAAAAGCAAGAAGACAAGTGAAGCAGGAACAGAAGAAAGCGAAGAAGCATATAGCTGTTGCAGGTCAGCCGTTAGATGCAGTAGAAGATAATGCTTCAATAGAAACGATTTTACAGCATACAATACCCAAAGATCAATCATTTGTTGCCTTGTTTTTAAGGGAACAGCTGAAAGCTGTCAAACAAAAAGATCATGGTCGAAGGTGGCATCCATATGTTATTCAATGGTGTCTTTATCAGTTTCATAAAGCCCCAAATGCCTACAAAAGCTTAGCCGATTCCAAAATATTGCAGTTGCCTTCTTATAGCACTCTATTTAGACATTCTAACCATAATGGGAAGCTGCCTGGATTTTCAGATGCTGTTTTTTACCAGCTGAAAGAAGATATAAAACCATGGGACATAATTGGGTATAGCCAACTGAACAATGCAAGAGACCAGATTAACGGCCTTCAAACCGAAAACTTTGATGATAAAACAGTGGCAAGCCATGTTTTAATGTTGATGTTGAGAGGCACGACAACTCCTGAAAAATATCCGTTTGCGCACTTTGCAACCAATGGGCTGACCGCTGATGATCTAAATTCCATCATATGGGAAGCGGTGGAAAAACTTGAAGCAATCGGAGTTAAAGTGTTAGGTGTGATTGGAGATGGGGCAGCCACAAACAGAAAGTTATTTTCAATGAATACGAAATTGGATTCCCCACACTGCGGAATCAATCCATTCAGCGAGGACGAAGAAAGACCATTCTTCTTCGTGTTTGATCCTCCCCATCTATTAAAAACAACAAGAAATTGTTTGTAGTCCAGCGAAGAAACATGCAAAGTACGTTTGATGCATAAAAATGGTCAGGATATTACTTGGAAGCCAATTAAATTATTTAAAGAGAAAGATCTCAGCCTGGCAATCTTAGGAAAGCCCACAAATTAACTGGAGATCATATATATCTCAATTCGTACAGTAAGATGAAGGTTCGATATGCAGCGCAAGTGCTCAGTAAAACTGTTTCCAATGCCATTAAGGAAGACTTTGGTGCAGAGTACTCGGAAACTGTTCAGTTTATCAATATTTTTGACAACTGGTTTGATATATTCAATACCACAAATTTCAACGAAGCTTTCCATAAAAGAAAGCCAAATAAGCGGCCTTTCAAAACAGTCAATGACCAACGACTAGAAGTAAATATTTAATTTATAGTGCTACTAGCATAAAATAGTGTCTGATTCCTTTCACTGTTTTTAGTGGTTAGAAAAAGATTTTCTGGGGTACCTGGATGATTGGGAAAAAGACACAAAAAATAGACCTGGTGAATTCAAAGCTGATCAAAGTAAAAAAAATGATCCTTTCCCAAGAAACGCTGTCAGGCTTGAGACAAACTAGTAAGAAAAAAACATTTTATGTGTATTTTAAATAAAATAACTCACTTTTTTCGAATTTAGCAAAAGCAATGATTGCAATTATTCAGTTCCTCCTGGGAAAAGGTGCGATGTTTGTTTTGACTGGCAACTTCAATCAGGACCCACTAGAATTGGAATTTTCGAAGCATCGAGGAGCCAATGGAAGGAATGACAATCCAACAATTGAAAATGTGGGGAATAACCGGGAAGCTTTACTTACATTTGAGAAGTTACAAAATCCCTACACATAATGTTTTAGGTAACACCACAGTATGACAGGTCCGGACTGGGACCTAAAACCAGCCCGGGCATTTTAGAAACGTCGGCCCCTACTTCCCACAAAAACACTACATTGTCATGCTGGCTAGATGGCCTCACGGCCCTTTGACCACACCGGCCCATAGGGCATTTGCCCGATCTGCCCTATGGCCAGTCCGGGCCTGCAGTATGACTTCAATAAATAAAAGCTTAAATTTCTTTTAAAATATCACTATTTGATGAGTTGTTTATTAAGCATGTAAAAAAATTAAGAAAAATTTCACTAATTTGCAATTAGACTTTTCACATAAATTCATTATTTTGGAAATTGGCCTGTGGACATTTGCTCCAGTTGTTTCCGAAATCTCGCTTTCGAATTAGCTAACGATTTAATGGCTTTTAATCTATTTTTAGTTTTAAATACCTCTTTGCACTTTTTAAGGTGGCCATTCCCAATTGTGTTGATGTAATAATTAAGGCAGTGTTCTAAACGTTTCGGCCTTTCTACTTCTGGAATGCCATCAATGCAAAGGTTATTCTAAATTTCCATAATTTTTTCATCCTCTTTGATTGACTGTTTGGCCTTAGGAACTCTATTTATGACATACGTCTGGTTGTAAAAAGGAACGATTACTTTATAAATTTTTACAAATAATTCGTACACCTCCTGTCTGGGATATAAATCCATCTCCTCAGAGGAATGGCTACATTTTCTTTGGTTGTTCGCATTTTGGTGCTCAATTGCTCTTCCAAACTCTGACTTTCTGCTGAGGGACTGCTGAGTTGCACCTATAACGTACATCAAAACTGAAGGGCACTCTTCAATTTTTTTATTAACGTCGATGTGCATTATTTTCACTTTTTTGGATCCATTTTCAATAATTCTCCTTAGAAGAAGGTTGACTCCCACAACTCTTTCTCTTTCGTTGAGTTCATTGTAGCCCTGAAATAGGTTGAATTAGTTTCTACACTTTTCTATATTACCAGAAGTATATTAACTTTCTGATGTAGAGTAAAATAATTGAAGTGGGTTTTCTTACAGTAGTATGCTTCAGTGAATTTAATATTTTTTCTTTCTGTCGTTCATCATTATTAATTAAATTTACCATTGTCGAAGTAACTTTGCTTTCTGCGGTATTAACTAAAATTGGTTTTATAATACCTTTCATCTCACTGAGATCTCTAGAGTTTAATTTTGTTATCCACAAATAAATTTTTTTGTGACAGTCATTCATATTTAAATCTGATGATTGAAATTCATTTTGAGCTTCCTGAAGTAACGCTGGGAAAGTTTCATCATAATTTTCATCTAAACAATTTATTTTTTTGGGTTATGTCAAAATTATATTATAAGCTGAGTGACTAAAAACTGAAATGCAACGTACGTGCTATCATGAATTTTCTTTCTGAATTAACTTTCCTTTTTTTTCTTTATTGGTGACTTGTTTGTAACGAGTGGTATGCTGAAAATTGAATTTTATGATATGAGAACAATGTACGGTTATAGGTATTATCAGAAATATTACTTGGTTATTGTCCCAAGTGGTTTTGTAATAGGTGCGTCTTCATCTACTTCAGCAAGGTTCATTAAAGCAATGTCAATATCATCATTATCAAGAATTTCTTCAAATTCAGCAACTTCATCGGCAACTGTAGTATAATAACTATCGTTACTTGACTCATCTGTTAAATTGAAATTTCAAATTAGTATAGTTTCAACACTTTCCGTGTCATAACAACATACAATTAACAATATCTGAGCTCTCAGAACACGGTGTGCTAGAGTTGTCCTCTTCGGAGCTGCAGGGTTCGGAGTCCAAGCTCGAATTTGAACTAACACTACTATTTATCTCTGGTTGTTTTATACCAAGAGTCTCATATGTATTGATTCCCCAGAAACTCATTCTAAAAATATTCTAATTAAAAATATATGTGTATCACAATACATTATCAAACGAAAAACATACTTAATTTTGTAGCTCATTTGCATCTTTGGACCAGTCTCCTTTGGTGTTGAATATTGAAATTTGAAAATTACCGTTGCCAAAAATTCAAATTTCCCAATATTCCCATTGACGACCGCACGCGTGATACGCATGCGCGAAAACCGAAAGCGGAATTTCCTTCCAAAAAGGAAATGACGTCTGCCTCACTTCGGGTGTAATATCAAAAAGAGCTAATAGAGGGCGCTAAAGGGGCATCGCGAATTATGATTACACGTTTTTATAGAAGTGATATATCCAGGAACGCAGTTCATTAATACATCCATGGTGATACTCGCAGTGGCGGCGCCAGGATATTACTATGTGTAGGCTACTTAATTCTTTAATTTGGGGGCCCCGCTTTACATACACTAACTAAACAAAACTGTGACAAAACCGGTTTATTTTTAATAATTTACAAAAGAAATGTACATAACTGTTTAAATGTACTCAGAAGTTATTTTTTTAGTCGATGAGCATAACAATGAACATATGGGCAACATCCTCCAACAGCATTCTCCATTTTCACTTACAATAGATGCAAAAACACTTGCCAGTAAATTTGCCACAGCCACTCTTTATTTTATCTTTATTTTGGAAATTGGGACTCGGAGAGTCGGAAAACCGCGCAATTTATCATCTGTCTAATGATGCAACACTTTTTGAAGTAGCTAGTTTAGCAACTACAACGAATCAAGGCTGCGTTCGAAAAAATATTAGAAATCACTGTTCAGTGTTCGCAACTTAAAAACAGCAAGCTTTTAATTCGGATTTTGATATTTCTAGTTTCGCAAATCATTTTAGGGGGCCGTTCGGGGCCCCTTCATCTAGATTTGGGGCCCCTACAAGTTCATAAAAAAATTATGAAATGATATTAAACAAATTTTACTATTCACAATTCATGATGCTTACAAAACTAACGTTCAAATAAATAAAGTAACTTTCCATTGATATTTCAGAATGAAAAGTTAACATTGGTGAGGTGAAAGCTCGCTAATATAAGCTTCACCCGACAACGACATAGTGATTTTTTTCTAAACTACGGCAATTCTTACCAAATCATAGACAGTGTCGTTAATGATAAAATTTAAAAATATAGATTTCAAAAATATCACATAGAATTGCCTCAGGTGAAGTTTGTTTTGGGCCACGATTCTCAGGAAAATTATCACAGTCTCAAAACGGGTGACTGGAGCATATGTCTCTTCAGGGTCTTCATAGCTGGGCTAGATGAGTGGCCATACCCACATCATGGGACATTCTTGCTCTTATCAGCTGGCCAATAACTTGCGAAGATGGTTCGACGACTTCTGTTCGTAGACTTCAAGCAACTTCTCCCACATATCTTTAGGGGAGTCACAGTTCATTATCATAGGCTGGACCTTGCTTGAGAGTGATGACCATATGATCGTACGCTATCTCGAAATTCTTGTAGTCTCACAAGTACGTGGCGGTTTCCGAAGCTGATGGCAATAATGGCAGCGTGGTTGGCTCAATACAACTACCCTTGATTACACCAAACACATCTCGGATCGTAAGAGCATCGGAAACTGGTACTTTCCAGCTCCTCCAATTCTCGGAACCGCTCAACTTATCAATCTCAGTTTGAAGTAGTCATCCATCTTAAACTGCAATGAGGAACATGATTCACCCTTGTTTGACAGAGTACCTGGAACAGGATGTGCAGTTGTCCCACCAGTTTACTCCACTAGGTAACGTGCGAATCATCAATGGTGCAGTGGAAGCGTGCTGGGAACATAACCTGTTGAAGTGACTTCGAGTATATGTCGACAGAATTAGGTCTGGGTTTTATGTTTCCGAAATGAAGAACAATTTTATAACATATTTAAACTATCCTTACACTGTTAAAAAAATTGTTCTAATTTGAACAAATCGCCGTTCAGAAGGTTGTCCCTGTAACAGAACGCCATTTTGTTCTAAAATGAACAAAAAATATTCGTTCGATAAAGAACGATGGTTGATGGTTCAATATTGAACTTAGATGTTCTATATTGAACAAACTTTCTTTGTTCAAATTAGAACGTTTTGTCGTTCGTGGTGGGACGCTTTGTCGTTCGACGTGGATCATTTTCTCGTTCGCCGCGGAACACTTTGTCGTTCCGCGGTAGAACGCTTTATTGTTCGACTTGGAATGCTTTATCGTTATCCAATACAAAGGGTACATTAAGTTATCGCTTTCCAAATTTTAATTAATGTCTCCTGGCGGCGGTTCATTATGCTAAATTAATAAAAGTAACCTAACATAACACATGGCCTACCGAAAAGGAAAACCCGGCCTAAAACTAGATTATTTGAATTTAGATCCAACCTCAACTACAACCATCTTATTAAGCTTAAAATATCTACCATGAAAGTGATATGCATAAAATAAATAAAGCCTTTTCATAGCGCAAAAGATAAAACATACTATTCTCAGCCGTATGGCCGAGAACTAGTAACAGACGATTTTAGAATTTATTTCTATGCTGAAAACGTCAAACCAAATTGCAGTATATTACGAAATATTTTCTGTAAATTTTAATTCTGGAACTTGGGCAATTACATTTCCGAACGAATTTCGTCTACCTTGCCAATCGAATAAAAGTATACTTAAAAAAAACGGTGCGTGTCCTATAAATTTGGACCTTTCACAACCATTTTTCGTTTTCCACTTCGTTAGGACACGGAGGTTATTTATATCGTTATTTGTGTGAAGATTCTTTTCAATAGGTGGGGTAGTTTCTGAGAAACAGCGTTACAGACCCAACGCCATTTGAGTCGCTAGTGAAGGAGCTACGCTCCAACAATGAAATTGAATCTTCAGTAAATTTCCAAACACACTGTACTAAAAAAACAACTTCCTTACAACATGTTCTTACTCAACCTGTAAATAAATTACTACGAGTATTAGTTTAATCAACCAGTACACTAACTTAAAACAACATAATAATATACGAAAAAACTACCTATAACAAAGTGCACTATAAACCACTCATTTATTACTTTATGGATGTTATACTTGTTTGTTACTTTTGGCCATACGAAGTTTTCCGCAAAATAGTGTCACACTTATTTGTTACTTTTGGCCGTACGAAGTTTTCCGCAAAATAGTGTCACACTTATTTGTTACTTTTGGCCTTACGACGTTTACCGCAAAATAGTGTCACACTTATTCGTTACTTTTGGTCATACGTTGAAAGTGTCACGCTTATATGTTAGTACATGTACATGAAACCAATATAGGATTGTGTGTAAAACCTGTTCTAAGGGGAACGAATCTATTCTATTGTTTAGTTTACAAGCCTTCCTCCAGAGGGCGAAAGAGCATTCGTTCTTATTTGAACGAAATAAAATATCTTGAACACACCCTTTGTTACATACCTTTAGAACGCTATCGTTCATTTCTGAACAGACTGTTCTAAGTTGAACGTCTTCTGAACGAATTTTTTTAACAGTGTACTTCAGAGTATACACTAGTTTGTTTTAAATTTAATCCGAAAAATGATCAGGATTCCAGTTAGCTCTATTTACCCTAGTTTGATGAAAATTTGACCAAAACGAAAAAAAAAGAAGTTGAATAGAAATTTAGATAAAATAATTTGTTAAATAGCTGATATTATTATTAATGGAAGAATATCTTTTTTTGCGGCACTACCAATATTCATTTTACAAAGTTGAACTTAGTTGCACCGACATTTAAAGTACTTCCAGTTGACCAACAAATTGATTGTTACCTGTTTATTATAAAATGAACTAAGCGACGTTTAACATATGGACTTAAAAATGGTTGTGCAGGCGACAGTCGAGTAGGATCGTTTCCGAATTTGGGAGAGGCAAAGCAGCTCAAACCTTGGCGTCCCGGGGGGGGGGGGGGATTAGTAAATGCATTTAAAAATGTATTTTGAAATTGAATAAATTAAGGGCCGTAGCTGAGGTTAATAATATCTCAATTAAGCCTCTAATACTTTTAATTAGTCAATTTATCGTTTGTTATCAGCGGTAGAATAACAGTTATTAATTGTTAAATGAAATATTAAAATGGTTATTAGAAGCACTCAGCATGTCTCTACAAGTATTCCCACACAGCACAAACCAGTCCAAAAGTGGTTAGGCCGACTATTGTAAAAACCTTTAATATGATTCCTCACAGCAAATATTGGTGGGACCGACAGTTGGCGAAGAGTACATCGCTGACTTTTCCTTTTTGCTATCCACTGGATAGTCGCGAATGTCACAACACTTTAATTACAAATAAAAATTATGTTGCTTATTTGGATCGACTGTTGGGTCGACTACTATATGAGCTTTTAACATCTAATATATAAAGATGAGGGTTTGTATATACGTTTGTCCGCTATAGGAATCTACAGTTTTCAACTTCCCCTGTAGCACAAAGAGTCGATTTAGGGTCGGGCTTTAGTCGAATAGTCGCTTTTCGGTCCTGGTCCAAATGCCGACTCTAAAAGTCTTTGAAGAATTTTTAGCGATTGATATCTCGAAATGCCTAGTTCTTTTGATTATATTTTGCTTGGGAGAGCTTTTATTTTAATTTTTTTACGCGCAGCTAACGGACTGAAACATTAACTGGGTTCTTATAATTTTAATTGAAGATTGAATTATCTAGTTAAGCTTATGATTTTGAATAAATTATCACAAGGTTATTTAAGACTAAATATTTTATTGAATGCTGCTTTAGCAGCCAAGACGCTGATTTTGGCCTTTCTCTGACAAGGTTTGTTTTTAATCTGCCCTAACTTCTCTCTCTCCTTGGCGAAGAAAGCTCGGTTTTTTCGGTCGGACCCACTATCCTGCTCATTGTTCAGGTGGGGAGGACCAATAATCCCCTAGCGTCTTTTAGGCGACTATTAGTCGCGCATTACTCTGGAAATTTTCCCTTTTTTCGGGCGAGGAGATAGAGAGTTGAAGGGTTTTCCCAGAACTGACCAAGTTATAATAGGTCGGAAAGTTTTTTTGGGTTTTTCTTTCCTTTTGAAGCAATGTCCCTTAGAAAAGAGCATTTTACAACGGTTTTTACATTTTGTCAAATTTCGAGTTTTAAATTATTTTATACAATTTTAGAAGCTATAATTTTAAGTTTAAGAATTTAGTTAGAATTAAATATTTTTTGAAGTTTTAGGATCAATTTCTTAACACTCCCCCCGGTAATACTTGAGTATTCCGAGGGTATTACCTTGTGACCAAATTTTATACACTTTGAAATTGAACATTTGAATTGGAAATACACTTTTACACTTTTTTTTTTTTTACATTTGGTTTACAGTTTTTCATTTGAGTTTTAATCTCTTATTTCTAAGTTACAAAGATGTTGAACTGTACGCTGGATAATAGTGCCTGTAGCGGTTTTTACCAGACAATATCTACATTTCTTATCTCGACCAATGATAACCTCAACTATTCTACCCAATTTCCACATATGACGGGGGAGTTTCTTGTCCGAAATTATTACTATGTCATCTTTTTTTATTTCTTTTATATTTTTAGGATTTTTCCCATAATGGGCTGTGCGTAATTGCATTAAATACTCGCGTTGAAAGCGCTTCCATAGTTTGTTAATTACATTTTCCCTGTGCTTTAACCGATTTGTTAGTTGTAATTTAGTAGCTGGCAATTTTAAGTTTTTATTATTATTCTCAATTGGCGGTAGAGATGTTACTCGTCTACCGATCAAAAATTCAGCCGGAGTTAAAGGTGCTGGTTCGCGTAAATCATTGTAAACGTAACTTATCGGGCGGGAATTTATCATTGCTTCCGCTTCTGTTAATGCGGTTTCCATCTCGACATAGTTTAAGAAAGAATTACCCAGATTCTTTTTTAATGCGATTTTAGTAGATTTTACTAAGACTTCCCACCAGCCCCCGTACCACGCGGCCCTTTCAATTATGAATTTCCATTTGATCCCTCGAGTTGTAAAGAACTCCTGAAATTTTGATTGATCTATATTATCCCAAATTTGCTTTAATTGTTTATTTGCAGCTTTAAACGTTTTGGCGTTATCGCTATAAATTGTAGTTGGGACGCCTCTTCTTGAAATTATCCGTCTAAATGCTAGGAGAAAATCCTCGGTGCTTAGGGAGGGAACCAACTCCAGGTGAACTGCACGGGTAACCGCGCACGTTACTAAACAAAAATAGGCCTTTTCAGATTTTAGGCCATTTTTTACTAAAATGGGACCTCCAAAATCCACCCCAATTATTGAAAATGCAGGAATGTCGTTTACTCTGTCTTCCGGCAGTGCTGCAGTCGGAGTATCTAAAGGCTTAACGCTTAAGTATTTACAGATTAAACATTTTTTTATAATTGTCTTTGCTAGTTGCCTCCCTGCGGGAACCCAGTAGCGTTCTCTCATTTGAGTGATAGTGTCGTTTATTCCTCCATGCCCCGTCTTCCCATGGCACCTGATCATCAGCTGCTTAGTTAGAGGTTCACTTTTGGGCAGTAGAATGGGATGCTTTTCTTTGTACGTGAGAGATGATTCTCCTAACCTACCCCCCACGCATATTAGCTCGTGCTCGTTTATCATAGGATTAAGAGTGAATAGGTGTGATGTTTTGCTAAGTTCGCCTTTTCTTATCTCATTTATTTCACGGCTGTACACTTTTGATTGTATAGACTTTACCCATCTAATTTCTGCCTCTTCTAACTCCTCTGCTGTTATAGGTCCTGTCGTTTTATTTTTACCTTTTAGGATTCTAACTATATACGCTGTGATTCTTAGGTTCTTGTCCAATGAATTGTGCCTATTTAGGTCTATTATCTCTTCAATCGGAGTGATAATTTGATTTGTGACTTTTAATGATAGTGTGATTTTCTTACGTTCGTGATCTATTATTTCTAGATTGGCTTCTGGGTTGTTGAGGGTAGGCCATGTTTCTTTAGGATCTGACAACCATGTAGGCCCAGCCCACCAAAGTTGACTATTTACCAAATTGTCTGCGCCCATCCCTCTACTTGGAAGGTCCGCGGGGTTTATAACCCCCGGGCAGTGATACCACGAATACACGTCTGAATGTTTTTGAATTTCCTGGACCCGATTTGAAACGAATGGTTTCCAAGTTTTAGGATCCCCCTTAATCCAGCTTAATGCTATTGTTGAGTCAGTCCAATAGGTTATTTTGCTTAGATTAGGTTCGAATGTATTTTTGATGTGATTAGCCAATTTGGCTGCTAGCAAACACCCCATTAATTCTAGTTTAGGTAATGTTAATACTTCTGGTTCCCTTTTTAGGATTGTGATGGTGTTTTTAGCGCTGTTTTTATCCTTGTACTTTGTCTCCCCAAATTTTAATGGCGTGACTCTGGTTTTAGCGGCGACCAAAACGGTTTCTATTTTCCCTTCGTTTGATTTGTATCGTAGGTATATTGCAGTTGCGTATGCTTTCAGTGACGCGTCACAAAAACAATGTAATTCTACCTTCCCTGATACACCGTTGCCACGAGAAAAATAACATCTATCTATTCTGATTTTGTGTAGGTGTGGCAATTCTAAAATCCAAGCGTTGAATTCCTTTTCGATATTTTCCGGTAATTTACCATCCCATTCTACTTTTGCTTCCCATATTTTTTGAAATAAAATTTTGGCCCTTATTGTAAAAGGTCCTAACAATCCTATAGGGTCGAAGATTTGTGACGCTAAGCTCAACACGTGTCTTTTGGTTCTTTCGTTGGTTCTAGCTAATGTCATTAAATTTGATAGTTCGTATGAAAAAGTATCTGCATTCGGATCCCAATTTTTTCCTAACACTTTAGACTCCTTCTCGTGATCTCTTGTTTCAAAAAGCTTATATCCTAACTGGCTATCGTGTTCTTTCCATAATTCCCTGAGTTTTTTAGAATTACTCCCCCATTTTCGGAATTCCATTCCAGCTGTTTTCATTAATTTTGCGGCTCCCTTACACATTTCAAACCCTTCTTTCACCTCATCTACCCCCGATGTCAAATCATCAACATACAAGTCCTGATTTAGTTTGTCTACGATAGTTTGGTTGACCTGAGGGTTGTGTTGTAAATGAAATTTAATTGTGGCCGCTAGGAGGAAGGCTGAACACGTAACCCCGAACGGGACTCTCGTCATTCGTAGGACCTGATATGTGTCTTGAAGAATTTTCCCATTGTCTTCCTTAATCCAGAGAAATCTTACCGCATCTTTGTCGGCCTCGCTTATCGCAACTTGCAAATATGCCTGTTTGATGTCGGCGACTATGGCTATTGAGTATTTTCTAAAACGCAGGAGTAAAAGAAGTATGTCTGGATTCAGATTTGGGCCCTGTTCCAAACACTCATTTAGGGAGGGACAATTAATTCCATGTGATGACCCATCTAGAACCACCCTTAATTTGGTAGTAGCAGCTTCATTTCTAACTACTCCCTGATGTGGTAAATAGTAAGTTCCTGGCTTTGTGTTTTCTAGCTCGTGTATCGGAACCACTTCTACTACATTTTTTTTCAATTGATCTTCTATTACCTCTTTGTATTGCGAAAAATAGAGGGGATTTTTCTCGAACTTCCTGACTAATCCCTGAATTCGTTTTGTGGCTTGTGGAAGATTATCTGGAAGTTTGTCTCGACTAACTCTCCAAGGAAACTTAACCTCGTACCTTCCGTGTTTGAACTGCATTTCTTTGAACACCTGCCCTATTGTGGCCTCGTCTCTATTTTGCGAAATTTCCTGACTATTAATTCCCAAACCTTCCAATTCCCAAAATTTTCTTAGGACTTTATCGACTTGCTTTACTCCTGCGAATAAAACAACACCGGAGTTCTCGGTATAGGTTGGCGCTCCGGTAGGCCCATGAAGCGCCCACCCCAGTATGGTTTCCATGGCAACCAAAGTAGGACTTAATCTATTGAAATTCGTTGTGCAAATTGACCAATACAAATCACTTCCGATAAGAATTTCGATCTCGGAGCTATCCCTTTCCCAACCCCTTGAATCATCTGCTAACTGTAGGCCCTTTTCCCACATGACGGCTGTTAGCTCTGCACTTTTGAGTGACGTAACTGAGTTACATATGAAGGGTATTTCTGTGAGAGTGATTTCTACCTGTTTATCCGGAAAATTCCTGTTTTCTAACACTACCATGACCTTTCTACACTTTTTAGAGATAGGCTTTTCGTTTCCGAAACTATATAGGTCTAAAGCTTGTTCCCCTATTACTGGTAAACCTAATTTTCTTGATAAATCTTCCTTAATGAAACTAGTCTGGCTCCCCCCGTCGAAGAGACATCTAGCTATTTGATAGTTTTTTTTATTGTCGGATTTTTTGTGATTGCTAAAGCTGTTTGTAATAGAATTACATTCGTATTGTTGTTTGTAGGAGCTACGCTTGACGTACAAACCGTTTTGACCTCTGTAAATGAGTTTGAATTTTCGCGCGAATTTTGAATAGGCCTAGCTTGGTTCGCTTCATTGAGTTCGCATATTGATAAATTATGATTTTTGTGACATTTTAGGCAAGTTTGATACCTGGATTTACATTCCCTAGCCGTGTGATATTGACGTGTGCATGTGAAACAACGACCACTATCAGTTAGAATGCTACGTTTTTGATCTAATGTGTGATTTTTACAATTGATACTTTTGTGGTCAGCGCATTCCCTCCTGCATTTCTATATCCTACCGTTAACATAGCTGAAGATTGTTTATTTGATTCCCATTTTTTGAATTTTGGTTTATCTGGATGGAAGCTACTTATCTTTGGTTTTTTATTGCAATATCTATCAACCTGTTTCCCCCCCGTAACACCAGTTTCTCCTCCGTATAAAGCGGATTCTTCCCTACTTTCTATCTGATTCCTTATGAATTCTAAGACCTGATTTGCGTCCCAACTTCCATTTACCTTACTGTTAGTAGAACAAAACAAGGTTCTAATGTCGTTAGGAAGACACCTCAACAGAATTGGACAATAGTGGGTGGATTCAATTTTTACGTCTATGCCTAGTGCTTTTAGACTCCTTAAATTAATTTCGTAGACATTAAGCAAATTACGTAAGCCTTTCAAATTGTTAGAGCTATAAACAGGCTGAATTTCTAACAATTTATTCCTGTGGAAATGGATAGCTAAATCTTTCTTATCAAATCTAGATTTTAAAAGTTCAATAGCTTCATCGTAAGCGCGATCTGAATGCACTATTCCCTCAATTGTCTTAAACGCTTCACCTTCTAAGTATGACGTAAGGTAAATAAACTTCTCTACCTTGGTTAACCTTGGGTTATCGTCCACAGTAGCCTCGAAGCGTCCCCAAAATGTGCTCCATTTGGTCATATCCCCGTTGAATGAGTTGACGGTGAGTGCAGGCAACTTGACTTCCGTTTTCGGGGTCTTCTCGATTTGGGTAGATCCTACGTAGAGAGATGATGATGTCTTGGTTACGATTCCCCGTATTTTATTGATGACGCGTGTAGCTTTCGATTTGGCCATGGTGATCTGGTCGCGGACGTCGCTGGCTTTCTCCGTCTCGGTCTGGATCTCGGCAGCGTCTGTGATTAGGGACTCCACTCTTTCATCTATCGCCAGTAGTTCTTCCTCCTTGTTGAGTAGTACGGCGAGTAAGTCCTCCAAATCCTCGACGTTTAGCTCCTTGTTCTGGATCTCGATATGGATTTCTTTCACCTTCTTGTTTGCTGAATTTTGAATACCTTTCTGGACTGATTTCGCCAACTGGAGCTCCTCATCCTCGTTGAGATTAGAGTTTCTTGTTGTATGACTCCGCAAAACTCTCGATGCTTCGGCCATTTTCACGCGATGCTCTTATTTGTTTTCTTTCGAGTAACTAATCTGATTTTTAATTAGTATCGTATCCCGGGTTTCGACGGCACCTTGAAGAATTTTTAGCGATTGATATCTCGAAATGCCTAGTTCTTTTGATTATATTTTGCTTGGGAGAGCTTTTATTTTAATTTTTTACGCGCAGCTAACGGACTGAAACATTAACTGGGTTCTTATAATTTTAATTGAAGATTGAATTATCTAGTTAAGCTTATGATTTTGAATAAATTATCACAAGGTTATTTAAGACTAAATATTTTATTGAATGCTGCTTTAGCAGCCAAGACGCTGATTTTGGCCTTTCTCTGACAAGGTTTGTTTTTAATCTGCCCTAACTTCTCTCTCTCCTTGGCGAAGAAAGCTCGGTTTTTTCGGTCGGACCCACTATCCTGCTCATTGTTCAGGTGGGGAGGACCAATAATCCCCTAGCGTCTTTTAGGCGACTATTAGTCGCGCATTACTCTGGAAATTTTCCCTTTTTTCGGGCGAGGAGATAGAGAGTTGAAGGGTTTTCCCAGAACTGACCAAGTTATAATAGGTCGGAAAGTTTTTTTGGGTTTTTCTTTCCTTTTGAAGCAATGTCCCTTAGAAAAGAGCATTTTACAACGGTTTTTACATTTTGTCAAATTTCGAGTTTTAAATTATTTTATACAATTTTAGAAGCTATAATTTTAAGTTTAAGATTTTAGTTAGAATTAAATATTTTTTGAAGTTTTAGGATCAATTTCTTAACAGTCTTAAACCTTTTTGAGATAATTTCGCGTAAGTACGCTTTTGATCCCTTTTAAGGTCGGTATGGTGACCATATATTTTGGACTACTTGCCGTCAAAAACGACCTTACTAAGTTTAGTATTAATTTATAAGAGTAACGAAATTCAGATAGTAAATAAGAAACAAACTTTCTTATTATGCCCTGTAGCACATTTAATTCGGGCCGTCGTCGGACAAAGCCCTCAAATATCTAGGCTGGCCGACGGTCGGCCGACCTTTGGTCTTTCAGTCGAAATGCCCTAGGGAGTTATGGTCGGCCGGCCTTTAAAGCATGACTCTGTGCCGACTAAAAATGTACCTGTTTCTTACTCCAGAACGACGTTGGGCCACAGTCGGCCCAATTTCAAACCGTGACTCTATAACGACTATTAATGTGATGGTTAACCGACTCCAAAACGTCGTCGGGCCGACTGCCTAAAATTTTTTGCGTATCGATTCTGATGCTAGAGGGTTTATACGAAAAACCAAGACACCGGAATCAATTCTAGTAGGATTGTCCGCCATCTTGGAAAATAGCCGCCAATGTTTAAAAGATTGTTACTCGAACCCAACCAACACGTAGAATAAAATATGAGTTGTCACATTTATTCCACGTGTTTTGACAATCTTTGGTAAGTCTGTTAACCCTGTAACGCCGCGCCTTAATTACAGAGAGTTGATTTAGGCTCGGGCTTTGGTCGTAAAGTCGCTTTTCGGTCCTAGTCCAGATGCCGACTCTAAAAGTCGTAAACGTTTTTGCGATAATTGCAGTTAAGTACGTTTTTTATCCCTTTTAAAGTCGGTATGGTGACCTAATAGATTGGACCACTTACCGACCCAATAAGTCTTATCAATGCAACTATTAATTAGAGTCCGAACGTGGACCTTAAATTGTAATTGCAGTCGTGACTTGAAAAAGCCATTGCACATTTATAACACGACTAATGGTCGACTTATATCCAACAGTTTATTTTTAAATTAATCGCGCAGAACTGTGAAAATTAGCGATTTATTAAAACAAATTAAAACAGTTTTTTAAATAATTTCTTTTCTTTACTCTATTTTGTCGAAGAAGATCATATATTCAGCCTGAAAATGTTTGCTTTTTCAAAAATCTCTTAACTCAAGTAGGTCATATTCGAGTAATTCAATATTTTAGGGAAATACATTGTTAATTCAAATCGAGGGAATGTTCTGCGAGCACTGTTAAAACATTTTCTGCCTTTTAAACTGTTTGGATTGAATCTGAAATTACGATATATCGTTGATTCATGTTTACAAACTTAGAAAAAGATGTTACCAATACAAACACCGCTTAATATTTTTTAGGAAATCAAATTGGTACATTTTTTAGGTCGAGTCGGAAATACGGTTAAATTGGTCGTCGGCCCAACGTCGTTTCGGAGTCGCTAAACTGTCTACTTGAAGTCGGCTCAGAGTTATTTCAGATTCGGCCAGTAGTCATTTAAGAGTCGGTTATATATCCATATTAAGTAAAATTTTCTAGTCGATCGACGGTCGGCCGACCATTATTCTACTAGGACAATATTTGTCGGCCCCATATGCGGCTAGGACATTTCGACTAAAAAAAGGAAAGTCGGCCAACTGTCGGCCGACCATGCTGATCGACCTTTTTTGTCGACGTCGGCCCGACCTCAAATTGCTACATGGGATTACTTTTTTAAGTTGGCATACAGTCAAACGTTAAAGGTAGGCCGACCGTCGGCCGACCCTTTTTCGGGTAGGACATTTCGACTCAAAATAGTACGGTCGGCCGACAGTCGGTCGACCACAGATTTTTAATAATTCGTCGACGTTGGCCCGACTCTGAAACAATTCTTTTGTGCTGCAGGGGTTAGGTCAACCACATTTGGTATACTATCTCATGGTAACCTGACTGTGGTTGTCGATATTTACGGTCGACAAAACAACTTTAATTGAATTAATTAACTACTTGTTATTGCAGCATTCTTCTTTCGTCACGAATGCGTCGGAATTTTGCACCGGTGCTTTTTCCTTGGTTATACAAATGTCCATATCTCTCTGGGAAATACAAATTATCCCAGCTATTCTTAAATAAATTTAGATTTATTTTTTTGTTATGTTAAACCGAAAATTAATGATTTAATTGCAAATGATATGGCAAAGTGAAATTCTCTTTACCATGTCATACGCATTAAAAATCATTAATTTTGCAGTTAAATAAATTAATCAGCGTCAAAAAATCAACCCATTAATTACGCTAAATCGTTGGGAAGACTTTTTTTTGGAAAGAGTCGCCCCAGCATTTAAACTAAGCCGTCGGGCCAAAGATTGATTAGGTATACCTTACATTTACACTAAACTGCCGGACTGACCAATTTGTGGGTAGGCCCAATTAAAACACACAGACGTCAGGCCGACTCACTTCTGGAAGGTGGCCCAAACTTTACTCAATGCCGTCGGGCCGACGTCTTTCTGGGCAGCCGGGTGATTGTTACATTCGCGACTGTCCAGTGGATAGCAAAAAGGAAAAGTCGGCGATGTACTGTTCGCCCGAGGGGTCGGACATTTGGCCAAATCCCGTACAAAATTTGGAAAAAAATCCATAAATCAAAATCCAAGAATTTTGCTCCCACAGACTTTGTATGACAAATCCACAATAAAAAATCCTGGATTTATAAAAAATCGAAAATCCCGTACACAAAACAGGCAAATGTCCGACCCCTCGTGTTCGCCAACTGTCAGTTCGACCAATTTTTGCTGTGTGGGTTATCTTTTGAATTGGTCATGTTTTCGGAATCTGTAAATTAAATGTCCTAAAATTTCAACACTGACCTCACAAAGAATTTACCCCCCCCCCCCCAATATCCCCCCAATATACACTCTTTTAGGGTAGTAATGACCACCCAAGCCAATTTGCTTCTTTAGTTATCTCCCTCTTTCCCTCTTTGTCTCTCTGTCGCCTCTCGAACCAGGCAATTCTTCGCGAGACGATTTTCTATGTTTGAGAAGGGAAGGCCCCTCCAACTACTAAACCTGAGGGGATGGCCTTTGCTCTACGACGGCAAAGAAGGAATACTTTGTTATTAACGTTTGCGGGCCGTGACAAAACTCCGAAGCAACATAGCTTGATAATTTTGTCGATAGTGAAGGATTATTTGGAGATCCTTAAAGTTTTTATGTAGATTTTCTAGACTATTCACACATTTTTGGCAACATTCTAGAGTGAAAAAACTAGCTTTTCTGAAGCTGACGACTCCCCTTTCTTCCTCCCTCTTTTGGTAAGATAACCGCTTGGTCGCTATTCCGATCTCCTCGTTGTAGTGCCAAATCGAAAAATGCTAGTACAACATCATTAACGTGTTAAGTTTAGAACTTCTCGTTGGAGTGGCAACGGTAACTTGTCACGATAAACTTTCATAGAACTAAATCCTTTTTATTCCTTTTACACTAACAAACCAAATTTAGGAAAAGTAGAATTTGTTTGTTAAAAAAGACGTGCCTGCCTGACTTAATCCTTTGTAATACATATTGAAAAAACCCATCGTTGTCATAAGTACATTTAAATGGGTAGAGCCATGAAAGTTCTCGATGATGTTCAAGACTTAGGTGTTGTAATGTCAAGCAATATTTATTCCTTATGTTCCACTTGACCTGCAACTAAGAAAACTTTCCTGGTTCAACGTTTATTTTCTCATCTGTGATAAACGATCTGTGGCATTATTTCCGCACATACGTCCGTCTACATAGGAAATACTGTTATAGCTTTTGTAGTGCTATTCTCATTAGGGCAAAGACATTTTGGAGCGAGTACAACTCAAAGCTTCTAAAATTTATAAATATTTAATTAAATATAAGATTAATATAATTTATAAATATTTAATTAAATATAAGATTAATATAATTTATAAATATTTAATTAAATATAAGATTAATATAATTTATAAATATTTAATTAAATATAAGATTAATATAATTTATAAATATTTAATTAAATATAAGATTAATATAATTTATAAATATTTAATTAAATAGAAGATTAATATAATTTATAAATATTTAATTAAATAGAAGATTAATATAATTTATAAATATTTAATTAAATATAAGATTAATATAATTTATAAATATTTAATTAAATATAAGATTAATATAATTTATAAATATTTAATTAAATATAAGATTAATATAATTTATAAATATTTAAAATGATGTAGAATAAATTATAGTACCTAACGTTATAACTTCGTAAAGGACATTCGCCAAAGCGGTTTTCGAAAAACACCGTAGCTTATTACTGAGACGTATACCGTGAACAATTGGTGGAAACCCTGCCATTGGACGTTGAGAGGTATCCATAACATTTAGCACTCGGTCCGTCCCAAAGGTCAATATGAAGAAGATGAAGAGAAAACGCCCGTAACACAAACTCAGCATTCACACCCAACACATATACATTACAATAACGAAATATCCACAGTAATTTTGAAAGTCCTATCAGCTGCGAACGCAGAGATTTCGAGAAACTGCGTACGCAATGATTAACCTATGCACGGAAAATGCAGTTACCGTTCCGTTTTCTTCCTCCGCTGGATCACGTTCTCAAGCGACGGCCACTCGTCCGCCCCGCATTGAAACTGATGCTAATGGAAATAAGACATATTCGCTATCTTTCTCCGTTCCTGCCGATGCATGTCCCGTGCCTATGGACTGTGGGATATCCATCTTGGCTCACGCTAAAAATGTCACAGTGCGTGACTATCTCGATGCCATCGTCGCTTCCGGCGCTCCCGCAAACTGCATAACCGATGCATCTCGCTTCGGCCTGCCTGTGCATGTTTATTTTAACACCCGTACTTGGGCACTTAAATTTATGGCGGATGGTCTCCTTTTCCGAGGCCAACGCCTTGACGTCCTTCCTGTTGGAGTTGCTCCACACCGCGTCGCATTATCTGAAGTCCCTTTCTTTGCTCCGGACTCGGTCGTTACCGCTACGCTCTCTTTGTTCGGAACGATTCACGGCCGAATTCACACTCTACCGACCTCGGTCTCCAACCACGCCCCGTATGGGCCCATTCGTAGTAACCGCCGAGTCGTGTACGTGTCCTTCGCTACGCCCGATGACTACGTCAACCTCCCCGCCAGCATCGACGTTGAAATGAACGGCCTTCCGTACGTTTTCCGTGTTAACGCTTCGCTCGTGTGCTTTAGGTGCGGTGATCCGGGTCATAGTGTACAAGCTTGTCCAAAGGTCCGTCCCTCTCAGCCACCACCACCGCCTTCCAAGAACAAAAGGATCCGCAATCGACAACCCTCCCCTGCGCCTATTCGTCAAGCCGTTTCCGCAGCTACTGCGGCATTCAATACACAATTTCCGCTCACCAACATGCTTACTCGCTCGGAGTCTTTGACCACTGTCAACACTTCTTCCGCTTCCCTGGCTTCTCCCGCCACTCTCTCTCTTGGGATCCGGCGCCCATTGTCGAGGCTCCCATGGAAACCTCACCGCAGGATGATGGTTTTATTACTCCTTCTCCCCGCCGCTCCATCAAACGGTTTCTCGTTGACCCATCCGCGCAACCCTCAGCTTCCGGCTCTCCCCGAACGCATATTCGTCGATTTCGACGTCACACCTCACACGTTTTTCCTCTCCGTGAACCTCAAATGCCACGCCTGGCACGAAACCGGTCATCTCCGAAGCCGTTGTCTCACTTTGGCCAAGGAGAACCGTCCAGATGCCTCTTCGCGTACCGCCGATCCTCTACCTTCCACCGCCAACCTTGACTTGTCTCCCATCCAACCCGTCCTCGACCCGGATCTCCCTCATCCCTCAAGCCAACTTGCCACGCCCAACACCATGACCGACTCCTTCGCACAGCCTACACATTTGTGAAGCTATATTTTAGTAGTAACATTTGTGAAGCTATATTTTAGTAGTAACATTTGTGAAGCTATATTTTAGTAGTAACATTCGTGAGGCTATATTTTAGTAGTAACATTCGTGAGGCTATATTTTAGTAGTAACATTTGTGAAGCTATATTTTAGTAGTAACATTTGTGTAGCTATATTTTAGTAGTAACATTTGTGTAGCTATATTTTATTATTAGCATTTGTGAAGCTATATTTTGGTATTCACATTTGCGAAGCTATATTTTGGTATACACATTTGCGAAGCTATATTTTCGTATTCAAATTTGCGAAGCTATATTTTCGTATTCACATTTCCGAAGCTATATTTTGGTATTCACATTTGCGAAGCTTTATTTTGGTATTCACATTTGTTAAGCTATATTTCCGTATTCTAATTTGAAATTGCGATCCCTTTCTTTTAAGTTACACTTCGAAATATATATTTGCCTTATTTCCATAACAAGTTACCTTAAAAATACGATTTGAGTAAAAAATAATGCCAAAAAAATTTCAGTTTGGGTAATAATCATTAATATTTCACCTTTCATATCCTTAGATACGATGATGAAATTTTATCTCGATCACGATACACTCAGGCGCCCGATTCATTAAATTTTGGGCAATTGATTTCTTGAAAACCGCTGAGGCCACAATTGTGAGCGATACGTCAATTCAAGAGGTATGAAATTTTCTCTTGATAACGATGCCCGGATTCGTAATACCCGTGTGGGCCCTTCAGGGCCCATAAACTTGGCCAATGTGGAACTAATATTATGGCTTGGCTTACTTGTAAATTTGACCTGTGTTTCTTAGTAATTTCAAATAATGGCGCTTTGAACGCTACAGTTTTCATTAAGTAGTATTTACTCGTTTAGATGGTTAACTACTTACTTAAAAATAAAAATAAACTATTTAGATATTACACTGGCTTTCAAATAGTTGGAATTAACAAATCTAGTTTTTCTTAGGTTTTGTATTTTTTGTCATCTTTATTTCGCTTCAAAATATGGAAAATTGTTGACGAACAGGTAGATGCTGAGAACGTAACACTTGCATGCAGTGCCGTAACTAGGGCGGTGCCAGCGGTGCCCAGGCACAGGGCGCAGACTCTGGAGGGGCGCCTAAATGACCAGACCAGGACCTATACTTAGACCGCGTTTACATGGTCGCACTTTACGCGACAAACAGAGCGATCTTATTTTGGTTCGTCATGTAAAGCAAAAATTTGACAGAACGTATCGTTCCATTTTTGGTAGAAAGGTGCGACAGCATGAGGTAGACTTTTTCAATTGGAGCGACCCGAAATCGCCACAAAGACGCTGTCAAACCCTTTCGTAGAGGTTTTTCCCTAGAAAATCATCCGCAAAAGATTTACCGATTCGGAAATTAAAGCTTTGATTAATGTTATTCATGAAAAAAAACTGCTAAGTATTTTAGAAGGGAAAAGGCAGAATAATGAAGACGTTTTTAAAAATATCGAAAAAGAGTTGAAAAACTTAGGGTTTAAAAATAAGGATTGGCAACAAATTAGAAATAAATGGAAAATTTAAAACGGAATTTATTAAAGAAAAATCTATGCGATCAAAATCGGGATCAGAAGACGCGTCTTGTTCAGGCTTCAAGTATTTCGAAGAAATGAACGAAATTTTAGGCTCAAGAACGATAGCCAAAGCGCAAGAAGATGGACTCGAAAGCGAAAATTAAGATATTTACAGTAAGTTTCATATTTGTTATTATCAGTTTCTAGCTATTGGTCCGTCGAGCCGGATCCTCGTTACATCAGTGAGCCGCTACAACTCAAACTGAGGGATCTGGTCTTCTAATCCTGGCATGTGGGACAGTTCGGTTCGTGATAGTCATCTAATTCAACGAAGTATGGATAATCTGATCAACAAACGACGTGGCATCAAGTGACAGTTAACAAGACTTGAAGGAACTGTCACCAGTCACGCAACTTAACCACTCACGGACACCGCAGTAAAACTATACCAAGGCAAAGCGGAGAGAGTGGTACATGTGTTGCAAATGATTCAAACGTCTATTATATTAGCCAGTACTGCCATAGATTTCGACAAAAATGAAACTGAGTTCAACCAACTGATCGGAAGGGCAGATACACTTAGTATATTATTTAACGATCCTTTGGCTCAGCGAACAGCCGCAACAGCGCAACAAACCCAGCCAGTCTGAAGAGTCTACAATGAATTATAATCGAGTCAATTGCTTGGTATCAAGATAATCTTGGACATCATCCCAGGTTGTCTTAGCCACGGCAGAGATCGAGGTTGAACTCTCAGACGGGCAACTACGATCAATACGAGCATTGTTCGATTCCCGCTCACAAGCCAGTTTTATCTGTGAACAATGCTGCAAGAAACTACAACTTAAATGAAAACGTCTCACGGTCACCATATCAGGAGTTGGAGCCGGTGACGTTGGCACTTCACGAGGAAGCGTCCAGTTTACCATCAAACTAAACGATGGAGAAGGCCCAATCCAGGTTGACGCATTGGTAATGAAAACTGTTACTAACGATCTGCCCAATTTTCCGATTAACATTAGTTCCTGGACTCATATCAAGAACCTAAAATTGGCGGACTCAACATTTCATCAACCTGGTCCTATCGACGTGTTGCTAAGTGCTGACGTCTATCTTAATCTAGTACGAGATGGTATTCGCGCGGGACGACCGGGCACGGCCAAAGCATTGAACACCATCTTCGGTTTTGTGATTTGCGGTCCGAAGGGATTGATGAGTCAAGAACAACGATTATCCAATGATCCATATTCATTCATGTACAATCGATGACCAATTGTCTAGATTTTGGGATCTAGAAGAGATATGTCCGAAGAGAACACTCACTGTCGATGAACTTCAATGCGAAGAAAGCTTCTCAAAATTCACCACCCACAACAAGGACGAAAGATACGTAGTTCGTCTTTCATTAAAGGGTCATCAAGAACTTGGAGAATCCCGACACATGGCGGTACGGAGATTTACGAACCAAGAGAGACGACTACAAACAAATCTTGGTGTATACGAACAATATCGGACATTCGTGAAATAATATATTAACCTCGGACACATGTCCTTGCTCTATGAAGAAGAAAAAACTGCTCATAAGGGATTCTATTTACCACATCACGCCATTGTCAAAGAGAGCAGTACTACTACAAAATTAAGAGTAATTTTCGATGCGTCAGCTAAATCAACCAACGACCTCATGCTTGTCAGGCCCAAAATTCAAGACGACTTAATATTGTTATTGATTCGAATTAGGCTACACGCTGTCGTAATGACGGCAGACATTGAGAAAATGTATAGACAAATCTTAGTCCATTCACGGGACACGAATCTACAACGAATTTTCTGACGCACAAGACCATCAGAGCAATTACGTGACTACAAATTACTATGGTACTGCGTCTGCTCCGTTCCTTGCAACACAAACGCTCAAGCAACTAGCGATAGACGTTCAACAACAATATCCTAAGGCAGCACTGGCTCTAACTGAAGACTTCTATGTCGATGATTTGATGACCAGAGCCGATAACACCGAATGCGTCAAAACACTCGGTCTTCTATGGACACGGGCAACAGATACATTCTAGTTCTCAGTCACGGTAAATACAGACAAACCAATTATAACTAAACGAGTCATTCTTTCTGAAGTAGCTAAGATCTTGGATCCGATGGGACTCTTAGACTCGATAATCATCAAAACAAAACTCTTACTTCAAGGTTTATGGAAACTCAAGTTGGATTGGGACGATCATCTCCCTGATGGTGTTAACCAGAATTGGAAGGCGTTTCAGATAGACCTGAAGGAGATCAAACGATTAAACACTCAGCGTTACATCTCGCAACAGCCAGCTCAAGAATTCGGCCTCCAAGGTTTCTGCGATGCGTCCGAGAAGGCTTACGCTGCGTCAGTATACTTACGGACCAGAAATAAGGATGGTAAAGTACAAACGCATTTGATTGCAGCAAAAACCAATGTAGCACCCCTGAAACAAGTGTCATTACCGAAGCTCGAACTTTGTGGCGCCGTGCTTCTCATTCGTCTAGTCAAGACAATCCATGACGCACTTAAGAAAACCACCTTATAAACTTACTGTTGGACAGACTCGATGACGGTCTTTGGATGGCTTGCTTCACCACCACAACGTTGGAAGACGTTTATCGCTAACCGAGTATCAGAGATCCAAGGTTCGGTCACTGGAGTACAAAGGCATCATGTCAAAGGTGAACACAACCCAGCTGATTGCGGCTCTAGGGGTATGTCCGCCGTTGAACTCCACAATTATTCATTATGGTGGAATGGGCCGTCTTGGCTCAATCAGGCTACGGAATCCCACCATCAAGTCATTCCAGACGAAACTGAAGAGTGCCTACTCGATGATCGACCTATTCCTGCACTTTCTACGCTGGGTAAGGTAGATGCGTCGTTACTTGATATTTACTCATCATTGTCCGTGTTACTTCGAGTTACGGCGTACATCCATCGATTCCTGAAAAACACTCGAACGCCCAAACCTAACAGGACAACTGGTCCGTTATCTGCAACCGAAATCGACTCCGCACCCAAATATTGAGTAAAGACTGTTCAACAACAAAATTTCAGTGAAGAAATAAGATGTCTAAAGATATCTTCTCCAATTCCTTCAAAAAGTAAATTACTGTCATTAAATGCATTTCTTGATCCAGATGAATTACTTCAAGTTGGAGATCGGAATCGAAGAGCAAAACTGAATACCGATCGATTCCATCCGATGATCTTACCACGAAGAAACAAATTAATAGATCTGATACTTGTCCATGAACATTAAAGGCATTTACATGCCAGATCACAGCTGCTTATATCAGTCATTAAGCGACGCTTCTGGGTATTCGGCATTCGAGATGCGCTCAGATTTAATATTCAACGTTCCGTGCCATGAGTCCGACCGAAAGCGACCACCCCCCAGCAAAAAAAGACAGATTTACCAGCAGCACGCGTCAACCCAGCTAGAGCGTTCTTATGATGCGGTGTGGACTACGCCGGACCATTTCCCCTCAAGGTCATGAAAATTCGTGGACATAGGACTTTCAAGGTGTACGTAGCTCTCTTCGTTTGTTTTGTAACCCGAGTGATTCACTTTGAAATTGTCAGCGACATGACTGCAGATGCCTTCCTAACTGCCTTGAGACTATTCACAGGTTGAAGAGAATAGAGCTCCGACATTTATAGCGACTGTGGGTCCAACTTCCACGGTGCAAATCGAGAACTTAAGGTTTTTCTAAAGTTCACGACAGCATGGAGTAGTCGCGGTGCAATTTCACGGTCGACATCGAATGAAGGTATTCGCTGGCATTTTAATCCACCCAGCGCGCCAACCTTTGGAGGTCTCATCTAAGGCTAATCGTGGGACTAACTGCTTTGACGTTCGAAGAGATGAATACCTTACTATGCCAAGTCAAAGCGTGCCTGAATTGTAGCACTATCAACTGATCCCGACAGCCTTGTGGCTTTAACACCCGGACATTTCCTGATTGGTGACGCCTTGACTGCAATTCCAGAACCTGACCTAACGACTACCTAAACAAAACATCTCACACGATGGCAGTTAGGACAACAACTCCTTCAGCACTTTTGGCGTAGATGGAACAATGAATACCTCACCCGATGACAACAACGCCCTAAATGGCTTTCGGTCAAACGAAGCTTACATGTCAACGATCTCGACCTACTTAAGAACAAAGATCTTCCTCCGACCAAATGTAAGCTGGGCAGAATACCGGAGATACATCCTCGCGCAGACGGTTGTGTAAGAGTGGTCACCGTCAAGACAACTGACCGTGTGCTGCAGCGACCCATCAATAAATTATGCTTACTACCAATGGAATAATGTAACCTGAATAATTAAAATGATATTTTAAGAACACCGGGATGTTTGCAACTACACGTTTTTATTATTTGTAATATGTTTTTTAATCACAGAGTAAGATGATTGTTATCTAAACTTTATTTTTTATATTCTGATTTTCTGTATCAATATCATGGCCTTTCAATTTATGGGCAGTATTGTTCGATATTCGAAGTAGACATGAACGATCAATAAATTACTGTTCAGTACTTTTAATTCGTGAGTTATTATTTCGGTCACTTACTGGGTTCGTATGCGCAACATTATTGCGATGTTACAATTTTCAACGATTAACTTGTTGTAAAAGATACGACGCGACGTCTAGCATGCAATTGATTTTGAAGTATTTCTATTAACACCAGACGCGAGTGTAAAATATTTTTTCTCAAATAGTTTCGTTCTATATATGTCACAAACCAAAAAATATTAAACAACTGAAATAAGCTTTGACCAATTTGATTCGCGTCGATTTCCACTCTGGAAAGTCCTCCTAAAAATTCCAAAAAAACCCTAAAAAAAGATCGCCCCGATTTCCCGTCGGTCATAGTTCGACCTTGTAAACCCGTTTCGAAAACGCGTCCAGCCAAAGGATTAGTAACGGTGCGACTTCGAATGGTTCGACGCTACGTATGTAAGCCCCCTCTTAAACAATTTTTTTCAAGGGCGCAGTTGTAGAAGCTCGCACCGGGCGCATAAAAGGCTAGTTACGGCACTGCTTGCATGATCCGTAGATATTTCTATTTGCATATTGTCGTGAATAAATTATAAACGAAATTCAAATAAACGCGTACATATATTTCTTTTATTGTGAGAAAAATAATTCGCTCCCGTATGCTGCAAATCCTATTCTTTCCCACTGAGAAAAATAAATGCAGTAGTCAAATTCTGTGACAGTTTTTTCGAAACGAATTAAAAGTTGTATATTCATACTTGTCACGTTGCAGTCTGCCGCGCTAATTTCACTTTCTTACATTAATCTTCATAGTCTCTGATCGCAACGTAATATGAACATCAATTTCAGCGGTCAAAGTGTCATTACTTATCACGAACGCCAAGCAGAGGCCCAGGTGTTAATACACGTAAGCACATTTTATTTTATTTTATTTTTTTTTATTTTTTTTTTTTTTTAGGTTTAAGCCACTCCGCAGAACGAAGGGCGTTTATTTAAAAAACAAGAAAAAAAAATACAATCAATAAAAGAACAATAAAAACTTATTTACATATTTACAAGGTCACCACCTAAATCAGAGAAGGAAATTTAAATTTACGTTGGGTCCATTTTCCTTAATTAAACCTTTTATTTTTTTTTATTTTTTATTTTTTAGTTTAAGCTTACTCACTTTGGAGTAAGCGTTTATTTAAAAAAAAACCTTTTTAAAATTTACAAAGCATGAAATAAAAACAATTAACAAAAGGCAACAAACAACATTTTCAACAACTTTTTCCTAACTCTAAAATTTACAGTTTAAGAAGGTGACGCCATTTTCTTCTTTAACTAAACCACTGGATATAAAATCTGGGTAGAGCGATACGTTATATTTTTTGAAACATTCCTTTTCCATTTCTGAGAATTTCAATAAACGCGATACAAAGTGATTTTCAATAAGGCTTAAACAGTCATCTGTACAATTATTAATTTTTTTGTGATAACTAAAATAAATAGAAAGCTTACATATACCGAAAATTATTTTAGTAATGCTTATAAATGGTTTAACATTTGATCTATAAATCCAGAAATTTACTTCATTTAATTTAAAATCATTATCGTAGTTTCTGATTAAAATTTATATTTTGTTTAAAAAGGTTAAAATTATTGGACATTTAAAAAACATATGTTTAGTATCGCCTACAGTATAATTACAGAACGGGCACTCTGGTTTTAATCCGTATAATTTTGAAGCTAACTGAGGGGTTATTACAAAACTGTACAACAGACGCCAAAGAATATTGCTTTCATGATAAGTGAATGAACTACTCCAAATAATTTTACAGTTTATATTGCACAAGTCTGGATTTTCAAGATACTCATTTACTATCTCGAGTGGTTTTTGTTTGTAAAAGGTCGGCACTGGATTTAAAAAGGATTGTAATTTGGAGTTTTCACAGTTCACTATAAGTTCATTTTCACAATCATCAATATTTAGTTCTAAAAGAAAGTTTAGAGATATTGGCTCTCCCAGATTTTCTTTATCGAAAACTCTGGCGGGAATTCACGAAAAAGATCCGTTTTGATCATAGTGGTTTGACGCGTCAACGCTCGTGTTGTTGCGGCACTGAGATTTTGTCCATTGTTTGAAAATTCAAAAGAGTTTTCCTCGGTGTTGAAAATGTTACGAAAAAATAGGAAACCATCTGATTTCCATTTAGGGTGGTGTAATGGGAGGCTTAAGAAGGGGCACTTCCAGATCGGTAAATTTAGTAAACTTGAAAGATTAGAGGGCTTAGTCAGAACAATTGGTAGTGATTTCCAAAAGGTAAAAAGACTTTGATAGTAGCTCGGTAAGTTGTCCAGTAATGGGTTATAATCCTTAAGACTAAGAATTGAAAAGTCAATATTCATGTTATTTGTTGATTTCAAATAATGTATTAGGAACTCGAGTTCAATAGTATGACCTCTAGATTCTAATGATTTTTTTATTTTGGTAAAGGCAAATTTCTTCCATTGAATGTTTAAGTTCAGTAGACCGAAACCTCCTTCGAATGTTCTTAGAGTTGTGAACTTGGCCTTACACCAGTGCTTATTTTCATTTTGCCAGATAACTTCTAAGCATTTTTTTTGAACCGACTCTGATAAATCATTAGGTATTTCCATGTGAGGTAGCAAATAATTAATTTTACTTTGAATACTGTTACATAATTGAGCTCTTGCTTTGTACGATAAGTTTTTTACGATGCGTTTAGCGTTTTCTAACGATATATAGATGTCACTGGAAATTTTTTTTAAAGATTCGCACCAGAAATCTTTACCTATTGAAAAAACTAAGCCGAGAATTTTAATTTTCTTGCTGCTCCATGAGATCCCCAGAGGAGAGTCGGTTCTGCCCTTCCATTTACCAAGCCAGAGGCCGCTGCTCTTTTCTAGATTGAAACTAGCATTGCTAGCTCTTCCGTATCTTAGACATTCCGTTTTAATAATACTAAATCCATTTTCTGCTGTCACGAAATTACTAGAGTCGTCAGTGAAATATTGAAGAACTAGCGGTTTTGACAGGAACGGTAAATTTACTGATTATTTTTGTAATTTGTCTCGGAGATGACATAAAAAAGGCTCCAACGATAGATTAAAGAGATAGGATGACAGGGGGTCGCCTTGTCTTATACCTTTTGAAATTTTAAATTTCGAGGTTATGACATTGTTTAATTTTACTCTTGCTTCGGCAGTTGAATAGGTTTTTTTACGAAGTTAGAGATTAATAAGCCGAGCCCAGTGTGATCTAATATTTTATACAGGTAATTATGGTTTACTCTATCGAACGCTTTCACCTGATCCAGGGAAACTATAGCCAGAGGAGAGTTATGTTTTTCAAAATATTGTATTACATCTCTAACTATTGCTATGTTAGAAGAAATACTGCGACCTGGAATGCTAGACGTTTGATCTTCATTTATTAAGATGCCTATTACTTTACGAATACGGTTCGCTAGAACTTTGGATAGTATTTTATAGTCCGTGTTCAAAAGTGAAATTGGTCGCCAGTTTTGCAATAATTTTGGATCACCTTTCTTAAAGATCAATATAATTGCGGCCATGGTAAAGGAACTTGGTATTTGTGGTAAATTTATTATATTACAAAAAACTTGGAAAAGAACACTGCCCATTAGGGATCAAAAATGTTGGTAAAATTCGTTTGTAATGCCATCTATGCCAGGGGATTTTCGTTTTGAAAGACTTTTTATTACTTCATCGAATTCTTTTTGATTTAAGTCGGCATTGCATAATGTACTTTCGTCTTCTGCCAATTTGGGTAAAATTTCATGATAGTTGTCGTTAGCATCAACTGGTTCGTAACAGAAGAGATCCTGGTAAAAGTTTCGTACTTCCGCTATTACTTCTTTATTAGTTGTCACTTCCGAGCCATCACTTCTTAAAACACAATTTATTTTATTTATTCCCTTAAAACTTTCCTCCAACGCGAGGCGCTCTGAAGGATATTTAGACGCCACCGTAAAATCAATTTTTGCTCTGGTGAGTATGCCTTCAGCTTTTTTATTTTCTAGTTCCTCTAATTTTTTTAATAATTCCATTTTATCATTTTCAGGTATAGGGCTTGCGGCGGATAATTTACTTTGGATCTGGGATATCTCATTGAAACCATTTTTCGTGGAGCGGTAGGTGTAGTCTTTGCATAAGCTTTTAAGTAAGTATTTAGTCTTTTGCCACCAGGGTAGTAATTCTTCACCTTTCTCTTTCAACAATTTTACTCGATTGTTCCAAAAATAAATAAATATCTCGTTAAAAGAATTATCGCGCAATAAAGAGTTATTGAAGCACCAGGTGTCGCTTTTGATGGTATTCCAGTTTCCTACTTTTATCCGCAGTTCTAAGAAGATTGGAATATGGTCAGAGCTAGTGCCACCATACGTAGAGAATATTTTTTTAACTAGAGGAAATAAATTTGGCGAGAGATAAAATCTATCCAGCCGAGCCCGTCTACCAGGGTCGGCGCTGCAGGTCCAAGTTGTGTCTCGTCTGTACGGGTACATGGTTCTAAAGGCATCTTTTAAATTATATAAAGAAATAATTTCATTGAGCTTTTTTACTACTGCAAAGCGTTGCTCACGAGTATTATAGCGATCCAATTTTGGATATATGGTGCAATTGAAATCTCCTAAGAGAATTGTATTTGTAAATTTGTTAGTTTGTATGTCATTATGTATGGTTTCAAACAAATTGATTGCCGCGTCATTAGTTTGTGGAATATAACAATTAAAAATGGCGATTTGTAAATTTGTATCTTTAAACTTTAAGTCGGTTCGTTGTAAAAAACCTTCTATTTTATTTTATTTTATTTTATTTTATTTTTTTATTTTTTTTATTTTTTTTTTTTTCAGTTTAAGCCTCTCCCAGAAAGAGGGAGGGGCGTTTATTTAGGGAAAAAAAACCTTTTTAAAATTTACAAAGCATGAAATAAAAACACATTTACCAAAAAAAAACAACAAACAACATTTTCAACAACTTTTTCCTAACTCTAAAGTTTACAGTTTAAGAAGGTGACGCCATTTTCTTCTTTAACTAAACCACTGGATATAAAATCTGGGTAGAGCGATATGTTATATTTTTTGAAACATTCCTTTTCCATTTCTGAGAATTTCAATAAACGCGATACAAAGTGATTTTCAATAAGGCTTAAACAGTCATCTGTACAATTATTCACTTTTTTGTGATAACTAAAATAAATAGAAAGCTTACATATACCGAAAATTATTTTAGTAATTCTAGTAAATGGTTTAACACTTGGTCTATAAATCCAGTAATTTACTTCATTTAATTTAAAATCCTTATCGTAGTTTCTGATTAAAATTTCTATTTTGTTTAAAAAGGTTAAAATTATTGGACATTTAAAAAACATATGTTTAGTATCGCCTACAGTATAGTTACAGAACGGGCACTCTGGTTTTAATCCGTATAATTTTGAAGCTAACTGAGGGGTTATTACAAAACTGTACAACAGACGCCAAAGAATATTGCTTTCATGATAAGTGAATGAACTACTCCAAATAATTTTACAGTTTATATTGCACAAGTCTGGATTTTCAAGATACTCATTTACTATCTCGAGTGGTTTTTGTTTGTAAAAAGTCGGCACTGGATTTAAAAAGGATTGTAATTTGGAGTTTTCACAGTTCACTATAAGTTAATTTTCACAATCATCAATATTTAGTTCTAAAAGAAAGTTTAGAGATATTGGCTCTCCCAGATTTTCTTTATCGAAAAACTCTGGCGGGAATTCACGAAAAAGATCCGTTTTGATCATTTTTATTTTTATTTTTATTTTTATTTTTATTTTATTTTATTAGTTTGCTTCTTAAATCCAAATTAGTATTTTATATCAATAATTTTGCGAGATATATCTAAAATAATTGGTAATGTATATTTTGATTTCTGGCAATATGAATATTGAAATGTAGAGTAAGAACAAGTGGGTGGATCTCATACAATTAAAGATCGATGTTTTCTTGACGCAAGTGCGAAATGAACCCAGAATAATGCAATACGTTATCCGTCACATCGAACACGTCATATATCACGGGATTTCATCAATATAGTAGTATTCAACTGCCATTTCGTCGTCATGTAAATTGTAGAATATGCCTGGAGTGCAAAGACGAAAGTAACCGAATGGCAGCCGATGAAAATTGAGATAATAAAAAATTATTAAAGAGTCAGAGCGACTACTACGATATAATCGTTTAATCAGCGACATTTGAATTCAACCCAAACACTAAAGAGACAAAAACCAAATTCGTTCGTCACCCCTTTATTTAGATATTTATCATTTTTAACGATGACATCTGGAATGATAATCAGCTAGATTAGGTAATAATCAGCTAGGTTAATCACCCAAGGCACCACCTTAGGCCTAAGTTATCAAGCGACTTTGAGGTGGCCGGGTTACAATGCGTATAGGAGGGTGGAGGCAAGCCCTTCATGCCACGCGAGCCAACAGCTCCCTATCCTAACTATTTCCGTTAACCTCAACAAGTTTTTATGGAACGGGAAACCGAAGAACTCGAGGGAAAACCCCTACACCAGCGGGGAGAGAGCTTGCAAACTCAACGCGGAAGAAGTTGTTCCGAGTTTTTCACTTAGAGCCACAAGCTGGGATCGAACCCGGCTCCTCTTGCTGCGAAGCGAAAGTGCTAACCACTCTGCCTGTCCGATAGAAGCAGCGTAAGATGAATACTCATATTTTGATAAACTCCTATTACTGGTTTACTGCCATTCTTGTAAAATAAATTTCAAAATTAAACTTGTCTTGGACACTTTTTGCGACATTGGGGGAAGGAAACGGGGAAATTTCATGGAAGCCACGCACTGGCCGTCACCGCTTCACGACTTCAAAAAGTTCAAATGCAGTCTTTTTGACTAATTCTGCTTATAAATGGTTTTGGAGGTCATTGGTTTCAATAACTTATTTTGAAATCGTTATCAAAATTAGTAAGAAAGCCAAATGTTTTGCTAGATTTATAGTTAAACAATAATTTGTTAGGTTTTTATTTCGTAACTATTTAAGTTCGTACCAGTCTTTTATTTTTTTTCTAACTGACGTGTTCTTAGCGCTGTCGAGAATATTCACCAATTCAAATTTCCCACCTAAATGGCGTGAAGGTGTAGCTACAGTAATTCCATAATATTAATTTTACGAATTTTACGATTATAAAACGTTAATATGGTATCTCACACACTTGTTAAATAAATGTGTGTAAACTTATGGTACATATTAGAGACTATTTTTGGATACACGTTTCATAATTTGCTTTCAGGCTAAAAGGACTACAATCGCACGACGTAACAAACGTAAGTTTACCGGAAGCGATGACAAATAATTAGAAGTGAGACGGTAAGTAAAAAAAACCGCTGTTACGAAACAGGGTTCTTAGAGCAGTGAAGGGTAATTAGATTAAATGGTATGCCAAAGTCGAAGGAGCCACAAGCGTAAGATCATTAAAAAAATTAAAAATAGATACTTTTTAGTGAAAGTAGAGCTTGAATAAAAGATACATTATTGTAGGCTATGTTGTACAAAATTAATTTAAAATAAATTAGCTGTATATTTTTGCTCATCAAATGTCGGACCATCACTTATACAACCTAGTACCCACTCAGGTTTTTCGTCGGCTCTTTGGTAGCATTAAATTTAAAACTCAGCGCAAACAAAATAGCATAACGCAGCTGAGCACAATTAGCCCGTGGGCTGGTGACGATTATAGAGAGGCTGAAGATTAAAAAAATTGTTTTTTAAAAGTTATTTATACGGACATGAAAATTTAACCTGAATTTTTATTTCAATGATTTTTCTCAGTGTGATAAAAATCTCAAGTATTGGTGGTTATACTTAAAAATGGGTTATTTTCCTCATTTTTCGGCTCATTATACTTCCCTTCAATACGCTAAACCCACCCTATCATGGCGATCAACGAATGCTAGCCGGAAACTGCATTAATTCGTTACTAAATAATTAGCAAATCTCTCCGCATTCTAGAAATTAGTAGTTAATCAACGAATCTATAGATTGTGATAAAAGAATAACATAATTTGTATCTGTTATGACTTTATTTAATAGAAGACTGAATCCCTAGTATATTTTTATCAGCTTGAGATTGGATTGGCATTACAAAAGTTTTTTAATTATTAATTAATTTAATTATAAAATGCAATTATAAACCATGGTACATTAGAAAAGCTGATTTATAACACGAAAGGTATAAATAGTCCACATGTCTAAAAAAACGAAACTTTCGAGACGTGTCTTATTCGTGATTTGGAAAATTACTTTATTAATTTAAATGGTTTAATGATAAAAACGGTGAATGTAACAATGTTAACGGCTCTTTGGTAAAATATTAAGTTCGAAATTTTCAACGATTTTGTTAAGAAGGCTGAACTTTTAATTTAGGATAATTGCTAATACTATATATAACGAATATTGGCATTAAATTAAAAACTATAATTTATAATCAAAGGATAAAGTTGAAATAAGTGAAGAACACAATAAAATCATTCTGGCGACAAAATTAGCCAATAAGACACCTTCCATTACTCGTTTGGTATTTGATTTAATACCCAAAAAATTAGGCACATGCTCAAAAGATTCGAATCACTCTATTATAAAGTGGGCGTATGTGGCCAATCGTTATGTACTTGTCGCACCACTTCCGCTAGCGTTCCTCCCTAACATTGTGAGAGCTATTTTGTTCAAAGAAGATTCTGCTAAACTATTCACTGTGTAAACCCGGCTGTGCATATTTTGGCTTAGTTTGAAAGAAGATACATACTACCCTTAAATTGTTAAAAAATAATTACCTTTTCTCGAGGCTTGAGATAAAAGCTACACGTACGTCTTCATAAATTTAGAAACAATTCTCGGAAATAATAAAAGTCATTAACCGCAAATTGACAAGTATTTGCTTAGGTTCTAGTTTATTATAAGAATATGTATTCAACTGAAATGGAAGAACAATTTGAAATGAATGAGTGGTGGACATTCACTGCTGCTTGCGCTGCGCGTGGCGGGTGTCGCTTCTACAGTTGTCTCGATGACCATCTGTACATGGCGGAAGTCATAATGCCCGACGTTGCCCTGGGGGCGCTGAACTGGACACTCCTCTGGGTCTTCTTCAGCGCCATCACTTTGCTGGCCGCTTTCCTGTTCAAAGATAGAATCAACAGAACCACAACCTTCTTGGGCAGCTGCTTTTTCTTCTTGTCTCATCTTCTTCTCAGTTCTATTATTATCTTTCTAATTTAAGGTCCCAATTTTATAAAGCGTTTTTAAGGGGTACCATCAGTCTTAAATAACGTTCGATAAGCGTTTCAGATACTTGAAATAATTTCCAAAAGCAAATTTAATGTAAATTGTTCTATTTATAAGGATGTGCTAGGATCAAAGTTTCATCACATGTAAGAGTGGACCTCTTTGTAAATTTAACATTGAATACAACCCGCATATTGAGCGACTACGTCAAAAACGTGAACAGCAAAATAGATTTCAAATTCTGAATCAGCAGATATTTTTAGCAAGGTTGATCACGATATGAAAATAAAATAAAAATAAGTGCACTAAATTAAGCCAAAAAGCAGTAAATTTCAAAAATGAATAACTTAACATTTTTTTAAAATTAACCCGGAAAACATCGCAAAATTCTATAATTTAGGTAGATTAACCACCAAAAAAGGTTTTGTAGAATTCCGCCACTATATCGAGCAGTGGATTGAAAAAATTAACGAGAGATAAAGTTTGTGTTCAAATAAATAGCTTAGCTTTATTAGGATATTCAACTCAGTTTTTTAACTGCTTTCCAGTACCCAATCACATGAACAACAATACATTTTAAAATATATACAGAGATAATTTTAAATAAACAAGAACAAAAAATAATTAAACTATTGGAGTGTCGTGGAGTAAATTTAGTATAGAAGTACGAAACTGATTTAAAGTAGCAGAGGTGTCAATAATCACACGATAAAGATCATTCCACAGTTTAATACCTCGGCATCGCACACTAGAATTTCGAAGCGTAGGGGCCATCAGAGGAACTTGGTAGCCATATTTGGATACTTTTGTATTATATTTATGACGGTTAGATATTGGTTGAAAATGGTCACGAAGATATTCAGGAACTAGATTATTTTGTATTTTATACATAAAATGTACATGTGAAGTAGATACTCTTGTTTGAGGGTTAGCCAGTTAACTGAATGACGAGCCGCCGTGGCAGAGGAGCGTCTTGATAAACCCAGGATAGTTTTAGCCGCACGGTTTTGTAACACCAGTGGCTTACCTGGGGGGGGGGGGCGGTCCGCCCCGGGCGGCACTTTCTAGGGGCGGAATTTTTCACTCAAGAAAAAAATTCGTCTTTTTAGTAATGGTTTTCTCGTAGTGAGCAGGCCCGGAGTTAAGGGTAGGCATCCTAGACACGTGCCTAGGGGCCCCCACAAAAATTTAAAAAACAATTCCAAAGGATTGAAAAAATCCAAAAATTTGTTGAGACTTAGCTACGGCCCTGGGGAGTTCCAGAGGGCCCCTCTTTAGTTCATTTTATGACCTTGATTTTATTTTATTCTATCACGGCACAAGGTTTTCAGTCCTTAGGAAAAGATTTTTCGATAAATCGGGGATAATTATAAATGAAGAAAGTATTAGAATAATACAAGTTTTTAAATACGAATTTTACTTTCCTGAGTCCGGCGGCTACTAACGTAGTAATAACCGTAGATAAATGTCCGTCGAAGTTTTAGCCGAGCGTTTTCAGTTTTTAGATTAACGGAAACGGATTATACGGATAGTTGAAATATATCTGTGCTGTGTAGTGTAGATTACTCATTTGACATTGACACCGACTTTTAAGTTTGTAAGTTCTTTTTTTTTCTGTATTTGTTTTTACTTCATTAATTTTACATGACATTGATAATACATATAGTAAATTGTTAACCAAGTTTATTAATCTTTAATTAACCCTCGGTTTAAAATCGAAAATCTAATAATATTATCAATATATAATCTAAAGCAGTGTTGCAAATGTTTGAAATTTGAAATTCCCATTGCTGGGTAGTAAATTTCCCACAAATTCCCACACCCATATTTAGCTCCGCCCCCAAGGAAAACATAACGGAAAACATGCCATAATTTTCAAAATATTTGAAAAATTAACTTTTTAAAATTAAATTTTATTGAAATTACAATGTTTAAACATTTTGGTTGTTAGGCTTATGCATTGATTGATTGCAGTATTAGGAGGCACCTCCTTTATATTATTTATAAAATCACAAGATTCACGAAAATACACAGCTCTAGATAATTTTGGGCTTTCTGTTGATAGTCAAATTTAAATAAAAACATAGGATAAATACCCGCGGACAAGAAAATTCCCACAAAATCAACGTTTTTGAAAAAAAATTACCTTTTTCCCACAGAGCCTAAATGAACCCAAAAAATTCCCACAATATGGGAAATTTCGCACCATCTGGCAACACTGATCTAAAGTGAAACCAAAACTTTATCGTTTCCTTCAAACCTTCCATATTGTTATGATGTAGTAGTGTGCACGACCACACAAGACGACATAAATTTCTTTTAGGTAAAATAATATACCGTTATATACATGTATAATCCGTTTTAATTCTTACTAAATACTAATTATACCGTATAGTTATACGTAGACACGTATGATGGGGAAATATAATTTTAAAACCTTTATAGCACGAAAATCGAAACGAGTGCAAACAATTTTGTTCGGTTTAAATACGTTTATCACATCTTAGCGAATCACGAGTTCTACTCTACTTCACTTTAACTTACATTGTTAGACTGCCTTGAAATCAGCGTTGCCAGACGTACAATAATGATTGTACAAAACAATAATCTTAGGTTAAAATTTTGGTCGTACCATAATGTTAGGCTTGCACAATATTGTTCGCTTATTTACAGTAATATAATATCTTTTATCTATGTATCTATATATATATATATATATATATATTGGTTTGTTACCTTCTATGCACGCCCAAGATAATTTTCCGATTCGCACGAAATTTGGCCTGTGGCATTGTGGCCCCTGCTGTCAGGTTATAGGGGCGTCTTGAGATTGCTAACCTTCGTATCTTTTGACCACGGGACCAATAACCGGTGACCGCCAGACCGAAACTCCTGACCTCACGCTGGCAAGAGACACGGGTATTAAGAGACACGGGAGTTCATATCTCTGGCTCTAATTGCCTCACTTAGCTGCTGCATGGCACGACCTTCGACCATGGACTCTATACAGTGTCCAAGCTCGGACCCTTTTCGTTGGCGTTCGTTCTCTTTTCACAGCCCCCCCCCTCCCTCTCTATCTGTGTCACGCAGGCACTTTTGCCCGGGCCGTATTCATTCCACGCATACCCATAATACCAACCGATATGCCATTTGATATTAAACGCCTGTAATTTCCAATCAATCTTAGCTTCGCAATGATAATTAATAAAGCGCAAGGTGCGGGAATTAATTTAGAAAACCATTCTTTTCCCATGGTCAGCTTTATGTGGCGTTTCACAAGAATTGGAGCTAAAAATCACCTGTACATACTTACTCCGTACGGAGAAACTATTAATATTGTGTACAAAAAACGCTTTATCAGAATTACATCTTACACTAATCAAAGAAAACAAATATATGTTAATATTACAAGATATGATATTTTGCACTATTAAACGTTTGCAATTTAAAAAAATTGCTATTTACTATTTAAAAATAATTTCATTTGCATATTTAAAGTAAAATGCATGTGGTTTCCGTTTTCTAAACCCCAATTTACTCAACTAGGTGAAAGCCCGGCCGGAGTATGTTAATATTACAAGAAATGATATTTTGCACTATTAAACGTTTGCAATTTAAAAAAATTACTATTTACTATTTAAATATAATTTCATTTGCATATTTAAAGTAAAGTGCATGTTGTTTCCGTTTTCTAAACCCCAATTTACTCAACTAGGCCGTGCTTCTCAGCTAGTTATATTATATTATATACTTTACATTGCGTTTTGGCTCTTTTGGAAATTGGGAGGGGCGGCAAATTCGTGACCCGCCCCGGGTGTCAAAGGGTCTAGGTACGCCACTGTGTAACACTTGAAGGCGATTTATATTAGCGACAGAGGCTGAATGATATAGTATATCGCCGTAGTCAAATAACGGCTTGACCATCGTTTTAAAAATCAAGTTCAAAAGGGATACATCCAAGATCATAGTCCAACGAGTATTTGGAAAGCGTTATCTACTTTTAATTATTACTTGTTTATTGTTTAAAGGCTGTTGTTTGTGGAAATTGGTTTTCAGGCCAGTTGGTGATTGCACTCGCGTGTTCCTGCAATAAGTTATTGATTCAATTTTAATATAGTGCTTAGTGTAGGAAAATACCTATTTTATCAGTTTTGTTGAATCTCTGTACTTGTACCTTACTAGTTCAATTTTTTTTTATAAAATTAATTAATTGAAATATTTAAAAATAGTAATTTTCGTCATTAATTTGACGATACCTCAAAAACACTCATTTAAAACGAATTGCCTTTCAATTAAAATTGACAAGTACGTGATGCCCCTGAATGAAGTGTGTACGCCAAACTTTCGCGAAACATTTCTTTATTATTTATAAAATTAAATGGGAAAATCGACAGAAGCAATTCCCCATTATTGGTAAAGCAGAATTGAAACAATAAAGAAATCATTATTATAAATTTTTAATAAAGGAAAAAAAAACCCCTCTCAAAAACCTTATACACAAAAACACCTCAGCGTTGAAATATCTCGCGGGCATATGCCATAAAACCATAGATGTTTCATTGCATTCAGAGATAATGATGGATAAGCACATGAAAAGGATTCATGAAGACTTCTTCTTTAAATACAGGTGAAAATATTTTGCGGGGATAATAAACAACTTGGGCTTCAGAAATGCCAGCATTTATTTTAACATACCATCAAGCATACGATTTGATTCAAAGTTCAAATTGGTATCCAATTTCCGTAGTATTCTGTTTTTATCAAATAATTTAGATTCAATTAGAATAAAGTTGGATACAATAAATTGCAATTGGATCCATTATAATACACTTTCGATCCAAGTCGAAGTTAGATTTACCAATATAATTTTGGAATAAATTTTAATCAGTTATTTTTGTATGAGAAGCTGAGCAATAAAACGCAATTTTATCTAATCTGGACAAACTAGCTTAATGTAGGTTCTTGGGTGTGATCTATTGTAAACACTTGAAAATATTTTTCCATCAAATCGAACCTGTTTTCAATTTCTATTTTCAAGTAGAGATTTTTAGATAAACTATCGGTGTTTGAAAAGTTAATTAAGATATTAATAGCGCGCTATTTATACTTCAGGAAATGAAAGAATAATTAATACACAAATTGTTACCTTTATTATGTTATTTACTTTGAAGACAAGTTTGATAAGTTGGCAAAGCCTATCAGCCATAAACTACTTGTTGTTCCATTTTTACGTCCCGAAAAGATGCTTAAAATGAGAATGGAAAAACGTCTGCTAACATGCACAGCGATTGGTTTGTTCTTAGCGTCAGTTAAACCAGATGCTACAAATGTTCATTTAGGTGGTCTTCCGTAATTATGGCACTTTAAACTCCATTTAATGATTACAATATTACATTTGTTTACACAAGATTACATGGCTAATTATAGCTTAAGGTTTGACGTTTCAGTCGAATGAACGAAAGCGGTTTTTATAACTGATGATGAAGAAAGCGGGTGAAGTGACTTAGTTATAAATAAAATAATTTGTTACGTCTCGAAATGACGCTTAAAAAACTATATTACACATTTGAAAAATCGTTTGGTGACACGAGCTACACAGTTTTGTGCACGTAACTAGTTAGCTCATGTTAACACAGGAGGGCAAAATTTATGTAGTTTTTATATTTGATGATGCCTAGGCTAGCCTAGTTTTAAATTTAACCTTTGAACACTAAATTAATATTACACAGCTATAATTTTCCAAAATCTCCCATGAACGCTTCTAGATATTGTCCGAGAAAATAAATCTAATAACAAACTTTAATTTATAGATATGAAGAAGATTCGAAACTAAAATTTGGTACTTTACTAGTAAGTTAACAAACAAACGTTCAAAGATATTATATTAAATTTGGTAAAACCATTTCCGTAATTTCTATCCAAACAAAAGATAAATTATTCATTCAGCTGGAATGATGAAAAAGTTCATCGTTATTTTTTGTCAGATTATGGTCTTAGTAAAATTGCAAAGGGTATTACAAGGCTTTATTAGACAGTTCAATCAATCCCTCGAAAACATGTAGGGGACAGAAGCAGTGTAGACTATACATAATAATAATAATACATTTTCCTATACAATCTACAGGCCTATTAATTTGCGAGAAATTAATTAATAAATTAAACGTTACTGTAAGGTTTTTGCTAACACGGCACAGAAAAGAGCCAATCAGCAACAAGGGACTCGATTTCAGTAGCCCTTGTAGCTTCAGCAAAATTATTTCTGGTGCCTCTACAGTGCTTTGGGAGGACCGGGTACTTACTTTAAAGAAAATATTTTTACCTCTCCGAGGGGACATTGTACCCTAGGAGGGGTTATACAACCACCGTGTTTGTCTGTCTGTCTGTCTGTCAGGCCTGCGAATGCGTTCGCATTTTCGGGGCAAAGGGTAATCACTGCGTACGCAGTTTCTTATAATCAGGTAAAAGGTTTTTCCAAAAGCGACCTCTTTTTGTCATTGGGTGTAGTATAATTTTTTAAACGGCCGGGATTCGAACTCGAGCCCTCTTGCACGACAGTTGAGCGTTCTACCGCAGAACCACGGATACAGTTACGCTCCATTGAAAAATAAAAACTCTTCCGAGGAGAGGCATATTTTGGCTTGCCAACTTGTTTATTTGTGCTTAAAGTAATAACGCATCGTGTTTAGTTCGAGGGGTCCGACAATTGCAAATTTTGCGTACGAAATTTCACAAATCTCAATCTGATTTTAGGATTTCAGTGCACAATTTTCGTGTTGATTTCTGTTCATTTTAGGCTGAATTCAAGATTTTTAAATTATTTCTTTCGAGAGTGCCCAAGATTTATTGATTTAAAAATACTATCCTGGATGAATGAAATCTGTTTGATCAAAGAAATGGACCAACTGATAAAATAAATAAAATAGTCTTTTAAGTGCCAAATGGAAAATGCTACGTCCGTCAAAAATAACATTAAATATGAATATTAATGTTTTTATGAGTTAATGGAAAAACTTTCAAATGATCGAAAGTAGCGCATAATCGACGGTGGATTTTGTACCACCGGAGAATTATTGAAGAGCGTCGGACCATCAAACCAAATACCCTGGATCGAATCCTAACAGGGAAGGGATGCTTAAAAATAAAGAATAATGAATCCTAAATAATTTCAGGTTATATTTGGTTTCTTTACGGCAGGGATGGTCCGCGAAAGTAATCGATAATTAATTGTATTGAGACCCGCGCTTAACTTTTAGACGTTTTGAATTCCGATTTTCAAATGTAGTCCGCATTTTTTAATGTTCTCATTCAATTCGAGAAAACATCAGCATCGTAGCCTTGAATTTTCCCTCTTGATATTAGACAGGTTAAGCCAGCACCAGAAAAAGTGAACAGGGGGAACATGTAGGAGGTGCAGGCTGTACACACAAACCTACGTCTACACTCCTACACGGTTCCCCCGTCCAGGTTATAGCACACTGGCTTAACCTCTCTATTGAAAAAAAAAACTTACTTACTCGTCTGCTTCCGCCGTAAAGTACCGTTCGCGAAAGAATTCTCGTTCGTTGAAGGAATGCGGGTTTTTCGGAAATGGCTTTTACATCCCGAAAAAGGAAGATTATACATAAAAAAGATACTTTTCAAGAAACATGGAGAGTTTTATTTGATTTTGGTAAGTGGCCAATTTAAATTTTATTTTGCGTCCCAAGACATATTTAGAATTTTAGAATTTGGCCCTTGAGCTGAAAAGGTATTGACGTATACTATTCCATTTTGACCTTAGTTTAAATTTATTTAGATTGAGTGAGGTTAAACAAGTTTCATTTCGATAGGCTACGTTAGGCACATATGTAAGAAACAAACATTCTTTAAAATTTCTATAGTATAATAAGTAAGGTAAGGTAATAAAAAACATTAAGTTTAGGTTAGATTATATAGCATGTTAATTTTTTTAAGTATATTTATATTATATGTCATATAACTTTACCGTTTTTACCTCTCCGAGGGGACAAAGTCCCCTAGGATGGGTTATACAATCACCGTGTCTGTCTGTGTGTCTAAGTGTCTGTCCTGCGAACGCGTTCACATTTTCCGTGCAAAGGTTAATCATTGCGTACGCAGTTTCTCGAAATCTCTGCGTTCGCAGTTGCTAGGAATTAGGAAACGAAGTCGACGGGTTGGCAAAACCACCGTGCGATGGTGAGCGTTAACGGAAGTCTACGAGTCGTCCACTACCAGATGTCGAATATAGCTATTCTACGGTATCTTCATCAAGGGCGAGTGTTTAAATAAAATGAGCATTAAAGATGCGGCAACTATTTCGTAAGTGAGAAAAATACAAATACCCTCTGTAGATATTTCTTTCATTAAAATTTGCTTCGTATTATATTCAAGTGATAAACTTGTACTGTAAATAGGGTTAAATTCAATTGTGCATTGCTTTAGTACGTCTAACTCGCCGTTGTAACTACTTTATAAATTAAAATCGGTTGTTTCGTCTCAATTATTTTAATTATAATTAAAATTTTATACCGGGAGGGAAAGAACCAAGATTACGTTTTTAGTATAACTCTGAATTACGGAGATATATCTTTAAGGGTCATCTCGAGAAATTAATACCACTAGGGACAATTCTTCCGAGGAGAGGTAAATTGTGGCTTGCCAACTTGTTAAAGTTTAACATGTTAATTTTCCACGATGCATTAATACCTATTTTTATTTTTAATATTTATTTAGTTTTCAATTCTTGAAGCCTTCGCACTTCATGTAGATAAATTTTCTGTCGCGTTAGGTTATTTCTTATCAATTCATTTTGGTTTTGCTTTGGCACATGACGTTAATAGATCAAAATTTTATTTAAAAGCGCAGTCTTTAGAAGTGGCTTTTTTGTGCCAACGCTGTGCAATCGATATAAAAAATCGTAAGAAAGAAAATAAGTAGGTTTACGAAGTCTAACTAGTAGCGACTCAAGGATTCCAAGATTTCTTCTCAAAAGTGGGCCCATTTTTTGTCTTGTACAAATTTTACAGCAGGATAATGGCCCTACACCGGTTAATTTTTCTAAATCATAATTATCAGTTAGGCTAATACCCAAGGCTTTTAATGCCTTTAATTCTGGTTGCCGGGTTAAATTGCGTTGAAGGGTGGTGGCCAGCCCTTCATCAAAAAATGGATAACATCGTTTAAGTTTAGTAAATTTGTAAAAAAAATCGTGTAAGTTTTAGTAAAATTGTTTCACATTTTGAGTGAAATTATGTAAATTCGATCAACATTTTAGTGAAATGCAGTAAATTCATGTAAAGTAAGGTAAAATACAATAAGAAAGTGTAAAATCTTATTAGGTTCTTTTCGGAAAAAGAAATTATAATCTTAGATGCCTGTAAAATCTACAAAATTTACGTAGTTCAACTAATTTATTTAAACAAATATGTTATTTTAAGTTAAACAATATTGTTAGTGAAAGAAATAATTTATTTTAAATCAAATATTTAAATGTTTTTATGAGTATTAGAAATATTTTCTTAAATTATTTTATACTACGGTTGTAAGAGGAGGTTGAAAGAATTTTGAATGATTCCATAAAGCTTTCAATGCATTTAATTGAATAACTAAACAGACGTGTTTAGTTTATTTTAAGATAAATAAATGAAATAATAATGTTATTTTATCGGTTTTATATATAGTTATTGAATAAATGTGATTTGTGAGTAATATTTATAGACATTTTAAAATGATAAAAAAGGCCTATTGAACTAGTTAATAAGTAACACAACGGTGTTCAAATACTATAGAGAAATGGAAATTATATAACGTGATAAATAATATACCGATCGGTTTAGCATGCCAAATAATATGTGATTATCAGAGAAAGTGCATGTGGTGGTCATAGAAAAAGCAGGTAATGCGCAAAACTTTATCTGTAATGATCAGTTTTACTACATTTTGACTACATGACATTGGGTCCCTTGATCTAAAAATAAGACACGCCTCTTTTACCGAGTAGAAATGTGGTTTTCCATCACAAAGTTCGGAGGAGAACCAGGAATAGCTTATCGATAAGCTATTCCTGGTTCTCCTCCGAACTTCATCGACCGACTAACAGCCGCTTAAAATTGATTATGTAAAAGGTTATGCAATCGAATGATGTTGTTTCTGAATGTACTTCATCTATAGGGTTTTCCTCTGAGAACTCCAAAGTAACAAATTAGTATATTTCTTTGGAAAAATATTTTATAAATTATATATCCAATTTAGAGTTCTTAATCCAATTGTTTTCAAGATTATTGATTGTATCCCATTTACACTAATTAACCAATTTTACAGGTATTTACTAATATTTACACGTATTTATCAAATTTTCCTTAATCTATCCAAATTCACAGATAAATTTATAAATATTCACAAATTTCTATACATTTAACCAAAAAGTTATGAAATTATATAACTTTCCCAAAAACTTACCAAATTTATATTATTTAGCCTATAATTTCCTTAATTCAACCCCATTTTAAACATATACTATAAAATTAACCAATTTTACCAAAATTAGATTTTTCAAGTAAATTTTCTTTATTTTATTCGGAATTTTGTCGCGCCAGCCTTGGACGGAGAGATGGACAGATAAACCACCCCGATCGTCATACCGAAAATATGGGTATTAATAGGAACGCCACCGTTAGGCGAGTAGAGTAGGACTAAATATGAACCATTTTTTCCAAGATGGCCGCCAAGATGGCCGCCATAACTCCCCCCCCAAAACACCCCCACAATATTTTCCAAAAACAAAATTTTGGTCCTTGGAAAAATTGAAAAACATATTTTTTTTTTCAATCTCAAATTTCACCTTGAAGATGATCTTTGACCTCGACGACAGACCCCTGACAACCACCACTAAACCTCGGTCTATCACCCCAACAAGTTTGGTCACGATCGGACAAGGTCGGCCCGAGATATCGGCTGTAATATGTAACCCCACCAAATACTTCAACTTATTTACTTTTGATATCGTTTTTTCGTTTTTTTAGTTTTTTCGCCATTTAAAATGCTAATTAGTTATTTGCGAGATGGGGAAACGAATTCGCGACCTTCGCTTTATAGCCTTGGCAAGTTTGTCTGTCACGTGCTATCTAACTTACCCCTGTCGAAATAAAATACATATTTTAAAACACAACAAATAGGCCTGATTGGTCAATATCCGCCCAATAACTTATGTTTTACCCCTGTTGAAATAAAACTTTATTTACTTTTGGAGATAAATAAATAATACAATAACGACGTAATAAACAATCAATACATATTTTAAAAACACAACAAATTACAATGGCGCTAATTGGTCAATATTCTCCCGAGATATAGCCAATTTTGTTTATAATATACAATCATTTTATATAATAAATTAATTACATAACCAATCAATAAACATTTTAAAACATTACAATGAACTTAATGTTTTAGCAATTCAAAATTATAATGTTATCCACCTACAATAAAACGTATTACTTTACCAATATAAAAATAATTCTTACATTTTTGAAGATACAATGTTGTTTTTATTGATACTTTTGCTAGTGTTCGCAATTGTTTATTCATTATCCACAAATTTTCCGATTTATTTTAAAAAAGGATGGGAAAAAGAATATCATTTTAACTTAACTATGTTTATTACGGGACCATGCATTAATTTGAATAAAAGCGGTATTTATTTAAGTAATTGTTTGTTTTTATTTAAATAATAGGCTTATTCACTTTCAATTATTTAAACATTTTGCAATTTTTATTAAACTATTAGTTATTTAAATAAATATTGAAATATAGCCGAGCTTATTTTATTCATGGAAAATAATAATCGACTGCCGAACACTAACTTTTGCAACCAAAAGACTATAATTTTACCCAAATAGATGTCTGGTTAATTTTTAATAGTAAAATAATATATTCTAAAGTTGGAAAAACATTTTAAATTACATAATCAATAAGAATTCCAAAACCATTTATTTAAAATAAATAAAAAATAATTAACTTTTTTAAATTAAAAATAGCAACATTGTAGATAGAATTTTCTCTGACTATACACAGTAAACGAACGGATATTTATTGGCGGCTAAATTAAAACAAAATTAAGTTTATTAATTTGAATTATTTTCAAAATTAAACATTACTTACTTTGATTTATAAGTTTATTTTTCTGCTGAACAGCGTTACCAGAAACACGCAAAGCCATCGTACAAGACACGGTTTATGAAATTCTGCCGGATTGCGAGCGATATCTTTAAATTCATAAATAAAAACTACCTCTAGGATATAACTGGTTCAACATTCTATTGCATTAGCCTTGTAGAAGTAATTTGATACCCACCCCTTAATTATTGTCACGTGTAGAGTTTATCCACTCATTATAACCTTGTAAAACTAGTTTGGATTTTTCAACAATTGACTATCACACTTTCAAACGCAAAAATCTTTATTAAAATCGATTTTACCCTTATCTTGTCACATACATTATAACACATCTCCGCGGTAAAACGATAAAATTATAAAACCAGATAACGTTTCGCCAGGAGACATTCAACAGAGCCAGTGGGAAGAAAAAACTGGTTTTTACAAACAACCGCTAGATATTAATAAAATATCAATTAATAAATCCTCTAATTTGAAAAAAATTGTAAATAAAAATGAATGGTTTTAAAAACAAAGCTTATTGACAATTTACTTTTTGAAGGGTACAATCGTTTATAATACTCAACAACTATTGATAATAATAGTACTAATAATATTAATACTTCTTTCGCCAAACACTAAATGTATTGGCTACCAGGATATTGCAATAAATAAGATAAAAACATTTACACCAATAAAATTATTTTTTAAACAATTGGAAATTAAATTATATAAACAATAAAGATTAACAAAACAATCTCAAAATATGTACAAAATAGCCTATTTAATTAAGAGATAATTAGTAATATGAAAAAAATTAAAGGTTGTAAAAATAGAACATTAAAGAAATTATATATATTATAAGGATACAATTAATAATAGTTATATTTACCTTAATTCGTAGAAGATATTTCTTTACTACGAAATTAGGTATCAGGTTTGAAATTCGAGCTAAATCTTGTAATTGTTAATAAGTATAATTAAATTAATATAATGATAAATATTAACTAACAAATTATTTGATTTTATGCTGTTGTAATGTGTTTACGTAGTTAAAAGAGCGGTTTTTATGCTGAATTCTCCCTACACATTACATTTGAACAACAGCATCATTGGTAATAATGGAATGTATTTGGTTTTGAATATAAAAACGTTTTTAAATTTAATTATTAAAACGTAAAAATAAATAAAAAACAGTATCATTTTTGTATTTTTATATTGTAAGCGTAGTTTCTATAAATCAATTATCTGTAAAAACTTTTATTATAAATTAAGATAAAAAATATAAGAATCATTATTAAGATTTCACTAGAATAAAGTGAATTTTCTCAAAAATACGTTTATCTTAATAAATAATAAGTGTAACCTTGTACACAAATATCAAGGGTTAATTATCAAACAATTAAATTTTATCGTATATGTTTTTACATAGATGGAATTGTTTATGTGTTTAAACAGGCAACGTCATTTTTTGATCTTGTGTGCTTTTTCGAACGTACGGGCGCAACGGTCTTAGATTTTGTTATTCTAATTAAAAGATAAAAACTAAACATTAATTAACACAAAATATATTTTGTTTTCAATCCAAGGTATCAGATTTAGAACAATTTAGCTTAAATTTTTATTTACGCTTTATAAATAACGTTAATTTTGAATATAATTTAACAATAAAATACCAATTGTCTATTTATTTCCTATTTTTTCAATCTATAATATATAACTTTATTCCTAAATTTATAAGTTTATTACAATTGGTATATCATTTTAGAATCATCTTACAAAATACGTATATATAAATTTATCAGGTTCTCATACGGAATCACGTGTACAATTACAATACTTGAGAAAGACACGTTTCTCATACTAAAACTTGAGATATTTATTTAAACAAAATGCTTGTGATGTTGGCTAAAGCACTACTTTGGTATAAAGACACTTAATGATATTAAAGGTAGTTTATAATTAATTTGATTCACTTTAACAAAACACTTGTGGCGTAGTAGAGAGAAGGTTCTTTCAGACGATCTAAATTTTAGCATTTCTGAACTTTTATATGAAATATGTTCAATTACTTATAAACATATGGATTTCAATACATTTGAAGAAGCGAGTAAAATAGTGGAAGAGTATAATGTGACGTGGTCAGATGTGCAAGAAATAAGAAATCATTTGGAAGAAATGGAAAAGCATATTGAAGAGTGGAAATTTAAGCTAGAGGAAGCTAGTCAGAGAGAAATTTTACTTGGAAATAAAGTTAAGGATATAAAAACAGATATAATTGGATTGAAAATATTGCAATATAGTTGGAAAAGAGCAGAAAACTAGAAAGCGTGTTTACAAAAGGTTCTTTTAAACGTAACTTAGTACATTAATTAAGTATTTTTAAATATTTGAATATCGGAATTGTATTTTGTTGCATTAAAAGTAGAGTTTAGATGTTTTTCTAGTATTTTCCTATGTATTTGGATATCTGAAATATATTTTAACCGATTTAAAGTAGAGTTAAGACATTTTTGTAATATTTTCTATGTATTTGCGTATTGGAAAAGTATTTTAACGTATTAAACGCCAAATTTAAGTCTTTTTGTACTATTGTTCCACCTATATTTGCGCATTGAAATATATTCTAACGTGATGAACGTAGAGCATTTTCCGACCTTTATTTACACATTGGAAAGTTAAATTTATCGTATTAAAGTTGAATAAAGAGTTTTTATAGTATCTTTCTGACTATATTTGTGTGTAAAAATTGAATTTTACCGTATTTAAAATATAGATAAGTGGTTTTTGTCGTATTTTTATACCTTTATTTACATATTAAACATTGTTTTTAATTTTATTTTTCCTATTTACAACACTATCTTTAATATATAAGTTTATTCCTAAATTTATAAGGTTATTACAATTGACATATCATTTTCGACTAATCTTACAAAAATTCTTTAAGAAATAATATTTGTAATAGGAAAATCGTGGATGTTAAATTACTTGAAATACCGTAAGCCTATGTAGTATTTTTCATCCTATATTGGCACTTTGGAAATATATTTTAACGTATTGAATGTAGAGTATAGAGATTGTTGCAATATTTTTCTTCCTACGTGACTTCACCAGAAACGTCAATGTTATTCTCTTTATTAATCAAGCCGACCCTGAACATATGTTTTACACTTTGTTCTACGACGTTTTAACATACACCATTTCAATACATTCTTAACTTATTCAATACGCTATTTAAAACACATGAGATAAAGATAACGAGGAAACAAGTTGACTCTGAACAAATATGTTTTACTCTACGGGAAGTATGTCGTAAGATTAAATTCATAATGGTTAATATGAAGTATTTTTCTACCTTTTTTAAATTTTGTGGTATTTCTTTATCTCTATGTTTATCGGAAATGTATTTTAAAGAATCGAACGTAGAGTAAAGAGTTTTTTTTAGTATTTTCTGTCTATATTTGCGTATCGGAGTTGTGTTATGTCGTATTAAAAGTAGAAGAAGAAGGAATTTTTATATTATTATTCTACCTATTAACATATCGGAAATTTATTTTATCAAATTTAAAAAGGGATTTTAGTAGTATTTTTCTATCTATATTTTCATATTTGAAATGTATTTTAAAGTATTAAAAGCAGAATAAAGATGCATAAGAATTCATCTTTCTGACAAGATTCTTACCAATCATACATACATCATCTAATCTGGAATTTATGTTTAACAAATGGATGAATTCGTGTTTACAAAAGGTTCTTTTAAACGTAACTTAGTGCATTAATTAAGTATTTTATTAAATTTGAATATCAGAGTTTTTTAATTTTAAAATGTAATACCTAGAAGGATGTAAGACAATTTTTCCGAAAAAATAATAACAATTTTACAAGTATATTTAATTTCAGGTTCCGAGTTGAAAATTATCTTATAACATTGTATTATTCATTTTGAATTTTTGGTTAAAACAAAATTTTGAAAAAGTTATGTTATAAATTTTATTCAAATAAGCAACACTTGTTAGTTATAAACTAGATTAATTGTTAAAAACTAAACCACAAAATTTGTTAGTAAACCATGATTTTCAAAAATTAACATATTAACCTCAAAGAATGCTAAGCTTATCAGACAGTAAAGAGAGTCATAAAATCGATTGATTTAAAATATATTATAAATCAGACAAAATAAAGGTGTTTCGGATAGTTAAATTGTTCTCTTGGTAATTTGTATGATCTCTTAAATGTATCGACTCCATTTTTTAAATTTAAATTAATTTAGTTTTTCATGATATTTATTATAAAGAAAAAATATCCAAAATAATGCAATAAAACCTTTAAAATAAATTTTACCTCCGCTGATCTCGTAATGAGATTTTATCAAACAGCATAATCTTCGTCACCAAATTAAAAAAATATATATAAAATTTGAGACCACTAAACTAAGGAACAATTTTCATTTGAAGTAAAATATTAAGAAATGAAACATCTACATTTTAAGCAAAAAATAAAATATTGTATCTATCTTCGGGGCAAACGTTTCTAATATTACGCAAACATTTAAAATTTTTCTTGTGGTTTCGGGATACTATTTTTTGCATTGTAACACATTTTTTCTTATACACTACCTGTTTATTATTAAGACTTTAAATTTTATTAAAAATGGTGTCCTAGGTAAAATATTTCTAAGTCAAAAAGCACCCTTAGATAAATGGTCAAAGTTTAAATATTTTATTTAATTTAAAAATATAAACTTTATTATAACAGATTTGACATACTATATATTACATAGAGTTGAAATCTTTGAAAGATGATATAATTATTTTTAGTGTTATTTAATGAAAATTATAATAAAATATCGCATTAAGAAACATTTTCATAGAGTGAGTTTTTAATGGAATATGCAATTATCAATATAAAACTATCAATTTGATATTATAGGTTATGTTGTTGCAAATGTTATTATTAAATTTTAGAGTTATTCCACGTGAAATCATTTTTTAGTTATTACAACTACTTTAACACTAACACAACTTTGATTATTTTAAATAATGTTTGGAATATAGACTATTTTCTAAATCTTCCAGGTTATACTTGTTTTATTAAAAATCTATTGCTTTTAGTCCCAGTTTAATAATATTTTTGTAAATAATATTTTTTCACATACAACGAGACAACCCGAGGTGTTTCTCACTGATTTTCTTCAAAGTTGGGGAATAAAGTACGAAATGTAACACGAAAACAATAAATGGAAAATTACGCTAGGCTTCCGTTTTGTTATGGAAACCAAAAAATGCTTCTGACAACTTAAAAGAAAAGTTCAACGTAAAATAACATGGGAAAATAACAATGTTTAATTATCTGACCGATTAAAAAAATCCTATTTATCTGGAAAGAAATCTTGTTTCGTTTTGCAAATAAGCGCATATTAATGTATCTCTTTGTGTGATAAATTCGATATTATCATTGTTATTAAAAATTATGTCAAATTCATATTAAACGAGTAAATTTGAATACATTTGGGCAAATTAAAATAATATTGGGTAACTTCTTATATTATTGAATTAACTTAAATATTTTTTACTTGAATTCGTATTAAATTGGGAAATTTCGAATACATTTAGGTAAATTCTTGTATCTTGGCTAAATATAAAAATATTTTGTATATTTGATTAATATTGAATAAATTCAAATAATACTAGGTCGATTCAAATATTCTAGTTAACATTTAAACAGTTTTGAGTAAATTCCAATAGTATTGTGTCAATTGATATAAAGATAAGTAAATAAAACGTTGATTATATTTATATTTTTATTAGATTCCAATTATATTGGGTTATTTGAATTTTTATTTGTATATTCGAATAATATTGTGTGAATTCCAATAATATTAGAACAATTCAAATAATGTTTTTTTTATATTTTGATTAAAATCCCATAAAATTGTGTTAATCGATATAATGATAGGAAGCGTCTCCGATAAGACGTCATTTTCTAAAACTATAAACGTTCTTCAAACTACTGCCAAGGTTGAAATATTTAGGATCCCACAATTTCGGGCCATTACAAAAAGTTGAAGACCTAAAAAGCAATTAAACGTTCTAAATTACCGCCTCACGAACAATGTGAACTAATTTTATCCTTAAACGTAACGATTCGGCTCGATTCGTGAGTTTTCTAATGCCCTTCTTTTGTTTCTGAAATTATCCTCGCTTGATAGAGTAAACAATTTAAACTACAAAATATCATTAAGTTTTGAAAGACGTACAATTATATGACGTATTCATTTAAGTAAAATATAGACACTAGGTGCAGTTCCTTTTAGAGCTGTTCACACGTTGGTCAAAATATAACGCTAGTTAGGTATTTGTTGGTATTTTGTTTAAAAAAGCAACCGGTTAATACTATTTGTTTTTTGTTCTATATAATAAATAATTCCGTTCGTTAATAACGAATTTTCATAGAGTTGAATAATGGCCTATATATTAACCATAATCGTCGTGGAAAACAGATCTTTTACCGAAATGCTAAAAACACCATACAGGGAAGCACAGTTGGTATTGTTTTAATCAATAATATAGTGATAAAAAGTCACTTACGCATAAGTTTTTATTAACAATTGATAGCATCGGCCTCAAACTAAATTTATATTTCCATACAAAATTATTAACCGGTTGCTTTTTTAAACAAAATACCAACAAATACCTAACTAGCGTTATATTTTGACCAACGTGTGAACAGCTCTAAAAGGAAATGCACCGAGTGTCTATATTTTACTTAAATGAATACGTCATATAATTGTACGTCTTTCAAAACTTAATGATATTTTGTAGTTTAAATTGTTTACTCTATCAAGCGAGGATAATTTCAGAAACAAAAGAAGGGCATTAGAAAACTCACGAATCGAGCCGAATCGTTACGTTTAAGGATAAAATTAGTTCACATTGTTGGTGAGGCGGTAATTTAGAACGTTTAATTGCTTTTTAGGTCTTCAACTTTTTGTAATGGCCCGAAATTGTGGGATCCTAAATATTTCAACCTTGGCAGTAGTTTGAAGAACGTTTATAGTTTTAGAAAATGACGTCTTATCGGAGACGCTTCCTATCATTATATCGATTAACACAATTTTATGGGATTTTAATCAAAATATAAAAAAAAACATTATTTGAATTGTTCTAATATTATTGGAATTCACACAATATTATTCGAATATACAAATAAAAATTCAAATAACCCAATATAATTGGAATCTAATAAAAATATAAATATAATCGACGTTTTATTTACTTATCTTTATATCAATTGACACAATACTATTGGAATTTACTCAAAACTGTTTAAATGTTAACTAGAATATTTGAATCGACCTAGTATTATTTGAATTTATTCAATATTAATCAAATATTTAAAATATTTTTATATTTAGCCAAGATACAAGAATTTACCTAAATGTATTCGAAATTTCCCAATTTAATACGAATTCAAGTAAAAAATATTTAAGTTAATTCAATAATATAAGAAGTTACCCAATATTATTTTAATTTGCCCAAATGTATTCAAATTTACTCGTTTAATATGAATTTGACATAATTTTTAATAACAATTAAAATTTAATTTAAAGGTTTTATTGCATTATTTTGGATATTTTTTTCTTTATAATAAATATCATGAAAAACTAAATTAATTTAAATTTAAAAAATGGAGTCGATACATTTAAGAGATCATACCAATTACCAAGAGAACAATTTAACTATCCGAAACACCTTTATTTTGTCTGATTTATAATATATTTTAAATCAATCGATTTTATGACTCTCTTTACTGTCTGATAAGCTTAGCATTCTTTGAGGTTAATATGTTAATTTTTGAAAATCATGGTTTACTAACAAATTTTGTGGTTTAGTTTTTAACAATTAATCTAGTTTATAACTAACAAGTGTTGCTTATTTGAATAAAATTTATAACATAACTTTTTCAAAATTTTGTTTTAACCAAAAATTCAAAATGAATAATACAATGTTATAAGATAATTTTCAACTCGGAACCTGAAATTAAATATACTTGTAAAATTGTTATTATTTTTTCGGAAAAATTGTCTTACATCCTTCTAGGTATTACATTTTAAAATTAAAAAACTCTGATATTCAAATTTAATAAAATACTTAATTAATGCACTAAGTTACGTTTAAAAGAACCTTTTGTAAACACGAATTCATCCATTTGTTAAACATAAATTCCAGATTAGATGATGTATGTATGATTGGTAAGAATCTTGTCAGAAAGATGAATTCTTATGCATCTTTATTCTGCTTTTAATACTTTAAAATACATTTCAAATATGAAAATATAGATAGAAAAATACTACTAAAATCCCTTTTTAAATTTGATAAAATAAATTTCCGATATGTTAATAGGTAGAATAATAATATAAAAATTCCTTCTTCTTCTACTTTTAATACGACATAACACAACTCCGATACGCAAATATAGACAGAAAATACTAAAAAAAACTCTTTACTCTACGTTCGATTCTTTAAAATACATTTCCGATAAACATAGAGATAAAGAAATACCACAAAATTTAAAAAAGGTAGAAAAATACTTCATATTAACCATTATGAATTTAATCTTACGACATACTTCCCGTAGAGTAAAACATATTTGTTCAGAGTCAACTTGTTTCCTCGTTATCTTTATCTCGTGTGTTTTAAATAGCGTATTGAATAAGTTAAGAATGTATTGAAATGGTGTATGTTAAAACGTCGTAGAACAAAGTGTAAAACATATGTTCAGGGTCGGCTTGATTAATAAAGAGAATAACATTGACGTTTCTGGTGAAGTCACGTAGGAAGAAAAATATTGCAACAATCTCTATACTCTACATTCAATACGTTAAAATATATTTCCAAAGTGCCAATATAGGATGAAAAATACTACATAGGCTTACGGTATTTCAAGTAATTTAACATCCACGATTTTCCTATTACAAATATTATTTCTTAAAGAATTTTTGTAAGATTAGTCGAAAATGATATGTCAATTGTAATAACCTTATAAATTTAGGAATAAACTTATATATTAAAGATAGTGTTGTAAATAGGAAAAATAAAATTAAAAACAATGTTTAATATGTAAATAAAGGTATAAAAATACGACAAAAACCACTTATCTATATTTTAAATACGGTAAAATTCAATTTTTACACACAAATATAGTCAGAAAGATACTATAAAAACTCTTTATTCAACTTTAATACGATAAATTTAACTTTCCAATGTGTAAATAAAGGTCGGAAAATGCTCTACGTTCATCACGTTAGAATATATTTCAATGCGCAAATATAGGTGGAACAATAGTACAAAAAGACTTAAATTTGGCGTTTAATACGTTAAAATACTTTTCCAATACGCAAATACATAGAAAATATTACAAAAATGTCTTAACTCTACTTTAAATCGGTTAAAATATATTTCAGATATCCAAATACATAGGAAAATACTAGAAAAACATCTAAACTCTACTTTTAATGCAACAAAATACAATTCCGATATTCAAATATTTAAAAATACTTAATTAATGTACTAAGTTACGTTTAAAAGAACCTTTTGTAAACACGCTTTCTAGTTTTCTGCTCTTTTCCAACTATATTGCAATATTTTCAATCCAATTATATCTGTTTTTATATCCTTAACTTTATTTCCAAGTAAAATTTCTCTCTGACTAGCTTCCTCTAGCTTAAATTTCCACTCTTCAATATGCTTTTCCATTTCTTCCAAATGATTTCTTATTTCTTGCACATCTGACCACGTCACATTATACTCTTCCACTATTTTACTCGCTTCTTCAAATGTATTGAAATCCATATGTTTATAAGTAATTGAACATATTTCATATAAAAGTTCAGAAATGCTAAAATTTAGATCGTCTGAAAGAACCTTCTCTCTACTACGCCACAAGTGTTTTGTTAAAGTGAATCAAATTAATTATAAACTACCTTTAATATCATTAAGTGTCTTTATACCAAAGTAGTGCTTTAGCCAACATCACAAGCATTTTGTTTAAATAAATATCTCAAGTTTTAGTATGAGAAACGTGTCTTTCTCAAGTATTGTAATTGTACACGTGATTCCGTATGAGAACCTGATAAATTTATATATACGTATTTTGTAAGATGATTCTAAAATGATATACCAATTGTAATAAACTTATAAATTTAGGAATAAAGTTATATATTATAGATTGAAAAAATAGGAAATAAATAGACAATTGGTATTTTATTGTTAAATTATATTCAAAATTAACGTTATTTATAAAGCGTAAATAAAAATTTAAGCTAAATTGTTCTAAATCTGATACCTTGGATTGAAAACAAAATATATTTTGTGTTAATTAATGTTTAGTTTTTATCTTTTAATTAGAATAACAAAATCTAAGACCGTTGCGCCCGTACGTTCGAAAAAGCACACAAGATCAAAAAATGACGTTGCCTGTTTAAACACATAAACAATTCCATCTATGTAAAAACATATACGATAAAATTTAATTGTTTGATAATTAACCCTTGATATTTGTGTACAAGGTTACACTTATTATTTATTAAGATAAACGTATTTTTGAGAAAATTCACTTTATTCTAGTGAAATCTTAATAATGATTCTTATATTTTTTATCTTAATTTATAATAAAAGTTTTTACAGATAATTGATTTATAGAAACTACGCTTACAATATAAAAATACAAAAATGATACTGTTTTTTATTTATTTTTACGTTTTAATAATTAAATTTAAAAACGTTTTTATATTCAAAACCAAATACATTCCATTATTACCAATGATGCTGTTGTTCAATTGTAATGTGTAGGGAGAATTCAGCCTAAAAACCGCTCTTTTAACTACGTAAACACATTACAACAGCATAAAATCAAATAATTTGTTAGTTAATATTTATCATTATATTAATTTAATTATACTTATTAACAAATACAAGATTTAGCTCGAATTTCAAACCTGATACCTAATTTCGTAGTAAAGAAATATCTTCTACGAATTAAGGTAAATATAACTATTATTAATTGTATCCTTATAATATATATAATTTCTTTAATGTTCTATTTTTACAACCTTTAATTTTTTCTTATTACTAATTATCTCTTAACTAAATAGGCTATTTTGTACATATTTTGAGATTGTTTTGTTAATCTTTATTGTTTATATAATTTAATTTGCAATTGTTTAAAAAATAATTTTATTGGTGTAAATGTTTTTATCTTATTTATTGCAATATCCTGGTAGCCAATACATTTAGTGTTTGGCGAAAGAAGTATTATTATTATTATTACTATTATTATCAATAGTTGTTAAGTATTATAAACGATTGTATCTTCAAAAAGTAAATTGTCAATAAGCTTTGTTTTTAAAACCATTCATTTTTATTTACAATTTTTTTCAAATTAGAGGATTTATTAATTGATATTTTATTAATATCTAGCGGTTGTTTGTAAAAACCAGTTTTTTCTTCTCACTGGCTCTATTGAATGTCTCCTGGCGAAACGTGATCTGGTTTTATAATTTTATCGTTTTACCGCGGAGATGTATTGTAATGTATGTGACAAGTTAAGGGTAAAATCGATTTTAATAAAGATTTTTGCGTTTGAAAGTGTGATAGTCAATTGTTGAAAAATCCAAACTAGTTTTACAAGGTTATAATGAGTGGATAAACTCTACACGTGACAATAATTAAGGGGTGGGTATCAAATTACTTCTACAAGGCTAATGCAATAGAATGTTGAACCAGTTATATCCTAGAGGTAGTTTTTATTTATGAATTTAAAGATATCGCTCGCAATCCGGCAGAATTTCATAAACCGTGTCTTGTACGATGGCTTTGCGTGTTTCTGGTAACGCTGTTCAGCAGAAAAATAAACTTATAAATCAAAGTAAGTAATGTTTAATTTTGAAAATAATTCAAATTAATAAACTTAATTTTGTTTTAATTTAGCCGCCAATAAATATCCGTTCGTTTACTGTGTATAGTCAGAGAAAATTCTATCTACAATGTTGCTATTTTTAATTTAAAAAGTTAATTATTTTTTATTTATTTTAAATAAATGGTTTTGGAATTCTTATTGATTATGTAATTTAAAATGTTTTTCCAACTTTAGAATATATTATTTTACTATTAAAAATTAACCAGACATCTATTTGGGTAAAATTATAGTCTTTTGGGTTGCAAAAGTTAGTGTTCGGCAGTCGATTAATTTTTTTCCATGAATAAAATAAGCTCGGCTATATTTCAATATTTATTTAAATAACTAATAGTTTAATAAAAATTGCAAAATGTTTAAATAATTGAAAGTGAATAAGCCTATTATTTAAATAAAAACAAACAATTACTTAAATAAATACCGCTTTTATTCAAATTAATGCATGGTCGCGTAATAAACATAGTTAAGTTAAAATGATATTCTTTTTCCCATCCTTTTTTAAAATAAATCGGAAAATTTGTGGATAATGAATAAACAATTGCGAACACTAGCAAAAGTATCAATAAAAACAACATTGTATCTTCAAAAATGTAAGAATTATTTTTATATTGGTAAAGTAATATGTTTTATTGTAGGTGGATAACATTATAATTTTGAATTGCTAAAACATTAAGTTCATTGTAATGTTTTAAAATGTTTATTGATTGGTTATGTAATTAATTTATTATATAAAATGATTGTATATTATAAACAAAATTGGCTATATCTCGGGAGAATATTGACCAATTAGCGCCATTGTAATTTGTTGTGTTTTTAAAATATGTATTGATTGTTTATTACGTCGTTATTGTATTATTTATTTATCTCCAAAAGTAAATAAAGTTTTATTTCAACAGGGGTAAAACATAAGTTATTGGGCGGATATTGACCAATCAGGCCTATTTGTTGTGTTTTAAAATATGTATTTTATTTCGACAGGGGTAAGTTAGATAGCACGTGACAGACAAACTTGCCAAGGCTATAAAGCGAAGGTCGCGAATTCGTTTCCCCATCTCGCAAATAACTAATTAGCATTTTAAATGGCGAAAAAACTAAAAAAACGAAAAAACGATATCAAAAGTAAATAAGTTAAAGTATTTGGTGGGGTTACATATTACAGCCGATATCTCGGGCCGACCTTGTCCGATCGTGACCAAACTTGTTGGGGTGATAGACCGAGGTTTAGTGGTGGTTGACAGGGGTCTGTCGTCGAGGTCAAAGATCATCTTCAAGGTGAAATTTGTGATTGAAAAAAAAATATGTTTTTCAATTTTTCCAAGGACAAAAATTTTGTTTTGCGAAAATATTTTGGGGGTGTTTTGGGGGGGGGTTATGGCGGCCCTCTTGGCGGCCATCTTGGAAAAAATGGTTCATATTTAGTCCTACTCTACTTAGGCGGTCACTCGTCGCTTCACTAGTATATAAGCCCCGCTTCTCAGGCTCAGAGCCTCAGACCTTAAAGAATAATACGATTTGGTCGCTAAAGTAATAAATTTTCATGAAATAAACGGAAAATCTGTAAATATTTTTTACAACAGTTTATAAAAGTTGATACAAATAAAAATAATTCATTTGGTTTAACAGAGAATATGTATACAGTAACGGAGCTAAGGTTTTTTCACAGGTCAGCTAATTATTTTATGGCCCCTAAGAATTTTGTGACCCTTACAACTTTAGTGACCCCTTATAATTTTGTGGCTTGCCCTCCCAAATGTCTCTCTTAACGTATACATATTTGAAAATTTTAAATTTTAACTCAAAGTATAAAATTCACTTTTTTTTTACTGAACTCATCAAAAACCAACAAAGGATTGCCTCTCAACCTATTAGATAAATCTCTATTTATAGAGAGCAAGGCTAAAGTTAATGGATTTTCTGACATAGTTATTCTTGAAAATGATTCGAGTTTATTAAGTGTACTAAAACTACTCTCTGAAATAAGTATTAGCCAAGGTGTACATAATACAATTTGGAATATTTTACGAGATCTGGGAATGCCTGCTCGTATATCAATAAATATTTATAGCGTTTTGAAAAAGGCTGTTTGGAATTTTTTTATTAATATATAGTTAATAACACTTAAATAAAATCAAATATTAGTAACTAGTCATTTAGCTAAGTGTTTAAATTTTAAACAAGCTCATTAGGGCTTCTTTGAACCTCGAGAAGGAAGAAGTCCACTCTTGTTAAATTAATAGAACAGAAAATACAACAACTTATAACTAGAGAAAGACTTGCAAAAGATAACTAATTCATTCTGGAGCTCAAAACTAAATGGACATAAATGTTTAAAAAAAAGCAGCTTAGCGGGAACCTTGGATTGACCATATTTCGCAAAAGTGGTGAAATCGAAAAAACCCTAAATTTTATAGGAAGAGAGAAGAGCAAGGTCGATTTATTGTCGCGGCTCTCGTCGCGTTTACTGACCTTGTGTCCGACCTCCTGGAGTCAGTAATTCCCTTTATTCCCTTAAGCCCCTTTATTTTCTTTCTTTTGTCCATTCAACTTCATCTCAATTACTGCTCCCTTCTAGAGATAAAGAAAATTCACAAATTAAAATATGTGCCCTTTTAATTACAATTATGTGGCCCCTCTCAAAAATGCAGCTGAGGTCAAGCAAGGAGCTAAGACTGCAAAAGTCCAGCCTCTGACGAAACCGCAATTCTCTTTCCGTTACGGCAATTCCGTTTCTCCATGTTAGTTTGTATAAAACATAGAACCAAATAGTAGTATATTTCTCTTATGAAAAACGACCCGTCTTTTTGTACGTAACAATATAGGCACTATCTATACATTTGGTCAATTTCTAAAAGTTTCGCGAATTTATGTTAAAACCGACTTCGTTGAAACTTATACAGAATTTTTTTTTTTGCTCGAAAAGGGGTTTTTATTCATTCGAAAACTATATTTTTTCGAAATTTAGCATTTTTACTCGTTGGCGAAATTTCATCGATTTCGGAAATTTTTTCACCGCAAGGTGCTGGAATAACTTTGTCAAGGATAAACTTGTATGGCGTCATCGAAAACGTAAGAATATCGTTAGTTTGAAAACAATTGATGAATTTTTCCCTGAGAAAGCTCTACTTCGAAATGTGACAAGTTGGGCAAGCTAAAATATTTCGTCCTATAATTTCCAAATTTGAAATTATAAATTGTTGGAAAAGTAGGATCCTGTATAAAAGGTATTTTGATTTAAAGTGCGTATGTTGGAAAGAAAATTATAATTTTCAAGAAGAAATTTTTTATTTTACCATATGTTAAACTTTTTTTCCAAATATGAACCAAATTTATAAGATTGTTTCGAACACTCCACCGTCGGTTGTTATGCAAGCTTGGCCTCGAACATTCATGTTGTCAAACGCACGTTGAACCATTTCTGGGGTTACCTCCCGGCATGCGATTTTGTCGAAGATATTCAAGCGTTTTAACGGGAGTGGCGTACACTTTATCTTTAAAAGGATCTTACTTTTTCCAACAAACAAAAATTTAAATTCAGGAAATTATAGAACTGAATATTATAGCTTACCTAACTTTTCACATTTCAAGTCGAGTGTATACAGTGAAAAAATTCGTAAATTGTTCTCAACCCAACGATATTCTTACGTTTTCGTTGACGCTCCCCATTTTTCTCATGGACAATTTTATCCCATCACCTAGCGGTAGAAATCAAAGATTTCAAGAAATGTACAAACAATTTCCGAAAACCGAAGTTTGGAAAAACAATTTTTTTAACAAGATCATCCCAATCCTTATTAAAGATTTATACTTTATTTTTAATAATTTTATGAAATAATGAAATAGAATTTCTTTTCCATCTGATACAGGAATCTTGGGTCATTCAACAAAATTCGGAAAGATACAAATATATCGAAGAATTAATTTTAAGGACAACAAACTTGAGGTAATCGATTTCGAAAGGTAGTTCCTCTTATCGGTCTAACTTCCCTGATGTCAAAACATGGTCCACTTAGCCCCCTTTTCATTACTCCAAGCGTAACACAATAACTTCCCCACAGAACCCGCGGCCGCAAAAGGTTCCTGAAAACACATGCTCTCATTTTTAGCGGGCGTGCCTCAGATATCTTACAATTGTTAGTTAAGACACTGTCTGTATTACACTGCAATAACTTAGACCAAATAGTTAGCCTCAAACAAAGCCTAGTTAGTAGCTGCATTTGTATTCAAAAGCGTATTGCGTCGTCATGTACATAACTCATACATGGAACATGCCCAAAAAAATTGGCTGCCAAGAGCTCTGCTTGAAGCAGACAGCAGTAAAAGATAGAAAGAAAAATTCTTTAATCTAAACAGGTCGTCCAAAATGTATTGCTTTCGGAAATAGGAGGCCTCTCAAGAGAACAAAATTTCGTTTACCACTTAGCTCACTCAAGAATGGAGCAGCCTAGCCCTGCCTTTTGGTAGCGCCGACACAATATTTTTTCTACTAGTAAAATTTACCAAATTTGCATTCAAATGATTTTTCAACGTACCCTCTTTATGTCGAGTTTAAGAAAGTACAATGTCATTACATTTGAGACGTAGAACCGACTAGATATATAGGAGCATAATAAGGTCAAAAGTTTGTAAAGAAAATTTGAAATAATTATTGATATTACGATTGAATTTCACAGCTGTATTTAAACCGGAACGGTCTCTGCCTCATTCTGTGAGCCCGAGCTCGATTTGAGACCAATCTTAAGGAAAATGCTTAAGGTGAGCCCGAGACCGAGCCTTGGTGTGCAGCTATGGCTGTTTTATTTTAACTAGATTTTATATTTATTCATTTTAAACTTTGTTCAATATTATAATCAGCACAGATAATAAAATTATGAAAATTTCACACTCGACACCGGTTACAGATGTTAGTACACAACAACATGGCTTAATTCATTGTAATGATTAAAATAAAACATAATCATGAGTTTTTATTAATCGTGCCTGTTAAAATTATTCACCATGACCAAAATTAGCCTCGCAATTTGTTCAATATAACCTTTTAAATATCATTATACCTGTAATCTTATTAGTGGCTCGTGTAATCTTTAAGAAGTAAAGCGAACCGGTATCGCCGCCACTAGGATATGCCCCACCACTTCGAGTAAAGATCATTTTCACCTCATGACATTGAGATATTTAAAACAAAACTATATCCGAATGTAAGACACTGAGGAAACCGAAATTTCTAAAAAATTTTCTCCTCGTGCTTTAATTATTCAAGCTATTCGTTGTGTGACTATGCAAAACACTTTTGCCCACATTTCATTTGGGTCTATGCTTTAAACGTAGACATTAGTCAAAAACCATTTTAGATTTTTCCCCGCCATAAGAAATTGGGAGTTCAACCAAATTATGGGGACTATCGACACATTATGTGTTAAGACTTATTGATGGCGCCTGCAAAATTTTCCCCCGGTTGCAATTTTTCTGAAATTTCGAATTATGTTACTGGACTAAAAGTGGATATGAGAAATAGAAAAAAGTTTTAATCTAATACGAAAAAGGAAAAAGAAGAACATAACTTAAACATTTAGAATTAGGTAATTTCCTTTGAAAGTAGTAACATGTAAGGTTTATTTCTAGTACCCGTAAGCCAATCAAGCCGGACTATAAAAGTTAGCTTATTTCTTTGTTCTTTCATTGGCCATCGCTATGACTTATATTTTATTCTTAGATCGAAAAAAATTACAACCATTAACTTTCAGTTTCAGTTTCGAAAAAATGCCACATAAAGAGGCATTTAATATTTTGGCACAGCCAGAAAATCTTAAGGTAAATGTATCTTTTATAAAAAATATACTAAATTGTTTTAATTTGAAGTTTCTTAAAATGTTGATTAACTAACAGCAATTCCGTTCTGTAGTCTTTTCTGAAATATTTAATTTGCTATTTTATCAGTTTATTCATAATTTAAATTGTATAAAAGCAAGTAACCCTAGTCATGATTGAATGATTTTATTGAAACATTTATAGCTATTTCACAAAATTTAATTCTAAAATATTAACTTTTATTCTTCTATTTAAAACCAAATCATGTTATTTTGCAAATTAATTATGTCACTCTCAATTTAATCGGTTTTTCAACGATTATGCCTCGCTAATAAATTTAAATACTATTATTAACACTGTACAGTCAAGCCATTCATTGGTAAATTAGAGGATATCCACCGCTGTATCATTTTGCTCTATGTTAGTTAGATAGGTTGAATGTTTCTAAAAATTTAAAGTATTTTGCAGCACATCAGCATTTTCTTTCTACCCTTCTACTTGAGCATGTTTTATGATTCTCCCAAATGGACTCCAACACCAATGACTGGCTGCACGGATACAATCCTCGTTTCGGGCCCGCCATCGAAAACCACATCACTTTCGATGAAATTTGTCAACATCGAAAACGAAGTCAGACATTTTAGTCCGTGGGCCAAGCGAGTGGTTGGTTTCATCTGGCCGGGTAAATGTGAATAGTATTTTCTGAAAGGTCTGCCACTGGGGAGTATGGGAAAAATGGGTGGACGGTTCGGACGCACAGCTTTCCCCCCAAATGGGGGTCGAAAGGGGGGGAAATCCAAATTTCGCCAACTTTTGAAAGCTTGTAGCCCTGCAACCGCTTCGAATATTTGACTTCTGACAAATAACTAATTTCCAGTGAAGATATCGTATATCTCGCTTAGATCCGAAGATATAGTTTATCGACCATTGGCAAAACCTTAAATGTTCAATGAGAAAAAAACATAGGGCCCCAATCATTGTATATAAAGACGATATAAAGATTGTCGGTGTTTAGTATTGTTTAAACTCAAAAACAGGTCTAGATTTTGTCGTCGCGTACTTATTTTACCCAAAAAGTTTAAAATTCAACAAATACATAAGAACGCTAATACCTCCAAATGTATTTCTAATACCTTCTTTTTTCAATTATAATATATAACGAATGTAGTTCGTGATATGCACATAACTTAAATATATTCGATCTGGCAAAAGTGAAGAACAGCCCCCCCCTCCTTTTTTTGGTTTTTTATTTTCTTAGATGAAAGCCCAGTGTGTAAGGATTACGAAGGTATTTTTTTTAGTTACCGCAAATGATAATTAGTTAAGTAACGCGTTTTGAAAACCGTCAATTTCAATGCATTTTCGACAATAGTTTAATGTGAGTTCTATACTTTTTCTCTCGAGATAGAGCAGGACACGTGAAATCGATATTTATGTTTGGTGTGTACTAAGGAGTAATACTGAAAATGAAATTTGTAGTGGTAGTGTAGACTATACTTAACTCTTACAAATAAGGGATTTGGGAGGGAACTGAATATGTTAATGATATGTACCACAAAGAACGGGATTTTTTAACAATGCAAAAAGTTTTATCCGCAATTTATTGTTTAAAAAGATATGATCAATGTAAAATTGTTACCTGCCAGCAATTTTTACAACGGGAAATACGACATATTTCGAGATTTGTTTGTTTATTTGATGACGTAGGACTGATCAGTAGGACGATTCTTTTTTTAATACGTTTTCGAGAACGTAGGACTGATGACGAAAAAGGAAAAGGCTGAAATGCAGAGCAGTACTAACTTTTAAGGGTTCGGAATTTTTCTCGTATTTCAACGCATTTTAGGTTTTTTTTTAATTATACCTGACTTCTGTGTGATGTTGACTTATACAACGTCGAATGTACTCTAAGTATTGGCGCCTAACGGCGCCGCGCACTAGCTTCGCTCGAGCGCTTGGGGCGCGCAGCGCCTCCCCAACCCCATACTAAAAAAAGCTATGGGCCAACTATAACGCAACCTAGAGGACAGCACCAAGCCTGACGCACCAAGTATCGTAAACCCGAAAACAATAAACAAAACAAAAAAAACAAAAGTACCTATCGTTAAAAAAAGCCCTAAGGACTTTGTTAACACGTGTAAAAAATCTACAATTTCAAAGCATTTGCGAGGGTAAGAAAAGTTCTTATCGACTGAATTTCAACTTGTGCAATCGAAAACAGAATATTGGTGCCTGACGGCGCCACCCCAAAACCATTCTTGCTGTCACGATGGGCCGTCTCTAACGCGACCTAGATGACATTACCTAGCCATAACGCATCAAGTATTGTCCAAATACGCGGAAAACTAAAATAGTTAATTGATGTTCAATTCTTCACATTGGCCGAAATAATTAATTGATATTCAATTAGTATAGACCAAAATGAAAGTTTGTTTTCATGTGTCCTACTCTATCTCAGGGTAGAACAGCCAGTGAAATCTCAGGATAATACCAGTGAAACTTGAAAAATCACATTCCCGATAACTTTTTATTTACATGTTTGCGGATAATAATTAATACACCATTAAATTCAGCGTAAAAAATGCTACCAATAAATCGAATAAAAAACGAAAAATAATAGGGGGGCTATTCTTCACATTGGCCTTAGATCTTTTTATGAAGAATGGAGAAGAAAGGAAATAAATCTTCAGATTAAAGGATATCTGTAAACCTCAAAACCAATAATCCTGGAAATCTCTACTAAGGGCTGCGGTATTGCACAATAACGAACAAGTAATAAATCATATTCGTCTGGTATCCCCGATATTTACTACCATTCAGCATGTAGAAAAAGATTCACTCAAAAGAAAACTCTAGATAAATTAAAAAACGTAAAAACAAACGAAAATGCAGAACAAGAGAATGCAATATCTAGGCCACAAAGATAATTCATGAGAAAGTATGTATTTTTGGTGATAAGGTGTCTAAGTATGCTAAAGGGACGAACACCAGGGAAGCTCTCACGAAATCTGTTGATCTGAGATCAGATATCAAAGTAAGGGAAATTGCCGAAAAAATGGATTCTAAAATAATGGCAATTACGCCACGCCAACTTGTACCCGCGGAGGCCCATTCTCATAGGTCATGTTACAAGAATTATACAAGGGAAGATCTGAATGATACTTAGGGAATACCAAAATTATGATCCTGAACTTGACTACACTAACAAAGGCTACGAAGCATATTCACATCTTGAAGAATATATCCGCAATGACTAACTCGTCAATCCCTGTATTATACCATTTACCAAAATAACTGAAATCCTGGTCCAAAAACTGAAATCATTAGGCATTCAAGAAGTTAAACCACACACAAAGAAGAACATTCGACGGAAGTTAGATTCTACATTTGGTGAATCATTGAGCTTAGTTCCAGACTCATATGGTAAAGTTAAGGCGGTACCGGAAACCCGTTCTAAAGAGTATCTTATACAACAATATATTAAAGTGGAGTCTCAGCTAAAATGTCTTCTCAGTGAATCTACTAATCAAGCGATAAAAAATGTGCAATTTCAATTCGTGTAGACGTCAAATCTCTATGTACAGAACAGAAATGGCCACCAGCCCCGAATGACCTTGAATATGCGTCCGCTTGTATTCCGAAATCACTACACACATTTTTATGTGTTCTGCTGACGGGAATAGTAAATGATCACCCCTTAACCCCATCCCAAGAGAGAGTTGTCGAATCTATTGGCCAAGATTGTGTATATAGTGTAACGTCTAGAAGATATAAACCACCGAAACATGTTTTACTGCCTTGACCGGTTAAAATTTTAACTGGTAATATCTAAATTAAAATTTTTTTTAAATCGACTCGGTCATGGCATATCATACACACAATTGGAAGAAATTGATACGGCTCTTTGTCTTGAAAAAATTGAGGCCTGTGACGAAACGGATCTACCATTACCTAAGACGTTTTACCCAAATGATCCGTCAACTTTAGCCTACGACAACATAGATAGAATAGAAGAATCTCTTAGCGGCTCGGGGACGTCTCACCGAGTTAATGGAATAATTGTTCAGCCTAAAGTTTCTATCGTTGCACTACCCGATCAACGCTGGACAAGGTCTCGAGATAAACGAAGAAGCATAAAAGTTACATCGCAGTCTTTACCATCTTACAACGCTGGCAACAGAGTAGGACCCCCTGAGGCTGTAACAATTGATGTCAACCATAAAAACATTGCACTACAAGCGAAAAGAAAAATTTGCTGTGGATTTTAACGACACTACTGGAAATCGATAATCAATCGATTCCTTCGTTGACCGGTTTTAATATTAATCTAGAAACGATATATGTGTCACAACTGATCAAATTGGCTACCTTCCGACCATCAATGCTCCAGCAACGAAACTCTCAACAGTTTACGAGATCCTTATTCAATGCGCAAAAATCTGCAATAAATTAATCCTAAACGCTTTTGTGTGCATTTTTGATCAAGCAATTTATTCAAAGGCCGCGGAAATTATGAGGAAAAATTCGCAGATATTTGGCGTCGTAATAATCAGAATGGGTGATTTTCACATTATTTGCACACTTATGGCAATAATTGGTAAACGATCTAAGGAAGCTGGACTTAGAGACCTTGCGGTTGAATCGGGGATAGTCGCTGAAGCACCAAGAGACTCGGTTCGTGATGGAAGACGTTACAATAGGGCAGTGAGACTACATAAGCTTCTTTATGAAGCACTCATGCGGCTAGTTTGTAACGGATTTGAAAACTGGCTCCAAAATAATAACAGCGAGGAATTACCGACCAATGTGTTACAAAACGCACAATCTCAAATTCAGTTACTTCACACCAACATTACCCAAGAAAGTTTTGAATCGATTCTCACTGATCCATCATGGGTTCAGACCTTCGAACATTTCCAAGTTTACTTGAACGTACTGAGAAAAGACGCTGGTGATTTAGCCAATTTCTGGATGAGTTACGGAGATATTGTAAAAATACTACTTGGCCTTATTTGAACATCCAGGGATGGAAATTGGTTATTACTACATCTAGAAATGATAAAGGAAATGATTCCATGGTGTTTTTCTTACGATAGACATAATTACGCTCGTTATCTCCCATTTTATTATCAACAAATGTCTAGACTAGAAACCGACCATCCTGACGTGTACGAACATTTCATGAACGGAGGATTTTCGGTTCAACTTGAGTCGAAAAACCCATTTGGAAAAGAACCAGTTGACCAGACGATCGAGGAAACGGCCAATAAGGACACCCAAACACCAGGTGGAACGAAGGGTTTCAGTTTAAACACCGGAGCCGTTTCGAGATTATATGTCACTTTAGAGTATCGAAGCTCGTGTCTTGGAAACCTCAAGGAAATGACAAACATTCATTCTACTAACTATTCGGTCTGGGATAAAGAAAAACGAAGCTGAAGTCCGAATGTTGCTTGATATCATCGAAAGCAGTTAGATAAATCCGTTCAGTACCGAAAAATCAAGCGAGTTAATGAGTCTGTCGACTGGCAGTCTCCCAGCAGTTGCTATACAGAAAGATTTTCTAGAAGCTAAAATTAAGGGGTTGAAGGCATATTCCGAATTTAAAAGCGAACAATTAGAACCTATAGAAAGTACTTAATAATTTTTCGATTGCCTACCTCGTTGCCAACTCAAAACTTTCAAAGATATCTCAGTGACTCGATCACTAAAAGGTACGAAAACGGAAACCGTTCTCAAGGCTGACCACCGGGTTTTTGGCCACATGGTTTTAGTAGCGTCTTCAAGGAATTTAGATATGAGACAAGTACTAGAGTACCCGCTAGGAGCTCTACCTTGGGCTCTGGCCAATGCGGACGGAACCATGAAAAAAAAAATAAATCTGTACTTGCTAGAAAACTAGAAAGTAGAGTCACATTATCTGAAAATGTTCCAACTCCATCGGCTTGTCTGATTGAACTCGCCGAAACAATATTTTCCTTGACTTTAAATTCTGGAATAAATAGCCAAAGATTTGACATAGTATTTGATGTTTACCAAGATCTATCAATAAATAATGCGGATACAGAAACGAGGAGCAGAAACAGGTGTATTATATAACAAAATTGTTCCTGGACACAAAATAAAACAATGGAATTGTGCATTGGCATGTTCAATAACTAAAATGGAAATAGTCGAATTTCTTGCCAATCAGTGAAAAAACGTTTCATTTCTTTCTAAACTGGAAGGTAAGCAAATGTACGTCACCTACGGAAATAAATGCTTGGAACTTAAAAAAAAGACGGTTGGAGTAATTTTTATGATCTGTACTCCACTCACGAAGAAGTCGACACTCGATTGATTCTTCACGCAAGACACGCAAGCAAGAAGTACAAGGCAGTGGTTGTAATCTCGGAGGACACCGACGTTTTTATACTTTGCTTAGCGTTTAATTCGTTTATTGGCCACGTTTTTGTAAAGTGTGGATCTAAGCAACGTACTAGATTCATAAGTGTTAAACGTGTCGCGGAATACCTTGGAAAAGAAGCGTGCGAGGCTTTACCGGTTGTGATACGACCAGCGCTTTCGGTGGCCGTGGGAAAATGTCTGGTTTAAATTAGGGAAATCTTGGACTCTAGAAGACGATCTTTTCGACAAACTTCAAGATTTTACTTGCAAAATGTAGGCAACCACCTCAAAATCCAGTTCAGTTAACAATCTTCGCTATGACCTTTTTAGGCTAAAGAAAGGTCAAGTAGATTCCAGTCAGCTACCTCCGTGCAAGCATGCACTTGACCAATATTCGATGCGCGCCAACTATCAAGCGGCTATTTGGCGTAGAATTTTGGAAAAACAACCAGCTATACCTAGTCCAGATGGCAAGAGATGGATAATTGACGACAACGAAATAAAAGTAAATTGGATGAAAGTACAGTCTGCGCCTAATTCAGTTTTGGAGCTAATGGCTGGTAAATGTAAGAAAGACTGCAAGTGTATAGAAAATAACATTCGCTGTTCTCCAGCATGAATTATTGAAGATTGTGCCAATATGATAGAGGGCATTGGGATTATCGACTCTGATGACGAAGAATAACGCTTAAAAATAAGAATAACGAGTAAATGTTGTATAATAAAATAAAATTTATTTTCAAATTTGACTTTTTTTCAAAGTTTATTTTTCTCATTGAGGTTTTTCCAATCGTTGATGAGCTATATCTTCGGCCATAAGTGAGAAAGCCTATAACGTTACTGGACATTAAATATTGTGCTTGAGTCAAGCGTTCGAACGAGCCAGTACACAAGTCATTACGATGAGCGGTTGCAGAGCTATAAGCTTTCCAAAGTTTGCGAGATTTGGATTTTTCCCCCTTTCGATCCCCATATGGGGGGAGGGGCTATGCGTCCGAACAATCCACCAATTTTTCCCATACTCCCCAGTGCAGTGGTGGAACTTATCGCCTCTTCGCCTTTTTAAATATTTTCACCTACTGAAGCAATCTTTTTCGTTAAAGATTGCAGTTTATGATTAAAGAAACTAACGAAATAATTATTTAATCTAAAAATGTTTTACGTAGAAAACAATTGTTTATTTCAATTGTCGAAGCGATCGCGAGACGAAGAAGGGATGGAATCGCGACAAAAGGCGATTGTAAAGCATGTCGGCTCTACTCCCAAGGAAGAAGCGATCGCGAGACGAAGGAGGGATGGATTAGCGACAAAAGGCGATTGTAAAGCATGTCGGCTCTACTCCCAAGGAAGAAGCGATCGCGAGACGAAGGAGGGATGGATTAGCGACAAAAGGCGATTGTAAAGCATGTCGGCTCTACTCCCAAGGAAGAAGCGATCGCGAGACGAAGGAGGGATGGATTCACGACAAAAGGCGATTGTAAAGTATGTTGGTTCTACTCCCAAGGAAGAAGCGATCGCGAGACGAAGGAGGGATGGAATCGCGACAAAAGGTGATTGTAAAGCATGTCGGCTCTACTCCCAAGGAAGAAGCGATCGCGAGACGAAGGAGGGATGGATTCACGACAAAAGGCGATTGTAAAGTATGTTGGCTCTACTCCCAAGGAAGAAGCGATCGCGAGACGAAGGAGGGATGGAATCGCGACAAAAGGCGATTGTAAAGCATGTCGGCTCTACTCCCAAGGAAGAAGCGATCGCGAGACGAAGGAGGGATGGATTCACGACAAAAGGCGATTGTAAAGTATGTTGGCTCTACTCCCAAGGAAGAAGCGATCGCGAGACGAAGGAGGGATGGAATCGCGACAAAAGGCGATTGTAAAGCATGTTGGCTCTACTCCCAAGGAAGAAGCGATCGCGAGACGAAGGAGGGATGGAATCGCGACAAAAGGCGATTGTAAAGCATGTCGGCTCTACTCCCAAGGAAGAAGCGATCGCGAGACGAAGGAGGGATGGATTCACGACAAAAGGCGATTGTAAAGTATGTTGGCTCTACTCCCAAGGAAGAAGCGATCGCGAGACGAAGGGGGGATGGAATCGCGACAAAAGGCGATTGTAAAGCATGTCGGCTCTACTCCCAAGGAAGAAGCGATCGCGAGACGAAGGAGGGATGGAATCGCGACAAAAGGCGATTGTAAAGCATGTCGGCTCTACTCCCAAGGAAGAAGCGATCGCGAGACGAAGGAGGGATGGATTAGCGACAAAAGGCGATTGTAAAGCATGTCGGCTCTACTCCCAAGGAAGAAGCGATCGCGAGACGAAGGAGGGATGGATTCACTACAAAAGGCGATTGTAAAGTATGTTGGCTCTACTCCCAAGGAAGAAGCGATCGCGAGACGAAGGAGGGATGGAATCGCGACAAAAAGCGATTGTAAAGCATGTCGGCTCTACTCCCAAGGAAGAAGCGATCGCGAGACGAAGGAGGGATGGATTCACGACAAAAGGCGATTGTAAAGTATGTTGGCTCTACTCCCAAGGAAGAAGCGATCGCGAGACGAAGGAGGGATGGAATCGCGACAAAAGGCGATTGTAAAGCATGTTGGCTCTACTCCCAAGGAAGAAGCGATCGGGAGACGAAGGAGGGATGGAATCGCGACAAAAGGCGATTGTAAAGCATGTTGGCTCTACTCCCAAGGAAGAAGCGATCGCGAGACGAAGGAGGGGTGGAATCGCGACAAAAGGCGATTGTAAAGCATGTCGGCTCTACTCCCAAGGAAGAAGCGATCGCGAGACGAAGGAGGGAAGGATTCACGACAAAAGGCGATTGTAAAGTATGTTGGCTCTACTCCCAAGGAAGAAGCGATCGCGAGACGAAGGAGGGATGGAATCGCGACAAAAGGCGATTGTAAAGCATGTCGGCTCTACTCCCAAGGAAGAAGCGATCGCGAGACGAAGGAGGGATGGATTCACGACAAAAGGCGATTGTAAAGTATGTTGGCTCTACTCCCAAGGAAGAAGCGATCGCGAGACGAAGGAGGGATGGATTCGCGACAAAAGGCGATTGTAAAGTATGTTGGCTCTACTCCCAAGGAAGAAGCGATCGCGAGACGAAGGAGGGATGGAATCGCGACAAAAGGCAATTGTAAAGCATGTTGGCTCTACTCCCGAGGAAGAAGCGATCGCGAGACGAAGGAGGGATGGAATCGCGACAAAAGGCGATTGTAAAGCATGTCGGCTCTACTCCCAAGGAAGAAGCGATCGCGAGACGAAGGAGGGATGGATTCACGACAAAAGGCGATTGTAAAGTATGTTGGCTCTACTCCCAAGGAAGAAGCGATCGCGAGACGAAGGAGGGATGCAATCGCGACAAAAGGCGATTGTAAAGCATGTCGGCTCTACTCCCAAGGAAGAAGCGATCGCGAGACGAAGGAGGGATGGAATCGCGACAAAAGGCGATTGTAAAGCATGTCGGCTCTACTCCCAAGGAAGAAGCGATCGCGAGACGAAGGAGGGGTGGAATCGCGACAAAAGGCGATTGTAAAGCATGTCGGCTCTACTCCCAAGGAAGAAGCGATCGCGAGACGAAGGAGGGATGGATTCACGACAAAAGGCGATTGTAAAGTATGTTGGCTCTACTCCCAAGGAAGAAATGATCGCGAGACGAAGGAGGGATGGAATCGCGACAAAAGGCGATTGTAAAGCATGTCGGCTCTACTCCCAAGGAAGAAGCGATCGCGAGACGAAGGAGGGATGGATTCGCGACAAAAGGCGATTGTAAAGTATGTTGGCTCTACTCCCAAGGAAGAAGCGATCGCGAGACGAAGGAGGGATGGAATCGCGACAAAAGGCGATTGTAAAGCATGTCGGCTCTACTCCCAAGGAATAAGCGATCGCGAGACGAAGGAGGGATGGAATCGCGACAAAAGGCGATTGTAAAGCATGTCGGCTCTACTCCCAAGGAAGAAGCGATCGCGAGACGAAGGAGGGATGGATTAGCGACAAAAGGCGATTGTAAAGCATGTCTGCTCTACTCCCAAGGAAGAAGCGATCGCGAGACGAAGGAGGGATGGATTCACGACAAAAGGCGATTGTAAAGTATGTTGGCTCTACTCCCAAGGAAGAAGCGATCGCGAGACGAAGGAGGGGTGGAATCGCGACAAAAGGCGATTGTAAAGCATGTCGGCTCTACTTCCAAGGAAGAAGCGATCGCGAGACGAAGGAGGGATGGATTCACGACAAAAGGCGATTGTAAAGTATGTTGGCTCTACTCCCAAGGAAGAAATGATCGCGAGACGAAGGAGGGATGGAATCGCGACAAAAGGCGATTGTAAAGCATGTCGGCTCTACTCCCAAGGAAGAAGCGATCGCGAGACGAAGGAGGGATGGATTCACGACAAAAGGCGATTGTAAAGTATGTTGGCTCTACTCCCAAGGAAGAAGTGATCGGGAGACGAAGGAGGGATGGAATCGCGACAAAAGGCGATTGTAAAGCATGTTGGCTCTACTCCCAAGGAAGAAGCGATCGCGAGACGAAGGAGGGGTGGAATCGCGACAAAAGGCGATTGTAAAGCATGTTTGCTCTACTCCCAAGGAAGAAGCGATCGCGAGACGAAGGAGGGATGGATTCACGACAAAAGGCGATTGTAAAGTATGTTGGCTCTACTCCCAAGGAAGAAGCGATTGCGAGACGAAGGAGGGATGGAATCGCGACAAAAGGCGATTGTAAAGCATGTCGGCTCTACTCCCAAGGAAGAAGCGATCGCGAGACGAAGGAGGGATGGATTCACGACAAAAGGCGATTGTAAAGTATGTTGGCTCTACTCCCAAGGAAGAAGCGATCGCGAGACGAAGGAGGGATGGAATCGCGACAAAAGGCAATTGTAAAGCATGTTGGCTCTACTCCCAAGGAAGAAGCGATCGCGAGACGAAGGAGGGATGGAATCGCGACAAAAGGCGATTGTAAAGCATGTCGGCTCTACTCCCAAGGAAGAAGCGATCGCGAGACGAAGGAGGGATGGATTCACGACAAAAGGCGATTGTAAAGTATGTTGGCTCTACTCTCAAGGAAGAAGCGATCGCGAGACGAAGGAGGGATGGAATCGCGACAAAAGGCGATTGTAAAGCATGTCGGCTCTACTCCCAAGGAAGAAGCGATCGCGAGACGAAGGAGGGATGGAATCGCGACAAAAGGCGATTGTAAAGCATGTCGGCTCTACTTCCAAGGAAGAAGCGATCGCGAGACGAAGGAGGGATGGATTAGCGACAAAAGGCGATTGTAAAGCATGTCGGCTCTACTCCCAAGGAAGAAGCGATCGCGAGACGAAGGAGGGATGGATTCACGACAAAAGGCGATTGTAAAGTATGTTGGCTCTACTCCCAAGGAAGAAGCGATCGCGAGACGAAGGAGGGGTGGAATCGCGACAAAAGGCGATTGTAAAGCATGTCGGCTCTACTCCCAAGGAAGAAGCGATCGCGAGACGAAGGAGGGATGGATTCACGACAAAAGGCGATTGTAAAGTATGTTGGCTCTACTCCCAAGGAAGAAGCGATCGCGAGACGAAGGAGGGATGGAATCGCGACAAAAGGCGATTGTAAAGTATGTCGGCTCTACTCCCAAGGAAGAAGCGATCACGAGACGAAGGAGGGATGGATTCACGACAAAAGGCGATTGTAAAGTATGTTGGCTCTACTCCCAAGGAAGAAGTGATCGCGAGACGAAGGAGGGATGGAATCGCGACAAAAGGCAATTGTAAAGCATGTTGGCTCTACTCCCAAGGAAGAAGCGATCGCGAGACGAAGGAGGGATGGAATCGCGACAAAAGGCGATTGTAAAGCATGTCGGCTCTACTCCCAAGGAAGAAGCGATCGCGAGACGAAGGAGGGATGGATTCACGACAAAAGGCGATGGAAAGTATGTTGGCTCTACTCCCAAGGAAGAAGCGATCGCGAGACGAAGGAGGGATGGAATGGCGACAAAAGGCGATTGTAAAGCATGTCGGCTCTACTCCCAAGGAAGAAGCGATCGCGAGACGAAGGAGGGATAGATTAGCGACAAAAGGCGATTGTAAAGCATGTCGGCTCTACTCCCAAGGAAGAAGCGATCGCGAGACGAAGGAGGGATGGATTAGCGACAAAAGGCGATTGTAAAGCATGTCGGCTCTACTCCCAAGGAAGAAGCGATCGCGAGACGAAGGAGGGATGGATTCACGACAAAAGGCGATTGTAAAGTATGTTGGCTCTACTCCCAAGGAAGAAGCGATCGCGAGACGAAGGAGGGATGGAATCGCGACAAAAGGCGATTGTAAAGCATGTCGGCTCTACTCCCAAGGAAGAAGCGATCGCGAGACGAAGGAGGGATGGATTCGCGACAAAAGGCGATTGTAAAGTATGTTGGCTCTACTCCCAAGGAAGAAGCGATCGCGAGACGAAGGAGGGATGGAATCGCGACAAAAGGCGATTGTAAAGCATGTCGGCTCTACTCCCAAGGAAGAAGCGATCGCGAGACGAAGGAGGGATGGATTCACGACAAAAGGCGATTGTAAAGTATGTTGGCTCTACTCCCAAGGAAGAAGCGATCGCGAGACGAAGGAGGGATGGAATCGCGACAAAAGGCGATTGTAAAGCATGTCGGCTCTACTCCCAAGGAAGAAGCGATCGCGAGACGAAGGAGGGATGGAATCGCGACAAAAGGCGATTGTAAAGCATGTCGGCTCTACTCCCAAGGAAGAAGCGATCGCGAGACGAAGGAGGGATGGATTAGCGACAAAAGGCGATTGTAAAGCATGTCGGCTCTACTCCCAAGGAAGAAGCGATCGCGAGACGAAGGAGGGATGGAATCGCGACAAAAGGCGATTGTAAAGCATGTCGGCTCTATTCCCAAGGAAGAAGCGATCGCGAGACGAAGGAGGGATGGAATCGCGACAAAAGGCGATTGTAAAGCATGTCGGCTCTATTCCCAAGGAAGAAGCGATCGCGAGACGAAGGAGGGATGGATTCACGACAAAAGGCGATTGTAAAGTATGTTGGCTCTACTCCCAAGGAAGAAGCGATCGCGAGACGAAGGAGGGATGGAATCGCGACAAAAGGCAATTGTAAAGCATGTTGGCTCTACTCCCAAGGAAGAAGCGATCGCGAGACGAAGGAGGGATGGAATCGCGACAAAAGGCGATTGTAAAGCATGTCGGCTCTACTCCCAAGGAAGAAGCGATCGCGAGACGAAGGAGGGATGGATTCACGACAAAAGGCGATTGTAAAGTATGTTGGCTCTACTCCCAAGGAAGAAGCGATCGCGAGACGAAGGAGGGATGGAATCGCGACAAAAGGCGATTGTAAAGCATGTCGGCTCTACTCCCAAGGAAGAAGCGATCGCGAGACGAAGGAGGGATGGAATGGCGACAAAAGGCGATTGTAAAGCATGTCGGCTCTACTCCCAAGGAAGAAGCGATCGCGAGACGAAGGAGGGATGGATTAGCGACAAAAGGCGATTGTAAAGCATGTCGGCTCTACTCCCAAGGAAGAAGCGATCGCGAGACGAAGGAGGGATGGATTAGCGACAAAAGGCGATTGTAAAGCATGTCGGCTCTACTCCCAAGGAAGAAGCGATCGCGAGACGAAGGAGGGATGGATTCACGACAAAAGGCGATTGTAAAGTATGTTGGCTCTACTCCCAAGGAAGAAGCGATCGCGAGACGAAGGAGGGATGGAATCGCGACAAAAGGCGATTGTAAAGCATGTCGGCTCTACTCCCAAGGAAGAAGCGATCGCGAGACGAAGGAGGGATGGATTCGCGACAAAAGGCGATTGTAAAGTATGTTGGCTCTACTCCCAAGGAAGAAGCGATCGCGAGACGAAGGAGGGATGGAATCGCGACAAAAGGCAATTGTAAAGCATGTTGGCTCTACTCCCAAGGAAGAAGCGATCGCGAGACGAAGAAGGGATGGAATCGCGACAAAAGGCGATTGTAAAGCATGTCGGCTCTACTCCCAAGGAAGAAGCGATCGCGAGACGAAGGAGGGATGGATTCACGACAAAAGGCGATTGTAAAGTATGTTGGCTCTACTCCCAAGGAAGAAGCGATCGCGAGACGAAGGAGGGATGGAATCGCGACAAAAGGCGATTGTAAAGCATGTCGGCTCTACTCCCAAGGAAGAAGCGATCGCGAGACGAAGGAGGGATGGAATCGCGACAAAAGGCGATTGTAAAGCATGTCGGCTCTACTCCCAAGGAAGAAGCGATCGCGAGACGAAGGAGGGATGGATTAGCGACAAAAGGCGATTGTAAAGCATGTCGGCTCTACTCCCAAGGAAGAAGCGATCGCGAGACGAAGGAGGGATGGAATCGCGACAAAAGGCGATTGTAAAGCATGTCGGCTCTATTCCCAAGGAAGAAGCGATCGCGAGACGAAGGAGGGATGGATTCACGACAAAAGGCGATTGTAAAGTATGTTGGCTCTACTCCCAAGGAAGAAGCGATCGCGAGACGAAGGAGGGATGGAATCGCGACAAAAGGCAATTGTAAAGCATGTTGGCTCTACTCCCAAGGAAGAAGCGATCGCGAGACGAAGGAGGGATGGAAACGCGACAAAAGGCGATTGTAAAGCATGTCGGCTCTACTCCCAAGGAAGAAGCGATCGCGAGACGAAGGAGGGATGGATTCGCGACAAAAGGCGATTGTAAAGTATGTTGGCTCTACTCCCAAGGAAGAAGCGATCGCGAGACGAAGGAGGGATGGAATCGCGACAAAAGGCGATTGTAAAGCATGTCGGCTCTACTCCCAAGGAATAAGCGATCGCGAGACGAAGGAGGGATGGAATCGCGACAAAAGGCGATTGTAAAGCATGTCGGCTCTACTCCCAAGGAAGAAGCGATCGCGAGACGAAGGAGGGATGGATTAGCGACAAAAGGCGATTGTAAAGCATGTCTGCTCTACTCCCAAGGAAGAAGCGATCGCGAGACGAAGGAGGGATGGATTCACGACAAAAGGCGATTGTAAAGTATGTTGGCTCTACTCCCAAGGAAGAAGCGATCGCGAGACGAAGGAGGGGTGGAATCGCGACAAAAGGCGATTGTAAAGCATGTCGGCTCTACTTCCAAGGAAGAAGCGATCGCGAGACGAAGGAGGGATGGATTCACGACAAAAGGCGATTGTAAAGTATGTTGGCTCTACTCCCAAGGAAGAAGCGATCGCGAGACGAAGGAGGGATGGAATCGCGACAAAAGGCAATTGTAAAGCATGTTGGCTCTACTCCCAAGGAAGAAGCGATCGCGAGACGAAGGAGGGATGGAAACGCGACAAAAGGCGATTGTAAAGCATGTTGGCTCTACTCCCAAGGAAGAAGCGATCGCGAGACGAAGGAGGGATGGAATCGCGACCAAAGGTGATTGTAAAGCATGTTGGCTCTACTCCCAAGGAAGAAGCGATCGCGAGACGAAGGAGGGATGGAATCGCGATAAAAGGCGATTGTAAAGCATGTCGGCTCTACTCCCAAGGAAGAAGCGATCGCGAGACGAAGGAGAGATGGATTCACGACAAATGGCGATTGTAAAGTATGTTGGCTCTACTCCCAAGGAAGAAGCGATCGCGAGACGAAGGAGGGATGGATTCACGACAAAAGGCGATTGTAAAGTATGTTGGCTCTACTCCCAAGGAAGAAGCGATCACGAGACGAAGGAGGGATGGAATCGCGACAAAAGGCAATTGTAAAGCATGTTGGCTCTACTCCCAAGGAAGAAGCGATCGCGAGACGAAGGAGGGATGGAATCGCGACAAAAGGCGATTGTAAAGCATGTCGGCTCTACTCCCAAGGAAGAAGCGATCGCGAGACGAAGGAGGGATGGAATCGCGACAAAAGGCGATTGTAAAGCATGTCGGCTCTACTCCCAAGGAAGAAGCGATCGCGAGACGAAGGAGGGATGGATTCACGACAAAAGGCGATTGTAAAGTATGTTGGCTCTACTCCCAAGGAAGAAGCGATCGCGAGACGAAGGAGGGATGGAATCACGACAAAAGGCGATTGTAAAGCATGTCGGCTCTACTCCCAAGGAAGAAGCGATCGCGAGACGAAGGAGGGATGGATTCACGACAAAAGGCGATTGTAAAGTATGTTGGCTCTACTCCCAAGGAAGAAGCGATCGCGAGACGAAGGAGGGATGGATTAGCGACAAAAGGCGATTGTAAAGCATGTCGGCTCTACTCCCAAGGAAGAAGCGATCGCGAGACGAAGGAGGGATGGATTCACGACAAAAGGCGATTGTAAAGTATGTTGGTTCTACTCCCAAGGAAGAAGCGATCGCGAGACGAAGGAGGGATGGAATCGCGACAAAAGGCGATTGTAAAGCATGTTGGCTCTACTCCCAAGGAATAAGCGATCGCGAGACGAAGGAGGGATGGAATCGCGACAAAAGGCGAATGTAAATCATGTCGGCTCTACTCCCAAGGAAGAAGCGATCGCGAGACGAAGGAGGGATGGATTCGCGACAAAAGGCGATTGTAAAGTATCTTGGCTCTACTCCCAAGGAAGATGCGATCGCGAGACGAAGGAGGGATGGAATCGCGACAAAAGGCGATTGTAAAGCATGTCGGCTCTACTCCCAAGGAAGAAGCGATCGCGAGACGAAGGAGGGATGGATTCACGACAAAAGGCGATTGTAAAGTATGTTGGCTCTACTCCCAAGGAAGAAGCGATCGCGAGACGAAGGAGGGATGGAATCGCGACCAAAGGCAATTGTAAAGCATGTTGGCTCTACTCCCAAGGAAGAAGCGATCGCGAGACGAAGGAGGGATGGAATCGCGACAAAAGGCGATTGTAAAGCATGTCGGCTCTACTCCCAAGGAAGAAGCGATCGCGAGACGAAGGAGGGATAGATTCACGACAAATGGCGATTGTAAAGTATGTTGGCTCTACTCCCAAGGAAGAAGCGATCGCGAGACGAAGGAGGGATGGAATCGCGACAAAAGGCGATTGTAAAGCATGTCGGCTCTTCTCCCAAGGAAGAAGCGATCGCGAGACGAAGGAGGGATGGATTCACGACAAAAGGCGATTGTAAAGTATGTCGGCTCTACTCCCAAGGAAGAAGCGATCGCGAGACGAAGGAGGGATGGATTCACGACAAAAGGCGATTGTAAAGTATGTTGGCTCTACTCCCAAGGAAGAAGCGATCGCGAGACGAAGGAGGGATGGATTAGCGACAAAAGGCGATTGTAAAGCATGTCGGCTCTACTCCCAAGGAAGAAGCGATTGCGAGACGAAGGAGGGATGGATTCACGACAAAAGGCGATTGTAAAGTATGTTGGTTCTACTCCCAAGGAAGAAGCGATCGCGAGACGAAGGTGGGATGGAATCGCGACAAAAGACGATTGTAAAGCATGTTGGCTCTACTCCCAAGGAAGAAGCGATCGCGAGACGAAGGAGGGATGGAATCGCGACAAAAGGCGAATGTAAATCATGTCGGCTCTACTTCCAAGGAAGAAGCGATCGCGAGACGAAGGAGGGATGGATTCGCGACAAAAGGCGATTGTAAAGCATGTCGGCTTTACTCCCAAGGAAGAAGCGATCGCGAGACGAAGGAGGGATGGATTCACGACAAAAGGCGATTGTAAAGTATGTTGGCTCTACTCCCAAGGAAGATGCGATCGCGAGACGAAGGAGGGATGGAATCGCGACAAAAGGCGATTGTAAAGCATGTCGGCTCTACTCCCAAGGAAGAAGCGATCGCGAGACGAAGGAGAGATGGATTCACGACAAAAGGCGATTGTAAAGTATGTTGGCTCTACTCCCAAGGAAGAAGCGATCGCGAGACGAAGGAGGGATGGATTCACGACAAAAGGCGATTGTAAAGCATGTTGGCTCTACTCCCAAGGAAGAAGCGATCGCGAGACGAAGGAGGGATGGAATCGCGACAAAAGGCGATTGTAAAGCATGTCGGCTCTACTCCCAAGGAAGAAGCGATCGCGAGACGAAGGAGGGATGGATTCACGACAAAAGGCGATTGTAAAGTATGTTGGCTCTACTCCCAAGGAAGAAGCGATCGCGAGACGAAGGAGGGATGGAATCACGACAAAAGACGATTGTAAAGCATGTCGGCTCTACTCCCAAGGAAGAAGCGATCGCGAGACGAAGGAGGGATGGATTCACGACAAAAGGCGATTGTAAAGTATTTTGGCTCTACTCCCAAGGAAGAAGCGATCGCGAGACGAAGGAGGGATGGATTAGCGACAAAAGGCGATTGTAAAGCATGTCGGCTCTACTCCCAAGGAAGAAGCGATCGCGAGACGAAGGAGGGATGGATTCACGACAAAAGGCGATTGTAAAGTATGTTGGTTTTACTCCCAAGGAAGAAGCGATCGCGAGACGAAGGAGGGATGGAATCGCGACAAAAGGCGATTGTAAAGCATGTTGGCTCTACTCCCAAGGAAGAAGCGATCGCGAGACGAAGGAGGGATGGAATCGCGACAAAAGGCGAATGTAAATCATGTCGGCTCTACTCCCAAGGAAGAAGCGATCGCGAGACGAAGGAGGGATGGATTCGCGACAAAAGGCGATTGTAAAGCATGTCGGCTCTACTCCCAAGGAAGAAGCGATCGCGAGACGAAGGAGGGATGGATTCACGACAAAAGGCGATTGTAAAGTATGTTGGCTCTACTCCCAAGGAAGAAGCGATCGCGAGACGAAGGAGGGATGGAATCGCGACAAAAGGCGATTGTAAAGCATGTCGGCTCTACTCCCAAGGAAGAAGCGATCGCGAGACGAAGGAGGGATGGATTCACGACAAAAGGCGATTGTAAAGTATGTCGGCTCTACTCCCAAGGAAGAAGCGATCGCGAGACGAAGGAGGGATGGATTCACGACAAAAGGCGATTGTAAAGTATGTTGGCTCTACTCCCAAGGAAGAAGCGATCGCGAGACGAAGGAGGGATGGAATCGCGACAAAAGGCGAATGTAAATCATGTCGGCTCTACTTCCAAGGAAGAAGCGATCGCGAGACGAAGGAGGGATGGAATCGCGACAAAAGGCGATTGTAAAGCATGTCGGCTCTACTCCCAAGGAAGAAGCGATCACGAGACGAAGGAGGGATGGATTCACGACAAAAGGCGATTGTAAAGTATGTTGGCTCTACTCCCAAGGAAGAAGCGATCGCGAGACGAAGGAGGGATGGAATCACGACAAAAGGCGATTGTAAAGCATGTCGGCTCTACTCCCAAGGAAGAAGCGATCGCGAGACGAAGGAGGGATGGATTCACGACAAAAGGCGATTGTAAAGTATGTTGGCTCTACTCCCAAGGAAGAAGCGATCGCGAGACGAAGGAGGGATGGATTAGCGACAAAAGGCGATTGTAAAGCATGTCGGCTCTACTCCCAAGGAAGAAGCGATCGCGAGACGAAGGAGGGATGGATTCACGACAAAAGGCGATTGTTAAGTATGTTGGTTCTACTCCCAAGGAAGAAGCGATCGCGAGACGAAGGAGGGATGGATTCACGACAAAAGGCGATTGTAAAGTATGTCGGCTCTACTCCCAAGGAAGAAGCGATCGCGAGACGAAGGAGGGATGGATTCACGACAAAAGGCGATTGTAAAGCATGTTGGCTCTACTCCCAAGGAAGAAGCGATCGCGAGACGAAGGAGGGATGGAATCGCGACAAAAGGCGAATGTAAATCATGTCGATTCTACTTCCAAGGAAGAAGCGATCGCGAGACGAAGGAGGGATGGATTCGCGACAAAAGGCGATTGTAAAGCATGTCGGCTCTACTCCCAAGGAAGAAGCGATCGCGAGACGAAGGAGGGATGAATTCACGACAAAAGGCGATTGTAAAGTATGTTGGCTCTACTCCCAAGGAAGATGCGATCGCGAGACGAAGGAGGGATGGAATCGCGACAAAAGGCGATTGTAAAGCATGTCGGCTCTACTCCCAAGGAAGAAGCGATCGCGAGACGAAGGAGAGATGGATTCACGACAAAAGGCGATTGTAAAGTATGTTGGCTCTACTCCCAAGGAAGAAGCGATCGCGAGACGAAGGAGGGATGGATTCACGACAAAAGGCGATTGTTAAGCATGTCGGCTCTACTCCCAAGGAAGAAGCGATCGCGAGACGAAGGAGGGATGGATTCACGACAAAAGGCGATTGTAAAGTATGTTGGCTCTACTTCCAAGGAAGAAGCGATCGCGAGACGAAGGAGGGATGGATTAGCGACAAAAGGCGATTGTAAAGCATGTCGGCTCTACTCCCAAGGAAGAAGCGATCGCGAGACGAAGGAGGGATGGATTCACGACAAAAGGCGATTGTTAAGTATGTTGGTTCTACTCCCAAGGAAGAAGCGATCGCGAGACGAAGGAGGGATGGATTCACGACAAAAGGCGATTGTAAAGTATGTCGGCTCTACTCCCAAGGAAGAAGCGATCGCGAGACGAAGGAGGGATGGATTCACGACAAAAGGCGATTGTAAAGCATGTTGGCTCTACTCCCAAGGAAGAAGCGATCGCGAGACGAAGGAGGGATGGAATCGCGACAAAAGGCGAATGTAAATCATGTCGGCTCTACTTCCAAGGAAGAAGCGATCGCGAGACGAAGGAGGGATGGATTCGCGACAAAAGGCGATTGTAAAGCATGTCGGCTCTACTCCCAAGGAAGAAGCGATCGCGAGACGAAGGAGGGATGGATTCACGACAAAAGGCGATTGTAAAGTATGTTGGCTCTACTCCCAAGGAAGATGCGATCGCGAGACGAAGGAGGGATGGAATCGCGACAAAAGGCGATTGTAAAGCATGTCGGCTCTACTCCCAAGGAAGAAGCGATCGCGAGACGAAGGAGGGATGGATTCACGACAAAAGGCGATTGTAAAGTATGTTGGCTCTACTCCCAAGGAAGAAGCGATCGCGAGACGAAGGAGGGATGGATTAGCGACAAAAGGCGATTGTAAAGCATGTCGGCTCTACTCCCAAGGAAGAAGCGATCGCGAGACGAAGGAGGGATGGATTCACGACAAAAGGCGATTGTAAAGTATGTTGGTTCTACTCCCAAGGAAGAAGCGATCGCGAGACGAAGGAGGGATGGAATCGCGACAAAAGGCGATTGTAAAGCATGTTGGCTCTACTCCCAAGGAAGAAGCGATCGCGAGACGAAGGAGGGATGGAATCGCGACAAAAGGCGAATGTAAATCATGTCGGCTCTACTCCCAAGGAAGAAGCCATCGCGAGACGAAGGAGGGATGGATTCGCGACAAAAGGCGATTGTAAAGCATGTCGGCTCTACTCCCAAGGAAGAAGCGATCGCGAGACGAAGGAGGGATGGATTCACGACAAAAGGCGATTGTAAAGTATGTTGGCTCTACTCCCAAGGAAGATGCGATCGCGAGACGAAGGAGGGATGGAATCGCGACAAAAGGCGATTGTAAAGCATGTCGGCTCTACTCCCAAGGAAGAAGCGATCGCGAGACGAAGGAGGGATGGATTCACGACAAAAGGCGATTGTAAAGTATGTTGGCTCTACTCCCAAGGAAGAAGCGATCGCGAGACGAAGGAGGGATGGAATCGCGACAAAAGGCGATTGTAAGGCATGTCGGCTCTACTCCCAAGGAAGAAGCGATCGCGAGACGAAGGAGGGATGGATTCACGACAAAAGGCGATTGTAAAGTATGTTGGCTCTACTCCCAAGGAAGAAGCGATCGCGAGACGAAGGAGGGATGGAATCGCGACAAAAGGAGATTGTAAAGCATGTCGGCTCTACTCCCAAGGAAGAAGCGATCGCGAGACGAAGGAGGGATGGATTCACGACAAAAGGCGATTGTAAAGTATGTCGGCTCTACTCCCAAGGAAGAAGCGATCGCGAGACGAAGGAGGGATGGATTCACGACAAAAGGCGATTGTAAAGTATGTTGGCTCTACTCCCAAGGAAGAAGCGATCGCGAGACGAAGGAGGGATGGATTAGCGACAAAAGGCGATTGTAAAGCATGTCGGCTCTACTCCCAAGGAAGAAGCGATCGCGAGACGAAGGAGGGATGGATTCACGACAAAAGGCGATTGTAAAGTATGTTGGTTCTACTCCCAAGGAAGAAGCGATCGCGAGACGAAGGAGGGATGGAATCGCGACAAAAGGCGATTGTAAAGCATGTTGGCTCTACTCCCAAGGAAGAAGCGATCGCGAGACGAAGGAGGGATGGAATCGCGACAAAAGGCGAATGTAAATCATGTCGGCTCTACTTCCAAGGAAGAAGCGATCGCGAGACAAAGGAGGGATGGATTCGCGACAAAAGGCGATTGTAAAGCATGTCGGCTCTACTCCCAAGGAAGAAGCGATCGCGAGACGAAGGAGGGATGAATTCACGACAAAAGGCGATTGTAAAGTATGTTGGCTCTACTCCCAAGGAAGATGCGATCGCGAGACGAAGGAGGGATGGAATCGCGACAAAAGGCGATTGTAAAGCATGTCGGCTCTACTCCCAAGGAAGAAGCGATCGCGAGACGAAGGAGAGATGGATTCACGACAAAAGGCGATTGTAAAGTATGTTGGCTCTACTCCCAAGGAAGAAGCGATCGCGAGACGAAGGAGGGATGGATTCACGACAAAAGGCGATTGTAAAGCATGTTGGCTCTACTCCCAAGGAAGAAGCGATCGCGAGACGAAGGAGAGATGGAATCACGACAAAAGGCGATTGTAAAGCATGTCGGCTCTACTCCCAAGGAAGAAGCGATCGCGAGACGAAGGAGGGATGGATTCACGACAAAAGGCGATTGTAAAGTATGTTGGCTCTACTCCCAAGGAAGAAGCGATCGCGAGACGAAGGAGGGATGGATTCACGACAAAAGGCGATTGTTAAGTATGTTGGTTCTACTCCCAAGGAAGAAGCGATCGCGAGACGAAGGAGGGATGGATTCACGACAAAAGGCGATTGTTAAGTATGTTGGTTCTACTCCCAAGGAAGAAGCGATCGCGAGACGAAGGAGGGATGGAATCGCGACAAAAGGCGATTGTAAAGCATGTTGGCTCTACTCCCAAGGAAGAAGCGATCGCGAGACGAAGGAGGGATGGAATCGCGACAAAAGGCGATTGTAAAGCATGTCGGCTCTACTCCCAAGGAAGAAGCGATCGCGAGACGAAGGAGGGATGGATTCACGACAAAAGGCGATTGTAAAGTATGTTGGCTCTACTCCCAAGGAAGATGCGATCGCGAGACGAAGGAGGGATGGAATCGCGACAAAAGGCGATTGTAAAGCATGTCGGCTCTACTCCCAAGGAAGAAGCGATCGCGAGACGAAGGAGGGATGGATTCACGACAAAAGGCGATTGTAAAGTATGTTGGTTCTACTCCCAAGGAAGAAGCGATCGCGAGACGAAGGAGGGATGGAATCGCGACAAAAGGCGATTGTAAAGCATGTTGGCTCTACTCCCAAGGAAGAAGCGATCGCGAGACGAAGGAGGGATGGAATCGCGACAAAAGGCGATTGTAAAGCATGTCGGCTCTACTCCCAAGGAAGAAGCGATCGCGAGACGAAGGAGGGATGGATTCACGACAAAAGGCGATTGTAAAGTATGTTGGCTCTACTCCCAAGGAAGATGCGATCGCGAGACGAAGGAGGGATGGAATCGCGACAAAAGGCGATTGTAAAGCATGTCGGCTCTACTCCCAAGGAAGAAGCGATCGCGAGACGAAGGAGGGATGGATTCACGACAAAAGGCGATTGTAAAGTATGTTGGCTCTACTCCCAAGGAAGAAGCGATCGCGAGACGAAGGAGGGATGGAATCGCGACAAAAGGCAATTGTAAAGCATGTTGGCTCTACTCCCAAGGAAGAAGCGATCGCGAGACGAAGGAGGGATGGAATCGCGACAAAAGGCAATTGTAAAGCATGTTGGCTCTACTCCCAAGGAAGAAGCGATCGCGAGACGAAGGAGGGATGGAATCGCGACAAAAGGCGATTGTAAAGCATGTCGGCTCTACTCCCAAGGAAGAAGCGATCGCGAGACGAAGGAGGGATGGAATCGCGACAAAAGGCGATTGTAAAGCATGTCGGCTCTACTCCCAAGGAAGAAGCGATCGCGAGACGAAGCAGGGATGGATTCACGACAAAAGGCGATTGTAAAGTATGTTGGCTCTACTCCCAAGGAAGAAGCGATCGCGAGACGAAGGAGGGATGGAATCGAGACAAAAGGCGATTGTAAAGCATGTCGGCTCTACTCCCAAGGAAGAAGCGATCGCGAGACGAAGGAGGGATGGATTCACGACAAAAGGCGATTGTAAAGTATGTCGGCTCTACTCCCAAGGAAGAAGCGATCGCGAGACGAAGGAGGGATGGATTCACGACAAAAGGCGATTGTAAAGTATGTTGGCTCTACTCCCAAGGAAGAAGCGATCGCGAGACGAAGGAGGGATGGATTAGCGACAAAAGGCGATTGTAAAGCATGTCGGCTCTACTCCCAAGGAAGAAGCGATCGCGAGACGAAGGAGGGATGGATTCACGACAAAAGGCGATTGTAAAGTATGTTGGTTCTACTCCCAAGGAAGAAGCGATCGCGAGACGAAGGAGGGATGGAATCGCGACAAAAGGCGATTGTAAAGCATGTTGGCTCTACTCCCAAGGAAGAAGCGATCGCGAGACGAAGGAGGGATGGATCCACGACAAAAGGCGATTGTAAATCATGTCGGCTCTACTTCCAAGGAAGAAGCGATCGCGAGACGAAGGAGGGATGGATTCGCGACAAAAGGCGATTGTAAAGCATGTCGGCTCTACTCCCAAGGAAGAAGCGATCGCGAGACGAAGGAGGGATGGATTCACGACAAAAGGCGATTGTAAAGTATGTTGGCTCTACTCCCAAGGAAGATGCGATCGCGAGACGAAGGAGGGATGGAATCGCGACAAAAGGCGATTGTAAAGCATGTCGGCTCTACTCCCAAGGAAGAAGCGATCGCGAGACGAAGGAGAGATGGATTCACGACAAAAGGCGATTGTAAAGTATGTTGGCTCTACTCCCAAGGAAGAAGCGATCGCGAGACGAAGGAGGGATGGATTCACGACAAAAGGCGATTGTAAAGTATGTTGGCTCTACTCCCAAGGAAGAAGTGATCGCGAGACGAAGGAGGGATGGATTCACGACAAAAGGCGATTGTAAAGTATGTTGGCTCTACTCCCAAGGAAGAAGCGATCGCGAGACGAAGGAGGGATGGAATCGCGACAAAAGGCAATTGTAAAGCATGTTGGCTCTACTCCCAAGGAAGAAGCGATCGCGAGACGAAGGAGGGATGGAATCGCGACAAAAGGCGATTGTAAAGCATGTCGGCTCTACTCCCAAGGAAGAAGCGATCGCGAGACGAAGGAGGGATGGATTCACGACAAAAGGCGATTGTAAAGTATGTTGGCTCTACTCCCAAGGAAGAAGCGATCGCGAGACGAAGGAGGGATGGATTAGCGACAAAAGGCGATTGTAAAGCATGTCGGCTCTACTCCCAAGGAAGAAGCGATCGCGAGACGAAGGAGGGATGGATTCGCGACAAAAGGCGATTGTAAAGTATGTTGGTTCTACTCCCAAGGAAGAAGCGATCGCGAGACGAAGGAGGGATGGAATCGCGACAAAAGGCGATTGTAAAGCATGTTGGCTCTACTCCCAAGGAAGAAGCGATCGCGAGACGAAGGAGGGATGGAATCGCGACAAAAGGCGAATGTAAATCATGTCGGCTCTACTCCCAAGGAAGAAGCGATCGCGAGACGAAGGAGGGATGGATTCGCGACAAAAGGCGATTGTAAAGCATGTCGGCTCTACTCCCAAGGAAGAAGCGATCGCGAGACGAAGGAGGGATGGATTCACGACAAAAGGCGATTGTAAAGTATGTTGGCTCTACTCCCAAGGAAGAAGCGATCGCGAGACGAAGGAGGGATGGAATCGCGACAAAAGGCGATTGTAAAGCATGTCGGCTCTACTCCCAAGGAAGAAGCGATCGCGAGACGAAGGAGGGATGGATTCACGACAAAAGGCGATTGTAAAGTATGTTGGCTCTACTCCCAAGGAAGAAGCGATCGCGAGACAAAGGAGGGATGGAATCGCGACAAAAGGCGATTGTAAAGCATGTTGGCTCTACTCCCAAGGAAGAAGCGATCGCGAGACGAAGGAGGGATGGAATCGCGACAAAAGGCGATTGTAAAGCATGTCGGATCTACTCCCAAGGAAGAAGCGATCGCGAGACGAAGGAGGGATGGATTAGCGACAAAAGGCGATTGTAAAGCATGTCGGCTCTACTCCCAAGGAAGAAGCGATCGCGAGACGAAGGAGGGATGGATTCACGACAAAAGGCGATTGTAAAGTATGTTGGTTCTACTCCCAAGGAAGAAGCGATCGCGAGACGAAGGAGGGATGGAATCGCGACAAAAGGCGATTGTAAAGCATGTTGGCTCTACTCCCAAGGAAGAAGCGATCGCGATACGAAGGAGGGATGGAATCGCGACAAAAGGCGAATGTAAATCATGTCGGCTCTACTTCCAAGGAAGAAGCGATCGCGAGACGAAGGAGGGATGGATTCGCGACAAAAGGCGATTGTAAAGCATGTCGGCTCTACTCCCAAGGAAGAAGCGATCGCGAGACGAAGGAGGGATGGATTCACGACAAAAGGCGAATGTAAATCATGTCGGCTCTACTCCCAAGGAAGAAGCGATCGCGAGACGAAGGAGGGATGGAATCGCGACAAAAGGCGATTGTAAAGCATGTCGGCTCTACTCCCAAGGAAGAAGCGATCGCGAGACGAAGGAGGGATGGATTCACGACAAAAGGCGATTGTAAAGTATGTTGGCTCTACTCCCAAGGAAGAAGCGATCGCGAGACGAAGGAGGGATGGAATCGCGACAAAAGGCGATTGTAAAGCATGTTGGCTTTACTCCCAAGGAAGAAGCGATCGCGAGACGAAGGTGGGATGGAATCGCGACAAAAGGCGATTGTAAAGCATGTCGGCTCTACTCCCAAGGAAGAAGCGTTCGCAAGACGAAGGAGGGATGGAATCGCGACAAAAGGCGATTGTAAAGCATGTCGGCTCTACTCCCAAGGAAGAAGCGATCGCGAGACGAAGGAGGGATGGATTCACGACAAAAGGCGATTGTAAAGTATGTTGGCTCTACTCCCAAGGAAGAAGCGATCGCGAGACGAAGGAGGGATGGAATCGCGACAAAAGGCGATTGTAAAGCATGTTGGCTCTACTCCCAAGGAAGAAGCGATCGCGAGACGAAGGAGGGATGGAATCGCGACAAAAGGCGAATGTAAATCATGTCGGCTCTACTCCCAAGGAAGAAGCGATCGCGAGACGAAGGAGGGATGGAATCGCGACAAAAGGCGATTGTAAAGCATGTCGGCTCTACTCCCAAGGAAGAAGCGATCGCGAGACGAAGGAGGGATGGATTCACGACAAAAGGCGATTGTAAAGTATGTTGGCTCTACTCCCAAGGAAGAAGCGATCGCGAGACGAAGGAGGGATGGAATCGCGACAAAAGGCGATTGTAAAGCATGTCGGCTCTACTCCCAAGGAAGAAGCGATCGCGAGACGAAGGAGGGATGGAATCGCGACAAAAGGCGAATGTAAATCATGTCGGCTCTACTCCCAAGGAAGAAGCGATCGCGAGACGAAGGAGGGATGGATTCGCGACAAAAGGCGATTGTAAAGCATGTCGGCTCTACTCCCAAGGAAGAAGCGATCGCGAGACGAAGGAGGGATGGAATCGCGACAAAAGGCGATTGTAAAGCATGTTGGCTCTACTCCCAAGGAAGAAGCGATCGCGAGACGAAGGAGGGATGGAATCGCGACAAAAGGCGATTGTAAAGCATGTTGGCTCTACTCCCAAGGAAGAAGCGATCGCGAGACGAAGGAGGGATGGAATCGCGACAAAAGGCGAATGTAAATCATGTCGGCTCTACTCCCAAGGAAGAAGCGATCGCGAGACGAAGGAGGGATGGATTCACGACAAAAGGCGATTGTAAAGTATGTTGGCTCTACTCCCAAGGAAGAAGCGATCGCGAGACGAAGGAGGGATGGAATCGCGACAAAAGGCGATTGTAAAGCATGTCGGCTCTACTCCCAAGGAAGAAGCGATCGCAAGACGAAGGAGGGATGGAATCGCGACAAAAGGCGATTGTAAAGCATGTCGGCTCTACTCCCAAGGAAGAAGCGATCGCGAGACGAAGGAGGGATGGATTCACGACAAAAGGCGATTGTAAAGTATGTTGGCTCTACTCCCAAGGAAGAAGCGATCGCGAGACGAAGGAGGGATGGAATCGCGACAAAAGGCGATTGTAAAGCATGTTGGCTCTACTCCCAAGGAAGAAGCGATCGCGAGACGAAGGAGGGATGGAATCGCGACAAAAGGCGATTGTAAAGCATGTCGGCTCTACTCCCAAGGAAGAAGCGATCGCGAGACGAAGGAGGGATGGATTCACGACAAAAGGCGATTGTAAAGTATGTTGGCTCTACTCCCAAGGAAGAAGCGATCGCGAGACGAAGGAGGGATGGAATCGCGACAAAAAGCGATTGTAAAGCATGTCGGCTCTACTTCCAAGGAAGAAGCGATCGCGAGACGAAGGAGGGATGGATTCGCGACAAAAGGCGATTGTAAATTATGTTGGCTCTACTCCCAAGGAAGAAGCGATCGCGAGACGAAGGAGGGATGGAATCGCGACAAAAGGCGATTGTAAAGCATGTTGGCTCTACTCCCAAGGAAGAAGCGATCGCGAAACGAAGGAGGGATGGAATCGCGACAAAAGGTGATTGTAAAGCATGTCGGCTCTACTCCCAAGGAAGAAGCGATCGCGAGACGAAGGAGGGATGGATTCACGACAAAAGGCGATTGTAAAGTATGTTGGCTCTACTCCCAAGGAAGAAGCGATCGCGAGACGAAGGAGGGATGGAATCGCGAGACGAAGGAGGGATGGAATCGCGACAAAAGGCGATTGTAAAGCATGTCGGCTCTACTCCCAAGGAAGAAGCGATCGCGAGACGAAGGAGGGATGGAATCGCGACAAAAGGCGATTGTAAAGCATGTCGGCTCTACTCCCAAGGAAGAAGCGATCGCGAGACGAAGGAGGGATGGATTCACGACAAAAGGCGATTGTAAAGTATGTTGGCTCTACTCCCAAGGAAGAAGCGATCGCGAGACGAAGGAGGGATGGAATCGCGACAAAAGGCGATTGTAAAGCATGTCGGCTCTACTCCCAAGGAAGAAGCGATCGCGAGACGAAGGAGGGATGGATTCACGACAAAAGGCGAATGTAAATCATGTCGGCTCTACTCCCAAGGAAGAAGCGATCGCGAGACGAAGGAGGGATGGAATCGCGACAAAAGGCGATTGTAAAGCATGTCGGCTCTACTCCCAAGGAAGAAGCGATCGCGAGACGAAGGAGGGATGGATTCACGACAAAAGGCGATTGTAAAGTATGTTGGCTCTACTCCCAAGGAAGAAGCGATCGCGAGACGAAGGAGGGATGGAATCGCGACAAAAGGCGATTGTAAAGCATGTTGGCTCTACTCCCAAGGAAGAAGCGATCGCGAGACGAAGGTGGGATGGAATCGCGACAAAAGGCGATTGTAAAGCATGTCGGCTCTACTCCCAAGGAAGAAGCGATCGCAAGACGAAGGAGGGATGGAATCGCGACAAAAGGCGATTGTAAAGCATGTCGGCTCTACTCCCAAGGAAGAAGCGATCGCGAGACGAAGGAGGGATGGATTCACGACAAAAGGCGATTGTAAAGTATGTTGGCTCTACTCCCAAGGAAGAAGCGATCGCGAGACGAAGGAGGGATGGAATCGCGACAAAAGGCGATTGTAAAGCATGTTGGCTCTACTCCCAAGGAAGAAGCGATCGCGAGACGAAGGAGGGATGGAATCGCGACAAAAGGCGAATGTAAATCATGTCGGCTCTACTCCCAAGGAAGAAGCGATCGCGAGACGAAGGAGGGATGGAATCGCGACAAAAGGCGATTGTAAAGCATGTCGGCTCTACTCCCAAGGAAGAAGCGATCGCGAGACGAAGGAGGGATGGATTCACGACAAAAGGCGATTGTAAAGTATGTTGGCTCTACTCCCAAGGAAGAAGCGATCGCGAGACGAAGGAGGGATGGAATCGCGACAAAAGGCGATTGTAAAGCATGTCGGCTCTACTCCCAAGGAAGAAGCGATCGCGAGACGAAGGAGGGATGGAATCGCGACAAAAGGCGATTGTAAAGCATGTCGGCTCTACTCCCAAGGAAGAAGCGATCGCGAGACGAAGGAGGGATGGATTCACGACAAAAGGCGATTGTAAAGTATTTTGGCTCTACTCCCAAGGAAGAAGCGATCGCGAGACGAAGGAGGGATGGAATCGCGACAAAAGGCGATTGTAAAGCATGTTGGCTCTACTCCCAAGGAAGAAGCGATCGCGAGACGAAGGAGGGATGGAATCGCGACAAAAGGCGATTGTAAAGCATGTTGGCTCTACTCCCAAGGAAGAAGCGATCGCGAGACGAAGGAGGGATGGAATCGCGACAAAAGGCGAATGTAAATCATGTCGGCTCTACTCCCAAGGAAGAAGCGATCGCGAGACGAAGGAGGGATGGATTCACGACAAAAGGCGATTGTAAAGTATGTTGGCTCTACTCCCAAGGAAGAAGCGATCGCGAGACGAAGGAGGGATGGAATCGCGACAAAAGGCGATTGTAAAGCATGTCGGCTCTACTCCCAAGGAAGAAGCGATCGCAAGACGAAGGAGGGATGGAATCGCGACAAAAGGCGATTGTAAAGCATGTCGGCTCTACTCCCAAGGAAGAAGCGATCGCGAGACGAAGGAGGGATGGATTCACGACAAAAGGCGATTGTAAAGTATGTTGGCTCTACTCCCAAGGAAGAAGCGATCGCGAGACGAAGGAGGGATGGAATCGCGACAAAAGGCGATTGTAAAGCATGTTGGCTCTACTCCCAAGGAAGAAGCGATCGCGAGACGAAGGAGGGATGGAATCGCGACAAAAGGCGATTGTAAAGCATGTCGGCTCTACTCCCAAGGAAGAAGCGATCGCGAGACGAAGGAGGGATGGATTCACGACAAAAGGCGATTGTAAAGTATGTTGGCTCTACTCCCAAGGAAGAAGCGATCGCGAGACGAAGGAGGGATGGAATCGCGACAAAAAGCGATTGTAAAGCATGTCGGCTCTACTTCCAAGGAAGAAGCGATCGCGAGACGAAGGAGGGATGGATTCGCGACAAAAGGCGATTGTAAATTATGTTGGCTCTACTCCCAAGGAAGAAGCGATCGCGAGACGAAGGAGGGATGGAATCGCGACAAAAGGCGATTGTAAAGCATGTTGGCTCTACTCCCAAGGAAGAAGCGATCGCGAAACGAAGGAGGGATGGAATCGCGACAAAAGGTGATTGTAAAGCATGTCGGCTCTACTCCCAAGGAAGAAGCGATCGCGAGACGAAGGAGGGATGGATTCACGACAAAAGGCGATTGTAAAGTATGTTGGCTCTACTCCCAAGGAAGAAGCGATCGCGAGACGAAGGAGGGATGGAATCGCGAGACGAAGGAGGGATGGAATCGCGACAAAAGGCGATTGTAAAGCATGTCGGCTCTACTCCCAAGGAAGAAGCGATCGCGAGACGAAGGAGGGATGGAATCGCGACAAAAGGCGATTGTAAAGCATGTCGGCTCTACTCCCAAGGAAGAAGCGATCGCGAGACGAAGGAGGGATGGATTCACGACAAAAGGCGATTGTAAAGTATGTTGGCTCTACTCCCAAGGAAGAAGCGATCGCGAGACGAAGGAGGGATGGAATCGCGACAAAAGGCGATTGTAAAGCATGTCGGCTCTACTCCCAAGGAAGAAGCGATCGCGAGACGAAGGAGGGATGGATTCACGACAAAAGACGATTGTAAAGTATGTTGGCTCTACTCCCAAGGAAGAAGCGATCGCGAGACGAAGGAGGGATGGAATCGCGACAAAAGGCGATTGTAAAGAATGTTGGCTCTACTCCCAAGGAAGAAGCGATCGCGAGACGAAGGAGGGATGGAATCGCGACAAAAGGCGATTGTAAAGCATGTCGGCTCTACTCCCAAGGAAGAAGCGATCGCGAGACGAAGGAGGGATGGATTCACGACAAAAGGCGATTGTAAAGTATGTTGGCTCTACTCACAAGGAAGAAGCGATCGCGAGACGAAGGAGGGATGGAATCGCGACAAAAGGCGATTGTAAAGCATGTCGGCTCTACTCCCAAGGAAGAAGCGATCGCGAGACGAAGGAGGGATGGATTCACGACAAAAGGCGATTGTAAAGTATGTTGGCTCTACTCCCAAGGAAGAAGCGATCGCGAGACGAAGGAGGGATGGAATCGCGACAAAAGGCGATTGTAAAGCATGTTGGCTCTACTCCCAAGGAAGAAGCGATCGCGAGACGAAGGAGGGATGGAATCGCGACAAAAGGCGATTGTAAAGCATGTCGGCTCTACTCCCAAGGAAGAAGCGATCGCGAGACGAAGGAGGGATGGATTCGCGACAAAAGGCGATTGTAAATTATGTTGGCTCTACTCCCAAGGAAGAAGCGATCGCGAGACGAAGGAGGGATGGAATCGCGACAAAAGGCGATTGTAAAGCATGTCGGCTCTACTCCCAAGGAAGAAGCGATCGCGAGACGAAGGAGGGATGGAATCGCGACAAAAGGCGATTGTAAAGCATGTCGGCTCTACTCCCAAGGAAGAAGCGATCGCGAGACGAAGGAGGGATGGAATCGCGACAAAAGGCGATTGTAAAGCATGTCGGCTCTACTCCCAAGGAAGAAGCGATCGCGAGACGAAGGAGGGATGGAATCGCGACAAAAGGCGATTGTAAAGCATGTCGGCTCTACTCCCAAGGAAGAAGCGATCGCGAGACGAAGGAGGGATGGAATCGCGACAAAAGGCGATTGTAAAGCATGTCGGCTCTACTCCCAAGGAAGAAGCGATCGCGAGACGAAGGAGGGATGGATTCACGACAAAAGGCGATTGTAAAGTATGTTGGCTCTACTCCCAAGGATGAAGCGATCGCGAGACGAAGGAGGGATGGAATCGCGACAAAAGGCGATTGTTAAGCATGTCGGCTCTACTCCCAAGGAAGAAGCGATCGCGAGACGAAGGAGGGATGGATTCACGACAAAATGCGATTGTAAAGTATGTTGGCTCTACTCCCAAGGAAGAAGCGATCGCGAGACGAAGGAGGGATGGAATCGCGACAAAAGGCGAATGTAAATCACGTCGGCTCTACTCCCAAGGAAGAAGCGATCGCGAGACGAAGGAGGGATGGATTCACGACAAAAGGCGATTGTAAAGTATGTTGGCTCTACTCCCAAGGATGAAGCGATCGCGAGACGAAGGAGGGATGGAATCGCGACAAAAGGCGATTGTAAAGCATGTCGGCTCTACTCCCAAGGAAGAAGCGATCGCGAGACGAAGGAGGGATGGATTCACGACAAAAGGCGATTGTAAAGTATGTTGGCTCTACTCCCAAGGAAGAAGCGATCGCGAGACGAAGGAGGGATGGAATCGCGACAAAAGGCGAATGTAAATCACGTCGGCTCTACTCCCAAGGAAGAAGCGATCGCGAGACGAAGGAGGGATGGATTCACGACAAAAGGCGATTGTAAAGTATGTTGGCTCTACTCGCAAGGATGAAGCGATCGCGAAACGAAGGAGGGATGGAATCGCGACAAAAGGCGATTGTAAAGCATGTCGGCTCTACTCCCAAGGAAGAAGCGATCGCGAGACGAAGGAGGGATGGATTCACGACAAAAGGCGATTGTAAAGTATGTTGGCTCTACTCCCAAGGAAGAAGCGATCGCGAGACGAAGGAGGGATGGAATCGCGACAAAAGGCGAATGTAAATCACGTCGGCTCTACTCCCAAGGAAGAAGCGATCGCGAGACGAAGGAGGGATGGATTCACGACAAAAGGCGATTGTAAAGTATGTTGGCTCTACTCCCAAGGAAGAAGCGATCGCGAGACGAAGGAGGGATGGAATCGCGACAAAAGGCGAATGTAAATCACGTCGGCTCTACTCCCAAGGAAGAAGCGATCGCGAGACGAAGGAGGGATGGATTCACGACAAAAGGCGATTGTAAAGTATGTTGGCTCTACTCCCAAGGAAGAAGCGATCGCGAGACGAAGGAGGGATGGAATCGCGACAAAAGGCGAATGTAAATCACGTCGGCTCTACTCCCAAGGAAGAAGCGATCGCGAGACGAAGGAGATACTGCTTCGTGGTGGAATGTGATTTGTGCATATTTTTGATCTTTAGTGAGTGTAGAAACTATCGCGACGTGGAGGACGTAGCGCTTCGCGATGGAAAGCGATTACTGTATATCTGAGGTCTTTGTTGACTGTAAACTGCCTCTTGGGGATGTGTCAAATAGCACTTCAACAATTATTGGTTTAAATAAGACACGTATTATAACATAGAATCGTTAAATTTTGTGGTATAATGGTATCAGTTGGTCCATTTCTTTGATCAAACAGATTTCATTCATCCAGGATAGTATTTTTAAATCAATAAATCTTGGGCACTCTCGAAAGAAATAATTTAAAAATCTTGAATTCAGCCTAAAATGAACAGAAATCAACACGAAAATTGTGCACTGAAATCCCAAAATCAGATTGAGATTTGTGAAATTTCGTACGCAAAATTTGCAATTGTCGGACCCCTCGAACTAAACACGATGCGTTATTACTTTAAGCACAAATAAACAAGTTGGCAAGCCAAAATATGCCTCTCCTCGGAAGAGTTTTTATTTTTCAGTGGAGCGTAACTGTATCCGGGTTTCTGCGGTAGAACGCTCACCGGTCGTTCACGAGGGCTCGGGTTCGAATCCCGACCGATTAAAAAATTATACTACACCTAATGACAAAAATAGGGCGCTTTTGGAAAAACCTTTTCCCTGATTCTAAGAAACTGCGTACGCAGTGATTACCCTTTGCCTCGAAAATGCGAACGCGTTCGCAGGCCTGACAGACAGACCCACTCACCAACAGACAGACAGACAGACACGGTGGATGTATAATCCCTCCTAGGGTACAAAGTGCCCTCGGAGAGGTAAAAACTACAAGCTAGTTTGTAATTGAAACCACACTAACAACTGACATTCACTACGCTTTCTTTATTTACCCTGAAATGAGGCGTGTGTTCCTTATGCTTTTAGTTAAAAATTTGACCAAAAGTCTATGATGGTAATTCTTGAAGTTTTAAACTGATATATTAAAGCGCTAACTCGCTTTTTAGGCTGAACGAGCTTTGAGAGTTTTAACGGTACACTCAGTATTTCGTTTCCCCGCTATCATATGGCGCAATCGACCACTTGGGGGAAATCGCCGATAACATTAGTCTATGGGTGGATCTTAACTTAGAGGGTTCTTTATTATATATATAATGTTTTTAACAAATATTTCATTAAATATGAATTACTAGGCTTTTGTACCCGGCTTCACCCGGGGAGAGTCTCGTGTAATGGAAATTGTGGACGTTGTAACAGTAAAAAATATCTCGCAGCCTGGGCACAGAAGGCCCCAGCGCTGTCATGATAGTGCCGTTGAACTAGGAAAAGGAAGCTGATGAGCACGCGGACAAAATTTCGACACGCTACCTAGCGGAGTATAAAAGTTATTAATGGGACAAACATACAAATAGACAGAAGGACAAACCTTGATAATTATGTTATAGATTATAAATATATAGTATAGAGTCTCACCACTCAAGTTCCAGGCTACGTCTCGGGTGAGGAAATCTGGTTTAGATTTCACTTTGAAGGGATCAATCAAATTTAATTTGTTGCAATAGCTAGATGGCGCTAGAGTGTAATGTTTAAAAAAGATTCGGACCCGCGAAACCTTCGTTTCCGGTATCATATTTGTATCTCTAAATGTATCTAGGGTAAGGAACAGGGGTGTGGCTTAGCAGTTCAACCATCTTTCAAGCAGAGGCTGAGAGGGGCTATATACGTTTTTAAACGCCAAAACGGCTAAAGGATAAATTTAAAAGTAAAAGGTTTTACACATTACCGACAAATGTCGCAGTAAGTAAATTAACGAGTTAAATAATTCTTAAGTGACATCTGCCTACGAGCTAATATCGCGTAAATCGCCATTATTTCCAGAGAACGTTTTAAGTTTTGAAGTGTTACCCAGAAGAATATTTCAGTTATCGTAATTCTCGCAGTTCATTTGCTTAAAGTTTAAAGGCGTGCGCGAATTTCAAGCCTCCTCTCACATGTTTCTTGGTCCTAATTGGAAATTGTGGACGTTGTAACAGTAAAAAATATCTCGCAGCCTGGGCACAGAAGGCCCCAGCGCTGTCATGATAGTGCCGTTGAACTAGGAAAAGGAAGCTGATGAGCACGCGGACAAAATTTCGACACGCTACCTAGCGGAGTATAAAAGTTATTAATGGGACAAACATACAAATAGACCATCAAAAAAGCGACCGTGCGCGCTTATATTTTGGGAGCGGGGAAATGTTGCTCAGATCTCGGCTTCTAACGGAAGTATAACCTTTTCAGGAATTGGTGGAAATACATCATTCCCTTACCTAATTTTCCTAACCACTTGTTATACGTAGTGTGATATACAGTGGTTTTTGAGGATTATCCCACTAAAAGTATCCCCGCTTTAGTATTGCTACTTTTACGACTTTCGTGTATCTAAAACCACGTACCTCATTACTAAGAAATTATATTTGAATAAATATCCAAACTATAATGAAAATAATTAATTTATAGCTCGGATATTGTTGTTTATATGTTAATTAAGGGTGCATATAGGAAATAAACACTAATTATGAAACAAGAAAGGTTTCAAGACATAAAAGCTCTTCGGGGAGGGCACGATTTGTCTAATAGAAGAATTGGGTATTTCTGCTATCGTGCTAGACTAGCACCATGAGCGAGAAAAGAGAGAAGCTGTGGCACACCCTATCAAAAAGGCAGGGCTCTACTCCTTTTAACAGCGCTGTGTTACAGAAATATATCAAACATCTAAGAAGAACATACTCTCTAACCAACAAATGCTTCAAACTGAGCATTATTCAGGCGAAACATTATAAAAAGTTGGAAAAAGGCTTATCGAATCCCATTTCGCATGGCGATCGCTTCTTCCCCCGAAGAAGATCTAAACTACGTAAAAGCTTTTCATTGCGAAGCGCTACCTCATACGCGTTCTGATCACTTCTTTCCTAAATGTAGACCTAAAATATAAAATAAACACTTTCCATCACGAAACGCTACCTTCTTCGCGTCTACCCCCAAAGGAGCACTAAGCTATGTGATAAGCGCTTTCCATCACGAAGCGGTATCTCCTTCGCGTCTTATACTCCCGAAAACGACCTCAGATAGGAAATAATATCTTTCCATCGCGAAGCGCTACTTCCGTTTCATCCCGATCGCTTCTACCCTCAAAGTAGAGCTAAGCTTTGTAATAATCGCTTTCCTTCGCGAAACGGTACATTCTTCGCGTCGCGATCACTTCTACACTCGATGAAGATTTAATTTATTAAAGAATCGCTTTCCATCGCTAATGCTACCTCCTACGCGTCACGATCGCTTTTTCTCTCGAGGTAGAGATTCAATTGCGTTATAGTCCCTTTGTTAATCAAAGCAAAGGGCTTTTCGTGAAATGGGGTTAAATGCGCCTGGTTGACGTCTAGCTCATATAGAACTTAGTTCGCGTGATAAAGCAAACTATTGTTGAAGCTGGTTTTTAAAAAGAAACATTTAAGTTGGGCAAAGGGAATTCTAGGCTTTTGAAGTGAGGTGCACGCGTTTCGTCGATTTATGTGTGATTTCTCCCACCACTGCCCCAGTGGCAGACCTTTCAGAAAACCAATCAGCCTAAATTTGGCCTTTGGCTCACAGACTATTTAACGAATTGAATTTTTGAAAGATAATTGAATTTTGTCCGAATTCATTTTTCTTCATTCGAGACATTGTTCGAAAACTTAGAAATGCTTTACTTTAGATTGGCGGAATAAATCTAAGTGAAAATAACTTTATTCAGGTTCTCTTGCCGATATGTTTGGTTTTTTTAATTATTCCTCTTGTTCTCACCTTGAATGTCCTCATCTACAACTACCTTCGACAGTGGAAAAACTGGTTTTCAGTTTACGGATTAGCATCGACATTCATGCGCCATTTTTGGGAAACAATATCATTTGTTTTTTTTGAACGTGAGTTGGCTTTCACAAATTTATTTTAGTTCCTTTCACGAAATTACGAATACTGCAAAAAAGAATATCTTTAGGAAAACATTTGTAGGCAAATTATTTTTACTAAAAAGAACTTTTTAATTCTCAAAATGCAAATTTTTGCATCAAAGATAAGTTTTTCATCAACTTATTTCGACGGGACCGTCAAATTTTTTACTTATCTGCATGCAGGTAGTCACGTTATAGTACGAATTGATGTTCACAGGTTTCACGATTTTGATTTAAAGAAAATTTGTAAAATCTTAAAATTTTAGGTTAACATTTTAAATTGTTGCAGCTTTCCCTTCAATATCGTATGAGACGGCCGACCGACTGGTATATTTTGGTTTCTTTCTCGGAGTAACAGTGTTCGTCAGTATTCTTCAATGTTTTCTGAGCTCTGAGTTCACCCAAGAGAATTACCTATTTCTAGACACAATTGAGCCTTTCGTACATTGTGAGAAACCAAATCTGGCAATGTTAGAAAATTCTCCATCAAATGATTTTTTTAAACAAAGCGTAAGTTATATTGATCTTTTCTAAATTAATTAATCTTTAAAAAACACTTAAGAAATAATGAGTATGTCCGCACGTATTGATTTGAGTTCCTAGGAACACCAATATTCTTAAAATTCAATGCAAGTTGTTGGTGGCAGGCAAAGACTCACGAGCACGTTCTAGCATTTTCTCTATATCACTGTGTTCCCTAGTAAAAATTTATACAACCAAGTTTCTTAACCACAATAGTAAATAATATTTACATATTTTAGTGAAGTACAGAGTAAACTTTATGACGAAAGCTAAGTGAGCAGATCTAGTAGATCAAAAGCTACGAGCTATTTATAAACATTTTGAATGCGAAAGGTTAAAGGGTAGATTTTAGATAGAATAGTGTCACTGAGTAAAAAAAATGGCTCTTTAAGCCAGATACTTGGAAATTTCAGATGTAAACTTCTAAAGGTGGATTTTAAGAGGTGGGGCAGCGGAGTGGTTAGTCCTTTCGCCTCGCAGCAAAAGGAGCAATGTTTGATCGCAGCTTAATTGTGGCACTGGTGAAGGTCGGAACAAATTCTTCTGTGAATAGCTTGAAAGTTTTATTTCGACTTTCGCAATCACGTTTTGGTAATCTCTTTTGTGCTCTTACGTTTGAAATAATCCAAATCTTTCCAAATAAACCTTTGTGGGTGATAGTGTCAATAATATTAATGATAACGGTGTATGTAGTTAAGTTACTTATTCTGTAGCAACTTAAAGCCAACCGAAACTTTTAACCACCGTTTTTTACAAAATTCATTTGCATATAGGCTATATCTAATTCAGAAATAGATTTGTGGTTAAGAAGAATGGGCAAGGAAAATTTCTTGTCTCTGGCCGATTTATTCAATATAGAAACGTACTACACGATATTTGAGGGAGAAAAATCTTTGATTATTTTGGAATATTTGCTAAAGTGGGTGTTTGGAGGATATCTCAGTAGAAATTGGCAGACGATGTCTTCACTTAAACAGAAGTACGGAGGCGCCTATTTTCCGAAAAGAAGTTTGAAATCAAATATGCAATTCTTTCTCGCGAACACGTCTTTCGTCATCGATCATGAATTAGTCGCCAGTCAGATTTATTTGGGGTAAGTTTAAAAATGTTGTCTGAAAATTAAGTACCGAAGTTTGGTTTTTACTCGGATAATATCTCGCTGATTGCACTTCAATTGCAATTAATTCGAGCTATACTAAAGCTTCTATTGGTTAAAAAAGAAAACAGTTGCATTCATTGTAAATGGTTTGAAATAAAAATAATTAAGGCTTAAAGGAGCCATTTTGGTGTTCCGTATACTCCTAGAGTTCAAAAGAATAACTTCGAAGTATTATTAAAATTTAGTATGTTTAGGACTTTTTCACGACATTAAAAAAGGTTCTTGGTAAGTACGTCCTTATCATCGTTGGCAACATCTTTTAAAAAACCGCATTACCCGGAATTTATAACGCTACTTGGCTTGACCTTCTCGCCATATCCCCTTTGACTTTATGTCTCTGAACCTTTGGGGCTGCGGCTAAATGAGGACGAGCTCTGTGACGAAAAACTCTAACTTTTGAGTGGCTGTTAAAAAGAACGGATGGGCCTTGCCCCGTCCGGATGAAATTACGCACAGAACCCTAGGAAAACACACCAAAACTAGAGTGTTTCACATTAGATTGATTTACTAGTGTATTTTTAATTATTTTTTTTTAGTATGGTTATTTAATATGGTTATTATCGCAATTTTTAAAGATATAAAAGAAACCCTTTGTTTTAAAATGGAGATTTTCTTTGCTCTCGGGTATAGTTATTTTGCATGGTCAAAGACCCGTGCCTATTCAAATTTGTTCAATATTTTTATCTTTATTAAGAATTTTAGTGTTCTTCGAAACGAGACCAATGGAGTTCTTAGACCACGAATGTAGTTTCGCCATGGAATTTATTACCTGGGAAAAGCCAATGAAAGACGTTTCGTGTTTAGACATGATGGCAATGAGCGGACCGTTTTTTGTTCTTTTTTCGGGTTATTTGTTATCTTTTTATGTGTACTTTGCGAGATAGTATTAAAATGGCCTACAGTTTCGTATAATTAAGAAAAAAAAATTAATAGGATCAATGAAAAGTGTACATTTAAATTAACATCTTCAAGTGGTCAATAATTTACGGAAATTATTCGCTTGTTATTGTAAAACGAGCACTATTAAGGTAAAATTAATATATGTGTAAACTTATTACGTGGACGAATAATCAGTGAAAGTGTTATTTTATTGTTTTAACGAAGAAAATATTATGAAAAAGAGTATTTCATACTCATTTGCAACTTTTGAAGGATCAATCGTTTTGAACATAAAAGCGCAAGAAAATTACCATGCATACAAATTGATGACAGGCATTTTAAAATTGTACTCCGTGTTTTATCGTAATCCAGTTTTGATATATTCAAGTTTTTATAAACAGGTTTTTTTAATTAAAATTTTTAATAATTAGTTAAGTATTTTTGGACTCGGATCGTTTTTAACAACACTTGCAGATACACTTGTTAAAAATTTGCACTTCTAAATTCACACCAACCGAGCTCTGTTCTGGAATCTATATTCTTCAAAAATTGCAACTGAGTATAAAGGATTTTGAAAACGAGGCCGTAACAAGAAGATATTTTGACTTGTATTTGCAATTACCATGTAGTTTTATAATTTAGAAAAAATATCCAACCTTGAACTATTTCGAGGACGCTTTTTGTTCAAAAAATTATGTGTGGAAATGTTTGGCTTGGGTAACTGTAAACGCTAGTTTAAAATAAAAGTAAAATAGTTTATTGGGAAAAAGAGGTTTGTTGGCTTATAAACAGTTTAAACATTAGCCGTAATCAGCATTCGGTTTTAAGAAAAACGTAAGTGGTCATCGTTCAAAGCCACTTCACTCAAAATGCTTAGACTTAATTGTTAAGAGATAACGTTTAATAAATTAAAACATACTTCTGCAGAAGGTAAACGTTGGTTCATTTTATGTACAATTGCAAAATAATTTAGCGAAATAAAAATTTTAAGAAAAACTACCGTTTTAAAAAGTTTTGTTATATAAAACCACAAAATTTGCTATTGATGAAAATAATTAATCAGGCCCGTAGCCAGCAAGGGTGCCTGACGGGGCTCCGGCCTCTCAAAAACAATTTGTGCCCCTCAAAAAATCTAAGAAAGCCACATCGTGCCCTCTCAAAAGGTCTCTGTGCCCCCTTAAAAATGTCATTGGGCCCCTAGAAAAATATCGAAGTAAACAAAATCAATAAAAAATAGCCTATTCACATATTATATTTAGTTAAGTCCAACTGACCAAAATATATTATTGACTTCTCTTTTTTTTTATCTTAGTACCATTTGAAGATGATAGTTTTAGCTGTAGCAGAAACAATAATATGACACGTAATGAAGTACAAATATAAATTGGACTAAACTAACTAAGGTTAAATTCCGGTCATACTGTAGTCTATATCCTATTGTACGGTGTGGTCGTTTATTCGTTTTTACCCACGTGTATTAACGGCGGCTTATTTCACTCTATTTCCTCCGTGCAGTGGCGTAGCTAGGGGGGGCGGGAGGGGTGGTCCGCCCCAGGTGCCACCCCTTTGGGCGTGATTTGGGGGTGACACCCGACCGTGAAAAAATAAAAACTTACACAAACTAGAGTCTAGTTAGTAGCACACCATGATATCCGCCACGGATGTCACCCATGCTAGCCACGCCACTGCCTCCGTGTAGTACGTTCTATGGTTCAAAATAATAAAAGCTTCCCAATGGACGTTATTTTCCCCTCAATTGGCGGTTTTCGGAAGCTTTCACGTGGAACATGGTGAAGCCAACGCTATTTTAACTGTTTCGCAACCATGGAAATCAGACCAATAACTAGAACGATTTTTATAATATTTCTGTGCGCCGATTATAACCGTACCTTTAGCCTGTGCTTTTCGTTGGCTGGCAAATGACAGTAACGCCATCTCCACCGCGTCTAACTAAAAACTATCTCTCCTAAAATTACAAAATGAAATGCCGTTATCAAACTCGTCGCTAGACGCGTTTAATTGAAACCTAAGAACGCGATTTTTTAGATATTTTGAAACTCGGTTTTTTATTAAAAGTTGGTCAGTGATTCAAAACAACTTAACTAAAACGTATTAGCGTGGCAGGCCTAAGCCTAACGGAAAGATTTTGTGATCATCGCAGCTGGAGAGGGCGGACTTCCATCTTCTTAATCATTTTAACTGTTCACCTAAGATACATTCTCAATATTGTGTGTTCGGAGTGAGAGAGGGGGTTTTTTGAGTTAACTTAATTTGTACGGAGTTAAAGCGCAAAATAGCCTTTTTCGAAATTGAGTTTATTTAAAATATGATAGACTTAAAAGCTGAAACGTAAATTGGGATAATGCGTCTAAAGAATTTTCCCATGGGCGTAAAAATAACCTTCTTTATTCAAGGTTTTGTGAAACACGTTCGGAGTGGCCGAAACCCAACCTGGCTAAATTTACTTGCTACAACTTTCAACTAATTTGATGCATTCTACATTTGTTTGACTAAGAATATGGGTAAATAGTTGAAGCTTCTCTTCATTATTATGTTGCAGAAATTAGTCTTTCCAAATTTAATCACAATCATTATGCATTTCGTTTCATGCAAAAAAAAATCAGACGAACTTTCATGGTGGTATCGCTAATGCTACTACTAATGCTTTGAATACTACTCAAAAACCAACCAATTTCTCTAAAACAGGTTGTACATGTTTTATCCAAAACTAGTTCAAATATTAATTACCTTGCCAATTTTTTACATTACATCAGTAATTAAAAATATCTTTACTAGCTGGGTAAGCCTGTCTGAGCTCTAACTAGTTGGGTTAATCGTATAATTCTTATAAGGTTGTAAGAGAAATTGTCTTAAATACACGATAAATAACTTTTATTCCTTTATTAATAAAAGAAATTCTACATATCATAAGAAAAAGTATACTTTATATTTTCAGAGGTGAGCTGAACTACTACGAAATATTGAAAACTAGCTGTAAGTTACATATAGTATGTGGTAAAAACAACTTATTTTATGAAATGCACTAGCTAAGTAATTTATATTTCCTTGCTTAAGATAAGAGATTACAAAGTTATTTTAGAAACCGATATCTAAGCCTAAATCTTCTAACTTTATGATTGCTGACAGGTTGACAGTCAAAAATACCACTAACTCACTTATTTTAATAATAAAGTAACAATAAAAAGTATTTAGAAAAAATATATAACACAATAAAGTACTAAGAACGTTATAAATAAATAATTTATTTAACTTTCGAAACCACGATCCTTAAATTGACAGTGTCATAAATTAATTAGATTTAAAGATACAATTAACAACAATTACAGGATTTGTTCAAAATGACCACCGCCGGCTCGAATACATGCATACGACATCGAATAAATGCTTCACGAACTCGGGCAAAAATTCCAGGCGTATTTCGAATTGTCTCACACCCTTCATTTATGCGTTGTCGCAGGTCCTCAACGTCTCGTACTTTCGTATTGTATACTAAGTCTTTCAACTAACCCCAGAAAAAAAAACCAATGTTGTATTTTACAATTTAGAGGAGATTTTTGAACGAGTTTTAAAAGGTTTAAATTAGAATTCGGTTTCTAAAAATCCTTTTTTAATTCAACTTTGTAAATAGTATGGCACATTTTACTAATTCCGAATATGCGGATATGTACGTTCGTTCTGGGGGAGATGGCGCAAAAGCTCGAAGGTTGTACCAGGTGCAGTTCCCCGCAAGAAGGGTACCGGATCGTCGCACGTTTATAGATGTTGATCGTAGACTAAAAGAAAGTGGGCAAGTTTATCCAGAAAATAATCGAGAGCGCGCAAGACGTTCCAGAAGCTACTGAAGAACAGGTAGTAGCAGATTAAAACCATTTATTAGTAGTATTTTCCTCAATATTATTTCAACACCATCGGTACTTACCATTATCGAAGACGATCCTGGGTGTAATATATTCTATTTTTTTGCGTATTTTACATGCGCATAAGATTAACTTGTACGCCTTTCAAAAGTTTCAAGCCTTAAGCGGACTATCCTCTGCGAATTGACTTTCGTCAGTGGTTGGTGAACAGAGTAGATAATGACTTCCAGTTCCCAAGTATTTTACTGAAATCCAGCTAAGAAAATTTATCAATATTTAGACGGAGTCCTTAATACCCTTATGAAAACTTTCTATGTTTTTCTATAGAACATTATAAAGTGCTTTAAGGGGTTGTAAAGTTTTCTAAGTCTAGTGAAAAATTCTAGAGAATTTCTATAGAATTTTTTAAAAACACTTCTTACTACACGTTTAGTAAAATATTTCTATAGAGAACTTGAGAAAAATCTTTAGAAAATATTTTTAGGGCGTTTATTTTTTCTTTTGGTAGAAAAAAATAAGGTATTTCATAATTCACCTGAATTACGATTTTGTGTTATTTTTAATTTATTTATAAATTTAGTTAGTCTATTATCTTCGAAATTTTTAATACATGTGTATGCCTTATGACCTTAAGTCTAGTTATACTGTTCGCCAATCGATACGTTTTTCGGTCATATTTGCTGCACACAATTGTGAATATTTGATAGAAATAGTCTAAAAATGCGAATTGATTGCATTGTTTTACCAGTTAGGTAAACAAAAAACGGTAAAAGATTTCTGAACGTTGCGCAGCTTTTTTAGTTAATTTCCTTCTAGAACACAATTTATGTCGCAAAGAAAGAGTTTATTTTCGAGTTTGACTTCCAAACACTTATTAACACGTTAATTTAAATTAAATATGACGTCCTTGGTCGTTTCTTCATATTCCAGAATATGTGTACACTAATATTTCTAAAGATATTCTTTCGAAAAATGTAAGGGTATTTCTAGAGAAAATCTTTAAAAAATTCTATAGGAAAACCCAATAGTTTTCTTAAGAAAAAGGGGCCAATATTCCGAAATATTCTTTAGGATAATCTAAAGGAATTCTTTAAAAATTTACATTTAAATTTCCTTTAGAAAACCCCAGAAAATTTTCATAAGGGTATGCATAACAACCACGAATGGAGCCAAAGAAACACACACGTGACTAGTGGTATGGTAATTTAGTCTAAACGTCTGGTGTGGCATTGTCGGCCACCTTATTTTTTACCGCCTAGGGTAAATGGTCCAGCTTACTGACGTTTAAATTTGCCCAAGTTACTTGAATACGTGCCGCCAGGAACCGGACGGCGAATGTGGTTTTTAAATGACGGAGCACCAGCCCATTTCCGTCGAGATATAAGAGCTCACCTGAATGCGACGTTCCCTTTTAGGAGGATAGAACGAGGTGGACCAGTTTACAACAGTTTTTATAGAATTTTAATTATTACTTTATAGTTTGATTTGAGTCTGAGAAGACCGCGAGCCCGGCGAAACACCATCTGATTAATCAGGGCGAGATATGTGTAACGGCCACGCCAACGGGGGGATACGTGGGGACAGTGGTGGGGACACCCGTGGCGGAAGTATTCCGACGACCCGTTGGGGAATTGGTAGTCGTCCTCACACGACCATCCACAAACTCTGCCTCCCGGACGCCTGGGATTACAGGAGTGAGCCACTACTCCCGGCATTATAGTTTGATTTCACTAGGCAAACATTTTATTTATTTTATTTGACGTAAGCTTATTGAATCTAAGACCATTTACACCTGGACTACAATGCCAACGTTATAACTCCGATTTCAGAGTGTCCTCTACAAAACACTACCAAGTGGAGAAAATCCGCCACAAACATGCAGCAACCCACTTTTTTGATCCCCCTTCTATCTCTCTAGACGCCGTAAATAACGGGCGAAAATTGGTCACGACTCGCGGGGCGACCGAGTAAAATATCGGGAGTGGAGCGCGAAGTGAACGCGGTTTTTCAGCAGGAATTCCCTTGTGGACGAGAGCTGCCTCTAAATAACGATGGTGGCGTTGGGGTAGCGGCGACACTAGCCTAACAACAACGCTTACCTTCATTGCAGTTCAGGTGTAAATGGTCTTAGATTGAATTAACGCAACCTTGTTCAAATTTCATTGTGATTTCCAACATTTCGCCGTGATAAAAGTTGACACTTTTTACGTTACGAGGGGAGATAATATCGGAATATATACTTTTTTGCGCTACTTTAAGTAGCGTAATAAAATAAGTATGACACTTCCTATTCCTTGAATGAGATTTCTTATTGAGTCTATTTCCCCAATGGATAAATAAATCATTGTGTGGCTTAGGACAGACACCTCTTCTCCACGATTTGCTCCTAGCCTGGGCCTATTGAAACGCTTTCAAATGTTTAAATAACGCGTTTTTGGGAAAAATCATGAAGAATTATTTAATTTCGAGCTAAAAATCGCAAGGATAAACACTTGCTTCATTTCAGAAAGAAAAATAGTTTTCTCGCAAGTTAGGGACAAGTATTTTATTTTATTGGGCCTTCTAGTCATTTTTGTTGATAAGATATAGTACGCGTACTTCTAAAAAATTAGGTGACATTCATTGAAAATAATTTTTATTTGTTCTTAGCTAATTTGTACTTAGTACATTGAGGTTTTCAATGACTTACCTTTGCCGTTGTAAAGTTACTCGCAACTGAAAGTTTAAGTTATCAAAGGGGGGAGATTATATGGCGTGGGCCCAGGGCCGTATTAAGGCATTTGCCAAGTGTGCCATGGCACAGGGGCCCCCAAGGTTAGGGGCCCCCATCTTCGAAATAAATGTCTCTATTGGCATTTTAAGTTTATAACCACATTGGTGTTAATAGAGTCAAAAAGTAAGGTTTGAAATTTTTTAGGGGCCCCAAATTCTATTTTGCACAGGGCCCCCAATATTATTAATCCAGCCCTGCGTGGGCCTTCTTTAGTTCTAGTCTATTAATAACTTGTTTAAACTCGTTAGAAAACAAGTATTAAATTGCGACCGTACCTTAAAATAATTGATAACTTAGGTTATGGTATAAAAACATGTGACGTTACATTTTTAGCTACCCTCCCCCCTGTCACATCTTGTTACACTTATACCAACCCCCTCAGCCTATTACGTAATTTGCGAACGGGCCAAACCGGGTCGATTAACATTTTGACGCCCCTTGGCTTAACCAACAGGGCTTGACAAGCCAGTCAAGTGGGTATGCATAGTACGTTCCCTTGGGCCTGACTATAGTAGATCTAATTTTGAATAAAACGTTTGAGAAAATGGAAAAATATGTATCAGAATTTTGGCGCCCCAAGAAACGTGCCTACTCTTCCTAATGGTTATTACATGTACATCCCTGGGCAAAAAGCAAATGCCACCAAAATGGCACCATGAAAAGGTTGATGCGCATTTTTAACGTATAAACCCAGGCTAGAAGTACTCTTTTGGCCAATAAAGTACCCTGTAAAGTACCGCTTTTTTTCACTAATGGGTTTTTCTCTCCACACCTTCACCTATAAAGGTAAGAATGATAATCTTAATACCACGATGATTTATGATGTACTCATTTACCAACACTTACAGAGATCTTAATTTTTCAACTGCACCCACTCCCTGAATGTGAGGAGATTGGCCACATTTTAAATTGTTACGCGGCTTCTCCTATAGCGCAGAATCTCTCCTGCTGTAGAGATGGTCCTCTCAACATCGGCACTTGTTGCCGGAATGCCTAATATAATGTCCTACTGACCAGTTCGGCTAAAATTTGAATTTGTTTTTTGGTAACTCCGCCATAATAGTACCACGTAACAGTCTATAGGGGCTGTAAAGGCTCCGCCAAATATTGGGAGATCTCGCGTCCTAAACTATTCTCCTGAGCGCTGCTTGACGGCATCTCGGCTGTCCGGACGGACCGAACCCTTGACCAAAGCCTTCCTGTTACGAGCAAATTTTCCCGATCCTCCTCCTCTTCACGACTTCCATCGGCTGCTGGAATTCGAGCTGCAAACTCTTTTAGATTTCGGATTGCGTTTCTCTCCGATAGCGACCGGAGACACCACGTACTCCGGATACGCAATCTCTTCTTGCAGCTCTTTAAAATAGGGCACTCCTGCTGCTGTTAATTTATCCGTCATACACTTCCAGATGTAATATGTTATCTACTATGGTTTTTAAACATAGATTGTTTTTCATCCAAACCTATATAACCTGTTTTTATTAAATAAACTAAGCACTCGTTTACTCGCAATCAAGGAGTCGTGTTCATCGATTATCTCGGCAATGCCACGCTATTCCAGAAGCTGCCTTGGCTAGGGCGGAAGACTACGATACCACAAGTGGCGACGGGGATAATTTGGTCTGCCGAATTTTCAAGTAAATTCAAGGCGCAGCTCTTCCGTTTCCATGGCATCTTTTCTAAGCAGCGTCGTGGAATTCGTTCCTGCTGAAGAAGATTGGGCTCTTATGTGGAGAGGCTAGAGATTTTCATGGCCGTTAATCAGATTGACGACACATTGCGCGCTGGAGTCCGGTTAACATCTGTGGGTAAGAAAATATATTATATATATTAAACTTATTATTTACCATGGTGAATATTAGTAGAAATTATGTTTAATTCAGAGAAAACGGTATGGTATTAGAAGATAAAACTTATTTTATACAAGACGTTTCGAGCCGAGGCTCTTCTTCAGTCGTTCGTTAGTTTTAATTTGATTTAAAATTTTACCACGCGCCATATTCAAGTTCTAATATCACGCGAGCAGAAGGTCAGCGTGTTAAAAAATAAACAAAAGTTTTACTGATTTTAACAATTTACGTGTGTAATAGAATCAATGTAACCGATAAATCCAAAGTATATGTAAGTCAGTGTGAATTATTAAAATATAAATATAAAATAAAATAAAATTTTAAATCACAATATTACCCCAATTAGTTACTTCTTGACATCCTTTATCTAAATTTAAATTACCTAGTTTACGAATATACAATCCTTCATAGAATTTTCTTTTGTACCAATTGGTTTCCCGTTTTAAAATTTTGTAATCATCCCATTTAATAGAGTGGTTTAACGTAGACCAAATATGTTTTGAAATTCCGTTATTCATATCGCCCTTAGCCACGCAGGATTTATGTTCACGTATCCTGTCTAAAATGGAACGTTTTGTTTCACCAATATACGTTTTTCCACATGAGCAAGGGATTTCATTGATAGGAAACTTAGGATTATTATAAATCAAGCGGTGAAATCAAAAGAAATTACGGAAAAGGAGAGATTTAGATTCTATAATGACAATGTTCAGACCCCTCATATTTATGGAAAACCCAAAATTCATAAGCCGAATAACCCACTACGAACTATAGTAGCTTCATATGGAAACCCAACGTACAACACGGGAAAAATTTTATGTAATATAATTTCCCCTTTAATTGGAAACAATATTTCTTGTTTAAAAAACTCTGAAGATTGTATTAAAAAACTAAAATCCCATTGCCCTGTCTTATCCCGGAATGACGTCTTAGGGAGTTTTGATATAACCGATATGTATGGTAGTATCCCTATAAATGAAGCCCTTAAATTATTGGAATCTAAATTGAGAAATGACCCTAATTTATTACAAAGATCTCCTCTTAAAATCAATACAATTCTTAAGCTTTCGGAATTATGTTTAAATAGTACTTATTTTGACTTTAATTCCCAAATTTATAAACAAAAAGACGGCCTAGCAATGGGGAATCCATTATCACCGGTTATAGCAAATCTCTTCGTGGAAAATCTAGAGGATACCATTTTTGGGTCGGACATGGACAAAAATCATTTGGCTTGCTGGCTTCGTTTTATGGATGATATATTTTTTGTATGGAAGGGAGACTTGGATTCATTAACGACTTTTCACAATGATTTAAATAATTTACATAACTCTATTCACTTCACTCTTGAACTAGAAGTTAACCACGAAATTCCTTTTTTAGACCTATTTATTAAAAATGTTAATGGTAAACTAACCTTTTCATTATTCCAAAAGCCTACTCATTCAAAAACCTTTTTAAACTTTAATTCAAACCACCCCAACCATGTAAAAACATCAGTCGTAAAAGGTTTAAAACACCATATTGAATCCATATCTGATAACCCAATTGCGGATAAATTAAAAATTAAAAATCAGTTAATTGAATCAGATTATCCAAAAACACTTATAGAAACCATATTTGACAGAAACTTAATCAGCATGCCTTCTGATATGAAAAGTAAACCTAAAGAGGAGGTTTTAGTTTTACCCTATATACCTAAAACCACAGAGAAACTTAAACGTATTTTGAAAAATTATAAAATAAACTTAGTATCAAAAACCACTAATATACTAAAAAATCAAATTTCTCATTTAAAACCTAAAATAGAAGATTCCGCCATTCGAGGCGTTATTTATGAAATCCCTTGCTCATGTGGAAAAACGTATATTGGTGAAACAAAACGTTCCATTTTAGACAGGATACGTGAACATAAATCCTGCGTGGCTAAGGGCGATATGAATAACGGAATTTCAAAACATATTTGGTCTACGTTAAACCACTCTATTAAATGGGATGATTACAAAATTTTAAAACGGGAAACCAATTGGTACAAAAGAAAATTCTATGAAGGATTGTATATTCGTAAACTAGGTAATTTAAATTTAGATAAAGGATGTCAAGAAGTAACTAATTGGGGTAATATTGTGATTTAAAATTTTATTTTATTTTATATTTATATTTTAATAATTCACACTGACTTACATATACTTTGGATTTATCGGTTACATTGATTCTATTACACACGTAAATTGTTAAAATCAGTAAAACTTTTGTTTATTTTTTAACACGCTGACCTTCTGCTCGCGTGATATTAGAACTTGAATATGGCGCGTGGTAAAATTTTAAATCAAATTAAAACTAACGAACGACTGAAGAAGAGCCTCGGCTCGAAACGTCTTGTATAAAATAAGTTTTATCTTCTAATACCATGCCGTTTTCTCTGAATTAAACATAATTTCTAAAAATATATTATCTCATCCAAGATTTATGTTCTCCAGCGGCCACCCTAAATGGGTCGGAGTGTGCAATAACTGGTAGCTTTTCCTCGGAGTCGGGGTCCGGCCCTTGTAACCCATAAGGGCGGTGGCGCACTGGGAGATGTTAACTTCGATCAAATGGTCCTATCTCCTCCTCCGACTTCGGTCAGGTTTGGGCTGGATACTGAGCTTCAGCTCAGGCTAACGGAGAGGGTTCGTGCAAACTGGCCGCCTCGGCGGATTGGGTAGCCTGCTGTGGGGCGGCGGGCCTCCATATGCGGGCACGGCGGTCCTGTTTCCCGGCCTTTTGGAACAACACCGGGATCTCCGGTGCCGGCTGTGCCGGGTTACTTGGACTGCTGTGTGCTCCTCGTTGCCCTTTAGGAGCTCTCTCCAAAGGGTTTGACTCCTTACATGTGTAGGTAGGGTGTCGGCTGGAGTTGCTACAGCATCCATTCTTAAGCCCACTGCTGTGTGCGAAGTGGGGATTGGTCCACCCATTGCTGCACCTTCTGCTGGGTTGAGTGGCTTGCGTCAAAGGTGCGACCATCAGTAGTAGGGTACTGCTACCCATGCTGGATTTGTCATCTGTCCGGGTTAGGTGGACGCTGGCGTAGGGCACTATGATGATAGGCCTCCGGTGGTATGTTCTCTGTTACTAGGTTCACCGGGCTATAAATTCTGACACACTGTTCTCAAGCGGCGCCGAACACGCTGTCATAAAAGGATCTGGTTGCCAAATTAACGGCGCACTTCAACCCGGAACCCAATGTAACAGCAGAACGCCACCGATTCAGTAGACGCCATCAGCAGGCTGGCGAGTTTGTCGCTGATTACGTCGCAGCGTTACGACATCTGCCTGTTTGGAGCGCAAATCGATGACTATCTACGTGATCAACTCATTGCGGGAATCCGGGAGCAGGCCGTTTTGAAGAAATTGCTATCAGTCAAGACCTTGACGTTTGCTGGAGCCATATCCATAGTGCAGTCCATGGAGGTCGCTTGCAAGGATGCTGATGAACTTAAGTTTGGCGGGAGTCCTGTCCCTGTGCAACCGGTGAGGACGAAAGGAGTAGTCCGTCTTGACGAGCGTTCCACAACAACTCGAGATCCATGTTTTCGTTGTGGTTGACAGAATCACCGTGCGCACGATTGCTTCGCTAAAAATAAGGAGTGCAGTAATTGCGGCAAGACCGGACACTATGCAAGTGTGTGTTGATCTGCTACCTCTTCACAAGGGTCTAAGCAACCATGATCCAAGCGTGGTCGCAAATCCAAATCAGTCAGGACGGTCGAGACAACTGATGGCAACGGGATACCGATATTTCATTTCGGATATGACACCGAGCCGCCTATCCTGTTGCGTATCAAGACCAACAAAGTCGAAATGGAGATGGATTTGGATACCGGAGCAGGAGTCTCGGTGATGTCACCAAAAGATTTCCACCGGCACTTCAAATGCCATTTGCAGCCAACCAGTGTGACCTTACGTCCTAACAAATCTAAGGTCAACATACGTCCACTGGGAACATTCACCACTCGACTAACGTATTTATCGGTTTCCCACGATCAGTAATTTTTCGTGGTCAAGGGAGACGAGCCATCACTGTTGGGACGTACGTTCTTCTGCAAGTTTAATATCAAATTCGAAGACGTACTTACCTTGTCGCAAGTGGTCGGTTCCGATAAAGTTACCTTACAGCAAGTACTAGACAAGCATTCAGCGCTATTAACGGAAGAATTGGGATGCGTCAAAGGCAAGATCTCTAATTTAACCCTACGTCCGGAGGCCAAACCGGTTTTCAAGAAACCGCGACCAATGGCTTTTGCGCTGATGGGTCCAGTTGAACGAGAACTTAAGCGGCTACAGAAAGAAGGTACTTTGGTCCCAGTTACAGTATCCGACTGGGCCACACCTATTGTTCCAGTCCTGAAGCCGAATGGTGAAATCCACGACGTCCGAAGACACCATTTGGGCGTTCCGATCTGTCTTTTCTCGGGTGGGTCTGCCAGAACGCCTGATAACGGACAACGGTTCTCAGTTCAAGTCTGACGGGTTCAAGGCCTTTACCAAATCTTGTGGCATTCTTTTCTGCACCGTACCATCCAGCGACCAATGGGGCAGCTGAAAACTTCGTGGGCAGGTTCAAGCCGGGGTGAGAGACGGTCATTCTCTGGACGAATCACTCATTCGCTTCTTGGGTTCCGATCGTTGCATTCTCTGGACGAATCACTCATTCGCTTCTTGGGTTCCGATCGTTGCATTCCCCATACGAAGACTTGAGTTATTACAGGTTCGAAAGTTCCGTACTCGACTAGCTCTTTTACATCCTTCAACGGCACGCCGGGTGTATGCGAAACAACAACAACAAGTGACCGGCTATGGAGGGCACAACCGAGAGTTCCATGTCGGCGATAATGTCCTTGCGAAAGATCTACGTGGAGGTCAGACATGGATGCCTTCTATAGTAGTCAGTCGTGACAGCGGCGCACGTAATTACACCGTGTTGACCGACGATAACCAAGACCGATGTTCCAGGGGTTCCTGTACCAACGGCTGAACCAAAACCAATGACAAAAACTAAAGAGCCGGATATACCAGTTCCGGAGCTGGACGGTTCACCTTAGAGTTAGGACCAGGATCCAGAACCACGACGATCCACCAGACTCCGGAAACCACCGGACAGACTTCAGTACTAATTAAATTTAATAAATCAAATAGTCTTTCCCGAGTTCTAATTTCGAGGGGAAGTGATGTAATCTATCATCTATTATGGTTTTATACATAGATTGTTTTTAATCCAAACCTATATAACCTGTTTTTATTAAATAAACTAAGCACTCCTTTATTCGCAATCACTTAGCCGTTTTCATCATTTATCTCGGCAATGCTACGCTATTCCAGAAGCTGCCTTGGGCCCTTGGCTAGGGCGGAAGAATACGATACCACATTTCCAGAAGCGAGACGATTACCAGGTGGGCAACGGCCTCCCGCTTCTGGAAGCGGTCAGTAAGAATTAACGTCGAGAATTAAAATACTTTAGAATCAGTTAAGCGTGCTTTCATTTTGACTGCTAAAGAATACATTTACAGTTACGACATAATTTTTACATATTTCAGAATTAATTGTTAAACAGGGTACATGACGAATATAAAGAAGTGTCTAACCAATACTAAAATGCGAAGTTTTTATGGCTGCTAACATTGTCTAAAGATAAATATTTGTTTTTGTGTATCGTAATTTACTTTATCCGCGTCTTCGCAGTCCAATTTCACCGATAATATACGAGACTTAGGAAAATTTAAAATAAAACCAGTATTAACGATATCTAAAACGCTCGGTGCTAGAAAAGGAACAACCTTCCATAATTATTTCTCGATTTGATGTGTGGGAAAATTTTAATACTTATTTTTTTTATTTAAACGCTATAGATATTATACTATGTGTCACATTAGCTCGATAGAAATAGTATCGATAGTTTTGGGTCCCGATTAGTGAGTGGATGTTTATGACTTTTACAATAGGGACTTGGCAGTGCTACGTCACAGTTCTTTTTTCAATAGTTTTTATCCTGGGGAGAAAAAGTATACCAGAATGGCGGCCATGGCCAAAGGTACGGCGTGACATCATGCTGCCAACTAGGAGCAACAAACACAACACACCACACAAGGAGAACACAACACACCACACAAGGAGAACACAACCCGTCAAAAGTCGTGGATTTTCTTGTGTACGTTTTTCATTGGCTAGACGCTTTAGCGCCTGCTGCCGTCGGAAGGGAAAAATTCGGAAATTGTCTTCCCCCCACCCGTAAAACGTTCAGCGTAAAGGCTCGTGACGCTCGTCTAATGAAATTCGTACACAACCCTTCGTTAGCGTGTTTAAAGGCTAGCTGCGTTCTCCTTGTGTTTGTTGCTCCTAGCTGCCAAGTCCCTATAACGCTTCATATCTGGCAGCTTAAATATTATTTTGGTTATTTATGCGACAGCTTGCGACTCCTTTGTTTGCATTAAATGAGTATCGACCGCATACTCATTAATTCCCAATTTAGCTAAAGTAAATTGCTTGAAACCTGTTTTACCATTAAGATAGATTAGCTACTAATTAAGACAACGAAAATAGGTAAGCTTAAGGTTAAGAACGATGTAATTAAATGTTGGAATTTCGTAGATATAAAAGTTAATACGCATAATTCTATAAGCCTTTGCTTGGAAATAAACGATGTCAGAATGTATATCTACGGAAAAGCGAAAATTTACTAAAAGGTGGATACGCGGAGTTTGACATTTTGATTTGTACGAACTAAACTAAATATTATTTTAAATTGTCAATTGTAGCCTAGACTATTTTCAGTCTTCGGAAGTGGAAAGATCCGAGTGGTCAATAGTGTTTAAAATTGTGAAAAATTTCGGCCCGTACAAAAGTTAATTTAGTGGCTAATTTGTTTCAAAGTGTTCAATATTGGTTATTACTTCAGGGATAGTACGATTCTGAGCCAATGAGAAGAATAGGCCCCCCTTTAAGTTTTCATTTTTTTAAATTATTTATCGATAGCATTTTATACGCGAAATTTATTGGTGTAATAATTATTATCCGCAAACATGTAAATAAAAAGTTATCGGTAATTTGAGATCTCACTGGCTGTTCTATACTTCGGCCCCCCGGGATAGAGTAGGACACATGAAAACAAACTTTCATTTTGGTCTATACTAATCAAAACCAAAAATGAGAAAATGTTGGTGTAGTAGATCTCGGGAAGAGTTTTAATTAAATATTAAAATCATTATATATATTAAAATAATATGTACCTCAATTGATTTCGTTTTCCACGTATTGAGCACTTGGAGCACGTGATGCACGTGCCGTTTATTGATCATTTTCTTTATTTTAGGCCAAGTAGGCGACTATCGGAAGCTATCGTGGGTGTCCTAGGTTTTGGCCTAAACAACCATCGTGATAGCAAGAAAGGGGTTGTGGTGGCACCGCGCGCCCCCAGCTAGGTTTCGTACAGAACCTGGATATCATGGAAAACCTGGATAAGTCAGGGATCTGTAAAATGGAGGGAAAATGCCAGGGATAGATCAGGGATTTAAATAAATTCGTAGAAAGTCCGGGATAAGTCAGGACCCTGCCAGCGCTCGAGCGAAGTGAGTGCGCGGCGCCGTCAGGCGCCAATACGGTGAACACTTAAATACTCGGTGTGTTAGGCTAGGCACTGCCCTAATAGTCAAACGGGCGAGGGACGATACTAAATTTCGTGGAAAAATTTATTATATACATAGCAAATCAAGCCAAGGAACGATAAGGTACTATAATAAAAAGCTAATTTTTAGGTCAAAAACCTAGGTAACCTACGACATCTCCCGATAGTCGTCTACTTAAAAAAAGAAAATGCTCAAAAAACGGCCAGTGCATAACGTGTTCCAAGTGTTGAAAACGCGGGAAACGAAATTGATTGAGGTACATATCATTTAAATATTAAGTTAACACCCAAATCCCTTATTTATAAGAGTAAAGTATAGTCTACACACTCATGTCTACGTCATGTAATCTACAACAACTACAAATTTATTTTTCAGTATTATCCTTAGTACACAACAAAAATAAATTTTGATTTCACGTGTCCTGCTCTATCTCGGGGGCAAAAGTATAGAACTTAAATTTCACTAGTCACAAAAATGCATTGAAATTGTTGATTTTCAAAACGCGTTCACTTAACTAATTATCATTTGCGGTAACTAAAAAAATACCATCGTACTTCTTACAAACTGGGCTTTCATATATTAAAAAACCAAACAAAAAAGAGGGGCTTGTTCTTCACAATTACCAGATTCTGATTAGTCTGTGTAATATTCAAAATAAAATTTATTTAAAACTTAAATATAATTAGATTTATCCTATTAATGCACTTTTTTCCTAACTAGCCACCTCTTACCAATTTTCCACTTTTAGCCACTATTTGCCACTGGTCTGGACTTCTCTTCAAAAAAGTGGCTTGTTAGCATTACTGGCTATTTTTATAACAAAATTAAAGGGTAATAATTAGTAGCATGGGCTAATTTATAATTCAAGTGTTCAAGATTCTATAAGCAGAAAGAAATGTTAATAGATTCAGAAATTGTACATTTACAATTGCATCTAATTTTTGTTTATCTTACTACAAAATCTGAACTGGTCAAACCTATCATTAAAATCTTTTTTGCAGATAAATTACATTGTAGAATAGCTAAAATGGAGGAACTTGAAATGCTCAGAAGTGTGCGAAATCGGATAAGATGTGCTACAGTTAAAAAACTGCGCGAGGTCGAAATTAAAATCCGAAATGTCAAGGTTACAGGATTTACTTTCCATTTGAAAGAGTTAATAGGCATACTTGAGGATAAAAACACTACGCTCGCTGAGTTCAATTACAAAATACAAAATAATCTGAAAGACAAGAGGGATTTAGATGAAGATGTACGTACCAGTGAAGAGTGGCACGAGACCATAATATTGTACATAACCAAGATCAAATTGGTGTGTAAGAAAGCGCAAAGTCAACATTTCAATCAATTGAGGAAGGAGCCCTTTTCGATCTCCGAAAGTAAAGATGGCGTTTCTACCTTGCCACCTATCTTTAAGCTACGAAGCACTCTAAACTGCAAAGTCGAAGAGTCAACTGATCTCTTTTCTGACGGTAAGGTATCTCAATCATAATTACAAAACCAGGACGTACAAGGAGCCTTTAATAATGAGCAATTTGATAAATAATTAGTCCCTAGTTAAGAGTTAAGGGACAGGCATTTGAATAATTAAGCGGAGGTTTGCTATTTCTATAGTTACAGGTACACAAGTGGATAACACTTTTCATTACTGTGCTAAAAACTATGTGTTAGTTTATTTGAAGTAGTTCATTCGATTATAGAAAGCATTTTTGAGCTAACCTGCTTATAATTTTTTCAAAGCATAATACACGTTTGCAGTCAAATTATTTTTACTTTGGCTGCATATTGTCCAACCAGTAGAATATTGTTTTTTATAATTTTAATAAATATTACAAATGGTATTGCCTTAAAACAAAATTTCCCATATCAACATCAATAGAACAAAAAATCAACTTTAGACTCAAAACGTTATTAAATTAACAAAGCAACTAAATGAGAAATAGAAAATACAAAATTTAAAATTATTAGAATGTTCCTGATACGTAAAATATACGGGCGAGAAACTATTTTATAGACAAAAACCAACCCATTGTATCATAGGTCTTAAACAATAAAATTTATATGGAAGACAAAAGTTTAAGCGAAAACCAAAACTATAAGTGAATGCTCTAATAAACACTGCGTGGGCTCATGACGACAACCCAAAGAAGCCGATAAAAATCAATGCAAATAAAAAATAGAAGCAAGAAGCTCATAAACTGCTGGATTTTCGTCTGCTAAGCAGACACTTTATTGAAAAATTGTCTGCTTAGCAGACGAAAATCCAGCAGTTCATGAGCTTCTTGCATTTGCCACTACGTGGCTCTATGTAAACTGAAAAGGCTAATTGTTACAAAAACACTTGCCAGTTGCCACGCTTTATTTTATCTTTATTTTGAAAATTGGGACTCGGAGACATTGAATTGGGAATAATACTGCTAGTATTACAATTTCGATTTCGGTTGCCATGGTTACGCGGGACCTGTTCTGAGAAGACTGTACGAAATTCATCTTTATAATTAGGCGGTAGCGCCATCTATATTTTGTAAAGTTATATGATTCGCTCAAAAATTCAATTGCAATATAGTTGCCACCACTAGAGACAGATGCCGCCACGGTTGAACGATATAGTTGATAACAGACTTGGAAATAGTGATATTTTATTTTAAATTTATTTTTATTGAGAGCCACTGGCCCAAGCGGGGGGGGGATTGGGGGAAAAAATTAAAATTAGGTAGGGAAAATAAGAAAATAAAAATTGGTTACGTTACTTACATAACATTTATTAACTTTAAAACAAATAAGTATATTATAATATCGCACATTTTTTAATTAAATTGAGAGCCCCGGTGGCCCGCAACCCCCGTTCGAATGATTTATTTTAAGAGCCCACTGATTTTTATTAAGAGCCATTGTCCCCAAGACTCCCGCTAATTCCAAATCTGGTTGATAAAGTCTCCATATTGAAAGAAATTGGTCCCGCGCCAGCCAGATTTAGTTGTACCTCTATTTATTCCCAACTCAATGCTCGGAGAATCGGAAAACCGCGCAATTTATCATCTGTCTAACGATGCAACAGTTTTTGAAGTAGCTAGTTTAGCAACTACAACGAATCAAGGCTGCGTTTGAAAAAATATTAGAAATCACTGTTCAGTGTTCGCTACTTTAAAACAGCAGGCTTTTAATTCGGATTTTGATATTTCTAGTTTCGCAAATCATTTAAGGGGCTGTTCGGGGCCCCCTCATCTAGATTTGGGGCCCCTACAAGCGAAATAAAAGTAGGCTGCAGCCTGCGTAGCCTACCCCTGGAAATAAGGAATTTTTAAAACTAGTCCTTAGGATTAGTGACCCCTATTGTCTACAAAAATAAACTGGTCCTTAGGACCAGTGACCCTTACCATGATTTTTTTTCTATTGGTCCCATTGTAAATGATTTTTTATGGAATGTGAAATTTGCATAGGTCTAGACTTTAGAAACTATATAAATGTGTATTATTCAAGAAGGCGCGAATCATGAATCGCGCCGCGTGGTGTTTTACTTCATTATTCATTCTAACTTAATACCACTACTAAAGGTTGCTGGTAACTTCGTAAGCCCTTCATCTCTAGTGTAACGTTTATTGTGTTAGAAAGAAAAAAGTCGGAGTAGAAATTGGAAGAAAGCTTGAATTTTTAAACTGGTCCCGCCTCAATGCCCATAAAAAAAGTGAATTTTTAAACTGGTCCTACGGCTGGTTTTGGACCAGTGGACGTGTGTTATTTCCAAGACTGCTGGATATTCGATGTAGTTTTGTCTAAGTACCGTCACGTACCCTACATCATTTTTGTTGAACAATGAAAAATGCTAGGAACTAGAACCGGAACCGACAAAGCGCAAATTTAATATACATGTATAGAAAGGGGCACAAAATCTTACGCGGCGTGGGGGCGCTACTAACCCAAGCTCCGCCACTGGAAAGTTGTGCCCTAATGAATATAAATTTAAATTAATAGGTTTTTCTTATTAAAGATTCGACTTTTTTCCTGTTTATATTATAATATATAAATGAGTTACTTTCATTTTATCTTGCATCTGGAAAAAGAAGGGAATTATTCGCTTTAAACCTGGATTTATCAAGGAAAATGGGTTGCCAATAGCTGTATGAACCCTATTCTTATTGTATAATGATTTAAGAAAACTATTACATTTGAGTTATTGATTTTAAATTAAAATGACTCTTCGATCAAATTATTTGAAGGACTTGACCTTATTGTACCTTCGCGAAACTTTGGCTGACTAGGCTGCATTTCAACGGCGCTGAAGCCTTACACTTTAGACTACTATTTTCCGTTGCATTCTTGCTAATTGGTGTGTTATGTTACTGCTATAAAATGAAAAATTCAATTACTAAGCGCACGCCAAATACTTGACGCTTTTCTTATATTGTTCATATTGTAATAGTAATAGCTGGGAAGGCCGATACTTCACAACGTTGTCATATATTTCCAGTTAGTTTTAGTTAGTTTACGTCTCCCGAAATGGTTATATCTTATTTTTCGAATATTTCTGAAGCTGTAGGGCTTATTAGTTAATTTTGAAGTTCCACTAAAATGGCGTAACGCTATGAGAAAGAAATACTGTCGTTGATCAATTAGTTTCCGCTTAAACTTCCAATTCCCGCCACTAAGCAAGATCGTCATTAATCTACTAATATCAACTTTTTGCCTCTAGTCCGCTATTTGCCACTGGCCTGGATTTTCATAAAAAAGTGACAGGGAACCGGACAAACTTGTCTGTTTTGTTAAACAGCTGCTCGCGCGTTTTATTACCGCCAAACTTTTTGTTCCTCTCTTATAGTTTTGTTAGGCTCTTATTTTTCTTTTGAGCTCTTTTATAAAGAAATTTTGCACAAAATGTGAGGAACGCGCTCATCACAGTTTACCTTATCTTATCAAAGTATCATGGCGCCGTTGTTTCGCTTTTTCATAATACTAAATATTACCCTCGTTTTTCAGGTGAAGAAAATGGTGAAATTATGATAGTGAACGAATCCGTACCACAACGCGGCATGAATCCGTACTCCGACCCTAAATATCCCCGACACTTGATTAGCACAGCCTTCGAGTGCAGCGCTTTCGGAAATTCTCGCTGTGAGCAGAGGCGAAAAGGAGAAGGTTTACATCTGCAAGATGGGGTAAGTAAAGGACAGAAGACCCCGGTTAGCGTCATAGAAATTGTCGATTCTGACGACGAGCATGGTACACAAATAATGTCGTCAAAAGATGCCACACCCGAGAAGGAACTTAAGATTTCAAATCACCACATGATGATGATCCCGAATCCAAACACGCGAGATTCAAATGTAAGGCCGTCAAATTCAGGACATCACTCTGTGGATATACCACTGATAACCTCTTCGAAAATCGAAGAAGTAACCTCTTCTTTGGCTAAAGTACAAGCAACTGCATCACGATCAGTCAACGTTCCACAAAGCCATACTCTTTCGGGCTATTTGGACTTCGTTGGTTCCATCGCACTTTCCCAGAAGAAAGGCAAGCATTCCAATATTAGTTTAACGTCGGAAGATGAATTGTCAAACGCCGCACATATCAGGAGCACCAACTGCGTTTTTAATCGAAACACCATTAACCGCGACACTGGTAAGGATGCTTTTTCTGCTCACACCCTTTTACCAATAGGCTCAGGACGAACCCCTCGTTTACAAGGAATGAACCAGTCTTATCGTGCGTACCGACAGGACATGGTAATTTTTCTTAGAACTCTTAAATGATTACGAAACTAATGGTGTAACGATGTTGCAGCCTAGAAAGACTGATGTGTCGTTTCCAAATTCCGCGGCTTCATCAATACATGTTTCCAAACGCAAATCGTGCGAGCCGCCATTCATGCACCTGAACATCAATGAATTAAATCTAACAAATTCTTCAGATTATCAAACCACGGTTTGCGATGATCGTATCCAGATTTTCCATAACCTACCTGAGTCTGGCGTTACTAATATCGAATCTGACGGATCTCATATCTGTCAGGACCATACTTTTGGGAAATATTCAGATATTCAGCCCGGGTTCCGAGACCAACACAACAAATCGTCCTACATCCAAAACGGGTGTAAAACCACTTGTACTGAAACAGTTTCTCTAACCCCTCTAGCTGCTGCTGCTGACAATTTGGAGTATCTAGGATCTTATAATAACCCTTCCAGCGATGGAACTGCGTCTCCCGAGACTCAAAGCAACTCTCCCGAGACTCAAAGCTACTCTCCCGAGACTCAAAGCTACTCTCCCGAGACTCAAAGCTACTCTCCCGAGACTCAAATCCACTCTCCCAAGGCTCAAAGCCACTCTCCCAAGGCTCAAAGCCACTCTCCCAAGGCTCAAAGCCACTCTCCCAAGGCTCAAAGCCACTCTCCCGAGCCTCAAAACCACTCTCCCGAGCCTCAAAGCCACTCTCCCGAGCCTCAAAGCCACTCTCCCGAGACTCAAAGCTACTATCCCCAGACTCAAACCAAATCTCCCTACCCTCAAACCAAATCTAATGAAACGCAAATTGAAACTGAAGAAGATAACGATGACCTCGAAAATATGCAAGAGTCATCTGATGAAAATGCCAATGATTCTGTTGTTAGTTTAAGCGAATACTTCGCCGCTGATGACCCGCTGGTCGATAAACAAGTGATCCCGCAACTGAGTACTCTATATAAAGAACGACAATGTTCATTGAATCCTCAAAACATCTATCTTGACCAAGGAAAACAATATTTCAATACTCATATCGACTCTGGCCACAGCCAAACATCCTCTTTCGAAGTTCAAACAAAGTCAGTCGAAGATGGGAAACGCACGACCAACATACGGCGTCCAACGATAAGTCAACCCACTCCACTATCGACAGGGAACACTAAAACCCATGGTCACAACAAACGAAGTGTTTTTCCCGACAGTCAGCCCGAAACTATCAATATCCAATCTACGCCTTTTGACCGTGCCTATATTCAACCCGAGGTTCTCGACAATCTAAATTCGCCTATCAATATCCAAGCTGAAAGTTTAAACACTCTAACTGACCATTGTCTCGGTAGGAAAAGCAATTCTACTGACGAGCAAGACCAGATGATTAATGCTGTGTACGTCGACGATGAAGTGGCTATACTGGCTAACAAGTCCCAAAACACGGTTTCGATGTCTGCAATCACCACCAACGACTTACAAGAGGGACGAAGGTCAATTTTAACTTCAACCTCGGACAATTTTCTTGGTAGCAACAAGCCAAACCAGGTACCATCAGCAACTGGTTTCGCTAAAGCACACACTTCAATAACCGGTAAATGAAGATGATAAGAGTTGGTACAAATCCCCTTTTTGTTTTAAATTAACCGGCCTGGTTTTTTACTGCTTAAAGGTATTTTAGGGTTTATTTGGATTTCTTAAAGACTTTCGCCTACCAAATTCCTTACACTTTCAAAAATACGTTGAATAAGAGCACTGTACTTGGATCTGCTTATTAGAGGTCATTTCTAGGGGCCCTATGCTATTCTTAAAATAAGGCTGGTGAGGGCAGAGCCATTGTATTGAGACATACGTTACCAAAAGTGTATAGCCATGTTCTATAAGTGTGTCAGTTAGTCGAAATAATTACTTATAGCAATGTGTAGATTGCCGTCTTACGTTAAAATATTAGAGGCTTTAGTGATAAAAATACGCAATTTGAAAACCTAAGGGTGCCAAAATTTTCCATTTGAAAAAAGTCAGTTTAAATGTCGAAATCACCATTTTAAATGTCAAGATCTTCTGTTTATAATATTTGTTTTTATTAAAAGGTTTTTGAGATAATCATTTTGAAGGTTGAGATCGATATTTATTATAGCTTTGAATAAAAGTAGAATTTTTTTTTTTCTGTAACCCGGCCACCTGAATTAAGGGCTTCAAAAGTCGCATGATGACTTAGGCCTAAGGTGGTTCTTTGGGTATTAGCCTAGCTGATTATTATTATTTTTTAATTCCGTGTCACTAATTCTTAAAGTTATTAATCACGAGATTGGTTTTTATAAATCATTTTATATAATTTGGCATTGACTGTCCGTCTCACCGTTAGGCTTAGAATCGTAAATAATACATCCCACGATAAGGAATATAGAATACACGCTGTCTCAATTTGGGCACTCGATGACCCGTATATTTAGTATTTGCCGGAAAAATATTATTGATACTTGTTCACATGGGGGAGTTGAGTGTACACGCGTGTCCCTGACATCCTGTTTAATTTTTTTTTAGTTGATGGCTCGTCGAAAAGAAAGTCCAACGAGAATCAAAGTGACACTCCCGAGACAAATGAAACGGCAACCGGACAACGCGAGATGAAAAGGGAGCTCCTAAAGTGTCAACATTGCGATTTAAGTTTCTACATGGCCACACATTTCGTGATCCACTCACGAGAAGAACACGGAGACCCTAAACCGTTCAAATGTCGAGAGTGCGCCTATTCTACCGATTTAAATTATAGGCTGAAAGTTCACAACCTGATCCATATTGAACGAAAACCTTACTTCTGCCCTTTGTGCCACCAGCCGTGTCGCAGCGCCTATTTCCTGGTGAAACACTGTCAAAGTCACACCACACCACCTACAAAACCCCTCTCTGATTAGTAGTGAGTGAGATTCCATTCAATTGTAGAAATTAGTTTTAGTTAAATATTCAATTTCTTAAGTATTTTATATGTTAGACCGTGAATATCATAAGAAATTAAGATATTTGTCACATACTGTCAGTTATTTAGCTTGTTTCAATGAATCATATTCCTGATTTCGGAATTAAATAACTTATTAATATATAGTTTAATAACTCACGTTTTATTTGCAGTAGCTTCAGCCAGAATCCTGTTTTAAAGGCTGATACTTCTCTCTACAGACAGAAGATAAATTCTAGTACTTTTGTTTCGATGGCCTTTTTAGTTACGATCAATACTTTGATCATTTCGAAGATGATTAATTAAAATTTATTAACAAGTTGTTAATATTCTAATTTACAATTAAAGACATTTTATTTCATTGAATGTATAGTCGTTTTTTTCATTGGAATAATAAATATAAAAGGCAATGCATTTTTTTTTAAATGTTTGTACAATCATTATCCAAGCACATAAGATAAAAAAAAATAATAATCAGCTAGGCTAATACCGAAGGCACCACCTTAGCTCTAGGTAGCAGACGATAACTTAGATCTCTTCCTAACACGTAATAGTTCTGTTAATTTGGATCGCGTAGGTAAATTCCTATAATTTACCCTGAGCTTGAAAAGATTTGTCTTTGCGATCAATTGTACGAATGACTACAACTATCAAGAATGAGCGGATAATAAATGGCCGCAACCTTTGTCTAAGTGATTTCCGAGAAATATCATCCACCTACAAGAAGAGAAAGTAGATATTCGTATCGGAGTGTCTTTTCTCTTACCAGGAGGAAATAAGTAGATTACACGCTGAAAGGGGGGTGGTTTTCCTTGCGGGACTCACAAGGCGAACAGATTTCTTACCAACGCTTGTCTCGCTAACTCTTTATCGGCTTCCACACATTTTGCCTTTCAGCGCCCAAACTTTTCACAATTGTTACCAAGTTCGCGAATCGCGATATTAATATATTGTCGCTTCCCCGAATTCAACGGACAGACTAGCCACCCGCATAAGCTTCGGACGTCGGCCACAATGTGCGCTCCTGGGGTCTCGCCCGTGTTTAAAACGCCCTGTCAAAATGTTGGTTCTTCGCCTTGCTCTAGAGGTAGCCTCTAGTGGGAACTTAAGACTGGAAAGTCGAGCTCGCTAAAGGGCTATTTATTTTGGAAGCAGTAAAAACTTAATCACTAGAAACCGCTAATAGAGTACGAGCGATTGACGCGCAGCGCCTCTAGGGGCGAACTCACGTAAATTAATAAATCGTTTTTAGAAAAATATTTGTTAAATGAATTTTAAAGAAACGCTAAAAAAGACTTTAGGATATATTTCATCGTTTTATTTTCGAAATAGGCGGGCTCAAAGTTCATTCGTATGCCTAGATATACGTCTAGGGAGAGAGTGTGGATTCCCGGTGATTTTAAATACTTCTATCTTGTACAATCTAGAGTAATATTTTATAGAAATTATATGACAATTAAAATTAAATTATTTACATTAATTGTTATATCGTAGACCTTTTTAGTCACCGACGTATGCATTAGCCTTGAACTACTGAGCTGTCTTCGTTAACTGTTTCCCTAACGTTAAATATACGATTACCTACCAAAAAAAGCTTGACCTTTTCTATACGTAGATTCTCTAAAATATTTTCTAAATCCATTTAACGCTAAAAATCCCCCGTATTTCGTTAATTGTTTCGTATTACAATTTGCCATCATTTAACGATAGTAATCGGGTTTTTCCGTTTCAAAATACGCGGTAGATTAAACTGAGGCCCAAAACTAGGCAAGATTCACGGTGAAACATTTACCGCCTTAAAATTTTCGTCTACTTTAAAGATACATTGTGATCGAACCAATGGATGAAATTTAATGAAACTAGCTTTTTAATAGACCTTGAAACTTTTTTCAAGTCATATTTATAATTCACTGATGCCAAAATTCGGGAAAAGTATTAATATCGTTTAGAATTACAACCTACTTTCTAATACGCGCGTTGACAAAGCAAACTTTACTAAGACGAGCAGCTGTTCGATTATCTACAAGGCGCGTTAAAAATATTACTTTTGAAAGCTATAAAGCGAGAAACGATTTTTCAAGACGATTTTATATTATATTTAAGTTCATATTAACGGTCAGTGAAATATTTCATATATCATTTGGTAGGTTAATTAACGTTTAAACTTCACATTAATTTCAATGTGGGTAAAAACTTTTAACGAAGTTACGCGCGAGCTCGCCACGAGAGGCGTTGCGTTTCATTTTCGTTTGAAATCGACAAAGCCTATAGTGGCATGTTCGGTCACCTCTAATTTTGTACCAAGAGAGTGAAATACAAATGATTAAAGATTTTTTTCGATATGTACAGAAGTTCGAATTCAATACTTGGCATAATTTTCACGTCCAATAACAATATGAAATATTTCAAGAGTAGCTAGTAAATTACCACAATTTCATACTCTGGGTAATTAGAAGGGCCCAAAATAGAGTTTAGGGAAATGTTCATTAATTGACCAAGACTTCCTTTAAGACTAAAATATGATATCAATTTGTATGGTGATTTCTCTACAGTATCGCTTTACCGAATGTTAAAAGGTCGTTAGAAACGTTTTTTCTGAATTGAATCGTATCCAAGTAATTGGCCGTCTAAAATTCGCCTCCAAAACGCCGAGAAATGCGCTAATGTGCAGTTTCTTTTATTCCTTGGACCCAATTGTTTCCTTTTACTAAACATTTGGTCTTTTATCGAAAATGTTAGAAAACGATCACTAGCATAGATGGGCAAAACTCCGGAGTTTCACTCCGGAGTTCTGGATTGAACGCCAAAAACTCCGCAACTCCGGAGAGAACTTCCATAAGTTCGGAGAGCCTGATAAATAACTCCAATTTTGCAGAGTGACAATGGATTTATTAGAGGAGTGAACGATTACTCCGGAGGGATGGAGGGAAAAACAATACAACTACGATTGGAGGGTGGAGGGACGGAGGGAAAAGTGTTTAAGCGATAGTCTTCAGACGGAGGGACAGAGGGAGAAACAATACCACTACGATTGGAGGGTGGAGGGACGGAGGGAAAAGTGTTTGAGCGATAGTCTTCAGACGGAGGGACGGAGGGAAAAACAATACCACTACGATTGGAGGGTAGAGGGACGGAGGGGAAAATGCTAGAGTGATAGTCTTCAGGCGGAGGGACGGAGGGAAAAAGAGTGCCACTCTGACTAGAGGGTAGAGGGACGGAGTGAAAATGCTAGTGCGATACTCTTCAGGCGGAGGGAAAAAAGAGTGCCACTATGACTGGAGGGTAGAGAGGTGGTGGGAGAAGTTCTGGAGGTTTTTGCGATTCCCTCCAGAACTCCTGAGTTTTATTCAGGACTCTCAACGTCTAACAAATAATGTGTTTAATGAAATAACGCCTTCCTATAATACATGACATTTTATTTTATGTAATTATTGAAATGTTATAATTTTTTAGCCAATCAAACGAATTCATAAACTTGCACAAGTAACACAAAGATCGGGGTTATATAGAAATATTGTACAATTATTATTTCAAATTTTAATAAAATATTATAATGCTTTGTGGTTTAGTTCAGTAATTTGGTATTTGTGTGCTGTATTGGAGTATTTTCACAACGGGCGTTTAGCTCTCCCTGTTACGTATAGCAGTAGTTAGTAATTTGAAAATTTAGACTGTAGCTATCTTTTATAGGTTTAACTCCCAATTCTGAAAACGCGTGCTTGTTCTAGACTCAATTATCTCACGTTAAGATTGGGTTATAAATGAGGTAGTGTTAAGTACTAAATGTATGGGGAAGGTTGTGTGACACGCTATCACGTTTCAGAATATTCAATGAATTTGTGTTTTTTGTGTGTAAATATGTCTATACGTAGGTGGGTAGGTACGGGTGTGGACGGATGAAGATAGGTGTGTAGAGAGTAACGAGAAGGTACGGTTGTGTAATTTGTATTTTTTTGCAGGTATTTGTGTAAATGTATGTGTTTATGTAGGTAGGTATGTATGTATGTAAGTCTTTTACACTTTTTTGGTATTGTTTCGGTGCAATATAAACTTTAAAATAGTCAAAAAAAATTAACATAATGTGAAACCGTTTCAGATTTGACAAGTTTGGTGGAAAGTCTCAAATGAAATTTTGTGTAATGTTTTTTTTTATCAGATTTGGTTTTTTTCGTTAAAACAAAGCTACTTCTACGGAGCTAAAAATTTCCTATCTACGTTTTCAGTGGTTTTATAATGATTTAGTTTTCTTTTTTAAACTCAAACTTCGTAGTCCGCAAATAAATAATGTCAATTGTAGCAGTCGTTATCCGTGACGATGGAAGTTACGCCCAGAACGTAGTTCTTCTAACTTCTCACTAAGGCCAGGTTTAGGGTGTACAGAACAAATCTAAAGCCACTGTCACACCAGGCCGTAGAAGTCCGTTTAAGTCGGTTTCGTTGCCAGTTTTGACCAATGAAATTGAGAAAATCTCGCCTTGAAACCAGGATTCGAGCGATCGTGTGACCGTGGCTTACACTTATCTTTCGGTTACAATTATTTGAACACTAAATTCGCTTGTCAAAGCGCGCAAAAACATTTTGACATAACTACACCTTTCACCGTCTTTCAAAGTAGGTTTTGATCAGTTTCTATTTAAACCAAGGCTTACAAATACATTACGGTGTAATAAAATTAAACTAAAACTGGGAAGCGATTAATTTACAAAGGTGTAAAAAGTGTAAACGTTTTGTCCCAATGTAAGTTAAAAATTTCCGCCTAGTAAATGCTGTCGAGTATTTTAGACCTAATCTACGAACTAACCCCTGAACCTAGTATGAGACTTGCTCAAGCGTTACCGTTAACAGGGCTCAAACATAAAAAAGGACGGCCGAGCCAGCAGTGTGGAAAAAGTGGATAGTTTTAGAAGCAGTATCAATGCATTTAATAATACATTTAGTGAAAATCCGACTCGGCGATGGAGATTCGGGTTTCCCAGAGGTATCGCGGCAATTTCGTGCCCCCCCCCCCCCCCGATCCGTAGTTTCTACGCATGTTTTTCAATTTCTAAAGAACCACAGCGAAGGGAGGGGACTTTTGCCACGGATTGCGTGGAGGCCCGAGATTTGTAGCTATGCCACTGCTTGATACATGTACCTTAGAACACTGTGAATAAAATATTACTTATATTATAAATATAATATAATAATAATGTACTATATATATATATATATGGTAGTAATAATACTATACAGGGTGTCTCAATTTGATAGATCAGGCCATTTTTCTCTAAAGGTGTTTATCCTAGGGTTCTGAAATTTTAAGGGTATATTTTCTTAATTTCAGATTTTTCGCGGTTTTGGAAAAATTAGTTTTTCACCGGTTGGTGTCACGCAAAATGTTCCAATGGAAAAGTTGTAGAGTATAAATGAAAATTTAAAAATAAATTTCGTTCGGTTGAAAAAGACCTATTTTTCACTGAGTTTAGAGGCCGTGAAAAAACAAGTTGTACTAGAAGGCAATAGCCTTTAAGAAATTATAGGAAACATGAGCATTTCAGTTATAGGTTTTCGAAAATAAACAAAGAACAATTCGATCCAACCCTAAGTCGAAGCTGGCAGTCCTGACGCTCTCTCGAGAAGAGGCGACGTAGTAGGCAAGGATGGTGTTTTCAATGGCGATGTCCTGGAGAGCACGACCACGAAACCTCGGATTGATATTACCCCAGTTGTAGAAAAAAAAACAAAAATATGCGCATATTTGGGCAACAAATCTTCGTTTTAGGATCTTACTCGTAACCACGTTGAAATGGAAGACGCATTTTTTGTCTACTTTGTCTAACTAGGTGTTGGACGTAATCATTTTCTTTAACAATTACTTTTGGCAGATCTGAATATTCAGTACATAGCTGAAAGCGTAAGTTCCCTACAATAAATGAGCATGTATGTTGTGATTAGTAACGATTGTTTACGTTAATGGCTCTGCCTTCTAGTACAACTTGTTTCGGAGATGGGAGTGCATAGAGCGGAGGGATACATTTTTGCCTTGGAGGGCCGACGAAGTAAATTGTTTCATACAGAGGGTGGAAGGTGGAGGGTGGAGGGAAAACATTTTCACAAACACCCTATCCCATTCTCTCCGGATCTTGAAGTTTCTGTCCGGAGTCTTGCATACCTCTGGCGGGACGAAAGCCGGAAGATATTTTCACTCCGGAGTGTGGAGGGATAAAGCGTGAAGGAGGCAGTTATGTTTCGGAGATTGGAGGGAAAACAGCGGGGTGGGACATTTATGCCGTGGAGGGCTAACTAAGTTAATTTTTTCACTCCGGAGGGCTGACGAAGGAGGGTAGAGGGGAAAATGTGTACCTCCACGTTCCCTCCGGCTCACTCCGATATTGAAGTTTTTCTCCGGAGTTTTGCATACCTCTGGAGGGACGTAAGCCGGAAGATTTTTCACTCCAGAGTGTGGAGGGATAAAGTATGGAGGAGGGATTTATGTTTCGGAGATTATAGGGAAAGTACTGGAGTGGGAGATTTATGCCGTGGAGGGCTAACGGAGTTAATTTTTTAACTCCGGAGGGGTGAGAATGGAGTGTAGAGGGAAAAATGTGTTCCTCCACGTTCCCTCCTGTTCACTCCGAAATTGGAGTTTCCCTCCGGAGTTTTGCCCACGTATGATCACTAGTATAAAAATTTCGTTATTTATTATAAGAAGTATTCTACGTGTAGAAATTAACAATAACGAGGTGCTTCATAGTGACCACGTCAATTGAAAGAAAGTTGTTTATTGAACTTCGTTTTTTTCTTAATTACAAAAAATGTACAAACTGAACGCCTGAGGCACACGCAAATCATTTTTGAATCCGTTCGAAGTTTCGAGGCGTGTTACGAATTTGCGACCGAAAACTATGGTTGTGCTCCCAAACGGCGGCGGGTGAAACAATTCGTCGGAGGACATATTTATTGCACTGTGGAAGCGAATAGTTTCCCAGCGATCAATAATGCGTTGTCGTATTAAGTCATCAATTTTGTGGACTTCAGTCTTGTTTAACAATTTTTCAAGATGTCACCAGAATTAAAAGTTGGGTATGGGTAAAAATTCATGTTCATTGAGTAACAAGGAGTATAAACGTCTTATGAGATAAGTAAATAAAAATTTCTACTAACAAAAGCCTTTTAAGCGTTCGCATCCAGAAGTATGCTATCGTTACGATTTAAAATAATGAAATGCCCACAAAGATAGAAATCACATGGGTTCAAATCAAGTGATCTGGCTGGTCATTCCGCCTCGATCTATCCACCTCTGAAAAAACTCGGCATCAAGATGAGCTCTAACCCGAAGGCCAAAATGAGGGGTTGCTCGTCGTAGACACTAAACTGCATTTTTTGTGACCTAACGGTAGTCGCGTGCGGATTTTCTTGCTGCCACTCATGACGATTATGTAAATTGAAGATAACGTCATGGGAAAAATTAGCCTCGTCAGAAACTAGGAGCGTACCTAGCCAATTGACGTCGTTAGTCTGTTCCTGAAACCACTGAAAAATTTCGATCGTTTTGGATAATCGACCTCATTTAACGATTTAACCTTTTGTAAATGGAATGAGTGCAACTGGTGTCCTCGAAGGATACGCCAGACAAATACATGGTTGACTCGCAATTGACGTCCAGCTTTCCTCGTTCTTGTTGTAGGATCATCCTCGATGATTGTAAGTACTTGTTCTTCCACGTCTTCTGGATTGTATCCTTGTGCAGTATCAGGTACCCTGGGTTGTATTTTTCCAGTTTATCTTAAGCGCCGTGAACGTATATTGATTTGGAAGCTGTCTTTGAGGTAAGTGCTCCTGATAAAAGTACCGTGTTTCCGCCGCATTTCCCTGAGCGAGTCCATACATAAGATGCATATCGGCATATTCTGCATTCATGAAGTACGGCATAACATAGCAGGTTTAAGATTCGAAATGTGAATTTAATTATTGAAACTTCTCAATTTATTGTAAATTTGAGCCTCTTACCATCCAAATAAACTATTAGAGCATTGGTTGGAGACTTAACCTGAATACTTAAAACATTGTTGTGTGGGTGACTAATTAATGAGACCATTAATTACACAAGTCAACTACATTCCGTGTAAAACATTCGGGGGGACACACGGAGATGAGCTAGATAAGTTCTAAACGCCTCAAAAGGTGTGAAATTTGTACTTACTTATGGCCTTAGAAGAATATAAAAAGAAATTCAATAAAAACTTTTTTAAATAGACATAGTCACTTAGAAACACCTTATTATTGTTAAAACGTATTTCTACGCGTACATGTAGCTCACTTTTTTCATTTTAATAGCTTTTGATACAAGTTTTGTTTTTTTTTCTCGAAAAGATAACAAACCAATGCTTAGTAACTTAATTTTGTGCCAATTAGTGTTATCAAGTGGTAACACTAATTTGCACAAAAGTGGGGCTATTTTGTTAAGAATTAACGCACTAATTTCAAAATTGTAAACTCCACAATCTCCAAAGGTTGCGAAAGGAAGCTTAAAAAAATATTAAATGGACTAATTGTAACGTTTACTATCGTTATATAAATGTTTTAAAATGGCCTTTTCCATGGTTTTTGAAATAACTTATGATTGCGAATTTTTTTTCCTATTTCTAAATTCGCTACAAACTATCGATTGACAACAAATAAAATCATGTTTTCCTTCAGGGAAGATAACTTCGCCGCTTAGGGTTTGGTGCTACATTACTTTCCATAATTTCCTTATTACAAAAATGTAATAGTCATTTGTATCAGACCATTTTTAATATTTTCAAACATTTTGCTTTTTGAAATATTGGGCATAAAAAGTTAATTTTATTAGAAGAAGCTATCTAGGCCTAAGATTTTATTGATCATTTTAACCAGTCAATTCAGTTAACCATGATTACTCGGAAAACTAACAGAAAATTGAACGGTAAAATATCGAGATTGTTTATATTATAGTTTGAAAAAATGTTACCCGGTTTTAGGGGAGATAATATTTACGACTAACTTTTACCAAAAATATTTTTAACTTAAAGCTTATGCGAGTTTTTATTTGAATTAGAACCGAAGAGCTCAGATTTTGCTTATAAATGATAAAAAGGGTAATTTTTGTGTTTGGAAAAAGATATACTTGAAATTTAGATATTTGGTAAAAAAAATCAATAAAAAAATATTGCACGTGCAAGCTTATAACTACATTAAAATACAACCATATTTAAATAAATATTGGTAATATTTAATTTGAACGGATAACATTAAATTAAAAGTTTACCAGTCCCCGAGCCCTACTCTTGTAACATATTTTAATTTAGAGATATTTATTTTGCCGGTATAAAAACAAAACTTTTTCAAAGTTTATAGATAATGTCATAAAAACATTTTATCAGGATTTTTCTCTTAATTTAAAAAATAAAATATTCAAATTGGAATGCCATATGTCTTATTTTAAAAGTAGCAGAATTATCAATACATTCTTTATAATTGTGTAAAAGACCTTTAACCCTCGCCTCAACTAAATACTTTCCCTGAATAAAATCAGATTTAAGGAAAAATTACAATTATTTAATAAATTATGAGTAGCGACAATTATCTTATTATTGGTTAATCCAAAAAATAATATATTTAATGAACTGAACCAAATCGTGGAGATAGACCCTGGATAAAAAGAGGCTTTCTTAAATTAATATTTTTCTTATATTACACATGAAGCTTAGTTTCCATGTAAATCCTAAAAGCGGAATTCCGATAAAATAATAAAAGGTTTACTTTTTAATAAGTTAAAATATTTTAGTAAATTATTTAAAATAGGGAAGAATGTGAATAAAAAATGTATTTCAAAATATAGTGAAGATTTCTAAAAGGAATTCGTAACACCCAGGATTGAAAATGCAGCTGAGAAAATTATTATAATTATGAGGTCTTCTTCTTGATGATTGGCCCGCAGTCGTTCCAGGTGTTGTCCGAATCGCACTGTTTGCGGACGATATAGACATGCTCCTAACTGGTCACTTCTGAAATTTCCTCAACTTGGATATGCAGGAGGCGCTGGACGCTGTACATCAAGAGCTCTCTCGCCGTGGCTTTCCACTTTCCCCGGTGAAATGTGTTATAACCTACTTGTTTTTCTTGTACTGCACACTACCTTGACGTGATCATTGACACTCGTCTTACTTAGCGCCAAGACATCGTGTCACTACGTACTCGTTTCTTACGCTTGCTTGGTCTGCTCCGGCCTATGGCTGGGTCTCGTTGGGGTCTTATCAGTACGTACCGTCGTCTGCTGTACTTAGGACTTATTTAGTCTCATCTTGATTATTCAGCCTCTGCAACAACTCTGGCTTTGCTGGACAGAGTTCAGCCCACCTTTTTGCGGGTGGTGGTAGGTGCGACTCTCTCAACATTAGACCAGTGTTAAGTATATACCGATGGCTTATACAGACCCACTAAAATGTACTACGGAACTATGGACTGGCTTTTCATATTCCCAGATTGGATGTCACATGCTCTTTTCGCGCTTACCCCGCTTTCTCCATTTGTCACTTTGAGCTTGTGGCCATTCTCCAGGCTAACCTCACAGTGCTAGATCACCAAATTGACGAGGCCACGATATGTTTTAAAGCGCCGACTTGAATTACCCGTTCCTCCAACCATTGACTTTTCTCATGCCTGTTTATCTCTTCTGTCGATTCCCGCTCATGTCGGGAACAAAGGTAATAATGCTGACGATCGGGCAGCTCGCGGTGCGCCTGTTACAATGGCCTCGCCTAATATTTTTTCCCTGTTGATAAAAACCAGTGTCGCAGAAGTGAACTTCCTCGGCCATTTTTCTTAAGTGACTTAGCACCATTCTAGCGAAGCAATCAAACGTGTCTGGTAGTTTTTACAAAGACTAAAACAGGAACAAAGCATCGACTGTAACCCCATTATTTTAACCAGTGCCGAAGTTTTCATTCTTTGTTCTAATGCTTTTTTAGTGTTACTGGTAACACATCGAAGCTTACCATGACGAGAGTCGCTAGAAATTGAATTCATATTTGACGCGATACTCTCAATCCGTCTTATACAATCTGAATTATCACATCTTATTAGATAAGGCTTGAGTTCTTGATTATGTGTTTCTTGACTCTTAATCCTAGTAATATTCAGAGGGTGATTAACAATTTATCTTCTAGCCGTTCGTGTTATCATCCAATGTTTATTTTCTCCGAAATAGTATAAAAATGCCGTTATTACGGTCAAGCGTAAGACAGTGTCGGCATAAACTGTTAACTCTAAGTACGAATCAACAGGTACATGGGGAAACTTTACTGGCGGATCGTTTGACACCCTTTAAGAACCGTTCGTAAACCGGGTTGCTTTTCATCAATGTTTAGTAAGCACAGATGATATCGAGTCGTTCATCTCGGGTAGTTAACTCTACTCGTTGCCAAATTAAGGTTAATGGTTCTAGTAGCCCTACTGACCACCAAATAAAGCGTTTTAAAGACTTAAGCGTTGGTCTTTTCTTGTAGAGTAGTAGGCATTGACTATCATTAATTTTATCATAAAAATCCATTGAAGATAAAATTTCCATTCTTGAAGTTCGTTTTGACACGATCAATTTATCTTTTTCAATAGTTAAAGAGTAGGATAAAGTTAATTTATTTATCTCTTGCTGTGTCAGTAGATTTTTATAGGTTACTTAAAATTGATATCAGCAATAGCTTTCCTTAAAATAAGTGAACTCTCTATGAACATTTTACTACCAGAAGCTAAGAGGTTCGACTGAATATCTCCAATATCAACATCAGATGTTACCGTATCTGAAAGGCGCATTGGTCAGAGACCGCTCTCATTACGTATTCCATTGATTATAACAATATTATTTGGTTTATCATAAAATTACGATTTTTTTATAATTACAGTATCATTAACTATACAGGGTGTCCGGATTTATCTATTTATGATATCAAAAAAGATCACGGAGCCACATTAGGCTTATGTGCGGTCCGAAAATGGTAAGTTACAGTTTTTTAAAAGATAGATAAAACTTCATATACCCTAAAAATTGAGCGGAATAAAAATTAAATATGAATAGTAGACGAATCTGGGTTGGAAAGCCACATTGTGATGGCCTTTTGGAAAGCAATTTGGCAAGGAGATTGTATAGTATCCGACGGTATTGCATTCCAATCATTTGACACGACGTGATACGTGACGATAACTCACAGAGCGTTTAACTAAAGGTTTGACTAATTTGGCCTGATGACCCCTTGTATGCACATTAGTAGATAAAACAAGTTGGCAAGCCAAAATATACCTCTCCTCGGAAGAATTGTCCCTAGTGGTATTAATTTCTCGAGATAACCCTTAAAGATATATCTCCGCAATTTAGAGTTATTTGTTAAAAATATTAACCCATTTCTATCCCGCCCGGTATAAAATTTTAATTATAATTAAAATAATTGAGACGAAACGACCAATTTTAATTTATTCAGAATATCATAAGTTAAGTAGTTACAACAGTAAGTTAGACGTACTATAACAATGCACAATTGAATTAAACCCTTTTACAGAACAAGTTTATCAGTTAAATATAATACGAAGCAAATTTTAATGAAAGAACTATCTACAGAGGCTTTTTGGAATCACTCGCTTACGAAATACTTGCCGCATCTTTAACGCTCATTTTATTTCAACACTCGCCCTTGATGAAGATACCGTAGATATCTGGTAGTGGACGACTCGTTCACTTCCTGTTGACGTTGTGACGCATACCACATGAAAAAGACCAATGCCGTCCAATTTCCAATATCATATAATGACTCGCACACCCAAGAAGTCATTGACTGCGTTAGAAATCGTAGATATCCAAATATCCACACCAAATGTATTTACAAGAAGCAAAAACCTTACCATCAACAAAGCACAGAGAGCCACTTGACAAACCGCCAGCTCTTAAAGCAATTAACGTTAAATTATCTCCTTTGAATTAACAGAACTATATATAGGTCGTTAAGAAAGTGGACCACCCACAGGGTCTACCCTTTAACCCTCTAATCTCGGCTGACTGCGCTAAAACAAGATTTAACCTTTAAAAAATACCAGATTAGGCCTTCATAAATTCATTAATAAAAAAAGACTTTATTACCTATTATGCTTACGATGCCTGTCTTAATTTCAGTGAATCTAAGCAGCTATCGGTGGTTCTGTGGTAGAGCGCTCGACTGCCAAGCCGAATGGTCTGGGTTCGAAACCTGGGTGGCGCATTTGTTTTTAATCAATAGAGAAACGCTAAATTAGAATTTCTTCGATGCAATAATTTCAATTTCAATTCTATTTCAATTAAACCAAAATTTCCTACTCTATTAAATACGCTTCCGATAAAGCTGAAGGTCTAATTTTCAATAAGGCGTAACAAGTGTCGGTGGTTCTGTGGTAGAACGTCCGCCTGTCAATCAGGAGGTCTCGGGTTCAAATCCCGCCCGATGCGATCGCAAATTGATACTAAGACGAATACCGTGTACAACTGGTGGAAACCCTGCCATTGGACGTTGAGAGGTAGCATTACACTCGGCACTCGGTCCGTCCCAAAGTCATTAAGAAGAAGTTGGAGAGAAAACGCCCATATAAACACAACAGACTCAACATGCACAACCATCAGAACACAAACACAACAAATTCAACACTCACAACCTACGCATAAACATTACAAAAACGTAATACACCAAACCGTCACGACGGTGAGCGAAAAAACACCATCCAAACCAAACCGCAAATGCATCCGTTAACGCTCACCGTCACACGGTGGTTTTGCCAACCCTTTGAGAAACTGCGTACGCAGTGATTACACTTTGCACCGAAAATGCGAACGCGTTCGCAGTCCTGACAGACAGACAGACCCACAGACCCACCCACAGACCCACAGACAGACACGGTCGTTGTATAACCCCTCCTAGGGGACTTTGTCCCCTCGGAGAGGTAAAAAATTGGTCGAGGCAGGTTAGGTTACGCTGGTAGAGGTCAAATACATAAACGAGGTCGTTAACACGATGTCGCATTATTTAGTCCACAAGTCCTAAGGTGCCGTTCAGTCTGCGCGTGAGTTTCGGAAAACGATTATGGGTTTGGTCAATACTGATTTATCACCCACCAGAGCAGTCCATACCACCGAAGCAAAGTCAATATTTTGTAGGGTTAAAGAATTGTAAAAAGTTATTATTAAATGTTTTTGAACGAAAGTAGAAATTTCGACGAGTGAAATCAGTGACTGAATTAATGCGTTTGCTAATTATATATGTATGCGAAGAATAAGTCAATCGGGAATCAGTGAAAACTCGGAGGTCACGAAAATCCGTAGAACTTTTAATATTTGAACCGTTAATTGTATAGTGGTGTTTAGGATTATTGTTTTCAAGAAAGCTTTTGGCCGGATAAAAGCTCATACCAAGTTTTGACGCCCAATTATGAAGGCTACCAAGATCACGCTTCAAGTGAAGGCAGTCACTTTGATCAACAACCTTAGATCCTAATTTTATGTCGTTGGCGAACAAATAAGGCGTCGCACTTGAAACTACCGACGGGATATCATTTATGATGACAGAAAACTAAAGTGGACCAATTACCGTCCCCTGTGGTACGCCACTCATTGGACAATGTCTTACAGAAGAAACGCCTTTAAACACTACCTTTTGCTAATGATTTGTTAATAATTCTCGAATCCATTGAACAGCCAATTCAGTGATTCCGGCAGATTCCAAAGCGGTAAGTAAACCATCGTGAGGGATCGTGTTAAACGCTTTACTTAAATCGAGGAAAACCTCGTTACCCGACTCAAGCCATTTAGTCCAATCATTGGTAGTGATGAGAAGGTGAACAGGATTTTCCAAAAGGAATCCGGGTTGGTAAGGAGTGATTAATCCAATATCGTTTAGAAAACCTTCAAATTGTGGTTTCACTATTTGTTTCCGCTGTACGAGAAACTTGACTAGTTAGGGTTATACCTTAGCAATTTCCAGGTTCTGTACGATTTCCCGATGTATGTATCGGAGTGATATTTGATATTTGCCACGAAATTGGAATTGTTCCGGTATAAAAACTGTGACTGAGAATGCCGTGCTTTCTTACTGTTAATTAAACAAAATATCCGTTTTAAAAAAAGTTTTCAACATTTGAACGCTGTAAACAATGGTTCAGTTTCGATTTCCTATAAAAAGCGTAGCCTTTCATGTTTAAAATCACACTCTCAATTTAGTCAGTAAAGTCAAGTATGCCGGGTTATTCTGCAGCAGAGCGGACTTTAATGGTTCAACTGTTTTACTGAGAAGCTAATGGTAACGCTACTAGAACTAGAAATTTTAATTAAGGTATTATTTTACATAAGCTCTACGTTATCTCTTTAAATGTATCCAAAGGCAGCCTATTCAAAAAGGTATGGCCTCCTTCTACCAACTGGTAGAAAAACCGGCCAATTTTCACAGATCAAATTTAATATTATGTTTTAGAGTATGCGCTACAAGTTTATCATTGAAACTTTGCCGCTAACACCTACCGGTAAAAAAAATCGAAACCGTGAAAAATTATTCATTTACTACACCGTCCCTGAAAATTTCGAAATTCTAAGTGAAAAAGTGTTTGAGAAAAGTACACGGTTCGAGCAATTTGGGACACCCTGTATTTGAAGGATCACTGTTTTGTAGATCAACATTTACTCGTGAACAGACCAGTGGCTTTTATTGGACTAAACCGTATTTTGCAGGTCTTATCCTGATTTCTTTAAAAGCCAAATTGATTAGCCGACTACAAGAGGTCCTTCTTATGTCAATATGTCTAGCTCTTATCCGAGGCACCGCCGCTTGGGGATCTATCTTAATTTTGTCTGCTTGCAGCACTGCTAAAATCTGTTAAGAATTTATTTCCAGTTTCCTAAATATCAAGGCCAAGAAATCATTAATAAATAATTGTAATCATTATTTCTTATAATGGTTTGGTTTTACTAGTAATTTTAAAAGAGTTGATGCGGCATGGAGTGGTGAATTTTTTGGATTTTTTAAGTGGTTTAATCCGATTAAAACCAGGTGGTTAGAACTGAATTCGATAGGTTGTTGCAAACGTTGCTTATTTGGGCACCCCTACCTTATAAATCTGCACCCCTGCCTTTCAAATTTACTGTTTTGGTAGCCGAATAACTTTGTAGTGGAATTTATATTTATTTAATAAATTAAAAACCACGAATTATTTATTTAATACACCAGTAGTGGAGAAACATTATACTAGATAGCAGAGGCGTACAGAGGGGGTATGTTGAACCAGTCGCCGCTCCAGAAGTCTTCTTGGGGGGCGCCAGAAGGCCCTCAATTATTAAATCTGTAAACGTTGCTTTTATATAAATGTTACTAAAGGTCCTTTAGACGAGTTGGACGTTTTGAATTAATGTGAATTTAGGATTAAGTTTTTAACATTCTTAATGTTAGAACCCTGTCGAAGGACGAACTCATCTGGATTTAGTTTATTAATGACATACATCGGGGGAGCCCAATTCAAAATTTGTAACGGGCGCCATAACACCTCGGTTCGCCACTGCTAGTTTGAAATGTTGTTTGTGAAAAATTAAAGATGGCCTTTCATTTTAATTGTTACATTTCTAAAATAGCCGCTAAGCAATCAAATAATCATAAACATCTAAAATTTATTAATATAAGAAACACCGTGGTTTTAAGATTTTGTTAGAATAATTTTATAATTTAATGGCGTCCATTCGTGTTAATCGTTTCTACTTTTCTAATGGTGAATTCCACACTTATTACAATGAAAGAAAGGGCGATTCCGATCAAATACATTTCAGATAAGCTTTTGGTGTTCCTCCTATTAACAACTGCGCTTTCCCTTTGTTTCCGCCAGCGTAGTTTGTCAACCAGAAGATCGAATCTCGAAAATATACTGTGAAATATATCCATTAAACATTATTTTTAATACATTAAAAAATTTATCACTTAAGCTTGAATACTTAATAAATTTAAGGTACTTATTATCACAGTTCTTATATCAAAAATTCAATTTCTTTGGTTTTCCAATTTTTTTGGGACTAGAAGTAACTCGTTTCTTGGGATTAAATTTTGGTTTGGCATTCTGAGGAACTCTAGCAGCAGTTTTGGGTTTTGAAAGGCCCTTGCGCTTTAATTTAGACATCAATCCAAATTTATCTCTGAAAAGAAATCCTCCTTTTGGAATTTTTTCAGCATAAGATGCAAACATAAAATCAGCTGGAGTCATCATAAGGCATCTGATTATAATTAAGTGGTTCCTTGCTTCAATGAGATGAAAGCCTTTGGTTCGTCGTATTTTATTTTTTGAAACGCCATGAATCCTTATTAATTGAAGCTCCGGCTAATTGCGCTTAGTGAGAATCCACTAAATTGTTAGTATTGACCTCTGAAATAGATCTAGTTTCAAAATTCCTTTTTTAAATATCCACAGTGTTTGAGAGTTTTGATAATAATGTTGAAAAAACTCCTTTGGAAATGGTCAAGATTAATACTGTAAAAATATCCAGCTTGCTCTATAATTTAAAAAAGCGAAAATGAAAATGGTTATACATCTTAAGTATAAAAATAGATATACTTACGGACGATGAACTTGGTTCAACAATCATTTCTATGGTCTGCAGCCACATTTCATTTATTAACGACCTCCTTTCAAGCTCTTCTTCGATACTAAAATCATCCTCCAACTCGTGCAACATTACACAACCTTCAATGTCATTCATAACTATCTCCCGCCACGAAGCTCCCAGATTTAAATTATTAATTTCAGAATTTCTTTTTTCGCTTTAGCATTCTTTGTACTTTGATATACATTCTTTCCAAAAGGAAGTGACAATGGACACAAAATATGAATATTCAGTTTCATTCTCACCTACACTAAGCCTTGGCGTATCACGCCTTAATTTTAGCAACTTTGCGTGTTGTTTTTGATTTAGGAACTTTTCTTCATTTAAAAAAAATTACCTGATCTAAAACCTCAGTTTCATTTAAATCTTCTAAATAATTAACATTTGTTACGATTGTTTCTTTAGATTTCACGTTTTTTTTTACTGTACCGCGTTTCTTGGATGACTCCATTTTTAAACGGAATAATACGGTAGCAATGGATCATACTAGATGGCACGCGTGAATGACCCGAAAAATGAAAGCAGACGAACTTAAGCTACAAAAGCTGCGAGGATGGGGCTCAGAATCCTATCGTCCAATATTCTTAGGAACCTGAATAAATTCTTGACGGTACGAGGTATTACGTCAAAAATAAAGTTTGCGTATGCATTTTCCCATGTGTGACACTACAATCAGATGATATTTATTCTATTGTTTGGCAGGCAATACGTAACATTCATCTGGTAGGGTTTCGTGTACTGACAGTGGTTTGTGATAAAGCTTCAATAAACCAACGCTTTATTCAAATGTGCTCCGAAGCTATGCAAAACCAGTGCAGAGACAAAATTCCCAACCGAACCGTTATTTTTTTTAGTGGAGAAGAGATATTCTTTGGTTCAGATATTTTTCATTTAGTCAAAACTTTAAGGAACTGCCTTTCAAATAGCGGAAAATTGAAGAAACATAAAGACAAAGTTTACCGGTTTACACGCCGCCACGCGGTTACTTTTAAAAAACAACACACATATCCTCTGGGATCATATTCGGAGAATGTATGAAATGGATTCCGTATCACTATTATTTCAAACTCCTAAACTGACCTAGAACCACATACATGTCAGCCCTATTGGTGTTATTACAGTTAAATTGGCAGTCCAAGGGCTCGATTCTGAGGCTATCGTTAAGCTAGCGACAAAAATTCTGGCGATAGGCGAAACGACAATCTGTAAGCGACAATTTCTTAACGGGAATGAAATTGGTATTCTAAGACGTGTCTCGTTACGGCAGTGTTATGAGAGAGAGGCTAACGACAGAAATTTATAGTCCCGTGCTTCCGCTCTTGCTAGAGCCAATAGCGGCGCGTCGTTTTATCAGTTGTTTCGTTCATACTTCATAGCAGCAGACGGTATTAATGTTTTATTCTACAGAGGTTAGGCTTAAGCTGTAAGCCTTGGTTACCACTAGCGCACGCGACGACGCGTTTCTCGGCTTTGACACAAACATAACGTTTGTAAAGAAAAATACATTATGACGTGCGCTAGTGTAAACCAAGCTTTCGACGTAGAAGAATAAGAAAAAGTGTTCATTGTGAATAATAAACGTACAAAAAATTCCTAGTTGAGTATTTGGTAAATATTTTAATCTTACTTCACCAAAATTCATTGGACCCGATGCTTTTAAAAACATAATTAAATGGTAAAAGTAAATGTTTTTTGTTATTACACCCGAATGGAATAATTTATTAGTGTTATAATTTACTTGATTATGGTATTTTTAGATATATTAATCTAGTAAGTTAATAATAGTTTTTAATATTCACTGGTATTGCCAGTGTATTGGTTTCTGATAAACTCTCACCAAGCCTATCACAATGAGTATACGTGAGTTCTTTTTTACCGTAAATAAACGCTTAAATCTATACTCATCTTATTCAAATGCTTGAGCTCGATATCGTATTACTTTTTGAAGTTATAAATCACGATTATTTTCAATTTCCTGTGCTAAATCTCAAATTTCTTGTCTCAGAAATATCGCCATCTTTAAAAACAATTGTAGCCCGTGGCTCTAACTACAACTTTTTTTGTGGTTAGAATTAACGACAATTTTAGGTTTCTTCTGACGACAATTTTAGGTTTCTTCTGACGACAATTTTCTTAACGAGAGCCTTAGAATTGCATTTTTTCTCGCTAGCGACAATTTTCAAAGTTAACGAGGATTTTTCTCCCGTTAACTTCCTTACCGATAATCTCAGAATCGAGCCCCAAGTCATGAGCAGTACTACCGCTAACGCTGTAGAAGACTTAATAGGGGATGAGGCTTCGGAGACTGTCAAGTTCCTCCGTCTAGGTGATAAGTTTTTTGACATCTGCAACGTGTCAAACCTTGATGAAGGCAAACATACAAGAAAGCCTGCCCTAGACCCATTCAGGAGGGTTAATGATTGAAGATTTCAGGTAATGCAAATTTTATTTTTTTATATTAATATTATTTTTAAATAGTGGATTGATGAAGCATTTCAAGCATATTATTAGCAGTATGAGGAAAAACTTGAGATAATTTATGAGCAAAAAGATTTAGACAAATCAAAGATGATTATAAGCAGGGAGACATTATAAGGAATTAGAATAACTGGTATGGTTGACTGATAAATTATATTATCCGATATAAGAAACTTTTTTAATAAAAACGCTTTTAGCTTGCTCTATCATGGGTGCAACTAAGTTTTTGCTCGAGAAAGGACTCAGGAGCCAGTTATGTATTAACTGCTAAGTTCAATCAAGACCTTTTGGAAAACCATTTTTCCAAATTAAGATTATCTATAGGCTGGGGAGACAATCCAACAGTTGATCAAATTTGCCAGGGTAACAAAAGACTCAAGATAGCTAAGTCTCTTATAGCTACAACTCAAAATAGAAATTGTAGTAAATTAAAAAAAATCAGAGTGGAGAGAAGAAAGCTAGCAAGAAATTTTAATTTTTCATAAAATCAAACTGGAATGCATTTATTTATTATGACTACTCTTTCATTAAATAACATAATGAAATTTTTCAATCAGTGGTGTTTATTGCACAATGTTAAAATCAATTAAAATTAGACTGTAGTTTCAGTCCCTTTGTTATTTTAATTGATTTTAACATTGTGCAATAAACACCCTTGTTTAAAAACTTTAATGTTATTTCTCTGGATTGCATTTTCCTTTTTTTCTGCATTTGTGCAATCTTTGTAAATTAATAACTTAAACAAATGTTTTTAATTATTTTAGAACTTTAAAATATATATTAATCACCTTTGGATCATTTTTTTGAGTTTTAATAACTATTTAATATTTTAAATTAGTAAATATTTAAAACGGACTAACTTCTATACATTTTATTACAAACTTTAGGATCAACCAGTTGACCATTTATATTAGGAATCTACTTAAAAAGCAGAGGTCGGTGATGGTTAACTTTTATTCAATAGATAAAGCTCTCAAAATTATTCGTAAAACGTTTTGATCAAGTATTTTATATTTCTGTATTATCCGATTAATTTTTTGATAAATTTGTAAAATTAATCGGAAAAACGTCGTTTTTTTTTCGATAAAAAGGTCAAATTTTACGAATAATACATGTTTTTTAATCATTTTCCGAAATATTAACCGGTACATTTCTTTGTTTAAATTTTTTCCCGAAAAAATCAATTCTATTCCAAAGTTATCACATGAATGTAAAATTTACTCTTTACTCTTCATTATTCTTTGCATTGATTAATGATTTAAATTGTTTCCTTAAATTGTTCGCATTCAAACTAGCTCTTTAATGTTCCTGAAATGCATTTTTTAAGTTTACAGTCACTCCCTTTAAATAACAATTGATCAAAATTTTACGAGATTTCGTTAAAGGAGAATTGTCACCAGATCCTAAATTTACGAGGTTTTTTTACAGAAAGATAGAAAATATATTAATAATTATATCGCTGAAATTTTATAGTTATTGGAAAAGTATTTAAAAAGTTACGCTACCTTTTCAACCCATCAAACGGCTTAAAAAATTTCAGAAATCGCGGTTGAACCTACGTGCAGCGCCAAAAGAATGAAGCGGCAAAAATTTGAGAAAGGGTGACGTGTAAGGCATATTAAAAATACGATTAACTACAATCTTCCAATATAACTAGGTAAAAAAGCCAAGGGGAATGTCGTAGCAGACGACAGTTCCGACCGGAAAACGATAAAACCGGGGAAAAAATATTTCCTTCACGAAATGGCGCTGCAGGTAGGTTTCAACCAAGTGGTTCTGAGATTCTCGAATCGGGGGGGATAAAACACGAAATTTGGTTGCTTATAAGTAATCTAATACTGGCAATATTAACATGAGTAGAGATGGCTCAAATATGAACCATTTTTTCCAAGATGGCAGCCATAACAACCCCCCCCCCCCAAAATATTTTCCAAAAACAAAATTTTGTCCTTGGAAAAATCGAAAAACATATTTTTGTTTTCAATTTAACCTTGAAGATGATCTTTGACCTCGACGCTCGAGCACTGTCTACCCCCCCTAAGCCTCGGTCTATACTCCCAACAAGTTTGGTCACGATCGGACAAGGTCGGCCCGAGATATCGGCGGTAATATGTAACCCCACCAAATTCTTACGCTTATTCACTTTTGGTGTCACTTTTTTCGTTTTTTCGTTTTTTCGCCATTTAAAATGCTAATTAGTTATTTTCGAGATGGGGAAACCTTCGCTTTATATCCTTGGCAACGTTTGGCCACACCCAATCACGTGATATCCAACTTACCCCTGTTGAAAATTAAACTTTATTTCCTTTTTGGAAATAAATAAATAAACAATCAATACATAGTTTGCATCCCTACGTCATCAATGACGCAGTTCCAAGTATAGATATAAGAACCAAGAATAAATATTTAATTTGAGCTAGAATGAACAATTCTATGCCGCCATTTTGCCGGTGTAGATTTCTTAGTAAAACGGGAGGGTTAACAGTTTCAATCGTCTGTTTGCGGATTTTAATTATTTTCAAATGATTAAGAAATTAGTTTCACGTTAAAAATGGTTATCTGCCTGGTTAAAAATTGTTCGAGTAGTTCAATTACCAAGGGAGAGCGAAAATTGTTTATTTTATTCGATAGCGAAGGTAATTGTAAAAAGGATGACCGCAAAGGCCTAACTTTGATAAGCTTTGTCAACTTCTTTTCGTAAATATTTCTGTCGTAATTTGATATTTTATTTAAATAACCCGGCCTTAGAATCTTATCTGACTTTGTTTAGGGCCCATTTAAAATTTTAAAGCATAAATCTAATACGTTTTGTCGCTTTGACGAGATTACCAACAAAATGGCTACCTATTTAGTAGCTCCCAGTTTCCTTGGAGACCATAGGCCCCTCCCTTCGGTGCAAACTATGTATACACATTTTAAAACAAATTACAATGGGGCTGGTCAATATCCGCCCGAGATATAGCCCCTTATGTATAACCCCGGTCGAAATAAAATACAATTTAACTTACCCCTGTCGAAATAAAATACATATTTTAAAACACAACAAATTGCAATAGGCCTGATTGGTCAATATCCGCCCAATAACTTATGTTTTACCCCTGTTGAAATGAAACTTTATTTACTTTTGGAGATAAATAAATAATAAACAATCAATACATATTTTAAAAACACAACAAATTACAAAGGCGCTGGTCAATATCCACCTGAGATATAGCCAATTTTGTTTATAATAAATAAAATAAAATGTATTTACTTTTGGAGATACATTGTTTTTAACATTTGCAATACAAAGGTGTAATTTTATCAGGGAAATTGGTTTTCAATAGTACTCCAATACATTCTAAAGTAACAAAATCAAATAAAACTATTTTTTTTAAATAATAAACTAATTACATAATAAACAATCAAAAACAATCAATACACAATTAATTAATATGTTAAAACCTTACAATGGGCTTGATTGGTTGATGATTATACACAGTAAACCAACGGGTATTTATTTGTGGCTAAATTAAATCAAAATTAAGTTTAATAATTTTAATTATTTTTAAATTAAATATTACTTACTTTGATTTATAATTTTTTAACTTTCTGTTGATCAGCATTACCAGAAGCAAGCTCTATGAAACTCTGCCGCATTGTGAACTATAAAAAATATCTATATATCTTTAAATTCATAAATTATAATTACCTCTAGGATAGAACAGGTTCAATTGCATTAGCCTTGTAAAACTGATTTGATACCCACCCTTAATTATCGTCACGTGTAAACGTTATCAACTACAGTTACAGCCTTGTAAAACTAGTTTGGATTTTTCAACAATTGACTAATTATATCAATTAAACGCAAAAATGTTTATTAACATCTGGCATCATTGATCCTACTCTATTTTTTCCCAACTTTCGCATCTCCGCGCCAGATTGAATTAATCAATAAAATTATAAACGCAGATCACGTTTTGCCAGGAGACATTCCACAGAGCCAGTGAGAAGAAAAAACTGGTTGCTCTAACAAACGTTGTATATATTTAATGTGAATTAAAAAACGGTTTTTTTTTCAAAAAATTCAATTTTATTTTGAATTGCTCTGTTGTTTATGTAACTTTTCTCTATATAATACAAGAACTATTTATAAAAAAGATTTATTTCATTTTATACACAGTGTTTTTTTTAGATTGAGGATAAATACATACCGAACTATATTCGGATTCTATACAATCTGTATCTCTCGAACGTCTTCTATTTCCTCTTACAACACATATTATACAAATTAAATGTTGAGGAAAGATTAATAATGCATCCGATGGAATTCTCATTGATAAACAATTGCCTTGTCTAAAAACAACAGGTTGGTAGTAAAATCGACATTGTTTATTCCAACAATAATATAGGAGTCCTCCATAGGTTTCTAACGACTCAGTATATCCAAAACAATAAGGACAACAAATAAAACCATCTTTTTGTACTTTAACAGAACCTCTTTCTAACAAATTTTTGCAAGAACTCTCGTCCACTGTATAAAATGAAGAAATAATTAAAAAAATATAATTAAAGAATATTAAAATTACTAAATAACATACTTTTATCTCCAAAATTGAAGAAAAACTGTATTTCTTAATATTCAACTCTCTCGTTTACACGGCGAATATATTTTAATGATTAAAGGTATAATTCAAGTTTTTTATACAAATGTTGTATGTGTAGATATTAGTATTATCATAAATTAAAAACCCCGAAGATTTCAAGTTATATAAAAATAAGTCAAGGTAAAATCTTTTTTCATAATATAGTATATTGAAAATCACCTTTAGAAATGATTAATCAAATAATTATGTCTCAAAAATAATTTATATTTTGTAATTATTTTCATCCTTATTAAACGTTAATTATAATACAAATTTATCGTAAATACGTGTACTTTTTATATATTAAAAAGGGTGTTCGTATCGTTGTAATGTGCTTTCCCCCATCAATACACAAACCTGCTAACTTTGAGGAATTTAATATTTTTCAAAATTTAAGTTATTTGTTGACCTTGTTTTTTCAACAGGTAGTGGGCCCGATTGAGCTGTATAATATCACTGTAAAAACCTAATTGCGAGTAAATTTTTTTTATTATATCACAGTTGAAATGGGAAAACGCAAGATGTCTCAAAAATCGCCCCCTTTAAAAGTTAAAAAAATGAAGTTATTTATGGGGAAACCAGAATTTAAATGCGATTCACTCGTTGATAATTCGTGTTATTTTGACATGACATGTCGAAAACACGCGTTTAAAAGTATGGAGGGATTTACCTTTAAGGAAAAATGTTGGATTTGTCAAGATCTATTTCTAGACAGGATAATTTTTAAGCAACATTTACTGAACCATTTAACATGTAGTTTTTCGAATAAAACACTCACTAATAAAAGAGTGTGTGATTGTTTAAATTCAAAACACCAGAAATACACACTCGAAGATGAACTATTAGACGATCAAATTATTGATTATTTGAACGAGTTTAACGTAAAAAATCAAGAATGGTACGATGATTTAGTAATCGACGGTAAAATTCAACCTTCGAACTCAAATGTTGAACCAACTAGTAAAGAAGAAAGTATAGATTCGAATATTCTTAACATGGCTGAAGAAACGTTGAATTCTTTAATGGAGTCTAACCCTGTGCTTACAAACGATTTGAAAATGCCGAGCGATAATCAGCTGGAAGCACTTATTTATTTTGAAGAATATTGTAAAAATAATCAAATTTTAATCCCCAACAATGCGGAAACTTCTATTGAAGTATTGCAAAATCTTGAAAAAACTTGTAAAATGATTTAAAACATGTAAATAAATCTTTTTTCTATAAAATCCACTGTTATTATTTTCCTACGTAAGATTTCTTTCAAACAAAATTCAATAACAATTTACTTTTGAAGATACAATTTTTTATTTTAGAAACGGAAAGAGGATGTCATGGGTTCGGTTCAACCAACTAACACAACTTAATGTTTATAATTTAATTTATGTAAAATAATTAAATAAATATTTAATCAACAGTTAAAAAATGTTTATAATTTAATTTATGTAAAATAATTAAATAAATATTTAATCAACAGTTAAAAAATGTTTTATTTAATTTTTATATAAACAAATATTGGTATATATGATTATATATAGAATTTGTTAAAATAGAGTTAATATAATTTTATTACAAGAAAACAACAATGTATAAATACAATTCTGATTAAAAAATTAACTGGGTATATATGACCAATTCTTTCTAAATCAGATCATCCCTTCTATGATTGTTTGATGAATATAATTATTGATAAAATAAGTCTCTCCAAGTTTAGTAATAAAAACTCAATAACGCATAATTTTTTTATTAACAATTGATAGCATCGACCTCAAACTAAATTTATATTGCCACACAAAATTATTTAAAAGCTTTAAAAATTATAAATGTGAAGCATGAAATATTTAACTGAGTTTGTAAAAAACTGGGATCAGTTTGAATTTTCTGAAATAAGTTGACAACAAAGATAAATCTAAGCGTAAATTAAACTTAAAATTAGGTAAATGAATATTGTAAGGTACCAGAATTTACGTACGTCTTATTATCTGGAATTTTTAGGCATCTTAACTAGTATAAGCGTATTAAAACTTAATTTCATGTATTTGTCCCCGTGAAAAAATTTGCATTCGTGAACGTTTCTCTTCGTGTATTGAATAAACGTAACAAATTAAGAATAAATCGTTCTTATCGTATCTTAGTCTGTTTATTGTATTTGTACGTTTTCTGGTTCAATAGGCTACAATAAGTTTTGAAGATGACATATGGAGTTATTTATCTCCCGTCTTTTAATGTAAACAACCTATATTATGTGTAAACTATGAAATACATTTATAATTACATTTATTATTACCACTATTATAATTTCTAGAGGGCTGTATTTTTAATTTGAATGGTTTCTTTATTAAGCGTACAGTCAATGGTTTTTATTGTCGCTTGCTTATGCTTCATTTTAATTATATTTATAATTAATTTAATTGGGTACAAATATTAAATAATGGAAAATTTCGTTACAAAAATGTGTGTATGTATGTATATTGCATTTTTAATACATACAGCCATCTATTATTATTTTACATTTTGGCGTATACGTCACAAGATTGATTTAAAGACTTAGTTATTGGCAACAGCAAATATAATATATATAACTTAGATTAGTCAAATTATCATTTTCACAAGCTAGTTGGTATTTTATAACGACAAAACGATCGTTAGGTTTCATGGAAAACGAAATAATGGACGGGAATAATAGAACTGGCACGTGCTTTCGATAATGATGTTAGTGTGATGATTAAAAAAAGAATTTTATTTAAAACCGGCACTCTATGAACAAATACCAAAAATTTTTATTTTTATGGATTTTTGCCTATTTCATTACTTTTGACACATAACAGAATAAAATCTGTTGACGACAGTCGAAAAAAATGAGTGCTGAACAAAATAAAGAATTGTGTAAGGATAATGAATTGTTGTCACTACAGCATACAATTATAGAATTGAAAAAACAGAAACGAAAACTTCAAGCGGAATATATAGCAGAGATAATACTCCTTGAAAGTTTGTTACCTTTCATACGAAAGGAACCTATCTAACGAATATTTGCAAAGGATTTCGGAAGAAAAAAGATTATTGAGTTAAGATGAATTATCCACCTGGGGCTTTTTTCGCCCTTTCTACGGTTTAATTGTTGAAAGACGGAAAGATTGTGATGTACCATTAATAGTTCGCGGTAATCAGATTCATTTGTGTCCATTTATTCTTACCAAATTGGAAATGTAAAATAATATCACAAAAAAAGTTTAAAAAAATTTTTATTTATAATTTTTATTTCAAGGTGTAACGATAAAATATTTTTGTGTAACCTGTTTAAAATCGGGTTGTTAATGTAGTTTATATTACGTGGTCTGTTAGAAAAAACAAACCACATCGCTTTCTATACAAACTAGTTTCGCTTTGATTTTTGTTGGCGAATAATGACTTATAAAGAAAATAAGGAACCGTTTAAGGACTATGAACTGATTAAACATTTAAATAAAGAATTGAAAAATCTAAATCGAAGACTTGAAATGGATTTAATTGCACAAAGAATGAGATATTTTCAAAAAGAGCATAATTCTCACGAAATGCTTTTGGAAGGAGCCCCAAAAACTGGGTTCTTAAAGGCGATAGACGATTTAGTGGTTTTTATAGATAGCGTGTTAAATGTTATTAACGATAGTTCCTTTGTGTCAACAAAAAATGTTGTAAAATATTTATAAAGTTTTAAATTTTAAATCAGAGTTTTTATTTGTGTGACAGCTAGAAGGATGTAAGATAATTTAAAAAACAAATTATAACAATTTTTTACAAACATATTTAATTTCAGGTTCAGAGTTGAAAATTATTTTATAACATTGTATTATTCATTTTTGAGTTTTATGTTAAAAATAAAGTTTTGTAAAAAAAGTTCTATTATCAATTTTATTCAAATAAGCAAGACATTGGCGGTATAAGTTAGTCTTTTTAAATGTAAACTAGATTCATTGTTAAAGAACTAAAACCCAAAAATTAACATATCAACCTCACAGACTGTAAAACGTAGCAGACAGTAAAAGCGAGTCTTAAAAATGTATTATAAATCAAACAAATTAACGATGTTTCGTGTAATTGATTTCTTACTATTTTGTACGATCGCTTAAATGTATCGGCTGCATTTTTTAAATTTTAATTAATTTACTTTTGTATTGTCTTTAAAAATGTTAAGTTATATTTTAATAGTTATATTTATAATATGTTATATGGATGAATACAGGAGGATTTTAAATCGCTATTTGACTTGGCCATCTACCGCACATTTAAAACCGTTTTTACTTGGTAGCGTTATAAATTTACATAATACTATTACATACTAAACAATCAGATAAAACAACCCTCATCAAGGTGGAGTTTCCCCAACTGTCTTAGCCGGCGGGGTATCTTAGCGTGAGCGAAAACGTTACGCGCATCAACTCCAGGGTATACCGGGAGAAAAAGCCTTACGATAAGGAAGAACGGTGAGAAACGCGCCGCGCCCTATTAAACCATTCCTGCACGTTTTATTCGATCTAGCTAGAACTAAATTTACTGTGTTTTATAACCGTTACGTGGAATTTCTAATTAACTCGGCAAAAATTGTGTATTTTGATCACAAAAAACTGGATTTTTGGTACTATTTCTCTTGAAGAATTCATTAAATACACAATGGTTTTTAAAAAGGGTACGTTAAAACTTGTATTTTTAAAATAACTTATATTGTTTTAAAATTGTTTTTTGTTGTTGTAGTATCTTTAAAATTTAGGTCGGACAGTCGACTAGTTGTAACAGTATCAATTTTTCGGAAAGAGCCCGGAATTTACATTTCCAATGGGAACCAAAGCACTATCATTTCCTTGCAAACATGGGACGCCCTCACAAAATCATGGTCTTCAATTATTGAAAATCTAAGCTCTACATAAAAAAAAAGTTAACCTGCCAATTTCGATCGTTGATCCTTATTCCGATTGTACTTTCCATCACAGTTTTGAAGTGTCTTCCGATGGTGGAAAATTTATGTGGTCATTATTACCTTTTACGCAAAAGTATCTTGAATACGAAATGAACTATTCATTCAGTTTTTCACTTAGTAGAGTGCAAGTGATAGCTTTAGACGAATTTAAACTGCGTATAGATGAACAGTTAAATCTGTTAAGAAATAGCATGTTTGCTGTAAATCAAATGTTTTCTGTATTGGTTGATAATTTTTCGAAATTTCAAGAGTTTTATAAACCACTGGAAAAGCGAGACGCACTCTGTGATTTCGTAGAAATCTACGCTGCCTTTCGAATTTCACAGGATTATCAAGTGGAAGAAGATTTTTTGGATCAATTTATAGGTTATTGCCCATTTGACGTAAGGGAATTAATGGATCATTGTTTAAATGACGTACAATATTTAAAAAGTGTTTTCAGCTTGTAAATAAATAATGTAATCTCTGTCATCACATTTAAATAAATATTTATTAAAACAAAATTTCATAAATTTACTACTTAACAAATTTTATATTTTCGCAATAGTTTCAAGTTTTATAAAACAGTCTTACACGAATTGAGCACACTGTCACGAAAAACATTTCAAACTACCAATTTTGCATAGTTTTTAGTCATTTACACCGTTCTCGAGGAAAACAAGTTAGACGAATGATAATGTCGCACAAAATTAACAATCTCGATTTTTTAAATGTATTTTTGTCTGTAAAAAAGTACAAACCTCCTTGCCTCAGCCAAAATGTTTAGTAAATATGAAATAAGCCAGCTTGATAATTTTAAAAAAAAATTTATTCAAAGTAATTTCAAAAGTTTACAAACTTCTAAATAATTTCAATTTTTCATTATGTTGATAGCGTTGTGTAAAAAATTCGTTCAATTTTTCCTTGGATGTTAACCCTGTAGAAATTGGATTCGGGTGCTTTCAGTAATATCATCCGATGGAGTAACTTTTCAATAAATCTTTGCACATAAGGATTGAAATTATTTGTATAATTCTATATTTGATTGTCAGTTTTGCCGTTTATATAATTTACCAATTTCTTTGATGTTTGACGTTTTGTGACCTATCAAAACACTTGCTTGTAACTTGTATGGTGGTTCGTAAGGTTTATATATTCCACACACATTTTTTTAAAGTTTGAAACATTGGTTTTTTAACTTTGAAACATTTTTACTGTGTTAATTTTAGGAGTTTTTCGGTAGTTAACTTTTCTTTTAGACACAATTATAAGTATTGAAAACATGTTCAAAAATAAAAGTCTTTCAAACTCATACTACCTTTTTTTATTATTCAACGTAATATTTTTAGTCTAAATTACAAACAATTTAATATTTATTTTATCTTTTGTTTTAATTTAAATGTTAACTAAATAATATTTTTTATAGTACTCGATCGACCGATATTTTGCTAAAAAATTAACTATAAAATGCTACAAAATGGTTTAGATTTCTTTCGATCTAGACTGTTAATTAAATTATTAATTAAACAATAGACCAAAACCTTCTCGCTTAAGCTAGAATAGGGTTTTTGATTTGAACGATACTCGCACGGTATATTACCACAGTTCTGCTTTAAAACAAATTTACATCTCGGGTAATATTTTGCGTGTTCTTCGAAAGAAATATCGTTATTTTTCCAGCAGAGCAGCTTTCCATTGCAGGAGAAACATTTGACACAGTCTTTGAAATCTGTGTAGTAAAAACCAGCTTGTGCCAAATCTCTTACGTCTATGTGATCGATCGGGAAATTTTTAAACGATTGTATTCGTACCAATTCAGATCGCAATGGGCTTAAATTCCAAGGATTGTTCGTTATGCGTAGCACGGGAACATTTTCTGTAGATTCATCCTGAACAAATTTGCAATTCGGATACCGCTGTATATGAATTAGTAAAGGATGATCACCCTTTCTACAACTGCCAACTCGTTTACATTTAAAAAGGGTTGCCTTAAAATTTGAGTTGAAACTCTTTATCCTTTTACTTTCAAAATGCATTTCTTACGTATTTTACTGACTGTCAGTCATCGGAAAAGATTCGTTGATAAATGCTGGATGATTATAAAAATCAAGAAAAAGTTGCTGTAGTCACATGATGGTTAAATGTGACTGGTGTCTTCTAGCGGTATTTCCCAAAACTAAAGTTTTACAAAGATTTGTAATATTATAGGGCTGTTTAAATCAGCTACCTGTTTTTGAGCTAGTTCTTAATTATGCCATTTGTTTTCAAAACACCTGCCACCAAATACCTCATGTTCCGATAAAATCCGTAGTTATTCTTCAATAATTCGGTCTACTTGTTCGTTGCAAGCACTCATCTATTTACAAAAACATTACATAAATTTACCCAATATTTATTTTAATTAGATAATAAATGTATCGATATTATTCCCATTAATAATAATAATCACCTAAGTTAATACCTGAGGCACCACCCAATGGTAAATGAACTTACACTTTGTAAATTGAACTTAGTCAAAACTAATAGACTGTAAACAAAATGATATTAATTACGCAATATCATTGGAATTTACCAAAAATTATTCAAATAAAAAATAACATTTGAATTTCTTAAAATTTATATAAATGTAGACAATGTTGTTTCTACTAAATTTATTTATTTCAATTAACCCAAAATACAAGAATTTACCAAAATGTATTCGAAAGTTTTCAATTTATTATCAAGTCAATCATAATAATTTCAGTTAATCCAATAATATAAGAACTTACCCAATTTAATTTGATTTAGCCGAAATGTATTCAAATTTACCCATTTTATATGAAATTGTCCATGGGTTTTTTCTTCAAATCACTAATAATATAGAATTTATCGCTACAAAGATACATTAATTTGCGCTATTTTGCAAAAGGGTGCACAATTTCTTTCAAAAGAAATAGGATTGATTTACTCTGATGATAAAAATGTTGTCATTGTTCCATGTTATTTAATAGAACCAGTAAATCTTGAAAGATAAAGACTTTATTCTAAAATAATTAAATATTATCTCACCTGGAATGACTAAAATTTAATAATCACATAATTTGCAAAATGTTCTTAAATATCAAACTGATGGACTGTTACTTTTAAATTGACAATCTCATACTACATTAAAACTAAAATTATGGAAATGTTTCCTAATGCGATATTCTACTATAATCTTAATAAATACCGCAAAAATAATGTAATTCATAGTATGTCAAATCTGTTATAATATATTTTACATTTTAAAATTCAAAGCCCATTTGATATATTATTATATTGAAAATGGTCTTTGAGCTTGGTCTATTTATCTAATAATGTTCTTTTGGCATGTAAATATTTTACCTAGGACACCATTATTAATATGTTAAATTTGCTATGATCAACTTTAAAGGATTATTTGTATAGTATGTGGTAAATCCAACTATCGGAATAAATTTAACTGATTGTAATAATTGTAACATACAATACACATTAATCAAGGCGATGGTCAATAAATCCTATTGAATCACAGAGAAGTGAATTGTAAACGTTCAATAACAGACCGTAAAAATAATACCTAATACCAAGGTGAACAAGCTCGGCAACATGATAACATCACAGTATTACCAGAGGTTCGTTTGACTCCATTTTCATCACTTTTACCCACAGGTAAAACGACTAGAAGTTAATTACCTATCCATTAATAGTGTGGCCCCCGGCTAGAATGTGTTTTGCGATTCATATACTCTTCTCTCGGTTAAGTGGAACTTATTCTTGCCTGGTTTGAAATATTTTACTAATTCAAGCATTCAAAGTTTTAAATAACACTAAACATCGCGATAATTCTTATAAGATTTAATCATACGGTTATTGCATAATACATCCAAACATGCTTTTGTAGAAAATATAATAAACATTTCGTATAAGTGTAAATTTTCTTGTCTTATGTGTACATTTAACAGTTTTGTAGGACTATGACGGAAATATTTGTCCAAAAAAAATAGATTTTAAATAAAATTATAATTTTTCCAAATGTGGATCTTGGTACTGGAAAGGATATCTACAATTTCCACGTTAATTGTAGATTTTCTATATTATAGAACTAGATCGTCGTAAAGATCTTGTATTCGGAACGAAAAATGGTTGTAATGTTGAGGTTAACGGTAATAGTTAGTGTAGGGAGCTGTTGGCTCGCGTGAAGGGCTGGCCACCACCCTCCTACGCATTGTAACCCGGCCACCTGAATTAAAGGCTTTAAAAGTCGCTCGATGAATTAGGCCTAGGGTGGTGCCTTGGGTATTAGCCTAGCTGATTATTATTTATTTATTTATTTATGTTAAAACCTTGAGCCACCAATTGCTAATGTTGTTTAAATCTTCAATGTTTGTAATAGAAATTAAAATAGTTGGTGGAAAGTTACCGTGCACATATATAAAGAAAAATGATATTGGGTTTATAAGCGATTGTTCAATGATTATTATACATCAAAAACAACAAAATCATAATCAATTCAAATTGAAATATTCAACAAAGGCTATTTTATTTAGAACATCAACCTAACATTTGTTTCAAAATATCAAACTTATTTTTTTTTAATTTAAATCTCAACTACTTGACAACAGATACAAATATTATTTACGGATAGAGGAATTTATAACATTGTTATTTAAATTGTTGTAAACTAATTAATTTTTCTTTTAATAGAGCTCAAACTTATTTTTAATGAATCTTTTGATTATTTTTTCTATTAAATTATTATTCTTATTTTTGTTTTTGGTTTAATTTTATTTTATTTTTTAATTAACTCAATATTAATTTAGTATATTTGTTTGTGCTGTCTTGTTTACCAACATATATAAACATCATTTTTTATCTGCAAAGTTCGTTTTGGTTAATATAAATTATAATTATTATTGAATATCTTCAATGAAAGTAAATGGTTGTTTTGAATTTTTTTTAACAAATATTAAAAATAAAATTTAAATTAATTTTTAAAATATTTTTATAAATAGAATTCCTAACATATTTAACATTAGTTGAAAATGTAAAATTCGCTTTGCAAACATAAAAACCGAATATTTAAATTTTAATAACAGACAGGTGAAATCAGAAGCGCATTGTGAATGTAACAGAATTAATAATGACACGGTAATTAAGGTTTAAAATAAAAAAATAATCGATTTAAATATCCTCTTTTTTAAGGAACATGCTTCTGCAATTAATATTTCTATTTTGAATTCTATGTACTTAACAGTTGAATTGTCTTTGTGATTGGGAATATGATAACTGTTCTGCTGTTTAAACTGAAATCCATAAATAAAACGGTTATATGACACAGGTTGTAGAACATGTCGTCTAATTAGTAAATAATAATTTAAGCTAAATTGTTTGAAATCTGATACCTTGGATTGAAAACAGAATATAATTTGTGTTAATTAATGTTTAGTTTTCTTTTTATTAGAATAACAAAATCTAAGACCGTTGCGCCCCTACGTTCGAAAAAGCACACAAGTTCAACAAATTACGTTGCCTGTTTAAACACGTAAATAATTCCCTCTATATAAAAACATATACGATAAAATTAAATTGTTTTATAATTAACATTCGATAGTGTACCAGGTTACACTTATTATTTATTAATATAAGATAAAAGTATTTTTGAGAAAATTCACTTTATTCTAGTGAAATCTTAATAATGATTCTTATATTTTTTATCTTAATTTATAATAAAAGCTTTTACAGATAATTGATTTATAGAAACTACGCTTACAATATAAAAATACAAAAATGATACTGTTTTTTATTTATTTTTACGTTTTTTAATAATTAAATTTAAAAACATTTTTATATTCAAAACCAAATCCATTCCATTATTAGCAATGATGCTGTTGTTCAAATGTGTAGGGGAATTCAGCATAAAAACCGCTCTTTTAACAACGTAAACACATTACAACAGCATAAAATCAAATAATTTGTTAGTTAATATTTATCATTATATTTATTTAATATACTAATTAACAATTACAAGTTTTAGCCCGAATTTCAAACCTGATACCTAATTTCGTAGTAAAGAAATATCTTCTACGAATTCAGGTAAATATAACTATATTTATTTGTGTCCTTATAATTTGTTTTCTATATTTCTATATTTACAACCTTTAATTTTTTTCATATTACTAATTATCTCTTAATTAAATAGGCTATTTTGTACATATTTTGAGATTGTTTTGTTAATCTTTATTGTTTATACATATAATTTAATTTGCAATTGTTTAAAAAATAATTTTATTGGTGTAAATCCTTTTATCTTATTTATTGCAATATCCTGGTAACCAATACATTTAGTCTTTTGCGAAAGAAGTATTATTATTATTATTACTATTATTATCAATAGTTGTTAAGTATTATAAACGATTGTATCTTCAAAAAGTAAATTGTCAATAAGCTTTGTTTTTAAAAACATTCATTTTTATTTACAATTTTTTTCAAATTAGAGGATTTATTAATTGATATTTTATTAATATCTAGCGGTTGTTTGTAAAAACCAGTTTTTTCTTCTCACTGGCTCTGTTGAATGTCTCCTGGCGAAACGTGATCTGGGTTTATAATTTTATCGTTTTACCGCGGAGATGTGTTACAATGTATTTGACAAGATAAGGGTAAAATCGATTTTTATGAAGATTCTTGCGTTTGAAAGTGTGACAGTAAATTGTTGAAAAATCCAATCTAGTTTTACAAGGTTGTAATGAGTTGATAAATTCTACGCATGACGATAATTAGGGTGTGGTTATAAAATCAGTTTTACAAGGCTAATACAATAGAATGTTGAACCAGTTATATCCTAGAGGTAATTATAATTTATGAATTTAAAGATATCGCTCGCAATCCGGCAGAATTTCATAGAGCGTGTTTCTGGTAACGCTGTTCAACATAAAGTTAAAAAATTAACAATCAATGTAAGTAATGTTTAATTTTGAAAATAATTAAAATTATTAAACTTAATGTTGTTTTAATTTAGCCACCGTTAAACACCCGTTCGTTTACTGTGTATAGTCAGAGAAAATTCTATTTACAATGTTGCTATTTTTAATTTAAAAAAGTTAATTATTTTTTATTTATTTTCAATAAATGGTTTTTGGAATTTTTATTGATTATGTAACTTAAAAATGATTTTCCAACTTTAGAATATATTATTTTACTATTAAAAATTAACCAGCCATCCATTTGTGTAAAATTATAGTCTTTCGAGTTGCAAAAGTTAGTGCTCGGCAGTCGATTAATTTTTTTCCATGAATAAAATAAGCTCGGCTATATTTCAATATTTATTTAAATAACTAATAGTTTAATAAAAATTGCAAAATGTTTAAATAATTGAAAGTGAATAAGCCTATTATTTAAATAAAAACAAACAATTACTTAAATAAATACCGCTTTTATTCATTGTAATTTGTTGTGTTTTTAAAATATGTATTGATTGTTTATTATGTCGTTATTGTATTATTTATTTATCTCCAAAAGTAAATAAAGTTTCATTTCAACAGGGGTAAAACATAAGTTATTGGGCGGATATTGACCAATCAGGCCTATTGCAATTTGTTGTGTTTTAAAATATGTATTTTATTTCGACAGGGGTAAGTTAAATTGTATTTTATTTCGACCGGGGTTATACATAAGGGGCTATATCAACGGCGGATATTGACCAGCCACATTGTAATTTGTTGTGTTTTTAAAATATGTATTGATTGTTTATTATGTCGTTATTGTATTATTTATTTATCTCCAAATGTAAATAAAGTTTCATTTCAACAGGGGTAAAACATAAGTTATTGGGAGGATATTGACCAATCAGGCCTATTGCAATTTGTTGTGTTTTAAAATATGTATTTTATTTCGACAGGGGTAAGTTAGATAGCACGTGACAGACAAACTTGTCAAGGGTATAAAGCGAAGGTCTCGAATTCGTTTCCCCGTGTGTATTGATTGTTTATTTATTTATTTCCAAAAAGTAAATAAAGTTTAATTTTCAACAGGGGTAAGTTGGATATCACGTGACAGACAAACTTGTCAAGGCTATAAAGCGAAGGTTTCCCCATCTCGCAAATAACTAATTAGCATTTTAAATGACGAAAAAACGAAAAAACGAAAAAAGTGACACCAAAAGTGAATAAGCGTAAGTATTTGGTGGGGTTACATATTACCGCCGATATCTCGGGCCGACCTTGTCCGATCGTGACCAAACTTGTTGGGAGTATAGACCGAGGCTTAGGGGTGGTAGACAGTGCTCGAGCGTCGAGGTCAAAGATCATCTTCAAGGTGAAATTTAAAACAAAAATATGTTTTTCGATTTTTACAAGGACAAAAATTTTGTTTTTGGAAAATATTTTGGGGGGGGTGGGGTTGTTATGGCGGCCATCTTGGCGGCCATCTTGGAAAAAATGGTTCATATTTGAGCCATCTCTACTAACATGAAATTTTTTGTATAACCATTTTCGGACGTCCTCAATCCATTTAAATGGTTTTTAACCAATTTGAGGGTGGTGAGAGTTATCTTTTAAGGCTTTCCTAGCTGCTTCTACCGAATTACCCCACAATTCATACCAAATTTCATTACAGCTGTCCAATTTGGAGATTACCTTATCATATTTATTTTCTTTGGATTTTTCATGAAAAATGTTTTCTTCAATTACCCTAAGCGATTCAACAAAGGAATAATAATTTTAACCGTCTTCTCTAAATAAGAAAATGCCTTATTTGATAAAAAAAAAGGGAGCCCTCCTCTGTCCTCCTTTAGTGTCCTGCCATGAAAGTCTTCCTCTAATTGGTTTTGTTTTACTAGGCATTCGCTCCAAAAGGTTTCACAGTTGTAGAAGCCAATTATTTCATTCGCAACATAGCCGGCTACTTAATGTTGTGTTTTTAGATCTTTTTTTTAAGTCAGCTGGACTTAAAACACATTTAGTTGTTGTTTTGGTCAACTTTTGCTTCTTCGTTTGTTTTTCGGTGAAATATATGAAAAGACAATCCAAAAACTCCATAACAAATACCGAGATGACAGTTCTCTTTTCAATTTCATTCATTTTTAGGAAACATTTTAATTGTGAAAAGGATGGGAGCATCTCCGGTAAAAAAAATTCATTGGTCAAAAGTCTGATGCGATTAAAATTATACCGCAATTTATCAAACTTGTTTGAACCTTCGATTGCAAAAATTGATAAATAATCCAAAGCTTCATCTGTGATATCAGTGATCAGGGTATCTCTTTTAATTCTGCTAAGCCAGCCTATTTCAAATTTCTATTTCTATTTATAGAAACACGCTTAATTGTAAATCATATTTACAATAACAACTTACTTTAAGAAATGGTAATTCTGGTGTTTGAATATCTTCTTTTGGTAATGATGCCAATCTTGAAGAATTTTCTTAAATTTCAGTCAAATATTCCTTAAGAATGTCGATATTAAACACGAACCCTATTAAATGGTAAATGAAATAGAATGAACTATTAAGTTTAGACAAATTATGCTTGAATCGCTTGTAAGATTATATTACCCACCTATAGTAAGTCTAGGTTTTTTCTTTCGATTTTAAACTTTTTTAGTGCTTTAATTGTGGTCCATCATGTTTTAAAACTTCGAGTTGAACGCAAAACGCGTCAAAACACGCAACGCAACTTCCGAAAAAAAACTTTGTTTCTTTCCCTAGATGGCAGTAGTGCGCCACCATGGAGCGAATTTTTTCTGAGTTCCAGCGGAAAGTGGGTAAACCACCATCGGCAACGCGCGAGAGAGTGATTTCGAATCTAGGGTACGAGTTTAAATTATGTTTGATCAGATCAATGGTTATCTTACCAAATCGTATGTAGTTCGAAAATAAAAGCTGTAGGTTTTTAATTCAAAAAAATCAAACGTGAAAATGTAAAAAATCGGCTATTTTGAAGAATAGGTACTTTTGTTTTTTTTTAGATTACAGAAAAGCAATATCGAAAAATTATTTTGAACCAAGCAAAACGCGAAAATTTAAAAAAAAACCTGTCTTTCTGATAATTAAAGACACGAAACTACAAGCAAGACAAAACAGAGGAAACTTCAATTTCCGATAAATAATTTTAATAATAATTATATGATAAGTTAGCCTCTGTTTAATTAACGCCTTAACACCCGTTTTACCATTGATTAATCCTAAATATCCCTTGAGTGTGCTCTTTGCGAGATAATATTAAGTAGCCAGCGGTCCGAGTGTGTCTGTAGCCTTTTGGTGAAGTGATAAACCACAGTGTAGACTGCCGGACAGTGTTGATTTTCCAAGTTGGTCTCTTTTTTTTGTAGTTGCTGACTAAGTGAAGCAGAAATTCTTCGTCTTCAGCATCTTTAATAACAGTCGTAAGTCTTCGAAGAGGTTTTTTAGCGTAATGTTGGAAATTCATTACTAAAGAATAAATTTCACCTCGCTGGTCTTGCAATTTGTTATTTAAACGCTTTTTTTTCTGCGAAGGTTACGCCAATTCCTTTTCAATATTTCCAAATTGGTAGGAATTGTATTTACCGGATCTTGATCTCTCTGGCTGCTACTGGGTGTTTCAATTGCAGAATTAGCAAAGTGTCCAGCAGCTTGGCTTTGATCTTCAGGAGATACAATTCTAATTACCGGTATGAAATAACCTGTATCAGAGTGTAGTATTTTAGTTGATGGATCTGAAAAATTAATATTTTGATTGGGAAGTTTCCTCTTGCGTGGCTGTTTCGGTATTGCAGTTTTTCCAAGCTTTTGTAACTTAAGACCTTTACGGTAATCTAGCTGTTTCACAAAAGTGTAAACAACATACAACTATCAATTCTAATCTTTCATTTATTGGAAAATTATTCAGACAGATATTTTCTAACCACATGCTTTTCAACGCCCCATCAGAAGGAAACTCGAGGAAAGAAACTCCAAGTGTTTTGCCTTTTACAGAAGGGCAATAGGGAGCACAAAACGAAAGCATTTTTGTTTTTTTTCTACAAAACGTATTGATATGTAATATCTTTAAATAATAATTGAAAAATGAAATAAATTTCTTTTTACATTAATTAAATACCATTCAGCACTAAGTAATTACCAAATGTTGAAATTTCCCACCGCGAAAATGGTTTTAAAAGACGACAAATCTTAAACCCGACAGGGCTTAACTATTCAGACAAACTATTTAAAAATTTAATGGTCGACATTACTGGATAAGCGTAGGCCTCCCGACATTCATATGGTTTCATTTGACTGTTCTAAAGCATTTGACTCTGTTTGCCCAAAGCGACTGTTGTTTAAACTTGAAAGAGCTGGTATCTATGTAGTGCTTTTGAAGTGGATTCAAGATTTTTTACACAACCGCTTCCAACGTGTTGTGTATCGCGGTGAATTCAGTTCTCACTGACCGGTCATTTCTTGTGTGCCTCAGCTGTCAATACTTGGACCCTTACTTTTCAACTTTTTCGTCTCTGATCTCCCATCTGTTCTGGCTCACGATTTTTCGCTTTACCAATATGCTGGTGATAGCTACATTTCTCTCGCGATTCGTTCTGCGGCTGACCGTTTGTCCCTGCAGGATAATGTCACTCGTGTCTTCCAATGGGGTGTTGCCAATAACATTTCCTTAAATCTCAAGAAATGTAACTTCATGATAATTAACAGAAATAATTCTAACGTGTTTGTTTCGTACGAGATAAATGGTGTGGCTCATGCTCGCGTTTAAACTATGAAGGTCCTCGGTGTTTTTGTTCCAATGGACCTTAAATGGGCTTCTCATGTCAATTACGCTTGTAATCGTGCCCGTCGTTTGTGTGGACTAATTCGTCGTGTTACTGGTTATACCCACGCGTCCATCACGCTCTTTCGTTCGATGTGTTTACCAGTCCTTGACTACGCCTCTCAGTTTTGGAATCATTCTCTTATAAAGGACATTGCTTCTCTGGATATCTCTCTTACAGTCAACGACTAGCTGACATTCGTATATTACCACTATCTGTTCGCAGAGACGTTTGTCATATGATTACACTCTTGAATTTGACCAGGTCAGAGACATTCAATCTTAGCAATTACTTGACATTTAGTGCCCGGGAGTCTCGCCCTACGTAATTTGTCAAGGTTGCCCAATGCTCGGCTTTGAAAAATTAATTTTTCATCCGGAGTGCTCGTTCTCGAACTCGTTGTTCACCGACATCCGGGAGAATGCCACTTAGTTTTTGATTCAGCAATTTCGTTCCTTAGTATCGGAATTCCTTTTTGACAATTAGCTTTCTCAAAATTCTTAATTTTTCTGCAAAAACAGTTACCAATGAATCAGCGGCTTCATTTCTATTTAATGAAGAGTGCGAATTCATGACAACATCCACTTCTTGAGTCCCACTATCATCAGTACTTGTCATTTCTTTGTTAACAGGGTAAATTTCTGAAGACTCAAAATACACATTCGCCAAACTTTTTAACAAATCATCAGATATGTGACCGTATTCTTTCATATCCATAGTTGTGAAACAAATATATTTTAAATTTACCGCATTATGTAGCTTCAAATTGCAATATTTAAAAAAATTTAAAAGGAGCCCTAATACATTTAACTATTTTATACTCATCGTGGAAATTATCAAGGAACAAAATCTCCGCTTGATGATAGCAAATTATAAACTCATCAATGTTACGCAATCATACCGTTAACTCTTTTAGAATATAATAATCCACCCAAAAACCATTCGGTTAAAAACTGCAAGGTCCTTTAAACAAAAACGTTACGTCCTATATTACTCTAGACCATAGAAGTAGTGAAATCAAATAAGGGGAAGATCTGTAATTATATTCCCATAAACGTCATAAACTGGACTTATTTATCGACAAGTGATGTGCTCTAAAGTAATATGCTAGACCTTGCGCGTCCTAAGTGTTTTACTGAGTTAAAATCCTTTGTAGAACCATTTCTTAGCTTAGCTGTAACTATTCTAATGATACAATATCAGTTAGATAATTTACCAAGTAAATTAAAAAGGTCAATATAAGATAAAACGTTTTCTTAAGAATGTATAAAGAGTGAACAAATCATAAAATTTACAACACAGCGGACGAAAGGCAAGCATAAATATCAAGAACTAGTTCCTAAAAACGATGTAGATGGCAGCATTACCTAATCACCGGACTATTTCAACCTCCCGACTTTAAAGTTTTCTTTCATTCTCGCAAAATAAAAACACTCGATAAAATTACTCAAACTCTCCGTACTAGTGGTACTCGAACATTTATGTACATTATCGATAGGTGGCGGTGCGACTACTGAAACTGGCGAATAACTGAAAGCAGACAAGTTGTTGACTGCAGTGACGTAATTGCTGCAGTCAACAACTTGTCTGCTTTATTTAATTATGGTCTTAAGCAGCCTTGGAAATAAGGTTTTTTTTAAACTGGTCCTTATGACCAGTGAACCCCTAGCATATGAATTATTAAACTGGTCCTTATGACCAGTGACCCCCTAGCTTATGAATTATTAAACTGGTCTTATATAAAATGTTCAAATGTCATTTATATGCCTAAAAAAACATATACTACATGTTTAGAAGTTAGATTATGTTGGTAACATTAACTTTACACGTATTCAAAATAGTTAACTTTATTTTACGAGTACCACCAGAATAGTACAATATAGTACTATCTCACCTAAGACTACTACCAGAGCCTAGAAGACCCTCGTAATTTACCGTATTACCTCTGTTTCTCAATGCCCCGTAACTCCAGAGTCCCCGGTCCGTTACCGCGTAGCCAGGTAGCAGCCTACCGTACTCGGGGGAAAGCGAGACTAGAGGATTGAGGGTTTGAGGCCAGAAGGGGGTTAGGCAGTTCGACTCGTTCAAGGGATGCGAGCGAAGGGACTCTACATAAAACCTCGACGTGCGGCCCCGGCGGTAGTAAGAGGAGTCGCTGTACATAGAAATCCAGTGAATAGGGAAATCCAAATTGATATAAACCTTGAATTAATAGGTCATCTCGTATTATTTGGAATTATTAAACTGGTCACCACCTGTTTTTTTGTTATTATTTCGAATTAATAAACTGGACACGGTGACCAGTGACCCCCCAAATTTTGAATAAATAAACTGGTCTGAACAATTAATTAACTGGTCTTTGACCACCTGACCACCGTTATTTCCAAGGCTGGTCTTACGGTAATAGAGTAAATTTAAACAAACAAGATATATTTCGATCTAAACAATATATTTGATACACTGCGATTCTAATATTAGCCATTCTCTTTGAAATGTTTTATGGTTGTACAAAGGATTTTAACTCAGTAAAACACTTAGGACGCGCAAGGTCTAGCATATTACTTCAGAGCACATCACTTAACGATAAATAAGTCCAGTTTATAACGTTTATGGAAATATAATTACAGATCTGGCCCGTTATTTTGTTTCACTACTTTTATGGCCTAGAGTAATATAGGACGTGACGTTTTTGTTTAAAGGACCTTGCAATTTTTAACCGAATGGTTTTTGGGTGGATTTTTATATTATAAGGGTAATGATCAATTAATTTGGGTGGGGCAATTAAAGCAGACCGAATATTACCGTTTACCAAATTTAAAGATAGGTAGATAAATAGTAAACATTTAATCTATTGGCCGGAATTTATTATGATAGTCAGTCTAATTTTATTAACTCCTATATAAACGAAATAAGCTTGACCACGTCGTAATTTAATTAATCTAAATTAAAATGTCGGACGCGGTCCGCCTTAAACGCCGTCATCCCGATATTTTAGCGTTGGCTTGAATCTGAATATCCCTTCTGCTGTAGGAGGTGCATTTCTAAAATTTATAGCAATCGATGGACCACATATTGTTATATTATTGACGTTAATTTAAATAAGATTGACCGCGTCATAATTTATTTAATCGAAAATTAAATCTCGAACTCGGTCCGCCTTAAACGCTATCATCCCAATATTTTAGCGTTGGTTTGAATGTCAATATCCCTTCTGCTGTAGGTGGTGCATTTCAAAATAATATAACAATCGATGAAACACTTAATGTTGTATCATCGATGGTAATTTGAATCAGATTGACCGCGACATAATTTAATTAATCGTTATTAAAAAGTCAGACGCGGTCCGCTTTCAACGCCGTCAATATTTCATTTATAAAGGAGTTAGTAAAATTAGACTAACTATCATTATAAATTCCGGCAAATAGATCAAATACGTTTAGTATTTATCTACCTATCTTTAAATTTGGTAAACGGTAATATTCGGTCTGCTATAATCATCCCCAACCAAATTAATTGATCATTACCCTTATAATATTAAAATAATATTAATTTCAAACACTTTTCCTATTCATATTTGATTAAACACGTAGTGTAGTATCATTGACGTTAATTTCATTGAAATATTATTATTTCAATCACATTTCTAATATCAAATTTTAGTAAATTAATGGAAACTTCAAAAACGCATATCGCCATCTGTTTTAGTTTTCTTTGTAATTAATGTTTTTCTCCGCATCAGATTTGATAGTAAGGTTGCTGTAAAAATGACGTCACATTTCAACGAATACTCCCTTCCCCTTTAATATTTAGCAAAACTTGTACAAACCTCCCTCCCCGCACAGCGTAACGTCATTTCTAAACGGTTGCTACCAAGCAGCAAATTACACATATTTTACTATCAAGTCTAAGCGCTAAAATTTAAACTTAAAATTTTGATACGATTAATTAATGATATTTAATTCCAGTACATATCTCTCTGATCTAACTGAAATGGAACTAGATATTATTATCAAAGATACGATTCGCAATTTACTGTTTAGAATGACCACACCAATCAAGTCGCTATAGTGAGCGCATGCGGGAAAACTAAGTACGAAGAAGATTGATTAAAAATTCACAAAAAACTAGCTTAATTTAAGGTTTTATATTATGAGTGATGATTTTAAGTTCAACGTTTTTAATGATATACATGTAGATGATTTGAAAAGATTACTTAAAAGTTGAATATTTACAAATCGGTTTGATCGCTTTTTGTTTATTCAATTTATAAAAAGAAGTTTGTAAATATAAATGAAGAAATCGTTGGAAATCATCTTTAGCTTAGTTCAGTCAATTAATTTTGGTCTTAAAGAAAAATGTAACGTTTATAAAGCGTTGAGTCTGCAAGTTCTTCGGTTTCCCCTTTCCATAAAAACCTGTAGAGGTTAACGTTGAGTAGTGAGTTAAGGAGCTGTTGGCTCTTGTGGAATGTTGGGCTCGGCACTACCTTCCTACGTAATATAACCCGGCCACCAGGAATAAGGGCCTTAAAAATCGGCTGATGACTGTAGTTGTCCTTCTTTGGCTAGCCGGCATAATCAGTTAACCGACTAACCGAAAATATTTTATCCAGTGATCCTGCTTTGGCTTCGAAGTCGGTTAGCTAGAAGAGAGAGGCTTTAATTGAAGGGCCTATTGTGTATATTTTCGTTGGAAAAGAAACCGTCGCTAGGTGGCGATGATAAAGATGTGATTGTCTATTTCGACATTCTATAGTGCTCTCGAGAGCATTGCCCTCGTTGTCATCAGGCACTTTCAATAAACGTGTGGGTCTAACGAGTTTCCAACCGCAGAGCGTATTTCGTCGCTGTCATTCCCGACTTTGCGGCTTCTTAGACCGTCCGAACACAAAACACCCCACAGAAAGTGCCACAAAAATGACGACGATAAAAAGAAAACGTTTTTAAAGGCAACAGCTGCCAGGGAGACCGCTGAGTTGCCAGCTGTAAGTGACGTCTTGCAGCGGAACAAATAGAAATAAAACTAGCCCAAATTATCCCCTGCCGTTTAAATTTGTGTTTTAAAAATAGGCGAAATTATCGGCCATTTCTTTACAGGGAGTATGAACTAACAAGGAGACTACCCGAGGTGGTTATCACCGATTTTGTTGAAACTCGGGAGTTAGTTAGACCTTATGGTAGTATGATAATTCGCTAGCGAAACGGGTATAGGCGGCGCCACAGTCGCTACCCCTGCAGCTTGGTTTGTCTGCGTACTTTGTTGATCAAAACCAACGATTAATATGGCGGATTGTAGGCGCAGAGGTGGCATAAACTGACTTTTTGTAGTAATACTGCCTTTACAAATATTACAATTCGAGTAAATGGTGAGAAAAGAACGTTGGAGTTATTGTTTCACAATTTTCCGAAATGCAAAAATCTTTTTAATGTGTGGTTAACTAATATAAAATCAGGGAAGATGCCTAGTTAGTGGCCACAGATTTGCAGCGCCCATTTTAAAGATAAAGACTTTTTAGAAAGAAATGGTGAGACACAAATTTTACTTGTTATTACTGATTTTAAAGTTAATATTATTAAATATATATCATAATAACTGTCATTTAGATGAAGAGAATTCAAGAGACGCATGAAATGCAGTGCCATTCCAAGCAATAATTTACCATGTAGACTTATTACAAATCCACTGTAACTAAATAAAAAGAGAGGACCCTACGTTTTGTGAATCGTTTTAAAGGTTATCTGTTTTATTATATACTGCAAAATAAGGAAATGCTAATGAATTAAATTAATTTTAGGTCAAGCCGTTCGATTGTCATTATCGCTGGAAAATATTACATTGAGGCCCACAAAATTATGCGTTAAAAGGGCAATTTTCCTATCTTTGCCACCCTGATGGTTCGGTATGAGTTTTCGAGTTGATTAATAACATTTCGAGCTATTACCGCAGATCCCAATATGATTAAAAATAATACTGTAAATTCAAATGGTTTTTATTTTTAATACTTATTTGCATATCTTAACATTTTATTCACTTCTATTGTAATTTCTAATTAAGTGGTTTCTTAAATGAATTTAATTGCTTTTAACTTTGAATTAATTCTATAATACATTTGTTTTTGCCTTTTTAGGTAACATGGCTTTGAGTAGAAAATTCATAACATAAATAGTTCAGTTCATTTGTTATCTACAAATACTAATTGGCCAAAATTTAAAATAGGAACTAATTTAACATATTAAAAATATAACTTTCCTTGACTAGAAGTGTAAATTTAATTATAAGTTTTCTTTAACTAAAATCTAAAATAAAAATTATATATTTGGACAACGTTTTTCTTCAAATATTGTCAGTCTCTCTTAATATCAATTAAAAATAGCCCTTGAGAGAATAGACAAAAAAATGAAAAGGCCTAGCTGAATTTTTACATAGTAGCCTCTACAGTCGTTAGCCAGTAGATTCCTTCCTTTCCAACTTAGTTATTTTATGCCACTGCCTCTTCAATTGATATTATCTTCGCTACAAATGGACTCTCCACAAATATTTCATCCCGACTAAAAGCTAGAAATAAATTTTTGAGACTAACTAAGTGACCAAATAAGAGTACATAAACCTTTTTGAGCCAGCCAAATTTAACCCTCGCAACTCTAACCATTTTATTACCGTACAATACCGAAGGCACAGTTAGTTCTTTTCCTTCAATTTACCCCACTTCTAAAGTCAGAAAGTTGGGATAGCTCTCAGTATCTTTATATATTAAATAGACCAGCAATTTACTGCATGTTTGCAAAAGCCTGAATTTCTAGAATAATAAGTAAAACATGTTACATTAAAGAATTGGGTTTTAATAAAAAATATATTTACCCCCAATTGCATGAACAATGGACACTTTCAATGCTGTGTTTTCCATCACCAACTTCAAATTTTAACTTTTGTTTTAAGCATCCGCACACCTTATTCTATGGATCAAGAGTAGACTACTCTCCAATATACTTAAAAATTTCAAGCATGGAGCGATTCACTAATATACCAAATAAAATTATTTAAAATACATTATACAAAATGCTGAAGCTACTAGTCTATGAAATTAGAACAATCTGGGCTTGTTCTAACGTGAAGATAATAATAAATTTCCTACATACGTTTAAAACTTTCAAACTGATCCCGTGTATGAATTCTCCAAGGCCTACTCATAGTGTTATTAAACTCGAATATTTATACTTATATTTACGAATTCAATACAGTTCAAAATTAATAAATAAATGTCGTATATACACCTTTGTTAATACAAAACATTCGAACACGCTTTAAAAAATATGCTAAAATCGTTAGTAAAATGTTTTAATTGATGTTATAAAACGCACATTTTCGCATAACGCCATTACTCGTATCACCCAAATATAGTTCTAGGCAGTGTGACTAGGTGGCGCAGCTGTAGTTTTCGGTGGCGAATTGGCAACGAGAAAAGTTGCAATGGGCTTTAGTTTTCCTATGGCAACCCAAAATGTTTTTGACCTCTCCATTTAAAAAATCATGGTATTTTCTAGGTAACCCAAATTTTGTTTAAATTTAACCAAAATTTATCAATTTTAGCCAAAATCATTGATCAATTTTACCCAAAATAGGTCAAATTAATCTTTTTGGGTATTTTTGAAAATAAAAAAAAGCCCATTGCAACTTTTCCCTTTGGCAATTTTCATACTACCATAAGGTCTACCTAAACCCCGAGTTTCAACAAAATCGGTGATAACCACCTAGGGTAGTCTCCTTGTAAGTCGTAAAATCGTCTGCTGGAACGCGCTACGACTTCTTTTTAACATAACTTGCTTCTGTTAAACCTGGATCCCGAAATGTGATATTCGTTGATTTACCATAAATATTAGTAGTACATATAACCATTACAGATAGAGGCCGGGAAACCAACATTTACTTAGCCTAGTTGATTATTACTATTAAAGCGAAGCCATTTGAGGTTCGAGAACTTTTAATGATTTTATTTAGGCTAGATGGCGCTAATATAATAAGAAACAAATGCACACTATGCGTCGTCTTACATAAACGTTTAAACCAAGATTGAACTTTGGAAAAATTTGGCATTAAAAAGAAACACGGTAAAATTAATATTTTACGCGAATTTTCAATTATTTAAAATTTCTAAATTTCATATACTTTTGCCATCTGGTAAGCCTACGGGTATTTAAAATCTGGCCTCAAATGGCGTTACCCCTGTGAAAGGATCTTCTCCCTTGTTAAATGCGTCTACATTAAATAATTGTAGAAGAAACTTTTAAATAATTGTTTACTATAAATTTATTATTAATTATAATTATTAATTGGATTATTATTAAAAACAACTATTATCTATGAACTTAACTTATATTTTGAATAGTTAAAATAGTTACGAATCGTTACAATCGAAACCAGGGGTGGAAATATTTTTAGTTTAAATGAGTACCATTTTCAAGGTCGAGATCACCATTTCCAAGGTCGAAGTTGCCCCGATAGTAATAGCTATTTTTTATAATAAGGTTTTAGTATATTGTAGAGATCAACATTTGGTCGAAATCACTTTTTCAAGGTCGAAATCTCTATTTATAGTATAGATATTTTAATTACAATATTTTAGTATAATTTTTGGTTAAACATTCTGAAGGTCACCATTTACTAAAGATCACCTATTCGCCAACTGATCTAAGTCCTTCTAAACAAGCCCAAAAACCAGAGCTTCGAACTTTTAGAAATAGCACGAATGGGCGGGAAAACCGTCCAGCTGGCAACACTGCCTCCGAATGTTTGCGTCTCGTTCATTCTATTTAACTTTACGGCTTCCGCGAAATAACTATTACGACAACAGAAACGCTTCCTAGTTTAATTTTAGCTCTATCGGCGGAGAGGCGAACGAGACAATGCAAGGAGACACAGACGATGGCCTATATAGAGAAGGACAAACATTGTAGTACTTCAACCTCTCATTTCATTAGCTCTTTCTCCACCGCGGAATAAAGACTCTATTCCAGAATGAAGAATGGCTCACTGCCATGATTGGATTTTTATATCTATTTTTCTATTATATCCAGAACCACTGATTGCCTGTTAGCGCTATAAAGGCAGGGATTTTTCGGCCTCCGTTGGAAAATAGTCTACTATAGCGTTATGTTAGTGAGTGTAGAGAGCTGTTGACTTGCGTGGCCGCCACCTCCTACCGGCATTAAAAATCGCTAGATTATTTGGTCCTAAGGTGGTGCCTTGGAAATTAGCCAAGCTGATTATTATTATTATTATTATTATTATTATTGTTTTGTGCCTGTTTACTTTTGATAAAAGGAAATGAAAGATGAAGTGTTTCTCTACTCTGATTGTAGATGAGTCTTCAGTTTACTACAAATTAATTATGAATAAATGACCTAATAGCGCTAGAGAAAGTGCTATTGAATCAACTTCTTTTTCAACCTGATAAGAACAATTTTTAACCTTTAAAATTTTATTTTATATTTTTTTGCACTCCAGTCCGTTGGTGCCGTGTGTCTCTTCCTCTCACGCAAACAGTTCTCTGGTTCGCTTTTCAAGATCGTCTATTTCGGAAACGCTCAATTTCAGTTTCTCAAGGAACTTTTGTTTGAGTTCATCAAATGTTTCTGCAGCATAATTGGGCTGTTGAGCACTTGGTCCGCCATCTATTTCGACTGTCGGCGCGGCCATAGTTATCGCTACCTTGCAATGCGTTTCGGCTTCGCTTAAGGCCAAACGTTTCTTGTGTTTTGGCGATTCCTAGCCACTTTAAATGTGAAGCGTTTTAGAACCATAGAAGAACTTCTTTTAAATGCCTGCTTCCATGTCTTTTGGTGAAACTCGCTTCCATAGATTTGACTGAGGCCAGCGCCCGTCGACCTTCTATTCATTGCTCCTTTTCGAGATCTACGAAATTGCTTGTGGCCGATGAACTTCTATAACAACTGCTTGTATGTTTCGGCCGCGTTGGTGCGGTTTTGAAGCATCGAGTCCACTTTGTTGGCCAGGTACTGGCATCGATTGAAATATATTTAGAGTGCCGATTTTATGTTTGCTAGAGATGCATAAGCTAGGACAAGAGTTCATATGGCTTCCAAAAACGTGTTTCGGACCATTTAGAAGCTCTTTCCTCAAATCTGAAGCTTGTTTTCCGTTTTCGGCGTTCATTTTAATGGCTTGACGAGCAGCAGTTGTGTTCTATTTACTAAGAAGTTTCGCATTCCGTCCCAATTTGGCAATTCTGTAAAAGCCCGACGCATAATATTTCACGGCGTGGTTGGCACCTTCAATTTTACTCGCATCTCTTTCGTATGATACCCTCTCCGGGATGTTCTTGAATACGCCAGAGTGTCCGTCACCTATCATAGGTTTATACCAAAAGACGTGCATGGATTCGCTCTCATTGAACCCTTCAACAATGATGTCCGGTTCCATTCCTCCAGACGATCCCGTCCAATTTCTGTAGCACACGTGCTATATTGGCTTCTCTTTTTTGGTGGCCATAACGAAAGTACTACAAAATTTGTTTCTTAATCCTAAAAATATAATTTTTTCGTTCTGGCACCAATAATTACGGTGGCTCCGGATTTGGCGGTAAATCTATGACCGTAACTTCGTTGACACTAGCCACCGTCCACGATCACTGTGATATACGGAACGCCATCAGCATCGACATCTCCCACTTCCAGAGCTAAGTGATATCCTTCCCTGCCGGCTTCGTCAATGGCCTGGCTTAGTGTTGATCCCGAGTACTAAATAAAATAGCGTTATCAATAAATTTTATGGCAACGTCACTCGAACAATTTTTTACTTTTCCTACTTTCATAACACTTCTTAGCGAAGTTATAGACAACACAGAGGTATGTTGTCTCAAAAAGGTTAAAATTTAGTTTAGTTCGTAATAAAAATTCTTTTAGAGAATATGAGTGAGTGTTACTTACTCATGAAATCCTTGTAATATCGTATCAAAATCAGAGTTTTGGCTATAGAAGATGATAATCACGTATGGTCTCGGTCGCTTCTATCTGTCGACACTGTAAAGTAGACGTTCAATTCGATCCCGCTTTCATCCAATTCAGTTGAGTCATTATTCGAACTAGTAACATTGTCAGTCGAGTTCGATGTCCGTAAATAAACTTTATCTTTCCGTTCTTCGGGCTTCTTGCTGAACTGAGCAAAACCATTTCTTCTCGCGTCGCAAACAAGAGTGATTCAATTTCCAAAAGAACCAAAACTCGATCGTTCTGGAACTGCCGCGTTATTGCTTCAACGCTTTTACTGTACAAGTAAAGCCTACAAGCTCCAAGGTATGCCTAAATTTAACAATGTCTCTGGGGAAATTCAAAGAAGCTCTTGGAATCGCCACGGCGCCGTTGAAATTAATTTGGACATGAGAAAAAGGGTTGGGCACTTGTCACGTAAATTGTAAATACATACGATTTAAACGCAGATATATTTGTGAAATAAATATAAGCTACAAATATAATATGGATTACTCGTACAGAAATCAATGCTATATACCTTACACTTACAAATAACCGATGTCAATGTTCCCTGACCTTTGGCAGTTGTATTAGGTGACATTGATTTCTTGTATAGTCTAAACTAAAATTGTAATCGTGTATGTAACATTTTTTTTGATTTTCTCTACTATGTGACGCGAACTATAAGCCTATATTGCGCCTATATGATAAAATGGTTACTAATTATATATATATAAAACAATTATATACAAATTAAATTAGCAGCCTTCACCATATGTAAAATGGTTAGATCGCGAAATTAAAATGCAAAAGCGACCATCCATTTAGAGAGATCTAGCCGAGAAGAATGTAAGAAAAGACAAAAATGGTTGCTCCCCGTCTTTTTGGGACAACGAGAAGGGAGCACTGCCATTTCAAAGCGAGGGGCTAACCCCTTCCCGTAATCGGTGTACACCCTAACTGTAATGATTACGTAATCTTCTGTAATCTTTTGAACTCATTCGTAATCCCACAAATCTGTATATTGGTTCTTTTAGAGCGAGAAAACCCTGGATTTAATTTTAAAATATAATTGTGCAGCATGACTCGCGAACAATGAAATAAAAATTTAGACTACTATACAAATGCATAAGCTCCACGAAAAGATAGTATGTGTTCGCCGTTTAACTACAAAAACTAAATAGCATTAAAATAAAGCCTAAATAAACAACATGCGTTTTACGCGCTCCAAATTTAAGCCCTATGATGGGTTATTAGCAATTTATATTTTTCCCCACAATTAGTTCCGCGGAACCGCGGTACACAGTTTGCGAAACACAGATCAACCGAAGTCGCATCACCACGCTGTGAGCCACCACTGACTGAACGAAGTTGCTCAATTTAACTTTCCCGCTGAACAAGATCTACTTACCTTCGTATTGGAAGTGCTCGCTCGTTTTCGAGAGGATTTACAAAAATTAACGTTTACAATAGATGGCGATACCATCTCTAAAAACGTCGAAGGCGAATAGGTTGAAAGGTTCAATCTCCTCGACGAGCCGTGCGTCTTACGACAGATACGAGGTGGGCCGCGCCCTGTGGAAGTCCGTCGCCGTCCCCGCCCTGACGTTTGCCACGGAAAGTTTGTGTCTAAATGCCACAACTTGGAAGATTCTCGAGCGAAGGCAAAGGGAAGTTGGCAAGGTGTCCCTGGGAGGCAACGCCATCACGGCTAACGCGGCCATAGAAGGGGAGATTGGCTGGTCCACTTTCGAGGCACGAGAAGCCCGAGCGAAGATGAATTTCCTCGGAGCATGCCTACAGGCTCCCCCGGATCGCCAGATACGTGCGGTATACGACTATATCGATAGGCCCGCCCACCGAACGCAATGGAGCCGCCGCACAAATCGCCTCTACAGGAAGTTCGCGGTCCGGGCGAACCTGGGAACCTGCCCCACCACAAAACTGTGGCGACAACAGGTATGGCGGGACGTCGCAGCGACAAACGAATCGCGCTGGAAAAAAGAGGTCAGTAGCAAGAACAGCCTTCGGGACTACGCCTTAAAGCAAAAGCCAGCCAAAGAAGCCATATATGACAACAGCCGAGGAAGCTGCCTACTGTTCCAGGCACGCACCGGCGCCCTCCCAACGGCAGCCAGGGAGTTCGAGATCCTTGGGAACGCACCAACATGCAAACTCTGCACTGCCCCGTCAGAAACCGTGGCTCACATCTTGGAAGAGTGCCCGGCGTTGACCCCGGAGCGACTTTTAATACGCGAGTCCGAGCAAATGCCTATGGTAGTAGCCCCATCATCCCCGGATTATCTCCGATGGCTTGGACTAACTGAAGACAAACAAAAAACAGAGACGACGGAGGCCACCAAACACCTCTTGGACAGGTGGTGGTCGCTCCGCAAACCTACAAAAAGACCAACGTGGTGACACACACCATGTCCCCCCACTGCGCCCCTTATCCGAAAGTTTAAGTGAGTCTCCCTGATTTAAAAGGGACCAAATTCGGAGTGGAAAAGTGAACTGAACTGAACTGAACTGTCAAAATGAATTCACCCGTAAACTTTGGATAGTTAGTACAGGTAAATGTGTTACAGTTCTTCGAAAACTACCTTATCTAGAATATTCCAGTTTTGACGCCATATTATAAACTGCTTTGGCAAAAAGAAGGAATAATCATACCTGTGTAACTATTGTTTATTATTAGTTCTTAATACAGTGTTTGTAAAAAACTGATTTCAGAGAAGAATTTGTGATGTGAGCTGCTTTGAAAACTTCATAAGGTAATCTTTAAATTTAACTTGTCATCTGGTGGTTTTTTAATCAGAACAATGAAGATAATATTTGTATAATTCTCGTTTTCTTCTACGAAAACATTTCGTGCTAAACTACTATATTTTTTAAGGCAAGTGTCGGCTCTAGTGTAGTTGCGTTCTCGCTCGACAGTTGTTGCCACCGTGCAAATTTAAACAAGTTGATTAAGCACATTACCCAGCATAATTTACCTATATGGCGTGGCCCAAAAGCATGCTTTAAGGTCATTGGGTATTCGTAATCACGTATCAGAAACGACTATTTTAATCACGTGCTCAGTCGACCTCCTTTGGATTTGGCTTTTCGGCAAACACGTAATTGTCGACTGGAAAATAAACGATAAAACTTTTTTGAAAGTCGATACTAGGTGGAAGCACCTTCCCGGCGATCTGAGTAACCATAGCCATCTTTGATACGTAGACACAATCAAAAATAACGTACGCAATGATAGAGCCGACATTTGCTTTAAATAAAATCATTTTTCATTCAATATTTTCGAAATAGTAGTCAAAACTCAGAGTTCAACAATTCCCTAGCCTCCAAAAATTACACCTTAAAAAAACTGTAGCAGCGCCAGCGTTTTAAAAGATTTAGGCTAGTAGGTTTCTCAAAAATTGGCCCAATTTTAGACGTTTATAAACTTTAAGTGGCTACCGTAGTTCCAAAACTAAGTAAATCAACTTACGCGTATTCGCACTTTGGTTTTTTCGAAAGCGTCGCGTAATACAGGGATTGGGCAACCAATCTTCAAATAGCACAGGACAAGGGTCTATCTCTACCACTACCCGGTCTGCAGGGTTAGGGTCCTCCCAAGGGGGTACCCAACCCGGACAAGGGTCTGGTTCTGGTGGTACCCAGTCAAAAACATCCAACAAGAACCTTAAGCGCAAAGAGCGCCGGAAGGTTCAAAAGCAGAAGGGGGCAGATGGTCCACAGTTAGGGGACGTAGTCAACCCTCCTTCTGGCAAAAGACTAAGGTCTGATAACTCGGCTGTATCTACCGAGTCTCAGCAGAAGGCTTCCAAAAGGCCTAGGCCTTATAGTGAAGTTGCAGGGTCAACCAAGATGGCCATCATCAAAGATGGCTTTCCAGTCGCCACTATATCGGATGAGGAGTTTAACACCATCCAGTGTGGAATTCTTGAGCAGATAGACAGGATACCTTCGGGTAACCCTCTACCTCGCTTCTCGAATTTCCAACTATCCGGGGGTGCTATTACTTATATATGCGGTGACAATTTGTCATGTGAATGGTTGAAGAAGGAGTTCGACCAAAATGATAGGATGTTGGATGGCACGAGGCTTCTGGTCACAGTAGCCAGTGCGCTTCCAAAACCTTTCAAGGTCGCCTTTAAAACCAAGAACGTCTGAACGAAGGACCCAGTTGTTCTTTTAAAGAGGTTGAGGGCCTACAACAGTGAGCTGAACACTCACTGCTGGAGGGTTGTAAACTGCATAGCAGAAAAAACCTCCATTCGCTGGATTTTCCAGATAGATGGGGGTTCGGTGTCTGCTATTAGGAAGGCCGAGTTCAGGGCAGACACCGGCTTGGATAGGGGCATTTTCAAAGTGCTTCACGATCCAAGTTCGGATAAACCCGAAGATGAGGCTACGGCCGGGTCAGACATGTCTGGCACAGAAGGTGAGAACACTCTGTTAGGTGGAGAGGATGCACTAACAGATGGGATGGGTGGTATCTCTATTTAAGATATAGAGGACACCTTGCTGGGTGCAGAACCCAATGTAAAGGGAGATGCCTCATCTAAAGGAGCAACAGAGGAGGATACAAGAAACTCTCACACCCACCTCTGGGAATAATCAGTAGTGACGGGTACTCCTCTGCTATCTATCCCAGAAGATGGGCATCAAGGTGGTTCAGATAAACCTGCACCACTGTAAGGCAGCCTCAGCAGTATTATGCCGCAGGTTTGCACTGGAGGGCATAAACGTTGCACTGATACAGGAGCCATGGACTCTCAAGGGCCAAATTCTTGGTCTTAAAAGTGCAGGTAATGTCTTTTACGATTATAACTGCGATACACCTAGGACATGCATACTAGTAAGAAAGGGAATTCATTCTCTTCCGCTATCTATGTACGTCTCTAGGGATACGACTGTAGTTAGACTGACGGGAGACGAAGAGCTAACTATAGCATCGGCATACTTCCCATATGATGAAGCCATTTCCCCTCCATCACAGGAGGTGACCAACCTGGTCGACCACTGTGAGAGAGAGGGAAAGAGGATGCGATGCAAATGCACACCAGGTAGTATGGGGCAGCAGCAACTGCAACAGACGTGGCGAGGACCTATTGGAATATTTGGTTAGTACAAAACTTCATATTCTCAATAAACACAATGTACCAACTTTTGTTACTTGTAACAGAAGTGAGGTCATTGATCTTACGCTGTGTACAGAGAATGTCGCAGATGTAATTCATAACTGGCATGTGTCTAGTGAACCATCATTGTCGGATCACAGACACATCTGCTTAAGTATCCTGGTCAAACCTACCCGGGTTGACATAGGGATTCGTAATCCCAGTCGTACGAATTGGTCTGGCTATAGGGAAGACCTAGGTCTTTATCTTAAAGATGAGAAGCCAAGGCTCTCATCGGTGCTGGACTTCGATTTGGCTGTTGATCATGTGCAACATGCCATAATCGATTCCTACCACCGAAACTGTCCGGTTAAGTCTACCAACCAGCCAAGGCTAGTTCCTTGGTGGACAGCTGAGATTGGTGGACTTCGCAACAAAACAAGGAAGCTCTTTAATAGGGCAAAAAAGACGGGCGACTGGGTTTCTTACAAGAGTACCCTAACCGCCTATCACAAAGCTATTCGCGATGCCAAGAGGGCATCATGGAGAAGTTTTTGCGAGAATATATCTGATATTCCCAGCACTGCCAAACTAATGAAAATTATGGCACATGATAATACTAAACATCTCGACACCATTAGGTTGAAGGATGGTAGTTTTTCGACCTCTGGAAAGGAAACTCTAACACATATGTTGGAGACGCACTTTCCAGACTCTAGGGTCACAGACAGCTGTGGCACTGATAGTCTCCCATTTAGGATACAACGTACCAAAAGGGAAGACTGGGCTGTGACAAAACAGGTTGTCACACACTCCAGACTTATGTGGGCGATAAATTCCTTTAAGCCTTATAAGTCCCCAGGTCCGGATGGGATCCTTCCCATTTTGCTGCAGGAGGGCAGCGATATTCTCTGCCCACTGCTCTGCAGAATCTTGTAAGCCTATTTCCTTACCTTTAACAACTGTTCCTAGCCAAAAGGACGAGAGCGCAAGAGACAATAGCCTATAGGGAAGGATTGTTACTAGGAAACTCGTATAACGTACACGATTGGAGTTAACGAGTTGAAGTCTAGGGGTATGCTTAAACTACTCATAGGGATAAAAGGACGGACTGCCAAATTGCCATTAGAATGGTTACTTTTAATTATTAAACACAAATTAGATTTCACTCTACCAAAGACTCTGCAGAGACTAACTGATGCATGACATACATCTTATAACAAACACAACACAAAAACAATTCCGAGGGAATTGACAACAGTTTTTAAAGTCTTATTTACGAAAATAAACAATACATCATACCATTGCTGTTTCGGCTCGGCACCCAGTTTGCGGTTTCGGGACGGTGACCGCTTGTTTTATGCCGCACAGACACACTCACGCGCACACCGGGGATTCTGCTGCCCTAACGGGACTTACGCCTTTCTAACTTAAACCGCCAGGTTAGCTTGATTCATCACGACTTATAGTCGCCGTTAGCTTAGGGGTGCTTCCGACTTCGCGTCAGTGACCAAAGTTACCCAAAGGTCGGGTCTGCTCCAGGAGTAGCGGAGAGGGTTCTCAAGTTCGTTCTGTCAAAATCCGCCAAAATCTTTGGTTTTGATGGTCTTGGGTTCCCGCGCTTTTGGGCTCTGTCCAACCACTAGTTCTGTTCCTGAACGGTCATCACTGGGGACATCCAATCGTCGAGCGTGGGAGCGAAAGTCTTTAAATTCAAACCCCCGAAAATAGTTATTAGTTGAAGGGACGCTCGTTTAACATGAAGGCCGTACCGCCGAGCCAAACACAATCACATTTAAACTTTTACTTTTCGCACTTAGGCGTTAAACGTTTCCATCTGAGTCACTTTATGACCCCAAAGCGAGGAAAGCTCGCATTCTATTCATTTCCTTAAAATTGTATCAATACAAACTCTCAGAATTTAAGTCATAAAAACGTCACACAGAAATAACAAAAATATAAAATAACATGACATATTGGCAGTCCTTGTTTCTTATTTCAGAGAAATCCCAAATGGGGAGATGTGGGTGAAAAGATAGTGCGGCATTACAAAGACAAGAGGGCATTCCTTTACTCCAAACGCATCGTTATATGGAACGAGAAAAGCTACTGGGGGCACAGCAGCCCGTGGCCACTAAAGCCACTATGGACCCCATGGAAGAGAGGGAAGCTCGGCTAAGAACAGCTGGTTCACGCGATCCCACAAAACCCAAGACGACCCGCACCAAGGGGTAGAGAGAGAACGCCCGAGGGGAAGTTACAAAAACTTAAAGAACGATACAATTAAACTGAAACTAGAAAGCCCATCAAGAATTCTAAAATTAACAGGCTAACGTAAGCCTAAAATATGGTCGTTACAATCTACAGGTCTTGTATAGCCTTAGGGCATATTCCAAGCTCCTGGAAGCTCTCTAGGGCCATTTTTATCCCTAAGCCCGGTAAGTCAAACTACCTGGAGGCTAAGGCATTTAGGCCAATTAGTCTTACCTCTTTTCTCCTAAAAATTTTTGAGAAACTGGTAGACTGCTATATCAGGGAAGAGGTTATTTCCCAAACGCCTCTCTCTACTGCTCAGTATGCCTATCAAAAGGGCAAATCTACTGAGACCGCCTTACATGGCATTAGCAATTGCCTTGAGAGAGCAATTGAGTTTAAAGAAATCGCTCTTGCGGTTTTTCTCGACATTGAAGGGGCCTTTGACAAGGTCTCAAGTGCAGTCTTGATGAAGGCTGCCAAGAGGTTTGGTATCAATGACACAATTTGTCTCTCTATCAAATCTATGCTGACGAACCGAAGGGTGACATCCCTCCTGCTTGGCGATTCGCTGACGGTCTCCACTAGCCGTGGCTACCCACAGGGGGGGGGGGTTCTCTCTCCCCTGTTGTGGTGCCTCGTGGTGGATGAACTGTTGAGGAGGCTGAACAGAGGGGGGTGCCGCTGTTTTGGTTACGCCGACGATATTGCTATCATTGTCACAGGGAAATTCCCAACGACAGTTAAGGATGTTATGAGGAGAGCTCTTACATCGGTAGAAAACTGGTGCAATGAAGTGAACCTCACGGTCAATCCCAGTAAGATGGTTCTGGTTCCCTTTACCCGTAAAAGGACAAAGGGAGCTATGAGAACAGCCCCAACTGCTTCTCTAGAAATTCTACTGAATATTCTTCCTCTACATTTGTTTATAGAGGAAGCTGCTACTTTTGGTGCTTATAGGCTAAACCAAAATGGGTGGTGGATGGCCAATAGTTGGGAAAAGAGCCACACTACGCTTATTAGGGATATTTCCAGTCGGTTACCTGTTCTCTCAATGGGTTCTGACAACATGGCTGCTAAACTTCGTTTTAATAAGCCTTTCGGCGTGTACTTCCCTAGCCGCACGGAATGGTCAAATGTTACCCTCGGTACCAGAGGGGAAGTTGTCTGGTTCACCGATGGGTCTAAAACCCATCTAGGTGCGGGCGCAGGGATGTACTACCTAACGACCAAGTACGGCTTCTACGAAATCCTTGGAATTTACGCAAGTGTCTTTCAGGCAGAGATTTCTGCTATCTGCTTCTGTGTTGACTTCTGTCTTAAGAAGAACTATCGCGGGAAAGTTATCCAAATTTGTTGGGATAGCCAGGCTGCTTTAAAAGCTCTAAACCAGTCTAGTGTTTCTTCTAGACTGGTTCTTAATCTCGGGACGCTTAATAAGGTTCAACTTTATTGGGTCCCTGGACATGAGGGGTATCATGGGAATGAAAAGGCTGACGTCTTGGCCAGGGAGGGTGCGACGGCTGGGTTCTGTGGACCAGAACCCACTGTCCCTATCCCCCGTGGCTTGATACGCAGCCTGGTCTCCAAATACATGACTAACCGTCAACTCGAGCTTTGGCTCAAGATGCATGGCTAAAGACAGGCTAAGGAGTTTATCCCTGGCCCCTCTAGGCAAAGGGCGAAAGAACTGCTTTCGCTCTCGAAATCTAGTATAAGGTTGGTTACTGGCCTGCTTGGAAATTACATATTTATAGAGGAAAAATTAATATTTCTTTAAATTGTTATTATAATTTGAAATTTAAAAAACAATGTTGGGGAGATAATCCCGCATTTGAATACCAATATATTCCAATTTTTTTACACATACTTATTGTAGAAATTATCTATTGCAACTCTTGGAATTACAGATTGTCACTTCCGAAAAGCCATATTTCATCGGCCTCTAAGGCGAGTTTTCCTCGATGAACGATAGAGTTGTATCCCCTGAGGATTTGGCCAATTTTCTAGGTTCAATATAATTGCATCATACTTTACTTTTGGCAAAATAATAAGAAGTCGCTTCTCGCTTGAACTTTTATTTAACTAGAGTGTCAGTGTGAAAATGCGATCAATGGTTTCACCCATTTTATCTTAATTAAATCTCTTTGGAAAAATACGAGAGTAGCTCCTGCAAAAAATTTAAATTTGGAGCCTAAAGTTTTAATCTACTAATCTCGTTGTGTTTTTTAAATTATCTTCATTAGTGAACCGTTACCCCATTCCATCTTCAGTTCACTGTACGTATATGCTTGGCCCTAAATGGGTTAGAGTGTGAAATAACTGGTGGCTTTACCGGGGAGTCGGGGTCCGGCTCTTGTAACCCATAAGGGCGGTGTCGCACTGGGAGATGTTAGCTCTGATCAAATGTTCCTATCTCCACCTCCGACTTCGGTCAGGTTTGGGCTGGATACTGAGCTTCGGACAGGCTAACGGAGTGGGTCCATGCAAACTGGCCACCTCGGCGGATTGGGTAGCCTGCTGTGGGGCGGAGGGCCTCCGTATGAGGGCACGGCGGTCCTGTTTCCCGGCCTTTTGGAGCCACACCGGGATCTCCGGTTCCAGCTGTGCCGGGTTACTTGGGCTGCTGTGTGTTCGTCGTTCCCCTTTAGGTGCTCTCTCCAAAGGGTTTGACTCTTTATCTTCGTAGGTAGGGTGTCGGCTGGAGTTGCTACAGCATCCACTCTAAATCCCACTGCTGTGTGCGAAGTGCGAATTGGTCCACCCATTGCTGCACCTTCTGCTGGGTTGAGTGGCTTGCGTCAAAGGTGCGACCATCAGTAGTAGGGTTGTAGCTGGGTTTGTCACCTGTCCGGGCTAGGTGGACGCTGGCGTAGAGCACTATGATGATAGGCCTCTGGTGGTATGGTCTCTGCTACTAGGTACACCGGGCTATAAATTCTGACACACTGTACGGATATGCTTGTCCAAATAGACCTATACTCTCCGCGCTGTGTGTCAACGTAGCGCTACCTTAATATAAACTTGAACTGCTGAATCCGACGTTACTCTAATCCCATTTGGTGCAAGGCTAGCTTGAGATACTCCCTCGGAAAATTCTTTCCCCCGCATAGGAAAAAAACCCGTTTTTTTTCTATTGGTTTATTTTTCTCACGTGACTTAACTAAAAAGTCATGGTTATTGGCTACTGAAAATAGCTGACAGTTTTAACGAGCGAATGGGAGCGATGTTAATATTTGATGTGTTGGAAGTTTCAATTTCTCAAGTTATAATAATTTTACTATGGCTAATTTGTCTATAAAACAAAGTCGGTGCAATCTTGCGGCTGAAAGAGGTATTATATTGTGTGGGGAAAATCATCCCAAGTCGATATTTAAGAGAGATATTTAAAACCAAAAATCGTTTAAAAACCATTAAATCAATAGCGAAATAAAAAGCTAGATTTCGGAAACAGCTGGAACAAATTTCCACAGGATAGTTTGCAAAATAATTGTTATGTGGTTATTTCATTAAGAATTTATTTGTTTTAAAAGTGCAATCACATAATCTAGTGAGAATTGTTACTATTTTTAAAGAGCTTATTAAACAAATAGTTATATTTTTAAATGAAATTGAACTTTTATTTATGGACGTTATACTGTTGTGTAACCTAAAACATTATGCGTAGGGATTTTGTAACGTCTCAACAAAAGTAGGGTTTCCCGGTTATTTCCCACATTTTCAATTGTTGGATCTTTCTAGTGGGTCTTCATTGAAGTTGCCAGTCAAAACAAACATCGCACCTTTTCCAAGGAGGAACTGAATAATTGCCACCATTGCTTTTTCTATAATAGAAAACTTATTCAATTTATAATACACTTTAAAAGGTTTTTATCTTACTAGTTTGTATCAAGCCTGACAATGTTTCTTGGGGAATAATCATTTTTTCCGTTGTTCAGCTTTGAATTTGCCAGGTGTATTTTGTGTCTTATTTCCAATCATCCAAGTACCCCAAGAAATCGTTTTCTAACCACTAAGATCAATAAAAAGAATCAGATACTATTTTGTGCTAGTAGCACTTTGTAAATGAAATATTTATTTCAAGTCGAAGGTCATTGACGGTTTTGAAAGGCCTCTTATTTTGCTTCCTTTTATGATAAGCTTCATTGAAATTTGGGGTATTGAATATGTCGAATCATTTGTCAAATATATCAATAAAATGTACAGTTTCGGAATACTGTTCACCGAAGTCTTCCTTAATGGCATTGGAAACAGTTTTACTGAGCACTTGTGTTGCATATCGAACCTCTATTTTGCTGTACGAATTGATATATATATCGACTCCAGTTAATTTGTGGGCTTTCCTTAGATTGCCATGCCGAGATATTTATCTTTCAAATAATTCTTTAATTGGCTTCCAAGTGATATCCTGACCATTTTTATGCATAAGACGAACTTTGCATGATTCTTTGCTTGACCACAAACCATTTCGGGTTGTTTTTAATAGATGGGAGGATCAAACACGAAGAAGAATTGTCTTTCTTCGCCCGCACTAAATGGATTAAGGCAGCAGTGTGGGGAATCCAATTTCGTATTTACGGAAAAGAACTTTCTGTTGGTACACTGTTAAAAACAAAGGTTTGATTGTGGACCAAATTGCGTTTTCAAATGTTTGTCCAAAATCAGACCTTTTTCGGTACTGAAACGGTTAAATGTATAATGGTTAAAAATAAACCATAAATATAGCCACGAACGACCATTAATGGCTCACTTCAAAATGTAGAGGTTTCACTTAAAACCATTTTCCAGTCATTAAATGCAAGGATGCTTAATTACTAGACCAACGAAGTGGTGTTTTCAAACTAATTTATGATCATATGGTTTAAATAAAGACTGATTTATAAAATATCTATACACGTTTTGGTTTAGATCGAGACCCTCAAACCACTTAGATAAGACCATTGATGGTATAATAAAGGTGTCTCTTAAATAGTTGATAATATTATAATTTAAAGGTTTCTCTGGGAACCATCTTCAGGACATGCAATGCTTTAATAGTTTATAAACAGACCAACGAAGTTTTGTGTTCAAACTAATTTATGAACATATTTTATAAATCAGTCTTTATTTAAACCATATCTATACATTTTTTGGTTTAGTTCGAGACCCTTATAGAGGGGTAGGTCTTCCCTGCTGTACTAATACGCCCCTCCTCCAACATTCTAGCACAAACTCTTGTTCTGAGTAATAGTGTTAGATGAGTATAGCCACTGCCTTTTCTGTTTCTAGGCATATCCGTATAAAAAGGGGGTGGTATTAACGATTTCCAACAAAATCCGATAGACGTCTCACTCTTGGGGCTTAAAAATACGGGTAGTTAAAAAATAAGCGGAAAGTTCAAATTAAATTTTAATAACCCTAAGTGTTTAGAACCAAATAATTCAATAGGGACTTTATAAAAATGTCTATTTAAAAACAAGCTCATATTTCTTACAGGTTGAAAATATTACAGTGTATATAGTGAAAAATGTTTCTCAGACTTGTATCTCTATTTATTATCTCGGGTGAATTTTTACATGATTGAAACACACAAACTTTGCCCATTATTTAAGATTAAGATCAAGGAAGATGAAACATACTTTTTTGGAATCTATCGCTTTCACGCGCCAAAATTGCGAAATAGAAGAAATAAAGCAGAATACATAGCATATGACTCCGGACAAAAGTAGATGGCGTTAGTTACTTATTATCGTAGATCGTTTCTCCCTCATTACCCCCGACTCGTTCGAAATATCCTTGAATGGGTAGGCTGCAAAATTCCGTCAGACTGGCGTTCCATTCTTTAATCTCCCATGGTTAAATTAATACTTCCAACGATGAATCTAGTCACGAATTCATTACCGTTTTAATTCTGAAGGGGCTCCACAATCTTCAAGTTTGGGCATACTATGAAAGGAACATTTTTACCATCATGGAAAACAATGTTTCCCTTTTTGGAAAGATTATAATCTGATCAGGGAGTACAGAACGGGAGTCGTTTTGCCAGATCTTTTAGGGTTCTCAACCAAGAAGCCAGAGAATCGAGGTGGGGTGGGTTGAAAGGGGGTGGAAAGGTTGGCAAAATACGGGACAAGATACGGCTTTTTGCGCCATCTACTTAATTTTTGTGGCTTTGTTGTTTATGGAGGAAGTGGATGCTGCCGTCTTTCATTAGATAACGTAGATCCTAATTTTAAATATTTAAATTATCTTACGACCGGCAATATTCCAAGTTTCTTGAGTAAAGCGTATCATTTTTAGGATATAATACAACTGAAATCATAGTACTAAATCAACGTAAATAAAATATTTCAAACCTTAAGCCTTTGCAATGATTGCCTAATATATTTCCCATTTTTGCCTTTAACATAGCCTTTTTAAACACATTCCCTAAAATAGAAAAATAAATTGTATAAAATGATATAAAATAATTATAAGATCTGTTAAAATAATTACAATTTTTTTTCTTTTGACTTTTGAAAGTCGATTTATGTAACAATGTTCCATGCTTATTTTCACCACGTGAGTGTAAAATTTGAATTTATCAACAAAAACCGCATGATCGCTGATAATAGATGGCGTTAAATAGTCGAGGTGTCCCGTATTTTGCAGAGGCGCCGGCTGAAGTGTAGCTCATCGCAGCAGAACCATAAACCCCCCTCTTTTCATCTCCCGTTCTGTACTCCCTGATCTGATGTACAGTAAAATATGGAGAAGAAAAGATAAGTGAAATTACAAAGACAGTTCTAATTTTATTAATCTGGGTTACTAACATGCATTCAAGTACACCCAAAATATAAAATGCACGTGCATTGTGTAGCTGCAGTTAAAAAAATGCGCGGAATTATTTTCGGAGCCCCCACGGGGAAAACCACACGAGGCCAGAGCCCCCACAGAAATAAAATTGAGGAAAAATAGCAATCAGGGAAAAATGCATAATCTCACTGCCTTTATTTGGGCCCGAATCCAATCTTTTACAGAGGTTATTTTGAGATTACAAATGCGAGTAGCATTAAGATGATATAACCGTAAAATTGCCGAGTCGTGTACCCTATTTTACCTAAAATACTTTCGTAAAGTATGTGGCCAAGAAAGGCTTAATTATATAGCCATGTACACAGATACTTTTCGAAAGATATCGACTTAAAGCGTTACCGACCATAGAGATAGAAAATAACTAGAGGCCCAATCAAATCTGAGGTTTTGTTCCGCGGTGCTATCCCCCTTCGCGAGCTATGCGTTATAGGGAAGAAAACACGTGGCGCCACAAACGGCCATCTAAGAAACTAAACTCCCTTCGGGTCGGGTCGGGTCGGGTCGGGCCATTTTTAAAAGCCCGGCCCTTTTGAAAATTTGCCCGGCCCGACCCGGTCCATTTAATTTTAAATTAAAAAAAACCGGCTCGACCCGAACCCGTTTGACAACTATCCCGACCCGAAATTTTCAAAAATTAAATTTGCCCGACCCGACCCGACCCGTAAAAATTAAAATTTATTTCTGCCCGACCCGGCCCGAAGCGGGCTCGGGCCGGGCATAGAAAGCCCGATTAAATCGGGGGCCCGACTCGTCTCTACTTTGTAGTAACCAGCTGGGCTCTATGACGTCATTGCAGAATGTAAACAACGTCGAAGTCGTCGATATTTGGAGAGAGAAAAGGTAAATTTACCTCTAATTTTCAAGAATAAATACAATTATCAATCGTAATAATATATTTCTGATAGACTGGCATTGCATACAAAATTGTCCTTGGAAAAGGATTATTGTGGTAAGTTTTTTCGAACTGCTTCTTTCTTTTGACTATCGTTGATGTACCTTTGTGGAGTTGGGGACTTTCCAATGGCCGTTGATAGCCACAATCATAAATACAAGGGCTGATGTTGCAATTTCGTCAGTGGCTTGAGTTTACGAATCCGGAAAATTCATTTCCTGTCCATTCAGTATGTTTCTTGATTGACGTTTCATCAATAGATAATGCTATTAAAAGTTGATGATCTGATAAACGATTTTGTTTATCCATTTTCGTAGAGGGTTGGGATGTGGTAAACAAAGGGGTTTTATCAAGAAATCGTATGCTTTCGGAGAATAAAAATGAACTGTCATGGCAAAGATTCGTAGTAATAATCAGCTAGGCTAATACCCAAGGCACCACCTTAGGCCTAAGTCATCATGCGACTTTTGAAGCCCTTAATTCAGGTGGCCGGGTTACAATGCGTAGGAGGGTGGTGGCCAGTGTTGGGTAAAATACTTTACTTTCGGTATTTTAAGTAAAATACTAAATACTCCTACGATAAAGTATTTAAAATAAAATACTAAATACTCATAGCATTAAGTATTTAAAGTAAAATACTTTATTTTAGTATTTTAAAATACTAAATACTCAAAATACTGCAATTTCTTGAAAAGCGGAAAAATGCTTTATTACTTAAAAAAAATTAACAGGTTAAGCTCATGTCGCATTATACTAGTGTGAACTGGGCTTTAAACCGATTTATCAAAATTTGCTTTAAGAAGTAACAGCTGTTCAAAAAGTTCATCTGTTAGTCTATTTCTTCTCGGAGTTTTTACAAGTGAACCTAATTGGGAGAAAAGGCGTTCAACTGGAGCCGAAGAAGGAAGTACACACCCATATTTTAGAAATATCATTTTAACTGCTGGAAATCTATGTAGTTCTTGCAAATCTGAAGAACAGGGTTCTTCCAGATATCTGAGAGCTTCAAGAGTGGACCGCGCTACCTGACTTTCTCGTCCGCTCACTACTCCAACGCCACTAGAAAGATTTTTCCGTTGGCTAAATGTCCGCCGATTAGAGCAGTAGCTTTGGCTTTACTGAACTTGTCCGAATCTGCCAGTGGCGGCCTCTCCCGCTAGTTTTGTAACCAATAAATCCACCTTCGTTATGAAGAAAGGATATTGTTTGAAATCGGTGCGTGGTATACCATTGCAGAAATCGTTATAGTTACTTTCTGATTTCTATACTTGCGGCTTGATGGTATTTTGTCGCGGACAATTTAGTTGTATGGGGACTATATGATGGCTAAAGTATTTTCACTAATAATATTAAGTATTTAGTTCAAAATACCAGAAAAAATGTATTTAAAATAAAATACTAAATACATTTCTTTAAAAATATTTAAAGTAAAATACAAAATACAGAAAAAGTATTTAAAATAGTATTTAAAATACAAGTATTTAAAATACTACCCAACACTGGTGGTGGCAAGCCCTGCATGCCACGAGATCGAGCCAACTGAGGGTATTGCTGTTTTTTTATTCTTCAATCCAGTTAGGTGTAAAAATTTAAACAGTTCTGTAACTTCTGTTGAAGTTGGACCAAATCTTTTATCTAAATTCAATAAAAGCTTTTCTCATTTCATGAAGAGAGTTTTTTAGAGATGAATCATCTTCAATCTCATCCATTTCAGTAGATTTAAAATCCATCCATACTGACTACAAATTTTAAATAACATTAATCATGGAATATTAATTATTAGGGCAACCATTTTCTAATGTATATTCTAAATCTGAGGATGACACTTCTAACTCGAGAGTGTCGAGACCATAGAACGTTTCATAATGGATATCCAAAGGACGTTTTTGGGAGTTTTAATGTTTCCGTGCCATAGTAGGTGCTAGATGTATATTATTAATCTCGAGTGTCTTCGAACTGACCAAATCATTATGTTAGCTGTAAGTCCAGACTTATATGGGCTGTAAAGTCATTTAAGCCCTATAAGTCTCCGGGACCGGATGGGATTTTTCCTATCCTCTTACAGGAGGGCATTGATATTCTATGCCCTATGCTGCTGAGAATCTACAGGGCTTGTATTGCTCTAGGGCATTTACCTAGCACCTGGAAGCTTTCTCAAGCGATCTTCATACCTAAGCCTGGTAAATCTGATTACCTGGATGCTAAGGCATTTGTTTAGGCCAATTAGTCTTACCTCTTTTCTCCTAAAAATTCTGGAGAAAATGGTGGACAACTACATTAGGGAGGAGGTTCTTTGCAACTCTCCTCTGTCGGCTGCGCAGCATGCTTACCAGAAGGGCAGGTCTACTGAGACCGCCCTGCACGGTATCAGCAGCTGCCTGGAAAAAGCAATTGAGCACAAGGAAATTGCGTTAGCAGTTTTTCTTGATATTGAGGGAGCCTTTGATAAGGTCTCCAGCGCAGTTATACTTAAGGCTGCGAAAAGGTTTGGTATCAATGACACATTGTGCCTTTGGATCAAATCTATGTTAACTGACCGAAAAGTGGTATCCTCCTTGCTGGGTGACTCCCTTATGGTCTCCACCAGTCGTGGTTGCCCACAGGGGGGCGTTCTTTCTCCCCTTCTGTGGTGCCTGGTGGTGGATGAACTCGTTCGGAGGTTGAACAGGGGAGGATGCCGCTGTTTCGGTTACGCCGATGATATTGCCATCATCATTACTGGGAAATTCCCGGCAACAGTGAAGACGTAATGAGGAGGGCCCTAGCATCAGTTGAGAGCTGGTGCAGGGAGGTCAACCTCATGGTTAATCATAATAAAACTGTCTTAGTTCCTTTTACTCGTAGAATGATAAAAGGTATGTTTGAGGGTATTTCCTTATTTGGAAAGGACCTAGTGGAGAGCACCGAGGTGAAGTACCTCGGGGTCATCCTGGATAGCAAACTAACATGGAAACCACACCTTGACTACATAGTCAAGAGGGGCAAAATGTTATTTTGGAGAACTAGAAGTGCAGTTAGCAAGACCTGGGGCTTAAGCCTCAGGGCTGTGTACTGGCTGTACACCATGATCATCAGACCTATCCTGTCTTATGCAGCTGTGGTCTGGTGGCCAAGGGTTACTTTAAGGACTGTGCAGTTTGATCTACGCACTCTGCAAAGGCTGGCTTGTGTCGGCATTACAGGAGCCATGAGAACAGCCCCAAGCGCTTCTCTGGAAATACTCCTGAATATGCTTCCTCTCCACCTTTTTATTGAGGAAGCTGCCCTTTTAGGTGCCTATAGGCTTAACCAAAATGGCTGGTGGAAGGCTAATAATTGGGAGCATAGCCACACCAAGCTCTTCCAAGATATGTCCAATCACATGCCGATTTTAACAATGGGCTCTGATCTGATGGTTACTAAACTCCACTTTAGTAAACCTTTTGAGGTCAACTTCCCTAGCCGTGCGGAGTGGAGTCACTTGACCCTCGGTACCAGAGGAGAGATCGTCTGGTTCACTGATGGGTCTAAGACACACTATGGCACTGGTGCGGGGATGTATTGCCTTACTAATAATTTTGGTTTTTATGAAAGCCTAGTGTATTCCAGGCTGAAATTTTTGCCATTTTCTCCTGTGTTGCTCACTGTTTACATCAGGGGTATCATGGGAAGGTTATCCAGATTTATTCAGATAGCCAGGCTGCTCTTAGAGCTCTCAGCCAGTATATTATTCTTTCTAAACTGGTTTTTAGCTGCTTAGATCTCCTCTGCACTCTTGGGTTGCACAATAAAGTTCAACTTTGTTGGGTACCTGGGCATAAGGGGCATCTTGGGAACGAAAGGGCCGACGCCTTGGCCAAGGAAGGTGCGAGGGCTGGGTCATTGGTCCAGAACCTGCTCTCCCCATCTCCCGAGGACTTGTACGCGGCTTAATCTCCAAGTTTATGTCGGATCGTCAACTCAGACAATGGTCTGAAATTGAGGGTCAAAGGCAGGCCAAAGAGTTCACTCTTGGCCCTTCTAGGGAGAGAGCTAGAGAATTACTCTCGCTCTCTAGGTCCAGTATTAGGATTGTTACTGGCCTACTTAGAGGCCACTGCCATCGGTTTTGTTGAATCTCAAGGGAAAATCCAATTTGAAACTTCACAAGCTTCAGCTATTTTCAGATTTAATTAAATTTACATAATTACTATACTTAAATTATTATAATTCACTCGATTGGTAACACTTTCTGGCTAAAACTTGTGCATAAAGAGATACAAACCACTTTTACACAATAAAAAGGTGGTTCGTATCTCTTTCAATTATTATAATTCATTCCAAATTGTATGTAAAAAAAGTAATATTTTAAACTTCAAAAAATGTTACTTTATTTATTACAAGTTACAGAAACTTCTTTAAGCCTAAAAAGTTTGTTTTTCAAAAGCTGTAGTTTACTAGTTTGTTTCCATGGTTTCTTACGCCTATTTCTAGTTCTAGAACGGTGTGGTGGCGGACGGCGCTACGTACTTCTTCCCTATAACGCATGCCGCGGGGGGGATGAAATTTCCATAAAAGAAAGAAGCTCTTTTTTCCTGTCTGGGCCTCTACTTATTTTCTATCTCTATGTTAGCGACGCAATATTTAATGAACATCAAACTGATACTTTCTAAATTAGTATTAGGTCATAAGAAACTATTACCTAAATTTATTTTCTTTAAAATAAATTTAAATAAGTAATTAAAATTAAAAGTACAAATTACGATTGAAAAGCAACTTTTGGAATTTGCCGAGTAGGCGTGGTTGAAGTGACGTAAAGAGTTGACAGCGTTTCTGATTTGACAGCTATCGAGATCGTTGCGGTTAATGAAAGGCGCGTTTTTGGGTTTGTCGTGAATTTTTCCTCCACAGCTCCACAATTTTTCGCTGAGTTTCTAGTTTTTTCAGCGCTGCCATTGCTGTGTGTTTGTGTTTTTAGAGTGTATAAAAATTCTTTCTACTAAGTACTGTAGTGGTTTTTATTAATTTCGTGCTTTTAAATTATTAATTCACGTTTTTTGCGTTTTCGAATTATCGCGCCGCGAACGGGACTTGGCGCCATTTTCGTGTCCTGTTATTGTCTAGCGGGAATTTCGTACACGCGCTGTGTGATTTAATTAATGATGAAATTTGAAAAAAAAAACGAAAATATTTGGAAAATCACACAGCGCCATCTATTTTAGTGTAGATGAACTATTTCAATTTAAAAACGACCGAAATTATACCATCTACCCTATTTTAAGTTTTGTGGGAAAACTACATAACGAAATCACAATGTGAAGATCTAAAAAAAAGCTATTGAACATTTCAATGCATTAATTTTGAAATATTTAAAAGTTCATGTTTCTAAGAGTGTCAAAAATTTATTTAAATTAACCTTATACTTAATATCTTTAAGACTAATTAAGATATGAAGAAACTTTGAAAAACAATGGATAGACAACGTTGTCAAGCGTAAATAATTAAAGTTTCAAGATTTTCAGAATAATACATTGTGCATAAAACTTAAAATACTGTTCATTTCAATTAAAGTTTGTCCAGTTATATTTAAATTATGATACTTTATTTCTAGACATTTTAAAGGTCATTGTAGGGCAAAGTGACCAAATTCGGACCACGACCAATTCTTAACCACCTTTTTAAAACTCTTATAAAAAATCATAGGTTAGGGCCTATAGCTCGAACATTTATTTTGAGTTTTAAATAATCCGCCAAACCTCTTCGTTCTGGTAATAAATAATGTTACCAAATAGATGGCAGTAAATATGTAGAAAACTCAATATTATTCAACCAACCGAATTTGCTAAAAGCCGTCATGCGCACCTTGGTAATTAAAAACCAGTGTTGAGTTCCCGCCAAATTTTTAGACAGAACTTTCACTTCGAGCTCCAGAAAACCTTGAATTTTAATGCATTTCGTGATAGTAATTTAATGTTACATCGCATTTCACGTGTACGTAAGTAATTTAGTTGAAATTTTAAAAATAGTCTTAAGTTTAAAAAAATATGATTCTTTAAAAAAAATCGTTTTTAAGAAACTATTCGATTTGCCCTATTCTGAACCTACCCTCGACCTATTGTGAACTAATGTAGTCCTATTTCGGACCTAGCAATTGACCATATCTGGACCACTGTATAAACCATATCTGGACCACTGTATAAACCATTTCTGGACCGGTTCAGAAAAAAATGCGGGATATTTAAATATATTTAAATGAAACTAGTCAAAACAGAGGTTAGTCCAGTATTATATTTATAGTAGAAACGCTTAGGTCCAGTACGATTAAATTTGTATTAATCTTTCAAATAAATGTTGCATTTGTTTTAAGAAAATGTTTACGTGCAGTTTTATTTTTAATACGTAGGTCTATGCCTATTTAAAATATTTGACATAATTTTAACTGTTTTTAAATAGACCCATGTCTAGAAGTAGGCCTATAGTTTAAAATTGTGGTTAATTAATAGAAATCTACCTGTCCGCTTTAGATCACCCCGTGGTCCGCTTTAGGTCGCCCCGTGGTCCACATTAGGTCGCCCCCCGGTTCACTTTAGGGCATGTGGCCCACAAATGGTCAAATTGCATATATTGAGAAAAATAAAAAATAAAATAGTTTCAAGGACATCCTTTTTTAAATTAGAATTTCTAAAACGCAACCGTTAAATTAAGTTTAAAAAAAATGGTTTTTATTTTTACGAATATTATCTTTTAAAATTGAACTTTTCAAGCGCAACAAAAAAGGTGGTCCAGAATTGGTCACTTTGCCCTATCATGTGTTTAATTAGATTCAATTTGAAATTTATACTTAGGAAATCCATAAAGCAGAACCCGTGGAATTCAACCAAATACAAAGCTTTATATTTTACGTAAATTTTAAACAATTTGGGTCAAGACCCAGATTATGTTAGCCTTAAGTTTTAAGTATATGCATTTTTGGATAAAACAAGTTGGCAAGCCAAAATATACCTCTCCTCGGAAGAATTGTCCCTAGCGGTATTAATTTATCTCCGAATGGTTCACCTACTGGAAAAAGATTTCAACCGCAAAAAGAGTTCCTGGATGTGTTACACCTGTAAATATCACTTAAGTTGCCATACCAAGTAATTTTAATGAAAATAAATATCTTGAATTTAAAAAGAACAATTTATTAGCAATGTCCGGAAAAGTTTACAAATGCAAAATACGTCTTTGTCTTTTTTTTTCGAGGCATTGGCTAACACTACAAAACTACTTAATTTGCATATGTTAATTTAAAAAAATATGCTTTGAAAAGAAATTGCTTGCTTAACCTCTCTAAATTTAAGATATGATACTCAAATGAACCATGTCTTTTATCAAAAACAAATATTTTTCTCTTCGGGAAGGTACTCGACCTTGATCGGGGTGTCTGGGTTCCTTAGGACACTCTCATTATTGTTCCCAACTGGGCGATATTCCAACTCTTCTCTCGTTACGACTGTCGCAATCGGAACTTGCTCGATGAAGTCATAAAAAGGCTCTTGTTTGACGCAGTTGACATCGAGTTTGAGACAATTGGAGCCAAACACCATTTCTCTGTCGACGGTTGTGGTGTCTGCGTCAGGTTGGGCAACTTCCGCTTTCACGGCGAGGGTGCAGTGGGGCTTTTCAATGAGGGATTCAATCTGCTCCGTCGTTAAACGTCGCAGTCGAACCAAACAATATCGACCTCCCACAGAGTCAGATTGTCATGGCTTTGACTGGCGCACTGTTTCTTGGTGACGACTGTTCGAGGCGCCGATTTGGTTTCCAGATCGACCATGAATTCGACGGTGAGCTTGGAGGGTTTTCTTGGTAGCGAAGTTTAGGTCGCAAGTGGGGCATTTGTGGGCCTTTATACCGTGAGAGTGATGTTTTATTTCGTGGAGAAGTAAACTCTTCTTATGTCTCGCCCGGTATCCGCCCTTTGTACATACAAAGGGATTTTTTCCCGAATATTTTCTATCGTGACTGAATAAATTCCACTTCTGAGAAGACTGGTCACACTGGAAGGGTTTATCGGCCGTGTGAGTTCTTCTGTGGCAAATCAATGCACCCTTGTATCCAGATGTGAAGATACATTGGTCACACTGGAAGGGTTTCTCGCCAGTGTGAGTTCTTCTGTGGCAAATCAATGCACCCTTTTGCGCAGATGCGAAGTTACACTGGTCACACTGGAAGGGTTTCTCGCCGGTGTGAGTCCTTCTGTGGTGAATGAAATTACACTTATAGTTCGTTGCGTAGACGCATTCCGAGCACTTGTACTTCTTCTCTTCTCGGCTGCTCATTTTTCCAGTTTCACTCTGAATCAAAGGTTCTTTTGGATTTACGAAGTGGTGTTGCTTAAACAAAGGCCTAAAACAAATAATAATTAAAATATTAGCGAAAATAAATCAGGACGGACGAACAACTTTATCATTGGGCGCCAGTTAGTGATGACACGAAAAAAAATGTGTAGTTTAATCGGTAATGGGCCAACTGCGCAGTTCCCATTACCGCAAATGAAATTTCGCGGTTTTTCATTTGCGCAGTATCCCATTTCCGCAGGTGATACTATAAAGTAAATTTGGTCTTAACCAACTTGTTAGAAGTTGAAAACAAAATCACGTGACTACCTTTTCACAGCCAACTTCGATTCGGGCAGAAGTAGCTCTCCCATAAATCTTTCTCTTCGAAATCTAACAAGTGACGTCATTTGTTGGATAACCATATCCCTCTCTACGTTGCGACTTTTACTACAACAAGTTCGCCAAGAAGGCGATAATATTATTTCATTGCCCGGCTCTCAATTAAACCGTTATATATCAAGCAGAGATCGGCATTCTAATATACAACAGAGAGCGACTGCGCTCGCGAGCCCCAGCCTAACCTAGGGCATTGGCGATCTTCGAAGCCCAAAGCCCCCCGACCTATGATATCAAGTTTAAAATTGAATTTAACAACACTCTGTAGTACAAACGTTTTTACTATAGAGTGTTTTTAAAATTAAAGCCCGCAACCTTCTGAACGCTGTGTAATCCCCACGCCCAAGCCGCGAAGAAAAATTTCGTATGCTTTTGGCAAGTTCTACACGATGATTTTATTAAATTAAAAGTTGGATTTAATTAATAAAATAATGTAAATATAATTAAAGTACTTAATTTGCATCTACATTTCGATAGAGAGTAGGTTATTTAACAATTTCATTATGTTTTTAAAGGAGAGAAAGGGGGAGGGGAATGGCGAAGTCTAAGGCCTGCTCTTGTATCGAGTATAAATCCTCCTAGATCGCGTGGAAAGAGGTTCCGAAATGACTGGCAAATCGAAGTGTTAAATTAGTTAAACCTAAAGAAGAAAACCATCGAAACTTCTAGTGTAAATGATACTTTACAAGATAAAATTAAGAATTGGAACTATCAAACAGGTCATATTGTATAGAATCACAATTATACTCGTAGCACAAAGAATACTTCCGAGCTCGAATTTGAACTAACGAATTTCCAATCGGCAAAAGGGATGATGTGCGTTATAAAAATTTAAGACAGGCTTAAAACACGAATCAAATATTTATTTAAGTGTCAATTTAATTATGAAATGTAAATAGCGTAACAACTCTGATACAAAATTTAAATTAAATGTTCAAAAGTTCGTTTAAACTATTAAATTTATACATCATAAGAACTGTAATCAAATGATTTATTTAAAAAAGGAAAAGATTGAACACGTGCATTTATAATTTTTTTCACAATATAAATTAAAATAACTTTTTTTGTTGGAAAAGATGGCATTATTCGCGCGCTTCTGCTGAAAAGAATCGACAGAGAAAGAGAGCCTATTAATGGTTAATTCAAATACCAATTTTCAATATAACAATTATGATCAAATATTTTATCTAAATTATACATCGTAAGAATTCTAACGAAATATTTAAATAAGGTTCAATTAAAATACCAATTTAAATATCATAACAGTTTTCAAATATGTTATTTAAAGCTCGAGTACGCTATAAAAAAACCTCGGCACGCCCCTGTTAGGAGCCGTCATCATCCGATTCCGCTTTGTCTCGAATTCTGGCCTCGGCAGAAAACAGAGCGCGAATATCTGTGACTTTTATAAAATTTCAAAAACTCCGCCAATGCGCCCCTTAATGGATGGATTTTTTTTAAATCAAATCAATCGATTTTTTTATTTAAATCAGATTATTATTTTTAATTTAAAATTATAATTTTTGAGATTTTTGAAGTGACGACCCGGCCCATTGAACAATAGTTGGAAATGAAGTAAAAACAATTAAATGTCAAGTTTAAATTGAGTTAATTTAATTTCAACATTTAAAGTAATTTAAACTGAAAAAAATGTCGGTAAAATGAATAAACATTCAAAACATTGCGCGAAAATGAAGTTAAAACCTTATGTATAAGCTGGCCAAGTTCGCTCTTACCTAGGCCACGGCCCACTGCGCATGCGCTCGCGTTCTCTCGCCCCATAGCGGCCCGCTCAATTAGCCCAAAATAGTGAATTCCATTTGTGGCCGCTACGTAGGATGTGGCGCTATAATCTGACCCCTCTTTAACATTGAATCCTACGGAGATATGTTGGTTTTTGATTCATTATAAAAAAGATTGAGAATTAATCGGCATTTTCAAGGAAATAAAAGGTAAATAAACTCTTTTTATACGTTTTAATTACTTTTTAAAAAATTTTACTTTTGTTTTTCCCGCCGAAAATAATATTTTAAAATCCAAGATGTCAGAAGCTCTCGCTACTGATTCAGCTGTTACAGGTGACAACACGTCGATGAAAAGAGACTGCTTGGATAATCACAATTTACGCTTGTAGCTAAGCCAATAGCAAATATTTTAATAACTGAGAAATTGAAAGTAAGTTATTATTTAAATATTTACAATCCATGATATGGAGAAGTTTAAACAAAGTTATTATTTATCTTTTTCCAGGAATAACTGCTGTAAAAGTTGTATTGAACGTTTCACATTTTGAGAAACTTTCTCGTTTGAGGCTTAAAAGTAAGTTCTTTAAGTTTCTCGTAACAAGCTGAAATTTAACCGTGTTATATTATCAACTAAAGTGGAATTATTTGGTCACAGATAAATTTTGTAGAAGTTGAAGCATGAGTGTCATTGAAATCACACTGTAAAAGAGGACATTTAGAAAGCTTCGGCAATAGATAATATTCAATTATGTTACAAGTTCCAGGAGTTTCTCGTAAATATGGAATTTCTCCCTCTATGAAGGTCAAAACAATTGAGATAATCATGACAAACTTCTGCTTTAGATATTTTAAACCACCTCTGTCTGATAGTTAAATTAAATCAAGGAGCGGAGAATAGTAAATCCCAATTCGAAATTTGATTAGTTTAATCAATAAATCTAATATTTGTTTGAATTCGGTTACTTGATTTTTAAGAGTCAAGAAAATGATTAAACATTATTTACATTTTTGAGGGGCTACTATGAGATTTTTAGGGTGGGCTAATTTTTAATTTAAGGTCAGTATATCCCACCTCCAAGGGTATAGAGACGCCAGTGCATTTATAACCAAATTGTTTACAGGTTCTTTGAAAATGTCAAGCCCCACAATTGTCTTTTAAAGATGAATTCATACTTTTATGATAATCTGTGTCATTAAAGTGTAAACTGCATACTACACTTGATGCTGATGGGTCATTTATTTTGTAATTATCATGTGATATGATTTTCAGCCATCTTTCTCGCAGAGTTTCATCACTTTTTTTAGATTTGCAATAAGGAACGCAACACCAAAGCATTTTAATCTAGTTAAGTAAGGGTAACTAAATTGTTGAATAAAAATAATTTAATTTCTAATAACCTGTAAACTGTATTATAACGCTTCAATAGTTTGTATAATGTAGTGAATCCATTGACTTATTGATAAATGAAATTCAAAACCATATAAATATATGTTGGAACTTATTCTTAAAATGGTTTCAAACAATGTAAATCTTAGAAAATGCTTATAATCAAATGAACAAATTCCACCTAAATAAACATTTTATTTTCTTTAGAAGATAATGAAGATTAAATAGTTATATCAGAAATTAATGTATTTCTGGTTATATGCATGGAAAAATGGCTACAAGACAAGGTAAAAGTTGTAACTAAAACTATCTAGGGTTAACTTTCTTGATAAACAATTTGAAAAAAACTGAATTGAAACCTAATTTTTTAAGATATAAACGGAAACGTAACTTTCAATTACAATTTAAAAATGAAAAAAAATTCGCTTTAAGAATATTTAGGTACTTTATAGCAACACGTACTCATCAGTTGTTGAGTTTCCCACCATAGAGTATGATGTTAAATCGGTTGTAAAAAGACGCGTTTTTAGGGTTGGGACGAAGCGCTCTCGGCGGACGACGATGACACTAATCGCTAAACTTTAGTTTCGCGCCAATGCATTGATTTGAAATTCTTTGAGCGGGCCGCTATGGGGCGAGAGAACGCGAGCGCTACGCAGTGGGCCGTGTATGGGGCGAGATAACGCGAGCGCATGCGCAGTGTGCCGTGCCTTGGCTAACTGGTATGTCCGGTATTCTTTTAAGTAGGTCCCGTTCCAGAGATGTGCCCCCGTTGGCAAAGGCCCAAAATCTCTAAAATTTCAGATACGATTCATACGAAACCATACTTAACACTCGACACTAAAACAACTCTAAACCGTTCTAATCATAAAACGCCTATCCAATAAAATTAAAAGATGAATTTACAATATAAAACTTACCTAAATAAGAGACAAACAAAGCCTTGAACCGTTGACCGTGCAAAATTAATCGAATGTTAGACGATACTAAATCTCGTATAACTTTCATAGATGGCGCCAGTTTCACTAACCTAAAACAATTAGAACTAAACTAGCTTCATATAAAAACAAAATGATTAAATCAAAGCCTGAATAACGCAAAAAACTATGAAATTAACAAAATAATGATAAACAAACTTTACAAATATTTAAATATCACGAAACCTGACAGAAATTGATCAAATTTAAAAATTAATAATACCAAAAAGGTGAAATGAACAATATAATAAAAAGTTAATATTAACGAATTAACATTAATTACACCCAAGTTATCGAAAAATATCGTCTTTGAAAATCGGGGAGAAAAACGACAAATCTTTGTTCTTCGTACAAATTGGTTACGTAAATTCGCGTCATATCTCGCTAACGGCCTAGTAGATCTCTTTCGCCTTAATATATGCTACTTTAAGCTATTTAACCTTTCGATTAAAAGCAAAACTAGACTGGTAACTCTTATATTTCTAGAGAAATATCGTCTTGAAAATCGGGGAGCAGAACGACAACAATCTTTGTTCTTCATACAAATTTCGCGTCATGTCTCGCTAACGGCCAAGTAGATCTCTTCCATATTAATATATGCTACTCTACACTATTAACCCTTTCGATTAAAAGAAAAACTAGACTGGTAACTTTTATATTTATAGAGAAATATCGTCTTGAAAATCGGGGAGAAAAACGTCAAATCTTTGTTTTTCGTACAAATTGTTTGCGTAATTTCGCGTAATATCTCGCTAAGCACGAAGTAGATCTCTTCCGCATTAAAATATGCTACTCTACGCTACTTAACCATTCGATTAAAAGAAAAACTAGACTGGTACCTCTTATATTTCTAGAGAAATATCTTCTTGAAAATCGGGGGAAAAAACGATATTTCTCTAGAAATATATATATTAATATGGAAGAGATCTACTTGGCCGTTAGCGAGATATGACGCGAAATTACGTATCCAATTTGTACGAAAAACAAAGATTTGTCGTTTTTCTCCCCGATTTTCAAGACGATATTTCTCTATAAATATAAGAGTTACCAGTCTAGTTTTTCTTTTAATCGAAAGGGTTAATAGCGTAGAGTAGCATTTATTAATATGGAAAAGATCTACTTTGCCGTTAGCGAGATATGACGCGAAATTACGTAACCAATTTGTACGAAGAACAAAGATTTGTCGTTTTTCTCCCCGATTTTCAAAGATGATATTTATCGATAACTTGGGTGTAATTAATGTTAATTCGTTAATATTAACTTTTTATTATATTGTTCATTTAACCTTTTTTTGGTATTATTCAGTTTTTAATTTGATCAATTTCTGTCAGGTTTCGTGATATTTAAATATTTGTAAAGTTTGTTTATCATTATTTTGTTAATTACGTAGCCTTTTGCGTTATTCAGGCTTTGATTTAATCATTTTGTTTTAATATGAAGCTAGTTTAGTTCTAACTGTTTTTGAATAGGGAAACTGGCGCTATCTATGAAAGTTATACGAGATTTAGTTTCATCTAACATTCGAATAAATTTGGTTTTGAATTTCGTGAGTTCTACTGTACTCATATAAATCTTTCGTGAACCTTTTTCGGCGAATTGACGGCGGTAAAATAACGGTAACCCGGCGGTACTCATTTCGAGTATTTTATGGTTAAAATATTCCATGTAAAGTAGGAAATATGACGAGCTCTATATTATTTTAGACGAAATATTAGTTTAATTTTAGAATTTTAATAACAAATGTGGGATTTAATTTGTGAAATACATTTATTTATTAATCTAAATTTAATCAGCTTAAACGAGATTTAATCGGTTTAATCACTAACTCGATTATTGGTGATTTTATCAATTTAATTTCAATTTAATATTTTCTTACTCATGAGTTAAACGCGAGGGGTACCTTTAGACTCTTTTTCCCGGTATTTCGCTGGACGCGTCTATCTTTAGTTTCCCCCTTTAACCCCCATTCCCCAAACCCTTTAACCCTTATTCCCCATACCCTCTGCCCAAAGACCCAAGCCTGGAATCCCCACTGATGGTGGTGAGAGGGGGAAAAGGCGCAGAAAAGTGTTGCATTTTGATTTCGACGCTAGCGACATCTTTTGTAAAAAATAGTTACTACACGTTGAGCCGACACTTGCTTTAAAATGTTTCTCTAGTTTTAATTTTTAAATTCAACGCATGCGCTCTTTATTCCAATTCATAAGCTAACACATTGTGTTAAATACTGTACTATACTCGAAAATATTACCTCTCACTACATTTACAAACGTTCTGCATTTAACATTATTCCGCGGAACTTCATTAGATAATCACGAGATGGCGTTAGTCGTCTACTAATGTTGTATTTTGACTAATTATCTAAGGGTATTATTAAAAGGACCAATGATCAAATAAAACCTTAGTCGTTACATACTTAGAATTTTTATAATAATTATTATATTTTCCCAGGCTTTTTAAAACTGAATAATTTTTAGCTTACACAGTGTATTTATCCTAACCTTTGTAGAATATTACTTCAGGGTAATTTGGGACATAGCTGCACAGGCTCGTGAGTCCTTTTCATAGAACGTTATGTACCGCGAGGCGGAGACGAGCCCTTTCTATAGAAAATTAACATGTGAGCAGCCCGTGCAGCTATGATTCTGGCTCATTCCAGGAGATTCTGTCTCATTTCAGGAGATTCTGGCTTTAATTTTTTAACGATTGTGACATCTGAGAAATTCAGTCAGCTCGTCCATCTAATTAATCAGGGGTGAGATATGTGTAAACCCCACGCTAACGGCGGTGAATTCGGGGATTGGTGGTCGTCCTCACACGGCCCACCACATTCTTTGCCTCACAGGCGCTTGGGATTACAGGACTACGCCACTAGTTCCGGCATCCTGACTTTCTTACTGATCGTGGGTAAAAGTTACTAAAATTGATTTCGGGTATTGGTAGTTTGCCTTCAGAGCGAGATAACCGAAAGGTTTCTTACTTATAACGTCGGTTATGATCGGCATCTCAAAACGATTTTGAAGGGCGAAGTTTTGAAACTTGGCAGATTTTTAATGCCTTAAAGCAAAATTTTATTGGTCGACGATTTGTTAAAATAATATTAGCAAAATTATGTTGCCTAGTTGCGTGAAACATATTTTTAACCTTCTGCTTTCGAACAGAAACGTCTATGCCAAACATTGTTTGTTAAAAATGTTGGCTCGCTTGAGTGAAATAAAAATGTTTAAATTCTAAGTTTATTCCCACTGAATAAGTGTTTAACAAAATAATTTAGTAATCCTTATGTTTAAATTTTGCTTTATTTCTAGAAGTGGTTTTATCGATAACGAACAATACAATGCGTGATTCTGGCAAAATGAGTGGCCGGGACAGGCCTGTTGCTAAGTTGCACAGCCAAAATTTTTTGATTTAAGTGACTAAAAATTTTAAAAACAGTGACAAAAGTGAATAAAAAAGAAAAACCAATATATTTAAGGTAAAAATATAAAAAAATAATATTACGCAAAAATCGCATTAAAGTGATGTATAGTGACTACTTTTAGTGACAGAATTTAAAGTGATTTTAAGTGAGAAAAGTGACCCACCAACAGGCCTGGCGAGAAGAAAAGAAGTTGAAGTACACAAGTGCGTTTACGCAACGAGCAGATAAAAGTCATTTCATTGTCCACAAAAGTAGTCACTCGCGTGATAAACCATTTAAGTGTGACCAGTGTAGCTACGCGTCTGCGCGTAAGAGTGATATGACCAGCCACAAATAAAGACACTCTGACGAGAAGCCCCAGGACTTTGGATGTACACAATTCCGAGATCAGAACAGTTTACTTCGCCACTAAATAGAGAAGTTCTGGGAGTGACGTGCTAACAATAAAACCCTCGAAGCACACGATCAAATTCATGGTTCATCTGGAAACCAAATTGGGTCTCTAAAAGTCACCACTAAGAACCAGTGCGCCAATCACAACCACGTCAATTTGGCTCCTCACGTCGTCAAACGAGAGGTAGGTATTGTTTGGAGCAACTGTGACGTTTGACGTCGAAGGACAGATCTATTGAATCTGACTGGAAAGCCCCACTGCGCCCACGCCGTGAAAACGCCAATTGCACAGCTGGACGCAGACACCACAACCATCGAGAAAGGGTTTCAGCTTCGGATCCCTCAACAGCGATGTCACCTCCGTCGAACAAGAGCCTTTAATGACTTCATCGACCAAGTTCCGATTTCGACAGTCTTAACGAGAGAAGAATTGGTTTACATCTGAAATTAGAAAAATCAATTTTTTTAGATTATTTATTAGTATTTTGTTTAGGGATGCACTGATATGGGTATTTATCGTTTATTCGAGGCCGATATATCGGCCGATATTAACTAAGTTATCTATCATAACAGTAGTGTATATGACAAAATCCAGGGTTGTTGATTTTTTTGATTTTTTAAAAAAAATCAAAAACATCGATTTTTTTATTTTAATCAGATTTTTTTGATTTTAATCGATTTTTTTATTTTTTATTAATTTGTAGGTTTTTGTCACTTATTAAAAGCAATATATAAGCTGATTGATATAATTATTATTTTTGTATAAATAGTATTCAATAGTAGACAGTTTTATCATGTCAAAAAATATTTATTCCAAGAAATAAGTATATTTGTATCCCAGGAGTAACCTTGAAGTAAAACTAAACAGTGTGAGAAATAAGGCACTATCACAGGCCAATCGCCAGTTTAAAAATTAAATGCCTGGGGTGTTAGTGGCAATGGTGAAAATTTAATTAATTCAAAGTTTTTCCCTTCAAGATTTATAGTTCTTTATTTAACACTGCAAAATTTTGAAATACCCATAATAACTAACCTATTAAGCCTATACCCTAGCACATATTGTCAAGAGTAGATAATTTAACCATAAATTATGAAAGCCTGTTTTTGAAGGTTAAAAATGGTAAGTGGCCAGTTTTTTAATTAAACTACCTAGGCTCTACTAGCCACAGGTCCAGTTTAAAACAATTCCTTATTTCTCAGCCTCCGAGAGTCCATTATTTTCAAAAAAACAAAAATGAGGTTGAGAAGGGATCGTGGTAGTGATAGGTAATAGTGTAATATAATGACAAAAACAGGTCTAAAATATAATATTTCAATAGTAAATCTCTTATTTATGGAAAGTTAATACCTTTTAAATGAACAGATTTAAATCAACGATTTTTTAAAAAAAATCATTTGATTAAAATAGCGATTTAAATCGCTGATATAAATCAACTTGATTTTAATCAAACAACCCGGATAAAATCATTGTAAAAGCTTGGAGGAGAGAAGTATTCTGGAGTGGAAAAGTCGGGCGCCACCTGCGGCTTTGTAAAATTCCCATCATGCACTTTTTGGTCGGACGTCATCAAGCCAGAATGATGGCATTATCAGCTGACGTCCGACCAAAAACCGGGGTAGTCTGGGTAATTCTAACAGCAATAGGCGGGAAAGGACGTTCTTATTACCGCTATGGGATTTTCCACTCCAGAATACTTCTCTCCTCCAAGGTAAAAGACTGTTCTGTGCACTGCCATACCATTTTATTCAATTTTTTCCAGGAAAAAAGTTTGCAAGAGCATATCCGAATGTTTATTTTCATTTTACGTGATACATTATACATATTTTCTATCACAAATCGAAAATCATAATTTTTTTATTTACACTCGTAACCCCCTGTATAAAAAAGGTATGATCTAGCTTCTGAAGTCTGGCGTACGTGGCGCGGCCAATCAAATCCAATACTATCGATAGTTAATCGGGAATTTTCTCATTTTTAAATGTTTTACTGAATAATATTTCCCTTATACCGGTATCGGAAAATATCGGCTTTGCTTAAGCTGATATTCGCCGATACCGATATAAAACAAAATTGGCTGATATATCGGTGCATCCCTAATTTTGTTCAAAGAGATTACATTAGCAGAATTCAATAGTGTACTAAACTATTTAGCATAATGTAATTCTTATGGGTAACTTATGCTAGCTTGCTATCACTTGGGTTTTCTAAAAGACAAAACAAAAAAGGTGGAATGCTAGTAGCAACAACCTATAAATGTGATCTTCTAAAGCAGGAATCGTGACGATGGGATTGTTATTTAAACACAAGTTAGAAGTGCCGCAATTTTTTTCAATTATTATGTCCTCAATTTACAATAGCAGTTGAAGGTTCAAAATTCAAAAATACGTTTTAAAAGATATAATTTCCAATTAAGCAGATATGCAAATCATTTTGCCTAACGGTGATAAAAAATATCCTTAATGATCCTAAATATTTTAAACCCAAAAATGTCCCATATCCCAGCCTTAAGAGGTCCCAACTCAGCCCCCACCACCGAACTGTTCTATAACACATGTTGGTGATCTACTTCTTGAGAGCGACCCTTATTTCGTATCTTACCTAGAATTTATTTGTAAATAATATACTCATTAGTTAAAAAGTGCAAATCATTTCATTTCTAACCTGACAATGGTAGCAGAGACAACTCTGTACTATGGAGGTTGAAAAATAATTTAGTTGCTCACTTATGACCCCTAGAATTAAATTATTTCTGTTAATTGGCGTTAGGGTTGCTCTGATAATTCACTCTTTAGGTAAATAGTCTTGGCAGGACCTTCCTAATTTAATAATTGGCACTACATCCTATTTTGTTCTAAGAAATTAAATTCAGTTTGAGAGACATTGCAAAATACCTTCGAAGCTTGATAAAGTCATTAAACAATACGAAGTTTGCTAAGAATTTTCACAATATTTAAGATATTAATTATTATTATGATCACAGCCGAGATGCAATTCTACACTGTGTTGGCTAACATATAAATTGGCTAGCACACTAATTAAACTTAGAATTAATCACTTATGCTAATTGAAGTTAGGGTAGCCCTAAAATCTTACCCTTCAGGTAAATCGTCTTGAAAACATATATTCCCAGTAACATTCCTCTCGCTAACCCGACATGCTATTTAAGTCTCAGAAAGGATAAACTTCAGTGTATGAGACTGAGAGAAGTACCTTTGATGCAAATTATCAAATTGTTTCTGAATTTAGAGACAGTGGCACACACCTACCTTTTAAACTGTAATGCAGCTTGGTGTTTGCATAGTAGCATTTCTTGGTGTCAGCATTGTTATGCCAGTAATATGAGATGTCTTTTGAATTTCCAATAACATTATTTATAAAAAATGATAGATTCCAAAATAAAGTAATTAAAACTTGTATTTAAAAATAAATAAGACCTTTAAAATTAATTCATTGGAATATTGATAACTAGCCCACTAAGAGTCACGGATATCTTTTCACAGCGTTACAAATGTACCGAACAAACCTGAAAGAAAATAAAATATTACCTACTCATCTTCACTAATATTTTAATCAGTATTATACCACTGCTTATCGTATCTAGATGTCGATCCATATGGCTGGATGATCCTGGATCTCATCAATCCATTTTTGTTTTACAACCTCATTCTTTGGTAAAGAATGCAATGCCAAAGGAGGTTTATATAAACATTCCATCTTTAATACATAGTATTTTTTTCAATTCGGAAAGCATTTTATGTTAATTTATCTTAATTATGAAATTTGAACGATTCGATATAACCTGAATATGTTAAAGGGCAACGCAAGCTCTGTGGCAAAAAAAAAGAAAAAGCACCGTGCTTTTTAACTCCCTACTAGCGAGACAACGCAGAGTTTACCGTAAATTTCGCACTTTGCATACATAGTCACACAAATGACAGCTCACTTGCGTTGCCCTTTAAGAATAACAAATGTAAAGCTTAGCCTTGGCAAGTGTAAAATTATAAATTACGCTAAGTTATTTAAAAAAAATTACAATAAATTTCACTCGCGTTTAGCAAAAATGCATAATTAAAATTCTTTCAATATATTAATAATTACACCCTTCTTCATTCATTAATAGAAATTTTAACTTACTCACATCAAAGATAATATAACTACGTACCCTAGATTGGAAATCAAGCTCCTTGCACGTAATGCAGGCTCTTACTGAGTTCCTGGCGGAAGTCGGAAAAAACTGCCTCTATAGAGCCGCTGCTGGCAGGGCTACCGACATCTAGTTAAAACATTTTAGTGAAAATTGCGATGTGGTTTTTGACTTGCGGTTTTCAAGATACCAGATATTTTTGCGTTATATTGTTTTAAAACAATAATGGATCATGCCTGTAGCTCTAAAAAAATTCTAAACGAAAGAAAACTAAAGGTGAGTAATATAATTTTGGGTAATCTATTGAAATTCCTTATTTCTCACCCTGCTATGTAGCCCGATTTTTCCGACTTCCGGCGCGAACTCAGTAAAAGCCTCACGGGAAAACGCGCTATCGAGAAACGCCGTGATTTCGAATCTAGGGTACGTAGTTATATTATCTTTGCTCACATAGTACCACTCCTAACAAACAAAGGGAATAGTACCGCTAGAATTATCATGGCATTGAGTTGGGAATATATAACTAGAGATACAATTACGGTTTCAGCAATCGGGGTTTCGTGGGATAAATTCTTCACTAACGGTAAACTTTATCATTCGGCGGTGGCGCCTTCTATCTTTTCCAAAAAAATTTATTTTCTCAAATATTGTCTGCTTATAGATTTTAAAATATTTTTAAGAAACATAATTTTCTTTATATATGGCCTAAAAATGATAAATCTGATTGTTTTAGTTAAAAAAATATGAAAGGGATAAAAAGGGATTTATTAGAACCGACAGAGAGGGAGAAATGAGATTGTCCAAGTGGAATCACTGGTTCCCGTGTATCTAAGTGGTAATTTGTATTTAGATATTTAAATTACTGGGAAGAAACTCAAATTAACGTTTAATATTCTGATTATAATAAAAAGTAAATATTGTATTATTCTAACATAACTCCAAACTGTTAGAATGAAAATATCTTTTGGTCTTTGAACAATATCAATTTAGTATTATCCTAATGCATTCCCTTTCCACCTTCTCTTCTTCGCTATTTTACTGAGTCTTAAGTCGGTGTAAAAGTTAATTACTTTAGGGACCAGGAAATTTAAATGATATAGTTAAAACCAACCTCTTGGTCAACGATGTGATCATTAAAACATGGGAGAAGTGTTTCATCATGGTCAAATATGATCATGGTTGAGGCACCTTCGAACCAGCAACTCAATTTTTAAGGTAAGGCATTTATTTGAGGCCCCTTGGTTTTCCAGTTTAAGGCTTCTTATGCGTTTTTCCTTTATTTGAAGAATTTCAACAACACTCTCAGATGGATGAATTAACCCTTCATGATTCCGTTGAATATTATTAGGCCTTTCGTTGTTAAGCAATAATCATGTTGGCGATATTTATCCCTTCTTCCTGCACCAGCTCAAGCAACATTACCAATGACCAAAGTATATCCTTAAATATAAGCTTAATTTAGAAATTTTCCATTTAATTTTAGTTTAATTTTTTCCCAGGTTTTGTAATTTGGTGTATATTTTAATTGTATTTGTGGATTCCTTTGCTCCATGCTTTACTCATTTCAAAATTACTTGGAATTATTTGTAGCAATTTTCATGTATCAACATTATTTTTCTTTCAGTTTGATCTCATTTATGAATGTATTATTATGTTGTAACTTTTTGGTATGTTTGTACACAAGCCGGGAACGTTTTAACATTAAATAAATAAAATTTCAATGTTGGCACTGCATTTTACCTTAGAGTACTCTTGTTTTCGTGTTTTCACGATAAGCAGACTGATCAAAATGAACCCCGCAAATCGCGTCTTCCTGTTGTGGACCAGGTCGGCGTTCGATTAACTTTTATCCATGGATAAAATAAGTTCAGTGATATTTAAATAATATTTATTTAAATAACCAATATTTGAATAATAATTGTAAAATGTTTAAATAATCGAAAGTGGATAAGCCTATTATTTAAACAAAACAAACAATTATTTAAATAAATACCATTTTAATTCAAATAAATGCTTGGTTGCGTAAAAAACATAATTAAATAAGTTAAAATTATATTATTTTTACCAACTTTGGTTAAATAAATCGGAAATTTTTTGGATAATGAATAAACAATAGACGCTAAAAGAAATTATTCGCTCCAAAATAAAAACCGTCAAAAGGAAGGGTTTTTAAATTAAAAACGCGTGAATCTCGATGATATCGCCCATTTTTTCGTCGCACGTGTAATTATTTATTCTGATAATAAAATAGAATCACGTGGGCTTAGCAATATTTATCCGCATTTGTCTTAGCCAATAAGATTATCCCTTCCGAGCAAGCACGCGCCAATTTACACAATATAACCGTTGAATTTTTCAAATCAATTTCTTTTAAGATCTATTCCGAGCACTATTTCGCATCATGTTGCCTTATATCCTCAAGCCATTTTTTACTAAAGTCGGTCTTTTAATTGGTAATCTAAATATTAAATCATTACTTCAGATAAATCCCTTCTATTCCTTATTTCTTAATATACACTTACTTATGCATTGAACATTTTTGTTTCTACCGGTATTAACACAACGGAAATTTTTTGGATAATAAATAAACAATAGACGCTAAAAGAAATTATTCGCTCCAAAATAAAAACCGTCAAAAGGAAGGGTTTTTAAATTAAAAACGCGCGAATCTCGATGATATCGCCCATTTTTTCGTCGCACGTGTAATTATTTATTCTGATAATAAAATAGAATCACGTGGGCTTAGCAATATTTATCCGCATTTGTCTTAGCCAATAAGATTATCCCTTCCGAGCAAGCACGCGCCAATTTACACAATATAACCGTTGAATTTTTCAAATCAATTTCTTTTAAGATCTATTCCGAGCACTATTTCGCATCATGTTGCCTTATATCCTCAAGCCATTTTTTACTAAAGTCGGTCTTTTAATTGGTAATCTAAATATTAAATCATTACTTCAGATAAATCCCTTCTATTCCTTATTTCTTAATATACACTTACTTATGCATTGAACATTTTTGTTTCTACCGGTATTAACACAACGTTTCGACCCATTATGGTGTTTATTAAACAATTACAATAGCTTATTAAACAATTACAATAGCTTATTAAACAATTACAATAGACCATTAAAAATAATATTTTTACATTAATTTACTTTGTCTAATAAATCACTGAAACTTCGAGACGCGTTTAGTTTGCTAAGCCTAAGGCTAGTTCCCAGTTTTCGCGAAGCGAATTGACGCATGCGAGAAAAATTTAGTGAAGCTCAAAGCTACGACGAAAATTAAATTCGGCGCGAAAGTCTCGAAAATGTTGCGGCAATTTCGCGCAAAACAACGTCGCTCGAAAGTAAAATCCACGTAGCTAAATACACAAATCAGAATGATATACGTGGATTTTGCTTTCAGGCTTTAATGATTCCCACCGCTAGAGATAGATGGCAACGCTTCAGATTTGAAGCTAAAGTTTTGTCCCGCGAGTCCGCGTCTACCAGATTTCAATTGTACCTCTATTTATTCCTAACTCAATGAGAATTACAATTACAATCAAAGACTATATATTATATAAGCTATCCCTATAGCGATAGTTTATATAGTCTTTGGTTTCAATGTGCCTTTTTCAAAATTGAGAACCCTATAATTGGTCAGTGGCGCCATCCACTGTTAGCTGCGGAAACTATTTGCTATGAAAATGACTTTTTCCAATATTTTGAAAGTTATAGATGGGGCCACCGTATAATGTAGGGTTGACATCTGAGTGCGCCGACCTGAATTTTTAGAATTTGTTTCGCGTAACCACGACCAAGGACTATGTAATTCTAGCGGTACTATTATCTTGCTATAATGCTATTACCAATTCAATGGTCACGAATATTGAATTTTCCTTTCCGACCCTTGAAATTCCCCTTTTTAGATTAAACTTTTCGTAGTTTTCCAAAACACTAAAAACAATGATATTTGCGTAAAAAAATTACTTGGGACGTTGTAAATCCAAAATAACAAATGTCTTAAAAAATATTACTTTTATTTTCATCTCGCTGTGAATAAAAACTAGGAACAATTTTACCAGTATAAAAATGAGTTTGTACCAGTGTTGGAAATAAGCTTTTTAAATGTACTGGTCAATATGACATTAGTTCTTTATCGTTTGAATACGACACCTGGTGAAATAAATTCAAACTATTCCGAGAGTTATGGGAAATCGCATTTTACCCAGAGTTCTTTGAAATTTTTCCTCAAATATCGTCTGCTTAAGAATAGTTTTTTTGTGCATGGTTTTGAAATCACGAGGAGCTGATTGAATACTAATGCATTCCTCTTTCAAAGTCTTGTTCCTTGTAGCTTTTTTCCCCACAACCGATAACACAACACATTGTTCCTCCCCTTTTGGGAGTTTCTGAAGAACTGAAAATAATATACTATCATTAAAAATTGAACATTCAATAAAATAAGCAAAAATAATTATTATTAATTACCTGTTTTGTCTCTCCTTCTCCTTTGAAAATCGTATTTTACGCTTTAACTGATTAAGCCTTTCCGATAACTTACGTAGCAGACGATTTATACGGTCCTAGCTAAGCAGACGGAAATCACGAAAATGTTGATACCCATAATACCTAGCGAATCCCCAGTAGATGGCGCATTTCAAACGATAAAGAACTATACCCCCTACCTGAAATACATGAGCCGAAATTATCAACGTCCTATGCCTCTAACACGGGAGGCAAGTTCCCATTCCCCCCTCTTTTTAGTAAGGAGGAGAAAACCCCCCTCGAAATTCCGCCTCTCCCGATTTCACCAAGGCTACTTGAGTACGCCACCTGGCTATTGATCTTTCCTCTCACTAGATGTCGAAGTAATCTACCCGTGATGCACTAGAATTTTTCCTCTCCCGCGGGCGGGCTGAAATCCGTTCAGTTTTTATATCCTCCCTCTCCTTGTACTATGGGAAAATGCCCCCCAATAAAAAGCAAGTCGTTGATAATTTCGGTTCATGTATTTCTGCCCCTATCTAAAAAATAATTTACTGGTCATGACCACTCTTTTCTACCCCACTTATCTCCCTCCCTCTTTTACTTTACCTTTGAAAGTGAAATGTTAATTAGCGATTAGGAACTATAATCATATGTAACATAATTGCTCATAAGTATGCCACTGTACCTTTATTCCATTCAAAAATCTTCACTAACGGTTTGTTTCACCACGAACCAGTAAAAAGGTGGACTGCGTTAGATTTTAACCTTTTTATTCATCCGAGTAATTTTGGGAGTTACACTATTGGCTACTAACATATTGATTTAAGCCAATAGAAAACCTCTAAATTGAGAAGGAATTTTTTGCGTCGAAATTTTAGTCAGCCCAATGTAGCTACAGTGAAATTCATACACTCGCTCGGTTTGTGCGGATGAAGGTTGGGGAAAATGACCCACACGGTTCGGTTCAGAGATCACTTTCCGAAAATGGAACAAGTCCTCGAAGTGGGTTATTCCACCAGCATTTTTAAAACCCATACCAAGCCTAGAAGAGTTAAGCCTAGGCTAGAAAGAATCTGCAAAGACTCCAACCTTGTAGATGCCCCAGAAGAGCTCAACCGGAATTTCAACTATTTTTTCATAAACCTGCTTCTTTTATTTGACAATGCAAATTTATTTTAGAACGCAAATTGCATTAATACAGTATATTGTAAATAATTGTAGTTCTTTTTAGCTCCTAAGCCCTGGTTGTTCAAACCGGTTTGTTTACTAAAATAATGGCCGTCGGATTATCAGAAGTAGAGCATAATCAGCATTAGAGATTCGATGACGTCAAATATGACATCAAATATTACGTCAAATATTACGTAGGGTACGGATTACGCAATATCTGTGAAACAAACCGTTAGTGAAGAAATAGAGCTAGTGGCATACTTGTGAGTAATTATGTTACATATGCTATAATGATATTTATTAATCACAAACCAAAGGGCTTTGATAATTATCACTTTTCTTAAGTAACTTTAAAAAATATTTCATCATTTTATTGTTCTTCGAATAAAAACTCATCCGTATTTACAGTTTTACATCATCTTCTAGTCCTTCGAATAAAAGCAGTTTTACTCCTTTCTGACTTTCTTTTTGTTTCTAAAAGCCATAAAGAAATTGCAGGAAAGGCATCAATGTCTTCTATGCTTATGTTTCTTAAACATATTCTTAATGATTGATCTTTTTTTTTGAGATACACAAATCGGTGTCGACCAAAGGCCTTAGACACCAGCACACAATAACTGATTAATCAGGGCGAGATATGTGTAAGGGGATATGTGGGGACAGGGGTGGGGACACCCATGGCGGAAGCATGGGCCAAATAATGATAAATCCAGGACATGACTCTTTGAGAAAAACCCGTCCAATAGCGGGAACACCCGACCACTATCGCCCCCTATTAGGAACAGCGCGCGATTGCGGACCTACGTCATTTTCGGAGCAAAATTTTTTAGGGGCCGTTTTCAAAACTAATACACGTGGTCAGCGTAGTAAATATCCAGGAATATATATACACAGCTGTCACATTGAGTGTTGTTATTAAAGTAAGTACTTATTTTTATACATACCAAGTTCATAATTAGTATATTATTTATAATTCAATAATATTAAACATACTTTCCTAGAATCCTAGAATGTTTCATCAAAACACTTATGAGATATTAGGAATTCCTGCTCCACCAGTTATTGTGTTATCTGGTATGGTACTATCAACTAATGATTATGATAAATTATCTTATTATACAAGTTGGTTTTATTATAAATTGATCTATACAGATTCAGACTATGATACCCCTGAAAATATTTGTGATATAAGCAATTGTGATAACAACTGCGAGTTTGAAGGTGTAAAACCTTTTTCATCTACCCCTAAAATAAAATGGTACTACCAATATATATATATATATATCTAATTAGGTTTGGTTACTTTTTTTATAATTAAGTATTTTATACAGTGAAAATACTCCTCCGAAGACAAAGTCAAAGAAAAAACGATTGAAGAAAGAACCAATTGCAGTCAGTTGTTGTGATATTTTCAACCAGAGTGATTTTGAAGATGTGGAAACTTTGCCCTCTTTAGCCAATTTTCAATGGTAATACCAATATCTTTTTATCGATTTAGTTTGGGTTGTTTTGTTTACATCAAATTATCTTATTTAGTGAAAATATTCCTCAAATGATAAAGAAAAATCAATTGAAATTGGCCAAAAAGCAAACGACAGAAACGCCAATTGCTAAGGAGATCCTAGTCAGTGTTAAAGACCCGTCAACAAAAAAATTGAGGCCTAAACCAAAGGATAAGATAGTTGACAAAGTGAAATATGAGGTTATGTTTCAAAATGTATTCAAATTTGCCATCGGAGCTATTGAAATAGCCATAGAGGAAATGGATCTAACCCCCAAGGAATCACAATTTATAGTATGGGTCATTAAATTAAATAACCCAAATAATATTATGGTATTTCAAGAGTTATTAGAAGATTTATTAACTAGAACTCCTGAAGATAAATTTGTCAGTAAGTCTGAACAACTAAAATTCTCGCAAAGTTTTATGGATGCAATTTTGTTGTCAGCAAAGGATATAATTGTAAGCCAATTAAGTAATAAATTATTTTGAGTAATTTCTTAGATAGATTTGTTATTAACAGGAACCAAAAGTAACCGTATTTGACCAAAAAAGGGCAGTACAGTTCTTGTTGGGGGAAATATTCATGCGGAGTTTAAGGTATGACCCTCAAGAAATAATTCCCGAAGAATCACAGAAAAATGGAAATGAAGGAGCCCTTTACTACGTAGTAGGGGCTACTATAAGATCATTACAATCGACAAAAGAAGGGTGTAGACTTTACCAAGAGTTTACATGCCAAAAAAATGATACCAATGGTGTTGCATTATCAACCAGAAAATGGACTGAACTACAAGATAGGGGAGGTCTAATTTATGCAAATGTGAAAACTTATGAAATATTTGTCAAGATGCATGCCATTGCAACAGATGTTTTCTCTAAAAAAAGCAAACAAAAATTTGACAGGAAAGTTGAGGCAAAACGCTTAATAGCCAACGATGAAGAAATAAAGACATTTTGGAATGAAACCTTAAGAAAATGTGACGTAGAAAATGCTGTGGGTGAAAAGTTGTTTGCTAAATTAACTGACAAACTAATAAACACTGAAGGCAATGGGCATGTAAGGAGTGAAAAAGATTTTATGAAAGCAGAGCAAAGAGCGAAAAACCAAAAAGTTAGGGCTAAGAAAGCTTTAAGAAAAGAACTTGAAGACATTAGTAATCAAGGTAGACCAAAATGATAGGATTGGAAATTATTTTAATTGGTGGTCTCGCTTTCAAAAAATGAAATAAAATTTTTTAAACAGTCTTTGCCTTGCCACAATTCTTGCCCAAAGCGGTAATTTTCATTTTACCAAGTTTTATGGCTCGAAGCTTGGGAATATTATTGCAAAATTGCTGATATGTCGGATGCTGACCTGATCCATTTGCTTGGCGGTGACGGCTAAATTCATTTTCAAGGGGATCCTGATTAAAATTAGCTGTTAGTACAAACATGGCACCCTTCAAAAGTAAAAACTCTGTCATTTCTGCAATAGCCATCGCTGCAAATAATATCACAATTAATAATATATATAAACGCTGCTTAATATAGTCATTTCTTTCTAGTTTGTTTCAGTCCAGATAGCGTCTCTTGACTGAGAAGCATTTTCTTCCTTTCCTCTGTTGAATATGGCGTTCCGTCTACTTTTCGTCTGTTAATAACATCATTTTCCCAATCATTGAGATATTTTAGGAAGTCTTCTCGTAGCCACTGTAATAATGTTTTACTTTAGATTTCAAATAACTGAAAATTACATTTACATAAAACATTACTTTTAGCCTCTGATCGTTTATGGTCTTGTATGGGTTTACCATTGGATTGCGACTGTGATAACCATCTTGAAAATTCCTTGAATTCATACAATCGAACCACTTATTAAATGTTCTTATGAACGCTACTGTTTCTGACTTTTCACTGCCGAACTCCTCTTCGATTGCGTTTGCAACTGAACTACTCAGAACCTGAGTGGCAAACTTGACTTTCATCTTTTGTTGAGATTGGGGGTATACATGGTCATCTGTCAACTTAAAAGCTTTTCTTAAGGTTGACTTACTACGTTCCATTTCATACAATTCTATAATTGTATCCCAAAACAAATACTGTCCATTTTTAAACATTAATCTGTATTTGCAACCATCACGACTGTTAAGAAGACAATTGCGAACGGTTTTCAATAAATGTACCGGATCGAAGACAAAATAAATGAATCTTTCTTCATCTGAAGCGTGAACATTTAAACACTTATAGCATCCATCTGCATCACCTTGGTGTCTTGTAAAAACTTTCCTGTTTGTGGAGGCACCATCCCCGACTACGGCTATGATTTTAAATCCTTTTAATTCTAAAAGAGAAATTGCTCGCCAAACAAGGAAGTGGAGCTCATCACCAGTAACTGTATCCGTTGGAAAGTGAGCTATGGCAGCTTTTAGTCTAGTTGTCGCTCCTCTAAGCATGAATACCAAGGCGTGGGTTGCAATAGGTTTCCCTTTTTGATCGAAGAGTTTTGAATCAATCTCCGCAATTTTATCATATGGATCCTTAATTTTTGGTTATCCAATTAGATCTCCAGTTTTTTTGTTGAAAATGAGATCCTCTTTTATTTTCATTTCATCTAATATTAAAGAGAAATATTTTTGGTTGTCTTCCAGAGATTTCATCTTTAGGTCATCAGCTAGCTGAATAAACAACCCTGGGTTAAAATTGGGTTTGCGTCCAACATCCGGCGTGTGTCGTAGTAACGTTCGGTAACTTGGTAAATGCAAAATTCCTGAAGTTTCAAGTGATTTATACAAATTTGGCGCTTGGTTATACATGAAAAGACACCAGTGAACTACTAATGGATGCCACCTTCTACCCTTTTTGTTATTTCGCTGGCTCATCTTCAGTTGCGTTGCCAAGAAAAGGTTTGGAAAGTCTATGTTAATGAGCTCATCTTCAGCTTTCTCATTGAAGTTTTTATTGAGAACATCTTTAAGCCAACTTTCTGCTTTATCCCCAGCTGGTTCACCCTCTTTTAAAATTAATTTAGTGATTTTTTTCTCTCTTCGATTCAGCTTCTTCCTCAACTTGATTTCATTATTTTTAGTTTTCGTTAATTCAACTAAAAGTTGAGAATTGTTTAGACTTTTAAAGGAGGATATCCTTCTCTTCTCCCGTTTCAGTCTAAAAATTTCACCACGAAATCGACTTAATTTTACACAGTTACCACATCTTTTCATTTGCGATAAAATGCAACACGACTGGTGGCGTATCGAATCAGTTATCCAACAATTAGTAGCATTTGTGACAGCTTTCTCTTTGAGAATTTCCCTGTAAATATCTTCTCGGGTTCCAGAACACACATGAAAAGAATCAACTTTCTCCAAAAACTGTGATAAGTCTTTGTGACTTATTACTTTAGTGGGAATTAAAGGGATGAGGGTGCTCTGTTACTGGCTGGTTCAATATTCGTAAGGAAAAGCTAAATTCAGGACTAATTCCTATTGATATTAAAGCCCCTCCGGTCTGATAGTTCATCTTGAACATGTTAAGTCCACCCTCAAAATTTACCACCCATTGCTCGGGAAACTTAAAAGATGAAAACAGTTCTTTAACTGATGGTTGCTTCGAAGTTAAAACAGTTTCAACGTGCGAAACTATTTCTATTTCATCTGTATTTACAAGAGATATTCCCCATAAAACATCTTTCGGTTCATGACTTTTGGATAAAACTGCAGAACTACATGTACAATCAACATTTGATAAACAATCTTGGCTGCTATACTCATCATTACATAAGTATGTTTGCACGTAATCATGTTCATGTAGGTGTTGTAATTCAGGTTGGATGTGCGTTTGAGAAGATTTTGTACTATTTATTTTCAGAGGAATCGCTTTCTCACCATGCAACATATTGTCAATTTCCGCCTGTGGGTTATGGAGAAACTCTTGTTTTTTAGTCAAATCTGGTATTGTTGCAGAATTGATATGAACTGACGGTTTTAGAATGGACAATGGTTTTGGTAGATGATTGATAATTGACACAACTAAAGGAAATTAACATTAACGACCAGTAACAATTTAAATATCGCTAGAAAAACATACCTGGGGCTATGACAGGGGGTTCGGGCAGTTTAATCCAAAGTTGAGTTTTGAAAAATGTATCATCCAAGTGCTTAGTGCATAAAAATGTATCGTAATTTACACTATTAACGGTAAATCCGGGTTTAAATTTCGATAGCCAGTGAGCCCACTGTTGACATTGGACAGGTTTTTGCTTAGGCTTAGGGAATGCAACAAAATCCACTCCATACATATAGGGTTTATGTAAATAGCGGTTATCACTCTTACATTTTGGAAAGATGCAGCGTTTCTTTTTACCCATTTTGTTTACTTCGCGTAAAATCGTTTAAATTAATCTTAAAATCATGGGCTAAATATGGCAGGATTTTCGAATTTCAACCGAAACTTATTTCCAAATTCTGACTTAGTCAACACTAGATGGCGTTCGGGAAACAGGAAACTTGCTTGAATTTGCCCCTAATTTGTTTTTATTTTTCCCCTCTTTCCCCCCTACTATAACGGCCGCCTGTGTCTTTTAGTGGACGGCCGATTTAGTACGCGTGAAGGTACCAGAGTCATGTCCTGTATTTATCATTATTTGGCCCATGGCGGAAGTATTCCGACCACCCGTTGGGGGATTGGTGGTCGTCCTCACACGGCCATCCACAAACTCTGCCTCCCAGACGCCTGGGATTACAGGAGTACGCCACTACTCCCGGCTTAATGATTTATATAGATAGTCCGCATTTAGCTCGACGAATCTGACTGATTTTATGAATTTGTAGCAGAAGAACGTCAAATTGCATTACTGCCAGATGCAAGGAAATACGTTCGATTTAGGAGTAGAAATAAGCCAAAATCCGCAATTTCATTGGCTGTGAGAAGCTGAGAGCGCAACGCTTTTATCATTTTCTCTTTTCGGTATAGATTTATACTTTTAATTAAAAATAAACTGGTCATTATGACCAGTGATCCACCCAGATTCCATTTAATTTACTGGTCATAGCCCAAAATAAACTGGTCTTTGACCGACGCCACCGCCTTATTTCCAACAATGGTTTGTGCAAGGAATAGAGCGGGGAAACGTCGTTCGGACTCGTTCTTGCAGGCCAGTTATTTAGCAGACGACTATCCAAATTGCCAAAAAAAATGCAGGGTGCCAGCTAAAGCGAACCCGACCAAATACTTTTGATTGTATTGCCCATTTGCCAGTTTCACGGCAGCATTCTAGCCACCTATGAGATTTCTATTTTGATGTCAGATTGAGGAAAATATCCCACAGCTAAGGAAAATTTTACCCCTAAAACGCTAAAACGGTAAAAAGGGAAAACCAACCAAAAATTAGCTAAATCTAAAGAAATTCAAGGGCAAAAATTATTTTATTCAAAGCTAACATAAAAAATGGCACACCTTCATAAAATCAAAAGGGACGGTAGTCCCTATGCAAGGTCCGGGTATACAGGGACGTACCTTTGGGGGGGGGGCGGGGGGAGGTTCCCCCCCCCGAAAGCTTTGGAGAGTTGGCAAATAGAGGTGGACTTGGCAAAATGAAAATTATGAAACATGTTTGTTAATTAAAAACTACTAAATCGATTGTAAACGATGTTGCAACAAATCATTTAGAACTTCCCAGCAATTTACTTCCCTAAAATCATTAACTATGTTTGAGATTTCTATGTAGTTGCTTCTAATTATGTATAACTTACTTGACCTGATTTCTATGCTAGGCAGCTAGTGTGTCCCAACTTAAGTTCAGCCTTGTGGAAAAACCTTTTTAAATAGTCATTTTCCCTACAGCACCATATAAAATTCAAACGCAGTTAGACGCGTGATAGAGAAAATCGGTTGTTCGTTATTATTTCAGTGTTAATTTTCTACGTTAAATTTATAAAAAAAACCTAGTTTTAATTTATATAGGAGATGTTACATTTTTTTTTACTTAGGGTATATTAGTTAAGTTGTGAATATTATAGTGATATTCTTTAGGAGAGTGAAAATTTTACAAGCCAATATTCCTAAAGTTGCGTTGGGTAAAGTTAACGTGTGATACAATTTCAGTTGTTCTTACGTTAATATTTCAGTAATAAGTGTTTGAATTGTTTATGTTATATTTGGGTATGAATAATTCCAGTTATTCAAAGCAGTTCAGTTGAACAACAACTAGTATTCGTCAGGATGAAATGTATCTATTTTTTACTACAGCGGGATACACGACGATAAAATAGTAAGCGGGTTTGATGGGATTTTTAAATTGCTGTAGCATCGTTCAATCTCTTTTTTCTTTTTCGTGTATCTCGTTTTATATATTAAGAGAGTACGCAAACGCTTCACTCACTATAACTAGACGCCGAACCGTTTTCGCCATTGAATTGGGAATGACCGCTAGAATGACATAGGCGCGTTCGGTAGTCGTGGTTTCGCGAAATATAATATATAATAAATTTAATAAAACATTTAAATTGAAATCTACCGTAACTATCTAAACTTAGACGACTTGACAAACTTTGTTTTTCACTTGGCAAATTTCACTTACCTCCCCACCCAAACGTACTCTCTTCGGTACGCCCCTGCGGGTATAGAGTAGAGCACCTACCCGAGCACTTGCTATATTATCTCGAGTCAGAATGAAGCCGATTTTACCCCCTCGTATCTCAAAAACTATAGGTCGTATCAAAACAAGTGATGTATCGTTTGAAAGGTTTCAGAAACGCGACAAACATATGCGAATTCCATCGAACAGGGTTGAGGCGACTTTTCGTAGTAATGGGGCAAAGTAAGGCTTAATTTTTTTCCTTCTTCTTCTTCTTCTTCTTCCATCTTCTTCTCGCAGACCGCTCTACGGCAAAAACTACTGAACTGATTTAAATGCAATTTGGTATACAGTTTCAAATTAAGCTCCCATTATCTCCTTCCAAAGGAGAAGTTCATATCTGGTATAGTTCTTGAGCTACGGTGACAAATGTACATTTTAGCGAGTCGGTAACGAAACCATGGAGTAATAAACACATAAGAAGTACTAAATCGGAGCGACCAGCGATTTAAAAAAATTAATGCAAATGGTTTGAGGGTTGATTCTAGGTGAAAAAGTGGCGCTGTGTTCGAAAAAATAGTCTTAAAGGTTGAAATGCCCGCTATGACGGATATACTTGAAAACTATGTATGCAACATATTTATAGGTGGATTGTAGGAAAAAAGGGGCGCTGAGTTCGACAACAATAGTCTTGCGAGTGTCAGGGTTTTGGTTGTCCGTCCAGTTTATGACGTTTATGGGAATATAATTCCAGAAATAGATTAAACATTCGAATGCTACTGATTTATAGGTTGTTTCTAAGTGAAAGAGGGGCAGTGAGTTCAAAGTGTCTGGCCAGTGTCAGGGTGGGCAGTAGGGATGCAACGGATAACCGGAACTGGGACCGGCACCGAGAAGAACCGATTAACTTCTAGGAACCGGAACCGAAACCGGAACCGATAATATAAAAATTTGATAACCGTATCCGAAACCGTAACCGATATTTGTTAAAAAAAATGATAACCGACACCGGAACCGGAACCGAGTTTTTCATAACTTTATTTACCAACATTTAGTAATTAAACTTCCTAATTTACTATTAGTTTTTCATATAAGCTCATCTTTATCCTATCTCAGATAACTCTATGTGATAACTCTACGTATTCTCAATTGAAAATGGGCTCGTCCTCCAAATGCTTGCTTTAAAAACTGGCATAATCCGGAAATCCGCGATAGTTTTAGTTTTATTTTGTTCAGTCGGAAAACTCGACACAATTTCACAAATGTAGCAAAGACCACAAAAAATATTTGTCGTCTACTGCTACTAGTGTGCCTCCCGAGCAATTATTTAGCGCGGCAAATTAATGTTTTACTGGCTTCAAATATTTCTTTATGTTTCAACAGGCGCGCTCAAAACTTTATAAATACAACCACAATAACCGTCGCATAAATATCCAAACAACGTACATAATGAAAGTAACATACTGAAGTTTGAAAAGTATCGAGACACGTGTTTTATTTCAGATCGTTAAACCTTGTAAATTAATAACTAAATTGTGTTTCTGAATCTAAAGTTTTGAAGGTAAGGCTAATTCGTTTGCATAATAGAATCGCTGGCCTGGGTAGATTTTGTCTAGAAAATCTGAAATTTCAACTTATGCATTTGCTTACATTTCACAAATGACAATGCTTATTGAATGAAATAATATGGACTCCATTTTGAACGATATACTCAACTGAAATCAAAACGAGTCATATATTTTTCAATGATTGGCGTAGGAACCAGGGGGCAATGCCCCTCCCTAGAATTTTGCTGGGAGGGGTAACTAATGTTATTGCCCCTTCAATTTTTTGGTCAGTTGAAATCTTTAAAAGCTCAAATTTTCAACTTAAAAGCTTATAAAGCTTATAGAAGCTCAACTGTGTCTTTTCCCGCCAATTTACACAGTATTCAAACAATAACACAGGCATTTGGTGAAGCTACACTCCTTTAAAAATTCAAAACCATTCTCATTTTATTATGGTGGATTTGTGTATCTTAAATTCATAAACGACTCTAAAGACTAAAATACACTTCGTATGATAACTGTGGTTACTGTTAATGCCTTATGACATTCGCGACCTATTACTCACTCTACATTGGGGCCTAAGCTCCTAGACCCCCGTTTCGTTTCTCTTTGCCCCCTCCAACTTCTAAAACGGTCCTACGCCCCTGAAATGAGGAGCGGAAGGGAAGGCAATGTCTCCCCAAAACTTGAAAGTAAATCATCCCCCCCCCCCGCCTCCATCTTGAAACGATGAAACCGTGAGAATTTTCAAACAGAATATTTCATTTTTACCCAACTTTATTGAATAAACAAATAACGCGCTAACGTGAACTCCCTACGAGAGAATAGAAGCAATACTTTTTTAAATTATTTTACATTAAGTTATCTAGATCGCGATTCTGGTCTGAACTCCAGACTTCCGAGTTCTACCAGAACCTTTGTTTTTACTGCTCCAGACGCTGATTGCCGTGATTTAGCTTAATCGTTTCACTTAGGGCTTAAAGCCATTTTTAACCGTTTTATTATATTTAACATGCAAGTACGTGTTAAATCTAATTGTAGAAGGCGATACATGTTTGCCCTAACTCTAGATGGCGATAATCGCGACTCGGCCTTAATGATTATAAGGGACCCCAAAAACAGTTTCGCGTGAGGACCCCGAACCCATAGCTACGTCACTGAGAAAGCTACTATTTTTAAAATATAATTTATCAAAAACAAATTTTATATTCTAAATAAATAAATGTGGCGGATTTGATTTATTTTTATCTTAATTAGAATTGCTTGTGTATTTAACAGTAATTAATACTAAACACACTGGAACCGTATAGGAACCGTTTAGGAACCGGAACCGATAAAGCAAAAATTTAAGAACCGGAACCGGATCCGGAACCGAAATAGTCCAAAAAAGTGGAACCGTTGCATCCCTAGTGGGCAGTGTGACACCAGAGGGCGGTAAACCATGCCAATGTGTAATAAACACCGTACAAAACGTGTAAAGTTTATCAACAATCGTACAAGCCTATTTATTAACATTAATAAATGAATTAAAGAGCATAACAGAGGTGGGCGAAATCGCACATCAATCGGAGAAAAGCGTGCACTTCAATTCAAAATCATAGAATTCCCTTCGCCCAACGTAAATTTTCGTTTTTAAAAACAAGCGTCAACAATGTTCGCTTTGTCACGTGAACTAAGTTATATGTGAGCTAGACGTCAACCAGGCGCAAATTAACCCAGTTTCGTGAAAAGCCAATTGCTTGGATTAACGAAGGGAGTATACCACAATTGAGTTCTACTTCGTGAGAAGAACTGATCGGAACGCGAAGGAGGTAGCAATAGCGATGGACAGCGATTCTTTAATATTTTAGATCTTCATCAAGTGTAGAAGCGATCGCGACGCGAAGGAGGTAGCGCTTCGCGACGGAAAGCGATTTATTTATAATTTAAATGTTCCTCGAGTGTAGATGAGATCGCGACGCAAAAAGGTAGCGTTTCGTGATGTAAAGTGTTTATTTTATATTTTAGGTCCACATTAAGGAAAAAAGTGATCGGAACGCGTAGGAGGTAGCGATTCGCGATGAAAAGCTATCTACTTCGGGGGAAGAAGCGCTCGCGATGCAAAATGGGATTCGAGAAGCCTTTTTCAAAACTTTTTAAAATGCTTCGCCTGATTAATGCTCTGTTTGAAACATTTGTTGGTTAGAGAGTATATTTTACTTTCATATTTTTCTGAAAAACAGCGCTGTTAAAGGGAGTGAACCCTACTTGTTTGGTAGGGTGCGCCATAGCTTATCTCTTATCTCGCTCATGGTCCTAGTCTAGAACGATAATAAAACATCCAATTCTCCTATTAGAGAAAGCGTGCCCAATCTAAGAGGTTTTCTGCCTTGAAACCTTTAATGTTTCATATTTATTTTTATTTTTTAAATGTTCCCTTAATTAACATATAAACAACAATATTCGAGCTATATTATAGTTTCGATATTTATTCAAATATAACTTTAAAATATCTCGCCTTTCTCATAATACTTATCCGGCCCCCCTCTATCTTTGAAAAATAGTTCTGTCAATTTAAAGTAATAAGGGGGGAGTTTACGCCCTTTTTCTTCCAACCCCTTAAACTATTACGCACTGTGCATAAGCGACGCCGTGAAATTGGTCTGAAAATAGTTATTTTAAATGAGATTTTTTCAATCGAAGGTGTTGAGTACATATAGGTGCCCTTTTTCTAAATATACCGGTGGTGAGCCGCTGGTGTTACGCAATGGGGGTTTTTCACCCCCTTATTTAGTATTTCAGAACTTACGGACATCTATCATCTTCCATATCTTTTTAATGGAGTGACAGTGTGTCAGAATTTATAGCCCGGTGTACCTAGTAACAGAGACCATACCACCGGAGGCCTATCATCATATTGCCCTACGCCAGCGTCCCCAAGCCCGGACAGGTGACCAATCCAGCATGGGTAGCAGAACCCTACTATATACTGATGGTCGCACCTTTGACTCAAGCCACTCAACCCAGCAGAAGGAGCAGCAATGGGTGGACCAATCCCCACTTCGGGCACAGCAGTGGGATTAAGAGTGGATGCTGTAGCAACTTCAGCCGACTCCCTACCTACAGAGGTAGAGTCAAACCCTTTGGAGAGAGCTCCTAAAGGGGAACGACGAGCACACAGCAGTCCAAGTAACCCGGCACAGCCGGCACCGGAGATCCCGGTGTGACCCGAAAGGCCGGGAAACAGGACCGCCGTGCCAGCATATGGAGGCCCGCCGCCCAACAGCAGGCTACCCAATCCGCTGAGGCGGCCAGTTTGCACGGACCCTCTCCGTTAGCCTGAGCCGAAGCCCAGTATCCAGCCCAGATTTCCGAACTTCAAATTAAACAAGTTGGCAAGCCAAAATATACCTCTCCTCGGAAGAATGGTCCCTAGTGGTATTAATTTCTCGACACGACCCCCAAAGATATCTCCGCAATTCAGAGTTATTTACGAAAAACGTATTCTCGGTTCAAACCCTGCCCGGTATAAAATTTTAATTTTAATTTAAATAATTGAGACGAAACAATCGAGTTTATTTTATTCAGAATATTATAAATTAAGTAGTTACAACAGCGAGTTAGACTTACTAAAACAATGCACAATTTAATTTAACCCTTTTTACAGTACATGTTTATCAGTTGAATATAATACTAAGCAAATTTTAATGAAAGAAATATCTACAGATGGTATTTGTATTTTTCTCGCTTACGAAACACTTGCCGCATCTTTAACGCTCATTTTATTTCAACGCTCGTAGACTTCCAGTTGACGTTGTGACACATACCGCATGAAAAAGACCAATGCCGTCCAATTTCCAATATCATATATAGACTCGCACACCCAGGAAAACATTGACTGCGTTAGAAATCGTAGATATCCAAATATCCGCACCAAATATATTTACAAGAAGCAAAAACCTTACCACCATCAAAGCACAGAGAGCCACTTGACTAACCGCCAGCTCTTAAAGCAATTAACGTTAAATTATCTCCCTTGAATTAACACAACTATATATAGGTCGTTAAGAATACCCGTAAATAAATACAAAAAAAAACTAACAAAGTGGACCACCCACAGGGTCTACCCTTTAACCTTTAAAATTTCATTCGTAAAAAAACCAGATTAGGCCTTCATAAATTCATTAATAAAAAAGACTTTATTACCTATTATGCTTACGATGCGTGTCTTAATTTCAGTGAACCTAAGCAGCTATCGGTGGTTCTGTGGTAGAGCGCTCGACTGCCAAGCCGAATGGCCTGGGTTCGAAACCTGGGTGGCGCATTTGTTTTTAATTAATAGAGAAACGCTAAATTAGAATTTCTTCGATGCAATAATTTCAATTTCAATTCTATTTCAATTAAAATCAAATTTCGTACTCTATTAAATACGCTTCCGATAAAGCTGAAGGTCTAATTTTCAATGAAGCGTAACAAGGGTCGGTGGTTCTGTGGTAGAACGTCCGCCTGTCAAGCAGGAGGTCTCGGGTTCAAATCCCGCCTGATGCGATCGCAAATTGATACCAAGACGAATATCGTGTACAACTGGTGGAAACCCTGCCATTGGACGTTGAGAGGTAGCATTGCACTCGGTCCGTCCCAAAGTGATTAAGAAGAAGTTGGAGAGAAAACGCCCATACAAACACAACAGACTCAACATGCACAACCATCAGAACACAAACTCAACACTCACAACCTACGTATAAACATTACAAAAACGGAGAGGTAAAAACCACACTAAAATAAACAGAATCCATTAACAGTTTAAGGAACACCCAAACGTCTATTCGGCGACTAAAGATAATAGTAATTTATAAAACATATGTTTTAATTGGGTAGACACATAAACATTTACTTATTGTTAACATTTGTTCGTTTGTTTTGGTAAAGCCAGACCAAAAAAAATGTATACCACATTGATAATCTATTGTTTTAAAGTTCAAGAGTCCTATTTCTTTAGCTAAGCAATATTTAGTTTTTTTTCTGTGAAAAAACCAATAGGGGCTCACCGAAGAGCTCTTAAAATGTCCGGTGACGTAAAAAAGCGACGATTTCACGTTAACGTCCCGCAGCGCCACCTGGTTTTAAACTATCTACCACTTAATTATAATTAAAGAAAGGTACACAAGGGGGCGCTAAATGTTATAATTGCCGCTATCTGAGCAGTGCACTGTTAAAAATAAAGGTTTATAAAACGACCAAAATTGGACTTTTAATTTATTTCAAACCATTTGGTTACTGAAAACGGTCTAATCAATTATTTTAGACCCATTTCATGTTTAATACAATACCTTTTGGGGTATTGAAAGGGAACGAGCCCTAAGAGTTAACGTTTTCCAGTCCTGGTGGTAAAGGTATAAAAAAGTTATGTTCTAACATTAAGTCCTTTTGAATACCCATTTAATTCCCTTACACGAAGAAAAAAATGATACGGACCAATTTCGAGACTATAGTATTTGAATACTACGTTATTTATTTTTTAATATTTTCTTTAAAATAACACAATGCGGAGAAATTCCAATCACCAGGAATAATTAACTAAGGTTAAGTCTTTTAAAATTTGATAACAGATTTAAATACAGGGCGTCTCAATTTGCTCGATCAGGCTATTTTTCTCAAAATGTATTTATGCTAGGGTTCAGAAATTTTCAGGGTTTATTTGTTAGGTATGGAAGGCTTTGGTTACTAAATTTTAGAAAAATCGAACGATTTTGTGCCGTTTTGGAAAATTTATTTTTTCACCGGTAGGTGTCACGCAAAATGTTTCAATAGAAAAGTTGTAGGGCATAGTCGCAAGTGTAAAAATAATTTTGGTTCGGTTGAAAAAGACCTATTTTTCACTGATTTTGGAGGTCGGGGGGAAAACAAGTTGTACTAGCAGGCAATAGCCTTTAACGAATTGTAGATAACATGCATTTCAGTTATGAGATTTCGAAAAATAAACAAATAATAATTAGCCCAAGTCACAAATGTTTTTTAATGACTTCTACAAAATGTTTTCAAAAATGCCACCTTCTGATGCAATGCACAAATATGCACGATGTTGCATATAGCGAAATGCTCCCTGAACCATTTCTGGAGTCACCCGGCGACATGCTTCGATGATTCTTTGTCGTAAATCTTCCCAGGTGTTTGGTATACGTAGTCCTTTACGAATCCCCAAAGAAAAAAGTCGCGTGGTGCTAGATCAGGGGATCTTGCAGGCCAACGAACAGGACCAGTTCTACCGATTCATCTTCCAGGAAACTCGTCGTTTAGATATGCAACCACGTCACGATATTGGTGAGGTGGTGCCCCATCTTGCTGGAATCAGATGCGTCTGTACTCGGCCAGAGGAATGTCGTCCAACACGTTGGATATTTCATTTTGAAGGAACTCCAAGTAGTTTTGACCGTTCAGACGATTTGGCAGGAAGAACGGGCCAATAATTCTGTCACCTAACAGACCAGCCCACACATTTAATCAAAACTGCACTTGGTGGCGGTGAGGAAATCCCCAGTGTGGATTCTCGTAGTCCTACATATGTTGGTTTTGACCGTTGAAAGGCCCATCTCTTCCGAATGAACATTCGTCGGACATTAGTGAAAATCCTGGTGTGCGTCAGCCATGAGGCAAAACCAATTGCATAAGTAGAGTCGGCGCTGTCTATCACCGTCATGCAGTCCTTGGTGACGTGTCGCTCGATAAGGATGAAAATGGTGTCTTTTGAGTGTTCTCCAAACGTAGTTTAGATCCAACCCTAAGTCAAATCTGGCAGTCCTGACGCTCGCTCGAGGATAGGCGACGAAGTAGGCAAGTATGGTGTTTTCCATGTCGATGTCCTGGAGACCACGACCACGAAACCTCGGATTGATATTACCCCAGTTGTCGAAGTCGCGGACCACTCTAAGAACCGTCGTATGACTTGGTCTGCAATTGGGAAATCTTCGTCTAAATAACTGACTTACTAGAGTAGCATTACGACGACCTTCTCCGTAAAATAATTCTAGCATATGAGCGCGCTGACATCGAGGGTAAAGAGGGCGGCATACTGGACAACAATCTGCCAAGCTGAGATAATGTTTTAACTTTGAAATGTAAACGCTTTAAATACTACTCGGCCAATCGATATTTCACGTTAAAAAACAACAAAAGAAAAATAAGCATAATTTTTGGTCTACAAATCTTTGTTTGATGATCTTACTCGTAACCACGTCGAAATGGAAGACGCGGTCTTTGTCTACTTTGTCTAATTAGGTGTTGAACGTAATAATTTTCTTTAACAATAACTTTTTGCAGATCTGATTATTAACTACATAGCTGAAAGCATAAGTTCCCTAAAATAAATGTACATGTGTGTTGTGATTATGTACGATTGTTTACGTTAAAGGCTATTGCCTGCTAGTACAACTTGTTTTTCCCCCCGACTCAGTGAAAAATAGGTCTTTTTCAACCGAACCAAAATTATTTTTACACTTTCGACTATGCCCTACAACTTTTCTGTTGAAACATTTTGCGTGACACCTACCGGTGAAAAAATAAATTTTCCAAAACGACACAAAATCGTTCGATTTTTCTGAAATTTAGTAACCAAAGCCTTCCATACCTAACAAATAAACCCGGAAAATTTCAGAACCCTAGCATAAATACATTTTGAGTAAAATGGCCTGATCGAGCAAATTGAGACACCCTGTATAGGGGATATTGAATATGGCTTCAAACTATTATAACACAAATATCGGCACCATTTCAAGAATTCTTGCTATGTGTATATCAAACACTGAAAGTATAAAATGATACTTTACATGATCAACTCCCTTCGTTCAAAGACTATTTACCCCTAGCGAAAACCAGCATAATCTGGCCATGTTAATGGTTAATCTATTGAGTCGTATTGAATAATAATAAAAAAATAATAAGGGCCTATTAAGGACTGAAAATAAAGTTGAAAAGGATTAACTTCTTAATGTTTATGAAGTAAAATAGACAAAAGAGTGTAAAATAAGTACTTAAACACTCCACAAAAGGACTGAATTTGGGGAGCAGAAGGTTTAAATATGTTCTATGATAAAACCCTGAATGGTCTTAAATATTGGAAAATGTTTTAAGCACTTTAGAGGTCTAAAATAAGACCTTAATTTTTAACAGTGTGACGTAGCCTGGAACTTTAGGGGTGAAACTCTATACTACATCTATAGTCTATAATGTATTTCTTAATGTGTGTCCTTCTGTCTGTATGTATTTATGTTTTTCCCATTAATAACTTTTAAACTCCGCCAGGTAGCGTGATGAAATTTTGACCGTGTGCTCAGCTCCCTTTTTCCAGTTCAACGCCACTATTATGACATCGCTGTGGCCATCTGTGCCCAAACTGCGAGTTATTTTTTACCATTCAACGTTCACAATTTCCATTACACGAGGCTCTCCCCTGCATGGCCAAGTAGGGTACAAAATCTTCGTAATAAATATTTATTGACATATTTATTAAAAACATTATATGAATAGAGATATTCGGTAATAACATAGGTATATAACAAAGCTCCTTCTAAGTTACAATCCATCCCTAGATTTCTCCCAAGTGGTCGATTGCGCCATCTGATAGCGGGGAAACGAAATACTAGGTGTACCACTTATGATAAAATACGCGAAAAAGTAGATTAGTCCATAATTAAAAGGGATAATATATCTAAATCCTAAACAAATTTGAAGAAATTAAAAAACTTACTAATAACTCGTACCGATAGGTCTTCGAGCGAATCTCGGATCAAATAGATCTTCGAGTAATAAACTACATAAAAACTAAATAAAATAGCCAGAAATTCCAACGGTAGACCGGTTTCGTTCTATTTGGAACTCATCAGTACCGTGCGGGAAATCTGGCTGGCGACTGTTATATCGAAAAGAGAAACTAAGCCTAAACATTAAAAATTTCAAAACGCGTTGCATAGCAACGGAAAGCCGAAAAGGGGGGAGTGTGGTGGAGAATAGTATATACGATAAGTTAAGTTAGAAGAGACCACCTATGGACTGTTTAGGATTTAGATATATTATCCCTTTTAATTATGGACTAATCTACTTTTTCCCGTATTTTATCATAATTCACACAGTCCATAGGTGGTATCTTCTAACTTGGCTGGTTCTATGGACTAATCTACTTTTTCGCGTATTTTATCATCCCTCTCACAGTCCATAGGTGGTCTCTTCGAACTTAACTTATCGTACCACTTATGAGCGCGCTCCGAGGTTTCGAAATCGTTAAAACTATCAAATCTCGTTAAGCCTAATAGGCAAGTTAACGATCAGTTTAAAACTTAAAGAATTACCATTATACACTTTTAGTAATTTTTTAACTTAAAGCGTAAGGAACACAACCCTGATTTCAGGGTAAATAAGAAAGCGTAGTGAATGTCGATTGTAAGTGTTGTTTAAATTAAACCCATTTGACCCCAAAATTTAAAGATTCTATATTATAATACGTGACTTATTTAAACCAATAATTGTTGAAGTACTATATGACACTTCCCCAAAAGGCAGTTTTGAGCCTCGACCACCTAGTCGCTATCCATCGCAAGCGCTTCCTCCTTCGCGTCTGCTCTCGAAGGGGAGTTAAGCTATGTACTAATTGCTTTCCATCGCGAAGTGGTATCTCCTTCGTCTTGCGATCGCTTCTACAGTCAACAAAGTACCAAATATAAAGTAATCGCTTTCCAACGCGAAGCGCTACGTCCTCCATTTCGCGATAGTTTCCCCACTCACTGAAGATCTAAAATATGAAAAAATTGCTTTCCACCACGAAGCAGTATCTCCTTCGTCTCGCGATGGTTTCTACTATCGAAGAAGAGATAAGCTATGTACTAATTGCTTTCCATCGCGAAGTGGTATCTCCTTCGTCTTGCGATCGCTTCTACAGTCGACAAAGTACCAAATATAAAGTAATCGCTTTCCAACGCGAAGCGCTACGTCCTCCATTTCGCGATAGTTTCCCCACTCACTGAAGATCTAAAATATGAAAAAATTGCTTTCCACCACGAAGCAGTATCTCCTTCGTCTCACAAACGCTTCTGCTCTCGAAGGCGAGATAAGTTATGTAATGATTGCCTTCCATCGCGAAGCGGTATCTCCTTCGCGTCGTGAGCTCTTCTTCCTTGGAAGTAGAGCCAACATAATTTACAATCGCCTTTTGTCGCGAATCCATCCCTCCTTCGGATAACGATCGCTTCTTCTATATCAAAGTCAAACTGCAATTGTTTTTAATCGTTTTCTTTTATAAACGCACAGCCCTGTCGCACGATAAAGCATTCGACAATTGAAATAAGCAATTGTTTTATACGTAAAACATTTGCCGATTAAGTCAGGTTTTCGTTAGATTTCTTAATCATGAACTGCAATTTTTAAAGGAAAAGGATTACTTCACTAAGTGCAAATGTTCAAAAACGTGAAAAGGCGATAAGTCCCACCTTTGGAGCATAATGATGTCACGTTTTCAAGAAATTAAAGTAAACAATGTCTAAACGTACACAATGTTGGCTAGGCAGTTCTCAATATTCCAAATAGGTAAAAGTTCACTTTCCAATTTTGTTTATTAACATTATTTCCGCTTTGTTACGATTAAAGGTATTATAATAACTTCACTTCTATTGTTATAAACAAAATAGCGTAAAAGCCACCCAAAAACCATTCGGTTAAAAATTGCAAGGTCCTTTAAACAAAATCGTCACGTCCTATATTACTCTAGGCCATAAAAGTAGTGAAATCAAATAACGGGCAAGATCTGTAATTATATTCCCATAAACGTCATAAAATGGACTTATTTATCGACAAGTGATGTGCTCTGAAGTAATATGCTAGACCTTGCGCGTCCTAAGTGTTTTACTGAGTTAAAATCCTTTGTACAACCATAAAACATTTCAAAGAGAATGTCTAATATTAGAATCGCAGTGTATCAAGTATATTGTTTAGATCGAAATATATTATCTTCTTTGTTTAAATTTACTCTTTTACCTTAAAACCATAATTAAATAAAGCAGACAAGTTGTTGACTGCAGTAATTACGTCACTGCAGTCAACAGCTTGTCTGCTTTCAGTAATTTGCCAGTTTCAGTAGTCGCACCGCCACCTATCGATTATGTACAGAAATGTTCGAGTACCACTAGTACGGACAGTTTCAGTAATTTTATCAAGTGTTTTTATTTTGCGAGAACGAAAGAAAAATTTAAAGTCGGAAGGTTGAAATGGTCCCGTGATTAGGTAATGCTGCCATCTATATCGTTTTAAGGAACTAATTCTTGATATTGATGCTTGCCTTTCGTCCGCTGTGTTGTAAATTTTATGATTTGTTCACTCTTTATGCATTCTTAAGAAAACGTTTTATCTTATATTGGCCTTTTTCTTTAATTAACTTGGTAAATTATTTAACTGATATTGTATCATTAGAATCGTTACAGCTAAGCTAATAAATGGTTTTACAAAGGATTTTAACTCAGTAAAACACTTAGGACGCGCAAGGTCTAGCATTACTTCAGAGCACATCACTTGTCGATAAATAAGTCCAGTTTATGACGTTTATGGGAATATAATTACGGATCTTGCCCGTTATTTGATATCACTACTTTTATGGCCTAGAGTAATATAGGACGTGACGTTTTTGTTTAAAGGACCTTGCAATTTTTAACCGAATGGTTTTTGTTTTGATTGACTTATTATGAAAGAGTCAATTAGCCTTTTAGGTTACATAGAGTCATGTAGCGGCCAAATAACAAAATATTAATAAAAATAATTAAAAAACTTAGGTCCGAAAAAAATTGTTGTTCACCAAAAGCGCCATATTTAAAGAAAGTAAATAAAGACGTAATAAAACAGTTTTATTCGGTAGACTGGTAAGTTTCATCAAAACGACGGGTTATTTAAACAGAATCAAATTTGATTTTCAAACGTCGGATGACTATTTAATAAATTTTCTTCCACTTGAGTAAAGGTAAATTATCGTTTGTTTTAAAAAATGTTGATAGAAAAACAAATCGATTCCAGAATGTTGCGGGAATTTAAAAACAACGATATAAGAAAAAATAAAATTATTTTATTTAAAAAGCTGAACTTCTTTAATGGCGTTTTCCATTGGGACTGCTCCGAGCGTGATCCGGATTTGCCTTCTACGTCATCGCTCTACCACCGAGAACTCCGCTAGGTGCTCGGAGGACTAGACTTCCAGCCCTCCCAATGGAATACGAATTTTTCTCGGAGTCACTTTAATTAAAAATTGCTCTTTTTTGGTTGCCCCGTCCCTCGAGTTGGGGCAGCTCGGATCAATCCGCGAGGGAGTAACAGTGCCAATGGAAGATGTGCCTCCTTTTTGGAGTTGCCCTTTTTGTCCCAATGGAACCCGTTTTATATTTAGGAGCGCTCAGAGGACGACAGGTATAAAATTATCGATTTCAGAAATAAACTATCGCACGCCTGAAAACTAACGATAAATTTGAATTTGGTGAGAAATACTGACGTTAAACTTGCGAAATATTTTTTTTAAATAAAACCTAAAGTTCGGCCGATTAAAAACTTATGTTTAAAAGCCAGTTAATCGTACGACTGTCAACGCTGCAAAAGAGGTTTGTAAAATGCTACCAGTAGTAAATAGGGGCAGGAATCCATAACGATACTCGGAATGAATAACGGCTTTGATTCCCACCGTTGTGGCGGAACATAGCAGTCAGAGTTCATAAAACCACGTGACTAATGTGTCGTTTGCTCTGTCGACTGCTTGTTAATTAGGATCTTTGGTCAAGGTAATTTGAGATTCGCTAATATGGTCCTTGGTAGAGATGATTATAATGTTATAAAGTTCTGATTGACCAATATACGAATAAGAAAAAAGTTATAAAAGAACTTAAAAAACGGTTGAAAGCAGTGGTTTCGGAAATCAACATATTTCAGAGAACGTCATTTTTAATATTCCCACCGCGCCGGTTAAAAGACTGTATTGAGTTCATGCATGGACTAATTAATTAGTCCATGGTACATGCATGGAAATAACCCAATGGTTTGAACACTTTGTGGCAAGCACTATGGAATACATGTTTGAAATCCTATCATGATATTATTGCCTTTAATTTGTTGGATGTTATGATAACTCTCACAGGATTTTGATAGCAATTTGTTTCACTCAAAGCTTCTAAATCTGAGCTGTTCGTCTGCATTCCTACAAATCCTGAACAAAGACCTCTCGTTACGGACCATTATTATCGCGCTTTTCTTTGAAGCTTGATTACAAACTACTGTTTTTTCTAAATCATGAATTGCTTTTAATGACTCATATATCCCGGATTCTAATACCGGAAAAACATATAAATCAACTATGCCGATGGGTTCAGCCACTTTTTCCGGAAGATAAAAACTAGCAGACGACTAACAAAAACTGTATATTTCAGCATGAAGGAATAGTAAGGAGGGGAAATGATTGGTCTGAACTGGCAGTGTAATTCATCTTCCCTGTGGGGGCCGTTAAAATAAAGGGGGATATCGTGGTAGACTTTTAACACGTGACACGGAAAACTGAATTCAGTGTAGCCATCTATCGGACGGTGTTTATTCTGATTCTGAAAACAAGAAAAAAGCGGGAGAGCCAGGGGAAAATGAAGACAAGACTTATGTATAAATATTAAATACAAGAAAACGAAAAAAGTTGTTTTAGCGCCTTAACAAGTGGTTTCTTAATTAAAAAAATGTGAAATGGGAAGGTACCTTTATCTTTCTTTTTATGTTGGGTCTTAGTTATTTTCTTAACTTTTATTTTACAATAAGTGTGATAAATTTTTACTACGAGAAATTCGGGAATTGTAAATCTATGCCAGAAATTAAGCAATATGATTAAAGTATTTTAACGGTTTCGGTATTTTGTTAAAATAAAATACTTAGTACTTTTTAAAGCATTTAAATCAAATATTAAATAATGGAAAAGTATTTTAAACTATATTTTAAATATTAAAGTTAAATTGGAACTAATTTACCAATTAACTTAATAAACCCAAGAGGAATATTATCGAAAAATAATTTTCCGAGTTACCTGGTTTTGGAAATAAGGTAGCGAAACGCGAACGAGTTAGATGGCGCCTGTATCAATTGGCACGAAATTCCAATATGACATTAGTGCGTACGCGGGCTGTGGGGTTCCCCGAATTGGCCAGAAATCTCCCTCAAAATTAAAAATTCTTAACGCGACCGAAGACGTAGTTCAGAAATGATCAGTGCTAACTAAAAATATAATATTCAACAAAGTCGCTCTTAATTTAAAAAAAAGTATGTATTTTTAAGGTGAAAATCACCAAAAACCACTAAAAAGGGCCGATGCCACACTTCCGGGGCCCCGATCTCGCAAATGGTAACAATGCAGTGGGGTGGCGGAGTGGTTAGCACTTTCGCCTCGCAGCGAGAGGAGCCGGGTTCGATCCCAGCTTGTGGCACTGGGTGAAAACTCGGAACAACTCCTTCTGCGTAGAGTTTGCAAGTTCTCTCCCCACTGGTTTAAGGGGTTTTCCCCGAGATCTTCGGTTTCCCCTTCCCTAAAAACTTATTGAGGTTAACGGTAATAGTTAGTGTAGGGAGCTGTTGGCTCGAACGCGTGGCATGCAGGGCTTGTCACCACCCTCCTACGCATTGTAACCCGGCCACCTGAATTAAAAGGCTTCTAAAGTCGCTTGATGACTTAGGCCTAAGGTGGTGCCTTGGGTATTAGCCTTGCTGATTATTATTATTATTATTATATTTACACCGCGAGAAATCGTGCGAACACCGACGGCGGTGGCGGACGGCATACGGGAAACACTGTTTAAAACGATTAAAACCTATAAAGTAAATTCGGTCAGAACCAACTTGTTAAAATGGGAAAACCAAATCACGTGACTACCTTTTCACAGTTGGCCGTGCGACGGAAAAGGAGAAATTATCCTTCCAGAGACTGCAGACAGCTAATTGCCTCCCACCTTTCTATTACGAGATGTTTTAAATAACAATAATAATAATAATTAGATAATGTGCAAAATAAAATTAATAATTGTTCGTATTTCTTAGGATAGATGGCGCTACAGTTCTTCACAAAGTCACGTCACTATTCGTCCCAGATAGCCACTTCGTTATTTGTTTACCGACTAGTTTCGAAATGGCCGTCGTTTCATTATCATTTACCAAAATCTCGACGGTCATTTTAAATAAATTAATAAAATATTCACGCAAATATTAATGTTAAGCGTATTTTAATTGTTTTGTATCCCGTTTTGCCTTTTAAATAGTTTTCATTTCGATGTAGTTCTACCTATTTTTTCTCTCTAAGAGTCAGATACCGCCATCTATGGAGCGAAGTTGAAAGTATTAATAATAGATACTTTCACATATACCAAAATTTACTAATATTTTATCATAAGACTATCAAGGCCCCTCAGTTTGAAGTGGACATAAGGGCCCATGTATTCAGCACTGGACAGGCGCGGGAGAAACAAAATTAGAATGTTCGCTACCTGGCGGAGAAAAAATCAAATCCTCTAAATCCCCTCACCCCTACCACCTATACTACCTCTTGCCATTCAGTAACATGCATTGGGGGATTTATGCGTAAGTTTCAGTTTTTCACCACCAGATTGATTCATGTCACCAATTTGCCCAGTCATTAGCCTAACGTTAAAATCCCATTCGTTTCAAACTTAGGGGGCATTGATAGTCTTATGATTTTATATAGTCGTTTGGAAAATGCTATAAAGAGAATATTAAAGCAAGTGGCGCAGTGTGAGAAATAAGGCACTATCACAGGCCAATCACCAGTTTAAAAATTAGCTGGGCCAGTTTAAAAATTAAATGCTTGGGGTGCTATTGGCCCAGGTGACCACTTAATTAATTCAAAGTTTTTTCCCTTCAAGATTTTAGTTCATTAAATAAATAATATATTAATCCCTAAAATTGTTTGGTCTTTGCTTCTACGCTGTGTGCTTAGCCTGGTGTCAATTGTGTGTATGGGTGGGTGACTGGGTGTCTTGAGTCTGTCTACACTGCACTCTACACACAGTATAGAAGAAGCGAATTGAACAGTTAGCAAAATGAAATATAAACAGTATATCTCTCAGTAGCCTTATTCGGGTCGGGTCTATAGAACATATGGTTAAGAACAGATAATTTGACCATAAATTATGAAAGCCTGATTTTGAAGGTTAAAAATGGTAAGTGGCCAGTGGCCAGTTTTAGAATAGAGACTTGGCACTCTGTAGCTTTGGCCATGGCCGCCGTTGTGGTCATATTTCTCTCCCCATGATAAAAATTATTGAAAAAAAAACTGTGACGTAGCACTGCCAAGTCCCTATTAAACTACCTAGGCTCTACGGGCCACAGGTCCAGTTTTAAAAAAATCCTTATTTATCACCCTGAAGTGGCGGGTCTATCATTCCCACGGTCCCACCTATATTATGAAAAGACCCCTGTTATTAGAGAGGGCCATGAATCTTTTCGATTCTTCGAAAAAAGCGACTACTGGAGAGCGTGGTGCCATCTATATATATCAAAGGAAGCAAAAATTTAAGTTTAGTTAGACAATTTATACTCTATTTAGTGGACTCTAACTGAAATTATATATCCCACGTAAAAATATTGTTTATAAATGCTGTAATTAATGTTATACACCAATTTACAAACTTTTCAATCAACGCGAGGGGTAATTATAAGTACCGCCTTTTTGATTTCGATGCTAGCGAGATCTATTAAAAATGAGCTACTTCACGTCAAGCCGTCACACGCTTTAAATCTTAAATTAGTATTATTTCAATAATAATTAGTAATGACTAAAATTACATTAATATAACTAAAAAACTACAAAATATGAATGAAATACGCGACGTGTTAATATTATAAAATATAATATATACCCTTTTATACTATTAATTATTAAAATTTAACTATATATAGATTAGACACAACCAAATTATTTACAAAACACTACGTACTTATAAAAATAATGTATTTACTAACTAATTAAAATATTGATACCTATAAAAATGTTTCGTGTTCCGTTCAAAAGATGGCTCTCTAAACCTAAAATCAAGATGAAGTCTGAAATCGAGTAGGACTATCAGATTGTTATTATTATTATTTACAAAATCTGGGATTTTCGATAAAGTCTATAAGAGGGAATTTCTAGGATTTAGGATTTGTGGATTTTTACCCAAGTTTTCTAAGATATTTTGTGAAATGTCCGGACCTCTCGGTTGGTTTGCCAATTTTAAGATTTTTTTAAACAAATAAATGGTAATAGAATTTTTCTATGAAAAACTAAACTCATCCAATAATAATTCGTGACGTCCGCAGCTGGTTTCACCTTAAGCCATAATACAAGATGTTATTCAGAAAATAAAAAATTATGTACTTTATATAGCATAATTTAAATTGCGCTAATATACACATTTTGGCGCCGGTTCATGTATCTATGAGAGTTCAAGAGCCAACAATATACTTAAAATAAAATAACGTTACGTTAAACGAACATCACGCGAAAAGGAGCAAATCGTAGCCCAAAAAAGAAAACTGTGATACAATAAGTTAATAATGTTTTTCGCATAAGTGTATCAGTTCCATAGCTGCCTCGTGTAAACATTTTACAGAAAGTAGTTTTTACAATGACCACTCATTTTTGGTCGACTTTGGACTAAGTTATTAGGCTGAAAGCACGCTTATAGTGAGCGCTCGCATAGAGTCGTAGGTTAAAGTTGTTTATATTATTTGCAACCGGGCTTACCTTTTTAAAACTAAGGTCAAATCTACGTCAGTCTACAAATCGCTAAGCTATCAGTAATTATTTCAATCAACTAACACACTTATGTAATAGTTATAGACTCATGGTAATACTAATAGTAATATTAGTCTTAGCCAACCAACGACTGGCTTTAATATAAGTTCATAATAATAGCAAATATTTCTAAGTTTCAATAATTACAATTCAGTTACGCATATTTGTATATTGACCGGAAATTTTAATGATCCAGGAAATAGAAACGCTTTACCAAATTTCCGAAAATAAATCATTTCTATTAAATAAAAAATAGGAATCTATATTTTTATTATAAAAAACAAAATGAGGCTATAAATTTGTTTTTCTATAGATTAAATATCATACGTTAAATAAACAAGGAGATTTGTATTCGAAAAAGTCTAATTTATTGGCACTAGTGCAATTTACTTATCAAGCATCTTTTGTTTGGATTTAGATATTAGCGATTAGCTTCAATTCCAGGCGTTCTCTTGCGCGGACCAACTTATCTATTTTCTTGTTTGCAGCCTTTGTCAACAGCTGCAAGCCCAAAGTCTCCCGCCGCTGATGGGCTAGAGCGGGGAAACACGAGCGAGCCCCTTGTACCCCGGATGAAGGGGGGCGGAACTCCTTTGGGGTGTCAGCAGTGATCGGGGGGAGGGGCGGAATTTATCGCCGCTTTACCGTCCGGAGTATAAATAGCTGGGAACTCACCACGGCAATAATCATACTTCCTTCGTTTCCCATCGAACAAGTTAACACCTGCTCCCACTTCGTTACGATGAAGACGAAGATGCTATTGCCGTTTAGTCTCAGCGCCTTGCTTTGTTATGGTAAGTTAAGAAATTCTGAAGTTATTTTGACTTCGATTCCATTCCGAGTAGGCGGTTATGTTAGCTAGTCTCGAACTATGTTTTCGACCGTAACTTCGCGCGTGTTAAGTTTGGTGTTTCACTTTGACGCTAACCTGTTTTTCATTGCAGTCTTGTCGGCTCCCAGCTCGAAGCCAGCCCCGTACAAATGTCCGCGCTCCAAGGGCATGTACGCCGACCCCGAGTCTTGCCGGCGCTTCTACATGTGCGCCGAGAACTACCCGTACTCGCAAGCCTGTCCTCCGGGGCTCTACTTCGACGACGTCAAGAAACACTGCATGCACAAGTCCAAGGACCTGACATGCGGACCCGTGTCTCTTCGTAAGTACATTTTCTAGCGTTTTGCGACGTTTTTCCCTAATGATTCTTTAATATTACTTGTTAATTGTTTAAATCCATTTTTTATGAGATATGTTACCCTGTAATATTGTCAAAATCGTGAAAATATATTGTTTCCCATCTTTAAATAGAACCTTTAATTCAATTTCAATACTAGTTGTATTTTCTCATCTAATTCCCCAATATATAATTTTCATGTTTTCCTCAATTGATTTTCAATAGCTCCAATCGTAACGACCACCGTCGACCCTCTGCGGGCCGCCCGTTGCGACGAGACCCAGTGTTCCCTGCCCAAATGCCACTGCAGCCGGGACGGCACCAAAATCCCCGGTCGCGTGTCCCCTAACGACGTCCCCATGATGGTCACCATCTCCTTCGACGGCGCCCTCAATTACCAGAACATCGAGTACTACCAGAACGTACTCAACATCACGAAGAAGAATCCCAACGGATGTCCGGCTAGTTTCACCTTCTTCGTCTCGCACAGCTATTCTAGCTACTACAACATCCAACAGATGGCCGCCGCTGGACACGAAGTCGGGCTTAACGGAATCTAGTGAGTTTTAAATTAAATCGTTTACTTCTAATTAGAGTTTTAAAATCACTTTATAGATAGTACTTTTTTGATTGCCAATATTTAATTGTCGTGTCCATTTCTAGCTCCCGTGAACCCGAATCATGGTGGGAAACGGCTACCAAGGACGAGTTAAAGGAACAGTTCGAAGGACTAAGAACCATGCTGGTCAAATACGCCAACCTGACCAAGGAGAGTATCGTCGGAATGAGGTCGCCCTTCCTGAGGAACGGAGGCAACGAAATGGCCGCCATGATCAAGGACATGGGTCTCAAGTACGACTCTTCCCTGCCCGCCTCCCGCACTGTCGGCGTCTGGCCGTACACCTTCGACTACAGAATTCCTCACCGTTGCATCGGCGGAAGCAAGTGCCCGACCCGCTCCTTCGAAGGCGTCTGGGAATATCCTCTCAACATGCTCTTCTCCGAAGACGGTCTCGGAGGCAGCTGCGCCTTGGCCGACCAGTGCGTCTTCCAGCCGGACGAGGACATCATCTTCGACTTCTTGATGGAGAACTTCAACCGTCATTACAAGACCAATCGCGCTCCTCTGGGTCTCTACTTCCACTCCAATTGGTTCCAGACCGAGGCTAAGGTGGAAGCGTTCAAGAGGTTCGTACAAAAGGTCCAAGACACCCACAAGGACGTCTGGTTCGTTAGCGTTAAACGCGCTCTGGAGTGGACCCAGAACCCGAGTGCCAACGCTGCCAGTCATCCCGCTTTCGCCTGCGTCGAGAGGCCACCCACTTCGTGCAACAACCCGAGGACCTGCATCCTGACCTTCATGCAAGACGGCGTCGAGGAGACCAGGTACATGCAGACCTGCTCGGTATGTCCCCGCACGTACCCTTGGCTGGGTAACCCCGAAGGCCTGCCCTTGCCTGGAGAGGTCATCGACGAGGAAAGTGCTCCCCGCGAACTCGGCCAAAACGGGAAAGATCTTCTCACGGAGGAAGACGAAGAATACCAGCAATTCTTATCCAATTATTAATCAGAACTAGTTTTTAACTTTTACGTTTGTTAAAAACTTCTTTAATTGGAACTAAACTCATAATTTGTACATATTTAAACATAATAAAAAACGTATCTTATCCAGTATGATTTCTCCTTATTCACCATTTTTAATCTTAAACATGCTAGGTTTTCGAAAGCGCTTGGGGAAAGAACTTCTGTAATTTCCCTTTCTATCACGGTTTCCTGTTAGTTATACCAAAAGTTGATGTGACTTCGTACAAAAAGTATCACCGTCACGTCGGCCAAGAAACGTGTTAATTCTAAGCCCTCCCACCCCACCCCATACTGTTTCCCCGCCAGAGTTGGAGCCGATTATCGCAGTCACATTATGGTCGTATGTAACTTACATACGACCTTATAGGGGTTCTTTAAAATTAGCTTTCTAAAATTGTTTATTAGATAACTCAGTTTGGATAATCAAAATTATACGTTGTTTGCTATTATTTATGCTTAAGAAATCGAATGACAAGCCTATTTATATATGTGTATAAATGCATATATTTCTTTTTACTTAACCTTCTTATCTAATCTTGCCTTAAGGTTGAAGGTGGCCTAAAATTTATCTGTGACTTGGCCTACTATTATTCTTGTAGATCTTTCTTTATTGGAGCAAACAAATAAACATTATTATTATAGCATATGTACCTTCAGCCAAAGGTAGTGAGACTTTTTGCATGAAGTCGTATCCACTTTTGATTTTACACGAGGGGACAGCGAGTACTGCCTTTGCTAGTGCTATATCTGTAAAAGATTACGTAATCACTTTAGTACAGTCGAAGGTACAGGCTTGTACGCCGATTACAGATATACTCGAAATCACTGTTACCTGGGGCAGTAAATTGGTCGGCATTTAACAATAATACTCATACGCGGAAATTCATTAACTGATCAGTAGATGGCGTTAATCGTCCACAGTGGTTTCAGCGGTGCTACTTATAAATAATCGCACCCACGCAACAACGAACTTACGGACTTTGCACTCAAAGGCCGAGATCAGAGATTCCATTTTCTCGTGTGCGAATTTAGACCCCCACAAAATTGAGTGACAGCGTCGACAGCTTGACCGACGGCTCTGACTGTTTTTGAATAGAATATATACAATGAGCATCAAAAAAGAGGTAAGCTACAATACATGGAAATGTCCAGGCGGTCACTCAAGCTGTCAGAGCTGTCAATCAGTTGTCACTCGTCAAAAAATTAAGTACAGGATAAGAGGGGTGGAAATTCGCTCTGGTCTCGGTCTTCAAGCTCGTACAGGAAAATCAACGTGTTAATTTACATAGAAAAATCAAAGGTTTTCTGTCCAATCGCTAGTCTTTGGTTATGTATTATTTTAAAACAGTGTTGCCATGTCCTTTTTAGCGAATAAACCGTTGTTACGACCAATGACAATGGTCGAGATAGTGATTTACAAAATCAAAATAAAAACATTAAAATTTAAAGTAACACGGTGACTCTACGCACTATTTTGATATTTGATACAGGCGTCATCTAACTCGTTCGCGTTTCGCTACCTTATTTCCAAAACCAGGTAACTCGGAAAATTGTTTTTCGATAATATTCCTCTTGGGTTTATTGAGTTAATTGGTAAATTAGTTCAAATTTAATATTTAAAATATAGTTAATACATCGGGGGGATTGTGTGTAATTAAATGTCCGTGACATCTTGTTTATATCTAGCTTATAATAAAGTGTTTTTTGGTTTTTTTTTATAGAATTTCTTTTAATAAAACCTACGTTTTAAGTTTTTTTTAAATTGAAAATACTTTTAAGGGCAACATTGATCAAATGGCCTTTCATTAATTTATTTTAAAAGTTTAACCAGCTTGGCGGTTTTTCGGTTACCAGACTATTTCTAATTTTAAAATATTTTCCATTATTTAATATTTGATTAAAATGCTTTCAAAAGTACTAAGTATTTTATTTTAACAAAATACTGAAACCGTTAAAATACTTTAATCATATTGCTTAATTTCTGTTCAACGCGAAAAATGCGCGTAATCTAGACGGTTAGACAACATTTTAAACTTTTGCTTAGTCTAACCACATTTTCCCATTTTTCAATAAATTATTAAGTAGTCCTTGACCTTCCAAGAGTGTTTCCAATTATATGTATTCTAATTAAAGTATTTTTTTTTAAATAATTCCCTTAAAAATATCGAACTAGATGGTTTTTAGGGTAAACGGAAATAAAATCCAAAACCAAAAAATCTACGGCCAAAAAATCTAAAATAAATAAAATCCACGGACATTTAATCCAAATAAAAATATGATAAGAAAATGTAAATGTCAATAATTAAAACTGATAAAAATAAAAATAATGTAAATAATTAAAAGGATTATTAGTTCATTCACAAATTTCATGTCATGTAGGTTAATACTTCAAATAAGGGGAAGGAAAAACTTTGTTACAACGGCTATATGTATGTAATTACCACCAAAAAAAAACGAAAGATTTTCTGTGACCTTCAACTTAGACATAAATGTCTTTGTGAAGAATATTCAAATAATGTTCGTGGTTTACCTGACTTTTTAAATGCGATTTCGTATAACATTAGATTTCGACAATAAATTTAATTTTTTAAATAAAGACAATTTGGCTTTTTAGATAAAAGGGGCGCTTCACGACATTAGGGGACTAAATCAGCCTTTCCTTTTATATGTCACGCGCGTGCACGAGTCAGCTCGTGTAACAAATAAAAAAAACCTTGCGCCGCTTCGTACAAACCCGAAGGCAGATTCGCTCCCCTTTTATCTAAAAACATTTCAAGAACCTCCTTACCTAACACCCAGCAAATATAACAACACGTTTAAAACATTGTTTTATTCGTAGGAATAAAAACTAGTATTAAACAAAAAAACAGTTTATGTATTTTATAAAAAATATTTAATTTTTTCCAACCCTGTATATAATCCAATAAATCCATTTTAATACTTTGGGCGGCCAGCAAAATAAATTTCGAATGTGCACGTTCATTAAGTTTACAATCGGACGCAAAGATTATAAATTCTGACAATAATTCCTTCTTCCATCTTCTCCTCGCAGACCGCTCTAGAGCAAAAACTACTGATCCGATTTAAATGCAATTTGGTATACAGTTTCATATTAAGCTCCCATTGTGTTCTGCGAAGGAGAAGTTCTAATCTGATATAGTTCTTTAATTACGGCGACAAATGTACATTTTAGCGAGTCGGTAACGAAACCATGGAGTAATAAATACATAAGAAGTACTAAATCGGAGCGACCAGCGATTTAAAAAAATTAATGCAAAAGGTTTGAGGGTTGATTCTAGGTGAAAACGTGGCACTGTGTTCGAAAAAATAGTCTTAAAGGTTAAAATGCCCGCTATGACGCATATACTTGGAAACTATGTATGCAACATATTTATTGGTGGAATGTAGGAAAAAAGGGGCGCTGCGTTCGACAACAATAGTCTTGCGAGTGTCAGGGTGGTGGTTGTCCGCCATAGGGCTTGTCGATTAATAAGTCCAGTTTATAGCGTTTATAATATAATTTCAGAAATAGATTAAACATTCGAATGCTACTGATTTATAGGTTGTTTCTAAGTGAAAGAGGTGCAGTGAGTTCAAAGTGTCTCGCCAGTGTCAGGGTGGGCAGTAGGGATGCAACGGATAACCGGAACCGGAACCGAAACCGAGAAGAACCGAGTAACTTCTAGGAACCGGAACCGATAATATAAAAATTTGATAACCGTATCCAGAATCGGAACCGATATTTGTAAAAAAAATGATAACCGACACCGGAACCGGAACCGAGTTTTTCATAACTTTATTTACCAACATTTAGCGCATGTTGAAATTTAGTAATTCAACTTCATAATTTACTATTAGTTCTTCATATAAGCTCATCTATATCCTATCTCAGATAACTCTATGTGATAACTTTACGTATTCTCAATTGAAAATGGGCTCGTCCTCCAAATGTTTGCTTTAAAAACTGGCATAATCCGGAAATCCGCGATAGTTTGTTTTATTTTCTTCAGTCGGAAAACTCGACACAATTTCATAAATGTAAGACCACAAAAAATATTTGTCGTCTACTGCTACTAGTGTTCCTCCCGAGCAATTATTTAGCGCGGCAAGTTAATGTTTTACTTGCTTTAAATATTTCTTTATGTTTCAACAGGCGCGCCCAAATCTTTATAAATACAACCACAATAACCGTCGCATAAATATCCAAACAACGTACATAATGAAAGTAACACACTGAAGTTTGAAAAGTATCGAGACACGTGTTTTATAGCAGATCGTTAAACCTTGTAAATTAATAACTAAGTTGTGTTTCTGAATCTAAAGTTTTGAAGGTAAGGCTAATTCGTTTGCATAATATAATCGCTGGCGTGGGTAGATTTTGTCTAGAAAATCTGAAATTTCAACTTATGCATTTGCTTACATTTCACAAATGACAATGCTTATTGAACGAAATAAAATGGACACCATTTAGAACGATATACTCAACTGAAATCAAAACGAGTCATAGAAATCCCGTCTTTATATTTTTCAATGAAATGAGGCAGGGGCGTAGTTTTGCTGGGAGGGGCAACTAATGTTATTGCCCCTTCAAATTTTTGGTCAGTTGAAATCTTTAAAAGCTCAAATTTTCAATTTGAAAGCTTATAAAGCTTATAGAAGCTCAACCTTGTCTTTTCCCGCCAATTTCCATAGTATTCAAACAGTAACACATGCATTCGGTGAAGCTACACTCCTTTAAAAATTCAAAACCATTCTCATTTTATTATTGTGGATTTGTATCTTAAATTCATAAACGACTCTAAAGACTAAAATACAAATTGTTAGTATGATAACTGTTGTTACTGTTAAATGTTAATGCCTTAATGACTTTCGCACAGCCCTGGATTAACCATTAGGCAAAAAAAGCAATTGCTTAGGGCATCAAGAAATATAGAAATTAGGGGCACCATCGAAATTTTATTCATTAGGAAAAACTAAAAAATGTGATAATCATACAATGGAACTAAAACTAAATAAAAAAATAACTATATCAGTATAAATATATAATATTTATAATAAATATATAATACTTATAATAAATATATAATATTTATAATAAATATATAATATTTATAATAAATATATAATAATTATAATAAATATATAATATATATAATAAATACACAATACTTATAATAAATATATAATATTTATAATAAATACATAATACTTATAATAAATATATAATATTTATAATAAATACATAATACTTATAATAAATATATAATATTTGTAATAAAATACTGACGTCGGCAATTCGCCAAAACGATTACCTCCATAAATATATTGAATACCGCAGGCCTGGTGGCGGGAACAAAAAGGCTACATGAAATGTTTTGACTATACTAAATATAGTAAAGTCACGTATTTTGGTAAAATTTTTATTTATTAAAACTCACAGTTCAGTAAATACATTTAACTCGGAAAACATTTTGAAATAATGGTAGTCTGGCATCATCTATTATACCCTCGCAGCTAATCTCTCACAGAGTGTTATGGAGCCCACCAGAGACAATGATTCTGGAGGTAACCTTTTAGACCTGGTACTGGTATCGGATCCCGATCTCATAGACCGGGTCGACCATCTCCCCGGTATCGCGGATCACGACTTCCTTTTGTTTAATGTCAGGAAAGTGAGCCCACCTCCCCGCAAGCCACCACGTAGCGTTCCCAACTTCAACAAGGCCGACTACCCTGCCATCTCGGCGACCTTATCACAAGTGACTGTAACTCAAGCCACCTCGGTTCATGACGCTTGGGCCATTATCAAGGCGGCCCTTCACTCTGCTGTACTCTCTCACGTCCCTTTGAAGAAACTATCCTCACGGCATAACCTGCCTTGGGTAGGTCAGTCTCTCCGCCGACTCATTCGCATCACGAAGCGTCGCTATAATAGGGCTCGAAAATACCCTTCCGCTTGTAACCAGCAGAAATTCTCCCATCACCGCTCCATTGTCAAATTCGCTCTTCGTGCTGCACGTACCCATCACATGGACCGAGTGGCATCAGATCTCACTAACAACAGGCGACAGTTTTACCAGCTTGTTTCCCAAAAAGCCAAGCACTCTGGTATCCCTGATCTTAATGGCCCGGAGGGTGCTATCACCTGCGCAGAGTCTAAAGCCAAACTACTGGCCGAAACATTTCAACGCACTTTTCCTGTTCACACATTTGAAACTGTCTCCCTTCTGCCGCCGCGATGTCCTGTAATGCCTCCGATCATCTTCACGGAGCTAGGCGTACAACGTCTGCTGCAGAGAGGCAGGTCTTTTAAGGCTGCGGGCCCTGACGGAATTCCAGCTGCTGTCTTGAAGAACTGTGCCGTGGCCCTGGCTGCTCCCCTAACGCGGCTTTTCCAACTCTCGTACGATTCTGGGAGTATTCCGGCTGATTGGAGTACAGCTAATGTGACTCCCGTTCCAAAGGGCGGTGACAAATCAAATCCGTCTGAATACCGCCCGATTGCACTACTTTCCCTGGTGCTCAAGGCTGATGAACATATCGTGGCTTCGGACATAACCTCCCACCTTCAAGCCCATGATGTTCTGCAGCCTTACCAACATGGTTTTCGCAGCGGCTTTAGTACGGAAACCCAACTACTTTGCTGCGTTGAAGATTGGTTCGACGGGCTGGAACGCACTGGACGTGTTGACATTATCTTCCTCGATTTCCGTAAAGCATTTGACTCTGTGTCTCACGAACTCTTAAAAGCCAAGCTCCACTCCTATGGCATTAGGGGCCAGACCTTGCTTTGGCTGGCTGCCTACCTTCAAAACCGGCGTTTCCGTGTTGTTATTCCAGGGGCTGCGTCCGACTGGCTTCCTGCGGCCTCTGGTGTTCCACAGGGCTCAGTTCTTGGCCCCCTTTTATTCGTCATTTTCATAAACGACATAGGGGACCATGTTATCTCCCGACTGTATATCTTCGCCGACGATGTTGCGCTCTCAAGAACCATTTTCGCCCCCTCCGATGTTATTACCCTACAAGAGGATCTCAATCGTATTCTGTCTTGGAGTGACTCGAACAGGCTACCTCTTAATGCCTCCAAATGCTCAGTCCTCTCCCTTCACCGCTCGGGGCAACCAGCTCACTCTCCCCACTACACTTTGGGGGATGTCGAACTTAAGTCCGTCACCTCCCAAAAATACCTCGGGGTAACGCTATCCTGTACCCTTGATTGGAATCCCCATATCTTGACCGTCACTTCCAAAGCCGCCCGTGCCCTAGGTTTTGTGCGCCGACACGTCTCACATTGCTCCTTCCAGACAAAAACCCTCGCTATAAAAACATATGTCCTCCCCATTCTGGAGTATTGTTCCCCAGTCTGGTCCCCAAACACCGCCAGCGGTATGCATACCATTGAAACCATCCAACGTAAAGCCCTCCGTTTTGTTGCCAACATCGGTTTCTCTTGGAGTACAAGCATGACGCGAGTCTTGAAAAACTTTAAATGGGATTCCCTCTCGGACCGTCGCCGCGTCAAACGCCTCGCAATAGTAAACAGTGTTATTCACCGCTCCAACGGAGCCCTGGCCCCGCTTACGTCCGCCATCTCGTCTTGGCGTCGTGCTCCGCGCGGGATGAAATCCGCGGCTCTCATTCTTCCTGGCTTTCGACTCTCCGTCCGCAGGCACTCCTTCCTCCCCTCTTCGGTCCGTGACTGGAACTCTCTCCCGGACTTCCTAAAGTCCATTCCCAACCCCAAACAGTTCCGCAAGGAGCTAACTGAGTTCCTAGAACTTCATATTTAACTCGTTTACATGTAATAATGTAATATAACTCCTTTATTTTGTTTTATTTCCCTTGTATCTCCCTCACATTGTACTGTTTTCCTGTACATACAAACTGTATATATTTTTTCTCTGTATATGTATAATTTGTATTGTCCACTGTCTTAACGTGATGGGTCTTAGACCTCTTGTTGAGCAATAAAAGAACTAAAGAACTAAAGAACTAAATACTTTAGTATAGCCAAAACATTTCGTGTTACCATTTTGTTATCGCCACCAGTTTTGCGGTATCCAATATATTTATAGAGGTACTGAGGTAGTCGTGTCAGCCGTAGACGTTTCGCCTTATTTCAGTGGAAAATTTACCATAAATTTAATTTAAAAAATATAAAAATGTATCATACAAAATGTATCTCATTCATTCACGTTAAAAATTAAGCTTCGGAGTAAAATATAAATAAAATATAAATGCATCTATATTAGTATTATTCAAGATTCCAAATAAGAATTTTGTTTTCCTTAGTCCGGCGTCTACTAATTAATTAGGGGGGGGGGGGGGGCACCAAAATTCATAAATTGCTTAGGGCATATATTGGGGTTAATTCGGCCCTGCTTTCGCGACCTATTACTCACTCTACATCGGGGGCTAAGCTCCTAGACCCTCGTTTCATTTCTCTTTGCCCCCTCCAACTTCTAAAACGTTCCTACGCCCCTGAAATGAGGAGCGGAAGGGAAGGCAATGTCTTGAAAGTACATCAACCTCCCCCCCCCTCCGGATTGAAACGATGAAACCGTGGGAATTTTCAAACATGAGATTTCATTTTTACCCTACTTTATTGAATAAACAAATAACGCGCTTACGTGATCCCTACGAGAGAATAATAGCAATAATTATTTTACCTTAAGTCATCTCGATCGGGATTTTGGTCGGACTTGGGAGTCTGAACTCCAGACTTGCAAGTTCTACCAGAACCTTTGTTTTTAATGCTCCAGACGCTGATTGCCGTGATTTATCTTAATCGTTTCACTTAGGGCTTAAAGCCATTTTTAAGCGTTTTATATATTTAACATGTAAGTACGTGTTAAATCTAATTGTAGAAGGCGATACATGTTAGCCCTAACTCTAGATGGCGATAATCGCGACTCGGCCTTAATGATTATAAGGGACCCCAAAAACAGTTTCGCGGGAGGATCCCGAACCCATAGCTACGTCACTGAGAAAGCTACTATTTTTAAAATATAATTTATCAAAAACAAATTTTATATTCTAAATAAATAAATGTGGTGGATTTTATTTATCTTTAACTTCATAAGAATTGCTTGTGTATTTAACATTAATTAATACTTAACACACTGGAACCGTATAGGAACCGTTTAGGAACCGGAACCGATAAATTAAAATTTTAAGAACCGGAACCGGAACCGATAAAGCAAAAATTTAAGAACCGGAACCGGATCCGGAACCGAGATAGTCCAAAAAAGTGGGCGGTAAACCATGTCAATGAGTAATAAACACAGTACAAAACGTGTAAAGTTTATCAACAATCGTACAAGCCTATTTATTAACATTAAAAAAAGAATTAAAGAGCATAATGACGTCACTTTTTCAAAAAATTAAAGTAAACAATATCTAAACGTACACAATGTTGGCGAAAGAGCTAGGCAGTTCTCAATATTCCAAATAGATAAAAGTTCACTTTCCAATTTTGTTTATAAATATTCTTCCCGTTTTGTTACGTTTAAAGGTATAATAACTTCACTTCTATTGTTATAAACAAAAAGGCGTAAAATCCACCCAAAAACCATTCGGTTAAAAATTGCAAGGTCCTTTAAACAAAAACGTGACGTCCTATATTACTCTAGGCCATAAAAGTAGTGAAATCAAATAACGGGCAAGATCTGTAATTATATTCCCTTAAACGTCATAAACTGGACTTATTTATCGGCAAGTGATGTGCTCTGAAGTAATATGCTAGACCTTGCGCGTCCTAAGTGTTTTACTGAGTTAAAATCCTTTGTACAACCATAAAACCTTTCAAAGATAATGGCTAATATAAGAATCGCATCGTATCAAATACACCGTTAAATAAATTGGTTTGGAAATTTTCAACGGTTCTTGGGCAGTGTTGGAAATAAGGCGGTGGCGTCGGTCAAAGACCAGTTTATTTTGGACTATGACCAGTAAATTAAATTGAACCTGGGGGTTCACTGGTCATGATGGCCAATTTATTTTTAATTAAAATTATAATTCTATACCGAAAAGAGAAAATGATAAAGGCGTTGCGCTCTCAGCTTCTCACAGTCAATGAAATTGCGGATTTTGACTCTTAAATTGAGCGCATTTCCTGGCATCTGGCAGTAATGCAATTTGACCTTATTCCACTACAATCAGTCAGATTCGTAGAACTAAATGCGAAACATCTAGATCAATCATTAAGAATATGTTTAAGAAAATAAGCATAGAAGACATTGCAATTTCTTTATGACTTTTAGAAACAAAAAGGTCAAAAACATTTTCTTAAGAATGTATAAAGAGTGAACAAATCATAAAATTTACAACGTAGCGGACGAAAGGCAAACATAAATATCAAGAATTAGTTCCTAAAAACGAGGTAGATGGCAGCATAAACTAATCACGGGGCCATTTCAACCTCCCGACTTTAAAGTTTTCTTTCGTTCTCGCAAAATGTGGCTCGGCTTGTTTATTTTATTTATAGTTGTATATATTGTTTAGATCGACATATATTATCTACTCTGTTTAGATTTACTCTTTTGAAACTGACAAATTACTGAAAGCAGACAAGTTGTTGACTGCAGTGACGTAATTACTGCAGTCAACAACTTGTCTGCTTTATTTAATTATGGTTTTAAGGTAAAAGAGAAGGATGATAAAATACGCGAAAAAGTAGATTAGTCCATAATTAAAAGGGATAATTAAGCAAATCCTAAACAAATTTGAAGAATTTAAAAAACTTACTAATAACTCGTACCAATAGTTATTCGAGCAAAACTCGGATCAAATAGATCTTCGAGTAATAAACTAAATTAAAAATAAATAAAATAGCCAGAAATTCCAACGGTAGACCGGTTTCGTTCTATTTGGAACTCATCAGTACGAGTTATTAGTAAGTTTTTTAATTTCTTCAAATTTGTTTAGGATTTAGCTATATTATCCTTTTTAATTATGGACTAATCTACTTTTTCGCATATTTTATCATCCTTAATTTAAGTCCGATTTTCATGAAAGTTATATTTTTGAATAGCTGTGATTTACATATAACCTAGAATTGCAAATACGTTCCTTAAATTTAATTCTAAGTAAGGTTTGTAAATCCGTGTGTTTATAGAGGTCTTCGCGCCCGTTTCCCGCCGGTGTCTTTCAAGGCCGTTCAGAGTGCGCCGCGCTTTCAACGTATGACCAGAAGTAACAATTAAGTATGACACTGATCGACCTGGTCTTCGGCATATGACCAGAAGTATTAAGTGTGACACTCAACGTAACAAATAAGTGTGATAAGAAGTAACAAATATGTGTTATCAGAAGTAATAAATAAGTGTGACTAGAAGTAACAAATAAGTGTGATCAAAAGTAATAAATAAGTGTGATCCGAAGTAACTAATAAGTGTGTTCAGAAGTAACAAATATGTGTGATCAGATGTAATATATAAGTGTGATCAGTAGTAACAAATAAGTGTGATCAGAAGTAACAAATAGGGATGGCACTGATCGAACTAGTCTTTGTCGTATAACCAGAAGAAATAAGTGTGACACTCAACGACTGACTAGTAGTAACAAATAAGTGTGATCAGAAGTAAAAAATAAGAGTGACACTGATCGAAGGAATCTTCGATGCTTTCAAAGTATGACTAGAAGTAACAAATAAGTGCAAATATGTAAATATGTGTGACCGTAGATATATTTTGGTTGTGATACCGGCGTTGCAGGTTTCTGTGAATAGCTCAATCAAACATATTAGAAGGATTGTGTGTATTCTGACCGTCGTACGTCTTGTTTTAGATTCAGTTTTGTCCGTCCGTGCATAAACGCTTATCTGTCGCTTCATTTTAATGAAATAATTAGTTTTAAGTTCGGTAATTCGCTTAACTTTCGTTTTACTTCATTAAAAGGATACCCCAGTTCAACTAAACAAGGTAATAAAATTTAAGCCTAGTAAAAACACTAAATACGCTTCAAATTTCAAACCCAAAATACTTCGTTAAGTCTGCACTGTTCTAAACAGTGTTTTCATATGAAACCAATTTGGTTTCACCTAAATAAATATTATTACGTTCCATTTAATCTTTTTTTATCCTTATGAAAAAGGGACATACATTAAAAAAAACCAGTTCTACGAACTGAAAAAACAGTGTTTATTTTTGTAAGTGTTACCGCTAAGAAGGGACAGACATTAAAATAAATTAAGATTTCATGTTTTTACGAAACATCATAACAAAATAATGTACGCAAAGTTCATCCAGAATAAACTCTATAAACGTTAAGAGATTATATACTAAATTAAATAGTGGAAATAATGATGTGCGATTCGAAAATCGCTCTTGGCTACGTCTCTCCGTAGTCGAAGTCGACCAAAAATAATGATCTAAAACTAGACCTCCGCCAATTTGTTTGATCTTCGCATTTATTGAAGCGGCTTTAGCCCGGACACTAGATTTTAAAGTATTCCACTTCTTGCGGATGTCAGAGGGATTCCTATCTTGAGAGCCAATGCCGTTGACTGCGTCGCTTATTTCTGTCCATATTTTGTGCTGCTGGGTGTCCAGTGCACCTTGATAAAATATATAAAATATTTTTTATAGAGGTAACGCGAGAAATTTAAAAAGAGTAGATAATATATTTCGATCTAAACAATATATTTGATACAATGCGATTCTAATATTAGCCATTCTCTTTGAAATGTTTTATGGTTCTACAAAGGATTTTAACTCAGTAAAAAACTTAGAACGCGCAAGGTCTAGCATATTACTTCAGAGCACATCACTTGTCGACAAATAAGTCCAGTTTATGACGTTTATGGGAATATAATTACAGATCTTGCCCCTTATTTGATTTCACTACTTTTATGGCCTAGAGTAATATAGGACGTGACGATTTTGTTTAAAGGACCTTGCCATTTTTAACCGAATGGTTTTTGGGTGGATTTTACGCCTTAACTATTAGACAAAACCAGGTCGAAGCTGGCATTCCTGTCAGTCGAACGGTGAAATGCAATGATATAAGCTAGGAAAGCATCTTCAATAGCGGCTTTGTAAAGGCGTAGTCCACAAAACCTCCGTTGATATTTCCAATAAGTCGAGGATAACTCTAAGCTCAGTTGTGTGACTATAGCTTCAGTTGGGATATCGCATTCTTAATAATTGACTTACTTTACTAGCGTAATGATTACCGCCCCGAGGAAAATTTCAGAAGCAAATAGGTAAGTTGCTCTAGCAAATAACGACGCATAATCGTTTTTATATTATTGCCCCGAAGAATGAAGAAATATGAAATAATGTCGCTTTAATTTTAAAATTAAAAATTAAACTTCGCACCGTTCGTAAAACAATACAAGTTGGCAAGCCAAAATATACCTCTCCTCGGAAGAATTGTCCCTAGTGGTATTAATTTCTCGAGATAATCCTTAAAGATATATCTCCGCAATTTAGAGTTATTTGTTAAAAATATTAACCCATTTCTATCCCGCCCGGTATAAAATTTTAATTATAATTAAAATAATTGAGACGAAACGACCAATTTTAATTTATTCAGAATATCATAAGTTAAGTAGTTACAACAGTAAGTTAGACGTACTATAACAATGCACAATTGAATTAAACCCTTTTACAGAACAAGTTTATCAGTTAAATATAATACGAAGCAAATTTTAATGAAAGAACTATCTACAGAGGCTTTTTGGAATTACTCGCTTACGAAATACTTGCCGCATCTTTAACGCTCATTTTATTTCAACACTCGCCCTTGATGAAGATACCGTAGATATCTGGTAGTGGACGACTCGTTCACTTCCTGTTGACGTTGTGACGCATACCACATGAAAAAGACCAATGCCGTCCAATTTCCAATATCATATAATGACTCGCACACCCAAGAAATCATTGACTGCGTTAGAAATCGTAGATATCCAAATATCCACACCAAATGTATTTACAAGAAGCAAAAACCTTACCATCAACAAAGCACAGAGAGCCACTTGACTAACCGCCAGCTCTTACAGCAATTAACGTGAAATTATCTCCTTTGAATTAACAGAACTATATATAGGTCGTTAAGAAAGTGGACCACCCACAGGGTCTACCCTTTAACCCTCTAATCTCGGCTGACTGCGCTAAAACAAGATTTAACCTTTAAAAAATACCAGATTAGGCCTTCATAAATTCATTAATAAAAAAAGACTTTATTACCTATTATGCTTACGATGCCTGTCTTAATTTCAGTGAATCTAAGCAGCTATCGGTGGTTCTGTGGTAGAGCGCTCGACTGCCAAGCCGAATGGTCTGGGTTCGAAACCTGGGTGGCGCATTTGTTTTTAATCAATAGAGAAACGCTAAATTAGAATTTCTTCGATGCAATAATTTCAATTTCAATTCTATTTCAATTAAACCAAAATTTCCTACTCTATTAAATACGCTTCCGATAAAGCTGAAGGTCTAATTTTCAATAAGGCGTAACAAGTGTCGGTGGTTCTGTGGTAGAACGTCCGCCTGTCAATCAGGAGGTCTCGGGTTCAAATCCCGCCCGATGCGATCGCAAATTGATACTAAGACGAATACCGTGTACAACTGGTGGAAACCCTGCCATTGGACGTTGAGAGGTAGCATTACACTCAGCACTCGGTCCGTCCCAAAGTCATTAAGAAGAAGTTGGAGAGAAAACGCCCATATAAACACAACAGACTCAACATGCACAACCATCAGAACACAAACACAACAAATTCAACACTCACAACCTACGCATAAACATTACAAAAACGTAATACACCAAACCGTCACGACGGTGAGCGAAAAAACACCATCCAAACCAAACCGCAAATGCATCCGTTAACGCTCACCGTCACACGGTGGTTTTGCCAACCCTTTGAGAAACTGCGTACGCAGTGATTACACTTTGCACCGAAAATGCGAACGCGTTCGCAGTCCTGACAGACAGACAGACCCACCCACAGACCCACAGACAGACACGGTCGTTGTATAACCCCTCCTAGGGGACTTTGTCCCCTCGGAGAGGTAAAAATATGTACTTTCACAAAAAAATGTGATTCAAGTATTTCTTAAACCTACACAATTTAAAGAATGGTGTTTAAAATGGTTTTGAAAAAAAAAAAGCTTTTTTTAGGGTAATACCAACTGGTTTTATTTCATGATGTCAGAACTTAGTGAAAAACTGGCCATTTGGGACAAAACTAAGTTTTTTGGGTAATAATAATAATAATAATAATTATAATAATAATAATAATTATAATAATAATAATAATAATAATAATAATAATAATCAGCTAGGCTTATACCCAAGGCACCACCTTAAGCCATCAAACGACTTTTGAAGCCATTAATTCAGGTGGCTGGGTTACAATGCGTAGGAGGGTGGTGGCCAGCCCTGCATGCCACGCGAGCCAACAGCTTCCGACACTAACTTTAACCGTTAACCTCAAAAAGCGCTAGTTGATCCCTCAAGGAAAGGGAAATTTAAAGGTACCCTTAACAGGTGCAGTGGCTCTTTCAGAAGTAGTTTATTTTATAAAGACCTCAAATAAGGGCAGTGGCTATTCCTAGGGGAAGACAATATAAAGGGACCAAAGAATGGAATAGTAGCTTCTTAAGGGGAATTTATAGCGTACCTCCTCGATGAGTGTACTTCATAAATCATATCTATGACCTTCCTTTTGCTTTATTATTGATATGTGTCACATATCAACGTTTGTTGTTGCTAAAGAGGAAAATAGCATTGTTAATTCATGTGGCGTGTCGTATTTTTCCTAGATAATGGAAATTTTAATATTTAATGTCTGTTTTCGGCATTAAACGTTGCTTGATGACTTGGGCCTGAGGTGGTGCCTTACGCTTAAGTTGATGCATTGATTATTAATCTAGCAATTTTTATTATTATTATTATTATTATTATTACTTAACTAACATAGCTAATTTTGGTGTTTAAATGTCAGAAATTAGTATAAGCAACGTGCAATATTATTGTCATTACCGTTGCTAGGATATTTAGCTTTTGAGCTATTGCGGTGATAGATTCAGAGGTACGATTAATTTGAATCTCGTGTTTGTATTATCCTTTTCTAAGCCTTTGCTTAGTAGTCATTCCGTATAAATCCACATTTAAAACAGTATTTCTGTATTTTAATGTCAACTCGACAATTTGAGATAAACAGAAATTATGCATTGCAATCGTAATAGCAAATAGATATATGCACAACAATTAACACAAAAAAGAGGCTCAGCAGGGTTTATGGAGTGTTTTCCTTTCTCATTTTGGTTACTGCATGGGGTTTGTTAATTGTGAAGTATGTTTTTTAGACACGAGGCATAGCAGGGTTTTTTCCTCTATTCAGTTACCTCATAAGAACTTTAGATAATAATGAAACGTGTTTCTGTATTATTGCATAGTAAATTTTAACTCAACAAAGGCCTTGTGTATCTTTATAAAGAAAAAAACATTTCTGTTTTATAAAATCTCGTAAATAAATTTGGTGCTTCATCAAATTTTTCAAAATTTGCCTAAGTTCTTCTGGGTTGATTTTAGTTACATGGACGTTGTCACCATCTATGCCACGTGATATGATAATTATAATCATCTAGTTGAACACTTAATGCACAACCTTAGGCCACAGTCATCGCTCCACTTTTATTATCATATTTCTTAAAATGAGGCCCTCCAATCTTTTAATATAAATCAATTGAAAATTTTAAATTAATTAGAACTGATGTTGACCAAATCTTTAAATTTTAAAATTAATTATTTAAGTGAGTGAAATTAAATTCTTATCATTTGTAAGCTCATATTTTTTGAATTGAAATACTCGGCCGTATTCTGCATGACCCCGCAAGTAAGAAGGGAAACGCCTATCTTGCTTCGGCCCTACCATTCGACGAGAGCTCACTGATTTCCCTCTTCTTTCCCCTCTTGCTTGGCCAATTGAAGGGCTGCTTTAGTGTGACGTATTACTTGTTTTGAATTCCAAACTTCCGGTTAAAATTTTCCGACATTTTTAATATCATTTGTAAAGTGAATTTTGCCGAAACTGCAATGGGAGTTATTGCTGCTGTCTTGGGAATTGAAGCGATAGGCTTAGCGGAAGAAGTAGAAATTTTTAACGAAGGTAGCATGGAATTGAGAATGTTGAGCTAAGCGCATCATTGGAGAAGCAGGTATTTAATATGTACGTTACAATCGTTGAACATAAGGTTTTAATTGGCGTTTTTTTACAGTTAAGGATCTTTTCAACGTGTTTTTGATGATATTTACCGTAATGTTTTTTATTTATTGTTAGGGCCGATGTGTCGATGGAATATAATTTTATCCTGCTGTCTCTTGCATAATTTTTCGAACTTTGAAAAATTTCGCCCGTCCTGTTACAATTGGCAAGAATATTTTTCAATCAAGAGCACTAAACTCAGTTAATTCATTAGCATTATACTTAAAGGTAATATTTATTTTATCACAATTGCTTTTTACTTAATTTTTTTTCCCTACTCCAGAAGCTTCATTATTCTTCCGAATGTCTCACTCTCTCTGGATGCAGTCAGACTGAAAAGGCTGAATGTAACAATTAACAATTATCTCATCGCATCATTACCACTCTTTATATATTGCAGATTTTTCACAGAAAGCCCCTATTCAGATGTAAATACTACCAGGTACTCCTCCATACGACAATTATGCAATAACATGTACAAGTGTTTTCTTTTAAGTGGTTCATTTTAAAGTATGTCTGGATATTATCCGCCACCAGTATTGTTATTTCTTGCATCAGTTTTTAGGTTGTTCCATTTTTGTAAAATCAGATGACGAAATTTTGTGGTCTAGCAAAGCAGATTAACCACGAGTGCAACTGTGTCCCATCGATTATTCTGCCTATAGTTATGAGCACTACTTTTATGCCGCTGAAGCTCTTCACATTTGGGTTCCTTAAGATGGGGAATAGAGGCTTCCACTTCCTCCGCAGTATTTGAAGGGTCTTCATCACCCATTTTTAAACAATTGCTTAGTGCTTACGAAAATATCTCACAAAACCGAACTGAGTCAAATATTTATTTCAAAAATTTCTACACATTTTCCAAACCATACTAAAAAACTATTTATTTTTGTGATTGGGAGAAAAAAACCTGTATTGATGGCGAATGGGTGAGCAGTTATTTCAATAAGTTGATTTAAGAGCCATCCCTATTTGAATACAGCCAATTATAGCAACATAAAAGGTGTAATTATCACCACCGCCTACATTTGTCTGTTGGAAAAGAGCTCCAGCCGCTTAGTAACTACTGATAATACAATCACTAGTTCGTTACTCCTACAGGTTCCTATTTTGATATGGCTTATAGGTGCATAATTTTATATGGCCTACAGGTTCATAATTCTTGCTATAATATAATTCCATAAAGTAAACGAACTAAAGAATATTCGTCACTTGTTGGTAACTTCACGAAGCTCTTCTTCCGTTTTCCCCGCGCAACTGAGTGCTCAAAGTTTCCTGTAAATTTATGTAAATTTTATTCAATAAATTGTACACTAAAGCTGAATATGTAATAAAAATATTGTCAAAAATAATTATATTTTTATTCTGTTTTAATTTCAAACAAGATTACCATGGAAGGCTATTTTTAATTATTGTTATTATTCTAAAAGATGTTGTTCTAAAGTTAATGAAATTTAAAATAGATGGCATTGTTTTAGGGCTATTACTTTTTGGTTTGTAAGAAGATGGCATTACAAAAGTTTGGAATAAAAAATGAAAAATAGATGGCATTGGAAATTTTCTTCCCTAAAATAACACTAGATGACACTGTACGCTTAATTTTGGAGTAGAGGGCGTTTTAACGTTATTTCCGGCACATGGGTCATCAAGAGTCACGTCAAGAGGGGAAGAAGAGGGAAATCAGTGAGCTCTCGTCGAATGGTAGGGCCGAAGCAAGTAGGCGTTTCCCTTCTTACTTGCGGGGTCATGCAGAATACGGCCGAATTTGAAAGGCACAAATTCGTCATTAAAAATGCAATCCATTTTTTAATTTGTTCATCGTGATTTAACTAGTAAATTTGATTAATCAAATATTTGATATAATATTATTTATTTTTACGAAGAATTTAAGTTATATTTACGATGAATCCAAATTTAAAATTTATTTGTTAAATATAATGGCAGCGATAAAAGTGTATGGATGTTGAAACATTTGGCCTCACGGCTCCTAAGAGTACCTAACCTACCAAAAGCAAATTAGTTAATGTACTTCTGAATGTATGCCACTAAAAATGTAGATTATTTAAAACTGAGGCAGATTAACCATGGGGGCTGGTGGGAATATTGCTTCTGTGCCGCAACCAAATTTAGTTTTCTGGGTCCGTCGCTTAACTAAGGAGACGGGAAAGGTTTAGAATTCAATAGCGAATCCATGAAAAGGGTGCGAACAGTTTTGAACTACCTATTAAGTTTTGTTATGTTACACTAGCACTCCTATCACTTTGGATTTAAAAGCCTAAATGTTCTAAAAGTTCCACTCCTTTAAGGGTTAATGTTGGAAATCATTGGACCGAGAGGGTACTTTGTCTACCTGACTAAAACGTCAGCAATCCGCCTCTGATATACAAGGTGTATCAGAAAAGTCTGGCACAAATTAACAGACCTGTTCTTTGGGTTACAGGGAGTGAAAAAAGTCTGGCAAAACGTTTTCCTAAATTTAACCGTATCCGAGTAATTGCCCTCCAAAACGTCTAAAAACGCGCAAATGTGCAGTTTTTATTATTTCTTGGACCCAATTGTTTCTATTTACTAAGCATCAGGTTTTTTATCGAAAGAGATAAGAAACTGATCTTTAGTATTAAAAGTTCGTTATTAATTGAAAGAAGTATTCTACGTGTAGAAATAAACAATAACAAGGTGTCTCATAGTGACCACGTCCATTTAAAGAAAGTTACGTATTGAATTTTATTTTTTTACTTCAAATCCCATAAGTAGAAATTTAACTGAATAACAAAATAGGTACCAAATGATCACTTGGGGCACACGTAAATCATTCTTGAACCCGCTCGAAATTTCGAGGCATGTTACGAATTCGCGACCCAAAACTATGGTTGCGCACCCTAACGGCTGTGGGTTAAACTACTCATCGGAGGTCAAATTTAATGCACTGTGGAAGCAGACGCTTCATTTAATTAGACCCCTTATACGGTTTGGCACCGTCGCGCCCTCTAGACTGGTTTCGGTCGCGAATAATTTCACAGCGATCAATAATACTTTGTCGTAGGTCGTCAATGTTGCGGCCTTCAGTCTTATGTACCAAAGTTCCAACACGGTGAAATAATTCTTGCGTGTTTCGGATTGTGTCACAGGCGTCCATTATGCGTTGACGTAGGTCTTCAACCTCTCGAACTTCAGTTAGAAATCACATGGGTTTAAATCAGGAGATCTGTGTGGCCATACAACAGTTCCGTCTCTACCTATCCCCCTCTGAGGATACTCGGCATCAAGATGAGCTCTAACCCGAAGTCTAAAATAAGGGGATGCTCCTTCGTGCTTAAACGTCTTGAAGTAGCTCTGGTAAAGTGTCTTGTAGAAAGGTGAAAATTGACTCAGCAGTTAGTCTTGGTGTAAATGGTAGCCCACAATTCCGCACCAGACTAAACTGCACTTGGTATGACCTAATGGTAGTCACGTGTGGATTTTCTTGCTGCCACGATTATTTAAATTGAAAATTCCGTCAAGGGAAAATTAGCCTCGTCAGAAACAAAGAGCGTTCTTAACCAATTAATGTCGTCAGTCTACTCCTGAAACCCCTGACAAAATTTTAATCGTCTTGGATAATCGGCCTCATGTAAAGATTGAACATTTTGTAAATGGAATGGGTGGTACAGCTGGTATCCTATAGAAGGGTACGACAGGCAAGTACAAGTAATTTTCGACTCGCAATTGACCCCCACTTACCTCGTAGTTGTCGTAGGATCATCCAAGAAGATAGATAGATAGATAGATTCCTACACGTTTTCTGGAACGTCTCTCTCCCGTGGGTTGTATTTTTCCAGTTTCTGCTGTTTTTCTTAAGCGTGTGTCAACCGCCGGGAGCGTTTGTCGATTTGGAAGCTGTTTTTGAGGAAAGTGCACCGATACAAACGCCGCGCGTCCACCGCATTTCCCTGAGCGAGCCCATACATAAGAAGCATATTCTGCATTCGTGAAGTACACCATAGCATAGCAGATTTAAGATACGAAATGTGAAGTTAATTATTATGGCCCTCAATTTATTGTAAATTTGAGCCTCGTACCCATTTGAGAAACTATAAGAACACGTGTTGTAGACTAAACCGGTAGATTAAAACATTTGTTGTGGGTGAATTTTTAATGAGACCATTAATTACACAAGAGATCTTCATTCAATGAGCTATAATTTGGGGGGGGGGGAAATACTGAGATGAGCTAGATACGTTCTAAAACGCATGACTATGTTTTAAATTTGTACTTATTTATGGAATTAGAAGAAAAAAAATTAAATTCAATAATTTCCTTTTTTAATAGGCTTAGTCACTTAGAAACACCTTGTTATTGTTTAAACGTTTTGCTACACGTTGCTTACTTCTTTCATAGTAGTTTAGGAAACTAAACCGGATTTCTGCAGATTTTAAAACTTGTGTTCTGAAAAGTTAAGCCCTTAGCCTTTCGGCTAATTTTCCAGTATGTTTAAATTAATAACTTTATAGATGACACAGATCGAAGTGACAGTAAAACAATTTAAGATGTGATGGACACTTCTATGCCTAGTAGTTTTAGTAGTAGGTTATACTCACAATGGTTATTTACTGCTCCGTAAAGCAGCAAGAGGAGCCAGGTTCCATCCCAGTTTGTGGCACTGGGTGAAAACTCGGAACAGCTCCTTCTGCGTTGAGTTTGTAAGTTATCTTCCCGCAGGTTTAAGGGGTTTTCCCCAAGCTTTTCGGTTTCTTCTTCCATAAGAACTTGTTGAGGTTAACGGTTATAGTAAGTATAGGGAGCCTTTGGCTCACGTGGCATGAAGGGCTTGCCACTATCCTCCTTCGCATTGTAACCCGGCTACCTGAATTAAAGGCTTTAAAAGTCGCTTGATGACTTAAGCCTAAAGAGGTGCCTTTGGTATTAGCCTAGCTTATTATTATTATTATTATTATTATTATTACTATGCCGTCGATTGGATTTATATAAAATAATGGTTTTTGAAAGATATAAAATACGGAATGAAATGATATTATGCTTTCTGCTATCATTACAATTCAAGGAGAGCTTAAATAATAGATGAGAAGGATGATACGTTTCCGTAATAATACGTGCCTTATCACGAATAAATGGCTTTCATTTACATTTATTCACGTTTAAGAGCGTTTCAAAAGGTAGCATTTAATATTTATTCGTTCGCCGAAATTGCTTTCGGATCTCCTTATGCTCCCTTTTATACATAATTTAGGAAAACTTTCCGTAACAACCTACTTTTCTACAATTGTTCCTGGCAAGCAGTCATCTATACTGATTGGAACATGCAAGTCGCTGTTTACTGCCGGAAATTTATGTTTTTCAGAAAGTAAAGTTCTCAGAGCGGTTATTCACTATGATCTTAAAAAACAACGAAACGTTCCACTGAAATTTGGTAAGAATGTGTTTAAGTATTTTAGACAGTTTTATGAAACTGTTACAGCAAAATTGTAAAAAATGTAAATTTCCATTTTGGGTGTTTTCCGACATAGACTAGTTTACCTACTGTTGTACTAATAATATTGAAAGTAGAGTTCATATAAGTTATATATATAAATTTTACCGTTAATAGTATTTGTTCCTTTACGATATCTTACCACAATTTTTTACATTAATTGCTATAAACGTGGCTTTTCCGAAGGGGTAGTCACTCTTGAAATCAAGTGTACAAATGTAGATAAATCGATTACCTGATTTCCGAAATCTGTGGCAATCACGGGTTATCAAGTGAATTTCCAAGGAATTAACAAATAGTTAAGTAATGTTTTCTAGAATTTATTGGTAATCAAACATTTTTCAAAATAGTCAACGCTTATCACAATTCACCAATAAATTAAACTAAATTATTTATCTCGCTTTTCTTTCTCTACTTGGGTTTAATTAAGCCCAGTGGCGTAACTACGAACTCCGGGGCCCCCCGCAAAAAAACAACTCGGGGGGCCCTTTTAAATAGCACCGATTTTATTCATAAACGTTTGGGGGCCCCTAGTTCTCGCCCCCCCCCGCGCCGCGGGGTCTGCGGGGCGCTATATACGCCACTGACTACCCCTAATTAACGGCTGGATTTGCAGCTCGGTCCGCTCAAGTCTTTGTTGAAAATGCCGTTTTCGGTGTTTGCGACGACCTAGTTTAGAAAGATGTGAGAAAAATAAATTTTAACTTGCCAACACTTTTTACCTCGGATAATACGACATATTTCGAGATTTTTGTACGTGTTGGATGCAGTAGAACAGATGACGAATTAGATTTAACGTCAAGATATTACTAAGTTTTTAAAGATATTTGTCTGTCATCTGCTACGGGTAATTTGCCACATTTTTAGCCGACTGAGGTCATATATTGCGGTAAATAAGAAATGAAGAGCAAGGTCCGGAAGATTAAATGACGAACCATTGATTAGTGACATATCCAAAAATGATGATTGTAGATACGATATTGAAGAAGGTTTTAGTATTATCTGCGGGGTGTTCGAACTTAAAAGAATGTACAGAAACCGACTCTCTAAAAGGTACCAAGTTTGTGTTCTTAACAACGAAGACGGGTAAAAAGATTGTGGTAAAAAAATCGTCTTTCTGTTGGCTTCTGATGACTGGAAACCATAACTTGCGCAGTGATCGCCTTCAAAGGGTTGCTCAAATACCGATCTCCATGTCAAAGGTTTCTGATAATAGTCAAAATTGCAGTATCACGAACCATACTAGAAAACCTAAAACTTAAGAAAATAAAATATTTTTGACTGGGTCGTGTTCAAAACAGAAGATGGCTCTGGCCATTTAAGGGGATTGGTCTTAAATTTTACAAACCTGAATGCGAAAGGAAGCTCAACGGAATATTCTTTAAATTCGGTCCCCACGAAAGCACCACCGAAATCTTGCAGTTGGCTTACGTGGGACTCTAATGTTTTCATTAATCGTGTAGAGATGTTTCGTCATGGATTCTACAACATCAAATACTAAATGTACTTAAATTGACCCGAAATAATCGATGGTATATTGAAAATGATAGAACAAGATCTTTTTAAAATATCGCTTGGAAATAACAGTATAGCTAGAATGTGTAACCGTTTTGTATTCGCTCGTTTCAAAATAAAAGTTTAACTTCCTAAAGTTAATCTACTGATTTTATTATTTAAAACAATAGAGAGCTGCAACCGATTGGCTGGAACGGAATCCGAGCTAATAAATAAGGTGAAGAAACGGGAAAAATCTTTGCCGATTTTCCAAAAGTGTGGAAACGGGAACGAAGTCAAAGATTTTTTGAAGCTTGACCAAATTTCTTATAAAGATTATTATGAAATAAAGAAGTTGTAGAAAATAATCGCACGCGGTTATTGAAATCAGAAAATTAATTCAGCATTCACCGGAGCTCAACCAGAATTAACTGGAATTCCATAAAAAGTTGTTGAGGTTAACGGTTATAGTGGCTTTAAAAGTCGCTTGATGACTTAGGCCTAGGCTGGTGCCTTGGGTATTAGCCTAGCTGATTATTTTATTATTCAATGATGATTAACTGGAATTAAAAAAAAAGATTCACTGGAATTTCACCAGAATTCACTGGAATCTCACCAGTATTCCCAGAAAATCCGCCGTATTCACTGGAATTTCACAGAATTCACAGGAATCTCACCAGTATTCACAGAAAATCAGCCGTATTCCCTGGTAATCAGTAAAAAAATTACACAATTTAAAAAACTAATCGAAATCATGATAATCACAGAATTCATCGGTATTCATGTATAAATTTGGTAATCGGAAATCAGGTGTACAAACTTTTTCACAATCTAGCTTATACTTTAACGGCTAAAATCATTAAACACGGTTTTTCAAATAAGCCTTCATCAAAAACTAACCAACATATACGGCAATTGTTTCAAGTATAATCAAAATCGGCTTAATGAAGGCTGCTTTCTGATTTTAATAACAGGGGATAACTGTTTACTTAAAAAACGAATATAAAGCTTATAAATTTAATAAAAATCGCAAATTGAGTTAGCTAGTTCACGGAATTTTGACTCCATTCGAAATGACCACAAATGAGTTCTGTTCACAAAACTTCACTAAGAACTCGAATTCAATAAGCCTACTTTTAAGCTAAATTGGCATGGAATTTTTATCTGTACGAATCTCTTAATCCAAGGTTCAATGTTAAAAGGAATAACTCAATAAAAACAATTATTTTAAAATTAAACATTGGAAATCAGCTGCATTAGATGCAGGGAAAAAATCAATCACTTAGGAAGCTATCTTGGTTTTATATGCCCATTATTGCTGAAGCTATTTACGTAAATAAGGACCACTTGAATATATCCTTTGAATTGCAACCTGCACATGATTTGCCTATTAGAGCAAGCTTCAATTAACTTACGCTTGTAACTTCCTTGAACGCTTAAATTACAATGGATTCAATTGGGCGATACTTAATTGTTTTCTTGATTATGCTTATAGAAATTGTTAATTTGTGCTACCCTATGAGTCACTAGAAAAATATTTTCAATACAAAATAGTTTGATAAATTGGTTTTTCTTTATTGATGAATATAGCTTTCAAAAGAGGACACGCTTTTAAAAAAATGATCCTTGTTTGTTTTGGAACAACGAAGTAAATCCAAATTTGAAACTGTAAAACCCAAAACGTTAAAATATTTGGTGTTTGAAATATCATTTAATGTTTGAAATATCATTTGGTATTCGTTATATTATTTGGTATTCGTAATATTATTTGGTATTCGAAATATTATTTGTTATTCGAAACATTATATAGTTTTATAATAAGTTAACTAAGATGTTTTACATTAAAAAAATATTAGACCGAACTATTCGACGTTTTAAATATTCGAGTTTGCTATTTCATATTCTTAGAAAATAAATGTTTAATATTCAATTTGATTCCCAAATAAATTGTATTTGCACACCTCTAGAAATAGGTAGGTGGAAATTTTCCTATATAGATTTGGTGGGTGTCTGCCACAGAGTGCGCCACAAGAAGCAAAATTACGTGTAAAAAGACAGCACCCTCTGAATTTGGGAGGTCAGAATCCAGGATTTTGGTTGGGGAGAGGGTGGGCACCAAATTGTACCATGCGCTTAGAGGGGGACGTTCCCCTTGGCTACTACTCGCTCAAAATATCTTCTCGCCTGAAGTATAGTTAACAGAAAAATTTCTGAAGAGTAATTTCCAGTTGAGTGGTTTATACACCGTTGGTAGAGGAAGTCTACCTGTCGCCATTCTGTGGCGCCATCTGGTTAGGTCATAGCTAGTCACTGATACTACACGACTTTTGGTCGATTTTTCTTCGGGTTGAAAATACTAAATCAAGACGTTAAATCTCAATTAACAGAAAACTTTCCTCTTAAATATTTTCTTAAAATGTTTAACGTAGAAGCTGATAAGCGTTAAAAATATTTTGTATCAAACTTTCGCGAAAAATTTCGATTTAAACGAATGAAATGTTTCCACAAAGTTAAGTTATTTTCCAAATGTATCGTTCAAGGTTTATTTATTAAAATGAAGATTAATCTAACGTTTAGCAACAACTAATCCTCGTGTATCGCGTGACTAATGGACGATGAGACCCAATAATCCTTAATAATGATGTTACTCGGTATGGTTAGTTTAATATTTCATGGGAGCATTTCTAAAGCAGATTCGATTTTTGATTCACAATTTAAAGCGTAACATCAATTCGGTGTTCCCCTTTCAAAGGCGAGATTAACCTCACTATTATTCTCGCTCTGGGCTTCATTCATTTATTTCGCGTGCTATACTCACTAAGAGAGGCTATAGAAGATTTGGATTCCATATATTTCAAATTGGCCCATTGGGTGTTAAAGTTTACAACTATGTTTGAAGACCATTAACACAACAATTGCGTAGGAGGGTGGTGTCAAGCCTTTCACACTACATGGAAAGGGAAACTCGATGAAAAACTCGTTTAACCAGTAGAAGAGCACTCCACGCAGATAGATCTGTTTTCACCCAACGCAGCTTGCGAACCCTCTTTTATTAGGCGTCATATTGTACCTTATTTCATGAAATTACCCATTTATTTTACTGTGTGTGACAAATCTACTCGCAAAAATTATAGGGATACATTTTGAAATAACTAAAACTTTTCTAACCCTTTTTTCTCAGTATTTCTTCAAGCTACAGTGAGCGATCTTAAATACTACACGGCTGACGTTTTCAAGACCTTTTAAAAAACTGAAAATGAACTCTACCCAAAATGAAGTAAGACTTTCTTAGCAAATATACTTATAGCATGATTATCCAATTTTAAAGGATATTTTTTTAAATAAATACCAAAGTTTGCGTTTAAATTATCTCAATAGGATATCTTATTTTAACTAATATACAAAGCTCCTGGTTTTCACTCTTAACTTATCGTTATATAAGGTTTCAAATGGCGACAGCAGTGTGGTTTTAGCCATTTATACGATAAATTCCGAACCAAATTCACACATTAACTACTTCGTCTGTCGAGATTTACCAGGAGTCAGGTAAAAACATTTACTGTTTTACTTTAGCTTAAAATACACTTTTGACCACCAATCTTTATGTAAGAACTAATCTCAGGTGTCTTGCCATGGTCTAAGTTTCTACTTACAAATTTGAAGAGATGAGTGGTGGGAAATTAGTTTTGATGGTGAACATCTGCAAAAATAAATGGATTAGATATAACGAAAAAGATATACACCTAGGTAGCAAAAACACGTGTTAAACACGAGTAATATGATAGTGCGGTACACGTGTGGAGTTCACGATGAGAAAACGGCGAGCCTGTCACCCTCAAACTCGTGTCTCAGCACGATTTGATAACGTTTTTCGAATGTGTGCATACACCGACCGTCCACGTGTATATACACTGACCGTCCACGTGTGCATACACCGACCGTCTACGTGTATATACACCGACCGTCCACGTGTGCATACACCGACCGTCCACGTGTATATACACCGACCGTCCACGTGTGCATACACCGACCGTCCACGTGTGCATACACCGACCGTCCACGTGTGCATAAACCAACCGTTTACGTGTATATTCATCAATCGCTACGAGTGTAAATACGTACCATGCACGTGTTTAAAATCGAACCATGCACGTACTTACACACCCGGGCGGCACTTTCTAGGGGCGGCATTTTTAGTAATGGTTAACGTTTAGTCTTTTCTCGTAGTGAGCAGGCCCGGATTTAAGGGTAGGCATCCTTGGCACATGCCTAGGGGCCCCCACAAAAATTAAAAAAACAATTCCAAAGGATTGAAAAAATCCAAAAATTTGTTGAGACTTAGCTACGGCCCTGGGGAGTTCCAGAGGGCCCCTCTTTAGTTAATTTTATGACCTTGATTTTATTTTATTCTATCACGGCACAAGGTTTTCAGTCCTTAGGAAAAGATTTTTCGATAAATCGGGGATAATTATAAATGAAGAAAGTATTAGAATTATAATTTAGAATTTAAATACGAATTTTACTTTCCTGAGTCCGGCGGCTACTATCGTAGTAATAACCGTAGATAAATGTCCGTCGAAGTTTTAGCCGATCGTTTTCGGTTTTTAGATTAACGGAAACGGATTATACGGATAGTTGAAATATATCTGAGCTGTGTACTGTAGATTACTCATTTGACATTGACACCGACTTTTAAGTTTGTAAGTTCTTTTTTTTTCTGTATTTGTTTTTACTTCATTAATTTTACATGACATTGATAATACATATAGTAAATTGTTAACCAATTTTATTAATCTTGAATTAACCCTTGGTTTAAAATCGAAAATCTAACAATATTATCAATATATAATCTAAAGCAGTGTTGCCAATGTTTGAAAGTTGAAATTCCCATTGCTGGGTAGTAAACTTCCCACAAATTCCCACACCCATATTTAGCCCCGCCCCCAAGGAAAACATGCCATAATTTTCAAAAATTTTGAAAAATTACTTTTTAACATTAAATTTTATTGAAATTACAATGTTTAAACAATTTTGTTGTTAGGCTTGAGCATTGATTGATTGCAGTATTAGGAGGCACCTCCTTTATATTATTTATAAAATCAAAAGATTCACGAAAATACACAGCTCTAGATAATTTTGGGCTTTCTGTTGATAGTCAAATTAAAAAAAAAAACAGGATAAATACCCGCGGACACAAAATCAACGTTTTTGAAAAAAAATTACCTTTTCCCACAGAGCCAAAATTAACCCAAAAAATTCCCACAATATGGGAAATTTCCCACCATCTGGCAACACTGATCTAAAGTGAAACCAAAACTTTATCGTTTCCTTCAAACCTTCCATCTTGTTATGATGTAGTAGTGTGCACGACCACACAAGACGACATAAATTTTTTTTAGGTAATACTAATATACCGTTATATAATATAAGTTTTAATTCTTATTAAATACTAATTATACCGTATAGTTATACGTAGACCCGTACGCTATGATGGGGAAATATAATTTTAAAACCTTTATAGCCCGAAAATCGAAGCGAGTGCAAACAATTTTGTTCGGTTTAAATACGTTTATCACATCTTAGCGAATCACGAGTTCTACTCTACTTCACTTTAACTTACATTGTTAGACTGCCTTGAAATCAGCATTGCCAGACGTACAATAATTATTGTACAAAACAATAATCTTAGGTTAAAATTTTGGTCGTACCATAATGTTAGGCTTGCACAATATTGTACGCTTATTTACAGTAATATAATATCATATTATATATACTTTACATTGCGTTTTGGCTCTTTTGGATATTGGGAGGGGCGGCAAATTCGTGACCCGCCCCGGGCGTCAAAGGGTCTAGGTACGCCACTGGTCCATTGCAACTTATAGTGAAATTCTTCACCAATGATTGCATGGCGATCGCTATTCAGCAGACATCTTTTACTCTCGGGCTTCCGTTGAATTCCAACGTTAAGATATTTATATCAAATGTCAAAAAATTTAGGCCAGAGATTCTAACAGTAGACAAGAACAAGACGTACAACGGTCAGAATACACACAGTCCTTCTAATGTGTTAAGTTGGTTTGAGCTATTCACAGCAACCTTCAACGCCGGTATCACAACCAAAATATATCCACGGTCACACATATATACATATTTACACTTATTTGTTACTTCTAATCATACTTTGAAAGCATCGAAGATTCCTTCGAGCAGTATCACTCTTATATTTTACTTCTGATCACACTTATTTGTTACTTCTGGTCATACGCCGAAGACTAGGTCGATCAGTGTCATACCTTCAGGCCACATGTAAATTAACACCAAAAAACCATCGTGAGTTAAAAATCTTTAAAACACGCGGAGATCCCGTGTGAAATTACACGAACTGATTTTCGTGTAATTGAACATTTAAAAAACACCTCTAGGGCACGTGTAAATTCACACCAAAAAACCATCATGAGTTAAAAACCTTTAAGACACCAAGAGATCACATGTTAAATTACACGAACTGTATTTAGTGAGCTATTAATCCTAAATTCCACTATTTCTACACGTGTGTAATTTTCAAACACGTATTATCCACGAAAAATACGAAAATTCCACTATAAATACACGTGTTTTTGCTACCTGGGCAGGGTATTACCGGAGAGAAAAATGTCATAAATTAGAGGGAACATTCTTTGGTTCCTACTGAATTAAAACTATCTAATAAACATGGGTTCGTAGGCGTTTCGTTTCCAACTTATGGGCCCTCGAAAATCTACCGTTAACACACAAAAACCACTTTAAAAGTGAAGTTCTGTATTCTGCCCTGATCCCAATTGTGTTTGTGTTCAGTTTTTAGCCATTTGTTTTAATAGGATGAGGTAAATTAGTATCAAAAGTACATTATTAAATTAGAAGTAGGCTACGTGTACTTGTCAATTTAATAACAAATAAGGTTTTGGAAAATGTCGGATACCAGATCGACGCACGATCGAGGCGGTGTATCGCAGTTGAAGAGAACGAGGACATGTTCAACCTTCTGATAATCTTAATAAACCTCGAGACGTTCCAGACGACGTGGACGAAAACGTTATTACACCTAATATTATCAACTTGGTTTTTGAAACAAAATTGTTTCCCGCTTTTTTTATGTTCCTGACAAATTTTACGCCATCAAATACGAATGTGTATTATTTCGGTACTTACTATTTTCGACGATGATCCCGGAACAAGTACCCAGGAAGTTGGGAGGCGATTGAGAGTTTCTCACGTTGTGGTGTGGCGAATCCTTCACGGCCAACAATTATCACCCTAACCACCTTCAAAAGGTTCAATCACTTAACGACAGGGACTATCCGAGACGAACTGCTTTTTGTCAATGGCTTGTGGATAGAGGTGCAGTAGTTTCCGAAATTTGTCAAGGCCAATTTTTTCCTTGATGGAATAATAAATCTGCAAAACAGTCACCAGTGGAGTTAAATAAACCCTCACGCGACTACTGTTAGAACACACCAAGAGCGATTTAGCGTAAATGGTGTGGCATTGTGGACGACCATTTAGTTGTACCTTACTTTTTTTCTATCTAGGTTAAATGATGAGGCGTATTTGCGTTTTTTGCAAGACATCTCATCCGAGTTATTGGACGACGTGCCATTAGCAAAGCCATCGCGAATTAGGTTTTTGAACGACGGACAAGCTATAACTAAACAACCTAAAGTTCCCCGTGATAAAGCTTTATTTATATCGAGGTTGCCCGCTAGCGTCACTAATTTGGAACTAAAAGATTATATCGAGACCGATACGAATTTTGGCTCTGTGCTATGTACACGTATGAAAATGAAGTTCCACACTACTCGTCTTTCCACGTTACCTGTAACGCGGAAGAATTCGATAAACTTTTTAACCCGTACAATTTTCCGAGAAATTGTCCAGTATCCGAATTTTTCGGTTCCTTGAAAGATGACCAAAAGTACACTTTTCCGGCCCCTGGAGACAGCGCAAATAGTGCTCCTTGGTACCCTCAATCTAAAGAACAATAATAAACAGGAAAGAGTTAACGATTTTTATCAAAATGTCCGTGGTCTATGTACTAAGGCGGATGATTTTTTCGAGAGTGTACTTGAATATGACTTTCCTATTTATTGCGTTACCGGAACCTTTTTTGCACCTCATTAATTTGACTCCGACTATTTCCCAGATACGTACCCGGTACATAGAACGGACCATCCTACTTTTGCTGGGGGCGCTCTCGTCGCTATTTCTAAGGGCATTTATTGATTCCGTCGAAACGATTTAGAAAACGGTTTCGAAGCCGTCTGGCTTGAGGGTGGTTTAGAAAATAAAAAGAAATTATTAATCGAGAATATCTACTTACCTCCCAGTTCCACTATTGACATTATTAAATTAGATGTCCACCGGCGGTCATTCTTACCCACGTACGATGGTGAAGTTATTCGCCTCGGTGACTTCAACCTTCCGAAGGTATGCTGTGAAACCCTTGACTATTCAAACTGCCTTTACTACGTCAAACAAAAAGCAGATATCATTAGTAATATGGCGCAATTCTGTAACTTTACCCAAATAAACTCGACAAGAAACTTTCAAGGCAATATTTTGGACCTCTGCTTTACGAATAATCACTCTTGCTGCATACGTTCTCACGACCCCCTAGTAAAAGAAGACAAACTACATCCTACTTTCGGCGTTATATATCATGGTTATCTTGAGCAGAAAGTTCCCATAGATATTAACCCGTATATCTTTAAACAGGGAAACTATTTATCCCTGTATAAATTCATTGACGCCGTTGACTGGTCACCCGTCTACGAGGCAGTGGACGTCAACAATGCTGTCAAATACATATCGGACATAATAACGCTGGATATGGACACTTTTATTACAAAACGCCGTTCGTCTGGAATTACCAATTTCAAGAAAAATAAAAAGGATTTCCCAGATTTGTTTTAGATTGAACTACTTAAAGAGCTAAAGAGGAAGAAATATCTTCATAGGAAGTATAAAAAAATTCGGACACCGATAAAATTAAATACAATGAACACCGCTCTCTAACGAAACCGCTAATCGAACGGGATTAATCGACCTACTTAACAACGGTGGCCGACTCACTAAAAAGGAATTCTAAAAACTTCTGGAAATTTATTAATAAACAGAGAAAATCTACTTACCAATCCATAAGTCTAGTCAAAGACGAGACGATCCTATCTGATAACGAATTAGTCACTAATGCATTTATACGCACTTTTTCATACATCGCGGTGAACACCTCTAACCCAGCAGCAGTTAACTTCTTAACTCCAAATAATTTTTTTAATTGATCTTAACTGAAGAAGATGTAATAGACGCCATCAAGAAATTAAAGCCGACCACAACTCGAGGTATTGATGGCATACCTAACTTCATATTATAGGGCTGTACACTCTAAAAACACAACTTACCACTGTGGTGGAATTCTTTACCATTCAAATGTAAATGCTCACGGGGGCGTTAACATTCAGAATTGTAAGCGATGATTCAATCCTGATTGGGTAAAGCATTCAAATCCAATAGCCGCACAATTCATCTTTGATTGCTGAAGTTCCAATTTAAGCGATCCGGCGTTCAAATTTAACTCTTTTGGCGATCATATTTACCTGAAATGGCGTTCAAATATGCGTGATTTATAATTCAAATGTAAGTCTTTAGGCGCTCAAATTTAAACGTTCCGGCGTTCAAATATAAGTCTTTTGGCGTTTAAATTTAAGTCTTTTGACGTTCAAATTTAAGTATTGGGTCGATCATGGCGTTCAAATGTGCGGGATTTATCATTCAAATGTAGGCATAAGTCTTTTGGCGATCAAATGTACCTGAATTTCTGTTCAAATTTAAGCGATATGTCGTTCAATATAACGACAATTGAGCTTCACATTAACGCGTACTGGCGTGCGTGAATCATTTTTATTCTATGGTGAATTCGAAGCGACAAATATGTTTAATTGTTTATGTGCTAGAAAAGGAACAAGTAAGCTTACAGCATTAATAAGTTCATAGTTTAGAAAATTCGTTTTTATTGAAATTTTAACTTTATTCTTTAAAGTAAATTAAAGTGTATTCTAAAGCATCATCAATAAACTTATAGCTATACTGTAAGTCTATTGACAATATTTACTACTACTGGCGACGATACATCCGTTGTTACAATTTTATAAACCAGTTTCTGGAAATTCTCCTCCGTTGATTTCTCAAGGAAGTCGGATACTTAAGTTGAAACGTATAGTATCCAGAAAACAAGGATGCGACTGCCATTCTTAGGTAGAGTTGACGTCAAATGACACCCCGTCAATTTTAACCTCCAAGGGAAAATTGAATATTTCTTTAATGTTTTCATTTTGGAATACTATTGTTGGTGTATTCACAATTGGATCCTGTATGAAATATAAAAATATAAATTTTATAAAATATAAAACCGCATGAATTTAAAAAAAATATTATCACTTTAAACGTTCTTTGGTACTGGTAGAACGCCCGCCTGTCATGCAGGAGGACTCGGATTCGAAACCCACCCGATGCGATCACAAGTAAGACATATACCGTGAGCATTTGTTGGGAACCTTGCCATTTGGATGCTTAGACGTCCAAAGCATCGTGAAAGATTTTGAACGCCGAGGCTTATGCGTGTTCGTTATGGTTGAGCAAACCGTCGTCTGCTAAAATTCGGCTGCTCACAAAGTCGCTTGAATACACTATTACATTGTAAGCTCGCATAAGCGTCGTCACTTTTTTATAGCAGACGACACAGCAGCCGAGAGCTCGCTCGAATTTTGGCCAAACTTGAGATTTTATTTTGGCCGTACTTCACGAGATCATGTGACCAACGATCTTTTGTGTAAACAACTGTTAAATAGAATGGATGTAGAACTTGTAGTCAAACTTGGACGCCAGGATGACTGGTGAATCGAACTTGAAAGATTTTTATTAAATTTGAACGCCAAGGTGAATGTTTATTCAAAATTGAAAGGAATTAGTAAAATTAGAACGACAATTTGAAAGCTTTTTTTAAATTGAATGGTAGCGTTTAAATTTGAATGCCTATTTGAAGCGGCATTCAAAATTGAATAGCGTTATTCAATTTTGAAAGGAAATTTAATGCTATTTTTTTAGAGTGTATGGAACAGTTAACAGCTCCTTAACCAGCCTATTTAACTTATCTCTAAACACCGGAATCTTTCCGAGTATGTGGAAGTAAACTGTTATTTCGCGTATTTTCAAAAAATGTTTCAAGGGCAGTCCGGAGAACTACCGACCGGTTTCAGTTCTTTGTTCGTTGGCTATGGTCTTCGACTATATTATGTATCATCATACGTATAATTGGTTCAAATGCTTCATTCCGGACACTCAACATGGCTTCGTCTCAGGACGATCGGTTGAGACGAACCTCGTAGCCTTTGTCAACTACGTGGAACCTATAGTGACTACTTGTGGCCAGGTCGACCCTATTTACATTGACCTTTCCAAAACCTTCAACTGCGTTTCGGACCCCGCCTAATTAAGAAGTTATCAGCTTATGGAATTTCTGGAACATTGTTATCTTGGTTTAAGGATTATCTTGCAAACCACTCGAACTTTGTTAAATGCAATGGGGAAATTTCAAGGAACTCGTACCAGGTCCTCACTTTTAATATTTATATTGCGGACCTGCCATCTGTGGTCGAAAATAGTAAACTCCCACAGTTTGCTGACGATCACAAACTTTCCAATGAAATAATTTTGCCATTGGATTGTTATAGACTTCAAGATGACTTGAACAGGTTAAATGTTTGGTTCCTTGATACTAATTTACCTATGAATGAAGATGAAACGGTAGTAATGGCGTATTCAAGAAAAACTGATCGATTTCTTTATAATTACCAAGTAAATTCTAAAATTTTAAATCGCGAGACCCTTACTAAAGACTTGGGTTTTTATTTTGATAGCAAATTATTATTTACACACCATGTTGAACAAATTATCTTAAAAATCCAGAAACATCTCGGAATTTCATTTAGACTTTCACGACAATTAAATTCACGCGTGTGTTTTTAAATCATTAGTGATGTCCTCAATTGTTTACTGTTCCGTAGTTTTAAGTAACACCTGCGCTCCCAATATTTTACAATTAGAAAAAGTTGTACAACAGTTTACTTACCTTTACAATAATTATTTTCCAAACAACTCAAAAAACCAATCATCGATACAATCAAAATTAGTTTCATCAAATCAGACATAAAATGTGTACATAGATTAATACAAAAAAATCGATTGTCCTGAAATTTAAACTTTTTTAACTTTTAATTGTAGTATATATATCCCGAAGTGTAACCCACCGATTTTGTTCAAACTAGGGGGATTGGTAGACATTCATGTATCTTGAAAAATCCTAAAGGGAATTTATTCAATGGGCAACCGCTTTGCCATGGCAACGAAAAATGGGTTTGACAACACAAAATATTAAATTTTCCCATTGAATATAACATGGGAATTTGACCTCAAATTGATCAAAAGTTGATCAATTTTGATGTTTTTTTGTCAATTTTTATATTTTTTTTCTATTTTTGGCATTTTCGAAATTTTGAAATTTGTTAAAAGTTTTCACAGAATCAGTCAGAATCCCATGTTATTTTCAATGGGAAAATTTCCATTTGTTGTTGTCAAAAACATTTTTCATTGCCATGGCAAAACGATTGCCCATTGAATAAATTCCCTTTAGGATTTTTCAAGTTACATGAAGGTCTACTAATACCCCGAGTTTGAACAAAATCGGTGGGTTACACTTCGGGGTGTCTCCTTGTTAGTTGTGACCACTGATCTGTTATCGAAAAACATTTATGCTTTTCAAGTTTTGGCATTAAGCTGAGCTGGTTTTTAAAAAATAATCTTGAACTAAAAGATAATATTAAAAGGAAGAAATACAATGAATCTGATAATCTTGTAAAATTTTCAGATTAGAAACATTGCAATATTCAGAACTGAAAAAGAAAGTGAGTGAATCTGATTTATTTAAACCGATTTGAGTGAGCTAATATTTTTGAAAAGATGGAACGCGCTATTTTACCAAAAAGATGTTTCTAAAAATAGTTTTGAAAAGCATGCAGTTCCGAAAAGTTTTCGGGAAATTAAATTTTTAAATAAATAATTAAAAATATGAAATAAAATAAAATAATTAAAATGAAAATATTATGAAAGTAGCCAGTGATTTAATTTTTGAACGAACAAGTGTGCACCATAGTGAGAGTTTCCACAGTTTGGAAAGCATACAAGAAAGCCACATATGTAATGGTTTGAACACTGGACATGAACGCTTTCGCTTTGTATCAAAGGTTATATAGTATGGCGTTTACAAAACACTACAGATAAAACAGTAGTACATTTCATTATAAGCTATGACGGGCTTTATCTCAATAAAAGCATTTAATACATTTTTAATTTTGGAAAGTTTAGGCACACTTTGGTTATGTTTATTTTTATTTGAAAGAAAAAGTCCAATAATAAATTAAACACTAAGCCAAACACTAGATTTTCGTATTGACCAATTACTCGATGAAATTACGACTATCTAATGCTAATCTTTATGTATAGAACGCCACTATAAGAACGTTTTCGAGTTCTATTCACGATTTGCTAGAAAAGAGAAACAACTCTCATTGCACTCAATCATTCGTATCTACTGGTAGCCATATATACAGCTGTTTGGACAAATATGGAGAATCCAAACAAGTACTTTTGCCCAACGAAGCGCTGGGGACCAGCAATTGGATCTTACTAATTATTGTCACGCTGGCCATATCGCTCGTAACGGTCTTGGGTTTCGAAGCAAAAAGGACAGCTCACCAGAGAGAAAGAGGAGAAATCCTCTTCACCGTCGTGAAGAGGATCTGGAGCACCTGCTTCTTTTATTACTCACATCTCCTTTTAAACCGTAAGAATAATAACAAAGAAAAATCATCCGAAAATTTTGGAAGAATAAAATATACGGCTGAATTAGTAGGCAATTTTACCCGAACTCATATAATGATTACTATTTTACATTAATAACCATAAATATAAATTTATATTATGAGATACAAAAATATTCAATATATAATTTAAAAGCTCATTCACGTTTCTTTCGTCAGGGCTATTTTTTTAGATCGTAACTTAAACTAATGGCACAAGTTGACGGAACAGGTGGAAAACATTACGAGTCAAAATTTTCCATTAATAATGGGTCGCTCTAGTTTGTCCACCTGAAGAAAACCTCACAAGTTCGACTTTTTTAAGCGAACTATATTACCGGGAAAAGCTATTAAACTTTATATTTTGTATTCCCTCAAAAAAAAACAGTTTCGTTTATCTTATTAATTTTTGCTGCTGAGCTGCCGAGGATTATGAAATTCTTTTCGTTTTAATAAAATTAGTAATTTTATATCTCAAAGACAAAGTAAATTTATTAAAATTGCCTAAAGAACAAACAATGAAAATAAATAGGTTACATAGGTATCGGAAATGATTGCCCTGGGAAAGTCATGTTGCTCCGTTTCCCCTTCTGCATAATTATTCCATTTACGCCTTTCTCTCTCTCTCTCTCTCTCTCTCTCTCTCTCTCTCTCTTTCTCTCTCTCTCAGCCGTCGAATTAGGATTGAAAGGGCGTCACATCTCATGGAGATTACTTCTTTCCTGTTGGTTGTTGGGAGCTCAGTTACTCATAACGAGATTTTACCTTTGCAACATGAAAGGGGAATTGAGTACGATCAAAATTAAATACATCGATTCTATTCCGCAACTATTATCTCGCACGGATATCAAAAATATTTATGTACGTGCGTGCGCTGATATTAATTTATGGGTAAGTTAATATTATACAGTTAATTACTAATGTACATTAGTTTATTGAGAACCAACCATTTACAAAGAATATATTCAAGTTGAAAAAGAGAATTATAATACAACTTTACCCTTCGGTTTCATGATTCAAGGAAAATATTATCCAACTACACGAAAATAAACACGCAGAAAGGCGGAAGGACGTGGGTTCCTATCTTATTTAACGAAATGTTACGAATCACTACTACAACTAGCTCTCACTTACTCTATAAATTTTGGCGGAAGTGAAGATTAAAAAGTTAGTATAATTTAACAGTGAATCGTAACATATCTCGGTTGCCTATTTTGCCTTAAATACGTGGAGTTTTCAGTTAAATTGATAAATATTACTAAATATCTTTGCAAATTACGGTATCTTAATTCCGAATTGAGAGCGACTCTATTGTATTCCAGAAATAGCATCCAAAAAAAGTTTGTTGTTTTATAAGCTAGGCTAATTCCCAACGCACCACCACCCAAGTCATCTAGCGACTTTAAATTCCTTAAAATCAGGTGGTCAGGGTACAATGCGGATGAGCGTGGTGGGAAGCCCTTCTGCCACGCGAGCCAACAACTCCCTACCATTAACGTCTACAAGATTTATGGAATGGGGAAACCAAAGAGTTGTACACCAAAACCTATAGGACAACACGTTTGTCGCCTAGATTCATATATTATATAAAATAATAATTGCTTTAGTTAGTTAAAGCTTCGCAATTTTAACAGAGGATATAAATGCATTTTCCACACGGATCCTACACAACCTCTGCAAAAGTTTTGGGCAAATATTCACGTTTTTATAGTTCTTCAATGACATTTGAATTTACATACTCGATATTCAGACACGCCTGTAATGAGATTTTGATGATTCTGGGATCGAAATTAAAGCCATACAATTAGACAGACTTTTAAAACTCAAATATTAAAAGGAGTAAGGGCAAATACTCCAGCAATGGAGTTAAGTTTTCTGTTTTCGTTAATCACCACGACTGGGTTCGATTGCAGTGTTTTTCATTTTCTGTAGGAAAGGAATAAAAATCAAAAATTAACAGTACTTACACAGAGGGGTAAGACAAGTTCACGAAAAGGAAAAAGACCTTTTTTAAATTTAATTCAAAGCGTGATCAATAGTGAGGAAGTTCTTATATCGAGTCCTTCGTATTTTCTTTCTACAAAGGGCAAATATCGAAAGAATATTTGCCAAAATATTTACCAGGGGAAAGAACAGTACTGTTTGAGGTCAACGTACGTGTCTCTGTCTGCCGATCTACCATTGTGGTTCAAGGAAAAAGTTGATTATCGGTAAGAGGATATCACATAAACTTACATCAGTTTTACCATAATTTTTAAGATAAAAAAAGGAAGTGAAATCTACATCTAAAGCAGGGAGCAAAAGGCTACTGCGATTTCTAGATAGCTAACTCAGAGCGCCTAGCGGCCAGTGACGAAATTATTTAAGATAAGTCGTGTTAGTATTTTGTTTATTTTGCTATCAGTAAATATCTTATTGATACGCAAATTATATAAAATTATATAGTTGGCCACGGTAATTAACAGAAGTTAGGACTTCAAAATCCCTTAAATAATATTTTAACGTTCATTTATGGTGGCCACATTGGCATTAAATATAGTTTTACAACTTTGACGTTTTTGCTCCTCTTTTACTATTTGGAAGAAACCTACGTTAATGAATTTAAAAGAGTTTTAACATTACTCTATTGTATGATACATGTATAATTCATATGTAGGAACTAATTTATTGAGACTCACTAGGTGGTTTCCTTTTGCTTGCTCCGGGTAAGAAAAGTAACGGTATGACGACGGGATAAAAACGTTATTCCAAATTGGCTCCTGTGGCCTTTTTAGTAGATAAATTTTAGCTAGCAGACAACAAAATCCGATTTACTCCCTTACACCTCCTTTTCAGAAGGAATAAAAAGAGTAGCCCTAATACTCCGGAACAAGGGAATAGTTTATGGGGCGGAGTAATTTTCATCCCCAGAACAGGTGAATAAAACGCTTTAGGGTAAAAAGAGAACACGTTTAGTCGGAGAATAGACGAAGAAAAACCACCAAGTGGCGACAACGACCTCTACTGCGGATTTCTAAGCCGTTTTGCTTTATCGCAAATATCGCACGTAGCAGTCTCCCTCGCCTCATTACAAAGGATGATTATTTACCCACAAAACGGTATTGAAACATACGTAAGGAATAAATGAGAGACTTATGGGTTTTGTAACTTTTAAAATAACCACCTCTCGAAAACATTTAGGATTAACGTGTATGGGTGCTTATTGTACCCAATACAGCAAAATCTTCACTCCTACCTCGACTCCTACACAGTAGCGTAGATGATGCTTTAAATGCCCGAGTTGGCTTGCTTTGTTTGCTGTTGTTTTTACGATATATTTACACACAAATGAGCGTTATTTTACCATCAGCGACATATTACCAATAATAGGAAAAAAAATAACTGAACTAATTTTCAAAGTTATTGCGCAATCCATGTTTAACTCAGTAAAGAACACACTAGTGTTAAAATATTCCTATAGCGAATTGCAGGAATATCAAGGATTTAAACTAACTACGCAGTTCGGTTGCAAGTTCAAGTCGGTGGCTATCAATATAATCATTGTCTAAAAATTTCGGTCAGAAGTAGAATTAATGCAATAGTAATTTTCACAATTTTAGTTATTTTGATAATAATTTTTGTCGCTGTTTTGTTTCAGCATCTTGCGATATTCGGAGACAAGTCAAGAATGGCTGCAGGGGAGGGAGCGCGATTTTAAATTCCGCGTTTTGTTGCAAAGAGCGGGTTCACTTATGCCCATTAAGACGTCACTCCACTTTCTGAAGCCCATTTTCATGTGGTGGATTTTCGGGATGCTCATCAGTGGTGCAGCTTTTACCGCCGAACTGTCTGTCCACGAAGCAGTCATACGGCGCCTGATAAAACAAAAGAAATCGAAACGATAATAGAATATGTTGTGATATTTAGTAAAGATGTTTCGATTATTTTTATCAAAATACTTCAGCGTTGAAGCAAGAAATTTCGCTCAGGCCTAAGGTTTAATTTGCACTAGCAAGCGTAATAACGTATTTTTCATTGAAAGTCTTGGTCGTTCCCAAAGTTGAATGACGCTAGTCGAAACTAAGTATTGCGTCGACGCTGGTTTTTTGCTCTTTTGAAAACCAGCCTTTATCAGGATTTTATTCAGAGAATTTTGCACGTGCAGGCTTATTGTATCCATAGTTAATGTATTAATACTTTCTTGTGAATAGCTGAATAGGTTTTAATTAACCGCCTATTAAAAAGTATATGTTACTTAAAATTTCCAGATAAAATATATTTTTTTACAGACTCTCTAAAAATAAAACATATATAACCTTACTTTAGAGCGTTCACTTTATCTAGCCGAATATATTTCCTGCATAATCCAAAAACTCTGGCTTTGTTAATGTTTCTTTGAAATTCATGTAGTGAATTTGAGGACAGTAACAAACATGTTCACTTGAAACCCATGATCTTGAATCCCTGTCAGCCAAGTGATAGGCGAGCATGATACGTCTAAACCACGAATATAATTTACGTGGGCATTTCTCATCATTTTATTGGTCGTGGGTGTTAAGGAACACAGTGTAATGATTAAGTTGATCATTCGCCAGTTAAATAAATCAATAAATTTGCTTATTTATCGATAGGACAGTCTGGTAGATTGGCGCATAAAATACAAACGGTACTAAACTATTAAAATCAACCCTAGAATCAAAACAATTTTAGGATGTGTAATTTTTGTATAATCATATCAAAGCGTCCTTCTAAAATATTTAACCATCGACATCATTTTGGCAAATGTGCTTTTTACCCTGAGGCGATAATATAACTTCAGTTTTAATCGAAAAAGGTAAAATTGTAAATATATATCCATTATTATAACTACCCTTGCTCTTGTTATCTTGTGTAATTTTGTAACACTCGTAAACACAGCCGTAAAACCGACCAACTATTTGCTTGCTTGAACCAAATGGTATGTATAAAATCATCAGTGGTGTTTCAACGTTGAAACGGGAAGTTACTTATTAGTTAAAAAAATTAATCAAAGTGATTTTAGAAGTAAGACAAGCCAGACAACAAATAAAAGCTATTTCACTGTATAGAGACTGTTCCAAATAAAGTGATAATAAGATTTTTAACACTCCTAGTCTTATTTCACATTCCGCCGTGATAGTAACACCTTTAGCTCGAGATACTGGAAACGTTTTGAGGTCAGCCCTAAAATAAAGGATACCAGTTATTAATAACTTATAAAAATTATAGATATAGAGCTTTGATTTACTTACATTGTTCAGCTTTCGGAGATTTAAGCGAAAATATACCAAACATCGATCTTATATAGGGTGGTCATAAATAAATGTGATGACGTTTTCCAATATCTTATGATAAATAGTTCTCATCAGCATCGTCTTTTTAAGATATACTGAATTTACACACATCTCCACCTCATTTTTTAGGGTAAATATTCCGATATTGTTGATAAGGTTTTTAATCTCAACTTAAGATATTCCACATGAGTCAACCTGATCTTGGACACGTGCGTTTATACACGATACAACAAAAATTCCAATACATTCACAACCTATTCCACCTACTATTACTAAAACATACTTAACATACAACACCCACCACTACTTAATAAACAAGCCGGACACAAATGCATAATGTTTTACACCCACCGTATTCGGAAAACGCGCTCATATGCTGAAAATATCGCGGAAAACGCGTTCGCATGCGGGAAATATCGCGGAAAACGCGTTCGCGTGCGGAAAATATCGCGGAAAATGCTATTCTAATTTGCCTAATTTAACACGTGACGAATTTTTTTTATCGCTAACCGATGAGCAGTAACCTCTATTTTTGGTAATGTTTTACAATCTCCCATGACGTCAATTTGTTTCAACCAAGGAGAAATCAGGATTTACTTGTAGTTTCGAGTGTTATTTGATCTCTAGATATACGACACAGCGTTCTTTTAGTTCCTGGACCCCCTCGAGAAGAGACACGTAGATTTTCGCGCTCCGTACGACGACCTCTCGACTCTATTTACAGGCAAAGGCTTAAGGATTTCCGTAAAAGTAAGTGACTTTATTATTTTGCTGTAGAGGGAAATTAGGCTTTTTTTAAATTGAAAATGTAGCGTATTTGAAGTAAATAGACTTAGATTCTAGCCAAATAGTCTTAGAGTCTAACCAAAATAAATAGAAAAACATAATTTATTGAAATTTAGGCTTAACCAATTAGGCTTAAGAATGTCGGCAATAGCTTATAGAAACTATCAGTTTACAGTATGGATATAGAAGCGTACCGACTTGAAACTTTTCGTCACTGGAAAAATCCACATGTTGCTAAAGAAAAACTAGCAAAGGCCGGATTCTACTATATTCAACGGGGCGATGAAGTACGATGTTACAAGTGTCATGGAATCTTAGAAAACTGGGAATCAGGAGACGTACCAGAATGGGAACATGCTAGATTCTTTCCAAACTGTCCGTCGAGGGATAATTCACCATCGGAAAAAAAGTACATCTCGCTAGAATGGGACATTCCACCTACGCCAAAAGTAACTACTGTCGCTGACAAATGCATCTCACCTGCACCTCAAGAAGACGAGGTTTGTGACTGTCCCTCGTATGTCAGACGATGCTGCTGCTAAACACTACAAATACGTGAGTTAGAACTTTTAATTAAATTAAGTTTCAGGAGATCGTTTCACCCCTTTAAATGAAATTGTTTATATCCGTTTCAAATTAATTACAATTATATAGATAAATTACGATTTAAACGGATTATATATATAATATCGGATTAGTCATAGAACCAATTTTACTTAACCATGTAAACAAAAGTTCTAAAATAAAAAATTAAATATAAATAACTTGTTATTATTGTCTAGAGATTAGAAGCGCTTAAGCGATTACGCTGGGGGGAGGGTGGAAAGGAGAAAGGATCCAGTGAATGGAGGGGGGACGGAACCAGTGAATGGGGGAAAGAGCTTTATGTCCTTCCAGTGAATGGGGGTAGCAATGGGGAAAATCAGCTGGTGAACAAGAGAGAGTATCCAGAGAATGGGAATAGCAACGGGGGAAAGCAGCTGGTGAACGAGAGAGATAAAGTATACAGTGAATGGGGATAGCAATGGGAGAAAGCAGCTGGTGAACGAGAGATAAGGTATCCAGTGATTGGGGTAGCAACGGGGGAAAGGAGCTGGTGAACGATAAGGATCCAGTGAATGGGGTAGCAATGGGGAAAGGAGCTGGTGAACGAGAAGGATGAATGGGGGAGCCAGGGGGGGTGTGCTGTATGTCCTTCCGGTGAATGCGCGCTTGTTCCGCGTGAGGGCTGCGGAGGGAAGGTTAAAGAAAATGACCGCTCGCTTGAGGGGAAATTTCGCTCGTTTAAAAATTTATTTATCTTCAATAAAAATTGATACAATTTTACGACTGATATTTTTGAGTATATTTTAACATGATCTTTGAAATAGACACAAGTTTTACCCAACCTGGACTTTTCCTTTAAACATAACTACACCAATTGAACAAAAATAATTTTCTTCATCTATAGTGAATTTAATCAGTTTTGAATGCGTCGCGGGTGTATTTTACGCCGCAATTTAACGAATTAGGCACAACACTTTTGTTCGGTAGGTAGATGTTTAAAATTTGTGATCCCCAAGAAAGCCCCTTTAAATTTCGAAATCGTCATTTTAACTAGCTACGCTGCGACAGAGGTCGTTGTCGGGGTTGTCGTGATGTTATCAATTTTTCAAAAAAATAATCAGTATTCAGTCTCCATATAGTGAAAACTGCCGGGACTATTGGCGTAGTCCTGTAACACCTTAGCGTCTGGGAGGCAGATAATGAGCATTGAAAAAACCCTAACCGATGGGGTTTAATTTTATCGTGCAAGTTAATATTTTAGGGAGAGTCCTTTTAGATTTGTAATCGCTAGCGACTGAAAACAAGCGGTTCTCATAGAGAGACTGTTACTTGATTAAAATTAAGACGGGTTAAAACAACAACAATTTATTTTAGAGAAAGTTACAAAGTAGTAAGGAGATATGTTCTTGACGAGTCTCTCATTCCAACTGCCTCCTATTGGTTTTCTACAGCGCCATTTTTTCCCCTTTCGCGCGCTATTTCACCACTGGAGGCAAGTTTTCGAACATGGTGGCCGGGAAACGGGCCGAGGAGGATCCCTTAGTCCCTCACCCTTTTATCATTTCTCGGTATTTCCCCAAAAAGCCCGCGTGTCATAAATGGGCTTGGTACTGCTCTGGGCCTAAGTTTACTCGGGACAATACCAATCCTCGATCTTTCCCCATCCGCCACCACTCTATTTTATGACCCTTTGCTTTTTAGGCCAAAAGGCCTATTTTACATTATTTTGTGATGAAAAATTTAAGACCAAATTATTTTTTCTTTCTAGCATTAATATACTTTAAATATTGTGTCCTTCATTAAGGTTTACCTTAAATTTAATTCAATTACAATTAAAAACACAGAGTTTTAACAAGGATATCATTCAGGTCCGATTAAAATTTTTAATGAAAAAGTTTTTGAACACCAATGTCTTCGCATAATGTTTGCTGTGCGAGAAAAACCAAATGTTCCACGGTTGTTACTAAGAAGTTGAACTAGGTAACTTCCTCATTTGATTAAAAATAGTCATATATTAACATAATAAATACAAACTCTCATATTTACTCCTGTTGTAGAAAAGCAAATACTCGAATACTTTAATAGGGAAGAATTCATTTGGAAAGTAGCCATGATTGTCACAGTTTCGTTATCAGGCTACATCTCCGACATTTTTCGCCGTACGTTTATAGGAATCTGAGATCACCACTTTTGGGGTTTATTCCATTTTAAATAAGTTTACCAACTAGTTTTTATAACACTTGCACCTATTTTATTTAAAAAATTTGTAATTTAGCACTTCTTGAAACCTGTGTTTTGTGCCAGAATAATATAAATGAAAAAAAAATTAAGTCAAAAGATAGTTGCATGAAAATTCTTAAACGAAATCTACTGAACATATGAAGTTGGAAGAAGTGCTTTTACATTTTAGACACAATCAAATTTTGAGGAATGATTTTAAATCGCGAGTAATATAATTTTCCTATAAAAATTACTGTGTTTACCAGCTTCAAATCAAGCGATTACCGTCTTAGCTTTAGTAATAGAGGTTTAGGAATTCCACTGAGAAACAATCCGATTTGTGAAAAACTATTGTCAGTTTGTAGTGAGTAAATGCGCCTTAAAAATTTAGCGCCAATTACGCCCCAACCACGTTTTATTTTAAAGAGCTTGTCAGGACGAAAGGAGTGGAAATAGTAAAAGAGTTTAAAATACGTAGAAATCGTGTTGCTAATGGCATCAGTTTAAGGGGTTTAAGACAATTTCAGAAGCTTTGAGTTGTACTCGCTCCAAAATGTCTTTGCCCTAATGAGAATAGCACTACAAAAGCTATAACAGTATTTCCTATGTAGACGAACGTATGTGTGTAAATAATACCACAGATCATTTATCACAGATGTAGCACGACTTATTTTGGAGTTATTAGCGCGGTCTTACAATTTTCCCTTTTACGACCTTTGTGATTTTGGTAAAATTTTTCTCGACTTACTATTAGTCGAATCCGATCGTGTTTACACTAACTAGGCATAAAACGTGACGGGAAACCTTTTTCTAATTGGAACCAACGTTCTAACACTTACGGATCTCGAGATAGTTTTTGGATGACCTTGAAGACTTGGTTCAAGGTCATCATTATTCTTTGGCCCCCCGCACGAGCTACGTAACATAAAAATTTTAAATTCCTTGAGAAAACAGTTTCCGAGCTATTCGCCCTGGATCGTTTTTTAGTGGACACCCTGTATGGAGAGTAGACCCTAAGAAATAGCCAAATGAAAATGGCGTCAACAGTAGCCGTCGAGCTAAGTGTGTGGCGGTCGACTACCAGCTGGTTAGTGCGAGTACAAATACTCTTTTTCTTTCGAAAAAGGGGATATAAAACCTCACGAAGGTACTTTATGAACTATATATAAAGCTACGTGTAGGCAGTGTCCACTTAAGTGTTCTTTTGATATGCGCGATTACAAACCAAACGCTACTCTTTTGCCTCCTAGTCCAGCGCGTGGCATCCAGTATGAGGTCAGAATGAAATATCTGGTACCTAGACGATTCTTAATGACTTAATCCTTCTACAAGAGCTTTCACTCGATGCCGGCCTGTCATTGAACCCGTCAAAATGTGAGCTGCTCGTCCTCCATTCGGGTGATCACGACGATGATCACTTTCGATCCGCGTTTGACTTGGCAGCTCCTGGTATTATGGTCGTCGACCGTAACCGCTACATTCTTCTGGGAGCGCCACTTTCGGACGAGGCGATTTCTGCCTGTCTTGCCCAGAAAACCAAAGCTCTATCGGTCATGGCTAGAAACCTCCAACAGGTGTCGGCTCACCATGGGTTCTTCCTGCTTAAGAACTCCTTGGCTATACTGAAGCTCTCCAACCTACTGCGTAGTGCTCCGGTGTGGCGAGGTGCCTACGATCTTCACTATTTCGATGAGACCCTCCGGGTTGCTCTTCAAGAAGTTACCAATATTTAAATGGATAAAGGTCCATGGGTGCAGTCGTCACTTCCCATATCCAAAGGAGGACCTGGCATTCGTCACGTTTCCCAGCTCGCCCTGCCTGCCTTTCTTTCATCGCAGTCCAGCGCGTCGGATTTAGTCCGTCAAATTCTCCCCCCTTCCATAGTCGCATCTGGGGACAAGGTTTTTCGCGACGCTCTATAACAATGGGAGCTTCTCTACGTCAGATCGTGATAAAGCGCGTCTTCTCACAGTTTCTTCGGCTGAGTCCGGTGCGTGGCTAAATGTGCTTCCGTCTCCTTCTCTTGGAACCGATCTCTCTGATGATTCCTTTCGCGTAGCCGTCGGCCTTCGGTTGGGAGCTACAATTTGTGTGCCGCACTCCTGCGTTTGTAGTAGCCTGGTTGACTCCTTCGGCTCTTATGGCCTCAGCTGCAAAAAGAGTTCGGGCCGTCGCTCCCGCCACAATGCCGTCAACGATATTTTGAAACGGGAACTCGCGTCCGCGGGTGTTCCATCTATTTTGGAGCCGTCTGGCCTGTCTCGGGACGACGGAAAAGGCCAGATGATTTGTCTTTAATCCCGTGGACCGGAGGGAAATCCTTGGTATGGGATTTCACATGTACCGATCCTCTCGCTCCTTTGTATTTGAGTTCTTCTTCAGCAGCCCCTCTTTGGGCCGCTACCCAGGCTGAAACGAAGAAGAACTCCAAATACTCGGCGCTTGCGCACCGCTATATGTTTAAACCGGTGGCCATTGAAACCCTTGGCTCCTTCGGTCGCGAGGGTTTGGCGCTGATCCACGCCATAGGCCATGGGATTCGTTCCGTCACTGGTGAACCACGCTCCGTTTTATACTTGATCCAGCTCATCGCGGTCGCCGTTCAACGCGGTAATGCCGCTTCGGTGTTGCACACCTTCCCGCCGGGTGCTTCCCTGGAAGACTATTTGGCCCACCTCTAGTTTTTTGTTGTCTTTTCTTTCCTTTTTTTGTAAATTTCAATTAAATAAATACAAGCACTGTTAAAGCTGCTCGTTTTTCCAGATAATAAATGTCTTGATCTTTCTGCTCAACGCTACAATAACGATCAACTAATTTCTGCGATATAGAAACGCAAATTTTAATTTTGTGGGGTTAATTGGTTTTTAGAGATACTTGTATATCATTTGTCAAATTAAAACAGAACCATTGGCTTTTCATGCTTTTTATTAACATACAAAATCAATAATAAGTTTAATTACCTCAAGTTTGAATTATTTTAATATATATTCACAAATCTTATGAATAATTTATTGGTAATTGCCTTTAAAAGACCGTTTTTTCTTATTTAAGCCTGTATCCGTCACCGAAATCGATTCTCCATCTAAAATATAAAGTAAACAAATTGGTTCCATTATAAGGAGTCTTAAATTTTCATTTATCAACTTACGTAGTGGTGCTCAAGGAATAGGTATTTCCGGTAAGTTAGCAGTTGAGCTACGTGCTCCAACGATATATTACCCTGCTGATATCTCATGATGGCTCCAGCAATGGAAAACATCCTTTCGACATCGGCGGAGCATGCCGGTACCGAAATGATGCGAGGGTGGGTAAGCGTCTTTCGTTAATTCGCCAGTAGTCTAAAAGACTAACGTCTTCTTGCTCGAAAATGTTTTCCTCCAGGTATGCTTTAAGCTCTGTTTCATATGAAAAAGACTTTACCGGATTTGCGGGTGCCATTAAGAGGGGGGAAACGGACAGAAGGTTTAACAGCCTTTTCGGTTTTCTGTTCGTTTGTTTCTGTGGCGTGATTGAGTCTTTTTAAAAAGTTCAAGATAGTAGTGGTGGCCGTCTCGACATTCAAATTCACGATTGCACTATCCAGATTTGGTAGGTCTATAGGTTGGAAATTAATGGAAGGATCGCTGTAGATGTCTTTATAGGAAAACAACGTTAATTCCGTGTTTGTCATTTAAGGCCAAAAGCCAACGTACCTTGAAACAAAGTTGACTTTTGCCAAGGATCCAGTACGGCAGCGGCAATTTACTCTGTATCTCTAATTTCTTCTCGAAATCACGAGGACATATTGGAAAGGAGAGAGTAGATTGAAAATTTCTTAAAGACGGTACTTCAATGCCTTTAATTTGCGTAAAAATGGTAATTAACTGGCCTGTGACAAGATGAGATGTTGGTCCACTTATTTGAAACGCTTCTGTGGACACTTAATTGGTTTCAATAATGACAGAATATCTATCATCATTTTATTATCACCAACGCAAGGTATTTCCAAATCTTTGGGGCATTGCTTCGCCTCTCTCGCGTCTAAAATGGTGTCACGAAGCGCTTTCAACATGCCTTCCTACAAATAATGAAACGCGATTAAAATGCTTTAAACGTTAATAAATCCATGTTTAATAAGCATTTTACCTCGGCCAAACGCTCCAGGTTCAAATACACGGCGTTCCATCTGACACCGCCAATACTTCGGACATCCAAATGAGAAGGAATGGTTTTTGAACTCTTAAGTCCATTTAGGAGAGCAATGTAGGAAAGCGATCCAAGTGCTTACACACTCCACTATTCCTTTCACTACATCACTGCTCTTAATGGACTGATTCACCACTAGCTGCAGTGAATGCACAATACACCGCTTCCTTGCCCATAATTGATAGTCATCCAAAATCCAGTCGATGACTTCTTCCGGTGTCGTGAGCAAATCCTCATAAATGTCTTCTAGCGTCATCTCGGGTTCGGAGTCGTTTGGTGGAATAAGAAAGTTTTCCGGGTGGAAAATTTGATTTAACGAATTCCAACCTATGCACATAAATAATTTTTAAAATTATATAACCGAAAAAAAGTAAGTAGAATAATTAGGAAAAACTATACCATCATCTAAAATGTTGCCGTATTTGGGGTCTTCCTCTCCTTGCCAATCATCCTCGTCGCTGGATTCGAGGTTCTCGATTATTGGCTCAACGTCCAAAGACGGCTTTTTGCATCCGGTAAGGCCGATTACTGTCCATTTTACATCTATGACAGCCAATATATTGAGAGCCTTCGAATATTTCGGCACACAAGCTATATATTTAAAACATAATGTTAACAAATGTTATCGGTATTTAACTTTACTGCAACCATTAGCCTATAATATGTTTTCATATTAATGTCTTGTTGTTAAATTATGCAAGTGAAGAATAGTTATTGTCATACTTATGAATCAAATTAAAGACTTACGCTGCAACATATAACCAGTACAAAATCAAGAAATTATCACCATTGATGGAGCAAGTCCGACAAACTCCAAAATGTCCTTTATTTTACTAGCGATATTTCCCGCAGTATGGCTACCGGGAAAATGTATAAACGACCAGAGGAGGTTCCTAAATGTCCACGATTGGTCGATGAATTGAATCCTCACTCCCATCACCGATGGTCGCTGGCGACTGCTCCAAAGATCTATCGTCAGATGGACCTCGTTCGCCAGCAAAATCTAAAAACCCATTTTCGTTTCTTAGTCTCAAAACGACTTAATGTTCATCCTTTTAATGTCATTAAATATAACAAACATTTTTATAAGTTATCTTATTTTTATAATAAAGTACCGTAACGTGACGTGACGTTCCCAATTAAACGCGTTGTTGATGGGCGTCTTAATTTGCTTGTCGCAATAGTTGCCAACAGCAACAGCAGTCCTACTCGTCGGAAATTTTGTCGATTGGCAGTTTCGAATATACACGCAGTGGTCTTGTACGTTCTTATTTGCAAAATTTCCAGAATAAAAATGGCTTTGAAATCAGCGTCAATAAGAAGAGGTTGCGTTGGGAACAGTCTTTTAACTCCCCAACAGACGAGGTTGGGCCGTTCGAACTCGGTGAAGGTTTATTCGATATACTTTGTATAAATAAGTTAAGAAAATCACCGATACAACATGATGTAAACAAAGATTCGAAATAAGAAAAACTTGAAATTTTTTGATATTTCCGTAATTACTTGATATTGAAGTTGTAGAATGAACTGGATTCATTTAAATGACGTCCGTGAGAAGAAAAAGTGCATTACAAATAAAATGAACTTTGTAGCAAGAACTGAATTCAAAATACTAAAAGTGCAAGACTCAAAGAAAAACTTAAGCATTGAAACAAAAACTAACAAACTAAGATGCAGACTCATATTTATACTATAGCACTCTCTAATAAAATACTGTTAAAACAGCAGTTAGTGACGTTCGTTGGATGCCAGAAGCCTCTTACTGTTTTATTAAATAAAAAATAGCTGTAAAAAACTGGCATTATCTCATGTTTTAAATAGATATTTCAGTTGAATGAAGTATTTCTAGCAAATGACCTAACAGCCTTAAAGGCGTTATCAATTTTTTAATGTACTATTATGTCCAGTGGGCATTTATAAAGCGTTAATTTTATAAACAGTCAGTTGAGATATTTATAAGAGTGAATTCACTTTTCAGAATACTAACAAGTTGGCAAGCCAAAATATACCTCTCCTCGGAAGAATTGTCCCTAGTGGTATTAATTTCTCGAGATAACCCTTAAAGATATATCTCCGCAATTTAGAGTTATTTGTTAAAAATATTAACCCATTTCTATCCCGCCCGGTATAAAATTTTTATTATAATTAAAATAATTGAGACGAAACGACCAATTTTAATTTATTCAGAATATCATAAGTTTAGTAGTTACAACAGTAAGTTAGACGTACTATAACAATGCACAATTGAATTAAACCCTTTTACAGAACAAGTTTATCAGTTAAATATAATACGAAGCAAATTTTAATGAAATAAATATCTACAGAGGCTTTTTGGAATTACTCGCTTACGAAATACTTGCCGCATCTTTAACGCTCATTTTATTTCAACACTCGCCCTTGATGAAGATACCGTAGATATCTGGTAGTGGACGACTCGTTCACTTCCTGTTGACGTTGTGACGCATACCACATGAAAAAGACCAATGCCGTCCAATTTCCAATATCATATAATGACTCGCACACCCAAGAAATCATTGACTGCGTTAGAAATCGTAGATATCCAAATATCCACACCAAATGTATTTACAAGAAGCAAAAACCTTACCATCAACAAAGCACAGAGAGCCACTTGACTAACCGCCAGCTTTTAAAGCAATTAACGTTAAATTATCTCCTTTGAATTAACAGAACTATATATAGGTCGTTAAGAAAGTGGACCACCCACAGGGTCTACCCTTTAACCCTCTAATCTCGGCTGACTGCGCTAAAACAAGATTTAACCTTTAAAAAATACCAGATTAGGCCTTCATAAATTCATTAATAAAAAAAGACTTTATTACCTATTATGCTTACGATGCCTGTCTTAATTTCAGTGAATCTAAGCAGCTATCGGTGGTTCTGTGGTAGAGCGCTCGACTGCCAAGCCGAATGGTCTGGGTTCGAAACCTGGGTGGCGCATTTGTTTTTAATCAATAGAGAAACGCTAAATTAGAATTTCTTCGATGCAATAATTTCAATTTCAATTCTATTTCAATTAAACCAAAATTTCGTACTCTATTAAATACGCTTCCGATAAAGCTGAAGGTCTAATTTTCAATAAGGCGTAACAAGTGTCGGTGGTTCTGTGGTAGAACGTCCGCCTGTCAATCAGGAGGTCTCGGGTTCAAATCCCGCCCGATGCGATCGCAAATTGATACTAAGACGAATACCGTGTACAACTGGTGGAAACCCTGCCATTGGACGTTGAGAGGTAGCATTACACTCAGCACTCGGTCCGTCCCAAAGTCATTAAGAAGAAGTTGGAGAGAAAACGCCCATATAAACACAACAGACTCAACATGCACATCCATCAGAACACAAACACAACAAATTCAACACTCACAACCTACGCATAAACATTACAAAAACGTAATACACCAAACCGTCACGACGGTGAGCGAAAAAACACCATCCAAACCAAATCGCAAATGAATCCGTTAACGCTCACCGTCACACGGTGGTTTTGCCAACCCTTTGAGAAACTGCGTACGCAGTGATTACACTTTGCACCGAAAATGCGAACGCGTTCGCAGTCCTGACAGACAGACACACCCACAGACCCACCCACAGACCCACAGACAGACACGGTCGTTGTATAACCCCTCCTAGGGGACTTTGTCCCCTCGGAGAGGTAAAAACGCTGTTTTTATAAGAAATGCTCGTACGGTTTAGGTGGTGTTGGCTGCTATATTATAAACATAATTTTCATAATCTTGTGACCACCGTGGATAACGACGTCTGTTCCATCGTCTAATCTTAAGCTCATTTAAATCGTGACGTATATACTGTTTTTGACAGTATGCTATTAGAGTGTAAAAAGGATTACAATGGAGCAAGATCAAAATATAGGAAAAAATTGGCACTGCATTATTCTCAAGTTGTCAACACTTTAGCACAGCCTAAGCCCGAACGTAAGGGAGTATATATCCATTTCAATAAAATTTCATATGATACTTTGGTTACTCACCACAATTTAAAACACATTTAAGCTCATTAATTAAACTTATCGCACATTAATGTTCTAGATAACTTACACGGTGATGCTTTGGGGAAAGGCTCAAGTCTATTCTTAGGGACGTGTTTCTTCAGTTTTATTTATAATTATGTTACATACAATGGGATAAGTCTACGACTATTATATAATATTTTTAAACGTTCCCCAAACGATCGATTCCGATTTTAAAAAATAAATTACTTTAGAGTATATCAAATTTCTGTGTGGTAAAATTAAAGAAATCTTTTCTCCGAGATGTTGATCAGCGATAATTAATTGTAGTTTATAAGTGGTTAAACATACCCAATTTTCATATCTAAAAATTTTAGTTGTTATAATATAGCTTATTCACTCGATTTTTCGCTACGTAGAATTGTTTTTAAAATAATATTTAATATCTTTGGAAAGCCATTCTAAAAATATAATTATCTTCAAAACTCTTATGATTTTCAAAGAAAGCACCAAGCATACGTTTTCTTTTCTTGATTAATACTTTTCAATTTTTGTGTGCGCGTGCTATTAATATACCAGGCATCAAAATAATTTAAAGAAATATTATTTTTTTATATATCTCTAAACAGACGTGAGAAACCACATATAGAGATGAACAATAAAGAGATAAAACGAATTCCAGGTAATTGAACACACCATGCTTTAAAACACTAAAATGAAAACGAATTACCGTAAACAGAATATTAAATAATCATTTTGCAACAGAATTAGTCTTGGTTCAAACAAATATTGTGGCGATAATAAGTAGCCATTTTCATACCTAAGGAAATTTCAATTGGAGTCTGTTCTAAAACAACTCCTAATAGGCTGTAGAACATGTGTGGAAAGTACATGAATTATGTTTGTCGGATCAAGTATATTTGGTTACATTTGGTGGTTCACAACCTGTACTGATTTTCTACTGTTGGTTAAGAGCACGACGTTAACGGTTTTCTTCTTCCTGCTTCAGTTCAATCTCTTTCGTCCACCACAGAGAGGAAAATGAGAATAGAGGTTTCATTTTGTTTAAATCTAGCAGAGCTGAGAATATAAATTTCCCCCCTCCCTAAACTCCATAATTGTTATCTTTCAATCCCCAGACCACATTCAGTAGATTCTATCTCTCGGCTTTCCCCGCCGATTACCCAATCGTTATAAATCGGTTTTACCCCATTCGCTATAAATCGCAGCAGTTTGCCAGAATTTGTTTTTCCTATCGCTAGCCAATCTCTATATTTTCCTAGTAAGGGTTCCCTATCCGAAATACTTAATGTACCCAAAATTTTTCTTGTTGGGGATATCTCTATGGGTGTTAATAATAATATTTGTTTTGCAAAAAAAAAACCACAAGCATTGCTGGCAACCACAGAGGCAAAGCCTATTCATTACAGTAAAGCTCATAGGTCTAGTTTATGGTACTTTTTGTCCGAAATAGGTTACATAAGGCCGGTAATGGTGACTTTGGTCGCTTTTAGGGTACTCTTGATCCATTTTGGTCCATTTTTGGTTACATCAGAAAAGTAGTTGGAAAAACGAAGAGCCGTAATTTTACCACTCCTCCCCCCATATCTATAATTCCAAGCAATGCTACTATGATCTTCCAATCCCCTCTATAATTTAGTGATTTATATACAAAAAATTAATTTGTGTGTTCTAACTTTCTACGTATAACATCTAAAACACTAAAGTATATTTCACATTAAGTAAAATTTAAACTAGGCCTAAAAGCCAGTAAAGCGTTAATAACCAAGAGAAAATTTTTAAGCCTAAAACCTTAAATTACATTTTCCATAAACCATTTCCTAACTGCTCGCTTTTGTTAAGAATAAAATTTTACTTCTAATACCCTGAAATACATTTCCCAATACGTAAAATTTAAACTAGGACTAAAACCCATCAAAGTGTAAATAGCTACTTAAGACCAAATTTCTAAGCGTAATAATGAGTATATCAATTATACTTTTTACAACCATTTGTTTCTATATAGGTAACCTGAGGGCGGCTTTAATAGTAGAATTTTCACATCAAGGAGATAAACATAATCAAAGATACTCAAAGTTTTTAATCTGTCTAGGTTCATTATGAAAAAAGAAATGTTTTATTAGGTTGCCCTAGAAGAAGTACATTCGGAATAATTTGAAATTCTGTAAAGTTCAGAAATTATCTCCAAATGGCTATAGACAGAATATTTAACCCGCGAGGAATTGTACACTAACTCATACATTTCTGCATTGTTTTTTTTTCATTGTAATACAGACTCTTGCTCTTATGAATATATAATTGTATAATTGATATACTCATTATTAGACTTAGAAATTTGGTCTTATCTATTTACACTTGGGTGTTTTTTTAGTCCCAAGTTTAAATTTTACGTGTTGGGAAATGTATTTCATGGTATTAGAAGTAAAAAAAAATACTCTTAAAGGGTCCATCAGCCTCGTAAGGGGAGAAACTAGAGCCCCCCCTAGCCAGTCCGGATTTTGTTTTCGATTACCACCACTATAGGGCAAACGTCGCGCCAAACGAATGTACGATGACCGCGTAGTATTCCTCCGCGAGTTCGCCAGTCTGTTTTAAAATTGGCGGTTTTAACAATGTCGAGCATGATTTCGAGCAATGAAATTAATGGTAATAATAAAACAAATTATAAACGAAAAGAAAATCAATTGAAAAGAGATCGGTCAAAAGTTCATCTTCTCGAGGAATTCGATAACTGGGAAACGATAAAAAACAACTGGCTTGAAATAAAACTGAGGAATTCGGAAAGGTGTATTCGGCCAAGGATCAGCGATTCAAATATAGCAAAAAGAAACATTTGTAATGCCGTTCTTAGTTGAAAATCGTTAGAAATTCGTAAGTCTTCTATTCAAGATGTTAGTAAGGTTAGTATACCGAAATTGAACATATATTTCACCCAACACCTTCTTAATATTCATGAAACATACTGTAAAGAATGCTATCAAGATAACGTTACTGATAGATATGGGTTTCAAATTGATGGTTCTAGCGGTAAGGAACCAACGGAAACTGGTATATTAGATAGAATAATTGTAGATGAGCCACATAACAATACGTTGAATACTGTTTTGCCGTGTAATGCCTCTAAAGCAACTGAAAACAAGTAAGATTTGACAAAATAATGACCTTTTTTAAAAGTACAATATTTGAATATTTCCCAAATTACTTACCAGAAATTCGGGCGTTAAAAATGAATCTAGTATTGTCAATAAGGACTATAATCAAAATGGTACCAGCAATCTTGATAATTTCAAAGAAGAAATTTTACCAACTGAATCAGATTTGCTGCAGGAAGAGCTTGAAAATTAGATGCTTTTAGATCTAGCAAAGAATTCTTCAAATGTTAATTCTACTGATGAAATGAGTAATTCTGCTATCAATATTTCAACTGATGACGAGGAGACAAAAACATGGGTACAAAAGTCTCCCGCAAATGTCGAACCAAGAGAAAGCTCTTCACTAGCCCTTTGGAAGTGCACAAGAAAAAGTAAGTGTTTGCAAATTTGCAATTATTTTGTGGAAGTTATTTAATGTAATTTATTTTCAGAATTTCAAAATTTACTGTGAGCACTCCAAAAATTCCACCATCGTTCGACTTTTCAACGCCCAAAAAAACCTATTTTTAGAAACAATGTAATGTGTAAATGCTTTATTTAATTTAATAGTTTTTTGTTATTAATCTTTTTCTATTTTTTTCAGGGTAAATGTGTCCCCAATTTCAACTGTTTCCACTCCACACAACGTTAAAAATCAGAGTTTTGATACCAAGTAAAAATAGTTCCTTAAAATATCATTAATGAGTAACTTTCAAAATGTCTTATTAATGAAATTAACCTGTAGTCCAATGCCATCCACTCTGGATATTTCTGCAAATTGTACTGACTTCCCAAAAGAGTCTTCCGATGGTTACAAATTGTGTTTTGCTGACACAAATAGTTTAGAAAATCTTGCGGCAGAAAAGTAACCTTCAAACCATACTTTGTTGGAGGGATGTATCATATTTCCTGGAGATGTAGTCGAGGGGAAGATTATCATAAGGGTCTTTGGGAAGCTGTTGATGCGAATTTTAATCTCAAACTTTCAGCTGGAATTTTATATTCCGGTGCTTCATTGACAAAAGTATTTGGCTTAACTTTGATTTTTTTTGCAGCGCACTCATTTATAATTTAAATTCTAGTTCCAGGAGTTATGTAAATTGTTAGATGTTAAGAGTTTGTGTTCGACTTCAGTAATTGAGAAATAAATTCAGAAATGCTACCCAGTTATAATGCAGTTATGGGATTCGGAACAAGTGATTTTTTCTTTGATATTTCTAGAGAATTTTTTACTAAATTTGGAAATTGATTGATTGACGGAAATTATTTTTAGATATCGTTGCTTGCTAATAGAACTGGCCCCTTGACAATTGCTATTGATTCGAGAAATGAGAGTCCGGGCTCCTCTTCGAAGCATTGCTCGTGCAATGCCATTGACCTGAAAACTAAAAAAATAATTGCAATAGAATTTGCAGATTGTCGTTTAACCGATGATAGGAGCCCAAATATAGAGCCTTTTTGCTTTAAATTTTTTTTTGAATAGATTACAACAACATTGCGTTATTTCTGAAGTAGTAACTGATGGCCACATGCAGATAAAATCTATAATGAGTATGATTTTCCTTTAGAAACTTGATTTCCACCGTTTAACATTGTGCTTTTTCAGGAAAACAATATCCACATATAAAGCACTCTCATGACATTTGGCATGTAGCAAAATTACTGAGAAAAAGACTGCGGTATGTAAAAAAGATTTGCTTTGTACTTGCCTAAATTCGAAATTTTATTTATTTTAGGTTAGCAGAGAAAAATAGTGTGGTGATCTTCGCGATTGGATTGATGACATAGTAACTCATTTCTGGTGGACTGCTAAAAACTGCGAATAAAATGCGAGTAAGATTTTTTTTGTAAATAATTGCTTTCCCACCTATACAGGGTGTTACGGATAAGAGTGCCGAAACTTTCTATATGCATTCTATGGGTCGCTATGAGTAAAAAATGTCTTATAAACATGGGTTCTAAAGTGCTTCGTTTAAGAGATATGGGCTCCCAAAAAACTACCCAAACAAAACGGACACAGCCTTAAATCTGGCAAACAATATCCTTCCTTGAAACAAATTGTTTTCATTAAACTATCAATTGTTTTTATCCGTGAGGCGAGATACTTTAATAACAAGTGGCAAAAGTTAATTAATGTCCTTTCAAATTAAAATGAGTTTGAAGACAAATACAAGCCATTTTAATTTATTGATACGATTTTAATTATTAAATTTAAAGATACAAATTTCTTGTATTTTTCTTAGCCGTCTATCTACAGACTCAAACGCCAGTCGATTTTGACAGCATTCTTTAAGGAATCTACTGGTGGTTGAATCTTTGAGCTTCTAACCCATTTTTCTTGAGCCCTTCCGTGCAATAAGCGTTCCTGAAACTAAGCACTTTAGGACCCCTGTTTATTGGACATTTTTTACTCATAGAGACCCATAGAATGCATATAGAAAGTTTCGGTACTCTTATCCGTAACACCCTGTATATTTAATGAGTGAAATGGTTTAGTTTTAAGACAGTGGGGATGCTAATTGTTAAATGGTATTTCAGTCGACTAAATTATCTTTTTTAAATAATTGTAGCTGCTTTGGCTTTCTCATCTAAATCATGTCCAAAATATTCACAAGTGGCCCACAGGCTCCTGTCAACATGAAGAACTCGACCCCAATGACAGAACAAAGCCATGGTTGTCAAGAAAAAGCGTGGTTTTCAAAAAATTACACTCCGTAATTTGTGACAAAAGCTTTCTTAAAGATTTTCCTTATTACATAAATTTTAGGTGATAATAATACATTTAAAAGAACCTATAATACCTTAAAAATATTTTAAATTATTTTTAATTTTTTTTGGCACACTTGTTCTTTACAATCGTATCATAGTCTCCTTTTGAAATACGCTACTAAAAGGTTAAATTACCCGTAAGTATTCATAATGTTATAAATTCAAAATATGTAAATGCAATGACAATATTTTAATTAGATGGCAAGGTTATAAAGCTAGAAACATTCTGGCAGTTTTAGACTACAATAATAATGTGTTCCGGCCAATTGCAATGGACAAAAATGGAGAACCCAGGTAATTTGATTTTTCAAATTGGCGCCTCACGTTCAATAACTAGAAAACTGAAACAGCAGTGTCACCCTTGGCTAAGTTTAATTTCATTAAAAAACCTTTTTTTTTTAATAACTAGCTAAATTTGTAGACATACTCTTAATGCCATTTTTAAGCATGATGATCAACGTTGAAGCGTTGAATTAATATCAATTCAATGTTGAATTTACGTTTCCTAGTTACTATAAAATCTATTCTATTTTTGGGTTTTATTCCTTTTTTAGAATGAAAAGAAAGAACTCCAAGGTTACATCAAAGTGGACCATTGTACCAGTTAAAATTCCTAAAGTTCACAAGCACTCCAGGGAAATGATGGATCTTACGTTATCCAAGGAAGTTGTTCGAAGTGTGAAAGATATGTTTCCCCCAGATCCAGCTGACGTAACCCATAGAAAAAATATTGCCAAAACACCCTGCCCAGAAAGAGCGGAGCTAATTAGCACTCGTGAGAAATATTCCGAATTTAGCCATTGCAACAATTTTGAAGACGTAATATTGTGAAAAATTAACCAACTATATTTTTTCCTCATGTATTTAATTTTAAAATTGAAATATTTTCAAATACAAATATTGGGCAATTTATTGATCCAAGCCGTTTTTGTAACCAGTGTACTCATTATTTGGATCAGGGTATCTTGTTCTGATTTTATAGACCACACATGATGGAATTACACGTCTATTTTGGTAGCCAAGTTTGCCCCACTGCCAATATGTGTACTGGCGGTAAGCAGCATAGCGGTATCGTTTGTTCCTGTCAAGCTCATCATCATCTAGGTTTACTACATACCGTCTAATTATCATTTGAATTTCTAAGCTTTCTCTGTCCAAAATAAGATTCGCAAAGTTGGGGTAATCTGTAATGCATCCAGTATTTCTTCTCCGGGCACAGCATTTGCACTCGTCTGGAGTGGGCATGGCTACGCATTTGTTGCATCTACACCATTCTGGCAATCCATTGTCAGATGGGTTTGGCGAACTAGGTGGATCTGGAGATAATGAAGTGTCAGCCATCTCGAAGAATTCTTGCATATCTTTCTCCCATGGTTCACCAGTACTTGCACGTTTTTTAGGACATTTTGAATTAGTGACAACTGGATCATGTTGCTCTTCCAAATAAGTCCGAAGCAAAAAATGTGGATTTTCTGTATGAATTGTTTGCAATATTTGTCTCATTTCGGATAGCGTTAAATCAGAAATCTTTATATCTATTCTTTCAGACTCCTATGTAACGTACATGTTAATCTCAGACCTATATATTATATTTTAGTACCGTTATATTTAATTTACTTTTGAACTTTCGATGCAGTCTTCAATCATTTCGATAGTGTGAACATGTTCCAAAGTGGAAACTTCTTGATTTGGAATGTCTAAACGTATGGTGTCTCCGTTTTCCTTTTTGAAAATTTCAGTACATATTAGAATATAAATCATATCTTTGAAATATTATTAAACTATATTCGGTTTACCTTGGATTGTTTCAGACTAGATTCTCCATTTAGTTTCAGACTAGATTCTCCATTCAGTTTCAGACTAGATTATCCGTGCTGTTTCTCACTAATTACTCCTATGTTAATCAGACTAGTTTTTCCTACATTCTTATTCTGCTTAATTTGTCCCTTCTTATTTTGAATAGTTAATTTTCCATCCTTTTTATGATTCATTTCCCTTTTATTCTTCCTACTTGCAACTAACTTGCTTCTCTTTACAGCTGGTTGTAAACTTACATCAATTTGTTCTTTACTTTGTTCAATGTCTTTTGATTTTCCATTGCTACAATCTACCCTTTTTCCACACGAGCAAGTTGAGGAACAAGTTACATTACGATTTCTACAAGGGCATACGTTACGTACTTTGCCACTAAGACAATTCGTTGAACAAGAACAACTTTCCATATTAATTCTAATTATTAGGCCAACGTGATAAAAACTCCGTCCGTGGCGACCGATATCGAAATCCGAATTTCCGCGAAATATGACAACGTGTTTCGTAAAGCACGGCCAACTTTGATCACGTGCTGTTCGCGAGAGATCAAAGTTGGCCGTGCGTAAAGTTTCATATTACCTAAATTTGTCTCCTTCCGCGTTAAAAAAATAGTGCTATTTCACCCCCACTGTCATCCCCTTACGAGGCTGATGGATCCCTTTAACAAAATGCCCTCCTGTTAGGATATGGTTTATGGAAAATGTACTTTATGAAGTTAGGCTTAGAAATTTATTATTAGCTATTTACACTTTGATGGTTTTTAGGCCTAATTTAAATTTTTACGTAATAGAAAATGTATTTCAGCGTGTTAGAAGTAAAATTTTATTCTTAACAAAACCGAGCAGTTAGGAAATGGTTTATGTAAAATGTACTTTAAGGTGTTAGGCTTAGAAATTTAGTCAGAATTATTTACGCTTTACGTAACATTTAAACTAGGCGTAAAAGTCAGTAATGTAAATGTATTTTAGTGTATTTTTCCTATTGTGAAAGTGGAATCCAAAATAGGTCCAAGCGCTACTAAAACTTAAGATTTTAAATAACAAGCCCGCCCTAAGCACATAAATGATTTACTCTTTCACCACGATATGCTTTTTAAATTCTTATTAACCGCGTCCCGGGTAATCCGTGCACGCGCAAGGGTATCACGCGCACACTGTCTCCCACCCAGGTTATCATGAACATATGTTTCACTCTTTTTAACTTACACCATTTCAATACATTCTTAACTCGAGATAGGCGGAGATAAAGATAACGCAAAATAAGCTTGTCCTGAACACAACATGTTGATATGATAAAACAAATCGTCGCGAGAAATACCCTAAAATACATTGACTTTTCAACGATTTTACCCCCATTTCACATCTAAAATTACGATCCCGGGATCGGAGTGTCGACCTTACTTTCCCTCTACTAAGAGCACCTCGAGGATGCATTTCTGTTAGACTATTTCTGATATTTCCAGTGCCGCAAAATAAATGAAAATAATGGCACACAAAATACTAAATACTATTATTTTGAAAGAGAGTAACTATCTTACGTCCGGAAAAGAGACTGGGTGTTTCGGTTTCGGTTATGAAGACGATGCTTCCATCATTGGTACAGAGAAGCTGTAATCCCTGGTTGAATGAGAAAGAAAGCTCTACTTATGTTCCTTGTAGCTGTGAATACTACGAGGCTCAAAGGTTCGAGCACCTTGGCATGAATCACTGGGAAATATTTAATTTATCTAATATCTCGGTCAAACGGATTATCCGCTTTGGGAAGGGGATCAAACATTTTGATCTTAAAGTTAGTGGCTGCACCAGTGATATTCGGTTCAATGTGAAACTACTGTTCTTCGCAGCACAGATGACGTTGAAGATGTTTGTTATAAGACGTAGGGAAGCTATTAAATTAATATTTAACCCTCCAAATAATGTGAAGTCCTTAAATGAGTTATTAGTATGGTATGCAACTATGGCAAACGTTGAAAAATACGTTTTATTTAATTGTTGTTAGATTATATAATTTTTTTAATTTAACCCTCGTTAAATTACACTATACTTCAAGGCTCGCTAACGGTGGCTGCATTGGAATTGTTTAGTTCAAGATGGCGAACGTGATCCAAAATATTAGTTTTTATATCTCAAAGCGTAGTAAGGACCATTGTCACTTAATCAATAGCTTGGTTTTTTAAAAAAAATTAAAAAATGTTTATTTAAAAAGGAAAACATGTGTCCTTGATGATGGTGACAAATGGTCAAAGAAGCTTTAAACTACTTCTACGTTTCGACCAATATGTGGATATTTCCTATAACCAAAAACAGCATTTCTATCACAAACATTTAAGCATGTTAATAACAAATTAAAAGTGAATAATTTTTATGGAAACATTACACCTATTCATCATACAACCACATAATGAGCGATCGTTAACAATAACACCCTGCTTTAAATATTAAAACCTATATAAAATATCTTATAGACCTAAATTCGGCGTAAAACTCTCAAAACCTTGTGAGGCCCTTATTTGTGCTAGCAGCTTCGTACCGTTTACAATGATCTAGGAAAGATTGTTATTTTAAGATTGCAAATTATTTTTTAAAAAAGAAAAAAAGGCGGAGTGAAATTTTTGCTTATTAAAAAAAGATTTAAACTTTAACTTTTGTGTTTATACGTTTCATGTAAATTGAAAAGATTTTTTTGACTATCTTGGTTGACACTTTTATTTGGAAATATTCCAAAGCTCTAAGTTATTGGAGTGGCAGTGTAACGCAAAACAGGATCGTATACAGCTAGTAACCAAAACTCGGATGTCCTAAGAACATTATTCGCAATCGCCAATGAAATTACTCTAAAATCGCCTTGAACGCAGCGTTACCAGGCGTTGCAATGAACGTATAGAAATAATTAAGAATGTCAACACGTTTCGTGCGTGTATAACGACCATTTCCGCGGGCTTTTATAGCGGTTTTGGTAAATAAAGCGCTTGTATTCGTTCGTAAGCGCCAACAATTATAATTATCCATAAGGCTGTCTCAAAAAAATCAGTAGATTTTAATTCTGGATAGTTTATGTGCGTGGAAATGGGAACAACGTTCATACTGCAACAAGCTCTAGGTACTCGATTCTGTGTATTATTTATCTTAATATTTTTATTATATAAATTTTTTTATTCTAATGCAAAGACACATAACATGCAATATAGCTTTATTTCGAAAGGTTGAAGCCAATTTTACATTCTACATAGACTTAGGAGCATCAAGTTGAGCGTCATTGGGTTCAATATAACGGGAAAAAATATCATTTCGTTCAACTTTTCGGTCTTATTTGAACCAATTTAAAAGCTACACCCGATAAAGCGTGCTTACTAATATGATGGAATAAAAACGAATTTAAGACCGGTTTTCTGATTCATTACAGTGCAAATTTTGGTTAAATGAGTTACCAAACTAACCTTTATGGTTTTAACTTGGCTATCGCATATTGTGTTTTAAGATAAAATTTAATAGATTGGTAACGGCCAAAATTCCTTAACGCCCAAAGATATCGAAAGAGTTAAATTTACATTATTTTGAACTAGTGGATAGTGAGCGGTACACTATTCTGAAATCTCATCGTTCAAACAACAGGTTGGTCATTCTTCTAACTTTTTTCAATACATTTCTATGATTTTGATCAATTTTCATAACAAAAGCGTAAAATCACACGTGATTTTAAAATTACAAGTAAATCTAAAATGCGAACTTTCGGAACTGTGTCTCGAACTAATCAACGACGAACAGACAGCAACATCCCTCCTTGACCGACACAGCCTTGTAACAGCCTTAGTAGAAACTAAAACATTTGCGCTGCAGTTTAATCTCATTATTAAACGGCTCATAAGAACGTCCTTTCTTATATTAAACGGCTAATAAAATAAATCAAACAGATACATAATAATTTTTTTTACTATGATAGTTTATCTACTACATCTTTTTGGAAGGTAATGTCTTCAATCTTATTTAATTTTTATTTGAATTAAAGATGTAAATGAAGTTCTATATGTCAGTATTAAAATCGGACCTTTCACCTTACGGATCAACTCCTTCTGCGTTGAGTTTGCAATTTCCTTTCTCACTGGTTAAAGATTTTTACCCCAAGTTCTTCGGTTTCCCCTTTTAATTAAAATTTGTATAGGTTTAGGGTTATAGTAAGTTTAGGGAGCTGATGGCTAGAGTTGCGTGAAGGGCTTGCCACCACCCTATTACGCAATTTAACTCCACAACCCAAATAAAAAAGGCAATAAAAATCAAGTGATAACTTGGGCCTAGGGTGGTGCCTTGGGTATCAACCTAGCTGACTATTATTATCATCTCGAAAAAAATTATCAATTTAACAGAATGACCGGGTTGCCCTTTACAAAACTCTCTTTTTAAACCTTTCCATTGTAAATTAAGTCGAATACAATGCTCAAAAAGAAAGTAGAAAGTATTTATCTATCTAAACGTATTTCATGAATAAGATGAGTTACACGCCCATATGAAACTGAGAAGAGCCTTTGATAATCCAAAATCCCTTTAACAATTGACTTCTCGTAAAACCAGGGACCAAAAAACCACTGCCGATTGAAAGAGACGAAAACGTAACAATGTTGAACGCTAATGGGAAGAAGTTGAAACTGGGATGGCCGCACGCGAAACACCTAACAGGGAAAATGAACTACCTAAAAACCAAATTATCATTTAAACCTGAGGGAAACTCAGTACCCAAATTAAAAATTATTCGAATTTCTTCAGTACGCTGCTACTTGGTGGGAAAATATGTTGCACGCAAAACGCGGATTGATGGCATGCGTGGTGTTAAAATGATCGGTGATATAGTTCTTAGCTGTAGACTTTCTAATGTCGTTGAGATGTTCTCCGTCCAGAAAACTTGAAATGTACTCTGTAGGACAGGAGCAGGCATTTACAATGAAGGAATATTAGGCGTGTAGATTTTAGGCAAAAGATAAAAACGAGTGGCAACAAATCTTCCTCCCATGGCGTTTTGTCTTAGAGTAAAAAACCACCGGAGTACATTTCGAGTGTTCTAAACGGAGAAATGCAGCCTTTTGTGACTTCTCTTCCGAGCTACATTAAAGATACTCGAGATGCTCTCCGCCGTTTCTCTTCTTTCTCTTTCACAGGTGGCTTATTTCAATATACATCAAATCTTTATGCTAAATGATTCCCCACGCTGATGACCTTCAAGCCCTTCAGCATGTTTTTTGACCAGACGACCGACAAATACCCTCCCACCGAAAACCTCGTTCTTCTCGCGGAGCTGGTGTTGACACTGAACGCTTTCTCTTTTGATGGCAAGTTCTACAGACAGGTTAGCGGGGTTGCTATGAGAACTAAGATGGGTCTTAGTTTTGCGAATTAATTTGTTGGTTGGGTCCCGTTCCGGAGTTAAATGGTCGTTTCATCGATGACTTCACCCAGTTTGCCTCTTGTAGTCTCCATGATCTTGACACCTTCTTCACTGCCTATTGTGCCATTAATCCTGCTTTGGAATTCACTACTGATACCTCTGAAACTACGATTGTCTTTTTTTGGGATTTAATTATTTCGGTTTCGGGTGATGGCGTTTCAACCATGTTGTATCGCGAGCCGACTGATTAACGTTCTTACCTTCTGCTGACTTCTTCCCATCCTCGGCGCACCACTAATGCTATTCCTTTTACCCAGTTTTTCCGTTTACGTAGAATTTGCTCTTCAGATGACGACTTTAATAAAATGGCTGCCAAGATGCGGGACTCTTTCTCGGTAAGGGGTTTCTCTGATAATGTCTTGCAGTAGGCCCTTAACAGGGTGTCAACTGTCTCCCGGAATGAGGCCATCAACCCCAAGAAGTCAACCAGTGAGACGCCAACTGTAGTTTTAACGTACCACCCTCAAAAGTGTCGGATCGAGACTGTCATTTCTAAAAATTACCCCTTCTATAACTGGACCCCGAGATGAGCAATATTTTTCTGAACCTCCAAGATTTTGCTACCGTCGTGATAAAAACCTGCGTTCTCTCTTAGTCTCTAGCTCATTGCCGGGCTAAGATTGTCACGTGATGAGGGTACTAAAGAATGCAATCCTCCCCGGTGCAACACTTGCGCGTCTGTGTCGTCTGACCTTACAGTCCCAAGTTCTAGGCGTTATTTCACTATCAATGGGTCTTTCAGCTGCACGACTGCCAATCTAATCGGAGCAAAGTGTAAGCAGTTTCTAAGAATTAGGGAAAAGGTTTTTCCAAAAGCGCCCTCTTTTTGTCATTGGGTGTTTTATAATTTTCTATTGCAAATTGTGATTGTACATGAAGAATCATCGACGTTTCGGACGGCCCGAGTGCTGAGGGTTACGGTAACCGTCTCAACGTCCTAATGGCAGTATTTCTAACAAATGTTCAGGGTATACGTCATATCATTTTGCGATCGCATCGGGTGGGTTTCGGACCCGAGCCCTCCTCGTGACAAGAGCGTGTTCTACCACAGAACCACCGATACATATTACGGTTCATTGGAATTGAACCGGTATTACGTTTTTTGTAAATAACTCTGAATTGCGGAGATAAATCTTTAAGGGTCTTCTTGATAAATTAATACCACTAGGGATAATTCTTCTGAGGATAGGTAAATTTTGGCTTGCCAACTTGTTTCAATTTGCTTACTTTACTCGTAACTTCGTAATTTATTTTAAGTGTTTTCTTATCGGCTTTAATTTTTAAAGGAGCGAAATTTACCCGCCAAGCAATCTGCAATTTTCTTTCGTGGTGACGTTTTAGGACTTTAATCACGCGCTGTTCGCGCTATAACAGCGTTCTGTTCCCTGCGCGCGCTTGCGGAGGGAAGGCGATAGAAAATGGCAGCTCGCTTGGCTTTATTATGGGTTTTTAGGTGGGTTTTTTTAAATGGGCTGTATTGTGAATTTTTTAAGGTGGGTGGGTTTTTTAATTTCGAACCCTGGTTTATGTGTAACATTTTTTTCTATATGCTTTTTACAAAAGTGTCCCGAATTAACATTTCGTTCTTCATGAACCGTACCCAAATTGGTTATTAAAAAAATCGATTGACGGAACTGTAATGAAAAGTTTAAAATATTAGCCATAGTTTATCGAATTTTAGTCAACATTTGATCGGTAAAATTTTTGATCATCAATTGGTCAGATTTTAATCAAACCCTTTCTTAAGGATAACAGACACTACCAACAAAAACAGTTAAAATTTCACGGAAGTTGAAATAATTGTTTTTCAATTATTTCACTTTTAATGAACAACTAAATCTTTATAGATTACCCCATCTTGACTCCATAAAAAACGGACAATTTCCACCGTCAAACCATTTATTCCAAAATAAAATAAGCTAAAATAGATAATTTTATCGAAAATATATTATAACGTTTTGGTGTATATGAACAACCCCTGAATAACGGACACTGTCGAATGATAAACATTTAAAAATTTCGCGTCTTATCAATGTCCCTGTTTGTTTATTATTAATAATAAGATGAAGCATATTTTCCTTTAGAGACGACCCCTACTTTAAAATCCATATAAGCCGACGCTACGATCAGCTAGAAATTAAAAATATATATATTTAATAAACTGAAAAAAGAACCGTATTATGAAAGCGTATTTCTGTAATTGAGCATTAAAATACAAGCCCGCCTTTTGGTGGCAAATAGCACGGAACGCGCGGCGAAGACTTTCAACCACCGAATCGAAAAACTTCAGATTTAAGGTGAAAAATAGCCGTCGTCATTGGTGAGACTATTTGCCGCCGAAAGCCGGGGCTTGGTTCGTGTCGGTGGAAAATAGCTTTGGCCGCGCGGTTAGACTATTTGCCACCAAAAATCAGACATCCCCGATTTTCGGTGCAAAATAGTCTCGATCGCGCGTCTCTTGCTAAATTCCACCGAAATTCCTGAGCCCCGACTTTCGGTGTCAAATAGCCGTGGCCGCGCGATCGAGACTATTTACTCCCGACTTTCGGTGACAAATAGCATTGGCCGCTCGGTGGCACTATTTACCCTCGATTTTCGGTGGCAAATAGTTACAGGCTATTTACCACCGAAAGTCGGGGGAAAATAGCAACGGCCAAATTTGTTTATTTGCAATGATTTTTATCGGCTTCGTTGGGTTGCCGTCATGAGCCCATACAGTTTTTACCAATGCTTTCACTTATAGCATTGGCTTTCGCATTAAATTTTGGTTTTTCATATAAATTTGATTGTTTAAGACCTATAAAACAATGGGTTGTTTTTATCTATAACAAAGTTTCTTGCGCGTATATTTTACGTTTCGTGAGCGTTCTTATAATTTTAAATTTGGTATTTTCTCATTTTGTTGCTTTGGTAATTTAATAACGTTTTGGGTCTAAAGTTAATTTTTTTGTCCTATTGATATTGGAAATTTGTTTAATGCAATAAAATTTGTAATATATAAATTAAAAAATAATCTACTGTTTGGGATAGCACCGGGATAACATTATTTTGGAGGACGCTTTTGATGGCGAAATATCATTGAGTACCGTGTTTAGTAGTTAATACACCCAAGGGCAAATTTATAATTTTGGCAATTTTTTATTTTTCTATCGGTTGCATCCCTAAATATGTTCATCCAAGTAAAATTTTACTTCTTTTCTATGATATATAAAAATAGAGTGACGTCGTCTCTGAAAATAGTGATCTCTTGATCAAATTAATTGGGCTAATCTGATCTAGATATCTTAAATAACGTTGCAATTGACTAATATGAATTAAATATCCTAACTAACGTTGGAATTGACTAGTAGCCAGGAAATGACAATTAGCAAAAGTACCATCCAGAGCACTGAGATCTCCCGCCACAGACCTTCCACTGAAGATTACTCTACTTTGTTAATTTCTTAAACAATCTTATACCTCTATGAATAACGAGGGTTATTTCGTAGTTGACTAAAAGAAATGTCGTTGGAAATGAAACAAGGAGTAGACTCGTCAATTTTAAAGCTGGGCGTAATTCAAGTAAGAAAAATTGTAAAAATTAAATTTAATGGGAAATTTCAGGAAATATCCGCTTCACGCGTATTCAAAGTTTCTTAGGATAAGTTGAAAGGAGCTTTCATCAAAATATTTGGTTGACTCACGTGGGTTTCAGTTAGAATATCAAGAAGAACCAGCGGCAAAAATTTGGCAATGGGATCACACGATTGATTAGCGTAAATGTTGTTAGAGAAGGAACCAAAACTGGATCGTCTGAAGAAAACGGTTTGACAAAGAAGATAGTGATTTACATAAGAGTTCATTAAAATAAATAGCTTGCGAGTGGGATTTTAAAATTATATCAATAGTACCATTAACAAGGCGTGAAAAAGGTCCTAATAAACGTTTTCCTAAATTGAACTGTATCCAAGTAATTGGCCGTCAAAAATCGGTCCCCAAAACGTTGAAAATCACACAAATGTGCAGATTCTATTATTCCTTTGACCCAATTGTTTCCTTTTACCAAGCATTTGGTTTTTTATGGAAAAAGATAATAAAACGATCACTAGTATCAACAGATCGTTATTAATAGAAAAATAGAAAATAAGGTCCAATTAAATGGTCGACAAGAATTCCGCACCAGACGATGAGACTAAACTGCACTTGATGTGACCTTACTGTAGTCACTCATGACGTTATCTAAATTGACAATTCCATCACGGGAAAAATTAGTATCGTCAGAAACTAGGAGCGTACTTAACCAATTAACAACGTCAGTCTGCTCCTGAAACCACTAACAAAATTCAACTCGTCTTGTATAAACGCCCTCATTTTCAGATTGAACCTTTTGTCAATGTAAAAGGTGATACTGGTGTCCTCGAAGGATACGCCAGACAAGTACATTATCGACTAGGAATTGACGTCAAACTTGCCTCGTACTTGTCGTAGGATCATTCTCGAAAATAGAATGTACTTGTTCTACCACGTCTTCTGGAATATCTCCTTCTGCAGTATCAGGCCCGGTGGGTTGTATTTTTCCAGTTTCTCTTAAGCGTCTGTCAACCGCCGGGAACGTTTGTCGATTTGGAAGCTGTTTTCGAGGAAAGTGCTATTGATACAAGCACTGCACTTTATCCGCATTTCGGTTTGTGAGTCCATACATAAGATGCATATCGGCATATTCCGCATTCGTGAAGTACGCCATAGCATAGCAAGTGTATGATACGAAACTTGAAATTAATTATTTAGGCCACTCAATTTCTTGAAAATTTTAGACTCATGCCGGTCCAAAACAACTTTTAGAACATTTGTTGTAGACTAAAAACGTTTGTTGGTGAGTGACGTTTTAATGAGACCATTAATTACACAATCCAACTAAATTCAGTGTACTAGCATTCGGAGAAAAACACGGATATGAGCTAGATATGGCATTACAAGAATAAAAAAACGAAATTCAATATTTCCCTTTTTTAATAGGCGTAGTCACTTAGAAACACCTTATTATTGTTAAAATGAATTTATAAACGTACTTCTTTCATTTTAATAACGCACTTTTAATACTGGTTTTGTTTTGTTTCGAAAACGATAAGAAACCAATGGGTAGTGAAAGGAAACAATTGGGTCCTAGGAATAATAGAAACTGCACATTTGGGTGTTTAACGACGTTTTGGAGGCCAATTTTTGACGGACAATTACTCGGATACGGTCCATTTTGGAAAAACGTTTCTTAAGACCTTTTTCACTCCTTGGTAACCAAAACACACCTTTGTATATTTTTGCCCAACTTTTACTGAAACACCCTGTATATTATTAAAAAGCCTCATGTTTTATTAAATATAATCATGCGTTATAGCACGATACAGTATTTATCAGCATCTTTTTTATATAAAACTTTATCGGTTACTTAAGAATGCAATCTACTTTATCATATTAAACAATCCAAAATATTCAACAATTAATACTACGTATAATATTCCAAATTAATGCCAAATATTCAAGTGTATTACCTAGCATTTTAACTTGTCATCAATGTCTATCCAAAGTTATCGTGTATTACCAAATATTTTAGTGCATTTCAAAGAATTTGGTGCAATTCAAAGTAGTTTAATGCGATATAAATTGACGTGTAAATATAATCGGATTTAATAATCGTTAAATATCAAGCATAAACAAAATTAATTGTTTGTAATACAATCGTTTTACCACGTGGAACTATTCTTCTTCCGTGTAGTTTCCTTAAATTACGATATCCTAATATTTCACGAAATACTTTCGAAAGAATAAATTTTATTAGGGGAATATGGACTAAGTTAAAAAATAAATAGTCACTGTATACTTTTAATCGTAATTAAAGATTTTAATTTTTAAATAGGAAACATATTTTATTTCTTCATTAAAGGACTATGTAATTGAGATGACAAGCGCTATCGAATATCGTTCCAATTTAAGGTAAGTGGCTCCATTAAGCAGGCCGCTTAAGGTGAAAGCATATATCGTCTGTTCTATTGGAATTATTTTCTAGTTCCATAGCTTGAATACTTCCTTTTAAAACCAAGTTGGTAAAAATACTTCTATTACCCAACTACATTGTTACTTTTTAGAGAAAATGTTTAACTGATGGAATATTTTGAAAATAAATAGTTAAGTTGATAAATATTAATTTTTTAAGAGCCAATTTAATAAGATAAGTAAGTATTTGAAACGTGAAGGACAAGACCTGCCAAATTTAAATTTAGGAAACTCGGGTAAACAATACCCGGATTAAGGGAGCTTACGGCCTTGTTAAGCCTATAGCAATCGAAAGTTGAGTTTTACAAATGTCAAGAATAATAAAATAATTTAAAATATGTAGCGACTGACGTAGACAATCCCCGCTTTTAAACGGTCTCTATTTAAATTAATATTATATTTGTTTTTAGTAAACTATAATATTTTTATAATCATTTAAAGTATTCGTGGAAATATCAGTCTTTAATAAAGCTTTTAAATAATTTCAAAATAACCAAAGAACAAAATTTTAAAATTTATAAGTACTTTTTTTAAAAGATTTGAACTCCATTTTCTCATCATTACTCTGAAATTTTTACATTTGGTGTTTGATATTACTTTCCGTATCACCATTAGACATAACATTTTGAAGTATGGTTTTCGCCTGGAATGTGGTTTCACCCAATTTTTATTTAAAACAGATTCATTCAAATTGATACAAAACACCAGATCGTTTCAACAGGGACATAATTTTTACATTTATTCGCATTATTTGAAATATTATTTTCAAAGTATTTGCTCTGCTACTGACTAATAGAAGGAAAGATATTAACGAAAAATAAACGTTTCACGACACAAAAACATTGATGAACCATCAAATAATGATGGAATTTTATAATTAAATGTACTTTCCATTTTGAGAGCAAAAACTTTAAGTAACTGAGTGTATTATAACCTATCGAAATCAAATTAACACGGTAGTCACTATTTTAAAACCCCGCCGAAATAGTATCCCTGTTTAGATAACTATTGATTGCAGAAAGAGCTTTAAGACCTACATGTGCGTACTATATTCCTAGGCATTTATATAATGAAATGTTTTAGTTTTAGCCACGATACCAATCTCATAAATTTGATTTCTTTTAAAGTGTGGTATTTTTCGAAGTTCCTCTGGCAGAAACGCTTAAAAAAGGATTCGATGTGGATTTGGCACTGAATTGGGTACGCCAATTCGGTTTTCATATTAATGTTTTCGTGGGATTTAAGGAACCACTTTCAACCAGAAATGTGTCCGAAATGCTAAGAGAACAAAACAGGCTTAATACTCCCATCAACGAGAGATATAAATTAAAGATGCAAAAATAAAATTTGATGGCGAGGACGAAATGTTTTTGGTGTTTTGTTAATTAAACTTAGTTGCTTGACACCTATTTAAATGGTTTCTGCCCTTTTATAAATGAAAAAACAAGCTCAAGGTTCTTTTGAGCGCTTGCTAAATTATAATATCAATATTATATATACCAAACATATCAGAGTGGTCCCGTAACCAAGAACATTTTGTAAAGGTTTGAAAATTTATAAGTTTAAACATACACAGTATAACTATTAAATATCTCGATTGTGTATATATGTTCCGTTTGTTTTGATTGGTTTTTCTCTCTTCTTTCGTTGGTTGAAGTAAATCTCATTTGGTGCCCGGTTAAAGGGAGCATAACCCCTCTTGTTTGGTAGGGTGCGCTTAAACTATAACGAGTAGCTTCCACAAGACTTGCTAGCAAGGGGCGGCAAGGAGTTAGTTTAGTTGGGGTGTATAAAAGTTTTTGGAATTTGGGGGTAAAACATGATTAAAATAACTTCTTGCCGCCACTCGCTAGGAAGACTTGTGGATGCTACTCTGTATTGTTTTAGCGCAACCTAGCAAACAAGAAGGTTTATACTCCCGTTTAAAGATTGTAGGAAACTACGCGCGCTTGTGCGCTAGAATTTCAACTTATTTCTGTTATTATCTACGCAGGACATCGACACTTTCTTTTACCTGTGTGAGCTTTCGTATTTCAGTCCTGACAGGACATTCATTGGCCTATCGATCTTTTCAAGGATTTTACACGCATCGTATATAATGTTATTATCTAATCAGCCGAGTACCGTTCATATGGCAACTATAGATATCTTAAATATCGACTTTGAAGTACGTTCTTAAAAATTTATCTTAAGATTTTACTAAATTAGAATCCCAATTGAAATAAAAGAGTGTTTAAAAATGCTTAGTTTTAAAGTAAAAACTACTATTGTCTAACAAAATATTTTAATCAAGCATAATTTTTGTGGTACCCAAATAAGGAAGACCTATCTGACGAACATTGGTTACGTATTTCAGTTTATTAAATTGTTAACCAATTAAATTTATCCCCGAGTTCCAAAAAAAAAAAATAAAATTGCCGAATATAATTGACCGTAAATGCCGAAGCGATTTAGGAAATAGAAGAAGCTACACATTTTTCAATTAGATATTTTAATCGCTATGTTGAAGCTTTAAACGATCTCCTTAAAATCTATGTAATAGGCCATATTGTGAAAGCTTATCATTCGCGTGGCTAACGAGCTTTTTAGCTTTTCATTTAGTTTTCTAAAATAAAACCAATAAGAATAAGTTATAATAAAATACTAAATATTATATAAACAACCCTAACTTTAAAAAATATCAAAAGTCTGAACAACCTTAATCGTCCAAAAAGGAAACGGTTTTCGCTCAATATCGGTTTCTTAGAATTTTGGTTAATTTAAATGTTTGGTTAGTTTAAATTGATTTACATAATATGGCCAAGTAATGATTTATTTATAATTAGGGTTAATGGCTTTGGTCTTAATTGCTCCTGGAACGAAATGGAGGGAAGATAATTTTAAACTTGCGTACGTGCTTAAATCGCGTCTAAGGTCTAATAAGTTATCAGGCGGATTTGTGTTAATCTGTATTAAATAGAATTTCAATTATTTAAAAAAATACCAAATATTATTCAACAGCTAGCGAATGAAGCAGTTTTAAATGATAGCTTGGTGCATAAGAAAAGGCAAGCCCCACTCTAGGGTGGTAAAAGGCTAAGACCTTATACTTGGAAAATAAAATTCAAAACTTAATTTTTTAACATAATATTTTTTTAGAGTTTAGCCCTTTTTGTGGTTTGTTTGTTGGGCATTTCACTGTTTATGAGTTTGTACGCTAAAACGAAATTGACTTTGATTCGCCGAATGATGAATAGCAAGAAAAAGACAAATTTAAATTTCCTGGAGCATATCTGGATGAATTTGAGTATCATATTCTTTGAACGTAAGCTTTTCATGAAATTTATTGAAGGGAATAAAAATACTTTAATTAGCGATAGCCACCCAGATCCAATATAGGTCTAGAGATTTTTGATCATATTTTTTGATAAATATTTTCCGTAATACTGAAGTTGCTGTGGCAACGATCATTACAAGGAAAATTGATTCCAAATTATTATCTGTAGCATTGAGTTTTCAATTTTTAATTCCTTAAGGACTCCAAATTCAATATCCTAGATATTGTGGGCTTAGTCTAAATTTCCTTGGAGAATTTGAAAAGGTGAAAAACGTGAGGATGAGTAATCTTAGCTTTCCCTAGAAGTGAAGGGAAATACTGTAAGGGAAAAATCGCTCATTATAATAGATTTTTAAAATATGGTCAATACCAGCAAGTGTGATTAGTCCCAATTATTTCCCCAAATAATATTTAAAAAAATATTTGATAAATGAATATTTAAATATACTTTATTATACACATTTGCTTTATTTTCAATATTTATTTAAATTAAATTTAGCTTTTAAAACTTTTAGTAGAAAATATGTTACACTCTCCTTCTAGTGTTTAGAGATTTTTTGCCCAAAAGAAAAGTTCTGTATCTTTTTTCGTAACTGGCAAACTGGTTTCATATTTTGGTATTTTGTAGTCTGCTTATCTTTTTACGTGATGCGAAAATTTTGCAATTTTGCTAGTAACTTGAACATTTCAAAATTTATTCTGGAAAAACTCCTTCTAAATTTTCCGGGGGGGGGGGGGGGTAAGTGCGATCAGTTCATCAATGTTAAATTTTGGTTAAATAATTTATGGTTTATAAGACAACTTTTCATAATTTTTTTGATGTAAACTTATTAAACAAGGAAAGCTAGCTATATAAGCATCTGGGTACTTTAGTTTCAAAAGATATTATTTTAGAGCTACGAAAAAATATAGCTTTATTGGGACACCATATTTAACGTCTGTATGTAATTTCATTGCGATTGGTCAAGGATTTCACGTGATCACAATTACCCTACCCCTTATCACACTTGTCCCGCATTTTGAGTGTAAGTGTGATCAGTAGCAGAGTTAAATAAAATAATAAATATTTAAATAACTATTTATTTGATATTAAATTTGGTTGAATAGTTGTGTAGGATAAAGTGGCCATATTAATTGTACCAATACTAAAGAGGGCCCTATTTTTGTTTTAGGAGCAATTTCAAGTAAACTCCTATAATAAAATATTTTGATCACACTTACCTCCATTGACCATTTGACCCTTTAATACTACTTTTGGAGTTTAATTTTGTGACCATGACTTTGTTTTCATTCCTATCAGTGGGTTTACAAACCGGTTTCCATTTATCTCACATTCCGATTTATTTATTATTTCTTACTTATTACATTTTCTTTATTATACCATTTCTCATCGAAAATATTTACAAATAATTCAACGTACGAAAATTCATCGAATAATAAGTTATAATTAAAGAAAAATAATTTACGTAGTTTGGATTTTAATTATGGCAAAGTTTATATTATGGCAGTTAATTTTTTTAACCACTGATACTAAACAAACTAAAGGAGCTAGAGAAAATTGGCAATGGACAATTTAAATTGAAAAAATTCCATAGAAAGCCATTTCCCACAGAAGAACTGTGATGCCCGTTGTTTTATATTTATAAGGGCTGTAAATAAATATTTTGAAACTGAGGCTTTGAAATGAAATTTCGAACGACTTGTCTATTGAGTTTACATTGCCTAAATGGGTTTTCCGCTGTGTTTTCCGTTGTCACAAAACAGGCAGAGGTTAGTTGTTGTTGTAACTGACAAGGAGACTACCCGAGGTGGTTATCACCGATTTTGTGGAAACACGGGGGTTCGGTAGACCTTATGGTAGTATGAAAATTTCCAAAGGGAAAATTGGCAAGGGGCTTTAGGTTTCCAATGGCAACCAAACATATTTTTGATCTCTCAAAACAAAACAATCTCCATTTAAAAAAACATGAGATTTTTTCGGATTCACAGGGTACTTACTAACTTAAAAAAATTGAAAAAATCAAATTTTCTAAACTTACCCAAAAAGATGAATTGACCTATTTTGAATAAAATTGATCAAGGATTTTGGGTAAAATTGATCAATTTTGGTTAAATTTTAAAAAAATTTGGGTAACCGAGAAAATCCCATGCTTTTTTCAATTAATAGGTCAAAAACATTTTCGGTTGCCATAGGAAAACTAAAGCCCATTGCAACTTTTCATTTTGGGAATTTTCATACTACCATAAGGTTTACCTAACCACCGAGTTTCAACAAAATCTGTGATAACCACCTCGGGTAGTCTCCTTGTGAGTGGGCTCTTGTGGCACGAAGCGACCGCCTTCTTAAGCAATATAGCCTAGCCATTTCTAGTAGTCGATTTCCAAGTCGATCAATTACTTAACTAATTATCATTAATATCAATCTCCTTAAGCGTATCCGAAAAGAAAGAGTTCAAGCGCACTAAAATGGAGAGTCGTAGCTGGCGCGTGGCTCCTTTCATCCGCCATTATCAGCATCGAACTGACGAGTCACATGAAGTCCAAGTTTTCGAGCAACGAATATTTAGAAATTAATTCCGTAGATGACCTCGTGAAGGCACCTTTCAGGAAATTAGCGCTAATCAAAGATGGCCCTGAAGAAAGATTCATTAATACCATGGTAACCATAATCCCTTGGAGATTATTTTGAATTATATTAATCATAGCCTTAAGTATTAAGTAAGTCTAAGGGTTACTCTAATTCCGGTTACTAAGAACCGTTAACACCAAGGCTCGATTTCTTCTATTTGGAAATTAATTTTGAGTATCTTCGTTTCGAGCTGGTTATGTTTTTACCTTGGAAATCGCCAGATTATTTTCGAAGAAAGATTTTGGTTTGGTATAAATGATGAAATAATTATATGAACTGATATTTTACTTCAAGCTTACATCGAAAAAAAAACAACGGTTCTCAGCCGGTGCTTAGCGGAATTCCAAATTGGTTTAATGTGTTGGCGAAATATCGTTTCTCAACTTAAAAACACCAGCCATTCTTGGGCCACTCAGTGCTTTAATGTAACACGCGGTGTATTGTTATTTACGGAATATACTCTTTGGCGTACGAACGAATGGAAGGACACTTCTGGCTTCGCATAGAAAGATAGGTTTCCAAAGGCGCTTGTAAACTAAACATAGTTAACCAAACTTCGTCTATTTGGTTTTCAACATGCCACTGAAATATATGGTAAAAGCTCAGTTTCCATTTTTTCTAATTGTAGGCGAACGAACGAAAGGTGTACAAGGAATTGAAGAAGCGAATATCTGATTCCAACGGGGAGTCTTACATAAATATAGAAGATTTCTTGGCTGGAAATCTTTTAGAAGATTTAATTGAAGGAGATTTGCATCTACTCATTTCAAGTTTCGTACTACTAGTAGGCACTGTGGAATCGTCTTCTCAATTAGCCCCGTACGTTGAGCAATTTTATTTATCGAGACCCATACACGCCGATTACGCCATCATTGCTATCTCGAGAAACTGCTCTCAACACAAAATCGATAGACTTAACTTTGTGTAAGTAAAATGTTAAATCGCCTTTTTGTATCGTATTCAATTTGGTTACATATTTTCAAGAGAAACATCGAATTCAACTTTACGGAAACAGCTAATTTTCATAACAGCTTCTTTTTATTTTGGGGATATCCACTATAAAACGTTTCTTTAAATTAAATACATGTACCAGTGGCTCGACAACAAAATATTTGCAATATTTTAAAATAAAATTAGTGTTTGGTCAGTAATTGGTTTTATTTTATAAATAGCTCGAGTTCAATCATAGACAGTATTAGTATAAAAAATTGGTATGCTTTATGAGTAAGTATCAGGGGAGCAATTAAAATATAATTTTTTTTATAATTATATGCATATATAAATCATTTAAACAAAATTTCAAAACTTAATACAGGATGTTACGGATAAGTATGTAAAAATTTAAGTGACTTGTTCCTTGGGTCATATTAAGTCGAAAATGTCACATGAACATCGGTCCCAAAATGCATTTCTTCCGAGTAATTGGACCTCAAAATTCGGCCTCCAAAACGTTTTAAAACGGGCAAATGTGCAGTTTCTATTGTTCCTTGGACCTAATTGCTTCCTTTTACTAAGCGAAAATGTACGAAAAGATCACTAGTATCAAAGGTGCGATTTTAAATTAGCATATGTAGGACAAGTGTTTAAATTACCTTTTACGTAAAGCGAAGGTGTTTCAAAGTGTAACCGTTGTTAATATGAAAATATCTAATTGAATTAGGATCTTTTTATTCTTCAAACGTCATGAAACAATTTTAATTCGATAAAAATTACCACCTACAAATGATACTTGAACCCATTCGAAGATTCCACGCATGTTACGGATAGTTTCACAGGCATCAATTATTTGTTGTCCTTGGTCATAAATGTAGCGAACCAAGTCATTATTGTGTCCGCAGAGATAAAAGTCAGCAGAGATAAAAGTCTGGATATCGTGCGGACCACGAATCAGTGACCCCTCGACCAATCCATCTCATTGGAAACGTCGCATCAAGGTGAGCTCTTGCTTCCCGGCTAAAGTGTGGTGGAGCTCCATCGTTCAATTACCACATGCACCTCCTCGTTGCTATTGTACGTCTTCCAGTAATTCAGGCAAAGTATCTGCTAATAACCATAGATATGCCCCACATTTAAGCCTAAGTGGAAGAAAGTAAGTTCCATATTAATGGTTACTAACATTGCTGTTGGTGTGACTTAACACTTTTCACGACACGCGTGACGTTTCTTTGACTCTATTGGTGGTTAAACATTTTGTGAGCAGTCAGTATAAAAACAACGAAAAAACTGTTGGCTACGTATTATTCGTCACATCTTAACGTTATTGGCACGCAATAACCCCCAAAATTGTCGGGATTTGTTCGTAGATCACCTTTAAAAATTGTAATTACTTAAATGAATGTAAAACGTCAAATATTTAAGTTCCTAAAAAAGTGACGGAGAAGAGGAATTTCAATCTTGTTTTAAATAAAATTAAGATCAGCTACTAAAAAGCAGAGGACCATTTTCCAAACGCCGGGCATGCTTTTCGACTTTGAACTATCACAAACAGAATGATTGATTTTCAAGTATATAATAACGTGCTGCTTCGAAAAGCCTTTAATTTGAGTCCAACTAATACCATCTATGGTGAATTTCACTAATTCAAATATGCAAATGATTTACTAACGGGCCCATGGTTATAGTTAATAAGCGAGGCGGTTATATCAGGTGCTATTACCCTATAGACAATTACCAGATAGACGCACGTTTGAAGCCGTGGATAAACGTTTACGAGAGCGTGGTCATATTCAACCAGCAAGTAATCGTGGAAGGATTAAAGATGTTCCCGAAGACGTCGAAGAACAAGTACTTACACTCAGTCTTTAAAACTAGCATTTTTCTTTTAATCGTGTCTTCGTCGCTTTTAATCTATCGGAAATACTATTTACTTGCATTTATTGATAAATAAATAAAGAGCCAATAATTAAAAATACGGATATTTAGGTGCTTGGCAATTTCGACAATGATCCGGGAAGAAGAAACCCGCAAGTGGGAAGACAATTGGGGTGAATCACGTCATAGTGTGGCGAGTATCACCCTTACCATCTGCAAAAGGTGCAGGCTCTGAACGAAGTAAACTTTCCTTAGCAAGCCGAGTTTTGCCAGTGGTTTGTGAATAGAGTCGCTGAAGATCTAGTTTCCGGCTATAATCCAAACGGCTGATAAAGCCGATATTTCTCATGACGGCATTATCAATCTGCGCAATAACCATCAGTGAAGTCAAAGAAACCATCATGCGGCAACTGTTAGATCACCCCAACAGCAATTTAGCCTTAATGTCTGGTGTTGAATTATTGGTAACACTTAACTTGGAACTGTCCTTCTTCCACCCAGGCTAGATGGTGAAGAGTATTTACGGTTTCTACGAGATGCGGCAACAATATTTTGTTTACTCTAGCGACAATTATCTCGAGCGACTAACTTACTAGGCATTGTTGGCATTTTAACGTTAATAAATTATTTAAACTAAGTAATTAAATTGAAAGGGCAAGATTTCTAAGTGAATAATTAAACATATGTTATAATTATAAAAACAGAATTTCATTAATGAAATAGCGAATACCAAAATAAACAAATCCTAGAACCCTAACCGATTAATACTTTTAAAACTAGCTAACTTATACACTCACCCACGGAATATTCCTTTGCTAACTAACGTTATATGGCTAAAAGTTATTAAATTATATTAACGGGTTAACCCTTAATCGCGTCACTAGTGAAAACTAGAGGATTACGTTTAATAATTCCAAATGGAATTCTTCCTAAATACAGAGCTCCGTATGAAGATGTAAATGTTTAAAAATATGTTAACTAACGTAACCTTTTTATATCACTCATTAAGATAGTGCGCTTAATTTACAATGCGGTTAACAGCCAAAATTCAGTTATTATACTCATCGTTAGTTTCGGTGGCTCCCGCCTGAAGACTTGGTGATGAATCCACTGAAGAGTCCACTGTTACGATCTCGATGGCACACAAGTTTCTTTGACGGTTCTTTTACTAACAATTGTTTGTCCTCGAGTTTAAAAATTGAACCCGAAGCATCACGACTAACCTTTTCGTTTACGAATCGAGACTAGCGGTGCAGGCGGAGTCCACAGCAGTTCTCTTCTTTTGTTCCAGAGCGCAAGAAACCTTAGGTTAAGGTGACGTAACCAGGTATAGTTTGACGTCGAATAACATTAATGGAAAATCCAAATGTTTTTCAAAACACAGTTCACCACTTTTTACCTCTCCGAGGGGACTATGTCCCCTAGGAGGGGTTATACAATCACCGTGTCTGTCTGTGTGTCTGTCTGTCTGTCTGTCAGGCCTGCGAACGCGTTCGCATTTTCGGTGTAAAGTGTAATCACTGCGTACGCAGTTTCTTGAGATCTCTGCGTTCGCAGTTTCTCGAAGGGTTGGCAAAACCACCGTGTGACGGTGAGCGTTAACGAAATCATTTTCGGTTTGGTTTGGATGGTGTTTTTTCGCTCACCGTCGTGACGGTTCGGTGTATTACGTTTTTGTAATGTTTATGCGTAGGTTGTGAGTGTTGAGTTTGTTGTGTTTGTGTTCTGATGGTTGTGCATGTTGAGTCTGTTGTGTTTGTATGGGCGATTTATCTCCAACTTCTTCCTAATGACTTTGGGACGGACCGAGTGCTAAGTGTAATGCTACCTCTCAACGTCCAATGGCAGGGTTTCCACCAGTTGAACACGGTATTCGTCTTAGTATCAATTTGCGATTGCATTGGGTGGGATTTGAACCCCAGACCTTCTGCTTGACAGGCGGACGTTCTACCACAGAACCACCGACACTTGTTACGCTTTATTGAAAATTAGACCTTCAGCTTTATCGGAAGCGTATTTAATAGAGTACGAAATTTTGGTTTAATTGAAATTATTGCATCGAAGAAATTCTAATTTAGCGTTTCTCTATTGATTAAAAACAAATGCACCACCCAGGTTTCGAACCCAGGCCATTCGGCTTGGCAGTCGAGCCCTCTACCACAGAACCACCGATAGCTGCTTAGGTTCACTGAAATTAAGACACGCATCGTAAGCATAATAGGTAATAAAGTCTTTTTTTATTAATGAATTTATGAAGGCCTAATCTGGTTTTTTTAAAGGTTAAATCTTGTTTTAGCGCAGTCAGCCGAGATTAGAGGGTTAAAGGGTAGACCCTGTGGGTGGTCCACTTTGTTAGTTTTTTTGTTATTTATTTACGGGTATTCTTAACGACCTATATTTTGTTGTGTTAATTCAAAGGAGATAATTTAACGTTAATTGCTTTAAGAGCTGGCGGTTAGTCAAGTGGCTCTCTGTGTTTTGTTGATGCTAAGGTTTTTGCTTCTTGTAAATATATTTGGTGTGGATATTTGGATATCTACGATTTCTAACGCAGTCAATGATTTCCTGGGTGTGCAAGTCATTATATGATATTGGAAATTGGACGGCATTGGTCTTTTTCATGCGGTATGTGTCACGACGTCAACTGGAAGTCTACGAGCGTTGAAATAAAATGAGCGTTAAAGATGCGGCAAGTATTTCATAAGCCCGAAAAATACAAATACCATCTGTAGATATTTCTTTCATTAAAATTTGCTTAGTATTATATTCAACTGATAAACATGTACTGTAAAAAGGGTTAAATTCAATTGTGCATTGTTTTAGTAAGTCTAACTCGCTGTTGTAACTACTTAATTTATAATATTCTGAATAAATTAAACTCGATTGTTTCGTCTCAATTATTTAAATTAAAATTAAAATTTTATACCGGGCAGGGTTTGAACCGAGAATACGTTTTTCGTAAATAACTCTGAATTGCGGAGATATCTTTGGGGGTCGTGTCGAGAAATTATTACCACTAGGGACCATTCTTCCGAGGAGAGGTATATTTTGGCTTGCCAACTTGTTTAATATTTGCAGGTGGGTCCGATACGTGTTTTACAATCAATAGCGCTATATCATATATGCATGAAAAACCCTTGGAAATCCTCCACGGGTAAAATATACTTAAAGAAATCCGGTTTCTCAAGCATTCCACAGAATTACTACAATCAACGGAAAATTGTTGGACGCTCGAGTTAGAAGCCCATGGCACCTAGCCCATCTCTCTTTCCATATATCGGTGTTAAGCCTATATTTTATTTTTAAACTTAGAATCACCCTAAAAAAAACTGTGTTCAAACGGTGTACATTTTGTGTATACACAATTTTTACACCATTTTCGCGTAAAAAGGGTGTTAAAACAGTGTTAAATATAAAAACGGGTGTTCATCAGACAAACGTATTTATAATGGCGTTAGAAAAGTGTTATAAAAAGCAGGTGTTTATCTCAAAAACGAGTTTATTACACTACAACAAAATGGTGTTCTAAAGGTGTACAATTAGTGTGTACGCCATTTTTACACCATCTTCCGTGTAAAATGGGTGTTAAAACGGTGTTGTACGAACCAATAGGTTTTTATCAGAAAACGTAGTACACTCTAAAAAGAAGGGTGTTCAAATGGTGTACAATTAGTGTATACGCCATTTTTACACCATCTTCCGTGTAAAAATGGGTGTGAAAACCGTGTTGAACGAACCAATAGGTTTTTATCAGTTAACTTGTATATAACACTCTAAAAAGAAGGGTGTTCCAAAGGTGTACAATTAGTGTATACGCCATTTTTACACCATCTTCCGTGTAAAATGGGTGTTAAAACGGTGTTGTACGAACCAATAAGTTTTTATTAGAAAACTTGTATATTACACTCTAAAAAGAAGGGTGTTCAAAAGGTCTACAATTAGTGTATACACCATTTTTACACCATCTTCCGTGTAAAAATGGGTGTGAACACAGTGTTGAACGAACCAATAGGTTTTTATCAGTGAACTTGTATATAACACTCGAAAAAGAAGGGTGTTCAAAAGGTGTACAATTAGTGTATACGCCATTTTTACACCATCTTCCGTGTAAAATGGGTGTTAAAACGGTGTTGTACGAACCAATAAGTTTTTATTAGAAAACTTGTATATTACACTCTAAAAAGAAGGGTGTTCAAAAGGTCTACAATTAGTGTATACACCATTTTTACACCATATTCCGTGTAAAAATGGGTGTGAACACAGTGTTGAACGAACCAATAGGTTTTTATCAGTGAACTTGTATATAACACTCGAAAAAGAAGGGTGTTCAAAAGGTGTACAATTAGTGTATACGCCATTTTTACACCATCTTCCGTGTAAAATGGGTGTTAAAACGGTGTTGTACGAACCAATAGGTTTTTATCAGAAAACGTGTATATTACACTCTAAAAAAAGTGTGTTCAAAAGGTGTACAATTAGTGTATGCGCCATTTTTACACCATCTTCCGTGTAAAATGGGTGTTAAAATGGTGTTGTACGAACCAATAGGTTTTTATCAGAAAACGTGTATATTACACTCTAAAAAGAAGGGTGTTCAAAAGTTGTACAATTAGTGTATACGCCATTTTTACACCATCTTCCGTGTAAAAAGGGTGTGAAAACGGTGTTGAATTAACCAATAGGTTTTTATCAGTGAACTTGTATATTACACTCTAAAAAGAATAGTGTTCAAAAGTTGTACAATTAGTGTATACGCCATTTGTACACCACCTTCCGGGTAAAAAAGAGTGATAAAACAGAGTTGAATTTAAAAACGGGTGTTTAACAAACAAACGTGTTTACTAATGGCGTTATTAGGGTGTTAAAAAAGTGTTGAATAAAAGCGGGTAACTATCTGAACAACATGTTTATTACACTGCAACAAAATGGTGTTCGAAAGGTGAACAATTAGTGTATATACCGTTTTTACACCATTTACAGCGTAAATAGGGTGTGAAAACAGTGTTCGACGAAAAATTAAGAGTTTGACAGAAAAACGTGTTAATTGCACTCTAAAACATGGTGTTCAAAAGGTTAACAGTTAGTGTATACATTATTTGTACACCATATTCCTCGTAAAAAGTGTGTTTCAGCAGTGCGTAAAAAACAGGTGTTCATCAGAAAACAAACGTGTTTGTTATTGGCGTAAGAAACGAGTTAAAACAGTGTTGAGTAAAACACAAGAGTTTATCAAGAGAAGAGTGTTATTTTACACCAACCTCACATGGTTTCGATTTCGTGTTCAAAATCGATTTGAAATAACAAAACAAACAACTTCGACGTGTATATTTATTTACCATGCAGTAATTCTCAGCGTGATGTTTTGATTAATTAGATATTTATTAAGTAAATGGTTATGTTTTTTTGCCGGCTTTAAATAAAGCCCAACTGCTTGGTTCAAAGTCAACTTCATAAGAATGGTAATCCAAATTAAATATAATTACTTTTAGTTTTTTACGAGACAGATACAGCATATTGTTTACCACAAAAATATAACAGATTTCAGTAAAATAGGAAATGTTGTCGATTTCCAAGTCTGTAATTAAAATTACGCCTTTTCGGTAAGTTACGCGATCATATCACAAATACCCTTAGTTACAGAAAATACGCTATTATCATTTCTTAAAACGTTAGATAGGAGTGGAATTAATGATTGGAGAAAGTCGTTTTTATTGAATTATTTGCCACAGAGTTAAAATACAGATGCATTTGATGGCATTCAGACAATGTTTTGTTATGTTTTTAAAAATCTTAATGTTTGTAGCAATATTTTTAAAATATAAATGTTTGGCTTCCATTCTCATACATGAGATTGATTCGGATTTCGACGGACGCCCTAGAACAAAAGTTGCTTTTTGAATATGAAACCGAGAAGTACTAATTTTGATGCGTGCCATTATAAATTGCAATATACTACTCAAACACAGGACAACACAGTTGTATTAGTTTTACTGATATCGGCAGAGTTCCGAGAAAAGCCTGAGATCCTACACAGTACTTTTGAGCTCCAAAAGGGCGAAACCGGTCTGCTGTTGGATTCTCTGGCTGAAATTTTGACTTTAGATATTTATTAAAAATAAAATTAAAGTTAAAAATATTGTTCTACGATTTTGTTACTTTAATACCCAAATCGTTTAATTAGTGTACTACATCAGCACTCTTTTAGTTAAAATGTGTTATTTTACACCAAATTGTAGGTATATTCTAACTCCCTTATCTCGCTTTGGTGGTGTTATTTTACACTGATAATCCACTTTTCAGTGTTGCATTGGTGTACGTCAACACCCTTATTTTAGCTAAATAGTGTTAATCTACTCTGAAGTGATGTTCGTGTAAATAGTTTTGTTTGTTAAATTAGTGTATTTCAACACCTTTACCATTTTAAATAACTCATTTTATGGTGCATTTACGCGCCTTTAATTGAAAATTTTTGTGTCATTTTACACAAATAACCATAAAATTAGTAATTTATAGGGTGTTACAATACACTTTGTTCGAAGAATATAATAAATTACACTGAAGTAGGTGTTAAAAGCCACGCTTTAGGGTGTGAAATATGGCACCGACCACAAAGTGGATAAAACGAGTTGTTTGACGCCATTCTTTTTTAAAGTGTAAAATATATATATGTGCAATTTAAAATGGTACGACTTTAAAAGATCGTTACAATACTTTGCCAGAATTACTGAAAGACGTACCATTAGCAACGTTGAGGCGCATGTGGTTTTTCTTCGACGGAGCTCCACAACACTTTACCCTAGAAGTAAGAGCTCACCTTTAAGATGGATTGGTCGAGGGGGGGGGGGGGCGTCGAGTGGCCCGCCCGATCTCCCGATTTAATACCTTCCGACTTTTATCTCTGCGGACAAATTAAAAACAAGACAAGTTCGCGACGTTGATGACCTACGACAACGAATAATTGATTCCTGTGAAATTATCCGTAACACGCCTGGAATCTTCCAACGGGTTCCAGAACCATTTATACGACGGGCCCGGGCGTGTATCGAAGCCCAAGGTGGTCATTTTGAACTATTTGTGTAATTGATTTAAAATTGTACGTGGTTCATGATGTTTGAAGAATAAAAAGATCCCAATTCAATTATAAACTTTCATTTAAACAACGGTGACACTTTCAAACACCTTCGTTTTACGTAAAACGTAATTTACACACTTATCCTACTTATTTTATTTTAATATAGCACTTTTGATCGTTTTCGCATCTTTTTCAAAAAAAAACTAATGCATAGTAAAAGGAAACAATTGGGTTCCAGGAGTAATAGCAACTGCACATTTTACGACGTTTTGGAGGACGATTTTTTAGGGCCAATTAGTCGGAAGCAATGCATTTTGGGACCCATGTTCATTAGACATTTTCGACTCAATATGACCCATAGAGCCCGTCACTTAATTTTTAATATCCTTATCCGTAACGCCCTGTATAATACATTAATACAGGTTTAGAATCAAACATTTGCAATGAAAATTCTTAGTAGAATACACATAATAACAGCCATAAAAGTCGGAGTTAAAAAATGGATAAATTTTGGAAGTTTCTATTTTCTCATATTATACTACTCATCTCAGTAATAAAAGAAAATCTGTTAATTTTATTTATCTTTCTGTACTTCAGATATTCAAAACCCTTAAAATGGCCATTACTCTACGGATAATTGAATAGGTTATGTTAAAAATTGTTAATGCATCTTTATAATTTATTTATCTCCATTATTTTAGCCAACTTAATAAGTCTTGAATATAATATTCGTAATTTTAACCCACGTATCAGTGAATGCATGATATTATTTAAGAAAACTTATCCCATGTTTCTTAATTGCTACAGCTTACCTATAGAGTACCTTCTACTTTTTTAATATGGGTGAAGGTTCGGTGGTATTTTAAATAGAAGTGCCAAGCCACACTCAATTTGAATTCAATGAAATACACAGTTCTCAATGTTGAGATATTATTCAATAATAATTTTGGTATATTAAGAAAAACACTCTCTTTATGTAGGCAACCTTAGTTTTATACAATTCAACAAAAACTTTCTGACTTTCAAGTTTTTATTGATTTACAGGTATTTACTTTATTAGATTTCAGGCTCACATGGAAATGGACATTTTTCACAGCATATTTTCGAAATTCAACCTAATGATTGACAAACTACGCTGGCGGAAACAAAGTGAAAGCACAGTTTTAAATTGGAGGAACACCAAAAGCTTATTTGAAATGTATTTGATCGGAATCGCCATTTCTTTCATTGTAATAAGTGTGGAGTCACGTGGATGAATTGGGATGCTAATTCTTATCACTGTTAATAATACCACTTTCGATTATATAAAACAGCTGCCTTACTGTCTAAACTGATGAAGAATATGATATAGCTAACCTAAAAATGAGACAGATATTGCATAAATTTTTCTTTCAAGCCCAGCTTTTAAAAATGGACAGAAACTTTCACAAGCAAACTGTCGATCTTTCGTTGCGAAGGAAGGCCGCATTTATCCGTTTCTTTTGCTGTTTTCATTTTAAGAGATTAAATATAATGATCTTTTTGAACAATTTATGTTTGGAAGTTACATTTATTGTATTACTAGCTTTTCATCGTCGTTGGGGCAATGAATAGGCTATTAACGACATTTGGAGTAATTTTTCTAATTTTTTTTTCATTTAATCTAAAATTTGTTTCGAAGTTCCTTTGAAAGGAAACCGAAATCATTAGGTGTTTTTTTTAATACCGCTCCCTTAAAATCAACATTAACCCGGGGCAATTTTAGGGTGAGTAACATTGTTATTAAAAGTTAAGGGAACTTAATTTGCTTCATCATCCCAAAGGGAGTTAACCTTGCTTTTAGGCCTCTTCCGGGGGAAAAATGTGAGCTTCATCCGAAATAAAATCCGGAATACGCGCTTGTATTCAATCCTTCCTCGGCCTAATTATTTGGAAAAAGCCCATCAGAACTCCCCAAATAACACAAACTGATTTGTCTAACAGTTTTCAAATGCCGCTCACTTTGATAAACTTTTACGGAAATTAATGTTAGCTCCATAATTGCTTTAATTTATAGAAAAGCATTTTCCGGATATTTGTAGTGAAAAGACATTATTTTTTGAGAGATAGAACTTTTTAAACGCATTTTTTTTGCAATAAGGATGCATTTTTCCCAACGTCCAAACAGGACCAGGGCGAAAAAAAAGCTTTTGAATGGGGACAAAATATATACTATTTAAGGAGCTTAAGGCAACAAAAGGAAAAATAATAAAACAACTGTTAATATTTTTGATCGAACTAGCAGTTATCTTTCAAATATCAGTTATTTATGGTGCTCTGTTTATTAAAAGTAGGCCTTCGAGAAAAAAATTTTGCGCATCAACCATTTCAAATTGATGTGCAACTTGGTTTGATCTGTTAGAAAAAAGGTTGACATGCCTTACAATCTGGCATCGATCCATTGTTGACAAATGTATACCCATTGAATTCAAGACAAAGTTTTTAAAGACCAGAGGTGTCGTAGACGCTTCGGAACTATTTATACATAAGCCAAATGACATTAAACCACAAAGTGATACTTGGTAGTCTTATAAAACTCACAACAGAGTTAAGGACTGATTGGAATTACGCCTAATGGGTTTATAAGTTTCGATTCAGATTTAGTTCCAGGAAGAATGTCAAATAAGGAAGGGACAGAAAAATGTGTTGCATTGGATTTTTTAGAAAAGTCTGATGCAGTTTTAGCAGACTGTGGGGAAATAAAGCGCAGCACTCGTATGAAGAAGTGAAAGAGACTCAAGAAAAAGGGAGTGTTCGTATACACGTTAAAAGAGAGATAAGCAGCCTTAAATCTAAACATTTATATTCTGTACAATATTTCCCAACACTATGCATAATCAATTGAACAAAGTATCGAAATCTGTGCCTATTAAGTTTAATTTTGTAACGAGCTTTTATTAGATGCTAATAAAGTAGACTGAAAAAGTGTATTTCCTATTTTATTGGAAAAACATGGTTTTAAAATGTGAAATGTACTTATTTGAATAATAAATTTAAAACTTTTAGAAAAAAATTTAAGAACCTTAAGTATGATAGACCATGATAAAAAATCAGACTAGTTCATGAACCATGTTCTTATGAAAAAAACAGCTATCGAAAGCTATTCTTTCACAGAATGGTTGATTATAGCCGCGCAGTCTACATAAACGTCACACCACTGAAGACCAGTTATCCCAAGTTGACGTTGGATTTGATTTAAAAAAATGATTTCGGTTAAAGCGTAAATTTCCGTTTTCATCTGTTTTTAGGAATCCTACTAAAAATGTTGTAAAATTCGGTCAAATAACCTTATATTTTCAGTCTGCAAGAGCTTAATTTGATAACACTTACGCTACGTACTTATTCTTAAATAAATCAGGGCTACAGAAAATTGTTTTTATAAAAGTCTCATTGGCATCTTTCATACTTTTAAAATAAATAAAACTTTTATCCTTTTAAAATAAATGTAAAATTTATGATGTTACTCTCGCGATTCTTTAATTTTTTCATAAAGATAAATTTATTGTTCTGTCGTTCGACTTCAAGATTTATAGACGCTTCGGAAAAAAGTTGAATTGTTTCAGGAGTTTTAGTCAAAACTTCTGCTAAAAGGGGCGTAATGTTTCATCCAGATCCAATAATCCTAGCGGGAGAGGAACCCGAGCAACTATATTATAAACGTACGTATAAAAAGCAAATGTTGTATCTACTTGGCTCTGGTTTTGACAAGTTTTACTTGATGGCACAAAATTATTCTCGTCTTGAATTTCACACAGCACTTAACTCTTTTTTTCCAGCTTTAAACACTTCGACAGTATTTTTATACGTATTTTAATTTCCTTTTGATCTTTTTAAATTCCAAGCTGTAAAGCTGTTGCTTCTTCTGTTTTAAAAGAAAGGCTTCACTGTTTTTACAGGTGCTTGTTTGATAAAATCTAAATCCGCAAAGTTGGTTTTACCCAAATTTATATTTGTAGTTGGTGCACTGTATTCTCGAGCTTTCTTAGTGCAAGCTTGGTCATATGGTATGAATATTTTAACCTCTCGGTTACAATCAAGAAGGTACCACAGTATCGCCCTTTAGTGCTTACAGCAATTTCTTTAAAGATTTTATGTAATAAATTTAACTGCTTAGTCCAGTTCCCCTTTGGAATTACGATCTTTTTATTTTGAGCTACCTTCAATTTCGTCTTTGAACCGGTAAGTTTATGTTATTTGAAATTTTTTCTACGTTATTCATATAAATACGAAAAAGGAAAAATGTATTTCAGGTTTATTATGTACAAAAGCACCTCCAGTTCCATTAAATATTAATAATTTTGCCATTGATTTTTACCCTAAATCTTTATAAGTACTAAATTCGTCCCTACAGCAACTGAAAAAAACTTGTACATGTTGTATATTTCTTATCACTAGAGGGCACCGCTCTCCAAGCGGGAGAGTATCTGTTTTCAATGTACGGGTACCTAGCCTAAAAACTAGCGTCGTATTTGTATACACGATCGGGCCTAATAAACACGATGTTCGCAAACCTAAAGTTCGCTTAATTATTAACTAGCCAACTAATGCTAATAAGTTTAGCTGCTACGACATATTACAACATCGATGCCAGATTTTCCAACATACTGAAAAGCTACACCTTTTATATTTCTAACGCCTAGTTATACAAATCCTAAGGTGTGAGGAAATGGTTATCTACAGCTTTCTGTCGACTGACACGAGCTGCCTTTTGCCATGGTTTATTGCAAAAAAAATAATATCTGCTTTAAAATCGTCGTTATGTTAGCAAAGGTTCATAACACTTTTGCAGTTCTTATACTTATGTATTTTAAAAATAAGAGAGCAGAAATATAGTCTCCCAAAGACAATGAGAGAATCACAGCTATTTCATCAACACAACAATAGTTCATGCAAATAACACAGGAGACGATTGCAGTTTAATCGAACAGCTTTATTCAATTTCAAATCCTTTTTTGCTTGAAGAGATAAATTTAAAGCGTCATCCTAATATTTTTAATTTTCAACGCAGTCAATTTTTACGAATTGACATAGGTGCCATCTTGTATATGGAAGTGGAAACAAAGAAGTATCCGGTATTTTCTTTCCAGAAGGAAATAACGATATTGAACCAAATATTATCAAAATGTTATATTTCATTACAATAATTCCATTTAATCCCGGTTTTCAACTTCCAATCCCTACGAATTCGAAGCTTTACTATCGCGACTGAGGAAGTTTTGTAGGGAACAGAGTACAGCGACGCTGATCTGGATGAGTGATCTCAAAAATATTAATAGGCCCAGTTTCCATTTAATGGACACCGAAAGTGTCATTTGGGAATGGGGGAAACATTTTGCCTTAAGCATCTTGAATTGCGCGTTGACGCTGAAGCTCAAAATGTTTGGCCAGCGCCACGTGCGGATTTACTTTAAACTAGTTTATCTCACATTTTCAACTAGCCTCCCAAAAACAAAATCGCCCTAACTTTCAAATAAATTTCAATAACTTTAGTTCATTTACTTCTATTGTTACCCAAAATAATCTTATAATATAGGCTAAAATTTACTCCCTATAGGTATTAATGTATTTAAAATTGCGTTATGTCATAGGTTTAGCTTTAACAGCAGACGCGATTAGAGGGGAATACAGGGGCGGACAGTTAACTTTGGCAGCCCTGGATGAACACTGTTTGGCGCCTACCAAATGAACCCAAGCTTGCCTTACATGTAGTTGTGGCGACTCATTCACCAATTTGGTCGTAAGACTGCTATTTACCCTTTTGTAATTTTAAATTTAAATGTTTTTTGTTTTTTACTGTTTTTGACAGAGAAGGGGGCCCTTTGTTTGAACGGTGCCCTGGGCTATCGCCCATGAAAACATAAATTCGCCCGTCAGGGAATAATTAAATCAAACAACATTGATGATTAAAAATATTCTAACATGTGCTACGAATTTCTTTTTAACATCACTAGAGATTATGTTTCAGCCATAGAAATGAAAGTTGAACCAATGCGATAACCCAAAGGAAACGGAGAAGTTAGAGGGCTGCCATTAGGGTGGAATGTGGATATCCGCGCCATCTGACAAGCGCATTAATTATTGTTACCATGGTTACGGAGGAAATTTTGAAAGGGGCGTGCCACTGCATATCGCGTCGTGCGTAACCGCAGAAAATTAAAAATTTAAAAAAATATTATCATTTTTGCACTGTAAAAACCGATTTCGGAAAGAAATGAAATGCTCCTTTTATAAGAATCTTATATTATAGGAATTCTTTTATACTAATCTCGGAAAATAAGTGTATTTTTTCACAAAGATTTCGTCTGAGCAATGCTGAATTGTTAAGTAATGGGTCTTAGCGATGAATCGCGAAAATTGAACTTCACCTTCGTATGTAGTCAACAATTTCACGATGATGAAATTTACATTGAAAATGGAACGCAACATCGGAAAGCAAATGTGGTATCTACACAAAATAAAACAAAACTATCAATTCTGAAATAATGAACAAACTGAAATATTTATAATTTCTATATTGTAACAAGAATTTGAAAAACCTCTTAAACATTGAAATTCCTAACCATTACCAAAGCAAATTTTAATTTTCTTGAGTATACAAAGTTATTTATTTTATTTATAGTTATATGGTTCGTGAAACGTGTGCACAAATTGCAAGAGAAAGAAGGGTTAACTTTGGGGAAAAAGATCCAAAATTTCACATAAATTACAAAACTCAAACAAGTTGGCAAGCCAAAATATACCTCTCCTCGGAAGCATTGTCCCTAGTGGTATTAAATTCTCGAGATGACCCTTAAAGATATATCTCCGTTATTCAGAGTTATACTAAAAACGTAATCCCGGTTTAATCCCGCCCAGTATAAAATTCTAAATTAAATTAAAATAATTGAGACGAAACAACCGAGTTTCATCTATTCAGAATAATATAAATTAAGTAGTTACAACAACGAGTTAGACGTACTAAAACAATGCACAATTTAATTTAAACCTATTTACAGAACAAGATTATCAGTGAAATATAATATGAAGCAAATTTTAATGAAAGAAATATCTACAGAGGGTATTTGTATTTTTCTCGCTTACGACATACTTGCCGCATCTTTAACGCGCATTTTAATTCAACACTTGCCCTTGATGAATATACCGTCAATAGCTATATTCGACATCTGGTAATGGACGACTCGTAAACTTCCTGTTGACGTTGTGACACATACCGCGTGAAAAAGACCAAAACCATCCAATTTCCAATATCATATAATGACTCGCACACCCAGGAAATCAATTATGTCCAAATATCCACACCAATAAAAAATGAATTAACAAGAAACGAAAAACTTACCATTCACAAAGCACAGAAAGCCCCTAGACTAAATAATAAATGACCGTAGACGGAATAGTTAGGGCTGTTTATAAATAAAACAAACTAACCCGATTGATGAACTGCATTAAACATCTTAATCAAGAGCACGATGTATCCAAATCGATATTTTCTTCTTAAATGGCTGAAAAAACGAAATAAATTACAAAAAACTAACGGGTTCTACCCTTTAACCATCTTAGCTGCTGACTGCGCTAAAACAATATTTGACCTTTAAGTTTTCCTACTTAAACAATTTAGACTTTAACAAGTTTAAAAAAATTAAAAAACAAAGTTCAATAGAAAATATCCACAGATATTGTATTCATCCGTTTCGTAAAAAAACCCGCCTTATAATTATGGTTCCTTTACTATAATAATTTTCTTAAGGACGTCAATGGCTCGGCGGTGAACTATCCGCATGGTAACAATGCGACCCGAGTTAAATTCCTGATCACGATCATATTTTACATAAAAATACTTAAATATTTAATTAAATATAAGATTTAATTAAATATTTATAAATTATATTAATCTTATATTTAATTAAATATTTATCAATTATATTAATCTTATATTTAATTAAATATTTATCAATTATATTAATCTTATATTTAATTAAATATTTATCAATTATATTAATCTTATATTTAATTAAATATTTATCAATTATATTAATCTTATAATAAATTAAAAATAAGATTAATATAATTTATAAATATTTAATTAAATAAAAGATAAATATAATTTATAAATATTTAATTAAATAAAAGATAAATATGATTTATAAATATTTAATTAAATAAAAGATAAATATAATTTATAAATATTTAATTAAATAAAAGATAAATATAATTTATAAATATTTAATTAAATAAAAGATAAATATAATTTATAAATATTTAAAATAATGTAGAATAAATTATAGTACCTAACGTTATAACTTTAACCGTAGTTTAGCAAGCGTCGGTGGCTCAGTGGTTAGAGTAAATCTCTTGCACGCAGCAGACCCGGGTTCGATTCCCAGCCGGCGCCAATAAACCGCAAATTGATACTACGACGAGTACCGTGAGCATTTGGTGGAAACCCTGCCATTGGACGTTGAGAGGTTGCTCAGCACTCGATCTGTCCCAAAAGTCAACTAGAAGAAGTTGGAGAGAAAACACCCACAACCGCCATGACGGTAACACAACCGACTCAACACCCCTAACCGTCAAACCACACTACACATATACATTACAATAACAATTTTTCCAATAAAACTGTGTTGAAACCATCGCGACTGTAAGTGTTAACGAAAAAAATAACCATACCCAACCCAACCGCAAATTTATCCGTTAACGCTCACCGTCACACGGTTGTTTTGCCAACCTTTAAATTGCAAACACGGTTTTTCGACTTTGCTCCGGTAACGCGTTTTGGACTTTGCCCCGGTAACGCGTTCGCAGAAAAGACACACCGACAGACATGGTGATTGTAAAACCCCTCCTAGGGGACTATATCCCTCGGAGAGTTAAAATACGTTTTAACAGTAATAATTATCAGCTAGGCTAATACCCAAGGCACCACATTAGGCCTAAGTCATCAAGCGACTTTTGAAGCCTTTAATTCAGGTGGCCGGGTTACAATGAGTAGTAGGGTGGTGGCAAGCCCTGCATGCCACGCGAGCTAACAGCTCCCTACACTAACTATTACCGTTAACCTCAACAAGTTTTTATGGACGGGGAAACCGAAGACTTGGCTCGCGTGGTGTGAAGGGCTTGCCTCCACTCTCCTATGCATTGTAACCCGGCCACTTAAATTAATGTATTTTAAAGTCACTTGATGACTTAGGCCTAAGGTGGTGTCTTGGGTGATTAACCTAGCTGATTATTATTTCAGATGTCATCGTTAAAAATGAGAAATATCTAAATAAAGGGGTGAAGAATAAAAAAGACTGTCATACTTGTGAGCTCTACGAACGTATTTGGTTTTTGTCTCTTTAGTGTTTGGGTTGAATTCAAATGTCGCTGAGTAAACGATTATATCGTAGTAGTCGCTCTGACTCTTTTTTACTATCTCAAGTTTCATCGGCTGCCATTTGGTTAGTTTCGTCTTTGCACTCCAGGCATATTCTACAAATTACATGACGACGAAATGGCAGTTGAATACTCCTATATTGATGAAATCTCGTGATATGTGACTTGTTCGATGTGACGGAGAACGTATTGCATTATTCTGGGTTCATTTCGCACTTGCGTCAAGAAAACATCGATCTTTAATTGTATGAGATCCACCCACTCGTTCTTACCCTACATTTCAATATTCATATTGCCAGAAATAAAAATATACATTTCCAATTATTTTAGAATTATCTCTCGAAAGTATTGATACTAATTTAGATTTAAGTAGCAAAATAACAAAATAAAATAAAAGAAAAGAAAATTTGCTTACGTGTATGGGCCACTGCTTGGCGTTCGTGATAAGTAATGACAGTAGTAGAGAATAACTAAATATGAACATGTAAATCCAAGATGGCCGCCAAGATGGCCGACAAAACAACCCCCCCACACCCCAAAAATATTTTCAAAATTAAAAAATTTTTGTCCTTGGAAAATCGAAAAACATATTTTTGTTTTCAAATTTCACCTTGAAGATGATCTTTGACCTCGACGCCTGACACCTGTCCACAACCACTAAGCCTCGGTCTATCAAATCAACAAGTTTGGTCACGATCGGACAAGGTCGAACCGAGATATCGGCGGTAATATGTAACCCCACCAAATACTTCCACTTATTTACTTCTGATATCGTTTTTTCGTTTTTTTCGTTTTTTAGCGGTTTAAAATGCTAATTAGTTATTTGCGAGATGGGGAAACGAATTCGCGACCTTCGCTTTATACCCTTGGCGGTTTTGGCCCCACCCAAAATACTTTAAACAGCTAATAAACGTGTCTAAACTTGCAATAATAACTATTTCTATAAATAATAATTGTTTTTACATTTAAAAGTCAAAGGATATGTGTAAGCGTAAGACGTCTCAAAAATCGAGCTCTTTAAAGGTTAAAAAAATGAAGTTATTTATGGGGAAACCAGAAATTAAATGCAAATCGCCTACCGAGAATCCTTGTTATTATAATGAGCCATGTCGCAAACACGCTTTTAATTTCTTTGATAATTTCAACTTTAATGTTAAATGCTGGATTTGTCAAGAACAATGTCTTGACAAGACAATTTTTAAACAACACTTAATGGATCACTTATCGAGTAGTTATAAAAATCAAATTCGTATTGATGTTTGCGATTGTCTTCATTCAAAGAAACCAGAATATACAACCAAAGAAGAAATATTAGACGATCAAATTATTGATTATTTGAACGAGTTTAACGTAAAACATCAAGAATGGTTAAATGAGTTTGTTAATGGTACTGGAACTCCAAAGAAAATTCAACGTAAAAAAAAGACAACTGGTATTAAGTCCGAAGAAACTTTAAATTCAACAATAAAATCAAATGTTGTATTTCCACCAGACTTTGTCATGCCATCTGATGAGCAGATGGAAGCAATTATTTTTTTTCAAGAATATTGTAAAAATAATCAAATTTTAACTCTTAATCAAGTTGAAACACCCATTGAGGTTTTGGAAAATCTTGAACAAACTTGTCAAATGATTGAAAATATGTGAATAAATATGTTTTCTAATATATTGTGATTATTTTTCCTACGTAAAAAAATAGATATTTTAACTCTTTCATGTTAAGGTTTAGCGTGGTAGATCGGTAGCGTTGCAGGACGTTATTCAAACAGTCTCAAGTTCAAATCCCAATTCTTTCGATCTATCACGCTAAATCTTTTATTAGTATAAAACGAGATGTCGCCCAACTGAAACTGTCATTATAAAGATGACAAGTTTCGTAGTATTTCTACCTTCGAACGCATCACCCGATATTTACCCGGAAAATACACCTTCTAGTTTTAAAGTTCAATTAGCAAAACCTTTAAATTTTAATAATGAAAAATGGTCTTGCGCATTAGCAGAAATAATTCTTCCTGAAACTTATTCGAATATAACAAATGAGTATTCGCATTTCCAAGTAGGGCACGTGTCAGATGTTATTTCACCCGAAGAAAATCAATGGGATTATATTAAAATTGAAATTCCACCAAAACGTTACGAGGGTGATCTAGAATAAGAATAATATTCCAACATCTCTTCAAAATAATATACTCAACGAGTTTGCTAAAACTATTGAGGCCAATCAATCACTTAAAGGAAAAATACATATGAATACGGTAAAAGTTGACGAAAACGAAGATAGTTCAAAATTAAAAATACAGTTACAAAAAGATGTGCAAGTAAGAATACCTCAAGCATCGCCCCTAGCATCTGTTCTGGAATTTCGAGAAAATGATTTTGTCGACAGTGATTATCTTTATAATTATCCTCTCTCGAATCACGCTAAAACTATTTCTTTAACTTACGCAACAAATTTTATCGAAGTACGAATTAAAAAGGCGTTAGTTGTGAATAAATATCAACAAAAATATTTACCACGACAAATTCCCGTGGAAGAAATACAATCACAACCCAGGAGAAAAAAACAGAAAATTAACAAGAAACCGAAACTAAAACCAGAAGTGAAACAAGAGGAAAAACCAAAACTTGAACCAAAAACAAATTTAGAAGAAAAGCCAAATTTTAAACTAGAAGAAAATATAAACAACATTTTACCAACAGAACCTTTAATTCTAAATATTAATGAAGACGTCAACCAACCAGAAGTTTTAAATCCTTCCGAAGAAAATATTCTACCAAGTTCTCTCCCAATACCCATTAATCCACCATCTCAGCCTGTTATTAAACAAATACAATGGAATAATTACGCGATTGTTTTTGAAGCGGGCAGATATGAGGGAGAAAGACAATATAATAATGAAATTCAACCGTTCACATTACACTTAATTATACGTGATTTATTAGAACGATGTAAACCAAGACAGTTTGATGGATTAAAAACCGCGATATCTTCCGATGATGAAGATAATTTATATTTTAATTTAGAAATACCGGTAGGAATGGAAATTAAATTTCAAAATCCATTAGCAGATCTTTTTAAAATTCCAACAGACACTTATTTTACGGGTATTCAAAAATTTGGACCATTAAATAATTTAAATAATATTACTTTTAATTCGCCTACTAATTTTATCGACATACGTATTGAGACAACAAAAATACCGCAATTTGAGCAGGAAGATTGGGCTTTCTATTCCGTATCAATTATCCAACCTTTTTTATTTGAAGGTCAGAGAGATGATTTTGGAAATATTATCCCATTATCTTTGCATAGGCAATTAAAAAACGAGATTCAACAGGCGACTAACTTCCCCCCTTTAAATCGGTACGAAATTAGTTACGCAATAGAAGAAATAAATCGAGGTCATTACTTGAGAATTTCATTTCCTAGAGATCTACAAATTGCCTTCACTGGGAGATTAGCAAATATTTTTAATATAAACGCGCCAGAATTTCAAAATGGTGTAATTAGCAGTAAAAATCCTTTAAAAGTGTATGAGGAAAAATTTATGTCAGATGAAGAATCGGTTATAGATTTTAGGTACAATAAAAATATTCCAATCGAACACCCTAACTGGGAAAATGACAGTTATACGTTTGAACGAAACTATTACGAGTCTGATAAAGATTTAGGCGGGAATTTTATACCGTTATCTCTTCATTTCAAAATTTTGAATGAACTTCAAAAATATTTTGATTCTCATATCTCACTTAAGGCGGGTTTTTTTATTTTCAAAGAAAATGGAAATTATTATTTTCAAATTGAATTAATGAGTGGGTTGGAAATTAAAATATTCGGTCCTCTAGCAGACCTCTTACAAATTGAGTACAAAGTAGATTATATATCCTCAGTTTATAAAAGCAAAGCATTAGACCCTCTTCAAATTAGAATAGAATTAGATAATACGGCTAATTTTATAATTTTTCGAAATGATTTAAACAGAGTTGAGAATAGTCGACGACAAAAACGTGATATTGATTTCCACAATTACGAACATGGTAAAAATAATAAACTAAATATTGTAGACAAATTCCATTGTCGAATTCCACCTGGGGTGTACCACACTATTGATGATATTTTATTAGCAATGAAACAATCATTGCCACATCAGAGTTGGGCTAAATTCGAGTTTAATTTTAATTCAGATTCGACAGTTTCAGTTAAAGGTTTGGGTGGAAACAGTTTTTTAACCTTTCCAATAGATAACCCCAAACTCGGGCGAATGTTAGGTTTTTCAAATAATCAAATTGAAAGGCCTCTTTTTAACGAAATAGGCATGTACCCCGCAGATCTCAACCACGGAATATCCGGAATTTATGTCTATACAAATATTATACAACCTATAATAACAGGACACACTAATACCCCCCTGCTGAGAATTATCAAATTAAACGAAAATAAAAATCGAGCACAGGTTGAAAGATTTCATTTTTTAGACCATTTTCCAGTTCTCTACGATCAAATACAGACTATAGAAATTTCTTTAAGGTCGGATTACGGTGAACTCCTGCCATATAAAACAGGCAAGACTATTATTAAATTAATATTTAAAAGACTGGATGCTTAGTCTAAAGTACACTTAAAACAAGCTCATCATGGAAAGATATTATCATCATTATGTTCAAACAGGACGCGGATATAACATCTTTCGAGGAAGTCAATATCAGACTGGGCGTGGATTTGGGTCAATTTTTAAAAGTTTAGCAAGATTCGTAACACCTCTTTTTCGACCCGTAGCTAAATCACTCGGTATTCAAGGGTTGGTTATGGGGAAAAGGATAATGGACGATGTTGTTGCTGGTCAAAATTTTAAGGAGTCGTTAAAAAAAAATAGTAAAATTGCTGGAACAAATCTTTTAAATAGTCTCGGTGATACCATATTAAATACACAGAAAGGCTCTGGAGCTCGAAGAGTAAAGAAGCGCAAATCAAAATTACGCAATAAGCAAAGAAAACGCAAGAGAACAAAAACCGATTTTCTTGACTAAAGCATTATGCCTCAATTTGAATCTATGTGTTCGGAGTTGGAGCTTTTTAACGAACCCCTGATTAATGGTAATATTGAGGGAAATAAATTTGTAGACTATTTCCCTATAGCTCCCTTGTCTAATGCTACACAGATTGATTTTTCTATCCCCGGGGGAGATTATTATATTGACATGTCAAACTTGATGCTTAAAATTCGAATTCGGGTTAAAAAAGAACAAAACGGTGTTTTAATAGATATACCTGCAGCCGAAAAAAAAGTATCATTATGCAATCTTCCATTGCATTCTATTTTAGCCAAATAGACGTGTTTATGAATGAGACTTTAGTACAATCTAGCAACAACTGCTACCCATATTTAGCATATTTAGCAACAGTTTTAAATTTTGATAAAGGCGCCAAACAATCTTACAAAACCGCCGAGGGCTATTACGAAGACGGGTTTTGCGACCCAACGCTAGCGTTTAACGATGTTCATAAAGATAAAAAAATAATGGAATTTTAAAAAGAAGTAAAGATATTGCGGGATCGAAACTTTGTGAATATATGGGAAGACTTCATGTAGACTCTTGTAAAATAGACAAATTTCTTTTAAACAAAGTGAATTTAAGAATTCGACTCTTGAAAAATTCCGATGAATTTATAATTATATCACAAGAAGATGTTAATATCAAATATAGATTAATTATCGAAGACGCTGTTCTTACTGCTAAACATATTATCGTAAATCCAGATCTACAGCTGGCACATAATGCTATATTGCACAAACAGAGGGCTTTGGACGATCTAACACAAACTGTTGTTAAAACTCTGACAATTTCAGCAGGCGCGAGCGATTTCGTGAAGTCAAATATTTTTTTAGGTAAAATTCCAAATCGTGTAATAATCGGAATGGTAAACAATTCTGCTTACAACGGGTCTAGTCGAGAAAATCCCTTTCAATTTAACCATAATAATCTCTCGTTCTTACAACTTTCATTAGACGACCAGAATATACCAGAAACTGCTCTAACTCCAGATTTTAATAAAAACCTCTATACTCGGTCGTATTATTCACTATTCTCGGCAATGGATTTAATTGGAAATAACTCTGGTAATTGTATTGATTACGAAAATTATAAAAACGGTAATACATTATTCGCGTTTGATTTAACTTACGATTCCTCGGCAAACTCTAACAACCTCTCAATTCAACGAAATGGTAGTTTACGTATGGTAATGAAGTTTGCTTCCCCCTTAACTAATATTCAAAACATAATTATTATTGGAGAATACGAAAACCGATTTGTCATTAACCAAGAGCGTCAAGTTACGTATATTACGGAATAAAACCAATCAACGACGGCAAAGATTGATTAGTTGTTTCGCGAAATCGTAGTGGTAAAGATGTCTCGAACTCACAGTCTCTCACCCAAACAAGAAGTAACGGTGCTAGGATATGTAAATCCATCCATCAAAATTTACCGACTAGACACTTGCGCCGAATTTGAACTGAATTTAGAAGCCTGGCAATCTCTATTCACATTCGAAAAGGAAATAACTGATTTTTTTGAAGACCAAGTTGCTAGTTTTCACACCTGGCTTCCGCTTGAAGGTTCAAAGATAAAAATCGACTGTTTCAAGGGACAAAAGGAAAAACTCGTGGATGTGCGTGCTTGTGCCAGAGGAAAAAACCATTTGTATCATCTTTTCTATTCTACAAATTATGGTTTTAATCTCAACCAAGCAGGGTGGAAAAGATTAAAACATTGTAAACATACAATTGATCAGGAGATTAATTTAATTTTGTCGGCAAAAAATATTATGCGTGACATAATTGTACATGAGCTTACGGATAAAATGTTTGAAATTACCGAAAATTGTGAGAATCCGCATTGTAAATCTTCGATTGCTCACGATGTCTCTTGTAAACTAGGATTTAGCACAAATTTTGAAGACCGAGTGGAAAATATGATATTAATAGCTATCCCCCAATTAAACTACGATCATATTGTTGTAAGATTCCAAAAGGAATTTGGACTTGATCCCTTAATAGTAGAAAGTCAATTATATTTTGATATTGTACAAAATGTTTCAAACTTAAAATGCGATTTAATTTATTAAAATAAAAACTTTTACTATAATCTGTTTTTATTATTTCTATCCACACATTTAAAGATGGTGTTGTCAAAAACAGACAAACAATTAAGTAAAGTTTATTACGATGTTGAAAACCCATACAGTTATTCTGACAGTGTTACTTTAAGAAAAAAATTTCCCAAAATTTCGGAAAAAGAAATTAAAAATTTTCTCAGTAAACAACCAACCTACACACAACACAAAGCTAGGAGGTTAAATTTTAAACGTAACAAATTATATGTAACGACGATTGATGAGACATTTATGGCCGATTTATTAGACCTCCCTATTTTACAAACTTTTAATAAAAAGTACCGCTATACGTTATTAGTTCAGGACATTCTAAGCAAATTCGCTTTCATTCTGCCAATTAAAAATAAAACCTCGAGCGAGATTGTGAAGGCCTTTAGAGAGATTTTCAAAAAACGAGTACCCCTTAATTTATGTACCGACGCAGGGACAGAATTTCGAAACGCCCCATTTCGCGCTCTCTTAAAACGTTATAACATCCACCATTACCTCACGTACTCCGAGAAAAAAGCTTCTATGATCGAGAGACTCGTTCGCACGGTAAAATCAAAAATTTTTAAAATAATTACCAAGACCGGCGATTTACACTATCTTAATAAACTACCATTAATTGCAAAAGCTTATAACGCTCGAAAACATTCAACAACGGGAATCGCCCCTAAAGATGTCAATACAAACAATGAATCGGCAATTTGGGAAAAAAACTATGGCAATCTTAGTATGATTGGAAAGGCAAGTTTAAAAATTGGGGATAAAGTTCGATTAGCCGTTGCAAAAACAACATTTGATAAATCATACAGGGGAACGTTTACAGCCGAAATATTTCAAATTCATAGAGTAATTACGAGAGATCCCTGTATGTATATTGTGAAAGATTTGACCGGCAATATAATTAAAGGAGCTTTTTACGCTCAAGAAATAGTTAAAATTCAAGTGTAGAGCGCTACAGTCTTTATTCAACAATTTGTTATCCATGGGTAAAGTACACATTCTCCTGGGTCTCGCGATTGTAATATTTGGAGTGAGCGCAACAATAGTTTCCTCCGCGATGAAATTTAAAAAAAGAAGTCCAGAATACAGCTTAGATATTGGAATTTGCGACAAAGCCTTCAATTTAGGAAGAGACACGTACCTTGTAAAATGTAACGAAACTTTTGACGTGCGACATTTTAAAAAAGAAGACGGTAGTTTAAAACCATCTATCAGAGGAATCAACTTAACAAAAGATCAATATGAGAAATTATGCATTTTGACAGTGACGTGAAAGATGAATACTAATCAATTCCAAGCTATACTTAAGTGTGACCCCCGTTCGAGAGATAAATTTATCGGAGTGTTTCCCGCTAATAGATTACCAAAAGTTCCAATTAAAAAAAAATCATATTGTTTCGTAATCAACACCGATCCCGATACGCTTCCAGGGTCTCATTGGACGGCTGTTTACAAATCGGGCGACACTCTGGACTTTTTTTGTTCTCTAGGAAGATCACATCGTGACTATGGATTTTTGCTAGAGCGATATAGCAAGCGTATTCGACACAATACTCATAAATTTCAATCAAATAAAAGCCAAAATTGCGGACCACATGTGATTTATTTTCTAACCTCGAGATGTATGGGGATTTCTTACAGTAAAATAATTAACGAATTGTATAATTTCGATTTAAAAAGAAATGATAGTTTAGCGTTGTTGAATATATGTATTCATTTGATGAAAGAGTGGAAACGAAATAAATCAATTTGTTTAAAATAAAAAAAAATGTTTATTTATTTCACACATAATTATTTTTACACATTTTTTATTATTCTTGCCAACGAGAAGGAGGGCGGGTCTGTCTTTTAGGCCTCGGCGATTTTTTTGGGGGGGATGGTAATTTTAATTTTTTTTGCGGCGATATTGGAACGCCACCGACAGCACCCTCCTCCAAAGACAGCTCTCGATCCCAATCCTCTTCCTGGCTTAATTGACTTCCAATATCGGTATTTTCTAAGTATTCTTCAAATATTTCATTTTCTCGACTTAATCGTTTACGCATTCTATCATCGGTAATTGTCTTTTGTTGCTTAACAATCGGCGTAGATGCTTTCCTCTTCCAAGATTCTACATTTTTTAAGAGACTCGGGAATTTTCTACTCTGATCGTTTTCTCTCTCGCTGAGATATTCTTTCATTTTGCGTGTCATAGTATTTAAACGAACCTCGGCAGCGTCGCCAGCGTTAACTCCCTCGGGCGTTTTGAAGGGTGAATAAATTTGCGAGGTGAACGGGGAATTTAATGGAGCAACAGGTCCGGGGGCTTGAAAGTTTGTAATTTCAACTTTAGGTACCGGTATCGCTTTTCTCATTTCCCGGGCCTCGCTCAGTATTTTTAGAAATTCTCGCAATTTAGAGCGGCTGTTTAAATTAGAAGTTAATATATTTTGCAACTCATTATCTAATAAGTTATAATACGTTTCCTGGGGAGAAACAAGCTGTTTATTTTCTTGAGATATTTGTCCGACACTCGAGGCGGGAACTAAAATCATTTTTTTCATTTTATCTTTTATTGAATAAATTGGCAATTAAAGGAACAATAGAGCCTAATAAAGCCGGTATGAAGAATCCCGTACCTTTCTGAATTATTAGAGCACGCTTCTTTTTTTGCGAAATTTTCGGACTGGCTAAGAAGCGTATTGTTTTTTTATATTTAGAAAGTTGTTTTTTTTTGGCTTTAGATAATATAATTCCACCACCTTTCAAGTTTTTGCAAACGCTTTGTAAGGCTTTTAATTGCTTTGGAGAACTGTTAGCTAATAAATTTTTACGTACCCCTCCTTTAGATTTATACAATAAATTTAAATATGGATAGTGTGTTTTAAACCTGTCAGAGGGATTTGCAATAGGAGTAGTTTTTTTACGTACTGTCTTTTTTGGTGTCATTTTCTTTAATGAACTTGATAATAATATAGTAAATTATTTATTATTGGAAAAAACTACCATTTGTGGTCCGTTTTGATTAAATGTGTACGATCTTAATCGTAAGCTATCTGGAGTGGTTACAGATGTGTCTATAAATAGTGAATTGTAAGGTTCTCCAGTAGCCATATCGTAGGCTAATTTAATTATTTTTGTATTATTTGGAGATATTTGATTGGCCAGATATTGGATTTGACTTAGATCTCGAGGAGATTTAAACAGATTTAGATATGACATATTAAGAGAGATTAAACGAGATTGTTTGCCTCGAGGAAATAGGGTTTGTGAGATTAATACAACTGAAATTTCATAATGATGACTGTCTACGGTAACTAATTTCGCAATTTGATCATTTTTGTAAAGTTCGTCTGCTAAATCGTCAATAATAAGTAAAGAATTTCTATTTGATTCCCAGAACTCGCTGTCCATTGGCGGAAGTCCTTGAATAAACTCTATATCGGTTAAAAACTGAGATAAATCGTGGTAACCTGATTGCCAAACCGAATAACAATAAATAATTTTAATAGGAGGTTTATCAATTAATTCATTCCTCCATCTAATTAGTGAGTTCGCCCATGCTGACTTGCCCGACATTGTAGGGCCTGATACCATCATTCGAAACGGTGAAAGAAATTTTATATAAGACATTACTGTTTAAACAAAAACAACATACTACGTATTTTGTTAGTACATTGTCTGTTTTATAGAATATATGAAAAAATAAACACATTTTAAATTTAAAAAATTATTTTATTAAAGTTTAATGTTTCTTATCAAAACCATCCCTTCACCAGTTATATAAAGTTTCAAAATAACATACAAAAATAACATTTTGAATAAAAAATAAAATCATAATATCTCCTTCACCAAAAAATAATTAATTCCCGTTTTTTAGTAAAAATTCAATTTTGGAAGTTAAAAGTTTAAATCTTAGGTTATTTAAAAATAAAGTATTTACTCGATTTTCGGAAGAGATTTCATTTACTATAACTATGTGGTTAAATGACACCTGTTTTGCAAGTTTTTTTGTTACATGTTTTTTAGATTTATAATTAAAAGACAACTTTATTTTACAATTCGCCATTTTCACATTCTAAATATCCATAGGGAACACTGGAAATATTATCTTGTAGCACACGTTTACAAAAAGTCTTTTTGAAAGTTTTACTTAAGTTGCCAACACGTAAAAGCATTTTGTACTTATCTTTTATTACGTTAAAGGGAATTTTCACCTTAAACTCGGTATTTGGCACAAAAATCATTTGTTTGAAGGCGTCGAAATGTATGATGTCTGAGTTTTCCCTGGTAAGAGTTATTCCTTTAAGTTTTATAATTGTCCGATTATTTTCAAGTTTATAGCTGTAGCTTTTTGGTCCAGTTGATACGAATTTTGTGATATATGAATTCGGAGTCTCGCACGTAAGTTCACCTAAATTACCACCAAGGGGGGGTAGCCACTCGTGTGGTTTATGTGTAAATTTTATTCCGTCCGTGTCATAATAAATTACACGCTTCCCCAGCCTATTAATTAACTTATGCAGATGAATACGACCGTAACTGGTGACAAAGGAAGCCACTATAACGTTACCTTTGCGAAAAGTTGGTGCAAGCTCACTTTTTTTTTTATAGCTTACCATGGCAACATCGTTGTTGATTAAATGAAAGTCTGTTAATTTATTCGATGTGTCTGCTATAATCTCGGTGAATTGGGAGTATCTATGAATAATTTTAGTTGATGATTTGTCCATTCTTAACGCCATTCTGCCATATAACGAATTTTGCGCCAATTTCGCGGAAGTTCTTAAGGATGGGCTATCAACAATTTCCTCAGGCTCTAACCTTACTCCATCAGCTTCGTATATCGCGTCTAAATACTCTTTTTGCTCTTGATATGTTTTAATATTGGGTGGAAATCCTGAATTTTTAACTTTTGCTCTAAAAAAAATGTCTATATATGGTTTGAAAAAATTTGTTGTAATACTATAGTGATATACTTCGAAAATTTCTAATAGTTTGTAGTTACATTCTTTTATTGAATAGTAGATTTCCACCGAGGGTAAGACTACCGTTATAGCGCGTTCGTCAATACTGTGGGTACATTTGCTGTCATTATTTATTACACAACTTCCGCATAAAGGATAATAAAGTTTTTTATTAAATCGGTATGGAAGAACGGGTAAGTAGAGGTCTCTGGGGGGGAGTATTCGACAACTAATTATTCCAAAATACGCGTCTGGGGCATAATCAAAATTGTGTGTGATAACTTTAACATTTTTACAACCGTATTCCATTTTTTGTAAACAATAGGCATACAGACTACAAAAGTCAAAATATCGGATTTGTTCTCCAAGTAAGGGCTCTACTTCATGATACAGCTTGATTGTTTCTACACGGCCACCTACTAGCGAATCTCTAGGGTTAATTTTAGAAATGATTTTAATTGTATTAAAAAATGCTTTCGCCTCGACATTTTTTCTCAACAGTTCTAATATCTCACATTCAAAAATTTGAATATATGTATGGTTTGGTAAATTTTGTTCAATAAATTCTTTTCGGTCTAATTCCCTTTCTCTAATTTCTTTGAATGTTTTTCCGACAATTGAATTAAAGCTCGAGCCAGAAAAATGTTTTGGACAACCGTGCCAGAAATCACCCATTACATCAATTACTATGGGTGGATTTTCACAGTAACCATCTACAAAATACGGTCCTACAGACTGTTCTCCCCCTGAACTTCTGACAGTTTGCAAAATTAAATTATTTTCCTTCTCGTACCAAGATAAATATTTTAATGCAATCTCGCTTTGATTCTGTCTACTTGCCAAACCGATAGCAGGAATAGTACATAGTGTATATGGTTCTAAAAACTTGTCAATAAATACATTATTAAGTGCCCCGGAAAGAGAAATACCCCCATAATTACTGATATCAATTTCAATTAGTTCTTTATATAAGATGCGAAATTTCTGCATAGCTAAGCGTAATAAATTACAATCTAAAAGACAATACGCTCTGGATTCTGATTTAATACAATAGACCGGTTCGAGCTGTTTGTGTGAATACCAATTTTTAAATTCTCGGTATTCAAATTCTTTCATTTTATGGGGTTCAAAGTATTTTTCGTCCGGAATTTTACCTGAATAGTTCAAAGTGTCTTTCGTCCAAAAAATATAGGGAAAATATCCTTTAGATTGAGGCAAAGAAAACATTTTAGGAAAATGTCTTAAAGGAGCACTAACATAGTTCAAAGAATCTACAAAACGAATGTCTACCCCTTTAATATAAATAGTGAGTATCTTGGCTCCATCGTAAATAACCTCGGGAATGACATGATTAATTAATTTAGAAATAATAAACATTCCGTCGAAAGATCTTAGATTATGGGCCATTACGATGAGGTTGGTAAATTTCGGCCTAATTGTTTTTCGCTTTCGTTTCCCATCCATAAGTAAAATAGTTTCATGTTGAAACAAAAAATTGAGAAAGTTATTTACACAATATTGTCCTTCAAAAACCGTGGTTTCCACAGGCTGATTTAAAATTTCACTTTGGGCCACTAAGAGCATGGGTTTATGCACATTATTCTCGATTATGGTTTCAATATCGAAATATACATAGGATCTTGGATTCTTTTTAAATGTCGACTGTTTAACATAATGTTGGTTTGGAGGATGATCGATTTTACAAGATTCGCAAGCTGTTTCACATTTGTGAGTTTTTGAAGTTTCAAATTGAACACAGCATTTTTCGCATCTGTGGAAAAGCTTGCAAGTTTCATTTTTTAGGTGAAAACTATAACATTCCCCTTGTTTTAAATATCTATTGCAAAGTTTACAACGAATTAACGGAATTTCTAAAATTTCGTGAAATTCTCGACCTAAACATCTTTTACATTTAATATTTCTAGTGTCAAAACAGTGGTGCTTGTTTCTATGTGTGGTGGAATAAAAAATTTTTTCGCAATTTAAACATGAAGCTACACCGCCCCAAATGGAATGAAGATTTTTAGCTAAATGAACGTGCGTGCCAATTTTTACAAGTAGAATTTTGTGTTCGGCAGGAGGAAAACCCTTGAAATAAATTTGAAAATTTTCCGTTGCGTTAAATATTATTATCTGATACTTTGGGGCTAAATATGATTGAAATTTAGCTATATCACCAATTTCTACAGCGCCTCGAGCAATTCCTACATCATCGTGTAATTTCTTAGCGGCTTTAGTTTGTAATTTACTACGAAAGAATGTTAAGGTTCGATATTCTTTAAGAACGGTTGTTAATGGAAGTTTATTCTTTTTGTACTCGGCAATTTCACAGAGCTTTATTCCGACTGTAAGGGCTCTTGCTACGCACAAATTATCGATATTATTGATATAGTAAAAATTGGTTTTAGTTTTTAAAAAAGCATCAAGATCGATAATATCTCTATTTTTTAGAGATAAAAATTTTTTTCCCATTTTCTGTGGGGATTTCAAAAGAATTATACTAAATTTAATTTCTCCATCTAGTAAGAAATCTTTTTTTGATTGAGCAACGCGAGCTATATGGTTAAATATTCGCGAAACAGTTAACTGATCAATTTTAATAAATTTAATGTTAATTGGATGTTCTAAATTTTCCGATTGAATTGCAAATCTGAGGAAATCGAAACCGGGTGCTTCTTGTCTTACGTATTTGATAATTTTGGACAGAATCTTTTCAAATACTGTAAAAAATAAATGTGTGGGGATTTCGTTTAAGTATATTAGTTCTAGGTCAATGTCCAGTTGTTTACATTTCCACTTTTTTGAATTTCTAGGGCTTAATTTTTTAATTTTATAAAACTTTTTATAATTAAAACTGTTTAACGATGAAAAGTCTAATTGAGAGTCCGAATCGTATTCGTCGGAGTCTTCCATGTTCTAATTTCGTTTCCAGGTCTAAAATATTATTCTAATTACTATTACGAATAATTAATTAATGAGTTTAACTTGCCTTCGTGGGTGGAACAACAATTTTTCCTTCCGTCTGCTCAATTAATTTTTTCAGCCTGTTTGTTGAGTTTATTATTCGAATAACATCCATGGATAGGGTGTTAGCTAAGAATTTCACCCTCTTATAATCACCCTTCCAGAGTTCATCTTGGGGAAGATGTTTGATGTTTTTATATGAATATATCTGGATATCTAGATATAATCCCTTGTCGCTCGCTTTTTTTCTCGGAGTTTTAGTTTCGTAAGACACTCCCCCTTTCTTGACTTTCACTGATTGTTCGATTCCAACTTGTTCGATGTTTGACATGCGACGAACCTCTTGAATATAGTCCCCATCCGATTCGTCCGACTCTATTAACATCTCCTGTTCAGGACTATCGAAAACTGAAACTACCTGACTCTCGGAGATTTGACTATTACTTGTGGAAGCCATTTTAGCCTGTTATGATTCAATAGAAAATTTTGCCCTTTTATACCAAATGTATTTTTCATTAATTTTTTTCAAAATATAAAACCTTGAATATTAAAGTGATTAATACTACAAGGATAGAACCTAGTTATAATTTATCAGTATTTCAACGGTATTTAAAATTGTTTGTGAATAACAATTTAAATATGTAGACGTATAAAAATATAAAATTATTAATTATTTTTTTTGAAGGACTTTATATTTAATTTTCGTGACAAAAAAGACAACGCCCTAAGAGTTTTAATATTATTTTGCTTTAAAAATCGATTATGGATGTAAGAATTTTGGTAATTACAGGGTTAGATGTTTTAAAATTCTATGGGAAGAAATATATTTCTGCGAGGTATAAAATTTAAACGAATGGATAAAATTATATTTCTGCAGGGTGTATTTGATAAAAAATTGTCTTTTGACTTGATTTTAAAACAGGTTAAAATCAGGATGTAAAAATTAAATATTCTGAAATTTTTCTTATAAAAAGACTGTCTTTCACCGTGTACCTTTTATAAACCATGGGCTCTCGCGAAGTTTTGACTGTTTCTGGTAAGATTACTCATCCTCTCGCTATTAACCCTTTTTCACTAAAATATTTAGCTTTACGTAAAGTTAGGAATTATAACCTTTTTAAAATTAACGATATTTCAATTAGAGTTGAAAATTACTGTATGAGAACTGTCTTTCTTGAGTGTAAAGCATTAATAGAACCCTTTAAAAAAATTGTTTTTGCCTGTCCCTTTATAAAAAATTCTTTCAAATTATCGCCAGCTGTTTTCGCTTCGGTTTTTTCTAGAAGAATCAATAACAATTCTTGTCTATTTGACGTTCATTCTGTTAATTTTGTCTGTCCCCACGAGGCTTTTGAGTTTGACGGCTTATTGTTCCACACTCAATCCTCTCTTGAAGGCTGGTTTTCTTACGAAATTTTACGCCTAATTGGAAAACATATGCTCCTATATAAAAATTTAAATAAGATCCCATGGTTCCGTCAACATAAAAATCGTAGGAGCCTTCAACGTGACCTTTTAATACTCTTTCAATTACAACAAGTTTCCTTTTTCCGAAAAAAACATTTATCTATTACCACTGACTTTCGCCTAACACGGTATAACATCCGTTTGGAATTAGGCATGATCGTTCTATTTTTTATTAATGATTTGGATCGACAAGAAGTTAAAATAGTTACAACTTTAGAGTAAGGAATACTAATTTTAAAAAAATAATTACAATAATTAAAATAAATATTTTTATTTAGTTGCAAATTATCTCGACCGAATCAAAATTTAAACGATCGTCGGCAACTTTTCCAACTGCGACTCAAGGTAATTACAAAAATTTATTTATTTTTTAAAAAAACTAAAACTATTTATTTTTTTGAAATAGGACTCAAACCTGATAAAATTTTAATTTTTTTATTTAAAGACTTTTTTGTGTTTTTATTTTTTAATTTGTTTATTTTGGTGAAAGGTTTTAATTTTTAAAATGTTTTATATTTTTTATTTTAAATGTTTTTATTTTAGAAAGTTTAAGTGTTTAAATATGTTTTCCAAATCAACTAGCTTTATTAATTTAATTCAGGCGGTGGAGGTTGTTTTTAATATTTCATAATCTACTTTTTCTTTTTTAACTAGCTTTATTAATTTAATGTTGGGATTGGTGTAAAGTTCTTTTTTCTCTATATTAAATTTTGCTTTCATCTTTTTATCCAATAAGTTTTCAAGAAATGATATTAGTACGCTTTGTATTAGATTTAATGTTTTTCTATTATTATTATTATTATCTTTTTTGTTTTTTTCATCTCTTGCGCTATCTTTTTTGTTTCTTCATCTCTTTCGCTATATACACTTGAGCATATATACAACCTATCGCACATATCAAACGACCCATTGATTATTTATTATTCTTTCTGTTTTTTTTTCGGTTCTTTTTCATGTATTCTATGTACTTTTTTATACTAATATCTGTTAAACTTTAATGTTTTATGTTTGTTTTTGTAATTGATTAGTATATTAACTGAAAAATGTCTAAGTACATTTTGTACTAGGTTGTTTTTTTAAAAATTGAATATAATTGTTTTTATTAATTTATAAAAACATGTTTAAGAAGGATAGTGATAATTAGTTAACCTTCGTTGTATTAAAAATTAATAATTATTCCCAAAGACAATATTTTTAAATTTTTAAATAAAAGTCGGGCTTAAACTATAAAATCTCAATGTAAAGGATTTTACCAGGAGAAATCTAAACTCAAGATGTCTGGTGAATTACATCTAAAGCCTGTACTTTCTTTTGCCGCGATCTTTAAAATTTTTCTCTTCGAGTAGTAAGAATGTTTATTCTTTGTAATACTCGTCAAATTTCGCGATGGAATCACAAGAATTTAAAGTCTGAACTTCGTATGTTAGATCAAATTCAACATGTTGGCATTGAACAACATTCGATCTGTTTTAATTCAGACATTCTCGAACTGTATACTTCCGAAGCGATTAAGACCAAAACCAGTGTTTTATTCGTGCGATGATAGAGCAACAAAAAGAATTCTTGTGGTAAATATTTTTTAGATATATTCATTTTTAATAGGTTAATTTATTTATATTTATAAATTCTAGCCTGAATTTCCAACCCGACATCTCGTTTTGTACCGAAGAAGAAAAATACCTTCTACGAATTGATGTAATTATAATTATTTTTAATTATACACTTAAAATATTTTTAACATTTGTGTTTTTATATTTTTCAGCCTTCAAATTATTTATACAACCTTCTTTAATTCTTTATTATTAATTTTGTTAGCTTTTAGTTTTATTGTTAGTGTTTCATATTTTGTTAAATGTTTAAAAAATATATTGAAATATCATAGTTATTAAATATTACAATAACTAATTGTGTTTTTTTGACTACTTAAACTAGCATTGTTTTTAAAATAATAAAATATTTGCGAATAACTTATTTATATTAGTTTAATTATTTAAAGTATTTTGGGTGGGGCCAAAACCGCCAAGGGTATAAAGCGAAGGTCTCGAATTCGTTTCCCCATCTCGCAAATAACTAATTAGCATTTTAAACCGCTAAAAAACGAAAAAAACGAAAAAACGATATCAGAAGTAAATAAGTGGAAGTATTTGGTGGGGTTACATATTACCGCCGATATCTCGGTTCGACCTTGTCCGATCGTGACCAAACTTGTTGATTTGATAGACCGAGGCTTAGTGGTTGTGGACAGGTGTCAGGCGTCGAGGTCAAAGATCATCTTCAAGGTGAAATTTGAAAACAAAAATATGTTTTTCGATTTTCCAAGGACAAAAATTTTTTAATTTTGAAAATATTTTTGGGGTGTGGGGGGGTTGTTTTGTCGGCCATCTTGGCGGCCATCTTGGATTTACATGTTCATATTTAGTTATTCTCTACTGACAGTTTGACCGCTGAAATTCATGTTCATATTACGTTGCGATCAGAGACTATAAAGATTAATGTAAGAAAGTTAAATTAGCGCGGCAGACTGCATCGTGACAAGCATGAATATACAACTTTTAATTCGTTTCGAAACAACTGTCACAGAAGTTGGCTACTGCATTTATTTTTCTCAGTGGGGAAGAATAGGATTTGCAGCATACGGGAGCGAATTATTTTTTCTCACAGTAAAGTCAATATATGTACGCGTTTATTTGAATTTCGTTTATAACTTATTAATGGTAATATGAAAATCGAAATATACAGGGTGTCCATTTTTAATCGAAAAAGTGATTTTTATCAATAACCGTTGTAGTTAGAATTTTGATTTTTTTTTGTGTGAATTGTCAGTACCGGGGGCCATTGTTGTACATAATGTTTATCAATTTTAAAATAATATTTTAAAATTTTGAAAAAATAAATTTTGATGTATTGGAGCTCGTCAAATTTTGTCAATGAGAAAAATGTAGAGCGCCGTCGAAAACGTAAGAATAACGTTTGGTCGTTGAAAACACAATCATTTTTCACGAAATTACACGCGTTTGAAAATTGAATTAACGGGTAAACAAAATAATTGGAAAAATCAAAAACTAGAATCTTTTGGATGCAGTGGAAGTCGTAAGACAATATTATATTTAGGGTGAACTAAATATTATTTTTATTTATTTAATAAAGATTCTAAATTTCTAACTCTCATTTAAATGCTATATTACCATAGAACATTTTCGTTCAGTAGATAGTCGGGGAACCTTAAAGATATTGTTTTTGGACTTTCGGTTATTTTTCATTAAATTTAATTTAAATAAATAAAAGTTCAGTCTAACAATAATATTGTCTTACGACTTCCACGGCATCCAAAAGATTCTAGTTTTTGATTTTTCCAATTATTTTGTTAACCCGTTAAGTCAATTTTCAAACGCGTGTAATTTCGTGAAAAATGATTGTGTTTTCAACGACCAAACGTTATTCTTATGTTTTCGACGTCGCTCTACATTTTTCTCATTGACAAAATTTGACGAGCTCCAATACATCAAAATTTATTTTTTCAAAATTTTAAGATATTATTTTAAAATCGATAAAGATTATGTACAACAATGACCCCCGGTACTGACAATTCACAAAAAAAATTCAGAATTCTAACTACAACGGTTATTGAGAAAAATCACTTTTTCGAATAAAAATGGACACCCTGTATACTGAACATGCGAGTGTTACGTTCTCAGCGTCTACCTGTTGGTCACCGATTTTCCATATTTCGAAGCGAAATAAAGATGGCAAAAATTACAAAACCTAAGAAAAACTAGATTTGTTAATTCCAACTATTTGAAAGCCAGTGTAAAATCCAAATTGTTTTTTTTATTTATAAGTAAGTAGTTAACCATCTAAAGGAGTAAATACTACTTAATGAAAACTGTAGCGCTCAAAGCGCTATTATTTGAAATTACTGTGAAGCAGAGGTGCAATTTACAAGTCAGCCCAGCCATAATATTAGTTCCACATGATCCACTTCGGCCAAGTTTATGGGCCCTGAAGGGCCCAAACGGGTATTACACCTCAGAGCAGCGTTATCAAGAGAAATATTTATACCTCTGGAATTGACGTATCGTTTAGAATTGTGGCCTCAGCAGTTTTCAAGAAATCAATTTCCCAAAATTTAAGGGCCGCCGAGGGTATCGCGATCGAGAGTATTTATAATCACCCATTCGTGGACGTACATAAATCGTTTAATTTTGTGATCTCAGCAGTGGCCGAGAATTCAAGGGCCCAAAGTTACGGGCGCCTGAGGGCTTCAATGAGTATCGTGATCGAGATAAAATTTCATCATCGTATCTAAGGTTACAAAAGATGAACGCAAACCGTTTTTAAAAAAAAATGATTATTACCCTTAGAAATAATGTAGCGAAACGCGTTAATTGGCATTATTTTTTACTCAAATCGTATTTTCAAGGTACCTTGTTTTGGAAATGAGGTAACTATAAATTTCGAAGTGGAACTATAACCAGAAAGGGGTTGCAATTTCAAATTATAATACTGAATTATAGCTTCACAATGTGAATTCGAAAATAAAGCTTCACAAATGTGAATACGAAAATATAGCTTCACAAATGTTAATACATAAATTTAGCTTCACAAATGTTAATACGAAAACGTAGTAATCTGTTTATTAACAATAGTGGTTTTTATACATATTTATACTGAACACAATATAAATTTAGGTTAGTGAAAACAACTAGTCTTCTAAAGAAGCACTGTTGAATCCTTTGGTGACAACTTTCTCTTATGGAGTGACCGCTACTTGAATTTAACCATGGATTTCTCTCATTTCTGGAAATTGTGACCTTCTGGGTCCCGCGCCAAAATTACAAGTGAGAAGCCTAAATAATATTTTCTCGGGTTATCTTTCGCTCGTATTTCACTATCTACAGACAGAGCGGGTACAAAGCTATGGAAAATCTTAGGGTTTTGTTTTGAAGGAAGAAATTCTACAAGCTCCAAGCGTCACTGAGTCGGGCTTCCACAGTAATTTTTGGACCGTCCATAAAGCCAGGAAGGCTCGGTGCCAGCTTTTTTTCTTTAAAATGGCCAAAATGGGGCGGGATTTTCTTGAGTAGGAACGGATGAAATACAGAGATTATTTCGCTACATTTTCGGTTTTACAGAAATATTATTATACAAAATTTGTTACAAATAGGTTCACATCTATTTAACAATTTTTGAAATTACCATGAGAATTAAACTATTTGGTTCAAGAAAAGCACTTGTCGTAATTGTGTTTAGGACAGAAGCTGCGGTACCACGTTGAATGGCGATCGCGATTCTCTGCACTAATTATTATTCTATAGAAATTCACGACCTATCGCGTGCACCAGAGACAAAGCATCGTGACCAAAAGAGCCAAGGGCTTCGATTGCCAGCCTTTAAAACTGTACCGTTTAATACGCCTTCTTCTTGTTTTCAGCCTGAGTTGTGGTCCAAAGAGGGTCTGTAGTTTAATTAATATGATGGCGCCAGGGGATCAATACAGGTAAACTGTTAATTCTAGCCAGACTATGGGACTAAGGACAGCCTTTTTTTGCCATCGCCGCGGGAAAAACTAGGGGCTCAAGAACTGATGGAGTCACGAGATTATCGAGCGCAACAAGAAAATTGAGAGTTGTTCTTGATCCGTGTTCCAAAATTCGAAATGTTCCATCTTTAAACGACACTCTGGTGAGCGGTCCAAATCTCAATCCTGACCTGTTGAAGTTACTGCTCAGGTTCAGAATTCATGAAAAAGTGGCTCTAGCGGATTTGGAAAAGGCGTCAATACAGGTCGAACTGTTCTCAGAAAATCGGGACGCGGTGATATTTTTGTGGATGAAAGAAAAGAATAACTCACGCAGATTGGGGATCTCGAGGTTTTGCTTATGACGAGAGTGCTCTTCACGGCAACCTTTTACACTCATTTAAATAAATATGACGTAAAAAGACCAGAAATACTCGCTCTCAGAAGAGACCTCTATGTGGATGACTTGCTCTCAGGTTCCAAAAACCTGGAAAACGCATACGAGCTCGCTAAAAACGCCCAGGAAAAAATGAAGCAGGCCGGGATAGAATTGAGAAAATAGTATTCCAATTCGAAGGAGCTGAGAGATGCGTGGGAACCAACTAGTAAAACCGAAGATAAAATATCGAGTGAGAGCGAAGTCAAAATACTGGGATTACAATGTAAACTTAACGAGGACCAATTCCGTTTCGATCTATCTAAAATTCCAGAAGTCACGAGTGAAGTGAAGAAAGAAAAGCGAAACGTGCTTAGCGCGATAGCTTAAATATTCGATCCAATTGTAATTCTAGCATCCTTTGTGATTCGAGCAAAATTTTTTATGCAAGACATATGGAAATTGAGGTGTGATTGGGACGATGAGCTACCGTCCAATATTGAAGAACAATTCGGGAAATGTAAAAATGAAATGGGTGACTTGCAAGGAATTAAAGTACAGATATGTTATTTTAGTCAATTCAACGAGGAAATACACTGTTTCTGCCACAATAGTATCAAAGCGAACGCGGCTCTGGTATATGTCCGCTACGTACTGTTTCTAATCTAATTGTTTGATCACTGGTAACATTTAAATTAAGAGTCGCACCTTTAAAAAAGCCATGTTCAGTTCCGAGACTTGAGCTTATGGCGTGTCTTCTAGGCGCTTATCTTAAAAGGTACACTAAGGACGTATTTTCAGAGACAATTAAAACCCACATGTAGACAAATTCTCTGATTGCGATGCACTGGATCAAAGGATAGGAGAAAACGTGGAAACCGTTCGTTTCGAATAGAAGGGCAGATATAAAGAAAATATCAGAACCAAATAATTAGTCACACTGCCAAGGCAGTGATAATCCTGCTGACCTTCCGCCTAGAGGAATTTCAGCTTTCGGAATTATCTAGAGTAATTTGTGGTGGAACGGGCCGACTTGGTTGAAATTAGAAAAGACATATTGCCCCAGTAGTTTCGCCATTCCAAGGGATACCGAATTTAATGAAATTTAAGAAGAAATAAAAAAGACAGTTAACAGAGTTGGAGTTTGAGAGAAAAAGATAATTCTAGATTTCGTTGATCCAACCCGCTACAGTACCATGTACAAACTTCCAGCAGTCACTGGTTATGTCTACCGATATATCGATCGTGTCATGAAAAATATTCGAACAGTACGCACTCAGCTTTGAAGAAATCCGTAATGCAGAAAAAAGTTTGATTAAGGCAATTCAACTAGAAGATTACGGGAAGGAGATTGTAGTTTTAAGAGAAAACATTGAGGAAAATAACTCAGCGACGAGATTGGAAATACCATTGTAACATGTTAATTAAGAAATATTCCAACATTCCTACCTTGAAACCATTTCTTGACGAATAGGGAATTTTGCGTTCTGATGGGAAATTGAAAAAACATCCGGACATCATTATTTGTTAAAAACCGAGATTTGTGGAATTGTTAGTGTTAGAAAGTCACGAGCGAGTTTATCAAGGAGGATTACAAGCTACATTCACCCAACTGAGGTCAAAATTTTGGATTACTACCATAAGGCGGAAAATGTAGTATATGCAAGAAGTTAAAAAGTAAATCACTGGGACGTTCCAGTGGCCCTCGTTAACTACTGTAGAGTACATATGGGCATTCCGCAGAATGGTATTATCAGGCCCCTTTTTTCCACTGGGCACTCTGGGCACGTGCCCAGGGCCCCGCGATCTTTAGGGGTCCCCTAGTTCCTGCCAGATCATCAAACGATAATCGATATTTATTATAAAGTTCTCCTAAAGTTTGTTATCTTGCTATATTTTGGATGGAATTACACTAAGTTTGGTCCACGAGTCTCTTTCTATATGGGACAAAGTCAACCCTTTAACTTGAGCTAGCTCGTGATGTTCCCTCCTGTCAATTTCTCGAGCGTACAAGTCGATGATTTGATTCCAGCCAACCTCACATAACCCATTATTGTGAAGTCTCTTGACCCGTTTACTTGGGAGTGATGCAAAGCGTTGATCATATTTTTTAATAGGTGGGTCGGACAAATTACCCACTGAATCCATCTGCCTTTCAGGAAAGGGTGGGCAAATTTAGGCTCAAATTTGATATCGTAACAGCCATCATCCTTTTCAGCGTAACCAAATGAAGTTGACATTCCTTAAGTGTGACGTAACGCTCCTACATTTGAAGTTCCTCCATTGTAAACTAAGCAGATGGTCTCTAAACCCACCGATTGAAACGCCCAAATAACTTTAAAAAGCAAGTCATTTAAGAAGGAATGCGAAGTTGGTTTGTAAAGCATGAAATAAGGCCCCAAAACATCAAATTTTCCTACAACACATCTCCACAAGAATTGTAAGACGTACTCCGCTTCTAAGGTCTCTGACATCGTATTTTCCTTGTTTAAATCCTCCAATGAAGGGAAGTCGTGGGGGCTTAACGCGAATTCAACAAACTCATTGCTTCTCGAGTTCCATATGAGTTTCCCAATGACCTTGACCTCATAAAAAATAAGGCCCCCTTCAGGTGGTGGTTTAAAATTTTCAGCATACCCATCAGCATACTTTTTAAAATTATCGGCTTCACATTTTAGATACATTAGATCAATTCCTTGTTTGCTTGGATTTTGCCTCAATTAATTCCTTCAAGTCTGCACACTTGGTAGTTTTATAATATCGAAAGATGACAATGATTCGTAAGCAGCGGGAGATCTAGAATAAACACTTAAAGTGATGCGATACGTCATAGGACTCTAACGGTTTCCAGTGTGTCCCTTTACACATTTTTCTTGATTTCTTTGGAGAGTATTTCTGGAGGAATCAACCTTCCACCATGCTTTTAACGCTTCACCCAAAATGTTATTTTTGTCACTCGCCTCCTTAAAGATTTTATTTAAGTCATTCTGGTATTTCGAGTTAATTTCAGAAAAAGCATCTTGCATGTTTCTATGCTGAGTATAATTAAGACGTATGCTGGATTGAATTATTTTACTTTGCAGTTGTTTAACTTTCCAGTTTATGGTGGCTCGATTTTGTTTGTTTACTTTATATCACTTGGTCCTTGATTTAGGTGTTAAAACACTAATTCGGCACCAAGATGTTACAGATAGTCTCTTCAATTTGGTCCTTGGTGTGACTTTGCCTTTCTTTTTCTCCTGTTTCCATATGTAGCTAAAAGTAAATAGATTTCAGTAAGCTAATATTTCTCTGTTACACTCTAATTAAAGAGTTACAACAATGACTTGATGGACCACACCATTGCTCAAGTTTAAGAATCACGTAAATCCTGCAAGCCACCGTTGGAACTCTTACAGATTTTACTGGGTTGCCACAAATTTTCCACTTTCAAATTCCCTGACTTTTCCAGGTTTACCCTGACCATACAACTAAATCTTCCGTGACCAATTCTCCACTTATAGTAGCAGAAGTATATATAAATTTATATACTTCTGATAATAGTAAGAATGGCTAAATGTTATAATTAAAATAATGATTTTTTTCTATTTTAGAAATAGCTTGGATACCATTGGAAAGAATTATAAGGGCCAAGATAACACTAAAAACATACAAATAATAAAATTACTATATCAACTATTACGAATGGAAAGCAAACTAAATTCCCTGACTTTTTTTACGAGTTTAAATTCCCTGACTTTCAGAATTATTTTTCAAATTCCTTGGCTTTTCCAGGTCCTCTGGCAACCTTGTTTTAAATACCGATTCAAGTAGCGACATTTTCCAGACTGATACATTCCATCTTTGTAGTTATCTTTATTCACATTAGTTAGAGGAACATGCCAAACCAGACAGTCATTTGATTGTAGTCTTTTAAAAGGATATTTAATTATTTTCAGATTTTTAGTATCAAAATCGTTCAGTTCTCTACCATTCTAAAATAAATAAATCTACTTTATTTTATCTTATCACGGTTGTCAACCATTTTCCAATATTTAATACAATTACCTCAGAAATACCAGGACAAAACACCCAACAATCTCCTTACTCTAAAAGGGCTTCTTGAACAATGTTCCAATTGACATCTATAGTTTCAGAATAAGGATCAAAAACCAATTTTGTTGCTAAAGTTTTAAGTAGTGTCCATGTTGTTACAGTTCCGTTGGTGTAAAATATTAGTTTCACGGGTGAAGCGAAGTAATTGGTGCCTAGTCTTAGAGTATCGTCTCTTCTGACTTCTATTTGAATAAGATTTCTTTCACGATTCTTTATTTAGTTAATATTTACATCACTTATTAAAAAATGTTAAATTAAAAGAGCAATATTCGAGGGTGAAATTGTTACGTGACAAAGTCCTTACTAGGTTTTAAATTTCTTATATAGTCCTTGATAGCCAATAGAGCCTTTTCATGTGGTTTACTAGGAATTAGGTTCTCTGGCAAATTTTTAACATTTGTAACAACTACAATTCACAAAAAATTATAAATTAATTACTTTTTGGAATTTTTAAATCAATTGCAATAGTTAAAATTTACCTAGTGGATCTGCTACTGATAATAACTTCTCACTGTTTTTCATTCTTTTGAAATTTTGTGGACAACTTTTAAATCCTAACTCTAAACCGTGATGTTTTCTTTTATGATTTTCCCGCACAAATTTTTCAATAAAAGGGAGCCCCTCCACATTTTCAGTTTGAGATTCTCTTGAGCATTTAGGTTTTATAAAGAAATCACACTGTGTGTATCTATGGTTAAAGAGTAAACAATCACCTGCAACTTCCTGAGGTATTTTAGTTATAACTTCCGTTACAATACTTTCAACCCGGAGTGGTTTCAAATGTAATGTCTCTGTAGACACATCTTAAGTTTCCACTGTATCCTTAATATTCTTTACTTCTTCAGTTTCAGTGGCTGCATTAAACATAAACTCAGAGTTGTGATGTTGAATTTGTTTTGATGTAGGTTTTAGATAAAAATCACACTATGTCGATTGGTTTTTTGGAAGTAACACAAGTTGTGCTGGATTTTTTTACGTGGCATTTTATATTGTCGAGGGTAAATGGCTGAATTAATTATGACGTAATTTTCATGATTACTAACAACTAGTTACAACCGGTTATAAACTAGTAGTAACAAAAACTACCACAGTACCACCAAGGCTTAGACCTCCATATAGAGATTACTTTTAAATATCACTAAATACCGGTTAAATTAAATTCAAAATAAAACATCATGGCAATAAAAACCTTTACAATATAAATCGAGATTAAAATTAAGTAACACGACTTTTAAAATTAATACAAAATGTTTAAAAACCGGAAAGCGTGGAAATTCATACCGGGTGACGACATTACGTGTTTACTGAATCTTGAACACGAAACACTACTTTTTCTAACCTCTATTCTCATTGGTGACCTCTATTTTTACCGTCGTCTGCCTAACGTCTGCTTACAAAATTTCATGGAATGCAAGGGGAAGGCGAAAAATTAAGCTAATTAGTACACTTCTTGTTTCATTTATATACTTCTGGTTTAATGTATTGAGAGTTAAATTTTGAAGTTCATTTTTCGAGATTAAGTGTCATTAATTATATTAAAATTAGGAAACCCGGTTTTTCAGTCGGTCGCGATTCGAAAAGAAATTGACTATTCCAAACACCAAAACATAGAGGTTGTTACATTAGAGAAACGTTATCAACATGTCAGCAGCAGTTTCGCGTCAATGTGGGAGCTAGGCTAGTAGGAGATATAATTATTGGTCAATTTTTTCTACTGGCTTGGCCTTTCTTCAAAACGAGATCTTTCCCTGTACGATTTCCGGCGGCTTTGGTTTCAGCACGATGGAGCGCAAGTTCACCAGCCCCGTGATGTCGTGGAGTACCTCAACAACGAATATGAAAATTGAGGGATGAATAGGAATAAAGCCGTTCGCTGGCCTCCTAGATCCTCGCACTTAACTGTTCAGATCATTGTAGAAGCATGTCATATTGTAACTCCAGAAATGATCCAAGACTCTTTTCAAAATGTTTTTACCAAGCCCAAATGTGTATTGCAGCTAACGGTGGTATAATTCAAGCACATTTGTAACCTTATTTGGTTTTTGGAAATTCCAAGCGGCTAATCCCAAAATAGAAACATTTTTGTCGATTCTCGATTAAGATAAATGGAGTAAAAAGATATTTCCTCCACCTACGACCAACTTGTTTTTCCATGAACTCATTTATCAGTGAAAAATAGGCGGATTTTAACGATAACAAGTTCATTTTACCCTTTTAGAGTCTGCTTGTCCACTTTTTCATAGAAACGTTTTGTCTGCAACCTGCCGATGAAAAATAATATCTTCCAAAACCATGAAAAATTCCCTGATTTTCGTGAAAATTAAAGTTAAAAACGATTACTAATCATTTAATACCCGCAAAATATTTCTTACTTCTATAAAACAGAGTTATTGCGAAAAACACTTCTATCGATCAATTTCAATTAACCTGTATAACATATCGTACCATAAAATAAGAGTTCTGAAAAAAGAAAACTGTATACAGAATGCGGTTTAAAATAAACAGTGACAGACGAGTTTTATTTTAAAACAACAATAAACTACCAGGGAAAGACAACACCTGAGCCATGTAAAAGTATAAAGAAAATTAATTTTCACAGCATATGCTACAATAGTAAAATGCTGGCAAACGTCACTATCGGTCACCGTAACGCTTGTTGAATCACCAGTATCTGCCGTTGTCGTAATTTAGTGAGCTTAACGTAACGGGACGTAATAAGTAATGTTACATTATGATTTCATTTAAACTTTACCCTCAAGAAATACAGGGTGTTTCAGAACACAGTACAGTAAATTTTAGGTGTTAAACGGGTTGAGTAATGATGTATGACTGTCTTGGTCTAAGTTTTCTGTGACGAATTAGAGAAGCGCTAAAGTGTTTTAACGTTTGACCTAAAAAAGTCTAAAACGCCTAAAAAGTAGGCTATCGCACGAGCACAAGATCCTAAATTAGGATTAGCGATTTTTGGGGAAGTAGAAAAATTTTACTCTACAAAGTATGGAAAACAAAATCGTGTGCGAAACATTAGTTTTATTTAATTTACAACAGTTGTTTCAAATGTCGCCCTCCTACTCTTAAACAGAGACGACAGCGGCGTAGAAGGGATGAATGTACGCCGTCAAAAACTCCAGGTGTGGCCCTGATGTTTTGCGCGGCGGCGTGAACAACACGCCAAACGGAAGAACGACTATAGCCCAATGAATGTCCTACAGCACGAGTGCTAGTCGACCGGTGGTCATGAAAAGCCTGCTAGACATCAGCCTCCATCTCAGGATTTCTAATATCCCTTGGCAGCCTCTGTCGTGATTAGCTGCCTGTAATTAAATTAGGTAAGTTCCTTTACTTAGTAATTTTGTTACACTTAAAGTAAAAACAGTAGTTTTATGTACTACCATATCTTACCCGTAATGCGCCTGTCTCACTCAATCGTTAATGGAAAATTCATGAAAGTGCGTGGGTTCTGGATATTCCGGTTTGGATATCTTTTACGGTAAATCCGTTGAGCATCTTCTGCATTAACATCTGCTAGTACATAGCTACTTCATTGTTGTTTTACCAAATTGAACCAAATTTTTACCCTGACCTCAAATACTTATACAACCCAACAATTCATATCTACACGTAAAATATGTGTACGTAAGTTAACTAAATTTTTTAAAACGGGATTAATGGTGCCCAATATTTAAAAAATATTAATACAATCGACATCTTTGATTTCCTAATAATGGCCTTAAGAAGTTCAAACTATAGTAGGTTTATTTTTAATTTTCAATTTATTATTTATTTATTATTTTAGCCAATTTTTTGCTTAAGTATAAATTGATTTTCATTTTTTATCTCAAAACTATTGAGATGTAATTTCAATGGTAATCATATAGGTTTTGTAGTAGGCTGTTTTATTACGTAGCTTACTTTTTAAGAACCCATTGTTCAAAATAAAATTTATGTATCAATAGACGGGCTAAAAGGATTCTTCATGAAATTTGTGAAAATTAAATGCATAATATGTAACAAATGCTACACAGAAACGGTTATATCTTGATCTGGAAATGTAAATTATAATATTTATTTTTATTTTTGGACTTGAACGGAAAGTTCGGAAGTTATCAGAACGTTGTTGCTATGTTGGTAGTTATATTAATTTTTAGACATAAATCTATCATCATGTGTCAAAGTACTTTTGTTCGCAGGAGCATTTTTTATAGTGGGAAAATCATTCCTTGACCTGGTTTTTACTAATATTTACGTTCATAGCTCTAACGTATATTACCGCTGGCGACCAAATTGCGAAATACGATCGGTGCCTCTGTTAAATTCCAAGTGGTATTCAAAAAAGTGCTCAACGATAATTTTTAAAAACAATAGCCAACTTCTCTAATAAATGTATGCTATAAAGGACTCTAGTGACATATTTACAAATGCTACTTATCTTACACTTGCGTATTTGGAAAGTTATTTATTCGTATTTGACCAAAATATATTACCGCCCGTCAGCATAGAATTTTAAATAGAAGTTAAAGACTCTCGTATCACACAACCGTGAGAACATCATTGCAACCAGAAGCGTTTGAAGTGAAGCTTTCTTAAAATGCATTTACTTTTTATTGCGTTATTATGTATGTTAAGCCTAATAGACAATACATTTTCTAAAGGTAAGATTTATCGGAATGGTTTTTTTACTAACAAATTACGATGTATCGAAATCCCTATACTTTATGTAAATAGATATTTAAGAAATGTGGCTTTCTAAAAATGTTTCATAAATTGATGTATAGGTTGCTAGGCTAATAATAAGCTAGGCTAAAACCCAAGCTTAGTCCCAAGTCTTCTAGCGACCAATAATGCCTTTAAACAGGTAGCCGGGTTACAATAACAAGGAGTATGGAGTTAAATCCGCCATGCCACTCGAGCCAACAGCTCCAAACACTTACAATACCAGTTAACCTCTACAAGTTCCTATGGCAAGAGGAAACCGAAGCAATCGGTGAAAAACCCCTTTATCTAGGGGGGGGGGGGGGTGAAGAACTTGCAAACTCAATGAAGAAGGAGTAGTTTTGAGTTTTTAGTTTTTACCCAGTGTCACAAGCTACGATTGAACCCGGCTCCTCTTCCTGCGAGGCGAAAGCGCTAACCTCTCCGCTACCCCACTACTGCATTTGGTAGAGAACATCAAAAAACTTTATACCAACGAAGTGTCGACTACAAAAAAGATTTAAAATCAACTGTTAAAACAGTATATACACATTTGTTCTATCGGTTGGTTTTTTTTTCAAGATTTCTTTTAAATTGCAACTATATTTATTGTAAATAATTTATGAAACACTTTCAGCGAAACGTCCGCTAAACTAAAAAATGTCATTCACCAAAGTAAGGGAGATTTAACGCGTAGAAAACATTTAAAATAAAAATATAAACAATATTCTATTGCTGTTACAATATTCAAACTCTATAAGAACCATCTTTAGAAAAAAAAATTCTAAATGTTTCGGGGTGTGCCAAAGTTACCGTTTTTTTTATAAATATTTTAAATTTTGAGTTATTAAATAAAATTGTAACATACTAGTTTATTGTGATTTAATGCTTTTGGAGATTGCCTTGATTAATATAGGGGTATACATTTCCTAAAGATCAATAATTTAGGGAACCTTCACCGATTTTGTTCAAACTCGGGGGATTGGTAGACCTTCATGTATCATGAAAAATCTTAAAGGGAAATTATTCAATGGGCAACCGTTTTGCCATGGCAACGAGAAATGTTATTGACAACACAAAATATTAAATTTTCCATTGAAAATAACATGGGATTATGACCGATTCCTAGGACCCCCCTGTGAAAAATTGTAACAAATTTAAAAATTTCGAAAACGCCAAAAATTTTAAAACTTGATAAAAATTAATAAAAAAACATCAAAATTTATATACTTTTGATCAATTTGAGATGTTTTTTTATTAATTTTTATCAAGTTTAAAAATTTTTGGCGTTTTCGAAATTTTTAAATTTGTTACAATTTTTCACAGGGGGGTCCTAGGAATCGGTCATAATCCCATGTTATTTTCAATGGGAAAATTTCCATATGTTGTTATCAAAAACATTTTTCGTTGCCATGGCAAAACGGTTGCCCATTGAATAAATTCCCTTTAGGATTTTTCAAGTTACACGAAGGTCTACCAATCCCCCGAGTTTGAACAAAATCGGTGGGTTACACTTCGGGATGTCTCCTTGTAAGAATTACTGTAACTAAATCGCGGAAGCCGGACGCTAGGCCAACTCCCATTACACTCTTAAAAAAAGGGTTTCTTAATGATATGTTAAGGGTGTAATATCTGTAAAAAACACTCTTTAATGTTTATATAAACGCCCTAAAGGGATTTTTATTGTCCCAAATTAAAAACTTGAAAAGTTGTATAAAGGGTGTTATATTACCCCGTAAATTGAGCGATTTAACACCTCGTAAGGGTGTAGCTCCCTTAAGACAGTAGTTTAGTACCCTAATAGGAGTATTTTAACACTTTAAAGGGAGTATTGTAGCACCCTTACGGCAGTAGTTTAGAACCTTAAAGGGAGTAGTTAAAAACTTTAAAGGGAGTATTGTAGAACCCTAAAGGGGTAGTGAAACACCCCGAATGGAGTCGTTTGGTACCCTAAAATGAGTAGTCTTGTACCCTAGAGGGAGTAGATAATAACCCTGAAGGGAATAGTTTTATACCACAAACTGTTAACAAAGGAACAAAAATGGAGGATATAAGCACCCCAAACAGTGTAAATAAACACCCTAGCAGGAAAACTGCTTTTTAAGGTGTTAAATATGGGACAAGAAAAACCCCTTTAAGGTTTGAAAATGAACCCTTTTTTTAAGAGTGTATCCCATCAGCGTTTGGAAGGCAAAGGATGCGATGAGTCTTTTGAGGACGGGCACCTTTTGCCAAATAAGTGGTTCTCATTTTTAAAGATATCTTACAGTATCCTTAAAAAAATACCTACACTAGCTTACTTGTGATATTACAACATTTAAGCGAGCACTAAAACCCATGAATTTCTATTCATAAGCGCTTCAGTTATAGCTTTTCAAGCGACACTGATATTCAAAACATGTTAAGAAAGTAATTATCGTTCCTTTGATTATTTATTTTAAAGTGTTGGTTGCACGAAAAATCGATAGCAATAAAAACGAATGAATGCCAGCTTGTTTTGAAGCCCTGGACGTTCTCTTTCCAAAAATGTCATTGCCGAAACAAATTTCTAAGCCTAAGTGTACTAATTTTGAGTCCGAAACTAAGCTATTTCGCTCCCCAAAATCCTGAAAATTTCCGCGAATTTTCCTCCTCCGTAGCACGAGCAATTTGGGGAAAATCGAAGCTGTAGTTTTATTCCTAAAATAGAAGGAACTAAAGTGGAGCGATTCTGTATACTTGTAGTAGTTTTCAATCCAGAGATTTTTAATCGTAATATTAGGGTTATTATCGAAATAAAAAATAAAAGCCTGGAAATTATCTTTTCAAATCACGCGGTGCCGCACGAGGAGCATTCGGTTTCATATCGTTTTCCTACTACGTAGCCTTGTGCAGGCTCTTTCTATAAAATAATATATACGTATACATGTATAAAGAGTGTTATTTTTTGGAGCGCGCGCTTCCTAATATTTCCGTGTAGAGCGCCGTTTAAAAATTCTGTTAGTAGAATCCTATGGTTCAATAGGAGTTTTTTTGTTTTCGTCCACGGAATAAGTAGCATCATAGTGGCATCAAGAATTTATATGCAAGCCTAAACTCTAAGTTGGGTAAAGCCACCAATGAGATAACTCGTTGTCAATGACGTCAATGACCACGGCCAAATTCAAAAACATTTCCCGTTCTTTTAATTATTTCTAATTATCTACGAAACGTAAAGCTACGAAACTTTATATTCGAGTATTTTAAACGTTAATTCTTCGTTTAAAAGTAATATTAAAGCCAAGTTCCCACTTGGCGAATTTTCGGTAGTTTCGCGACGAATTTAATTTTCGCCGTAGCTTTGCTCTTTAGTAAATTTTATTCGCAAGCGTCAATTCGTCTCACGAAAACTGAATTTCGCGCCAAGTGCGAATTAGGCTTAAGGCGGTAACGAATAATTTGCTTACTCTTTAATATAGGAATTTTGCGCCATGAAACTTCGAACTCAATGTTAAGAACTTCGAATTTGATAAAAAGATCATATAAAAAAATGAACGGTCCAATGAACTACGAGCTTGAGGGTAAGAACACTGCCTATATCATTTCTGGGTTTAGAAAAATCAATAACGAAAAAGTCTGTCTTTTCATCACCTTAAAGACGATAGCACGCAATTATAATGTAACCAAAATTATACCAGCTGAAATTCAGTTTACAGTTAAGTTACCCGAGCTAATATCAGCTATCAGAGAATTTGAATTAATGTTCAAATGATAGTAGATCATTTGATAAGGGTTTATATTTCAGACCCGAAAGTTTAAAATTGAGACTTACCAGAAGTATATGTAAATTGACAGACTGAATTTTTCCAAATTTCAAAAGCCTTACAGTTATCGAAATAACGTATCCTACCAAGTAAAATCCTTTCGAAATTAAAATAAAATTTTTGAAGAGGATAAAAGAATAACTGTTTATTTTGATTTGATTTCCACAAGATTTCTTACTTAACGTTTAATTCGAATAACAGAATTTGGCCAGGTGATACAAAGCAAATCAGTTCATATCGGCTGCTTGGAATAATGAATTTAAAAGAAATAGAAATAAGATTGCTGGACAAGGGGAAAAATAAAAGAATGATCTGATCTGACTTACTGATTTCCTTTAACTATCTGAATAATCTGATCAGTTGACCATTCAGAGCACTAAATCAAATAATAACCGATTCCATTAAATAGTGTAACCATTTTGTCATTTAACTGGGCACCACGCTTTTCGCAACCTCCTTGCAATATATTCGTCACATACACAATACAGTTGTAAAAGATTTAAGAATATCCTGAAGTGTGGCAAATTCTTTAGTTTTAAGAATTAACTTGAACTAAAGATCAACCATGGCGTAAATGATTTCGATAAATTGCACTTCTATTTTTTCTGTCCCTGAAAATTATTAGTTCGGTACTTTATAGGTGGAAGATGGAAGAAAAACACGCTGACCTATAGGATATCGAGGTATTCAAGTGATCAAGGAATAAAAAGTTTGATCGATCAAAGGATCAAAGAGGCGTTTGAGGTAAAAAATACTAAAATCGTGAATATAAATTTGACACTCAACTACTCGGCTGTACCATGGAAAACGCCCTATACGTCTTCATATTTGTTTCGAGAAAGTTAGATAATTTACAATGCTCGCGAGTCTATTCATATACCAATTTTATTTTAATGGCGTGGATAAGTAAGCCTCTGGTATTGTAAACAGCTCATTTTTTGACGAAAAAGTGTTTATATTTAAACATTATCAGTCAACTAGGATTGATGCGAATAAGGGTATTCTACGCAGGGCCTAGTAGAACAATAATTCTTTGATACATTACAAAAAAAATGGATACAACTTATCTTTTCCAGGATAAGAATCCGAACCCGGACCAGAGAAGTTTCGCGGGCATTAGTGGTTTAAATATTCTTATATCTTATCACGCCTAGTCAAATTCTAATAGAAACTATTTAAAAAAAAGAGTCAACCCTTTTTAAACTTGCGAGAGGTCAAAAGAAAACGACAGAATAGAGAACGCTATGACGATGGAGAAGTAGTTTTACAAAAGATAGACGGAACCAAATATTTAATAATTTTTAGCAAAGATTCACGCGCCTTGAAATCATTTTTATAACTAAGCTTTTGTTGTCTTAAGCTTAGTTCACACTATACAATTAATTGGGCCACTTAATTGAAACCAACTAATTGTAAACAAGAAAATTGAATAGTGTGAACAGAAAAATTGTAACCATTGTTCCAACTTTTTCTGTTCACACGGTACAATTTTCTTACTTACAATTAGTTGGTTTCAATTAAGTGGCCCAATTAATTGTATAGTGTGAACTGGGCTTTAGTGGCCTAATGGGATAGGTGATAGGTCAGAAATTGGTAGGTTGAAATTAATGTGATTTTTCAGTATGCCTATTAGCAGATCATTAAAGCACCAGAAAAAATCCAAGGTTCTTTTTCGGTTCTTATTATTCCCGTACTTTGTAGACTTGGAGCAATGTCACGAATTTGAAATTCATAAATCAGGACAATAAAGATGTGGATATAAATATTCGGTTTACTACCGGAGAACATGGAGATGGTGGTGCTTTTGAAGGCGCTGGTGGAATATTAGCACACGCAATTTCGTATCATATTGGTGAAACAGAAATAGTAAAAGTAATCATCGATTTTGATGACGAAGAACCATGGCATTATAAAGCTAAAGAAGGTAAAACAAAGCTCTCAATTTTACATATTTGTTAGCTCATATCTTTGGCACTGACAAGGAGAGTACCCGAGGTGTTTATTGCCGATTTAGTTCAAAGTCGGCTGTAATGTAGACCTATATGAGATGTGATATTTCCCAAAAGGAGACGTTGCACTACCCATTCGATTTGCCATGGCAACCGAAAATGTTTTTGACCACTTACAACCAAAATAAGATTTTGATTAATTGGAAAAGTATATACGACGACGGATACTTCATGGCGTGTTTAAAATAAATTAAGAATAATTGTTTTATAAAAACATATTTTCTTTATTTATTTCTTTTATTTCACTGACTGTTTAAAAATTCCGTTTGTGTACGGCTTAATAAAACTACATAAACAGAACCATCCTTTAAGATTAATTGTATCGTCGATAAATAATGCGACTTACAAAACCGCAAAAATGATAGCTAAAATAATTAAACCCCTTATAGGCAATAACGGCCATAATTTAAAAAATTCATATGAATTGGTTTCTAGACTAAAGGAATACCCTGTAAGCGAAAATATGGAATTATGTAGTTTAGATGTTGTAAGCCTGTACACAAAAGTACCTATCGATAATGCCTTAAAAATTCTAAAGGACGAACTAGAACAAGAAAAATCATTAAAGACCAGAACAACCTTGAGTATAGACACTATAATCAAGTTAAGTTAAATATGTTTAAAAAGCACATTTTTCCAGTTCAACGGACATTTTTATAGACAAAAGGAAGGTCTAGCTATGGGCAACCCATTATCCGGTTTTATCGCCAATCTATATATGGAAAAAATTGAAGTTAAAATTATAGATAACCCGATTATAAAAAACAAGATAATGTTCTGGTACAGATTCATGGATGACATTTTAACTCTTAAAGATAGGACTCTCAATCTTGAATCACTAACGGAAATCGATAATTCCATTGATAAAAACATCCAGTTTACAAATGAGAAAGAAATTAAAAATACGATACCATTTTTAGACATCCGTATAAAAAGAGAAAAAAACGAATTTAAATTATCAATCTACCAAAAACCTACACATTCTGAAAATTATTTAAATTATAAATCAAGCCACCCGAATAAAACTAAAATTGGTATATTAAAAAGCTTAAAACACAAAATAGAAAAGATTTCTGACAACCCAGAAAACGATAAAAAAATCCAACGTAAACAATTAATAAAATGTAATTACCCTGTTGGTTTAATAGATGATATTTTTAATAATCACGTGATACAATACCCTAAACCAAAAGAAAAATTTGAAAATTTAATTGTGCTTCCGTATAAAAAAGGTATAACCGAGAAAACCAATAGACAGCTAAAAAATTTTAATATTAATTTAATAAGTAAAAAATCTGAAACTTTGGCTTCAATTTTAATGAAAAATAGACCTAAAATTGATAAAGATAATGAAACTGGCATTGTTTATAAAATAACTTGCGAATGTAACCAATCATATGTAGGTCAGACTAAAAGAAAATTTAAAGTGCGGAAAGAAGAACACAAAAAAAGTATAAAATTTGGTGAAAAACACAACGGGATTGCAAGTCATGTATGGAACACTAAGGGACATACAATAGACTTTGACAACGGGGAAATAATCACACATGAAGAACATTATTTTAAAAGAGATTTTAAAGAGGCGGTAGCCATAAAAAATGTAGGTAAACTTAACTTAGATAAAGGAAAAATTGTGGGAATTTAAAGATAAACAATAATTATATAAAAAATAACAAAGATAAACAAGTTAGAGAATCATAATTTGATATGTTAAAAATATAACCACTCTAGCCGTATAATCGTCTGAGTGATGACGCTTGACAAGGGGTCTCGTACCCGAAAGCTCGCAATGTAAATAAAAGAAAATATGTTTTTATAAAACAATTATTCTTAATTTATTTTAAACACGCCATGAAGTATCCGTCGTCGTATATACTTTTCCAATTAATCAGTATCCTAACCATGGCCAAATTAAACATCTACGAACAAAATAAGATTTACCTTATTTTACCCAAACTTTGTTACAACTTTACCCTAAAAATGTTTCAATTTACCCAAACTTGATGAAATTTACCTAAATGTGGTCCAAATTACACATTTCGTGATTTTCAAATTTTTTCAAAATTTTCGTAGCTAGGAAAATCCCATGCTTTTTTAAATGGAGATTTTATCGTTTTAAGTGATCAAAAACATTTTCGGTTGCCATAGCAAATCGAATGGGTAGTGCAACGTCTCCTTTTGGGAAATTTCATATTTCATATAGGTCTACATTACGCCCGACTTTGAACAAAATCGGCAATAAACACCTCGGGTACTCTCCTTGTGAGTAACAACTTGGGAACCTTTCCCTTCTGAAGATGGCAGCCTTCCGTTAGCCTTTTCTCTGGGATTTTCTAGACCCTTGAATCACAAAAATTTGCATTGCTACGGCAAGTGCTGCATAATATTTCTTTGACGGTATTTATAATGTCCTCCGTTTAACGATTATTTATAGTTAGGCTTACCAATATTTTAGGAGCTTAAAAGTCTAAACGTCTTTTATTTAATTTCAAAACATTTTATAATTTTATTATTATCTTTTTTTAAAACGAGGCGCGCGCGTATACAGATGCAACGCGTGTTTTTATTTTTCAAAATATATTATACTTGAAGATATTACAGTATTAATGACTGCTATTTCTAGTGCTTGATTTTATATAATCCTAAATAAATATTTTTTATATTGCTTTTGGACTAAACAAATACCCCCCCTATACAAATATAAAATAGAAACAAAGTTATCACACCATTAAAACGAATATTTCACTTTCAAAATCGTAGAGCCTAGAAGAAATTTTAACCCAAAGCTTAAGCGAAAATATGCAAATGAAAACATGATTTATTGAAACGCTGGTGGCCGATACATCCCATAAATAAAACCTTTCTTAGAGTATTTTCAAACACAACTTAGAAATATTGCTGTCTCTGTAGATGTCAATGCCTAGGCTCTATCTAAAAATGAGGAAAAAATCAAAACACCCCAGGAAGTTGTTTTAAGGTGGAAGCACCTAACATCAACTCTTAACGAAATTGACTTTTCCTTTTCTTAATCTGGTACCTTCTATTGGTGATGCCCAATAAAATACAGAATGCCCAAAAGAACCCAAGCGCTAAAAATCCACGTAAGCAGTGGCGTTGCTAGAATTTGCATTTAATGATTTAAAGTTTGAATCTTTACATTAACTTATGATCAATACCATTTTAGTTACACCTAAGAAAAATTCTAAAAACTATATTTTTGAGTGGGCTTTGATTTTATTAATGGGCTTTCTGAAAATATTTTGAAACAATTTTGAATTTTGGGTAAGGATATTTTCCCATTATCCCATACTAAAATACAAATTATAGTTAATGTAGTCTATGCTAACGGGACATCAACAAACAGCAAATCAGCAACAATTGGTTTTCAAGGCTAATGTTGTGCACAAAGCGTGACGCAATTCCCTATTACTCAATGCCGAAAGTTGGAAAGGGTTAGTTCAACCATTTCACGAACGGTATTTTTTGCTTTGATAACAGGCATTTGCTTGCTGGATATAGCTGTTCATGAAATCGGCCATGCTCTGGGCCTGGGCCATTCAGAGAACAGGGACGCCGTGATGTACGCTTTGTTTGTAAATAACAAACCGCCGCCGTTGCTGCACAGTGATGATATCAAAGGAATCCAAAAGATTTATGGTTAGTAGCTCCTTCAGTTAAACTGATGCTGCAATTAATTGTAAGTATTGAAAGACATAGCCAGAGCGTTGAAAAAGTCTTTATATTATCTTTGTCGTTTAGGTCTAAAGGCCCCATAAACATTTTGTAAACTTAAAATTTGTAGCTGTAATGTTTTTATCAATTACCTTTAAATTTTAACCTTGAACCCACGGGACCCAAATGCATAGAAGCTGTTCTCTCTTTTTATGTTCATTCATATGCATATTTTGACATTTAATTGATTATGTTTTGCACATGCCTGCCAGATAAGTCCCATTTATGAGACCAATGGGAAATTAAATTAGACAAAAATCATGTTAAATCAGTAAAAAAACCTATAATACACCAGAACAGAAAATGTATAAACATAGCAAATCAAAAATCTTTATCAATACATATAAATATAAATATAAATGTAATAATAAATATAAAATGACTCCAACAAACCATTTAAAATGACACGAAGAAAAGAAAAATTACACGAACAAAGATTTTAATTAAACAAATACCAACCAATTGTTGACACTAATTAAGAACATTTATAATTATAAAATTTCCCAAAATGATATAATTACACAAATACCTAAAGGCCTAGGTTTTCTTCTGCATGTTTTCCTTGAAGTTTTCTTCCCGCCGCGCAAATATCCTGGTGGTAGGCCAACCGCAAAATACGTTGGTCTACCACCAGTATATTTGAGCGGAGGGAAGTAAACTTAAAGGAAAACAGGCAGAAGAAATCCTAGGCCTTATTAAGAACGCATAATTACAAAATTACGTAAATTTTTAAACTTACAGCATTACATAAAATAAATATGTTGGCTCTAGAAATGCTTATATCAGAATTTTATTGTTCTGCATATTGGCAGCAACATATTAAGCAAACTATTGGATTAAATAACATACACTATACCATTTGTGTTTCCCATTAAAAATACCCTACATAAATAAATGTACTTACGGAAAAGAGAAATTCCAAAAAATACTTTAGAGCTCTAAAGATAATTTATAAGGCTCTAAATCATTTAGACATTTTTAATCGAAAATTGTAGAGAAATCAGGGGCTTCTGACACTTTCCCTAAGTTTACATCTTTTGTTTCGTCCTTCATAATACTTTTCCGTTGGATAATTTCCATGACAGGGTAAGATCAGCTTTTATTTACGGAAACACCGCTAATAACGTATTCTTTTAATATTCAACGGACGTAGGTCAGCCAAAAACTTGTGCTGGGAAATAGATGAAATGAACCAGAATGTGACATTCCCGTAAACTATTAAAATCGTAAAATCAACAAAATGCTGTCAGTTTCTTTTCAATATAGCTTTCCTTACATCTGCAGCTCATTGGTGTGGAAGAGCCGAGGGAAGAGCAACACTTAAAAGTTGTTTCAATCATGGCACTGACGATAACATTATACTGGAAACACCTCGTTTCCTCTATTTTGATCTGATCAGATATCTGTTATCTAAATCTTAAGATGTCCCTTAATAGGCTTTTTTATTTAAAAAATCGAGAGCAGTCGAAAAATTAATTTCCCTAATTTCAACGTGGGATTCAAATTACTATAAGAAAGGGAATCTACCACACATCTACAAACTTTGGGATCTCTTTTCTACATTCTTAAAACCTAAAATAACGAAGTCAAAATATTTTATTTCAATTTCTCTAATTTTTTAATAAAAGCTTAAATTATGAAACCACGAACAATTTATTTCAATTAATAAAAACTACTTTTGATTTTGAAGAAAAATATATTAATTTAAATATAATAGTTAAAGAAATGAATAATTTTTGGTGTTTTCCATACTTCATAAAAATAATTTTTCTCCTTAAAGTATCAATTGCTTTAAGAGTCCATCAAAATGAGCTACAATTCTTGTGGTGTTTAACGGTAATTTATATTTCAAGTTAATAACGGTTGGTTTTTCACAACAAACACATGTCATAGTCGGTTTTACCATAAGCTATAACTTTTTATAACTAATTATTATAAATACTTATTTAAGGCAAAAGACATTTCGAAACGATCGTAGCATGAAACTAGTCGTTGCTAGGGAGGGTTACTTAATTAAATGTGAAGAACTTACGTTGCGAAACCCACGAGCTTAAATCCCCTTGACTGAATTTTGCAGAAAATCAAATGGAAACCAATAGGCTATTGACACGTTTTAATTGATCATTAAAATTCAATGCTTTATTATTGTAAATAATACGGTAACAATGAGATTTATATTAAGTTGTGTAAATAGTGTGAAACTAACAGTAGTTTAAAAGTTTATTTAACGGTGACATGACAGTTCGTTAAACATGGAATTTCCAGTAAAAATAACGGTTAAGACATGTTTAATATTAAATTTGTAGTATACCCAATTTCACATTCACCCGTAAAATGTTATGTAGTCAAACCGTTAATTTTAAATTTCTGAAACCAACATTTGGCAATCAACCTGCAAAATGAAATGTTAAGAAACATTTTTTATTTGTATAGCACAACATTTCTAATCAAAACGTAGATTTCACAATTATAATGCATTCAATTTCCAATCAAACCGCTTAAATAAAAACTATTTTAACGAATTTCCAATCAAGCAGCAGTTGCGAATTAGTTTCCACCTTGGTGCCCATAAGTTTGGGATAATTAACTTCCTTACCTTGATATGTCTTATTCTGAAAATAAAATAATTGTTTTATTTTTCACACGGATGCCCGGATTACTAACTAGCCGGATTAATAATAATAATAATAATAATAATCAGCTAGGCTAATACCCAACGTACCACCTTAGGCCTATTATAAAAATTGCGAGATAATTTGTTGGTATGTAGGGAATAGAGCGCTTGACTAAATTAGCATTTGTTAAAATAGCGTTTTCAAAAGCGCGTTTTTTGGTTAAGCGTTTCCCAGTAGAGCGGTTTGTCAAAGCAGCTTTTTCCATAAACAGCGTTTCTGAATATAGCGTTTATCAAATTAGCGATTTTGAAACAGCGACTTTGATCAAGACTGCGGTTTCTTAAAACAGCGGTTTTGGTCAAGACAGCGGTTTCTTAAAATTTATATGAATTGACGACGGAAAATGTATAACATACATATGAACTTCAATACTAACTATCGGCTTAACCATTAGGTAATGAAATTTGCCGAAATTCCAGTGCCTATATTATTAGTGCTATAGAAAGCAGCGCCGTTTTGGGAAACTCTGTTTCGACAAAATACGGTTTTGAGAACCGCCGCTATGACAAAGCGCCGTTTGAACAATTTATTGTTTTGGGAAACACTGTATAAAGAAACGCTGTTATCACAAAGCGCCGTTTGAACAATTTGTTGTTTTGGGAAACGCTGTTATAACAAAGTGCCGTTTGAACAATTTCTTGTTTTGGGAAACGATGTATAAAGAAACTCTTTTATGACAAAGCGCCGTTTGAACAATTTGTTGTTTTGGGAAACGCTGTTATGACAAAGCTCTATTTTGACAAAACTCTGATTTGAAAAACGCTGTTTTGGAAAATGCTGATTAAACAAATGCTGTTTAGGAAAGCGCTGTTTTTCCAACAAATCAATTTGTTTTGGTCTAACCTATAATCTAATCGTATTATGTAATTCGAATGTATCTATGTAAACAATTCCGGTTTTCTGTCAGCCCTGAGGCCTAAAGTGAATATAACCTGCAAAGCAATCTTTATGGAGACCCCTTTACTTTTTCAAATTTGCCTGCACAGTGGCGCCAAACATTTCTAAAGTTAAAGGCAGAAGCGGCCAGAGCTGCAAACGTTGGTGTTCCGCGCCAAATACCTGAGGTTATATTCCCTTTAAAAATCATAAATGACTTTGCCTATTTTTCGCTAGTGTATAAAACTCCGGAAATTAAAATAAAACATTATTATTATCCGTAGGAAGGGAAATACCTATAAAGTGTCGAATACTAAAGAAAATAGTATAGAATAATTTAGTTTAAAAAATAATACAAAAATGTTAATTTAGCCAAAATTGCTCTCTCTCTATTGGGGCTATTTTGAATTTATTTCAAATTGTAATTTTTCAATAATGAAAATAATATTTGAATTCCTTGTACCTAGAAAGTTCCTTTGTTAATCCCTGCGAAGCGATACATCTGCTTGAGATGTTTTAAATCGCTCAGAAAATGAGATTTAACACTAAAAAAGTTTATATGAAGTTGATTCCCAATTCTAGTTAATTTATACGAAGAAATACCTAGGAGGCGCTAAGGTTTTATCAGTTTTGCTCGTCATTTTTAACTGTTCAACAGCTTCAACGCTATCTATTAAATCCCTTAAATTGTTGAAAATCTTAGTCGTGAGGTAAATTTTACGTGCGCGTCTTCCGTTCCTCAAGACTAACCACGCACTAAGGAACATCAAGCTGACTTAGGGCCTGGTGCAGAGACGTTTTGCGATTCCTGTTAATTTTAACAGGATCGCTATTTTGCGATTCGGATTTAGCGAGCTGTTTATTTTGCAATCCTCGCAATCGCAATCGCGGTGCAGAGACGTTTTAGCGATTCCTGTTTATCGGCGACGCTGTTATTTTGTCGAAATTTTATCCGTAGGTCATGGACCAATGAGATAGCTCGATTTTTGACGCGAAAAGCTATCATGTTTCTTACCTATTTGGCGCAATTTGTGAAAGAACGCGTTTTTTGGCCTCGCTTTTAAAATTATTTACTCATATATTGTTATATTTTATTATTTTGAGTTATTTTTCATAATTTTTGACAACTTTATCGGTTAATCGTTTATTTTTAATATAGTATATTGGAAGCCTGCATATAAGCCTATTACGGCTTTGTGGACACAACATGTGATAAATAAATAAAGTACATAGTATTTATTAGCTTTATTTATTGTTACAACACCGCAATTGGTAAACCTAAAAGTGGTGAAGAGCGCCAAGCAAAATATTCTCAAAGAGAGATAGAGGCCCAGGTCAGTGGTTTGGAAGCCAGAGATGAATTGATCACTAGAGAAATGGGCATTGGTAAAATGTATCAGACCAGCGCAGATGTTGACGCTGCCTGGGCTGAAGTAGCTGAAATGGTGACATCCGTTGGTGGAACGGAAAGAACTGGTCAGCAGGTGAGGAAAAAGTGGATTGATATGAAGAGCCGTGTCAAAAAGAACACATAAGCCCTGGAAAGAGAAAAGAAAAAAAACTGGAGGGGGAAATCCGAAATTCCAGAATTGACAGATTTGGAATTAAGGGTTACCCGTTTAATTGGAGAGACTGCTTTATATGGAATTTCTGGTGGATCAGGAGGGGTTTGAAGACGAGAAGTCAACCAAAATATTGTTTTAAAGCTGTATTTTAGTGTAAAAATAGGCCAATTACTATATCAACATTTCCCATAGGCAAAAAATTATCCTTCGATAATTAAAAGTCCACAACCAGGTCCGAGTGGTGTAAGGTTAGTTGGTACCCCAAATGCTGGCCAGTTTAGTGTGAGTCCGCGAGTGGTTTCACCCAGTGAAGCCGTTATTGACTTAACTCTGAAGAGAAAGGGTAAATAAGTCAGAGCTAATGTCATACCTAGTTACCTGCAGTTATAATTCAAAACATTATTTAGATTCACATTTTGACAAGCAACCTCTAAAAAAAAAGCCTGCTTTCAGGAATCAGCTTCACAATATTTTTCAGAAAGTAATTAATCTAATAGTTTCTAAAGAAATAATAAAGTGTTATAATATTTACAAGCTTATAATGTATTACAACTATTAGGGGAGAATCCTTTACCTCAGAAGCTTAGCCCGCAAGTATGGCTTGAGGAGGTTTGTTCTCGAACATTTTCAGGCAGTGGCGATCATGGGCCTACCAAAAAATATATAAGAAAGCATAAACGTAACATAAAAAATAAGAAATTTCCTGATGAGGTACCTCCGATGGTGGGTGAGCAAAGCGACAACTTTGACCAGGCAGATCAATCAGTTGTAGAAAACCAATTAAAATTAAACAACATATTGCAATCAATGTTAGAGCAAATGCAAGCGGATCATTTGCAAAGGGCAAGTCTGGCTCAGGTATTCTCAGATCAATTCTCAAATATGAATGGCATTTTGTTATCTATGCACAATTTGATGACCAAACACCCAGATGAAAGGCTAACCATCCCCAAAACACCAGGCAATTCTCCTTAAAATGGGAAATAATTTGTAGGTTTATTCACAATTTAATACCTTTAAGCGGTATAAAAAATTTACCTTTATCATTTTCAGATGATTATCATATTCAAATTCATCAGTTTCATTATAGTTCAGATATCGTACTTAAGCTTTATCATACTGTACTTACTACAAACTTATTGTTTCATTAAATGTTTCAGTTACTTCTCATCAACCCTAGCTTTTGCTATTTTTTATGCGTATACATTGTTGATAATAAGCCTCCATCTATGAATGGCTTTTTAAACAGTGGAATTGGCGGTCTTTTTGATTCAGTAAAAATTTTACCTATTATTTAATTTAAAGAAATGAACCACATCCTTTGGTTTTTTTATGAAATATGTTTATTTCAAAACTTTGCGAAGAGCAATTGATATAAATTGAGGAAAAGAACATTGATAAACCAATATTTAAATTGAGAAAGAGTTATGACAAGCGAAAAAAAACTTTGGAATTATTTAAAAGTAGATTTTCTAGCTTATTATCTGATCTTGAATGTAAAACACTGGTCCCATGATTACATCACCAGCAATTTTATTTAAGTATTCCCATTCTAAAAAAAGGATAAATTTCAAGGAAGAGTAATTTAATTGGGGGGTATACATTAAATTTAAAGAAAGAATAAATTTTAAAATCATGTTAAATCAATTGGTTGAAAAATTATAAAAGTCTAATTTATTGCCTATTTAAGTTTTCAACCAATTGATTTAATACCTGATTTGCCCGAGCTTGCAACTGAGGGTTTGGGGGTTCAAAAGGGGGTTCAGCTACGCTAGTGTCATATTTTTCTACCTCAGGCTCGGGCATTTCTACACCCTCGTCGAGATAGAAATTATACAAGATGGCACCAGCGTGAACAAATGAGCAAACCTTTTTAGGGGAATACAACAAATTGCCTCCATAATCACTCAATGCTCGCCACAGAGACTTGAGTAGTCCGTTACATCTTTCGTTGCAACTTCTACTCTTTCTGAGGCAGCGATTGAACCTCTCTTGAGCTGGACTATCTGGATGAGGGATTGGTCGCATCAGCCAAGGCTCAAGGGCATATCCACTATCCCCTATAAGCAATGACCCATCCATATTTTCAGAGGAGAGGCGGGACCTGAGACCGCAGTTGGCCCAAATGCTTGCATCATGTGGGTTCCCTGGCCAGTCTGCAACCACGTCCAAGATGCGGGTGTTAGAATCGCATACCTGAACAACAAGACATTTGTAAAATGTGACTATTAAATATTAGAGTATTTAAAAACCTACTAGTTGGACGTTAATCGAATATCTGTTTTTTCGATTTAAATAGACATCGGCTCGGGGACCAGATGGCTTCTGGATGGGTATGTGGGTACAGTCCAAAGCACCGATAACGCCATGAAGATTTGATTTCTTATAGAAACCAAGAGATGTTTCTTGTAGTTCTTCCTGGCTAGATGGAAAGCGTACGTATCGGTGCATCCGCTGGTTGATGGCATATATAACACGGCTAATGATCCTGGACACTGGACCTATCCACCCTGTGGCGATAATCATTAGCCGTTACCGACTGTATACTTCCAAAAGCCAAAAAATGCAAGCAAATTAGTATCTACACAAAAAAACAATATATATATGTATAATATACCAAAAGCAGTAAAGCATATTTATTCTTACCTAAGATGCTGCAGATACAGGCCGGCCTCGTAGTGTTTCATGTTCAAGATCGGGCCTTAGCTCTTCCAAGAGTTTGACAAAAACATTTTTCGGAAGGCGATAATGAACTAGAAACTCACGTTCCGATAATTTCAAAGGATCTGGTCGATCGTGATATACTCTTTCTCTATTTAAATTTGGTGCATCAACGTCTATTCCTCGATTTATTTCCTGAGCTCTTCGCAAGTTCGCAAACCAGCCAACGCCACAAATTCCGCCATTTTTTTGCGTCGTTTTCGGTGGCTAGCGATTGCCGTAAGCCACTCGCAAAATAAACAGGATGTATTCCTGTTTATTTTGCGATCGCGATGTCTCTGCACACCGATTTGGCGTGAAGCTCGCGATTTTCCGAAACCACGCGCCCCCCCTTTCTGTTAATTTAGCGAGAAATCGCAATTTTGCGATTCTTAAAAAACGTCTCTGCACCGGGCCCTTAAACGCTCCTACACAAGCGTCGTTAGTACTCTTATGCCCTCATTCGCTTCCAGCCTTATATCAGTTATTTTATCTTTCTCATAAACTCAACTTGTAAATGATTATATCGAAAGAAACCAGTCCGCCACTGACCTGATTTACTTATTTAGCATCCATTTATGAATGATTAAAGGCATTACCTGCACAGATAATCCTTGAGAGCGGTCGCATTTACAGCAGCATAGGAAGGGTGAGATAGGAGATTTTACTAATCTGAAAAGGAAGTGCACGAATTCATAAGGGGCACATACGAAGAGGAACAGTTTGTAGTGGGGTCTGAGAGGGCGGCGAATATTAAGAGGCCTTACTTGCTTGAGACGACGACAACCGGAATTGAAATTATTATTAAGGCCAGAGGGTTGATTTTGACTAACAGCAGGGGCAGGGTGAATACTATCATTATCTTTGGCCGCACTCGTATTATCAGAAACCAGGATGAAACGCCCCCCCTGGCTACGGGCCTGCCACCAATCCTTTTGGTGATTCGATAAAGAAATTGCTATTTCATAAGTAACATAATATAAATAAGTACATATATGTCAATTTGGAAAAAATATCACCATACTTATTTTCAGAGCTATCGCGTAATCTTGGTTTGGTCAACAACCAAGGACGATAACACGGCGGCGGCGATCGGAAAACATTTCTGCGGGGGCTCACGGTTTCGCCGTCACTGTAACACGCTAATATTTTCGACTGCAAGTCCAAACGGAACTTGGCGAGAATGTCGGTGTCGAAAAAAGCTTAGGGCAGGGTATTAGCATTAAAACAATTGCAAATGTCAAAACTTATTGTTATAATGTTACTTATAACAAGTTGTCAAGCTTGCCAAAATATACCTCTCCTCGGAAGAAAAACCAAAGTTAATACGAAAACGCAAAGAAGCCGATAAAAATCAATACCAATAAAAAATCGTAGACATTAATTATTTTCCACATTATCAACAAACAAGAAAAATAACCAATATAAAAATATAAAATAATAACCCAACTTAGTAACAAGTTAATAAAAATAGTTATGAATCAAGGAAAAGTCACTCTAAATACCCACAGTAATAACCATTGTATTAACAGAAATATGCAATAAAAATATAAAATAATAACCCAATCAACCAACTACGTAATTCCAATACTTAGAAATCCGGAAAATGTCAATCCATATACTATAACAATTTTTATCCTCTGACCATTCTATTAGATCTTGGTAGGCCTACAAGTGGCCAATTGTTACTATTATTTTACTACTGGTGTGAATCTACTATAACTGACCGCTCGGAGTACGCTACTATTCGAATTTTTGGGTAGGGATGAATTAAGGAAATATATCTTGCCATACCAAAAGACCAATTTTAATTATTACTAAAAAAATAACTGGAAATACTTCCGCGACATAAAAATGGTTAAAACATGCACACACTTAAATGAAAGGAAACTAAAAACTACTAATAACCCTCCTAAGCTAAACCCCATGTAGATGCCATTTTCACCTAACCTAATTTGTGTGCCATCTGCCATGATATTAAATCTTCGGTTTAAACTTATTACTTATCACAAGTCTTTTCACTATGATACGAAGTCCATCGAAGGGGTGACCAAACCCATTACGGTGAAGGGACTACGTTGTGGTCGTGAGTAAGACATCTTAGGCGACACTCAGAGAGTTGAGAGTTTTTCGTCCAGCGAGAAACATCGAAGAATCTTGGAGCGAAGCCATCTGGATGTTGATGACTATGTGACGGTTATTCTTGTCGACTTAAACGACTAAGTTTATACCCGAATAAAGATTTTCCGACCGATGAAATGACTTAGAGCATATTCGAGCTCGGTGGTTCAGTAGACAACCGAGAGGTTTTTCTGACAAACCTCAGAGACGAAGCTTTTGAAAAAAAAAAAGATTATATCTCTGGACGCGCTCCATGTTTTTGTACCAATAGACCACGTGACCTACGGGCCACGTGAATTTAATTTGGTCCAATCATGGCTGAAGGTGGAGTTGTCCCTGACCAATGGTCAAAAGGGGTAAGAAATTTAAAACCACCGGTAAACGCGCACAACACAAAACTTTGCTATTGACAGATATCTACGATGGCACTTAGGCAGGATGGCACTGGCATCTCTAATCCCTGCGGCATCTTCTAAACTATCCTAACTAAGAATTTCCCCGTGCCCACTAGAAAATCCCCAAAAATACAACAATTATTTCAAAATACAATACAACACAAAAGTCAAAATTGCAGACTACTGGTGCCAGGGTCGGTTTCTCATCTATTAATACAAGAGGCACCCAAACTAGGCTGTCACTGGCGCCGGACTGACCCACTTAGGGATAAATTACGAGTTTTATAATATAACGGGGTTCAATAGTGTTCGTGAACTTGAGGTTGAATTAAAATGGCAATCGTACGCAACAATAGTAACTTTTATTTACAAATGGTTAAAAAGGATTATTTACATAATTAAAACGAATGACTGAAACAGGTCGATTGAAGAAACTGAATGATAAATTTACGGGTTACGTTTACTATTTATATATTTCATATGGTGCATAAAAAATATATCACGACAACTAATATTAGTTTATAAAATATGGTTTTTTGGCAGATATGGTTTTTGTTTAGTTTTGTCTCCAACATTCCGCCCACCTTGATTTATCAATTTAAAATATGATGCATTTTTAGTCTAATGGTAATTTGCAAAGTTTTACTACTGGTCTTTGGGTTTCTCGATCTTGGGTTTTAAGCGTGACTACCCGAACAATGTCGTCTGGACCAGGATGGAGTCGCAAGATACGTCCGAGCTTCCATTTTAACGGTGGGAGGTCTTCATCTTTTACCAGAACAAGGTCCCCGACTGCTAAATTCTCCTTAACTGTCGTCCACTTGGGTCGTTGCTGTAATCGAGCAAAGTATTCATTCCGCCAGCGTTTCCAAAAATGTTGAAGTAGTTGCTGGCTGATTTGCCATCGAGTAAGTCGGTTCGTTTGGACGGAAACAAGGTCTGGCTCCGGGATCGCCGTCAACGCATCTCCAATGATGAAATGTCCTGGAGTTAATGCCGTGAGATCGTTAGGATCGGTGCTTAGTGCTGTTAGAGGTCTGGAGTTGAGACATGCCTCAATCTGACACAAAAGCGTCTGCATCTCTTCATAAGTTAGATTGGTGGTTCCGACGACTCTGCGTAAATGATACTTCACTGATTTAACGCCTGCCTCCCATAGTCCTCCGAAGTGCGGCGCCCCTGGTGGATTGAACCGCCATGATATCCCTTCGTCCGCCATCCACCTCGCTACCTCGTCGTCGGTCGTAGTTTTCATGATTGATTTCAGGAATTCTTTCATTTCTCGATCGGTTCCGATAAAATTAGTTCCACAGTCGCTGAAGATTTCGCTGCTTTTTCCACGGCGAGCGACAAATCGTTTGAGAGCTGCTAGAAAGGCTTGTGACGTCAGATCGCTGACCAGCTCGAGATGAATTGCGCGAGTTGCAAAACAGGCAAAGACGGCAACGTACGCTTTGAACATTTTGCATCCACGTCCCTTGAGAACTCGTAACAGGAACGGCCCTGCGTAGTCAACGCCGCATCTCAGGAACGCTCTAGAAGGATTGACTCTTGCTTCAGGAAGATCCCCCATCATTTGCGTAGACAGTTTTGCTTGGAGTCGAACGCAGCGGATACATCTTCGAACATGATATCTGACAGCGTCTCGAATGCCGAAGATCCAATATCGTTTCTGGAGCGTAGTGATGAGTAGCTGAGGACCGCCATGTAGATTTCTGATATGAGTGTCGTTGATCAGTAGATCTGCTAATTTACTTCGACGAGGTAATATGATCGGGTGAGTTTGGTCCAATGGTAGATTTGCATGTTTCAGACGTCCTCCTACGCGGATGAGCCCGTTCGAATCGATGTATGGATTTAGTGGAAGAAGTTTGCTTTTGCTGTAAAACGCCTTGGTCTTCTTGAGTAGTTCGATCTCATTACCAAAGTATTCATATTGAGTTATTCTAATCCAGTGGTTCAATGCCAAGTCAATTTCTTCTTTTGATAGTGGTCCGCTACGTCTGGATTCTTTATTGGTACGAGTGTTGAAGCTGAAACGTATCATGTACGCAGTGACGTGCTTGAGCGTTCTTAGTGAAGATACCATCATTAAAAATGAATTATCGAGTTTTGAATGATTTACCGCTAATGTCTTGCTTTTCTCTTCTGTCTTGCATACTTCAGGTTCGATGGTTGTTGGTTTGATAATTAGATCAGACTCCTTCAACCATTGAGGTCCTTGCCACCAGAGTGTGTAATTCTTGAGCTCTTGTACAGAAATGCCTCGAGAAGCAAAACTGCGGGGTTCGATTCGCCAGGGACCTGATGCCATTTTGCGTTTGGTATTAGCTGTTGGACTGCGGAGACTCTGTTAGCAACGAATGTTGTCCACCGTTGCGGAGACGAAGAGAGCCATGCCAAGACGACGGTTGAGTCGGACCAAGCGTGGACGTCCTTGATATCGATTTTCAGCGCTTCTTGGACCAGAACGATCAACTTTGCCAAAAGTACAGCTCCGCATAGTTCCAATCTCGGTATGGTGACTTGTTTCATCGGAGCTACTTTAGTAGAGATGGACTAAATATGAACCATTTTTTCCAAGATGGCCGCCATAACCCCCCCCCCAAAAACACCCCCAAAATATTTTCCAAAAACCAAATTTTTGTCCTTGGAAAAATTTAAAAACATATTTTGGTTTTCAATCTCAAATTTCACCTTGAAGATGATCCTTGACCTCGACTCCTGACACCTGTCCACCACCCCTAAGCCTCGGTCTATCACCCCAACAAAAGTGGACACTATCGGACAAGGTCGGCCCGAGATATCGGCGGTAATATGTGACCCCACCAAATACTTACGCTTATTCACTTTTGGTGTCGTTTTTTTCGTTTTTTCGCCGTTTAAAATGCTAATTAGTTATTTGCGAGATGGGGAAACGAATTCTCGACTTTCGCTTTATATCCTTGGTAACTTTTGGCCCCCAACCAAAATACTTTAAACAACTAATAAACGAATCTAAAATGTCGATAAAAACTATTTCTATAAACGATAATTGTTTTTACATTTAAAAGTCAAAGGATATGTGTAAGCGTAAGACGTCTCAAAAATCGAGCTCTTTAAAGGTTAAAAAAATGAAGTTATTTATGGGGAAACCAGAAATTAAATGCAAATCTCCTACCGAGAACCCTTGTTATCACGAGGAACCATGTCGCAAACACGCGTTTGATTTTATAGATAGTTTTAAATTTAGTGTTAAATGCTGGGTTTGTCAAGCTTTATTTCTGGAACGAAGAGTTTTTAAGATGCATCTGATGAATCATTTACCATCTAGTTATTCTAATAAAACACTTCTTAATATTGATGTTTGCGATTGTCTTCATTCAAATCAACCGAAATACACAAGCGAAGAAGAAATATTAGACGACCAAATTATTGATTATTTGAACGAGTTTAACGTAAAAAATCAAGAATGGCTCGACGGGTTTGTTAATGATAATAGAACTCCAAAGAAAATTCATCGTAAAAAAAGACAATTGCTATTAAGTCCGAAGAAACTTTAAATTCAACAATAAAATCAAATGTTGTATTTCCACCGGACTTTGTCATGCCATCTGATGAGCAGATGGAAGCTATTATCTTTTTTCAAGAATATTGTAAAAATAATCAAATTTTAACTCTTAATCAAGTTGAAACGCCCATTGAGGTTTTGGAAAATCTTGAACAAACTTGTCAAATGATTGAAAATATGTGAATAAAGATGTTTTTCTAATAAATATATTGTTCTTATTTTCCCTACGTAAAAATAGATATTTTAACTCTTTCGTGTTAAGGTTTAGCGTGGTAGATCGGTAGCGTTGCATTATGTTAATCAAATAGTCTCAAGTTCAACTCCCAATACTTTCGATCTATCACGCTAAATCTTTTATTAATATAAAACGAGATGTCGCCCAACTAAAACTGTCATTATAAAGATGTCAAGTTTCGTAGTATTTCTACCTTCGAACGCATCACCCGATATTTACCCGGAAAATACACCTTCTGCCTTTAAAGTACAGTTATCAAAACCTTTAAATTTTAACAATGAAAAATGGGTTTGTGCATTAGCAGAGATAATTCTTCCTGAAACTTATTCAAATATAACAAAGGAGTATTCGCATTTCCAAGTAGGGAACGTGTCAGATGCTATTTCACCCGAAGAAAATCAATGGGATTATATTAAAATTGAAATTCCACCCAACGTTACGAGGGTGATCTAGACCGAAATAAGAAAACTATTCCAACATCTCTTCAAAATAATATACTTAACGAGTTTGCTAAAGCTATTGAGGCCAATCAAACACTTAAAGGAAAAATACATATGAATACGGTAAAAGTAGATAAAAACGAAGACAGTTCAAAATTAAAAATACAGTTACAAAAATATGTCCAAGTAAGAATACTCCAACAGACCCTTTAATTCCAAATATTAATGGAAACGTCAACCAACCAGAAGTTTTAAATCCTTCCGAAGAAAATAATTTACCAAGTTCTCTTCCAATACCAGTTAATCTACCATCTCAGCCTGTTATTAAACAAATACAATGGAATAATTACGCAATTGTGTTTGAGGCGGCCAGATATGAGGGAGAAAGACAATATAATAATGAAATTCAACCGTTCACATTACACTTAATTATACGCGATTTATTAGAACGATGTAAACCAAGACAGTTTGATGGATTAAAAACCGCGATATCGTCCGATGATGAAGGTAATTTATATTTTAATTTAGAAATACCGGTAGGGATGGAAATTAAATTTCAAAATCCATTAGCAGATCTTTTTAAAATTCCACCAGACACTTATTTTACGGGTATTCAAAAATTTGGACCGTTAAATAATTTAAATAATATTACTTTTAGTTCACGCAACAATTTTATCGACATACGTATTGAGACTACAAAAATACCGCAATTTGAGCAGGAAGATTGGGCTTTCTACTCTGTATCAATTATCCAACCTTTTTTATTTGAAGGTCAGAGAGATGATTTTGGAAATATTATTGCATTATCTTTGCATAGGCAATTAAAAAACGAGATTCAACAGGCGACCAACTTCCCCCCTTTAAATCGGTTCGAAATTAGTTACGTAATCGAAGAAATAAATCGAGGTCATTACTTAAGAATTTCATTCCCTAGAGATCTACAGGTGGCCTTCACCGGGAGCTTAGCAAATATTTTTAATATAAACGCGCCAGAATTTCAAGATGGTGTAATTAGCAGTCAAAATCCTTTAAAAGTGTATGAGGAAAAATTTATGTCAGATGAGGAATCGGTTATAGATTTTAGGTATAATACAAATATTCCAATTGAACCGCCTAACTGGGATAATGACAGTTATACGTTTGAACGTAATTATTACGAGGCTAATAAGGATTTAAGCGGGAATTTTAAACCGTTATCTCTTCATTTCAAAATTTTAAATGAACTTCAAAAATATTTTGATTCGCATATCTCACTTAAGGCTGGATTTTTTATTTTCAAAGAAAATGGAAAATATTATTTTCAAATTGAGTTAATGAGTGGGTTGGAAATTAAAATATTTGGACCTCTAGCAGACCTCTTACAAATTGAGTACAAAGTAGATTATATCTCCTCAGTTTATAAAAGCAAAGCACTAGACCCTCTTCAAATTAGATTAGAATTAGATAATACGGTTAATTTTATAATTTTTCGAAACGATTTAAACAGTTACGAACAAGGTAAAAATAATAAACTAAATGTTGTAGACAAATTCCATTGTCGAATTCCAAGGGGCGTTAACCACACTATTGATGATGTTTTAATTGCGATGAAACACTCATTACCACATCAGAGTTGGGCTAAATTCGAGTTTAATTTTAATTCAGATTCGACAGTTTCAGTTAAAGGATTGGGCGGAAACAGTTTTTTAACCTTTCCAATAGATAACCTCAAACTCGGTCAAATGTTAGGTTTTTCAAACAATCAAATTGAAAGACCTCTTTTTAAAGAAATAGGTATGTACCCCGCAGATCTCAACCACGGAATATCCGGAATTTATGTCTATACAAATATTATACAACCTGTTATTACAGGCCACACTAATACGCCCCTGCTGAGAATTATCAAATTAAACGAAAATAAAAATTAAGCACAAGTTGAAAGATTTCATTTTTTAGACTATTTTCCAGTTGTCTACGATCAAATACAAACTATAGAAATTTCTTTAAGGTCGGATTACGGTGAACTCCTGCCATATAAAACATGAAAGACTATTATTAAATTAATATTTAAAAGACTGGATTCTTAGTCTAAAGTACACTTAAAACAAGCTCATCATGGAAAGATATTATAATCATTATGTACAAACAGGACGCGGATATAACGTATTTCGAGGAAGTCAATATCAAACTGGTCGTGGATTTGGGTAATTTTTTAAAAGTTTAGCAAGATTCGTAACTCCTCTTTTTCGACCCGTAGCTAAATCACTCGGTATCCAAGGTTTGGTTATGGGGAAAAGAACAATGGATGATGTTGTTGCGGGTCAAAATTTTAAGGAGTCATTAAAAAAATAGTAAAATTGCCGGAACAAATCTTTTAAATAGTCTCGGTGATTCCATATTAAATACACAGAAAGGCTCTGGAGTTCGGAGAGTAAAGAAGCGCAAAACAAAATTACGCAATAATCAAAGAAAACGCAAGAGAACAAAAACCGATTTTCTTGACTAAGGCATTATGCCTCAATTTGAATCTATGTGTTCGGAGTTGGAGCTTTTTAACGAACCCCTGATTAATGGAAATATTGAGGGGAATAAATTTGTAGATTATTTCCCTATAGCTCCCTTGTCTAATGCTACACAGATTGATTTTTCTATCCCCGGGGGAGATTATAATATTGACATGTCAAACTTGATGCTTAAAATTCGAATTCGTGTTAAAAAAGAACAAAACGGGATTTTAATAGATATACCTGCAGCCGAAAAAAAAGTATCCCTATGTAACCTTCCATTGCATTCTATTTTTAGCCAAATAGACGTATTTATGAATGAGACTTTAGTACAATCTAGCAACAACTGCTACCCATACTAAGCATATTTAGCAACAGTTTTAAATTTTGATAAGGGAGCCAAACAATCTTACAAAACCGCCGAGGGCTATAACGAAGACGGGTTTTGCGACCCAGCGCTAGCGTTTGATGATGTTAATAAAGATAAAAAACCATGGAATTTTAAAAAGAAGTAAAGATATTGCAGGATCGAAACTTTGTGAATATATGGGTAGACTTCATGTAGACTCTTGTAAAATAGACAAATTTCTTTTAAACAAAGTGAATTTAAGAATTCGACTCTTGAAAAATTCCGATGAATTTATAATTATTTCCCATGAAGATGTTAATAAGAAATATAAATTGATTGTCGAAGATGCCATTCTCACGGCTAAGCATATTCTCGTTAATCCAGATCTCCAGCTGGCACATAATGCGATATTGCAGAAACAGAGAGCTTTGTACGATTTAACACAAACTGTTGTTAAAACTCTGACAATCTCAACAGGCGCTAGCGATTTCGTGAAGTCAAATATTTTTTAGGTAAAATTCCAAATCGGGTAATAATCGGAATGGTAAACAATTCTGCGTACAATGGCGCCAGTCAAGAAAACCCTTTTCAATTTAACCATAATAATCTCTCGTTCTTACAACTTTCATTAGATGACCAGAATATCCCAGAAACTGCTCTAACTCCAGATTTTAGTAAAAATCTCTAAACTAGGTCATATTATTCACTATTCTCGGCAATGGATTTAATTGGAAATAACTCTGGTAATTGTATTGATTACGAAAATTATAAAAAAAGTTATACATTATTCGCGTTTGATTTAACTTACGACTCCTCGGCAAACTCTAACAATTTCTCAATTCAACGAAATGGTAGTTTACGGATGGTAATGAAGTTTTCTTCCCCCTTAACTAATATTCAAAACATAATTATTATTGGAGAATACGAAAACCGATTTGTCATTAACCAAGAGCGTCAAGTTACGTATATTACGGAATAAAAACAATCAACGAGGACAAAGATTGGTTAGTTGCTTCGCGAAATCGTAGTTGTAAAGATGTCTCGAACTCACAGTCTCTCGCCTAAACAAGAAGTATCGGTGATAGGTTATGTTAACCCATCCATCAAAATTTACCGACTAGACACTTGCGCCGAATTTGAACTGAATTTGGAAGCCTGGCTATCTCTATTCACATTCGAAAAGGAAATAACTGATTTTTTTGAAGATCAAGTTGCTAGTTTTCACACCTGGCTGCCTCTTGAAGGTTCAAAGATAAAAATCGACTGTTTCAAGGGACAAAAGGAAAAACTCGTGGATATACGCTCTTGTGCAAGAGGAAAAAATCGTTTGAATCATATTTTAAATTCAACAAATTATGGTTTTACTCTCAACCAAGCAGGGTGGAAAAGATTGAAGCATTGTAAATATACAATTGATCAGGAGATTAATTTAATTTTGTCGGCAAAAAATATTATGCGTGACATAATTGTACATGAGCTCATGGATAAAATGCTTGAAATTACCGAGAATTGTGAGAATCCACATTGTAAATCTTCGATTACTCACGATGTCTCTTGTAAACTAGGATTTAGCACAAATTTTGAAGACCGAGTTGAAAATATGATATTATTAGCTATTCCCCAATTAAACTACGATCATATTGTTGTTAGATTCCAAACGGAATTTGGTCTTGACCCCTTAATAGTAGAAAGTCAATTATATTTTGGTATTGTTCAGAATGTGTCAAACTTAAAATGTTATTTAATTTATTAAAATAAAAACTTTTACTATAATCTGTTTTTATTATTTCTATTCATACATTTAAAGATGGTGGTGTCAAAAACAGACAAACAATTAAGTAAAGTTTATTACGATGTTGAAAACCCATACAGTTATTCTGACAGTGTTACTTTAAGAAAAACGTTTTCCAAAATTTCGGAAAAAGAAATTAAAAAATTTCTCAGCAAACAACCAACTTACACACAACACAGAGCTAGGAGGTTAAATTTTAAACGTAACAAATTATATGTAACAACTATTGACGAGACATTTATGGCTGATTTATTAGACCTCCCTATTTTACAAACTTTTAATAAAAATTACCGTTTTTCGCTCTTAGTTCAGGATATCTTAAGCAAATTCATTTTTATTCAACCAATAAAAAACAAAACCTCAAGCGAGATTGTGAAGGCTTTTAGAGAGATTTTCAAAAAACGGGTACCCGTTAATTTATGTACCGACGCAGGGTCAGAATTTCGAAACGCCCCATTTCGCGCTCTTTTAAAAAAATATAATATTCACCACTATTTCGTTTATTCTGAGAAAAAGGCCTCTATGATTGAGAGACTGGTTCGCACGGTAAAATCTAAAATTTTTAAAATAATTACAAAGACCGGCGATTTACATTATCTTAATAAACTACCATTAATTGCAAAATCTTATAACGCTCGAAAACATTCTACAACAGGAATCGCCCCTAAAGATGTCAATAAAAACAATGAATCGGCAATTTGGGAAAAAAAACTATGGCAACCTTAGCATGATTGGGAAGCCAACTTTAAAAATTGGGGATAAAATTCGATTAGCCGTTGCAAAATCATCATTTGATAAAGCATACAGGGGAACGTTTACAGTGAAATATTTGAAATTCATAGAGTAATTACAAGAGATCCCTGTATGTTTATTGTGAAAGATTTGACCGGCAATATAATTAAAGGGGTCTTTATTCAACACTTTGTTAACCATGGGTTAAGTACACATTCTCCTGGGTCTCGCGTTGTAATATTTGGTGTTAGTGCCACAATAGTGTCATCCGCGATGAAATTTAAAAAAAGAAGTCCCGAATATAGCCTAGACATTGGGGTTTGTGACAAAGCATACGATCTAGGAAGAGACATGTACCTCGTAAAATGTAACGAGACTTTCGACGTGCGACATTTCAAGAAAGAAGACGGGAGTTTAAAGCCATCTATTAGGGGAATCAACTTAACAAAAGATCAATATGAAAAATTATGCATTTTGACAGTGACGTGAAAGATGAACACTAATCAAATCCAATCTATACTTAAGTGTGACCCCCGCTCGAGAGATAAATTTATCGGAGTGTTTCCCGCTAATAGATTACCAAAAGTTCCAATTAAAAAAAATCATATTGTTTCGTAATCATTACCGATCCTGATACGCTTCCAGGCTCTCATTGGACGGCTGTTTACAAATCGGGCGACACTCTGGACTTTTTTTGTTCTCTAGGAAGATCACATCGTGACTATGGATTTTTGCTAGAACGATATAGCAAGCGTATTCGACACAATACTCATAAATTTCAATCAAATAAAAGCCAAAACTGCGGACCACATGTGATTTGTTTTCTAACCTCGAGATGTATGAGGATTTCTTACAGTAAAATAATTAACGAATTGTATAATTTCGATTTAAAAAGAAATGATAGTTTAGCGTTGTTGAATATATGTATTCATTTCATGAAAGAGTGGAAACAAAATAAATCAATTTGTTTAGAATAAAAAAATGTTTATTTATTTCACACATAATTATTTTTACACATTTTTATTATTCTTGCCAGCGAGAAGGAGGCCGGGTCTGTCTTTTGGGCCTGGGAGATTTTTTAGGCGATGGTGATTTTAATTTTTTTTTGCGGCGATATTGGAACTCCACCAACAGCACCCTCCTCCAAAGATAGCTCTCGATCCCAATCATCTTCCTTGCTTAATTGACTTCCAATATCGGTATTTTCTAGGTATTCTTCAAATATTTCATTTTCTTGATTTAATCGTTTATGCATTCTATCATCAGTAATTGTCTTTTGTTGCTTAACAATCGGCGTAGATGATTTCCTTTTCCAAGAATCTACTGTCTTTAAGAGACTCGGGAATATGACCTCTCCCCTAGTCTGTTCGTTTTCTCTCTCGCTGAGATAGTCTTTCATTTTGCGTGTCATAGTATTTAAACGCAGCTCTGCAGCGTCGCCAGCGTTAACTCCCTCGGGCGTTTTGAAGGGTGAATAAATTTGCGAGGTGAACGGGGAATTTAATGGGGCAACAGGTACGGGTGCTTGAAAGTTTGTAATTTCAACTTTAGGTACCGGTATCGCTTTCCTCATTTCTCTGGCCTCGCTCAGTATTTTTAGAAATTCTCGTAATTTGGAGCGGCTGTTTAAATAAGAAGTTAATATATTTTGCAGCTCATTATCTAATAAGTTATAATATGTTTCCTGGGGAGAAACAAGCTGTTTATTTTCTTGAGATATTTGTCCGACACTCGATGCGGGAACTAAAATCATTTTTTTCATTTTATCTTTTATTGAATAAATTGGCAATTAAAGGAACGATAGATCCTAGGAGGGCCGGTATGAAGAATCCCTTACCTTTCTGAATTAATAGAGCACGCTTCCTTTTTTGCGAAATTTTCGGACTGGCTAAAAACCGTATTGCTTTTTTATATTTAGAAAGTTGTTTATTTTGGCTTTAGATAATATAATTCCACCCCCTTTCAAGTTTTTGCAAACGGTCTGTAAGGCTTTTAATTGCGTTGGAGAACTGTTAGCTAATAAATTTTTACGTATCCCTCCTTTAGATTTATACAATAAATTTAAATATGGATAGTGTGTTTTAAACCTGTCAGAGGGATTTGCAATAGGAGTCGTTTTTTTACGTACTGTCTTTTTTGGAGCCATTGTCTTTAATGAACTTGATAATAATATAGTAAATTATTTATTATTGGAAAAAACTACCATTTGTGGTCCGTTTTGATTAAATGTGTACGATCTTAATCGTAAGCTATCTGGAGTGGTGACAGATGTGTCTATAAATAGGGAATTGTAAGGTTCTCTAGTAGCCATATCGTAGGCCATTTTAATTATTTTTGTATTATTGGAGATATTTGATTGGCCAGATATTGGATTTGACTTAGATCTCGAGGAGATTTAAACAGATTTAGATATGACATATTAAGAGAGATTAAACGAGATTGTTTGCATCGAGGAAATAGGGTTTGTGAGATTAATACGACTGAAATTTCATAATGATGACTGTCTACGGTTACCAATTTAGCAATTTGATCATTTTTGTAAAGTTCATCTGCTAGATCATCAATAATAAGTAAGGAATTTCTATTTGATTCCCAAAACTCGCTGTTCATTGGAGGTAGTCCTTGAATAAACTCTATATCGGTTAAAAACTGAGATAAATCATGGTAACCTGATTGCCAAACCGAATAACAATAAATAATTTTAATAGGAGGTTTATCGATTAATTCATTCCTCCATCTAATTAGTGAGTTCGTCCATGATGATTTGCCCGACATAGTAGGCCCTGACACCATCATTCGAAAATGTGAAAGAAATTTTATATAAGACATTACTGTTTAAACAAAGACAACATACTACGTAGTTTGTTAGTACATTGACTGATTTATAGAATATATGTAAAAATCAACAAACACATTTGAAATTAAAAAAATTATTTTATTAAAGTATAATATGTCTCTTATCAAAAACCATTCCTTCACCAGTTATATAAAGTTTCAAAAAATAACATACAAAAATAACATTTTTGAATAAAAAATAAATCATAATATCTCTTTCACCAAAAAAATTATACATTAATTCCCGTTTTTTAGTAAAAATTCAATTTTGGAAGTTAAAAGTTTAAATCTTAGGTTATTTAAAAATAAAGTATTTACTCGATTTTCGGAAGAGATTTCATTTACGATAACTATGTGATTGAATGAAACCTGTTTTGCGAGGTTTTTTTTACATAATTTTTAGACTTATAATTAAAAGATGACAATTTTATTTTACAATTCGCCATCTTCACATTCTAAATAGCCGTAGGGGACACTAGAAATATTCTCTTTTAGCACACGTTTACAAAATGTTTTTTTGAAAGTTTTACTTAAGTTCCCAACACGTAAAAGCATTTTGTACTTATCTTTTATTACGTTAAAAGGAATTTTCACCTTAAACTCGGTATTTGGGAACAAAAATCATCTGTTTAAAAGAATCGAAATGGATGATTTCTGAATTCTCCCTGGTAAGAGTTATCCCTTTTAATTTTATAATTGCCTGATTATTTTCAAGTTGAAAGCTGTAGCTTTTTGGTCCGGTTGATACGAATTTTGTTATATATGTATTCGGAGTCTCGCACGTAAGTTCACCTAAATTACCACCGAGGGGGGGGGTAGCCTTTCTTTTGGCAGATGTGTAAATTTCACTCCGTCAGTGTCGAAATAAATTATACGCTTTCCCAACTTATTAATTAACTTATGCAGATGAATACGCCCGTAACTGGTGACAAAGGCGGCGATTATTACGTTACCTTTTGTAAATGTGGGTGCCAACTCAATTTTTTTATAACCTACCATGGCAACATCGTTGTTGATTAGATGAAAGTCTGTTAATTTATTCGTTGTGTCTGCTATAATCTCGGTTAATTGGGATTAGCGATGGATAATTTTAGTTGTTGATTTATCCATTCTTAAGGCCATTCTTCCATATAATGAATTTTGCGCCAATTTCGCGGAAGTTCTTAAGGATGGGTTATCAACAATTTCCTCAGGCTCTAACCTTACTCCATCCGCTTCGTATATCGCGTCTAAATACTCTTTTTGCTCTTGATGTTTTAATATTAGGCGGAAATCCTGAATTTTTAACTTTTGCTCTAAAAAATGTCAATATATGGTTTGAAAAAATTGGTTGTAATACTATAGTGGTACACCTCGAAAATTTCTAACAGCTGATAATTACACTCTTTTATTGAGTAGTAGATTTCCACCGAGGGTAAGACTACCGTTATAGCTCGTTCATAAATACTATGGGTACATTTTTCATCATTATTTATCACACAACTTCCGCATAATGGATAATAAAGTTTCTTATTAAATCGGTAGGGAAGAACGGGTAAGTAGAGGTCTCTGGGGGGGGGGGAGGATTCTACAACTAATTATTCCAAAATAGGCGTCCGCTGCATAATCAAAGTTGTGTGTGATAACTTTAACATTTTTACAAGCATATTCCATTTTTTGTAAGCAATACGCATACAGACTACAAAAATCCAAATATCGGATTTGTTCTCCAACTAAGGGGTCTATTTCATGGTACAGCCTAATTGTTTCTACACGCCCTCCAACTAAAGAATCTCTAGGTTTAATTTTAGGAATAATTTTAATGGTATTAAAAAAAGCTTTAACTTCGGCATTTTTTCTCAACAAGTCTAATATTTCACATTCAAAAATTTGAATATATGTGTGGTTTGGTAAATTTTCTTAAATTCTTTTCGGTCTAATTCTCTTTCTCGGATTTCTTTGAATGATTTTCCATGAATTGTATTAAAGCTCGAGCCAGAAAAATGTTTTGGACAACCGTGCCAGAAATCACCCATTACATCAATTACTATGGGTGGATTTTCACAGTATCCATCTACGAAATATGGACCTACAGCCTGTTCCCCATCCGTGGATCTGACCGTTTGCAAAATTAAATTATTTTCCTTCTCATACCAAGATAAATATTTTAAGGCAATCTCACTTTGATTCTGTCTACTTGCCAAACCGATAGCCGGAATAGTACATAAGGTATATGGTTCTAAAAACTTGTCAATAAAAACATTGTTAAGTGCCCCAGATAGAGAAATACCCCCATAATTACTGATATCAATTTCAATTAGTTCTTTATATAAGATGCGAAATTTCTGCATAGCTAAGCGTAATAAATTACAATCTAAAAGACAATACGCTCTGGATTCTGATTTAATACAATAGACCGTTTCGAGCTGTTTGTGTGAATACCAATTTTTAAATTCTCGGTATTCCAACTCTTTCATTTTATTGGGTTCAAAATATTTTTCGTCCGGAATTGGTCCTGAATAATTCAAAGTGTTTTTTGTCCAAAAAATATAGGGAAAATATCCTTTAGATTTAGGCAAAGAAAACATTTTAGGAAAATGCCTTAGTGGTGCATTAATATAGTTTAAAGAATCTACAAAACGAATGTCTACCCCTTTAATATAAATAGTAAGAATTTTGGCTCCATCGTAAATAACCTCGGGAATGACATGATTAATAAATTTGGAAATAATAAACATTCCGTCGAAAGATTTTAGATTATGGGCCATTACGGATGAGGTTGGTAAATTTCGGTCTAATTGTTTTTCTTTTCCGTTTCCCATCCGTAAGTAAAATAGTTTAATGTTGAAACAAAAAATTGAGGAAGTTATTTACACAATATTGTCCTTCAAAAACAGCGGTTTCCACAGGCTGATTTAAAATTTCACTTTGTGCCACTAACAGAATAGGCTTATGCATATTATTCTCGATTATAGTCTCAATATCGAAATATACATAGGATCGTGGTTTTTTTAAAGGTCGACTGTTTAACATAATGTTGGTTAGGAGGATGTTCAATTTTACAAGAGTTGCAAGCTGTTTCACATTTGTGAGTTTTTAAAGTTTCGAATTGAACACAGCATTTTTCACATCTGTGGAAAAGCTTGCAAGTTTCATTTTTAAAATGAAAATTGTAACATTCACCTTGTTTTAAATACCTATTACAAAGTTTACAACGAATTAAAGGAATTTCTAAAATTTCGTGAAAATTTATACTTAAACACATTTTACATTTAATATTTCTAGTGTCAAAGCAGTGGTGTTTGTTCCTACGATCGGTGGAATAAAAATTTTTTCACAGTCTAAGCACGAAGCTACGCCACCCCAAATGGAATGTAGATTTTTAGCTAAATGAACGTGCGTGCCAATTTTTACAAGTAGAATTTGGTTTTCGGCAGGGGGAAAACCCTAAAAATAAATTTGAAATATTTCCGTTGCGTTAAATATTATTATCTGATATTTTGGGGCTAAATATGTTTGAAATTTAGCTATATCACCAATTTCTACAGCTCCTTGTGCAATTCCTACATCATCATGCAATTTCTTAGCGGCTTTAGTTTGCAATTTACTACGAAAGTATGTTAAGGCTCTATATTCTTTAAGAACACTTGTTAATGGAAGTTTTTTCTTTTTGTACTCGGCAATTTGACAGATTTTTAATCCGACTGTGAGGGCTCTCGCTACGCATAAATTATCGATGTTATTTATATAGTAAAAATTGGTTTTAGTTTTTAAAAAAGCATCAAGATCGATAATGTCTCTGTTTTTTAGAGCTAAAAATTTTTTTCCCATTTTCTGTGGGGATTTCAAAAGAATTATACTAAATTTAATTTCTCCATCTAGTAAGAAATCTTTTTTCGATTGAGCAATGCGAGCTATACGGTTAAATATTCGAGAAACAGTTAACTGATCAATTTTAATAAATTTAATGTTAAATGGATGTTCTAAATTTTCCGATTGAATTGCAAATCTGAGGAAATCGAAACCTGGTGCATCTTGTTTTACGTATTTGATAATTTTGGACAGAATCTTTTCAAATACTGTAAAAAATAAATTTGTGGGGATTTCGTTTAAGTCTATTAGTTCTAGATCAATATCAAGTTGTTTACATTTCCACTTTTTTGAATTTCTAGGGCTTAATTTTTTAATTTTATAAAACTTTTTATAATTAAAACTGTTTAAAGATGAAAAGTCTAATTCAGAGTCCGAAACGTAATCACTGGAGTCTTCCATATTCTAATTTCGTTTCCAGGTCTAAAATGTTATTCTAATTACTATTACGAATAATTAATTAATAAGTTTAACTTGCCTTCGTGGGTGGGCAAACAATTTTTCCTTCCGTCTGGTCAATTATCTTTTTCAGCCTGTTTGTTGAGTTTATAATTCGAATAACGTCCATGGATAGGGTGTTAGGTAATAACTTTACTCTTTTATAATCACCCTTCCAGAGTTCATCTTGGGGAAGATGTTTAATGTTTTTATACGAATATATCTGAATATCTAGATATATTCCCTTGTCGCTCGCCTTTTTTCTCGGAGTTTTGTTTTCGTAAGAAACTCCACCTTTCTTAACTTTCACTGATTGTTCGATACCAACTTCTTCGATATTCGACATACGACGTACCTCTTGAATAAAGTCCCCATCCGACTCGTCCGAATCTATTAACATCTCCTCTTCAGGCCTATCAAAAACTGAAACTGCTTGACTCGCGGAGCTTTGACTATTGCTTGTGGAAGCCATTTTAGCCTGTTATGTTTTAATAGTAAAATTTTGCCCTTTTATACCAAAAGTAATTTATTTTTTCATTAATTTTTTAAAAAATATAAAACCTTGAATATTAAAGTTATTAATACTACAAGGATAGAACCTATTTATAATTTATCGGTATGTAAATGGTATTTAAAATTGTTTGTGAATGCCAATTTAAATATAGACATGTATAAAAATATAAAATTATTAATTATTTTTTGAAGGATTTATATTTAATCAGCTTTTTTATCATTGAATTTTCCGTGACAAAAAAGACAACGCCCTAAGAGTTTTAATATTTTTACTTTAAAAATCGATTATAGATGTAAGAATTTTGTTAATTACAGGGTTAGATGTTTTAAAATTCTATGGGAAGAAATATATTTCTGCGAGGTATAAAATTTAAACGAAGGGATAAAATTATATTTCTGCAGGGAGTATTTGATAAAAAATTGTCTTTTGACTTGATTTTAAACAGGTTAAATCAGGATGTAAAAAATTAAATATGTCTAAAATTTTCCTTATAAAAAGACTGTCTTTACCGTATTTGTTTTATAAAACCATGGGCTCTCGCGAAGTTTAGACTTTTTCCGGTAAGATTTCTCATCCTCTCGCTATTAACCCTTTTTCACTTAAATATCTAGCATTACGCAAAGTTAGGAATTGTAACCTTTTTAAAATTAGTGATGTTTCGATTAGAGTTGAAAATTACTGTATGAAAACAGTCTTTCTTGAGTGTCAAGCCTTAGTAGAGCCTTTAAAAAAAATCATTTTTGCTTGCCCCTTTATAAAAAAAGCTTTCAAATTATCGCCAGCTGTTTTTGCTTCGGTTTTTTCTAGAAGAATCAATAACAATTCTTGTCTATTTGACGTTCATTCCATTAATTTTGTCTGTCCCCACGACGGTTTTGAGTTTGATGGGTTACTGTTCCACACTCAATCCACTCTTGAGGGCTGGTTTTCTTACGAAATTTTACGCTTAATTGGAAAACATATGCGACTATATCAAAATTTAAATAAGATCACATGGTTTCGCCAACATAGAAATCGTAGGAATCTTCAACATGACCTTTTAATTCTCTACCAATTACAACAACTATCTTTCTTTCGAAAAAAACAATTAAGTATAACTAATGACTTTCGCCTAACGAGATATACCATCCGTTTAGAATTAGGAACGATAGTGTTATTTTTTATTAATGATTTGGATCGACAAGAAGTTAAAATAGTTACAACTTTAGAGTAAGGAATACTAATTTTTAAAAATAATTACAATAATTAAGATAAATATTTTTATTTAGTTGCAAATTATCTCGACCAAATAACAATTTAAACGATCGTCGGCAAATTTTACAACTACGACTCAAGGTATTTACAATAGTGTTTTATTTATTTAAAAAAAAAATTTAAAATAGGACTCAAATCTTATAAAATTTTAATTTTGTGCATCAGACTATTTTATTTAAAGACTATTTGTTTTTTATATTTTTATTGTTTTTATTTGGTGAAAGATATTAATTTTTGAAATGTTTTATATTTTTTATTTAAAATGTTTTTATTTTAAAAAGTTTAAGTGTTTTTTAAATATGTTTTCCAAAATAACTAGTTTTATTAATTTAATTCAGGCGGTGGAGGTTCTTTTTAATACTTCATAATCTACTTTTTCTTTTTTAACTAGTTTTATTAATTTAATGTTGGGATTGGTGTAAAGCCCTTTTTTTCTATATTAAACATACTATTAATTGAGTTATGTAAATATTTTTTTGTTTTTATTAGTATTAGTTTTTTATATTTTGTTATTATTATAATTATTATTTAAACAATTTCTTGAAAATTTATTGTTTAAAACTTATTTAAACAAAGTTCATCTGGGATACAATCTATTGCCTGTTTCAAACTACTCATTGGTTATTTATTAATCTTTTTGTTATTTTCATATCTTCAATATACTTTTTCTATACTAATATCGTGTTTAAACTTTAATGTTTTATTTTTATTTTGGTAATTAATGAGTATATTAACTGAAATTTTATAAGTACATTTTGTACTAGGATGTTTAAAAATTGAATATAATGGTTTTTATAAATTTATAAAAACTTGTTTAAGAAGGATAGGGATAATTAGTTAACCTTAGTTGTATTAAAAAATTAATAATTATTCCCAAAGGCAATATTTTTAAATTTTTAAATATAGGTCAGGCTTAAACTATAAAATCTCAATGTAAAGGATTTTTACCAGGATAAATCTAGAATCAAGATGTCTGGTGAATTCTAAAGCCTGTAGTTTCTTTGCCCCGATCGTTAAAATTTCTCTCTCTTCGAGTAGTAGGAATGAATAATCTTTTTAGAAAACAAACTATTTGTAGAGAATTCGAAGAATGTTGTTTAAAAACTGTATTTCTAGAATCTAAAACAGTGATCGAGCAATATGGTTCGATTGAGTTTAAATGCCCCTTTTTTAAATATTCCTTTAAGTTAAATCCCTTATTTTTTGTGGCACCCTACGAATCGAGAATTGAAAAATCGCAAAACTGTTGTTCTTTTTCTGTGCATGATAAAAGTTTTAAATGTTATCGTCCAGGAATTGTGTACGATGATTTATTATTCCATTGTAGGGTAATGTTAATCGGTTGGTTTAGCTACGAAATTCTTCAATTATCTAGCAAATATATGCAGATATTTTGTAATACTAGTCAAATTTCGTGGTGGAATCACAATAATTTTAAAAAGTTTGAGTCTGAACTTCATGTGTTAGATCAAATTCAACATGTTGGCACTGTACAACATACCGTTCGATCTGTTTTAATTAATTCAGACATTCTCGAACTATATACTTCCGAAGCGATTAAGACCAAAACCAGTGTTTTTATTCGTGCGATGTTACAGCAACAAAAAAGTTAAAGAATTCTTGTGGTAAATATTTTTTAGATACATTCATTTTTAATAGATTAATTTATTTATATTTATAAATTCTAGCCCGAATTTCCAACCCGACATGTCATTTTGTACCGAAGAGGAAAAATACCTTCTACGAATTGATGTTATTATAATTATTTTTTTATTATACACTTAAAATATTTTTAACATTGTGTTTTTTATATTTTTTACCCTTCTTTAATTCTTTATTATTTATTAATTTAATTTGTTAGATTATGTTTTAGTTTTATTGGTAGTGTTTCATATGTTGTTAAGTGTTTAAAAAATATATTGTTTGAAATATCATAGTTATTAAATATTATAATAACTAATTGTGTTTTTACTTTTACTAAAACTAACATTGTTTTAAAATAATAAAACTATTAAAATATTTGCGAAAAATGAAAAACTTATTTATATTAGTTTAATTATTTAAAGTATTTTGGGTGGGGCCAAAAGTTGCCAAGGCTATAAAACGAAGGTCGCGAATTCGTTTCCCCATCTCGCAAATAACTAATTAGCGTTTTAAATGGCGAAAAAACGAAAAAAAAAAATAAAAAAACGATATCAAAAGTGAATAAGCGTAAGTATTTGGTGGGGTCACATATTACCACCGATATCTGGGGCCGACCTTGTCCGATCGTGTCCCAACTTGTTGGGGTGATAGACCGAGGCTTAGGGGTGGTGGACAGTGCTCGAGCGTCGAGGTCAAAGATCATCTTCAGGGTGAAATTTGAGATTGAAAACAAAAATATGTTTTTTTTTCAAGGACAAAAATTGGTTTTTGGAAAATATTTTGGGGGTGTTATGGGGGGTGTTTTTTTCCAAGGACAAAAATTGGTTTTTGGAAAATATTTTGGGGTGTTTTTTGGGGGGGGGGTGTTATGGCGGCCATCTTGGCGGCCATCTTAGAAAAAATGGTTCATATTTAGTTACTCTCTACTGATCTTCCAGCCTCCCGCTGTATCTAACGTTTCCTTCGGTAACCCGTCGCTCGCCTCGCCAAGTGTTTTTTCGCCTCCCCAAATGCCAAATCAGCTCCATCAACTGTTCGCCGCGCCGCCCGTACAACAGGTACAAAGAGCCGTACAGCAACCTCTCCGCCAACTGGAAATGGCTATTAACAGCCCCCTCCCAGCATCACCGATAAATCCTGGAATTTCTACACCATGGCAGAGTGTCTCCGGCATTTGTGGGTTGGACGAAAGTCAATCGCCTGATTACGCCCATAAAACTTTAATTGCAGCCCCACCGCATCTCGTGACGTCACGAAATATTCCATTCAAGCCTGACTTTGCGAGTACTCCAGGCTACGAAAAGGGGAAATGGAAGAACGGCGCTAGCAACGTTTTCACTTCGGTCGCTCGAGCTGAGCTACGTAAATCTCGAAGCGAAACGAGTCTAGAATATAGCACGCCAACTTTCAGCAGCTATAAGCCCTCTGAATCCACCCTTCGTAATACGACCGAACCTGTTTCCTTGCCTTTCGTAGGACCGCTCTTGCCAACCCGCCAAGGTCGCAAAGAAAGACGCCGGGCGTATTCTAAAGTTCGTGAAATTAACGATTGGGAAATTAATGAATGGGAAAATTAATGTTTTTTGTAAAACCATGTTTATTAAACACTATTGATTACAAAATCTGTTTTCGTGATTAAATAAATGTACACACAATGCCAATAGCGAAATTACTTCGTTCATATATATTTCATTATTATACATTTTTAAAATTTTCTTAAAGCTTAATCCAGCAGACCTATTTAACAGAAACGAAGCAACGTGCAAACCGCATGTTTCTTGGTTCATATCTTGAATTATACTTTTATTATAAAACCATTTCTGAGCTAAATGATCCAATTTAAAACCGTAGACATCAAAATGTTGACCGAAAGAACCAAAAAAATCTCCCACGCGTTGTCCTTTCTCATTTTTAGCACTGACGAAGATTCCTATCCAATGGCTTCCCGGCATAGATGAGTCTTGTACATTGGCCACTAAACAAAAGGGCTTTTTTCGGACAATCTCGAGGTAAAGTATCTTTGGAAAATGTGCCCAGAAAAAAAGGTTTGGTTCTCGGGTCGCATTTTAAAAAGGCGTCCAATTGAAAAGTATTCATGGCAAAACCCTTTGAATTTCTTCGGGGTAAAAATGACCCCAATATTTTCTCGTTATTCTTGTCCTTGATATGGTAGAGCGGGCGGGGTTTATTTATCACCTTCGATATGGTAAAAACCTCTTTGATCCAATATCCTCTAAATCCCTCACGAAATACTTTGCTGGTTTTTGATATGCGCACGTGATCGCCAATCTTGAATTTCGGTTCCTCTCGTTTCGCTTTCTTTCCAAATAATTTTTGCCAAACAAGATGCTCATTGGCTAAGGTTACTTCGCTAGGTCTAAACCCGGTCGTGCGATGCACGCTGTCGTTATAAAACTTTACAATTTTTGGTAGTTCATTTATAAATTTTTTTCCCCGACTTTTGGTAAGAAATCTGTAAATTTTATTTTTAAGCGTCCTATTCACTCTCTCGCATACGCTGCTTTTTATCGCCGTAACAAACGAAATGCTTAATCCCCTGGTCCTTGAAATAGCGTTGCACGGTACGATTTAAAAATTCAGAGCCTTGATCAGTATTAATTTTCAAAGGCTTACGTTGTTTGTGGATTTTTTTGAAAGCCGCTAAGATATCGCTCGCTCTCTTGTTTTTCATGGGAATAGCGAATAAATATCGGGACAGAATATCGATATTAGTAAGAATATAATTAAATTTTTTTTAATTCGTTTAACTCGATTAAATCAGCCTGGTGTTCTTCGTTCAAGCTCGTGACATAAGTCCTATTTCTAGGAAAATTAAATTTTCTATCTTTGTGCAACGTATAGGCGTCTTGGGTCAGCGCCCAATCTTTAATGTTTTTCTTGGAAATAGAGGGTAATTGTTCGGATAAACGTTTTAGTCCTCCCAGACTTCCGGGATTTTCTGGGTCAAAAAAAAAATAGATTCTATATTCATGTCTTAACAGTTCAAAGTGTGCTACATTATTAAATGAAAGACCAGCAAAGTTTACATTTTTATACATTTTAATGGAAATTTTTAATACATCAGCTCTGATAAAATTTCAGATTCATTTTGCATGATATTATGATATAAATTTTCAACCCCCAGTTTATAGTCGGGAAAGTTGACGTAAAACGCCTTAATTACTTTGTCATAGTTCATAAGGGGTATCACCATCTTGACACTTTTTTCGAGTCTTTCGCAGAAATGTGACGCGATCGGTTTGCAACTAATGTGATGGGCCAATTGATTATGGCAGGGCAGGTTTGGGCATGCCTCGGTTAACGTAAATAGTACACTTTTTAATTCGTCTAAAATAGACATTTTCATTCCTTCAAAAGCGTCTTTTCGGTCAGTTATTTCTTTATCGAGACTCGTACGGATAATCTTCAAACGGTCGCAGGCTTCTTTATCCAGGGCGACTCCGTTGGCGGAGGAATACACAACGTCGTAATTTGAATTAGACCCGCGAATATAGCCGCGAATATCAATAATTCTTCCACGCTGACAGAAGAATCCTTCCAACTTGACATTATCCGACAACCAGCTATGAAAACGTATAGCTTCTGTAGTGGTTTTGAAAAATCTTTCAATTTCTTGTTCATAGTTCCAGAGATTCTTCTACACTTTTACGCTAAAATTGACATATTTTCTATGTCCTTGAAGGTTAATTAAAATTTCAGGCTCCGCGAGATTCGCCGATAAAAAAATGTCGAGTTGGTTGGAGAGAAAATGGGGGCGTGTCATTCTCAAACAAAAGCTCGCGTCGAACTAATTGAATAGAAAACAGGGTGGCTCATTTTATTCGATGCTATATATCACCTTTCTGTCCCGGGTAATTAAAATCTCGTTATCAAATTCAAAGTACATTATACACACGACATTAGTCGGTAGGGGGTCTTTCAATTGAACATCTAAACGTAGAGACCCCTGTCGAGGAATACTCGTATGATCAGCCGAGGCATTCTGGTCCGCCGATATATCGAAAGTAAAGACAGTATACCCCGCCTTAAAATTCGCGAAATTTAGATAATTACCCCTATCTTCGGAAGCTATGCCCATTGACTCGAATAAAGCCTGGTAAGGTAAACAGTAATTTGAATTTGCATAATCCATTTGAAAGCCGTCAGGAGGGTATCTATCCGGTCCGACTGACAAAGACAAGTCGGTGATATTTAAATGTTCAAATTGCAAGCTATTTGTGGTCAATGACCCGTTGAAAGCTTCTTCTTTGACAAAAACTACAACTGCCCTTTTTGGTATTCTCCCGAGTATTACGTTATCGCGATTTATGTTTTTCAGACCCTGAGCGATAGAAAAACTTTTCATAATTGTTTGCGTAATGGGATAAATCGCTGGTATTCCGCTTTCTAGCATCCTAGCGTGGGCTAAACTTATCTGCGGAGCCACCTTGACTTTAGTAACGTATAAATACGCCTGTTCTAAAATTAGCTTATAATCTTTTCCCTGCTCTAAAGCTATTATACAAGTTAAACGAGGGCTTCTTACTAAGAGGAATCTTACGGGTAGTTGATTGACAATAAACTTATTCATGTGGCAAATATCGAGGGGTAAATGGCCCATTAACTCTAACGTGGTCGATTCTTTCGTTCGCGCGCATCTCTTCAGCATTCCGTTACGATCATTGTTAAAAGCAGGTTCCCACATGTCTTGCGGGTTACAGGTCAAGTTCATATAATACATTCCATTTTCGAGTTGCGTTTTATTAGCGTCTTCACCAAAATTCATCAATTTCGCCAAGTACGCGTTATACGCCGAAAGATTATTTGTAGATTGTACAGACGTGTCGCCCAGATAAGCGTCGATTTGCGAAAAAAGAGTTCCAATAAGATTATTCGTGATCCCGACTTTCACTTCAGGGGCTGGTACGTCTGTACCATCGAAATGCACGAGTTTCATTTTTAGTTTGAGCATAGTTTTGGATAAATCAATGTATAAGTCATCAGATGCCGGAATAAAAATTTCGAGAGGTCCATTGTCGGTCAAGTTATTCGTGGGTAGATATCATATTTCGGTTGTAGCTAATATGTTGGTATTTAACACGGGTCGTTCGAACAAGTCTAACAAACTTAGCATGCCTTCTCGAAGCGCCATTGTTTCTAATCCCAAAAAATCGTCTTTCGTTATGGATTTTTTTCTTTTTCCGTTGTCTAGGAGGCGCGCGTCTCTTACGAGTTCCACTGCCTGACTGGGGCTTAATCATTCTGTCAGCGGCTTTATGTAACAAATTGCTTCCGGCTAATCGTAAATTGTTGCGGATAGCCAATTGCGGATCTACACTGGATTCCAAATCACCGAACATACGCTTTCCGAGACCTAGCGCTTCGCTGCGTAAAGGTGTTACCATCGGTGTAATATATCTCATTAATTTCTTAAATATTCCACCCAAACCACGCCCTCTCTGGTAAACGGGGCCGGCAAACACTCGTCCCCCATATTGAGACTTATAGTAACGGAAATAACTGTCACTCTCTGACATCTTTCTTGAAATGAAGTCGAACGACCGTCTTCCCCGCGTTAAATATACAATTTTCTCCAAAATCAGTTTTTAAGTCTATCTCGATCAACTCTAGCTCTCTTGCTTTAACCGGGTAATAGTCTATTTTGTCGTATATAATAGAATTATTACGAGGCTGATCATTGCTCGCTAACGGTATAATTTTCATGAGAGGAGCGAAAGTATCTCCGTTATACTGGGGGTATATTAAATTCAAATACAGATAAAGCGTACTGGCTCCTCGGGATAAGTCGGTGGGATAAGTACTGTCATGACCAACCAGGTCAAAATCGAAATCCGTAAATCCTAATAATTCTCCTAAACCTTTCTTACTCGATTTGAAGAAAATAGTCACAGCCCCGTGATCAGCTCCTACATGGATTGTGCCATTGGGGTTTATACCGAAATGAACAAGGTTTCTCACGTGATCAGGGATAGTGTTTGACATGGCGTCTAATATTGCTTGAATACTTAAATAAGTACCAATCGGAATATTACAGTCAACTTCTACGTTGCGTGTAAAAGTCATATCGCGTAGATGATTTTCTTTGATTTCAATATAATTTAGATGATTGAAAATTATGCTCCTCGTATAGGGGTTACCGGTTTTGCCGGCTGATATACCCCCGATTGATACCCCGTGTCATCCTTCCCCTCGAAACATAAAAGTTCTTACAAAGGTCCATCAGGAATAACTAACTCGAAATTGGTCTTCTTCTTCTTGGTCGGGTCAGCCGGGTTATGTATTGTCGGATCGTAAATCCAATAAAGTCCATCGGGTTTTTCCCAGATTTTGAACGAAATGTAGGCGTCCAGTACATTTTCCCTTATTCCTTCGTTAATAGCACGTACAACTTTTTTAATCAGACTATATTTGATGACAAATCCGGCAGTGTCTTTTTCGGCTTCCAATTTAGCGACTTTTAATGAGATTTTATAAATGTAAGGTTGTTTTTTATAATAGTCAGCGGCTACCGTTTTTAATTGAAAATTATTAGTTTTATCCGTGATATTTTCCCAGTTGGGAGGCAAAATTACTTCCGACACGCCAACAACAAATTTGTCCGGTAGTGTTATAGAACGACCCAAGTTTACTTTAAAGTTTGATAGAGGTCGCTAGAGGCGTTACTCGGTAGAGTTACGTAAAAGTCGTCCATTTTTATAAAAAGAATGACGGTCTCTTATTTGTAGGGGATTCGAACTCGTGACTATTTTAATTTGCTATTTACAAAGTTGTTCGTCCTACCAAGTAAGCAACCGTCATCCCTACATTCGTTTCCTACACATTCTCCTTTCATGAAAGGGCAAAGCGGAATCTTTTCCAAGTGTCGAATGAGGGGTACGCTTTTCCAATCGGTTATGACTAGCGGACTGAAGGCGCACTTGACCGATACGCTGTCCGGTAACGAATAAAACCCTTGCGCGGCCAAGTCTGATTTATGTACACCTGGTACCTTCCAATTAACGAAACTCATTAATTTTTTTTTTCCGAAAGAAATTTTAAAGGAATATCGTGGCTATTTACCGTAGCCATTTTTTCTTCGAAATTTACGTATACAACGAAATCGTCCCGAATAAAAATCTAGAGTTTCCTCTAACAGCGTACTGGGTAACCTAGCAACGGCGCACGAGTCTCCCCGATAAACACCTGCTCAAACAATCAAACCTGTCACCACTTTAACAATGGAAAACGGGGACCGAGTATAGCGAGCCTGGGAATTCCTTTAAAGGAGTACTTACCCCTTTTCGCGCCAAAATACCAGCCAATCAGCGCCATTTTGAATAATTTCGCGCCAGCCAATAAGCGCGTACACGCGCCGTGTAGTAACCACGTGGTCACCGTGCCAATCAGCGCGCAGTACACGCGCCACTCTGCGGAGGTCAATGACCCGAGGAAAATGTCAACCCCCTGCGCCACCTGCCGGAAGGGGGAAGGAAGCGGGGACTTCCGGTGCCGACCCCCACGTGTACCTCTACATGGAAAACCCTTGATGATGGTGGTACATCCTACTATCCTGTCCGTTAATAAAAACTTAAAACCAAAATTATCCGTTAGATCTTCCCAGAGGAGTAGCAAGGCTTGAATTGAAATTACCATTTTCTGAAATTTCCAATGGTGTAGAGTCATTAAGACTGAAAATTGTTGGCACAGCGGATGGTGTGAGCCTATTTTTAGTTCTAATATTCATGAAACTGGCATCAATGAAATGATTCGCGCAAATTCTATGGTTAACGTGTAAATATTTCGTAGTTTTATTTGTAAGCCCATCATTATTTACATTTTTCAGCCACAAAATAGAACTAAAATTTATATTAAGCTAATATGCCATTAAGCCTATCCAATGAAAATGCAAATTTACCAGTCTTTTTCCTTTGGAAACTTAAAAAAAGATAAACAAGGATTTCTTGTTTTCGATATTTTACAATTTAAAACGGAACAATATACCCCAGACATACTAAATTATTTAAAAACCTTGTAAAACTAGCATTAAAAATCTGGAAAGTGTTTGCGCCTCTTTTAAACCTAACATCGAAACGCACTCGCTGTGATAACGGCGCCACTGGTGGCGCCATCGCTCTTACGGTAGTAGTGGACATTATTGGGAAAAAAAATTAGTACGCTTTTTTGAAAGAGAGACGCCTCTCATAATCTTTACACTCTCTGATTTTACTTAGAATCTTAGAGACCTAAAAATCACGATACGTAAATCTGAATTTGGTCTTGCTTTGAAAGGATAGCTTGTCAAGCATTGTACTTAGACTCTTAGAGACATAAAAATAACACTATATGAATCAACCATGCTGAATCTAAAAAATTATATTGGTCATTTCCAGTTACGATTTTAAATTTTTAACAGAACTGTGGGTTGAATCTAAAAGATAATGAAACAATAATATTAATAAAATTGGTTACATAGTTCTACCTATAATACGTTTTGATAAATTTAAAATTAAGTGCAAATATTGCAACAGACAAAGACTTTTTAACAGAGTGTAAATGTTATGTTCATCGTTATGGTTGTGCACATTTCGGTTTTCAATGACATAGTATTTAAATCAACACTAGTATAATTTAACGTCATTTTCCGGTTACTCTTTCAATTAAGATTTCCTGGTTATTATCTATCAAGAGCGCGCTTTAATAGGGGTATATTTTTCGGTGTAGGGAATCAAAACGTCACTAGAATTACCAAATTGCTTCGATATCGCTATACTAACAGAATATCAAGTCTTATTCTGAGCTAGTTGGAATTTACACAACTAAAGATATGTCATTCCCAGGTTTATTGGACAAGGTCAAAAGCATGGACTACACGGTCGTAGTGTAGTAGAATGAGCCGCGCAAACGAGGGCCTGGTCTAAACTAGGGACTTTGATTAAATGATTCTTTACCATTTCAATACGTTGCGAGAGGTCATCCATCAAGCTCTTTCCTAAAAAAATATATAATTAGGGATTAATCCAGTGGTTCGTTAAACGTTCAAGTGAATAGTGATATTTAAGAAACAAAACTATTTTCACTGCAAAATATAAAAAACCGCGCGTGAGAAAGTAAAATAAAAAAAACATCAATTCGGGATACCTTTAGCGTTTTTCACAAAATTGAGAAATATTTCACAATGAACATTGTTTTCTACCCAATAATTGGTCCTTTCGCTAGAGACGGATCACTCTTATTATTTCCGTTTAAATCCTTTAGCTTTCAATGTATCAAATAAATTATGAATCAGAATTTAGTTTTCACATTTTCAAATGCTGTACTTCAAACGTCAGCTATCCGTTGGTATATATTAGGTAATTACCCCGGATTTCATCATTATTATAATTCAATTCAAACTTTTTTTATTCTGTATAAAAACATGTTAGTACAACACTTTTAAAATTTATACAGAGTTGGTTAGTTTGTTATATTAATATGTATTGTTACATTGAAAAAAAAATACAAAAACAATGATATAAAAGTGAAATTGCACAAAAAGTGTTGCATTTGCTTGTCAGAGATTTTACTTAACAATAAGTATTTAAAGGTTTAAAAGTTTAAACCAAGTTAAGTTTTAACGTTAATTTCTTTTAGCCGGCCCATTATGTTAGATTTAAAGGAGTGGAGGTTTTGTTTATACAGGTCTAAGGGGAAGTTTTGGTTATCATTACACAATTTATTAAAATTACTTTGAATGCGAGTGATCTGCTTAATAGATTTTAAATTTGTGATATAAAACATTTCCTTGTTACGCGTGTTATTCTTAGGTATTTTGAAGTTTAAACATGATATTAATTCCGAACAGCATACTTGATTATTAATGAGTTTATAAATAAAAACAGCTTCTTGCAGGTTAAGTCGGTTGAATATCGTACTAAGTGTCCATTTTAACAAGGTTCTATCATAATTAGTATCACTCGATTTACAAAAGTTTTTAGTTTATAAGTAAGCAAATTTTCGTTGGACCCTTTCCGCTTGTATTTTAATGTAATGACTGCATCCCCCCCAGATTAATGAACAATACTCTATTTTAGAACGGATTAGCGAGACATACAGTTAAATAAATAGTTTCGGAGAGTTAATCGATTTAGCTAGTTTTAAAATCGCCTATGGCCTTTTTCACGTCCTCGTCGCTGATGGTCAGTTGGCAGATCGAGTTAGTTTTTTTACTTTTTAATGTATAATCGGCACGAGGGTTTTGACCTGGTCCTAGGCTGTTGAATTGCGACTTGAAAAGTTCGGAAAGTGGAGCTGTGTCGGAAACCATGTTGTTATTATCGATTAGTACTATGTTAGAATTGTAAGGCTTAAGTCGGTTATTAATTATAAAAATATTAATAATAATAATAATAATCAGCTAATAGGCTAATGTCCAAGGCACCACTTTTGGCCTTAGTCATTAAAGCCATTAATTCAAGTTGTTGAGTTGACGTATTCGGTATATCACGAAATAAATAAAAAATGCGGTTTTTTTCATATAGGATTTCGTATGTTTTTGAAAGCGGGATCATAAACCAAGCAATAAAGGTTTCAATAACAGGCAAACCAGCTTGCTCTAACGTGCTACACCTCAGCAACCAAGAACATCAAATACTAAACTTGTCGCATTGGATTCTTTTATTTATCATTTTTGGTGTACGAAATTTTCTTGCTACATGCTTTCGAATTTGGGAATGTTATAAGCGATTATAAAATTGCAATTTTTTAGAACAAGTGGCTGATATCTTTTTGTTGGTTAATCTCCCTAAAATATGGAGATTTCAGAAGTTTGGTGGGTTAATTTAAAAAAATTGTTATGCATTTTTGAACTTTACCACTTTTTAGCTTGGCTGTTTATAAATAGTGTATTAATATCCCAAGCTTTTATTGTAATAAAAATTGAATTGAATTCAATTGAATTTGAGCACTTATTTTAATTTCTTTCTAATATCATAATCGAAAATAATTAGTTATGTACGAAAAATGGTAGATCCAGGTAAAAACGTCAGCGGATTCAGTATTTGAAATCTATTTAGCCGTGTCTGGTGAAGTTTTGATGTGGACGCTCAATAGGGGAGTTGCACTCAACGTTAAATTTACAAAGAAGACCAACTTGAAATTTGATGAAACTTTAACCCGAGCACCTCTTTATAGATTAAACATGAATCTTAATTTAGGTTTGAAAAAACGGTATCATTAAAAATTGCATTTTTTTTACTTTTGCATTAGATTCTATAAAATGAGCTCAGTAGGAGGGTTGCATTTGACGGTAAATTTACAAAGAGGTCTAACTTGATATTTGATGATTTTTTATCCTAAAACCTACTTCTAGATATAAAAATTTACCTTAAATTAGTTTTGGAAAATCAATTATTTCTATCAAAAGTTATTTTTGGAAATTTGCTATTTTTTCACTTTGGCATTATATTCTATTAATATTTAAAATTCATAACTTTTAAAATTAACAGGCTAATTTTCGGGAAGCTCCATATTTTAGGAAGATTAACCACCAAAAAAGGTTGGTAGATATCTGCAACGTTGCTCAATTTCGTATAGAATTAAACTAAATATAACTTTCAGAAACAGTTAAAAAGAGTGGTTGAAATTATATTTTCAAGGATTATTATTTTTTCGGGAAGGGCCATCACGTACCCATAACGTTAATAGTATTAAGTATTAATTGATTCACAAAAATATATAGAGTATATATAATTTGCATTTTTCATTTTTTGCAGAGTAAACAGTATTCATATCAAATCTACCTTTTCATAAATTTAAGGTTTTTAATAATTAGTTTAACACTATTCCATGTAAAAAGTTTAGGGCGCTCAAAATTTGTAGTGACTGGCATGACGTTATTAAAGAAGTCAATTATTTAAAGAACGTAGCCGCTTTTCACAGTTCTATTCCCGAAATCGTACATTTTTGTTAAAAAAAAATTAGATAAACATAAGAAAGAAAACCCGAAGTCTAATCTGTAACTAATAATTAGCAAAAAATATAACTGTTTTAAATATCGATCTTAAAAAAAACCAACAATTTAACGAAAAGGAATATAAAAACTTCGTTTAGACAATTTAACCAACTACTTTCCAGCTTCCAAAAATAGGTTGTCTGGACGGAGGCCATTAAATCAACTCTCTGCTTCATGGAAGTTATAGCTTACTTTTGTTAGTAGTGAAAAGGGCTCAATAAATCTTTTAAAGAACGTGCCATTTAAAAATTGCAGATATCATTATTTGTTTTTGACAAAACTTCGTTAAAAGAAAGTATATGAATTTAAGCGTATGAAATTCACTGCTGTTCACAAAAAAAATTAAAGAGTTAAGAAAGAAGTATAGCAATTATTTATTTCATGGATTAACGATTGTGGGTCGATACCGCGCGGAAATAATATAACTGAGTCTTAACCGCTCCGTGTTTGGGTTTCTACCGCGTGATCATTTTTGTAAAGCGGCATTACTGGAGCCATGAGAACAGCTCCAAGCGCTTCTCTGGAAATACTCCTGAACACGCTTTTTATTGAGGAAGCTGCCTTTTTAGGTGCCTATAGGCTTAACCAAAATGGCTGGAGGAAGGCTAATAATTGGGAACAAAGCCACACCAAGCTTTTTCGGGATATTTCCAATCAGATTCCGATTCTGACAATGGGTTCTGATATGATGGTTACTAAACTTCAATTTAGTAAACCTTTTGAGGTCAACTTTCCTAGCCGTGCAGAGTGGAGTAACATGACCCTCAGTACCAGAGGAGAGATCGTCTGGGTCACTGATGGGTCTAAGGCCCACTATGGCACTGGTGCGGGGATGTACAGCCTTACTAATAATTTTGGCTTTTATGAAAGCCTAGGGATACACACTAGTGTATTCCAGGCGGAAATTTTTGCCATTTGCTCCTGTGTTGCTTACTATTTACATCAGGGGTATCATGGGAAGGTTATCTAGATTTATTCGGATAGCCAGGCCGCTCTTAGAGCTCTTAGCCAGTATAGTATTCTTTCTAAACTGGTTCTGAGCTGCTTAGATCTCCTCTGCGCTCTTGGGTTGCACAATAAAGTTCAACTTTGTTGGGTACCTGGGCATAAGGGGCATCTTGGGAACGAGAGGGCCGACGCCTTGGCCAAGGAAGGTGCGAGGGCTGGGTTCATTGGGCCGGATCCTGCTCTCCCCATCTCCTGAGGACTTGTACGCGGCTTGATCTCCAAGTTTATGTCAGATCGTCAACTCAGATAATGGTCTGAGATTGAGGGTCAAAGGCAGGCCAAAGAGTTTACTCTTGGCCCTTCTAAGGAGAGAGCGAGAGTAATTCTCTGGCTCTCTCTAGTATTAGAATTGTCATTGGCCTACTTACAGGGCACTGCCATCTAAACAGACATTTAACGCTTATTGGGGTAAGTGATGACCCCCGATTTGCAGAGCTTGTCCAAATTCCATTTAGTAACGTGGCTTACATCTGACATGAATTTAGAAATAACTTTATATATATAAATCATATAAAAAATCCAAAATTCAAATTCGAAAAATGCGCACGGAAAGAGCATTTTTTAACGGCGCGGTAAAAACAATGTTCTGAACAATGCGCGCGGGAAAGGCTTTTTTTAACGGCGCGGTAAAAACAATGGTCCGAACAATGCGCGCGGGAAAGGCTTTTTTTAACAGCGCGGTAAAAACAATGGTCTGAACAATGCGCGCGGGAAAGGCATTTTTTAACGGCGCGGTAAAAACAATGGTCCGAACAATGCGCGCGGGAAAGGCATTTTTTAACGGCGCGGTAAAAACAATGGTCCGAACAATGCGCACGGAAAAGGCATTTTTTAACGGCGCGGTAAAAACAATGGTCCGAACAATGCGCGCGGGAAAGGCATTTTTTAACGGCGTGGTAAAAACAATGGTCCAAACAATGCGCGCGGAAAAGGCATTTTTTAACGGCGCGGTAAAAACAATGTTCAGAACAATGCGCGCGGGAAAAGCATTTTTTAACGGCGCGGTGAAAACAATGGTCCGAACAATGCGCACGGAAAAGGCATTTTTTAACGGCGCGGTAAAAACAATGGTCCGAACAATGCACGCGGGAAAGGCATTTTTTAACGGCGTGGTAAAAACAATGGTCCGAACAATGCGCGCGGGAAAAGCATTTTTTAACGGCGCGGTGAAAACAATGGTCCGAACAATGCGCACGGTAAAGGCATTTTTTAACGGCGCGGTAAAAACAATGGTCCGAACAATGCACGCGGGAAAGGCATTTTTTAACGGCGTGGTAAAAACAATGGTCCGAACAATGCGCGCGGAAAAGGCATTTTTTAACGGCGCGGTAAAAACAATGTTCAGAACAATGCGCGCGGTAAAGGAATTTTTGAAAACCGAACAATGTGAGCGGAGAACTAAAAAATGGGTGATAAGTGCGCTGAATGCCGCCAATCATTAACGAATCCTAAGGAGATTGTACACTGTAAAGGAGAATGCTCGTCATACTACCATGCGAGATGCATTGCGTTGAACTCGGAAGAAAATTTACGGAAACTGGGTGCTAAGAAAAACATTTGGAGATGTAAAAACTGTAAGAAACAAACCACGGAAGAAGGACACCAGTCAGACAGCACAGCAACCGAAGAAGAGCCAACATTAAGCCTAATTGCAAAGCAGATAAGTACCATTTTGGTTAAAGTAAACAAGCTTGATGATATTGAAAGGCGTTTTCTCGACTTTGAGAAATCTGTGCAATTTTGTAGTGACAAAATTGACGAATTTACACGCTAAAAAAGGTTGGGTTAAAAATTACCCAAATTGGGTCAATTTTTAACCAAAATCTGGGTCAGTATTGCACCTACCAAGAAACTTGGGTAAACTTGAAACAACCCAAGATGGGGTTAAAAAATTACACATGCTTGGGTTAATGGAAAACTACCCAAGCGGTTGGGTAGCATTTTAATAACCCAAAAATGGGTCACTTATTTAATAACCCAAAAAATGGGTCACTTATTTTATAACCCAAAAACTGGGTCAATTATTTAATAAACCAAAAAATGGGTCACTTTTTTAATAACCCAAAATTAATAGTTGATTTTTATTTAACCCAAAAGTAAGGTATAGTTTACTAACCCAAAATTTTCGTCAAATGCGACTTTTGCCCAATTTGATGGTTAATAATTTCATTTTACCCCAAGATTTGGGTAGTAGAAAATACCCAATTTATATTTTGTTAAAATTGGACATTTGGAAAATTAATTTGGCAAAATTTACAATTAAGCCTTGTCAAATAACGTTTTTAAGAACTAAAATTGCATCGTGCATCTAAAAGTAGCCATTAAATTTCGAAAATAAACCCTAAAAACACTTTATTTTAGTACTTTAAATGTACAATAATAATTCACAAACTTATGGAATTTGATTTTACAAACAGTTTTTAAAACTATGAAATTCTTCTTATCACAGATTGTTTTACACGAGTCCGAAATTTTGGTCTTAAGCTAAATAACAAAAACATTTATCCGGAAAGATTAATCTCAAAATTAGGAAATTTATCACAGTGGAAATAGAGTATACGTGGTCTGTTACTATTCTCACCTAACATAAAGGTGGACATGTCTTAGACGAAAAGATGTTATATGTTTAAAAAATTAGCTATATTTCTGTTTCGCTAAAATAAGTTAAAATGTTTACCATAATCTGTTAAATATTGACTAGTAAAGGTCAATATTCCACCAATTGTACTCATCCTATCCATAACTTCAAGAAAACAACCAAATATGTTTTAAAAATTAGCTATATTTCTCTGTTTCGCTAAAATAAGTTGAAATTGTTACCATAATCTGTTAAATATTGACTCGTAAAGGTCAATATTCCACCAATTGTACTCATCCTATCCATAACTTCAAGAAAACAACCAAATATGTTTTAAAAATTAGCTATATTTCTCTGTTTCGCTAAAATAAGTTGAAATTTTTACCATAATCTGTTAAATATTGACTCGTAAAGGTCAATATTCCACCAATTGTACTCATCCTATCCATAACTTCAAGAAAACAACCAAATATGTTTTAAAAATTTGCTATATTTCTCGGTTTCGCTAAAATAAGTAGAAATTTTTACCATAATCTGTTAAATATTGACTCGTAAAGGTCGAAATTCCACCAATTGTACTCATCCTATCCATAACTTCAAGAAAACAACCAAATATGTTTAGAAAATTTGCTATATTTCTCAGTTTCGCTAAAATAAATTGAAATTTTTACTAAAACTTTTTTAAATATTGACTCGAAAAGGTCAAACTTCCACCAATTGTACTCATCCTATCCATAACTTCAAGAAAGCAACCAAATATGTTGAGAAAATTAGCTATATTTCTCGGTTTCACTAAAATAAATTGAAATTTTTACCAAAATCTGTTAAATATTGACTCGTAAAGGTCATAATTCCACTAATTCCACTCATACTCTCCAAAATACAGAACCACATTTCTGTCCAGAAAACATATCACTTTAACCTTTCCCTCAAATATTTAGCTTGCCAAATGCACGAAATGTGAAAAAATCAAACGTTACTCTCCGTTTACAAGAACTTGGTTTGTCAATTGAGAGTTTCAAATGTTTATAGCAAGAAACTCACTGAGTAATTTATTGCCTGTAAACTGAACACATTAATGACATTGGTGATATTACAACATAGTAATTGCCTTGATTTAAGAGCAATTCCTGTCACTAATTTCAAGAACTTCCAACCATTTCACATTTTGTATTCATATAAGCTTATATTTTTCAACAACTAGACCGGAGTAAAACTTTACTGATGTTTGGATGTAAAAAACACGTTCACACAATAATCAAACAAGGCCTAAACACTTGAAAAAAATAAGTTTAAGCCATGAACTAATTAACGTAATTACGTTAATTAGTTATTGTTTAAGCTTTATTACGTATAGGAAAGGCTTAAGATTTAGTTTAGAACATTATGCAATGTTTTAAAGCATGTAAGTTCATAATGCTTATAACTAAATTAAGAATAATTTAAAATTACCATACAATTCAATGGTTGTTTTGTGGAATTTAAAACTATTATAAAACCGTTCCTGGAACATTAAAAGTTCCTGACATTTGCCAAAAAGTTTAAGTTTCGACCAAAGACGTTAAAATATTGAACCAATAAAAACTCAACATTCAAAGAATCAGAACGTTTAGCAGCCGACACAATGGAGTTTTACCAGTTTTTGGGTACATTTTACCCAAGTTGGGCAATAAGACAAATCCGGCAAATAACCCAAACACATAACCCTTTCACAGTAACCCAGAAGTTTTAGAACAACCCAAAATGGGTTAAAATTAACTCAAATTGGGTAAAAATAAATTTTACCCAGAATAATTAACCCAACCTTTTTTAGCGTGTACTGGTGAGCTTAAAAAACATACCAATACAATATGTGAACTAAAAAAAGGTAATATCGAGCTAAAAATGAAAAATTCTTCTTTTAATGACCCACATAAAATGTTAGGACACCATTTGTTTCTGTTTCAACTCCGCCCAACAATCCCTAGAACAAAACCTGAAGACAAAGCCCCAAAACTCCATAAGTCTGATTCCCGGTGAACAAGAAGAGTTTGCAGGTCCGATAGCGAGAGAAACGACGTCGCCAAGAACATAAAAGAATGCGTGATAAGTCGCGCGTGAATTCATCCTCAAGCCGCCTGTTGATCACTAATTGTCTAGCAGATCCGAGAGAAGAACGCCAGGGGTCTCTTAAGTTAGCCCCCCAGAAACACGAAATTTAATCCCGGACCTATAAACGAATTGCACCATTCTTGCACCACAAAATAAAAGTTTGCACCAGAATGGGGTGAGACCAACGCCATAATTAAATAGGGGGACAACTAAATGTCACCCCCCCAGATTTTTCGGAAAGGTTCTTTTTAGATTAAATTAAATGCACCAAGCTTGCATCACGTTGCATTATAGAAATGAGCACTTGCACCACTTCAGTTCAAAAGTTACTGCTAAATTTAAACTGGAGGGCCAACTTAATAGCCAGCCCTCCAGGTATCCGATATAAAAACTAATATTATTTTATATAAATATCATTATTATTTTCCATATAAATTTGGGACAGGAATTTTTTGCATTCGTTACAAAAAGAGCAACCAATTTCCAACATGGTGGACCATACAAACAGAATTGGTTCAAATAAAATAAATCACCTGCTCTAATAACAGAAGTAAATAAAAAATATAATATAATATAATATAATATAATATAACGGTAACGGTAACGGTAACGGTATGCAACGTTATGCAACGTAATGTAATGTTAATATAACGTAATGTAATGTAATGTAATATAATGTAATGTAATGTAATGTTAATATAATGTAATGTAATGTAATGTTAATATAATGTAATGTAATGTTAATATAATGTAATGTAATGTTAATATAATGTAATGTAATGTTAATATAATGTAATGTAATGTAATGTTAATATAATGTAATGTAATGTAATGTAATGTAATGTTAATATAATGTAATGTAATGTAATGTAATGTAATGTTAATATAATGTAATGTAATGTTAATATAATGTAATGTAATGTAAATGTAATGTAATGTAATGTAAATGTAATGTAATGTTAATATAATGTAATGTAATGCAATGTTAATATAATGTAATGTAATGTAATGTAATGTAATGTAATGTTAATATAATGTAATTTAATGTAATGTTAATATAATATATCTTGGCTCTCGTCTAGTCAAGACGTTTCTTTTTTGAGCTCCGTGTTTTTCGCTAGTTTCTTGCTTTCTACGCGCAAGGCTAATTGTTTCTTTTCGCGTTGGCCAAGTTTTTTCGTTTACGGCTTGGCTATGTCTTCTGATCGACCATCACCTGGCACAAGTGCTGGTAAAGAACCACCGGATCGCCCTTTAAGGAGACAACGTACTCAACCTCCTGCCGTGACCAGGGAACATGGTATAATTTTCACCGCAGTTCCAGAAGTCCCGGCTCTTGATTACGCCGAAGCCATCAACGAAGTTGTTGGCAAAGGTAAAACAATTTATATCTTCCGTATCTCTGATAACCGAATCGAAGCCTACCTAGAAACCCCTGAATTAGCCGAACAAATTGCTATGAACGGATTTGACTTCCGTGACCTGCATATAAACGTTACTCGCGTCGCCAAACCCGCCGAAAAAGTAATTATCTCCGGCGCTAAGCCATTCATCCCAAATCAAGTTATCGCTTCGTATATCAAATTTGGCAAAATGACCTCAGAAATCACGTTTATAGAACTAAATGCAAATGGAAAAGAGACACTCGGAAACGTCTACTCTGGGAAGAGACAAGTGTTTGTACTTTTAGATAAAAAAATGTCAAATAAGGTCAATTTAAAGTTTGAATGTAGTAGCTACACAATATTTTTTGAAAAGGGCGACAAAATATGCTCTAATTGCCAATTAAGAGGCCACACAGCAGACCGCTGTTATAAAGCAAAAAAACAGGCCGAAAATATAAAATCAACAGAAATAGAAACCAGCAATTCTGAATTGGAATTAAATTCGGAAAAGCGCTTAGAAAATAGCCCTAAAACAAATGCACCTAAGACCCCTACAAATGATAAGCCTAACGGATTATCATACGCCGATAAAGCAAAATCGCCAACACCGCAAAGTCCGGAAAATACATTAGAAAATTTTCCGCTTTTATCTCTTGGTCAAAGCTCGCAGTCTCAAAATTTTCCCTTCAATTTAGCAGCTGGAGTTAGTTTTTTTAACCGAGACCAAAATAAGCCACAATATGAAAAAACAGCAACGGGCTCTCAAGTATTAGATAAAAGTCTTCTACCTGGCGCCTCAAAAAACGAAGTCGCTCAACACTAGATTTAGAGGAACCAAATAATAAAAAATCGTCTCGTGAGACTACTAATACGCCAAAGTCTACAGAAGATACGATACAACTACGCTTAGAAGATAGAACTATAAATAGACAAAGCCAAAACCAAAGTAGCGCCTCTGCTCGTGAAGAAATATTTGAAGATTCCCCCGTAAAAAAAATAACAGCAGAAAAACAAAATATGCAGATTGCCAGAAAGGGCAAGCTGACCGACACCGATTTAAAGCTTTTTCTAGAAGAGGCACGAGGTCTAAGAAAACCAAAACTTTTAGCTATCAAATATACAGAAGATCTCAATATTTTGTCGCAACAAATTGAAGACACAATAATAAAAGTGTCGGACCGAGTATAAGAACAGAGATTACAAAAGCTTGCAAATAACCTACGTAAACCGGACACGCCAAAATAGTGAAATCCTATTTTTAACATATATATATACATTTTTTTTACTTTTTATATTTTTATCGCTACATTTTAAAAAAAAAACTTTTAATTTTTTTATGCCTGTAACTTTTATGTCGCATAATACGAGAGGCCTGAACTCGCAATTTCAGATGGTAAAGGAAATAAACGTAATGAAAGATTACAATGTTAATTTTGGTTTCTGGCAAGAAACATACATCTCTAAGACGCCATTAATTACGAACGTTGCGAATCCATACATTATACATTTTTCTGGACTGTCGAATCATCGAGCCGGTATCGCTACTAGCCTCAAAATTGGTTACTATTTAAACAACAATCTAGTTTTCAAGGTCACTACTCTAATTCAAGGGTACTTACAACGGACCGAAATTATTTTCAAGGATTCCAATCTCCGAATTGGGGATTACAACTGTTATATCTCGCAAATCGACGATTCCGCAATAGAACTTTTCGATACAATAATAAATGACATTAGTACTTGTAGCTTTTTAAACATCATACTACTCGGGGACTTTAATTGTACCTTAAATGCCAGATTAGACCGTATTAACACGATCGAAACAAGAAAATTGGTTTGTAACAAACTTAATGAACTGATATGCCTCAACAATTTAAAGGATGTCTTTAGGACACTGCAACCGTATAACCGTGCCACCACTTGGATGCGTAGCTCCGATTCTGGAAAAAAGGCCCGTTTAGACCGCTATTACGTCTCGCCCACATTAATTCCACTGGTCAAAAAAATTTAAAGCTGTCAAGGTGGATCAAATTCCGACCACCTGCCTCTTTTTCTCGAGCTGGATGTCGTTACGAACGGCCCGACCCGAAGCTGTAGTGATAACTGGTGCTTTAATAATTCGTTGTTGAGAGATAAATCCTTTGAAGACATTTTCACTTTTTTCTGGAATAGCCGTATTAAGTGCTTATCCAATGGTAATGAAGATTTGTTGCCCTGGTGGAAAAAAAGCAAATACTTAATAAAATGTCTATGTAAAGAGTATACCTATCGTTCAACCGCTAAGAGATCCGATGAGATTTCCCAACTACAATCGAAGCTGTCCGCCGACCCACCGATACTTGGAAATGAAAAAGAATTATTAATTACAAAATTAACAGAATTAGAAAACAAACGAGCTGAAGGAATTCTTACAAGGGCTAAAGTCGATTTCTCCTTGGCGTCAAAGTACCCCTCTGAACGCCTTGTGTTAGAAGAAAGCTTTAAAGGAATAAATAAATTAAACAGCGTTATTAAACAGGACGGTTCCGAAACCTCAAATAACTTAGAAATTATGTCTGAAGTAAAAACATTTTACCAAAACCTCTTCCGCTCTGAAGCTGCAGAACCTGACCATCACTATCACGAAGTTCTTCCGCAACTTAACCAAGAAGAAAAATCATCGTGTGCGGAACCTCTACAAAAGAAGGAATTCGATGAGGTCATGAAAAATTTACCAAAACGCAAGTCTCCTGGCCGTGATGGCCTAACTAATGAGTTCTATCTCCATTTCTGGCCCCTGATTGGCCAAACGCTATTTTCACTCTTCTGCTCGATTGTAAATAAAAATCAAATCCCAAGCTCGTTTTCCATAGCGATAATTGTATTAATTTTTAAAAAAGGCGACCCAAAACTGCTACAAAATTGGCGTCCAATATCGCTATTAAACGCCGATTACAAGATCCTTGCCTAGGTTTTAGCAAACCGGATCCGTAAAGTCATAAAAAGTTTGATCCACGAAGACCAAACGTCCGGCATTCCTGGACGTACCATCGGCTCAAATATTGCCATAGTACGAGACACCATACAGTATTTCACGAAACACAATTTACCATTGGCCATCGTCTCGTTGGACCAAACGAAGGCCTTCGACCGGGTAAACCATAGTTATTTATTTAAGATCTTGAACCATGTTGGACTCGGTGATGTAATCACAGGCTTTATAAAGATGATCTACCCATCAGCGGAAGCGAGAGTGAAATTGAACAACGTATTAACAGCCAAGATAAAAATCTTAAAGGGCATACTACAAGGCGATCCCTTATCGTCATACCTCTTCAACTTGTCCATGGAACCATTACTCTGCCATTTAAGAACAAAATTAAAAACCCATTCCATAAACTTACCATTCCTCTCTAGACCTTTATCAGTGTCGTCGTTTGCGGACGACTTGAATAGTTTTGTCACCTCAAATGAAGGATTTTCAGCTATAAAAGCAGAATGTATCCGCTACGGTAAGGGAAGCAACGCGAGCTTTAATCTCGAAGAAAGCTGCGGACTCTGGCTTGGCCCCTGAAATGAAAGAGTAGACGCCCCTTTGGGCATCTTCTGGAGTAATAAGAAAATTAAAATTCTGGGGGTTACCTTTACTCCCGACGAAAACTGGTGGCAGGAACAAGCTAAAAACATTACCCAGGACATCATTACGTCTCTTGAAAATGCGGAAACTTTAGCTTTAAAACTATCCTACAAAGGTCGTGCCCAGTTATGTAACTCAATTGTAAGCAAAATTTACTATTTGCTACCCCATATGGATAAGCCGGGGAAAATATCGTCTGAAATCATAAAAAAATGTATAGACGTCATTTGGATTGGCGACAATAGGCATTGGTGTTCAATTAAAGATACGACGCAAAAATCTAGTGACGGCTTCAAACTCTTATAACTCAATGGCAAAAGTTCGCTTTTGTCAAATTGAAAAAAGCGATAGAGGGTCAAGGTCATCTTATTGAACTGGAATTTATTAGCTACTATTTGAAACTAACAAATAGTATGAATTTCGATTTCGTCATTCTGAGCTACCGCGATTTCGACCTTACGGTCGGATCTTTACCGAAGTTCTATAAGGAGCTGTTCAATTTTTGGAAATCGCTACTGATTCAGTTAAAAAAACCGTCGAATATCCCTAGTTTGTTGACCTTTCCAATATGGAAATGTCCTTTTTTAGACTTAACACTTTTCCACCCAAAGTGGAAAGCGGAAGGCTTCAGATATTTTCGAGACCTTTTCGACCTGAAAGGCCAAAAATTTATAGATCCCGTCGAAGGTAAAAACCTGAGCGCAGCAACAAATAGAGCGATCACACGCCAGTTTACAATGATTCAGTCCGCCCTGTACAGAGAATTCCCGGTAAATTTCTTCAACGGAGATGATACCAGTGAAACTCTGAGTGTAAATCTTCATCTAGAATTCAAAATGAACGACAAAAAAACGGAACTCTTAACTAATACGGATAAATTCAAATTAGAAAGGTACCTCAACTCAGTGTCACCTAGTTATAGACTAAGACCAGTTAAAGTGTTCCATGACGCTATAGGCAATATCGAAAGCGCTATAACAAATTGCAAAGTAATTTGGAATAGTTCATTTAATTACCATGAAAATAACATTTTATGGCGTTTAATGTATAGTAATGTAATAACTCCAAAACTGGCCTCTAGATTGTTCGATCTCAACCCAAACTGTCCATTTTGTGAGAACAGTGTAGGAACGTTAAGCCACATGTTTTTTATTTGTAAATTCACCCAATTGTTTTTAACCAAAGTAGAAATTTTAATCAAAATGTATAATGATAATTTTAATTTTACAAATATGGAATACTGGTTATACAATGTTAAAAATCAACCCTTTAGCAATGTTACAAAAGTTATTCTTGCTCTAAGAAAGCTATCAATATATTTCTCTTATAATAAAAAAAATAATGAATGTACAGACGATCCTTATGAATTAATTGAAAATCATTTCAAAACCCGACTTTGTACGTTCTTAGAAATTGAAAAAGAGAGCTATAAAAAATATAAAACACATTTGTTCCACGAATTTTTAGCAAGCGGTATTTTCGACCCAAAATCAAATCGTGTAACACTGAAAGGTTTCTAATAATTCTTTCCAACCTGTGTAACTCAGCAAATAATATCTTTTCAATCATGTGTAACGCTGTCAATATATGTAGAAACCAATGTACATGTTTTTTCAATAAACGTCAGCTCCTCGATGGGCTGACTTATAAAAAAAAATAATATAATATAATAATTATACGTTGAACCTCCGTCGAGGTAAGACGTGTGTTTTTTCGCTCCGTTTTTACGCGCGTTTTTTTACGCCGTATAAGGCTTAGTAGAGTTGCTTTTTCGCTTTTTCCTCAGCGACTATGTCGTTGAGGCCAAATGATCCCTCGAAGGTTTTCCCTTCAAGTAATGACCCCCCGGACAAATCAAGACCAGTAAGACCAATACCACCAGTTGTGACACGGGAGCATGCCGTGGTTTTCAATTCGGTTCCAGAGATTTCAGCAATGCAATACGCAATAGCTATCAACAATCAAATTGGTAAGTCAAATACCATATATTGTGGCCGTATTTCCAAAGGTAGAGTGTTAGCCTACCTCCGAACCAACCCCATGGCTGATGACCTTGCAATGTCAGGGTTCGAAATTAACAACCAGCAAGTAAACGTTGAAAGACTTACTAGATCGTCTGAAAAAATTATTATCTCAAATGTGATGCCTGAAATCCCTGACGAGTATATAAATCAGTTTATTTCAAAATTTGGTAAAATTACGTCAGAAGTTTCAAGAATATATGTAAATCCTACCACCGAAGAACAAACATCATTAGAAAGCCCGCTATTTATTTTTAAGACACAATTCTATATTTTGCTTGAAAAATAACTCCCAGAGCGTATAAATCTAAAATACGAAAACCAAACCTACGTTTTTTTTTCGAAAAAGCCAACTCAAAAAATTGTGATTTCTACGAAAGGAGAGGTCACACCGCCGAAAATTGCTATAAAAAACGCGCCCAAGATAAGTTAAATGAAAATCAACAAATAAAAGATAGGTCTGATGTCGATAAAGCTGTAGAAGAAAATGAAAATTCTTCGGAAGCTTTTAATAACTCCATAAGCAAACGAGTAAACTTAAATATGGCGGCAGGCGCCTCCACATCCACACCGGAAAAAATCCCCAGCTGGGCAGATATTGCCAAATCACCGGAAAAACCTACATCCAACACAAGCGTCATGAATTTAAACATTTCTAATATTGGCTCCAATGAGCTTTTTAGCACACCATACGGTAAAATACCGAATGAAAAAAATGCTTCGTCACCCGAAAATACAGTAGATTTGAAACGAACCGCCTCAAAAACTACACCCGTCAAGCCAAATTCCGAATCCAGTAAAAGACCAAGAACCTTATCAGATAGTAGCACCATAACAAATACTAACACTTATAAGCCAGCTTTATCACCAAAATCGTTTAAACTTTTTCTAGAAGATGTCCGGGGAAACAGAAAACAAAAACAGTGCGCCGCCAAATATACAACCAATTTCAGAGACCTAGCTAACCAAATAATTAAAGAACGCCTTAACACTGAAAAAGATAAAACGAAATTATCAAATTAAAAACCGTAATCGAAAACCTGAGGAAACCCTAATTTTCTAAATTTGAACAAAATACCAAAAAAAAAAATTATGTAAGGCCTTAAAATTATAACGCACAATACAAAAGGACTAAATGACAAAACCAAATTTATCCAAGAATGTAGTATGCTACAGTCGGCTTGTACATTGGCTTTTTGGCAAGAAACTTTTTTATTCAAGAATCCGGTTACCGGAAATTTTTTTACAAACAATTACAACTATACTTTTAACGGATTAACTAATCATCAAGCAGGCACCGCAACGTTATACGAAAAAAAATTTATACGGAACAACGATATAAAAATCGAAACCCAAATACTGATGCAAGGTTTCCTGCGATGCTGCATTTTAAACTCTCCAAATTCAGATTTTATTTATTTTATCTATAACTGCTATGTACCGCAATCAAACACCGCCGCGATAAATCTTTTTAACGAAATTTCAGAACACATCGACAACAACAACGTGACAAATATAATTTTATTGGGTGATTTTAACTGCACTGACGATTTTAATTTAGACAGAAGTAATACGGTAGAAACTAGGATATTGGTACAAAGAAAACTAAAACAAGTAATAAAGAAATATAGATTGATGGATGTATATCGCACGCTCCACCCAGATGGAAAACAAATGACCTGGAAAAGTTACTCGTATCCGAACCAAAGAGCCCGACTAGATCGATACTACGTCTCGCCAACTATTTGGCCATTGGTCCAAGACATTCAAGTAGTTTTCGGTGGATGTAAGTCCGACCATCAACCGATCATGTTAAATCTAAACTTCGAAGACGTAAGCGTCCGAAGAAATATCAGCGACACCTGGTGTTTAAACAACTGACTTCTAAATGACGTACACTATGAAAATATTTTCAAAAAGTTCTGGAAAATGCGTATGAATGAATTTCCGATAGAAGAAGAACAATTTTTACCATGGTGGGAAAAAACAAAGCACTTAATAAAATGTATCACTAAGGAATACACTTACAAATCCAGAGTAAACAAAAACGATGAAGCGAAACTGATAACGCAGAAACTTCTTCGTGAACCACATATATCTGAAGATGAAAAAATTAAATTATTAAAAAGATTACCAGAAATTGAAAAAATAAAAACGGAGGGGATACTTACCAGAACACAGTCGCGATGAAATATCCTTCGAAAGAATTGCTAAAACAAAAAAATATAAAACGGTTAATAAAATCACCAATATAAGAACAGAAAATGGACAAGTAACTAAAACACAGGGTGAATTGTTCACCGAGGTTGTAAAATATTACAAAACATTTTTCGCCGATAAGTCCACTGAAGACTGCCACGAATACATAAAAATTTTACCGCAATTAGATCACGAAGACACTAGTGAATGCAATAGCACTCTAATTAAGGCGGAAATAGACAACGTTATTAAAAACTTACCTACAAACAAATCACCCGGAAAAGACGGGCTCACAAACGAATTCTTCTCGCATTTCTGGCCTCTAATAGGAAACACAATTTTTTAAATTTTTAAAACTATTTTAAACCTCGGGAATATACCAAGTTCTTTTAGCATCGCCATCATCACATTTCTATTTAAAAACGGTGACCCAAAGCTGTTATCCAACTGGAGACCAATTTCACTTTTAAACGCTGATTTTAAAATTTTATCGAAATGTATCGCAAACAGAATTCGGAAAAAAATTGGGAAAATAATCGACGTCGACCAAACATCGAGCATCCCAGGAAGAAACATCTCATCAAATCTAAACGTTTTGAGAGACGTCATACACCACTATAATTTTAGTTCAAGTGACAATCTCGCGATCATTTCCCTCGATCAGGCAAAAGCCTTTGATCGTGTCAAACATTCTTATTTATTTGAGATTTTAAAACATATTGGTTTCGGAGACATTATTGTAAATTTTATTCAAGCTGTATATACATCAGCCGAAGCTCGTATTAAAGTGAATAACACTTTATCGTCAAAAATTCAAGTTGCAAAGGGCATCCGACAAGGTGACCCACTTTCAAGTTTTTTATTTAACCTGTCCATCGAACCTTTACTCTGCCATCTCAGAAAGCAGCTAGCAAATCATTCAATAAACCTGCCTTTTCTACCAAGACCCTTAACCGTAATGTCTTTCGCTGACGATTTAAATTCATTCGTAACTACAAATATTGGTTTCCACATTTTAAACGAGGAATGCCAACTTTATAGCGCCGTCAGTCATTCCAAATTTAATCTAAACAAAAGCAACGGCCTATGGTTAGGAAGTTGGAGGGGCAGGACAGACAGCCCAATTAATGTAACGTGGAGTAGCGAACAAATTAAAATTTTGGGTGCTACTTTCACTACCAAGGAAGATAGTTTAAAAGATCACGCCGAGACGCTCGGAAATGAAATTATCGAAGATCTGACGAACTTCTCTCGAACTTCGGAAAAATTGTCATTTAAAATACGTGCCCAATTATGCAACATTTTCCTAAGCAAATTTTATTATATTCTACCTATTCTTATCGCACCAACAACCCTATCAGAAAAGCTTTTTCGTACTTGCATCGATGTCATCTGGTCAAATGAAAAGCACTGGCTCAACCGCGAAGACATTAAACAAAGTACAATCTCAGGTGGTTTTGGCGTACAAACGTTTAATTTAATAGCTGGTAAATGTCATCCGGTAGAAGGAGCTTTTGCTAATAATTATCTTCAAAATACGAACGTCTTTAAACTTGGTTACGAAGTTCTAGGAATGCCTAACATGGATTTAAATTATAACTACCTACCGAGGTACTATGCCGATATGTTTGATTTCTGGCGTACTTGTCCGGTGCGCTTGAAAAAGCCAACCAACATCATTGAAATCCTAAAGCTCCCAATACTTTACAACCCGTTTTTGGTATTGGATTTTTACCACCCGAAATGGAAGACCCCTGGATATTCGTTTTACAGTGACATCTTTAACAAAGAAGAAATGTGTTTCAAAAATCCCTTCATAAATGGGAATCTAAGACCACAAACCGAACGCGCTCTATCGAATCAATGGAAAAAAATTGTTAAACTATGCGAAGAAACTTTTGATTTTATATACGAATCAAATAACCAAAATCAAAACTTAAATTACCAATTGAACCTCCAAATAATTTTAGATAAAGAATTAATCCCCCTTGAAAAAACATCAAAACATCAAATTAAAAGGTTAATTCTACCCGTATCCGAAAACCTTAAAGATAGAGTCCTTAAAATACTCGACGATAAACAAGGTGTGAATCCAAAACTAAACACTGTATGGCTTTCAACTTTCTTCCCCAAAGAAAATAATATTCTATGGCGAATTGCAATGGCAAATATTACTACTCCGATTTTAGCAGGAAGACTTTACGATGTCAGTTCGATCTGTCCACTATGCGAAAAACATAGAGGCGACATCAAACACATATTTTTCAAGTGCGAAATAACAAAAATGTTTTTAACCGATATTGAAAATTTTATAAGAGATTTTAATACCAATTTTAAATTAGAGAATAAACTTTACTGGGTTTATGCTGGAGTAAAAATTTTGAACTTTAAACTAATAACAATTCTAATAAATATAGCCAAATTGTCAATTTATTTAACGTACCACGCTAAAATGAATTTCCGAGACGGCGACCCAATGTATATGTTAAAGTCCTTTTTTAATAAGAAATTATTGTTATGTATTCTTGTCGAATTCGAGTTCTTTAACAGAAAAGAAAAGTTCGTTTTCAAACAATTTTTAGACACCAAAATATGTTCACTAGAGTGCGGCAAAGTTGTTTTAAAAAAACTGTTGTAAAAAATATTTTTTTTGTTTGTTGTTGGTTTTTTTTTGGTGTATTTTTTAAAGCATTAAATAAACGTCAGCTCCTTGTTTGAGTTGGCTTAAATTAAAAAAAAATAATAATATAATATATAATATAATATAATATAATATAATATAATATAATATAATATAATATAATATAATATAATATATAATATAATATAATATAATATAATATAATATAATATAATATAATATAATATAATATAATATAATATAATATAATATAATATAATATAATATAATATATAATATAATATATAATATAATATAATATAATATAATATAATATAATATAATATAATATAATATAATATAATATAATATAATATAATATAATATAATATAATATAATATAATATAATATAATATAATATAATATAATATAATATAATATAATATAATATAATATAATATAATATAATATAATATAATATAATATAATATAATATAATATAATATAATATAATATAATATAATATAATATAATATAATATAATATAATATAATATAATATAATATAATATAATATAATATAATATAATATAATATAATATAATATAATATAATATAATATAATATAATATAATATAATATAATATAATATAATATAATATAATATAATATAATATAATATAATATAATATAATATAATATAATATAATATAATATATAATATATAATATATAATATATAATATATAATATATAATATATAATATATAATATATAATATATAATATATAATATATAATATAATATAATATAATATAATATAATATAATATAATATAATATAATATAATATAATATAATATAATATAATATAATATAATATAATATAATATAATATAATATAATATAATATAATATAATATAATATAATATAATATAATATAATATAATATAATATAATATAATATAATATAATATAATATAATATAATATAATATAATATAATATAATATAATATAATATAATATAATATAATATAATATAATATAATATAATATAATATAATATAATATAATATAATATAATATAATATAATATAATATAATATAATATAATATAATATAATATAATATAATATAATATAATATAATATAATATAATATAATATAATATAATATAATATAATATAATATAATATAATATAATATAATATAATATAATATAATATAATATAATATAATATAATATAATATAATATAATATAATATAATATAATATAATATAATATAATATAATATAATATAATATAATATAATATAATATAATATAATATAATATAATATAATATAATATAATATAATATAATATAATATAATATAATATAATATAATATAATATAATATAATATAATATAATATAATATAATATAATATAATATAATATAATATAATATAATATAATATAATATAATATAATATAATATAATATAATATAATATAATATAATATAATATAATATAATATAATATAATATAATATAATATAATATAATATAATATAATATAATATAATATAATATAATATAATATAATATAATATAATATAATATAATATAATATAATATAATATAATATAATATAATATAATATAATATAATATAATATAATATAATATAATATAATATAATATAATATAATATAATATAATATAATATAATATAATATAATATAATATAATATAATATAATATAATATAATATAATATAATATAATATAATATAATATAATATAATATAATATAATATAATATAATATAATATAATATAATATAATATAATATAATATAATATAATATAATATAATATAATATAATATAATATAATATAATATAATATAATATAATATAATATAATATAATATAATATAATATAATATAATATAATATAATATAATATAATATAATATAATATAATATAATATAATATAATATAATATAATATAATATAATATAATATAATATAATATAATATAATATAATATAATATAATATAATATAATATAATATAATATAATATAATATAATATAATATAATATAATATAATATAATATAATATAATATAATATAATATAATATAATATAATATAATATAATATAATATAATATAATATAATATAATATAATATAATATAATATAATATAATATAATATAATATAATATAATATAATATAATATAATATAATATAATATAATATAATATAATATAATATAATATAATATAATATAATATAATATAATATAATATAATATAATATAATATAATATAATATAATATAATATAATATAATATAATATAATATAATATAATATAATATAATATAATATAATATAATATAATATAATATAATATAATATAATATAATATAATATAATATAATATAATATAATATAATATAATATAATATAATATAATATAATATAATATAATATAATATAATATAATATAATATAATATAATATAATATAATATAATATAATATAATATAATATAATATAATATAATATAATATAATATAATATAATATAATATAATATAATATAATATAATATAATATAATATAATATAATATAATATAATATAATATAATATAATATAATATAATATAATATAATATAATATAATATAATATAATATAATATAATATAATATAATATAATATAATATAATATAATATAATATAATATAATATAATATAATATAATATAATATAATATAATATAATATAATATAATATAATATAATATAATATAATATAATATAATATAATATAATATAATATAATATAATATAATATAATATAATATAATATAATATAATATAATATAATATAATATAATATAATATAATATAATATAATATAATATAATATAATATAATATAATATAATATAATATAATATAATATAATATAATATAATATAATATAATATAATATAATATAATATAATATAATATAATATAATATAATATAATATAATATAATATAATATAATATAATATAATATAATATAATATAATATAATATAATATAATATAATATAATATAATATAATATAATATAATATAATATAATATAATATAATATAATATAATATAATATAATATAATATAATATAATATAATATAATATAATATAATATAATATAATATAATATAATATAATATAATATAATATAATATAATATAATATAATATAATATAATATAATATAATATAATATAATATAATATAATATAATATAATATAATATAATATAATATAATATAATATAATATAATATAATATAATATAATATAATATAATATAATATAATATAATATAATATAATATAATATAATATAATATAATATAATATAATATAATATAATATAATATAATATAATATAATATAATATAATATAATATAATATAATATAATATAATATAATATAATATAATATAATATAATATAATATAATATAATATAATATAATATAATATAATATAATATAATATAATATAATATAATATAATATAATATAATATAATATAATATAATATAATATAATATAATATAATATAATATAATATAATATAATATAATATAATATAATATAATATAATATAATATAATATAATATAATATAATATAATATAATATAATATAATATAATATAATATAATATAATATAATATAATATAATATAATATAATATAATATAATATAATATAATATAATATAATATAATATAATATAATATAATATAATATAATATAATATAATATAATATAATATAATATAATATAATATAATATAATATAATATAATATAATATAATATAATATAATATAATATAATATAATATAATATAATATAATATAATATAATATAATATAATATAATATAATATAATATAATATAATATAATATAATATAATATAATATAATATAATATAATATAATATAATATAATATAATATAATATAATATAATATAATATAATATAATATAATATAATATAATATAATATAATATAATATAATATAATATAATATAATATAATATAATATAATATAATATAATATAATATAATATAATATAATATAATATAATATAATATAATATAATATAATATAATATAATATAATATAATATAATATAATATAATATAATATAATATAATATAATATAATATAATATAATATAATATAATATAATATAATATAATATAATATAATATAATATAATATAATATAATATAATATAATATAATATAATATAATATAATATAATATAATATAATATAATATAATATAATATAATATAATATAATATAATATAATATAATATAATATAATATAATATAATATAATATAATATAATATAATATAATATAATATAATATAATATAATATAATATAATATAATATAATATAATATAATATAATATAATATAATATAATATAATATAATATAATATAATATAATATAATATAATATAATATAATATAATATAATATAATATAATATAATATAATATAATATAATATAATATAATATAATATAATATAATATAATATAATATAATATAATATAATATAATATAATATAATATAATATAATATAATATAATATAATATAATATAATATAATATAATATAATATAATATAATATAATATAATATAATATAATATAATATAATATAATATAATATAATATAATATAATATAATATAATATAATATAATATAATATAATATAATATAATATAATATAATATAATATAATATAATATAATATAATATAATATAATATAATATAATATAATATAATATAATATAATATAATATAATATAATATAATATAATATAATATAATATAATATAATATAATATAATATAATATAATATAATATAATATAATATAATATAATATAATATAATATAATATAATATAATATAATATAATATAATATAATATAATATAATATAATATAATATAATATAATATAATATAATATAATATAATATAATATAATATAATATAATATAATATAATATAATATAATATAATATAATATAATATAATATAATATAATATAATATAATATAATATAATATAATATAATATAATATAATATAATATAATATAATATAATATAATATAATATAATATAATATAATATAATATAATATAATATAATATAATATAATATAATATAATATAATATAATATAATATAATATAATATAATATAATATAATATAATATAATATAATATAATATAATATAATATAATATAATATAATATAATATAATATAATATAATATAATATAATATAATATAATATAATATAATATAATATAATATAATATAATATAATATAATATAATATAATATAATATAATATAATATAATATAATATAATATAATATAATATAATATAATATAATATAATATAATATAATATAATATAATATAATATAATATAATATAATATAATATAATATAATATAATATAATATAATATAATATAATATAATATAATATAATATAATATAATATAATATAATATAATATAATATAATATAATATAATATAATATAATATAATATAATATAATATAATATAATATAATATAATATAATATAATATAATATAATATAATATAATATAATATAATATAATATAATATAATATAATATAATATAATATAATATAATATAATATAATATAATATAATATAATATAATATAATATAATATAATATAATATAATATAATATAATATAATATAATATAATATAATATAATATAATATAATATAATATAATATAATATAATATAATATAATATAATATAATATAATATAATATAATATAATATAATATAATATAATATAATATAATATAATATAATATAATATAATATAATATAATATAATATAATATAATATAATATAATATAATATAATATAATATAATATAATATAATATAATATAATATAATATAATATAATATAATATAATATAATATAATATAATATAATATAATATAATATAATATAATATAATATAATATAATATAATATAATATAATATAATATAATATAATATAATATAATATAATATAATATAATATAATATAATATAATATAATATAATATAATATAATATAATATAATATAATATAATATAATATAATATAATATAATATAATATAATATAATATAATATAATATAATATAATATAATATAATATAATATAATATAATATAATATAATATAATATAATATAATATAATATAATATAATATAATATAATATAATATAATATAATATAATATAATATAATATAATATAATATAATATAATATAATATAATATAATATAATATAATATAATATAATATAATATAATATAATATAATATAATATAATATAATATAATATAATATAATATAATATAATATAATATAATATAATATAATATAATATAATATAATATAATATAATATAATATAATATAATATAATATAATATAATATAATATAATATAATATAATATAATATAATATAATATAATATAATATAATATAATATAATATAATATAATATAATATAATATAATATAATATAATATAATATAATATAATATAATATAATATAATATAATATAATATAATATAATATAATATAATATAATATAATATAATATAATATAATATAATATAATATAATATAATATAATATAATATAATATAATATAATATAATATAATATAATATAATATAATATAATATAATATAATATAATATAATATAATATAATATAATATAATATAATATAATATAATATAATATAATATAATATAATATAATATAATATAATATAATATAATATAATATAATATAATATAATATAATATAATATAATATAATATAATATAATATAATATAATATAATATAATATAATATAATATAATATAATATAATATAATATAATATAATATAATATAATATAATATAATATAATATAATATAATATAATATAATATAATATAATATAATATAATATAATATAATATAATATAATATAATATAATATAATATAATATAATATAATATAATATAATATAATATAATATAATATAATATAATATAATATAATATAATATAATATAATATAATATAATATAATATAATATAATATAATATAATATAATATAATATAATATAATATAATATAATATAATATAATATAATATAATATAATATAATATAATATAATATAATATAATATAATATAATATAATATAATATAATATAATATAATATAATATAATATAATATAATATAATATAATATAATATAATATAATATAATATAATATAATATAATATAATATAATATAATATAATATAATATAATATAATATAATATAATATAATATAATATAATATAATATAATATAATATAATATAATATAATATAATATAATATAATATAATATAATATAATATAATATAATATAATATAATATAATATAATATAATATAATATAATATAATATAATATAATATAATATAATATAATATAATATAATATAATATAATATAATATAATATAATATAATATAATATAATATAATATAATATAATATAATATAATATAATATAATATAATATAATATAATATAATATAATATAATATAATATAATATAATATAATATAATATAATATAATATAATATAATATAATATAATATAATATAATATAATATAATATAATATAATATAATATAATATAATATAATATAATATAATATAATATAATATAATATAATATAATATAATATAATATAATATAATATAATATAATATAATATAATATAATATAATATAATATAATATAATATAATATAATATAATATAATATAATATAATATAATATAATATAATATAATATAATATAATATAATATAATATAATATAATATAATATAATATAATATAATATAATATAATATAATATAATATAATATAATATAATATAATATAATATAATATAATATAATATAATATAATATAATATAATATAATATAATATAATATAATATAATATAATATAATATAATATAATATAATATAATATAATATAATATAATATAATATAATATAATATAATATAATATAATATAATATAATATAATATAATATAATATAATATAATATAATATAATATAATATAATATAATATAATATAATATAATATAATATAATATAATATAATATAATATAATATAATATAATATAATATAATATAATATAATATAATATAATATAATATAATATAATATAATATAATATAATATAATATAATATTGATATAATATAATATAATATAATATAATATAATATAATATAATATAATATAATATAATATAATATAATATAATATAATATAATATAATATAATATAATATAATATAATATAATATAATATAATATAATATAATATAATATAATATAATATAATATAATATAATATAATATAATATAATATAATATAATATAATATAATATAATATAATATAATATAATATAATATAATATAATATAATATAATATAATATAATATAATATAATATAATATAATATAATATAATATAATATAATATAATATAATATAATATAATATAATATAATATAATATAATATAATATAATATAATATAATATAATATAATATAATATAATATAATATAATATAATATAATATAATATAATATAATATAATATAATATAATATAATATAATATAATATAATATAATATAATATAATATAATATAATATAATATAATATAATATAATATAATATAATATAATATAATATAATATAATATAATATAATATAATATAATATAATATAATATAATATAATATAATATAATAT